>NC_139616.1:3963758-5173338 GCF_964270895.1 Podarcis filfolensis
GCACCAAGGCACACTGAATTCAAAAGTATCACCAAAGGGAACAGACATAGCAGTGAAGGGACAAAAGTATTGCAAAAAAACTTTCAACAACTGCTCTGCTTTATAGCCCAGCCCCTGTTTATCACCAGCCCAGACTCTCAGCTGTGGCCTATGATATTTATAATGCTTTTCCCATGAAGGAATGCTTGCCATCAACTCTTCTTTCCACGGCAGTCTTTTCGATGGCGGTAGTTAAAATCTGGGGCTTGACTCTATATCTGAGCCCATGCCTTGATAGCCAGAGAATATGGGCTTTGTAAATCTTGCCTGGCAAACAATCTGAAGCCCATGAATTTAGCTTCTGAACACTAACTGTCTGCAGGGCTGGTTTATTTCTGCAAAAATACTGGGAAAAGATAATTTTCATCTATTCCAGTTGTGTCTGTCTGAAAACTCTTCATAAAAACAAATAAACGTTAATACATGCTGCAAAATGTTTGTTAAATGTTTGCCTAATGTAAGCTAGAAACAGATTTAGAGCTCTGCGGTTCCCCCCGACAGGCCCAGCTGCAACTTCTGCAGTGGACTGAGAGTGGAGGGGGGGATAGTTGAAGTCTTGACCCTGAAGTCAAACAGATGGGCTGTGCCTCATGGGTCTTCCATTGTGCTGCCCTGAACAGCACCCAGTATCTGTCCTCTGACATGGGGGTGGCATAATATAAGAATTTAAGGTCCTCAAACAAAAGGCACACATAAGTGGATGTCGATTTTAAAAGCTGGTGATAGGGGAGGATTTAGTTCAAGTGGCATCGCAACCAAATATCGCCCAACTTCCCATCCTAAAATGATCTGAATGGAAATGCAGCAGTTCTTGGGAGTTTGCATTTCTCAGAACTGGGCATTGCACTTCACCAACCACATAAACTAGAAAAAATACATAGTTATGAGTTTGTGGGTGCCAGATTCCTCTAAATTCCTAGGTCCAGTAGGTATTTAATTAAGGCGTTGGGTGTAACATATTGTGCCAGACACTTCTAATCCACTGGAATCAGCAAGTGTCAATAGCTAATTAAGCCAGGCTAAGCTTCTTGCGGGTGATAGTCTGGGGGATGAGACATTTTAACAAAACAGAGGACAGGAGGACTAGGTTAAAAAAAAAAAGGTAAGGACCCCTGACAGTTAAGTCCAGTTGTGAATGACTCTGGGGTTGTGGTGTTCGTCTCGCTCTATAGGCCGAGGGAGCAGGCGTTTGTCCGCAGACAGCTCCGGGTCATGTGGCCAGCATGACTAAGCCGCTTCTGGCGAACCAGAGCAGCACACGGAAACACTGTTTACCTTCCCACCAGAGCGGTACCTATTTATCTACTTGCACTTTGACGTGCTTTTGAACTGCTAGGTTGGCAGGAGCTGGGACTGAGAAATGGGAGCTCACCCTGTCGTGGGGATTCGAACCACCAACCTTCCAATTGGCAAGCCCAAGGCTTAGTGGTTTAGACCACCCGCATCCCTTGGACTTGGTACCAGATGTTAAATGGGTGGGTGCCCTCAACAGATAAAGCAAGAGTTTAGAGTGGAGAGTTAGAGGCAATGAGAGCTAAAAGCTTAGGGCAGGGAGTAGGAGTAATGTGACAGAGAAACTAAACAGAAGGCAGAAGAGGTAGTGCAACATTTGAGAGCAATGGTTGATTTCTGCTTGAATCCAAGGCTGTGGCTTCTGGGAGTCTGGAACTCCCAGAATCCTGCACCACTCAGAGACAGGAGTGGCGTGCAACAGTATGTTTGGGGAAGGTGTGCATCAAAAGGCTTGTATTAGTTTTCAGTAATACATAAAAAAGTAATAACATACAAAAGTGCATTTTCAAAGAAGATGGCGTGAAAGGAAAGCATATTGGGAGAAAAACACACTTTAATGCTGATGAATTATTGTTAGGAATCCATCTGTCTGTTTACCTATCTATCTGTCTGTCTGTCTGTCTATCTACATACGTATATCCCAAACTGATGCAGAAATGTGAACTGAATTTAAGGCTAGAAAAGGAGAAATGGATAGAAACCAAAATTGTCAGATTTGTCTATCCCAGTTGATGGCACCTTCCTAACTAAGTGGGGGGGGGCATCCCTCTTAAACACACCAGAAAATGCCCAAGTGGTCCAGGCCAGAAGAGAGAGTTATGACAAAGAAAGAAACCTTGGAAGCAAAAAAGAAATTAAGAGGGAAAGAAAGGTAAACTGAGTAAGAGTGATGATGACTTCAAGCTTCCTCTGATCCTCTTGCTGCTGCCTCCTCCTCCTCCTCCTCCTCCTCAGCCACAACAGCTGAGCCAATGCAGCTGGCTCCTTGACAAATGCGAAGAAGGCAAGCCAATTTGGGCTGGTTGTTAGCAGTCAGAGCACAGTGGCTCAGATAAATGAGAGTCTGCCTCAGGTGTGGCAGAAGACCTTCCTCAAGCTGCTCCTGAGAGACTCACTAGTATCTCAGCTGCCCTCAGACTTCAAAAGCTGTAACAGAGTTCTTTTGGATCTCCCATTCCCCTACTTCTTCAGGAAAAGGTGACCTTGAAGAAAGTAAAGGCTTCTCCCCCTCCCTCCTTCCTACTCACTCACTTAAGTTGCCAGGTGCAACTTTGCAATGTACATTGGGTTGTTCAGCTACAACACCAAAGCATGGTAATTTATATGCCAAACTAGGGCTTACACTCCACACTGTTATAACTAATCCACACAGAGCTGTCTGAGATGAACTATTTGGGGGTCCGGGGGTCCTAACCCAAATGTACAACAACTTTGGGGTAAAATTGTAAATAATAATAATAAAAAAAGCTCAGCAACTCTGGTCGGCCCTCACACATGTTCAATTCATCAAATCTGGCCCTCTTTGAAAAAAGTTTGGGCACCCCTGCAGGGGATCAGAATTGAAGAACATAGCAAGGACTCAGGACTGGAGAGAAAGTCAAGACTGAAGGATAAACCAAGTGGCAGGACTAACAGAGCAAACCAAGGATACAAGAACATGCCAGAGCTCAGAGAGGCATTGCTGCTCAAGCAAAGCTCAGCTGGAACACGTGGGTCACTGTATACACTGCACACGTGGGTCACTGTATACACTGCACACGTGGGTCACTGTATACACTGCACACAGATCCCAAGAACCTCAATTTTAGAAGCTCCTGAAATAGATGTACAGTGGAACCTCGGGTTGCGAACATGATCTGTGCGGGAGGCACATTTGCAACCCACAGCATTCGCAACCCACAGCACCGCGTCTGCGCATGCACAGGTCACGATTCAGTGCTTCTGCGCATGTGTGAGCACCAAAACCCAGAAGCAACCCGTTCCGGTACTTCTAGGTTTGGTGCGGTGCGCAACCCAAAATCACGTAACCTGAAGCATCTGTAACCTGAGATACGACTGTACAGGAAAACTGGGGTTTGTCATGGTTTCTGCTGCCTTACTTGCAAATTCCCAGATGCTGGGCAGAACAGCAACTCAAACCATAGTTTCTAATCGTAGTTGCATGGCAACTTGCAAACCACAGTAGTTCAAATAGTGTTCAGATGTCATGCCAAACCATGGCTTCACAGGCTCCCAGTTCGTTTTGGGGAACAATTCAAAACTTCTGGTGTTGACCTTTTGAACCCTAAGTGGACCTGGATCAGACTAAGGAACCACAGACTTCCATATGAGCCACCATCCCCCCTCCAACAGCTGAGATCACCCTTGGAGACTCCTCTGGGCACCTTCACCTGTGGAGGTTAAATGGGTGGTCGGAGGAAGAGGGGGCCTTTTCTGAAGCTGTGCCATGCCTGTGGAAGTCACAGAACTCTAGTCCAATGGTTGCCATTAATTTGATTTTGAATTGATTTTAGAATGAATTGATTTTACAATGCTGTGTTACTTTTGTTGTTGTTAGCCGCTCTGAGCCTGGCTTCGGCTGGGGAGGGCGGGATATAAATAAATTATTATTATTATTATTATTATTATTATTATTATTATTATTATTTCAAAGATGCCATGTTAGCCATGCTTCTCCAGCGGATTTCAAACGGTGAGCAGGAATGGATGGCAAAAGATGGTCCTTTCAGGTACGTCATACCCAAGTCATTTAGGGCTTTATATATTAGCAGTAGTGGCTTAAATTTGGCCTGAAAGCATGTTGAGAGCCAGTGAAGATTTTTCTGAAGTTGTGTCTGCATACCTATGTGTTGCATACCCATCAACTGCCCCAGAAAAAAATGGGACATGGCATTTCCCCCTGCGAGAACACGGTGGTCATTTTGGGTGCCTTCCTCTTGAGTGGTTTTGGGAGGAGATATTGCCCTGAAAAAGCATTTTTTCAGGCCCACATTTTTAGGCGCTGTGCCTGAAAAAGCACTTATCCTGGGTCTACAATCTTGTGCAGGTCACGTGACTTGTGAAAGATTTCAGACCGAGAAGATGGTGTCCCGGATTTGGGCTGTGTTGCATTGGAGGGCATGATGCTGTTGATAACCACCTCTGGTCAACAGCTGGGCCTGCTGCTTTCTGCACAGCTTCTGGACCAGCTTTTAGGGTAGGGCCACATGGAGCAAAAGTCAGTAATCCACTTCTGATGTTAGCAGTGCCTGAGCCATTGTGGCTAAAAGATCTCAATCTTGTATGTTTGAGGAATCATTTTATGATGGTTTTGTACAATTGTGTGTTTTATGCAGACTGATAATCCCCTGCATGGTATTTTTAACTTGATTTCGTTAAGTTGCTTTGAATGCAATTCAGCATAAGGGCAGTGGCGTAGCGTGGGTTGTCAGCACCCGGGGCAAGGCAAGTAATTTGCGCCCCCTAACCCATGGATTTGCGCCCCCTAACCTGTGGATTTGCCCTAACCCCAGATGTTGCGCCCGGTGCGGCCGGCCCCCCCTGCACCCCCCACGCTACGCCACTGCATAAGGGCAGTATACAAAGATTTTAAATCAACTGAACAAATACGATGTGCCATTGCATGTCAGCTATCAAATAGTGCCTGTTCACAACTGCCATGTGTGGTGTCAAATACAGATATCAAATATTTGATGACTACCACCAAGTCCAGGCAATATTTGATGAACACTCAGCTTCAAAATTGATGAAAAGGAATCTTTGGGAACAAACTAGTTTCAGCTCTGTATTGCGGTAAATTGTTGGGTCAGAGAAGATTTTGCTCACAGCTTCTGCACTTGATATTCTTAGCAAAATAAAAAATAAAAATCTAAAATAGCCAAGATAGCTGAGACTTTGGGTGCAACTTACGTGCAGATGGGAACTCATTTGGTAACTACAAAAGGACTATAAAAAAAAGAAGAAAACCTAGTCATGCAACATTTAGAGCCACTTGTAGCCTGAAAAGGAAACTTCCTTTTTACATTTTTACATTTCAAGTGGTTTACCAGCTGGAATAACAACCTCTTCTGGACTGAGTCTTGTACAATCTGAACCTCTCAACAGATGAAAAATTAGAAAATACATTTAACATGCCTTGGGCTTTCTCTAGCGAGAAAAAAAATACTTGTAAGAAGTATTATATTTCTAGAACTATGATGTCTCAAAGTCTGTTGGAGTGTGTGTGTTTTAAAAGTAAAGCCTTCTAACATTTTAAATCTAGCATTTCTTAATGGTAAATGAACTGTCTATCAGATAAACCAGTAAAATTAAAGGCCTTTCCACACAGTCAAATCTCCATGCATTAAATGCCTAGAATTTCCCGGCTTATTACAGAAGATTATTATTAGTGTATCATCATCATCTTTATGGAGCACCTCAAATTGCTAGTAACTGTACAGAAATTGGAATAAACCCTGGCCCTGCTTTCCGGCTTACACCAGCCTTTTTGGATCAGTGAGCACATTTGGAATTTGGAAGATGTGTCTGAGTGCCAGTCACAAAATGGTTGCCGTGGTGTGAGTGGCATAACATAAAATGGCTGCCACATTTGAAAGGGCAGAGAAAGAGACGGGTCCACAAAATGTTGGTGAGCCCTGGTCTAAACAATGACCCCTTAGGGAGAAGAAAGGAGCGTGCTGGCTCCCACCTGACACCTGGACCCTCGGCTCAGGTGGGGCAATTAAAAACTTTGCTCCAAAAATTTCAACCTTCTTGTGACTTTTTATTCCATTATATAAATTACTTGTTGTGCTGGCTTTATCTTATTGGCAGAACATCTTGACAGGGGAAAAGATTAATTTGCCCTGAAAAATCAAAGACATAAAATAAAAGGCAGGGGAGCAGCATGGAATTAGAAGACACCAGACAGGAGTTGTTTCCCATTACCATGCCTTTAGATTTTGTTCCTACTGTTAATAAAGAAATTGAGATGTTTGTGACCATTCCTGAAACCCCCAGCCCTTGGCCATAGCAGTTGGGGGCGAGGGAGATGATTCTCCAACCATATCTGGAGGATCCTACATTTGCTTTGACGGGCAGAAGCTTCCCCAGCCCTGCCTAGAGGTACCAGAATCAAACCCGGGAGCTTGGACATGCAGGTACTCAACCCCTGAGCAAAGCCTTGCATGCTGCTACCACCACTACAAACCTCCTGTGTCTGACACCCCTTAGGTGCCATTTTCTTTCTCCCTCTCTCCCTCATTTGCCACTCTAAGAATTCTTTTCCATTTTCCTGATAAATTTTAGAACTGCACAACTCAAGTTGTTGATACTGCAACCCAGAGTACTCAGCACTAAAAAAAGAAAAGGATTTCTTTTCTCTTTCAAATCACATTTGACTGCCTTACAGTAAGGCAGTGTTGACCTTTCAGATGTAGGTGTGGAAGCAGGCTGCGCAGTTCCACACTTAAGCAGCTTTACATGCTATTGTGTGGGAATTTAACAGCAACGCGTTTCAGAGAAAACACTCCCGCTTCCCAGTTCTTTCCACTCTCCTCTAGAGATTCTTAAGTCCTTGAGACAGTATCTCTTTTTTAAACCGGGTTCTTGGAACGTCTGGCTTCCTGTATCCAAGGGTTTTTTCTGTTTCATGACCATTAAGACAGTACAATGTGCATTTTAACACTGAGGGCGGATGTAGGCAAATGTCTATTTCACCCAAGCTGTCCAAAAACCTTTGCACTCTTCATGCAGTATTTGTATATCCATTTATTTCCTAACCTGTAAAACATGTCTTCAGTAAGGCAGCACACATTGCAACCACAAAATTCTCATCTGGCATGGATAAAAATCCTACTCAAAGAAGAAGTCTTCCTGGCTTGACTTCCGCCTGCTCACCCAATAGAGTTAGCAGAGGCTGGGCATCAAGGGTCAGTATGGTCTCCATCATTGCAACCTTCTTGCTTGTCCCCTTGCCCTTCACTCTTGCCCTGACAATTCATCTGGTAGGGAGGAAGAGGAGCAGTAGATGCCTATGCTGGCTGACCTGGTCTCCAGCTTTACCTCCAGGAGGGCGTGAAACTCTAGGCGGACAGGAGTGCATTATATATATATATGGAAGATCCATGCAGCTTGTAAACTTCAGCCCAGCAGGAGCTGGCTGCAAATTATTGCATATACTCTTTTGGGGGGGGGTTCCTGTCCTACTCCGTGCCCTCCTCCCCTCTCCCAATTAACCTCAGTCTCCAGGGCTCATTGGTGGGAGGGAGCACAGAGGAAGACTCACCAGGACCCAACTCCCATGACATCACCAGAGGTCTCAGGTTTGGGCCCTGAGCTCTCAGGGTCTGGGAGGCTTCTGACCTGGCAACCCTACTGGGAAGCAAGCTGTTAGTAGGAGCAGTGAAGACAAAGAAGAAGCAACCAAGGAGGGAGGAGAGGAATTCATTATTGGAGGAAAGCCCATGCACCTCCCAAAATCTGGATTCAATACTGAGTGGAGGAGAAACAGCAACCCACCACTGAGGACCCCTGGGGTGGTGGGTTCCTGTCTGCCCTCCTTTCAGCTACTTAGGAGGCTGCATCCCCCTTGAATCTCCCCTCTGAATCAACAGAAACATCAGTATCACCTTTGATTTCAAAGGGGAGTTTGGATTGGCTTGGAAATCAAAATGGAGTTATTTTTCAACTTGGGGGGGGGGGTGGAGAGCATGGCTTACTTCTGACCAGATCCATTGAATTGGGGGGGCTCCTTCATGCATAACAAGCGCTGTTGCTGATTACTAACATCTGAAATGGACTTCTGACATTTGCCACATGATACAACCTACTCCTCTGCAAAAAAAAGGTCAACATTGTGTAAGATACAACAGAAAAAGCCAAGAGTAAGCTGGGAACATGAAAGTGAGTTTTAATTGTCAATTAAAAGCAGCACTTTTTTTTTTTAAAAGAGGGGTTGCAATCTCTCAGTTGTTTTCATAACATCTATTTATTATGAGTGGGCTCTTTTTTTCTTTTTAATCTGAAAGATTCTCGTTAGCAAAACATGAATTTTTTATGCTCTATTTTCCGCATTCTTCTCTCCTGCCTGAGCGTCGCTCGGTGGTTTAAGAGGAGCGGCGGATCCATAAGCTACCCTCCAGCTCGTTAAATCACCACATAATAGGATATAAGCAGCACATTAATTACCGTCATCAAGGGAATTAGTGTGTCTATCTGTAAATATTAAAGCAGCCGCTCTACCTCGAAAGAGAGCTCTCCAAGACGAAGGCACTTCAGGGGTCGTGAATTTTAAAAACAGTGCCGCAAGGTGCAGTGAAACACAAAGCCGCTTTGGATTTGATTAGCAATAAGGAGTCAGCGCAAGTTAGAGAGAAGATGCTCAGATGCAGAGAGGCAATCAGCCATGCACGGCTTCCGTCTCTGCATCACGATTTCAATGGGACTTCTGCAAAAGCAGGTTGGTGCCCCCAAAGCGACTGCACATGAAGGGCGCTCGAGGGAAGGCATTTAATCGCTTGCCCATGTCTGCGCAATGTCGTCACACTGACCCACATTATGCATGACCAACCTTCAGTGTTTCTTGCAGTCTTAGAAATGGCACAGTTCCTGCCTTCTGTTGCTGGAGCCATCCTGACCCCAATGAGGTCAGGCAGCCAGGATGCTCTGTCACAGTGACCAACATTAGCCATTAGGGATGTCTTACAGTCTGTCTCTTTGTATAACAGTGTGGGCCTGCAAATTTATTTAACTCTAATGACCAAAAGGGGTGCGGTGGAAACAGAATGCAAGGCAGCACAGCTCTGGGATGTTTGTTTGGAGCAGGAGCAATGGTGTTTTCAGCTCAAGTGCTACGGTAATTGATGGACCCTCCCAGCTCTCGTAGGTATATCAGGTAATAACAAAAAAATTGAAAAATTGTCCAGTAGCACCTTAGAGACCAACTAAGTTTCTTCTGGGTATAAGCTTTCATGTGAATGCACACAAAAGTTTATACCCAGAAGAAACTTAGTTGGTCTCTAAGGTGCTGCTGGACAATTTTTTAATTTTTTTATTTCGACTGCGTCAGACCAACACGGCTACCTACCTGAATCAGGTAATAACAAGGCTTTCAAGTTTGTTCATGACAGGTTGGCCTAGCAGAAGTGAGAATATGAGGAAAATCCTCAAGCAGAGGCTTATTTTTTTTCATTTCATGGGCTTCCTGCTTTATGGTAGCAATTAAAATGACAACACTTCTTTGCGAGGTTGTTTGCATTTCTATTTAAAGGCTGAAAGTTGCATTTTAATTGGCAGAAGATTTTCCCTTAAAGCGCAACATATTTTACAATATATTTTACCCATAAAGGCAGAAGTAAGTACATCACTGAATTCAACAGAGTTCAGTCCTGGGAAACTGCGCATAGAATTGTAGTCACGCTGATCCTAATAAACTGGGTATTATGCCATTTACTGATGTTCTTTTTGGCTGTGCATGTGTGTGATAACTGTGGATTAACAAATCTACCTGCATTTTGGGGGGGTGTACCTATGGCGGGGGGGGGGGCTCTCATGATGCGTTCCTGGCCTCCTGCACATCAAATTTTACCACTGCACCACTAAATAAAAACTGCTTCTTTTTCATGTCATATACTGCTTTAGCTTCGTTCATGTTTTGCTCCATCCAAAATTGCCCAGCATAATGACTTGGATCCAAAGATCCAGGAGTGGAAGAAGAAAGATGTATTAGACCTGCTCTATGAACTCTTGCCCAAGAAGTAGAGGAAAGGGTCTTGCGCACGGTGCCACAGTATATTGGGGCTTGTGCTGTGCTGAGTTTATACATATCAACCCACCTCATAGGATTGTTGTGGGGATAAAATGAGAACCACGTACATGACATTGAGCTCCTCGGAGGAAAGGTGAGATATAAATGCAATAATCAAAATAAAAAAGCAACCTGCACCTTCCTTAGTTACCACCTAACTCTGTAACTGTTACAATATGGGAAGCATGGTGAATTAAGAAGACATGGGTTGTTGTTTACCAAGCATGGCTAATCTCTGGTGTTCCAGACACTGTTGATTTCCAACTTCCATCAGCACCAGACAGTATGACCAATGGTCAATGGTGGTGGTGGTGATACCTGCATTTTTGGACCTCCTTAAGGCTATGGCAATGTACTATCATTGGCCACATTCACACCATACAATTAAAGCACTATGATACCACTTTAAATAGTCATGGCATCCCCAGAGATTATCGGATCTGTGGTTTGTTAAGGGCACGGAGAGTTGTGAGGAGACCCCTCTTCCCCTCCCAGAGCTACAATTCCTAGAGTGGTTTAATGAGGGGAATGGAGGACCCTGGAAAAAACTGCATTTCCCAAGATGTTTTGGGGAAAGCCTTGGCTGTTTAAAGTGATATGATAGTCCTTTAAGTGTATGGTCTGAACTTTGTCATCTTGGTTAGGGCAGGTTGTCACAATGGCCTCTTGTGCTTCACCACTGACCACTGACCGTGATGTTCTTTGAAGTGGAATTGCCAGGACCTGAACCTAGGACCTCCTGCATTTCAGACATATACTCCGCTTCATGCTGCGTTAGACTCTTGGTCCATCTTGACCAGCATTGTCTACCCTCACTGGCAGGGTCTGTGGCAAAGTTCTTCCCCATCTGTGGTCCTTTCTCACTAGAGCTGCCAGGGATGGAACCTGGGATCCATTTTGCATACAAAGCAGGTGCACCACTGAGCTTCTCTACCTCCTCTCCTAAAAGGCCACCTCTGTTATGCTGGGACACAGCAGCTACCCTCTTTGGCTTATTATTTTGAGTGTATTAGCACCACAGGGGAGAAATGCTTTTATGCAAGCTTTACCAGGCTAAATAGCTGAGTCCAGGTTATTTCCAGGCCATGGTTAATGAGAGTCTGAAAATATTTTGACATCACTACAACCATAACATTGAGAAAAATGTTGATCCCTCCAGCAAGTTCTCCAACCCCTGCAAGAAAAGGGAATCGGTTGCTTCTGTGCTGGTGCTCTTCAGACTATTTGTTCTGCTCCCTTGGACTGAATGAGCTGGCCAGGACAGCAAACATTTCATTTGCCCTTTTAAGTAATTTGCTGTGTGGCTGAACAGGACCTGTAGGGAATGGGGGGGCAGGGGAGGTGAGCAAGTTTCACTTCTCCAGCTTTGGAGAGAAAAGTAGCCAGTGCGTTGAGACCGTCACCAATGAATGTGCTCTTTCTCACCCCCACCTTTTTTCTGGTCCACAAAACACATTTGTTTGACTGCATGGGTCAGGAAGGAGATTCCAGACGAATTTTTCTTCCTATCACAAGAATGTTTACAATGAGGAATACTTGAGGCATTTCTCTTTGCAGATACCAATGCAAACAGAAGTAATGTGTAGAACCAAACTTTTGTTATCCTTCCTCTTTTGCACACCTCTGGTGATCTGACTTCATTCACAGCTTCATTCTCAGCTTCAAAAATTTGCATGCAAATTTTAATAAGTATTTCAATAGGATTTTTCATAAGATTTTCTTTTTATTTTGAACTATTTGCAAATTAACACATGGTTGTGAAAATACAGACTAAGGATGGAGGCATAGCTAGGTGACAGAGCATCTGCTTGGCATGAGAAGGTCCCAAATTCAACCCCAGCATCTCCAGAGAGGTAGGGCCCCTACCTGAAACCTTGGATAGCTGCTGCCAGTCAGTGTCGACACTACTGAGCAAGATGAAGCAATGGACCAAGACTGACTCAGTATAAGGCAGCATCCTATGTTCCTAACTGGATAATAAGACCACCAATGGCTGCTAGTCACAGTGACCATGCTGAATGCCAGTTCCTGGGAAGCACAAGGAGGGAGGAAGCGCTGTTGCACTGAGAGGCAGCCTGCAGACTTGCCATAATGGGCATCTGGTTGGCCACCAGAGGTGGATTTAGGGGAGCACCATCAGTTTGCCCACACTGAGCACCAAGCCAAGAGGGTGCCACAACAATGACTTAGAACAGAAGGCAAGAGGCAGGGGGTGCCAAATTTTGGTGTCACACAGGGCACCACTGTTGGCCACCCCAGGAGTAGGATGCTGGACTAGGTGTGTCTTTGGTCTAATCCAGCAGGACTGATATGTCCACCCATCCTTATTTAAAACCTACGTCTGATTTACATGAGCAATCCTTCATATCTATATTAGGCTCTTTGGTTTCCTTTGATATTTAGGAGGACGAGGGAGAGGAATCCCAATTCAGGCATATGCTCACAGGGCTCCCCTTTCCACCCACTCACCCACTACCCCCACCAAGAGTGCTTTCCTCAGTAATGGCCACAATCCTGGTCTCCCTCTTTCAGCAACTGCCAGAATCCAAATCCAGCCTGCAGCTCAGCCCTCAAACAGCTGCTCAAGCAAGCCCTGAATAAAGCAAAGTTTGCCGCTTACAGAATCAGACAAAAAGGAGGTTTTACTTTTGCATTTCACTTTTGCTCATTTTTGTGCACACTTTCCCCCAGTATATGCATTTTTGTATACTTTGGGGTGGGTTTGGAGAACTGCGTTGCAAAATTCAGAGAACTGCAAAATTCAGATAATTGCATATGTCAAAGGACAGCTGGGTTTTGAAAGTGCAAGTTAGGAAATTAGAAAATGCTTCCAGAGGTACTTTAAACAGTTATACACACAAGGGCCACAGAAAGAGTTTGATATAGACCAATTTCTAAAAACAAATGGACTACAAAAAATTTCTCAATAAAATAAGTTAATGCTGAACTATAAAATAACAGAACTCCGGGCTCAGTGTAGGGAATCCAGAGATCTTGTGCCTTCTCAGAGAAGGGCTGCCCCGCTGCTGCTGCGGGATGACTTCTAGCCAAGGAGAAATCACTCAACCCTCTATGTGTCAAACTGATCCTACTGTCAACACATTTCTCCCACTGTTTCATCATAACCTATGCTCTTATCACTTGGTCCTGTTGGATACAGTCCTGTGCTCTGGATCAGCAGCAGAAAACAAGTTTTTTCCCTCTTCTATATGTCAACCCTTCAGGTACTTGAAGAGGGCTATCCTGTCTCATTTCTCCAGGCTAAACAATACACAGTTTGCTCAGCCCTTCTTAACAGGACATGCTTTCCATGGCAGTGACCATCTGGACTCATGCCAATCTGTCTATAGATTTCTTAAAGTGTGATGTCCAAAATGGCGAAATGACTGACACATGCCAATTCCATAAAGGTATGCCAATTGCATAAGATTGAGAGGCACAGGTTCCTTTTTATGGCACCTTAAATGTTCCTCCCCTAAAGAAAAAGCACCAAATAGGTTTCCCCTTTTTAAGTTCAAGAATGAATACAGGAGCTAAATAATACTGTGTGCAGATAGTGACTACCCCTAGCAATGTGTCTGCCTTGGTTAAAATTGTCTACAAGAACTTGGAAGAAGATCTGGGATATTTGTGCAATTCCAAGGAGATGCATTTTTGAGGGGAAGCCCAACAGGGAAAGAGACGCCCAGAATCATTAGAACAGCTGCCCTGGTTTACTGTATGCCTGTAAATATTTTCACAAGGGAAATATGATACAGGAAAAAATAATGCCAATGCAGCCCTTTCCACTATGAAAATGTTTCCTTGGGGAATATTCCCCCCTCTCTGCCACAGTGATGCAAAATGACGGAGAAAGCTGAAGATATGAGGATCCAGAGGAAGAAATGCATTTCCTCCCAGCTCTAACTCTGGTCTGCCGGGACACCATGAAGAAATGGCACCGCTTTTCACTCTGACCTGCTGGGTCAACTGAGAAGCTGCTCTTTCCAAGCTCAGCTAAAGAGGCCCCCACCTCCTTGAACATCAGTAGCAGTCAACATAATGGCCATCTTCAAGATCTGAACCAGGCTTGGAAGTGGCAGGGAAAAGGGCAGCATAATAGTGGTGCAGACCAGAAGTGGGGGAACCCTGGCCCAAATGCTCCTCAGGACACTGCCCAGCTCGTGCCTCCTGCTAAGCTGCAACCCTCACCAGCTGTGCTCAACAACCTGCTCAAGTGTTTTTGCCTGGCTGGAATGTGTCCTTAAACTGCAACAACGGCCCTTCCTGTATGGAGAGTCTGGACCTCTGTCTCTTGCATGGGCAGAATGTGCCCCAATGAACAAAGTGAAGAGTCATGTCCTTTTGTCCTGCCCACTTTTCCTCTGGCCCAGCCTGCTGCAGTTATGTGGCCCCCAGAAAGTTTCCTATGAAGGAATGTGACCCTCAGGCTGAAAAAGTCCCCCCGCCCGCCCCAGCACAAGACTTTACTCAGGTAAAGTGTTTTCTTCTGAATCAGTTCATATGCACTGGCGGAGGAAGAGGAGTGTGGGAGGAGCACACCGCCCCTGACAGAGCGATCCCAGTAGGGTGCCATCGCGGCTCCCCCCTCCCGCGCTGGGCACCACGCCCCCAGAACACGAGCCACACCTCTGTGGGTGGTGTGCCATGCCCCCAGGATGTGCGCCGGCCCCGCCCCACCTGCGCTCTGCCCCCCGGTGCTGGAGCATGAAGCTCTGCCACTGGTCATATGGACCTCTTCTCTCCTTAACCACACTCTGGCCACCCAAAAATATTGAGAGCACACTGTCCACAGGACAAGAAGGGCATGCAAGGGGGGTTATGTGAGAGTGCAGAGATGGATTATTCTTTGCATAATGAAAGTTGGCATTGCACCTCGGTTCTTGCTTCAATTAAAACGACATTTTTGCATCTTTCTCAAGCACTATAAATATTTCATTCTGATAAGCCAGGTCTGATTTTAATAGCTCTTGGAGGGAGTGGGATGGAGAAACCAAACCAATTGAAGAGGGGAAATCAGCAGATTAATTTTTGCCTAAACTCTAAGCAAATACTATTTTTACAGGACTTTTACCTGGATGATGTACCTTGTCATAATGAGTGCACTCTGTAAAGTGCTTCAAGTTAACAGGGTGGATATGAAAACAAAGCTTTTTGGTTCACAGGGCTGGAACCTTCAGAAGGGACTGCCAACCATATTTTACACAATCCAATCCAACGTATTCACACTTTTCTGGACAATTACCCTTCTCTGCAGACAGCTGGAGGCATGTGGACAGGATCCATCCCACAAAGCAATTTTACAAGGCCCTTGAAGATTCTAGTGAATTGTAATCAAGCTGAAATAAACATTTCTTCTCCTTCTTCCATAATATTTCACTTCTAAAGAGCCCCCCAAAAAGAAATCTACACATGGAAGAGTCAATATAATTTATACTAGGACTGTATGGCACTGCAATTAATAATTGCAAGACTTTAGAGATGGTCTGTCTGGCTTTAGAGAGACTTCTTAAAAAGGTTTTGCAAAGGCAGAAATCACTACAAATTGATTTGGGTCCACCCAACCCACTCTGTAGTTGTCTTGACCCATTCTGGATATAGCACAGATTGGCCCAATTCACTTTTAGATTTGGACAAACTGGTTGCACAGCCCTATTTCAGACACTTCTCTTTGGGTTTTGTCTGAAAAGCTTCAGCCTTGCATGAATGCACATGCTCCAGAATGGCAAAGCCCTTCTAGCTATGCCTTTTTGGATGAACTTGGCCATCATGCATGCTAGAGCTGATGTGAGCGTGGGGATGCCGGCCAGGGCTGATGAGAGTTGTAGTCCAAAATATCTGGCTGGTCTATACTTTTGAAGAAGAGGTGTTATTACTATTCCTACTCCTGCTAGCACTTGTACACCCCCCCCCCCAACCAAAAAGGTTCCCAGAGTGGCTTACATGCAATCAATAAATTGCAAGCGTACAATCTATAAAAGCACAACACACAAGGGGAAAAGGACAGGAAGGGAAGAGAAAAGAAATCAAACTCAGGTACCAGTTCTTAGACGTTTGCTCTTATAATGCCAACTGGCACAGTTCAGGGGAAGAAGATGCTGATCTTTTGGCAAAGCTTATGGAATGAGCCCTGTTTCTAATGAAATGGCTGGGGGGACAGGAAGTCTGACTTCCAACAAGGGAATGATTTACCAGGGGTCTCAGTTTTACTTCCGATCAGACCTTTTAGGGAGAGACATGGAAGGGATAAATCAGGAACTGATCTCTACTTTTTCTGTCTGGCAGCAGCAGCATCCAAGGCCTCTAGCTCCAAGAGTGATTTGAGAACCATGACTAACTAGGGATGCTACCTGTCTACATCCTGAATCAAGCTCTGCCCTCAGCGAATCCTCACTGACTCACGTGGAATGCTGGTTGGACAGAAACAGGAATTGACAGGCAACCTTGACCAGGTCCTACCACACTTGGCTGGGGACTGCCCAGTAGGCCATGGGGGTGGTCAGAACCAGGTCTTTCTGCACCTCCTGTGGCCTTCCTTGGTCAGAAAAATGCAATGACAGATACAAGAAGTTACATAAATTTTGCAACAGCTGAATCAACACGGTCCAGTTGTTCTTGCTTTGACTTCCCAGCTTCCCGTGGGGCTTGTGGAGGTTCGGTTAAATCCAGCTTAGCGGGAGGGGTGCCAACAAGCCGTCACTCACCTCCGAATCCTCATACATCAGTTCAGATCTAGTCATTTGCCTAAGGTGTCTTTGCAAAGTGAGTTAAGCTTAGAACTGAAAGTAAGTTAGAGGCCTGGGGGAACATTCTTTAAAATCTCTCTTAGCTTGCACGTCTGGAAAAGGCATAAATCTCTGCTGAAAGCTGATATGGTATGGTGGTAATAATGGGGCTCCCTTAAGTCCAGAAAGGTCACATTTGATTCTTTGAAAAAGCATAAACAGAAAACAGACAGAGCTGCAAGGGCAGGAAAGGGAAAATTTACACTAAATGTCTTCTTATTCCACACTGGATTCTGTGGAAATTATGTAAATAGAGCAAATTTGCTTATTTTTATTCTATGAGGATAAATGGAGATGTTGTTCAGCATTCTCCTTGGCTCCTTCAAGGGGTCACACATGCCATAGGTGGGCAGAATCAGAAGCAAAAGTGGCTGGATCAATGGACATCACTCTTACCTTTGTACACTAAGTTACATTCCACAAAAATGTGCCATCACAGCACACAGTACAAGGACAGGCAAAAACATTCAAGGAGTGGGTGGAGCCAGACCACTGAGAAGAAGCCTGCGGACCAGGCAGAGGTGCCTTGGGGGCCACATCTGGCACCTGGGCCTGGTAGTCAGAATCAGCTAGAGAGTGACGAGTACTGACAAAGTATTTATGTTTTTAAAGAAGGGGGCATATATTGGTGGGCAGGCAAGGGCTTTGTAAGCAGAAACCTCACATTCAAACCCTGGCACTTTCCGTTCAAAGGGCCTCAAATAGCAGCGGGTGTGAAAGATCTTTCTCTAAATGAGACCCCACCCCTGGAGAACCACCACTAGGAAGTAGAGACAAGACAAAGCGAGATGGATGAGCAGCCTGATCTGGAATAAGGCAGCTTTCTGTGAGACAGAGCCTGCATTCACAAGGCAATTTTCGTGATTTTTTGCTAACTGTTAAGTTCACATGATGTAAAAGCCACTTCTGGAACTATAGTGGAATATAGCGCAAGCTTAGTGCTCATTTCCCTTGAAAATAACATGGAAACTTTGCACAGCCTTCTATTATAGTTTCAGAAGTTGCTTTTATATCATGTGAAAGCTCAGATATAATGTGGCAATTAACAGTTAGGGAAACATTCTGAAAAAAGGAATAAACTGCCATGTGAATGCAGCCACAGTCCTTAAATTGCTTCCCAAATATGTTGGAAATACTTCCTGGGCTTTATTTTATTGGTGTTTTACAGATTATAATGTTTTGAACCATATAATCAGCCATTTCTCTTCCCTGCATGTTCTAGTTCAGCTTTCCCCAACGTGGTGCCCCCAAATGTTTTGGATTACGACTGCTATCATCACCCCTGGCTATTGGCTGTGCTGGTTGGGACTGATGAGAGTTTGGACTCCAACATCTGGAGAGCAACAGGTTGGGGAAGGCTATTCTAGCAGCAAGTGAAGGGAGGTGGGTACAATAAGGTAAACCAACATGTTTTAAAGAGCTAAAACTATTTCTTTCTATGACCACGTCATCTGACTACTCACTTAAATTCTTCAGTTTAACCCAGGAAACCCATTACCACAAGTTAAAAGATGGCCAACAACTCTGATGGATTTTAAAGGGGATCAGACTAATATCAGGGGTCAGCAAGGTTTATCTTACCTGGACCAGAACGGTCCCGTGGAGATCTGTCCATGGGACAGATCGCGCGCGCGCATTAGTGCGCGCACCCGCAATTTTCAGAGATTTTCGGTGTCTGCATCTGTGCAGACGCGATTTTCGGCACTGCAGAAGCGAGTCCCTGTGCCGGTTTAGCGCAGCGCGCGAGCGGGCAGCTTGGTTCAGGGGCAGCTCATGGGCTGGTCAAATGACCTCCACGGGCCACTTCTGGCCCAAGGGCCTTAGGTTGCTGACCCCTGGACTAATTCATTGAGGAGAATTGAGCTATCAATGGCTCTTCACCACAGTGGCTATGTGCTGCTGGTTCCCAGTGTGATTGGGAACTGGAGGTGGGGAGAGTGTTGTTGTCCTCTTGCCCATAGTGGGCATCCGATCAGTGAGAACAGAACGTGGGACTAGGTGGGCCTCTGGGTCTGATCCAACTATCAGGCTCCTCTTCTTATATTCTTATCATTCAGAAGGAAACTGGAATGTATGTAACTATTATTTCTGCCTACGTGGTGCACTCTTCATGTCTGCATGGGAGGAAATGTCTGAATAAGTCATATGGGCATAGGTCAAAATCATGGGTTTAAGTACTAGGTTCTTGCTAGGTAATCAAGCACATGGCTTTGGCCAACACTTGTAGGCTGCATCCAGGTGTTCCATCCAGGCCTAATGATGTGGGGATGCAGCAGACATGTGTGGGAAGCTGCACTCTAGATCCCTTCCAGGTGGTGGACTAGATGTGAGGAGACACATAATCCCATCCTGTCCTTATTTAAGTCTTAGGAAATATCTGGGTGCTCCCTTTCCCACACTTTGTGGGAACTCTATATGGCTAGCAAGTGGCTGGTGAGGTGGCAGGTCATCTGGATGAAGATGAGGATGGAGCCCTTCTAGCTGGATCTGCCCATTATTTTGTAATGCTGGTTTAAAATCAGAGGTCAATGAGAACTTGGATGTAGTACCTGTTAGCTCTGAAGCCAGACAAGAGTTTAGCGATGTTTCTTGATGTGAAAACATTCTCCCCTGACCGGACCTTCTTTTAGAAAGGAGGGGGGAAGGTTTACTATGAGTGTGACTGACATAATGACTGATTGGCTGATAGCAGCTACTGACAGTGATTGATTGAGTGCAAAATTATCTCCTCTCATTACTCCTGAAATTGAATTCAGATTGGTTCTATCATGTCGTTGCCATGGAGACAGCAACCTGAAGGAGCAGGGTGGTTGTGGTGGGATGGCACACACTGGGCCATTTCCTGTGCAGCTCAGGAAACATTATTAAAATCTGAGATCAGGTAAGACAATATCGAAAAACTCATTTCAATTTGCTGACGCATCAAGGAGTTTTCAAAAGTGATTTGTTTGGGGACCATTGACTGATTAAATAATTTTCAAGTTGATTCATCATCTGCTTTTTAACCAAAGAAAGGCACTCACGTATTAACCAAATTTCACTTTGTGAGCTTTCAAAGGCAGGGCAAGGTAAGTACCAATTTAAGAAACAAATGACCAGAGTGAGTCAAAAGTGCCTCAAAGAACAAAACGAACAGGTGTGATTCAGCTCTTACTCAAATTCTCAATTGATTAATCTGCCTCCAGCCTGATTTGTCTAATCCCCTTTTAAAGCTGTCCTAGTTGGAGGCCATTGCTAAATCTTGTCTTGGCAAATTCCTTATTTTAACTGTATGTTGTGTGACAAAGCACTTCCTTTTGTCCATCTTGCATCTCCCATCATTTAGCCTCAGTCGCCCCAAAATTCAGCTTCAGGGCATTCCCTCAACCAACTCCAAAAGCCAATCCTATTTCACCAGACCCTGTAAAGTACAGGTGGCCAAGGTGGTGCCCTGCACATGTTGCAGGACTTCAACTACCACCAATTCCAACCAGGATGGCAAACAGTCTGGGATGATGGGAGCTGGAGCCTAACAACATCTGGAGGGGACTACACTGGCTACCCCTGCTAGAAAGCCTCAAAGCAGGAATAGTATGAGTCAAAACCTCTGTGCAACACAGACAAAGAACCCAACCTGCTCTGGGTGACTGTGCTTGACAGCAAAGTTCTGCTTGTGTCTGCACTTCTCAGCGTTTGAGTGCCATGGGCAATTATGACATCAGTGACACCCTGTGCCTTAAGAAAGGCAGAGAAACCTTCGGCTACAACTGATGCCTGGCCAGCTGAATAGAGAGTTTCTGAGCACAAGAGACTGAAACACAAAGCATACATTTGCTCAATGACAAAAACCTAACACAAAGGGATGGGGAGGATACTGTTTTGGAGCAAAGCAAAGATCCATGCATGGATTGGGAAATAAACCTACTGTCCAAGCCTCATAATCAGTGAACCAATCCCAGAAGTCTGTAGCTCCAAGGTAGTCCAGGAGTTTCCTCTCCTCCAAGCTGTTAATGCCTCCTCTGCAACCACAGCCAGTCCTACCACTAGGCAAAGTGAGGTGACTGTCTAAGGCAGCATGTGCTGGGAAGAGTGGTGCCCCTCAGCAATTCCTCCTGAGCTTCCTAACCACACACCTCTGTTGGACAAGAGGGTTGGTGTCATGTGCCTTGCTCTCTACCCTTACAGCTTTGCTGCAGACCTTCCACAAGGGCATTACAATGCCCCATTGCTAGTACATACCTTCCAACATCCTGCCAATCAAAATTGGGACACTCATTTTTTGGTTCCGAGCTCTCACAGAAGCCAGCTGATTCACAGCAGAGCACCAGACCAAAAGACGAGACATTCTGGGATCCAAGCCAGGATGGCTTCTGTAATTCCAGGGTGTCCCACTCAAATCAGAACAGTTGATGGGGTTGCTAGTATTGAAGCAGGATTTCCTACTAAATGTGGAATGGGTGTGGTGTATGCACGCCATTTTGTCCTTTGCTTCAGGCAGCAAAATGTCTTGGAGAGGCATGAACGGAATAATGTGCAGTCCCTGTACTAGGGAACTGGATGGAGAAAAACATGGTTGCCTCCATGTACCTACGGGGGCTGCCATCTCCCCCCCCCCCCCCGTACAATGTCACAACGTCCCCAGTAGCAGCTTTTGGACCACCCTGAAGTACTATTTTCTTCCTTCCCCCAAAAAAACCTGTTTTTGCAAAACAAACAGGATGACACAGAGCCAGTTGTGTAACTACATGAGGTGACTCTGAGTTCTACCTGGCCCCTGCACCTTCCCCATTCATTTCAGCTGGACTGTGCAGAAAACCTTCCTGGTAGATGAATTGTGCCTTACAGTGGAAACCCATTCATGTCTACTCAGAAGAAAGCTCCACTGAGCCCAATGGGACTTCCAGGTAAGTGGGTATAGAATGCAGTCTTCTTTCTAATCTCCATCTGTAACAACAGCTCTGCATGTACAGCAACATAGGCGCTTGCTTATGGGGCCTAGGATGCTCATGTACCAGCCACACGTTGTGGGAGAGACAGCGAGAAGTGGCCTTGAGTACCACAATAAATCAAAGGAAGAGCAAAAGCTGGCCAAGAAGGCAACACACAACAACAGCACAAAGGAGCGAGAACAAGACGGGACTCCAGCCACCGGGGAGGGGGGGAGCGGAGGGTGTGTGTGCTTGTTGGCTGTTTCGGTAGATGGGAGTCTTCACCATAAAGTATTTACAATCCTGGCTTTATTCTTTTTACACCCTGCCGAGATGTGGCTCGCACGCAACGGGGGGTTATTTTCTGAGTACAGCATAAATAAAAATAAGACTCTCAGTGGCAAGTTATGCCTTTGACGGTTATTGTGTTAAGAGGCAGACCCCTGCTTTTGCAGTTCTTTGTTGATGACTTCTCACCGTTGTGGACAATGCTTTGTGTCTCACATACAGGCACCCCTATCCTCTCACCCCAATGTACAGCCCTGACCTCAGTACACTTTTGCAGCACACATAGCATACAGCTCCACTTATTGATATTTGATTTACTACATTTATACCCCACCTTTCCTTCTAGGAGCTCAAGTTAGCATGCACCGTCCTCTTCCGCCCTATTTTATCCTCAAAACAACCTTATGAGGTAAGCTAGCCTGAGAGACTGTGACTGGCCCAAGACCACACCAAGTAAGCTTCATGGCTGAGCAGGGATTTGAACCCTGATCTCCCAGACCCTAGTCCAATACTCTAACCACTACACCACACAGTCTCTCTCTCTTCTAGACATAATGCTTGACACCCACAGCCAGTATACCTGAAGGAGCGTCTCCACTCCCTTTGTTCAGTGCGGACACTGAGGTCCAGCTCCGAGGGCCTTCTGGCAGTTCCCTCACTGCGAGAAGTGAGGTTACAGGGAACCAGGCAGAGGGCCTTCTCGGTAGTGGCGCCCGCCCTGTGGAAAGTTCTCCCACCAGATGTCAAGGAAATAAACAACTACAGTATCTGACTTTCAGAAGACATCTGAAGGCAGCTCTGTTTAGGGAAGTTTTTAATGTTTGATGTTTTATTGTGTTTTTAATATTCTGTTGGGAGCTGCCCAGAGTGGCTGGAGAAACCCAGCCAGATGGGCGGGGTATAAATATCACATCACAAACTCCTAAGTGTTCTGATATTTTCCAAAGAAGGGTGGGTGGGTTATACATTTAAGACTGGAACCCTCAGCACAATGTGAAGGACTCATGGAAGAAGTTGAAAGCCCCTCATCCTTTGACTGCTCTTAGGCTGGTTTCATGCATTATCATTGTCTCTTATATAAACACACCTTATAGTGTATTTACAAAGTAATGCAAATAAGGGGGGGAGAGCCCTCTGCTCCCCAAAAGCTTACAATCTGGAAGTGAGGAAGCAAAAACAGAAAGACCCAGATAGCAAGGAATGGAAATGTACATATACAACTGCTGTTAGTGTTGGTTCAGGGTGCCAAACTTGCCATCCTCCTGAGCCTGTTATTCCCAAGGTTGGGTCTCAGTAATTGCAGTCACTGACAACATAACTAGGGAGAATTCATATGGGTACATGCTGCAGTGCTAGCAGGCAACACAGCCAAGGGAGGCCAGCTTGTTCCTAGCCATGGGCCAGGGAATGAGAAGTTGTGGGGAACATGCTTGAGGAAAATGCTGTAGTTTGTAGCCAATCTATAGCTGCTCTTTGTTTGCCCACTTTGTTTGGGGCATATGAATGATGTCATCATCATATTTGGTTTTCCTGCCTTTCCCCTATGCTTTGAAGTTCCCTGTGAGCTTTGAAAGCTCACAAAATACTTTTTTAAAAAAAGGAACGGAGCAGTAGCACTATCACTACAGATGTGGATCACCTTTCCACACGTTTTAAGGAGTGTGGTTTCGACGTGCACAGTGACATTTTAGGCTGTTGCCCCCTATCACCACGCTTCTTCACTTCAGTGCATGATCATTATTACCTTTGTGGTTGGTGGTGAAGTTTTAACAATGTGGTTTTTAAATTTTGATTTAAAAAATTGTACTCGGGATTGTTTATTTGTGTAAAAAAACCCAACATTGTCATGCTATAGTGTTAGAATGAAAAGCTTCTAGTAGAAATTTTAAAAGCTGAATAAAAGTCCCATTCTTAGTTGTTTTAAATTGCTTGAAACTGTTTTTAGTTTTGTGTAATATTGCATTTGCATAATAATATTGTGTTTTTCTTGTTGTAACCTGTCCTGAGATTTTAGGATGCAAGGTGGGTAATCAACAGTAATAGTAATAGTAATAGTAATTAATAGTAATAATAGCTCAGTGATGGGACATGTGCTTTGCGTGCAGAAGGTCTCCAAGTCCATCCCCAGCCTCTCCAGGTAGGGCTGGGAACATCTCACATGTGAAACCCTGGAGAGATACTGCCAGTCAACACCAGTAGGCTGAGGTTGATGAAAGCGTAGCCCAAAACATCTGGAGAGGCCCAGTTTGGCAAAGGAATCATCATCATCAGCAGCAGCAGCAGCATCCCAGCATGTTTTCACTTCTGCCTCAGTGGCATCTATGCTGACATGGTCATGACCACCAAGATGACAGGATTCCCAAGGACGTGCTCCATGGGCAGCTGTCCTCAGGCACTAGGCCCGTTGGCAGACTTTATTACAAGGATGTCTGCGAATGTGACATGAAGGCTGGCAGCATCAGCCCCGTCATGTGGGAATCCTGTGCAGACAACCACAGGGCCTGGAGACAGTCAGGTCATGTATCCACAGCCATGACCAAAGGAGGAATGACCACTGGGAGGAACACAGAGAGAAGAAACACCATGATGCATCTGCAGCAGCGCATCTGGATGCCTTCAACTTTCCCAGCTGCAACAAAGCATGTTTCTCCCATATCTGTCCCTACAGCCACAGCAGGCGCTGCAACCTTCCAACACTTTGACTTCTGCCCCAAAGATGCACTCCTCTATTGTCTCCCAAGATGCCAACAACAAAAGATAATATATTTATTTATACCCCACCTTTTTCCCTGACAGGAGACTCAAGGCGGCTCACAAATAAAATAATAACAGCTAAAACATGGGGGGGGGGAGATAATTAAAAACATATAAACATTAATAGATTTAAATCTCTCTCTCTCTCTCTCTCTCTCTCTCTCTCTCTCTCTCTCTCTCTCTCTGAACTATTAAAACTATACAGACAATCCCAACAAAGACAGCATGACACCAGCTCCTTCATTATAAGCAGTCAGTTCCCAAAAGCCTGTTGGAACAAGAGAAAGTCTTCACCTGCCGGCGGAAGGACAACAGTGAGGGAGCCAGTCTAACTTCTTTAGGGAGGGAGTTCCACATTCTGGGAGCAACCACGAAGAAGGCCCTCTCTTGCGTCCCTACTAATAGAGCATTCCCATTTAAGGTGCCACAGGACCCTTTGTTGATTTTGATCTTCATTAAGTAGTATTCTGTATGTGCCCTCTGAAGTGAGAGAGAGAGAGAGAGAGAGAGAGAGAGAGAGAGAGAGAGAGAGAGCGAGCTCATAACAGGTGGAATTTACAGAAGCTTTGAGCCAGAAGCTTCCACAGAGGATGCAAGAATTATTCACTCAAAGGACTTTATGGGGGCCTCTAAAGGACAATATCTTGGAAGTTGGTTGCTGTTTCAAACATGATGAAACACTCTCGCTCTTTGCCTGCAACACTTTACACAGGCTGGGCATGAAACCAAGAGGACTTAATTTTCTCCATGTCGGAAGCAACAACAGCATTTGGCCACTGGCCTGTTGCCGGCTTCCCTCTGGAATCTGTCACCACTCCAAGACTGAGATGGCTCAGGACACCGCAGGATGCCACCCACTCAATCCCAGCACAAGCATCAACATAACTCTTGATGCATTTGCAAAACAATCGGATGCATTTATGCCAACACAATTGGCATTGTTATTACTGGTTAGAGGCAGTTAAAAGCTCCGCTGTTACTCCACCACATAACTGAATAATTACAAGCAATTGCTATCATTTTAAAAAATTACTTCCTTAAAAGACCACCATTCACAAGTGTTCCACACATGAGATGATGTTGTTCTAATCCAGTACATTGAATCTGAGACATTTCCCACCTACTGGTACTACCCTTGCTGTTGTTGGTTAAAATGCCTGGTTTGCCAGAAATCAATCTTTGAAAGAGTGGAAATCAGGTACACACAAAGGAGATAGTGAGGCAGAAACTGGCATAGATGCATCTGCCAGTTTCAGTTTCTCTGTTTTTAATTCTTCTGATCTTAAGTTCTCCACATTTCCACACGGGTTTGTTGTTGTTGTTGTTGTTGTTGTTGTTGTTGTTGTTGTTGTTGTTGTTGTTATCTAAAAGTCCTCACAAAAATTCACCAGCGTTTTAATGCAAATTTCTCCTGATATACATTATTATGCAATTTTGCCTCATGTATTGCAAACTAATTTACCCTATTATAATGCATTTTAGTATGCTCTTCCACTGATATATGCATTTCATGCACACTTTACCCTAGTATGTGGATTTTTGTACATATTACTTGGCTGTAGAACTATGCTGCAAAATTAGAAGAGGCATGAATTTCAAACGATGGCTGTGTTTCAGTTTGCATTGATTCAGAAAGTGTGAATTAGGTTGCCTTAAATGTCAACTGAATTCTCCCTAATCCCTGGCCAGAAAGCAAACAGGGAATCAAATAGTTCTGATCTGGTAAAGCATCTGAGAACAACTCAGTCTTGTTTTATGGCAGGTGGAACCTTACCGGCTCCTTAAAGTCAGCTAAGTTGGTAATTGCAACACTGCCCCTTCGGGATATCCACAGAGAAGACATCAGGGCAAACAGCTCCCTCCTCCAGGAAGCCAGCATAATGGCATGGAGTCAGTGGCACCTGGGTCTTGCCTCTGGAGCCACCAGATTGAGACCCCGAGTTGCTTACAATTCCAAATTCAGTCGCAAATATTTGGGGCCAGAATAACACCTGGGGATCCAGCAAGCTTGTGCATAATGAGGATCTTAGTAAAAGTGGCTTTGATTGGTGTAGCTTATATTGGACCCAGTACATCCATCGGGGCAGAACTGCAAAGGAAGGGTATGTTGCATGACGCAGGGTCAGGCCTTGCAGCAGCATGTGGGGCTCATGGATCCGTGTGAGTGTCTCTCGAGCTCACTGATTTACTCTCACAAGCAACAGCGAGGTAGGTAAACCCAGCCTCCCTCCCAGCTAATCATTTCCCTGGTAATGTTCGGTGGGGGGGAGCACTGACTTTAATGGCATGAAACTCAACATGATTTGAAATTAACCTTTTAGTGAATCTTTCACATGCAATGCGAAATAACAGCATCAGTTGTGATGTGACACTTTTGTAGGTGAAACATCAAAGGCAGCCCCGCTGCAGACTGATCTACCTTTGAACACCCAAGGGCATCTCAGACTGCCAAGTCTCTGCAGACTAGATGGGGGGGTTGGAGGGGGGAGACAGATCTAAGATCTCACACTATTTGAAGCGAAGTCATCCTAACTAGGGTTTAATTCTATCTTCTTTTACACTTCGTTTCTGCTTCTTTCTTTCTTCCTCCCTTTCTTTTAAAGGAAATATCAGATTCAAAAGAGGGAAACACAGGATAAAAGGGGAAGGATATTATTTCTGACTGTCAAGCTATAATAATGCATAAATACATGAAAATTTAACCGGTAGGATTCCTTTCATCTTGCCACTTTGTCCGACTGCAAAACCTTGGAGACGCACGGGCAGAATTATGCAATGAAACATTCACTTGTGAACAGATCACAAAGCCAGATGCAAGAACAGGCACTGGAAGACTTAACAAGCCCCTTCCAGAATGAACCTTGATGATCTCCTGTTAAGGCCACCCACCACCGCAGGACACGTCATCATGCAGCTTCATTCTGAGGAAACTTGAGAGGCAGTGAGGAGTGGCGACCGCCAGCTGCTGAGAGTAGCCCCACCATCACAAAGGGAGCTAACAGGAGATGGCATCTCCCCATCCCATGTACAGAAGCCAACTGGGCTGGCAGTTCAATCTTTTTCCAATACTGGCAATGGCATAATATCCTTCATCACCTCTGAGGGCAGCACCACCAGCTGTGTCCTCCAGCAAAGGGTATAGCCCAGGGGCTCAGGAGGAACCACCAAGGAGCTGCCCCTGCTGCCCCCTGAGGCAGTCACCTCCTTTTGCCTAATGGCAGGGCCAGTCCCTGGTGTAGCTCACAGCACCTACTTGTAGGCTGCAATCCTAAAAGACAATAGTGGGAGAGAAGAGGTGGAGCATTAAAGAACCCATCAATGCTGCCACTGTAAATGTGCAAAGAAACGCAGAAGGAACACCCATGCCAAATAATTTCTTGCCCTGCGGTGCCAGATCTTTCCAAAAAGTTGGAAGGAGGAATAAGTACTGGAAAATTTCCAAAGGATGTAAATGCTATATGGATCCTGGTTGGTTTGTTTTTAAAGCCAACGACCTGTAATGGGACCACACAGAAGATGCTAAAAAGCTTTGTCCAGAAGCATCCTCAAACGAATGTTCTCTCAGTATCAATGGAATCTGTTTTCCTAGTAAATGGCAGTGACTTTTACTGGCAATGGCACCGTGTCCTCCATCACCCCTGAGGGCAGCAAGGTAGTTATGGAGGCGCAGGACAGGCCAAGTGGGAAATACTGCAATTGTTTTGCCTCCTCTGCTGCTGGATATTATGTTACAAATGGTTTTAGTGCTTCTTTTTTATTATTTCCTTCTATTATTATTATTATTATTATTATTATCATTATTAATCTTTATTAATTTTTAAAATACATGATTTACTGTTGTTGGCATGTATACTTTCACCCTTTTTGTCAAAACTTAGCCAAAAGAAAATGTGGGGTGGTGATCATGATGACCTGGTCAGGCTGCAGACCCAGCTCTCATGCAGTTGGCTATATTTTCCTAGAATGCTGCCCAGCCTGAACCTCCAAACACGCTGATTACTTGGCCTTCCATCCCTTTAAAATGTGCCCAATCACTCCTCAGTTCAAAGGAAGTGTTGTGTAATGCAATGTTATTTTCCTAACTGCCAGTAAGATGTCTGATGCCCAGTTGGCATTCCCTGTACAAGCTTCACCCAGGCCCCAGACATTCCTATTGCTTCACTCCAGTTACACCACTCTTTGCATTAAAGCTTTTTTAAAAAAACAGCTCTCCAAGTAGCAAAGTGGCCAGTCGTTTTAGAAACACCTCTTTGGCTAGCCTGCCTGACAAGGGCACCATTTGAGGAAGCTGCAGGATTCTCCACACAGGGGCTATTTATTCCACCGGAATGAAAGATATTGGGAAAACACCATGAAAAATGCAATTCTGATTCAAAGGGACATCTGAGAAGTTTCCCCGAAGAAGAGGGTGTCCTAAGTGCCTGCTGAGTAAAAGAGTTTCAAAGCCCAGGAAAAGATGTGCAGGTGACAGTGAGGACGGTGAGTAAGAGATCCAGTTTGGAAAGTCATGGCACCAGAAGGGAGAAGGGACGGGGTGCCACATCCAGAGCGGGGGCAGATGAAGAGGGTGAGCAGGAACAGCTGGAACTGCCGAGCTGTGTCAACACTTGACTGTTTCACAGATTGACTAGTTGAAGTGTCACCTGAAACCAATTACAGCCCCAGCCCCCCACAGACCCAGTTCATAACATTGATTAATCCACATTGAGAAAACGTCCCCAAGCAAAACTAGAACAGCTGTCCAATCAGAATTTGACTTTTTCTTTTAAAAGGTTTTTTAAAAAGAGGCTTGAGCCAGTATCAAAAGGAAGAAACAAAAAGTTGTTGAGAAAAAGGAAAGTCACCCACAGCCACTGCTGCCGGCTTATTTTCTATTCCACTGACTGAAATGAAGCCAAGTCACCAATTCTCATCAGTCTAATGCCAGGATGCTGTGAAACTGAGTCCAGAGATGGAGGAAGGTGCAATGGGCACTGTCAACTAAGAGGATGTGACCAAAATTTCCTTGTTATGGGAAAGGCACAGTAGCCATGGAGGGGAGCTTGCCAGACTTTCTCAGCAACTGCTGTGACCATACAGTGCCCTGTATTTGGTTACCTCGTTCAACCCACATTTTACCAGCTTCCTCGCAAGAATATCATGGGGGACTTCGCCAAAAGCCTAACTGAAATCCCTATACACTATGTCCACAGCATCCCCCTGATCCACCAAGCTTGTTACTACATCAAAAAAGAAATGAGGTTTGTCTGGCATGACTTATTTTTGAGAAACCCATCCTGGGTCTTAGTAATCACAGCGTTCTTTTCTAAATGCTCACAGGCCGACTGTTCAATTATCTGTTCTAGGACCTTTCCTGGTACTGATGTCAAGCACACGGGTCAGTACGCACCTGGATCTCCCCCCCCCCTTTGAAGATAGGGACAAAACTTGTCCACTTCCAGTCTGCAGGGACCTTTCCTGTTCTCCAAGAATTCTCAAAGATCATAGACAAAGACCTCTTTCCCTATCTTGGGCCACAGCTCCCTCCTGGACAGTTGGCCAGACATCCTCTGTGAGCCTTCCCTACATTGGTGAGCAGGCGCAAACACTGGTCTTTCAGACTTCAGTGGAGCCCTGTGCAAGACCAAAATTTGGCAGCCCCTGCCTCTCACCTTCCATTCTGCTCAGTTCACTGTGTCATAGTTGTAGCACCCTGTGGTGCCCCCCAGGCTTGGCGCCCAGTGCGGCACTGACCTAAATCCTCCTCTGCTTCCAGCCACAAGCTTACCTGGAAGTGAGGAGCTACAAGCAGCCACTTTTTATTTTCATAAATTTTCCCAGTGCAACATTGCTTTTTTTGCGGGGGGCAGCATTTTAATGCCCTCAATGCCACCAGGTGGTGCTACATCAGAGACACCGTGGTATATTTAAAATGGCAGAACTGATGTTTGCCCTGGGGCAGGGTAGGAGAATGAAGTGGCCTCTCCCATATTGGGGCATATTCTGGGAAATGGACATACAGTGAGAGGGGCCAGCAGACATAACTCCAAATATATGGGGCTGGTTCTAGCTAAACCAGCACCTTGGATGAAATCCAAAAGGGATGGAAATAAATGCCCAGGTAAATTTATACGGTCAGCCATGATCATGATCATTTCCAGCAAACATTTCCAGCGAAATGACTAGAATGGAAGCAAGGATCTTATAATGAGGAAGAAAGAGAGAGCTGGATATCAGCACGGAGGGCCTGAGATCAATAAAATCAAGGAGCTGCGCAGGGCAAGAGGTCTCCTCCTGCTCGCGAAATATCTTCTGTTCTATAAATACTCCCTCTTTGACTGTGTCCTTCCTATTCAGCTCCCTAAATCCTAATTGCTAAGGGCGAGCTGCAGGATTTTCTGTACAGCTAAAACGACTTGTTAAAAAGTTCATTTGCAAAAGTATGTCATAATAGCCAATTAATAACCAATGACTTCTCCATGGTTAAAAAAAAGTGCCTCCGTTGTATACTGCCGTTCATTTTAGTAATAATCCAGAGGTAAGAAACAAATTCTTGGGACACTTCAGGCCAGCAGAGTATATCATCTCAAGGGTGAAAGAGTGCCATTGAATGAATCAACATCAGAGGTTGCCATGGCAATGATAAATGTATATTCTCCCATGCTACTGGAATTTCACCCAGCCAGCCCTGGACATGTTGAGGTGAGGGCTTGTTTTCTATCCGGGGGGCGGGGGGGGGGAGCAACGGGAGGCCCATTGGCCAAACTAGATCGCTAAAGCTATTTTATCACCACTATCATCTATTTTCTCCTCACCGGCCTTCTTCTAAGCAGCTCAGAAACAGCGGTGGTCCTTCCACCAGCTTTGTCTAGTTTGTCAGATGTGCCCGTTCCTGGACAGGGGTAGCCTGACCGCTGCAGTTGGCAACCTCAAGGCTGGACTCAAGGCTCACCTGCACTATTCATTTAAAGCAGCATTATACTTTTTAAAAAGTCAGGAATCCTGGGAACTGTAGTTTGTTCAGTACCCCGAGAGTAGTTAGCAGACCCTTCTTCCCCTCACAGAGCTATAGTTCTGGGAAGAGAGACTGACTGTTATACTATTCCAGGAAATGAATCTGACTCAGGATGAGGTGACTTACCATGTTCCTATCAGGGAAAGGTTGTAGCTCAGTGAAAGAACATCTGCTTGGCATGTAGAAGGTCCCTGGTTCAACCCCTGACATCTCCAGGCAGGGCTGGGAGAGATCTATTGCATGTAACCCCAGAGAGCCACTGCTAGTCATTGTGGACCAGGGGCACCATTGGGGGTCAGGGGGGCTGAGGGCGCCCCAAATTTTCAAAGTGTGGCATCCAGATGGGTAGTTGCTGCTGCCGCGAGGCCTGCCAGACTACTGGCGCAAGGACGGCCAAGCCACCACTGGCACTGCAAAGATTGCCAGGCTGCTGGCAGGCCTGCTAGGACACCAATGGCAACGCAGAAGTGCAGCCGCAAAGGCTCTGGCGTGATGTAAGGCCGCTTCCTTTGTTCCTTCTTATTTGTTCCTGGCATATAAGGTTGGGTTGCAGAGGTTGCCAGTCCCTAGTTTTGGATGATAGGTAGTTATAAAACTGTACCAGGTATAGCTTGGCAAAAGCACAGTTGTAGTGGTGTTTGAATGATTCCCTTGGATCCTGCTGTGTGGCCCAAAATAGTCACTTGCCAGCTGAACACCACAAGTCTGCGCTCCAGATGGAAATAAAAATTCTTAATAGGTTTAGGGCAAACTTCCAGCTTGCCAACACAGGGAGGTTGAAAGACTGTTGCTGAAAATGACAGTCTAGCTCAAGGGCTGGCTGTGCAATTAAAAGCCTGTACTGGGTGTGTGGGTGTGGGTGTGTGGGTGTGTGTGGGTGTGTGTGTGTGTAGTAAAGCACTACACACTCAGAAATGCTACATAACCACAGTGGCGTAGCTAGCTGCTTGGGCACCCGGGGCGAGCTGTCCATGGGGCGGGACGAGCCAGGGCAGGGTGCTCTGTGCAGAACCTTCAAGGAGTTCGTCTGCCACCTCCACTTCAGCTGTTTTGGCAGCACGGAGCCTGCAGGCGCCTGAGCCACCGCATCACTCCCAGGAGAGACGCATGGCTCAGGCGCACGGCAGGCCCCACGATAAGTGCCGTGCCCCATGGTGTGGTGCCCAGTGTGCCCTCCCAGCCCCCCAGCTACGCCTCTGCGTAACCATTAGGAATGCCTCTGAAATTCTGCATTTCTTCCCAGGTCCTGCCGATTCCCCCGCCCGCTCGGGCTGCTGATTTGTTACTAGGCCACATTCAGGGAGTTACTATTGCATATAAAAGTCCTCAGCAGCTTGCTATCATTTTACTGGAAGGATCACCTAACCCAACACATGTGCCCTCAACCACTTACATCTGCAGAATGGGCACGTTTCCAAGTGCCACATAATGTTTGTTCTGCATTTGCAAGGGATCAATCCTTTAGTGTGGCAAGACCTACACTTTGGTACTCCCTCTCCATGGATCTTAGGCACACACCTTCACGGTACAGGTTTTGGTGCCTGATAAAAATGTTTTTGTTCCAGCAAGCCAGCATGTAATTGAGAATGTACTTTTGACATGCAGTTGTAGTAAGTAGAAGCATTTTTAAATTGCTGATTTGATTTCATTTATTATGTAACTTGTTTTTAATGTTTGTTTTTCTAATTGCTATTTTTAATTAATATTTTAGACTCATCCATATTAAACCATGGAGGTATTTTGCTCCAGTAAGCGGCATACACAAAATAAATTGGCATGTTACAAATAGGTCTTGCTTCCTCTAAAGGCCTGAGTGGTGAAACAAAGCAATCACTTTGGGCAACCTGAAGCCTTCCAACAGGTTCTGTCTCAAAGTCCCATCAGCCCCAGGCACAATGGTCAATTGTCAGGGATGATGGGAGCTGGAGTGTAGCAATATCTGGTGGGCACCAGGTTACCCTCTCTTTCACAAAAAGATTCTCCCTTGTTCCATTTTTCATTTCTGAAAGCGATTGGTGTACATGAGAGATGCAGCCTTCTCAGGGGGCCCCCACTGTTGTGGAAATCTCTGCGACATTCATTTATCCCCTTCTGGCTTTCAATAACCACTTAGCTCATCATCCCTTATCTATCTATCTTATCACCTTGTCTTATCTTTTAAATTTGTATACCGACCTTCATCCAAAGATCACAGGGTGGTTCACATTTTTAGCTCTTGCCTTCCCTTAAGTTCCCCTCGTGTGTCTACTTGTCTGCATCCTCGCCGTGTTTTCCTGCTCTCCCGTATGTTCTGCTGTGGCTTTTATTTTGCTGTCCTATGTCATTTTGTGAGGGCCTGAAAAGCAATGAATAATAAATGGAAGGAAGGAATGGAGAGATGGTAAGATGCAAACAAATGGGAGGAACAGAAGGCTGTGGCTAGACATTCATGCTCCAATCCTGGACTCAGTGTTAATAAAGGCTCCTAGTTGCGCCAGAATTCAGGAGAAGGGTGAGAGGTGCAGACAGAGACAGTGTTTGAGAGGAAGAGTAAAGGAATGGAACCAGGAAATGTCTTCATCCCTAATAGTTGTCCATTTCACATGTTGGCACCTGTGATCTGAGGGATCCCATTCCTGCATCCCCTGGGATCCTGGAGGCATGACACTTGGATGCTGAAGAAGTATTGAGCTTGCCTTTTTTCTCTTCCCAACCAAGCCTTCAATTCCTCACTCCTACCTAACAGTTTCTGGCTAGACAGCTGCTGTTTCCATCCTCCCTCGAGTCTATCCCCCCCCCAAGTGACCCCCTGCTTTGGAACTCTGCAGACCTTGCTGATCTCTCTCTCTCTCCCTCCTCACTTAGAGCCAAGGAAAGAAGCATATACAGCCATCCCCACAAACACACGTGCTACTTCTCTGCTATGGAACACAGAGAATAATCTATCATTTGACTCTGCATAATAAGAAAATATGGTCCCTTGTCATGTGGTCTGGCCTCATCCAGGAACAGAACACTAGTGTGGCCGAGTGGTTAGTGTTAGGGTAGGACCTGGGAGATGAGGGTTCAACTCATCCACAAAGCTCACTGGGTGACCTAGGGACCCTCACCCTAGCTTACCTCTCAAAGTTGTTGTGAGGATAACATGGTGGGAGGCAGGAGCTCCTTAGAGAAAAGGTAGAATATTGATGTAATAAAGAAAGAAAATAAACCAGCTGGAGCCAACACTGCCAGGAAGAAGACTCAGGAATCTGTTTGGTTCACTTTTAAGAACAGACCTGATTCAATGTTCCAAAGCTTTTTTCTTTTTTTAAAGGATAAGTCATCCTAACAGTAGCTTCTCAGAAATAAATCCTATTGAATTCAGTATGGCTAACTTCCAGGTAAATGGGGTTAGGGTTGCAACTTTAGCAAGGGAGCAAAAGCTGGATTGCAGCAATGAAAACCCTCCCAACTTTCCAAGCACTGTCATGTGCAAACAGACTTACAGAGGAGGAGAACATGTTGGATGATGGGTGAGCAAATACCTACTGACCACCCCACACCAAAAAGCTTTGAGGGTGAAGACACTTAAAGAAGACGAAGGTGGGTGGGACATAGGGCTGCAGACACCAGGCGCGAGTTGGGTGGGCAGGTGGGTAGGAAATGGGAAACAGCTGAAACTCACCAGCTCCCACTGTCTCACATCATCCAATAGTCCACAAAGGATGGAGGCACACACACATACACGTACTCGACCATTATTGCTCAAGAGGAGCTTTGTTCTGATCCATGGCTGCATCTGTGACTATAAAACACAAGGTTTCACCCAAATAATCCTGGGAACTATGGTTTCCCCTAGCTGTGATTCCAGCATGCTTAACAAACTACAGTTCCCAGGATTATTTGGGGGAAGCCGTGTGATGTACATGTGCTTTAAATCTAGATGGCTCAGTCAGTAGAGCATGAGACTCTTAATTCTTAGTCGTTAGTTTGAGCCCCACATTGGGCAAAATATTCCTGCGTTCCAGCGGATTGGACTAGATGATCCTTGAAGTCCCTTGCATCTATACAATTCTATGATTCTGTGAAATAAGGTAAAGGTAAAGGTAAAGGGACCCCTGACCATTAGGTCCAGTCGTGACCGACTCTGGGGTTGCGGTGCTCATCTCGCTTTATTTGCCGAGGGAGCCACTGTACAGCTTCCAGGTCATGTGGCCAGCATGACTAAGCTGCTTCTGGCGAACCAGAGCAGCACACAGAAACGCCGTTTACCTTCCCGCCGGAGTGGTACCTGTTTATCTACTTGCACTTTGATGTGCTTTCGAACTGCTAGGTTGGCAGGAGCAGGGGCTGAGCAACGGGAGCTCACCCCGTTGCGGGGATTCGAACCGGCGACCTTCTGATCGGCAAGTCCTAGGCTCTGTGGTTTAACCCACAGTATGCAGCCTTAAAAAGACAGTCCAATCCTGCCATCCAGTCATGTTGAATGGTGTGTGTTCATGAGCAATCCGGGAACAAAACAGCATTTTCTGACAGCCTTACAAAGATAATCAGAAAAGACAATCTTAGCAGCAGCCAGGCTGGTCCATCTCACAGGGGGCTGGGGGGGGAGGAAGAATGACAATGACCATGAAGATGAAGGGGAAATCATGCAAAGTTCTACCCCAAAATGAACTTAATCCACCTTTAGTTCATCTGGCAATTATGGGAAGGGCTTCCAGGCATATTTCGGGATTTTGAGCTAGCGCATTCCAAGCCCTGGTCAGAAGACCTAGGAAGGTTTCTGCTTTTCTTGTTCCTCAGACAGAAAAACTAGGGCTCCTGCAGGAAGCCCTGCAGCTCTCAGTGGCCCATGGCTAATGACTCTGACACTACACACACTACAGATTCAAACTTCCCTCCACCCCAAAGGGCTTTCCTGGGATAGGGATGGGCCCCCGCCCTGGCACGGGGGACTGTACACTTGGAAGGCAAAGGGGCTTTCAGTCACCACTCACACCCCCGAAGCCATCATCTCCACAATCTTTAGGACTTCAAAAAGGCAATGGGTGCCATCAGTTTCTGCCCCAAAGCAGCAGCAGGGAGAGCAGAGATCAGAAAAGAAAGGATTAATTAATAACCGAAGGAGCCGGCTGGAAACGTTCAGACCCCGCACAGAATCAGTTTCTTCCAGATTGCCTGGCAAAATCTGTGCTACATCCTCCCCTTGCCTTGCCTTTCATCTCCGCAAACTGTCAGCACTGTTGTACCAACAACATACTGTTACGGTGGCACACAGTGAATAGCTCTTGGATACCAAACAAGACGCATTAAGTGAGCCTTGCCAATTATCTCCAGCATGTTTTGCTCACAAGCTGACTTATTTCCTTCAATCTGCATTGTTGGAATGTCTACACACTTCTTAAAAATAATAAGCACCACTTTAGAAGCAATTGTTCTTTTAATTGCAAACAGGGGATTGTAAATCTTTTTCTTCCTCCAACGAAGCAATTGTGTTGCTCTGTGCAACAGCTCTGAGTGTTACTGTGCTGCTTTTTTGCTCTTTCTCTTCCCCCCTCCTCCTCCCCTAATTCCCTCACAGGCAACTTCTCTACTAATGAAATTTTTCATTTGCAAATCACATTTGCTCAAAGCAGAAGGCAAAAAGCTGGTGTCAGAGAGGCTGGGAGAAGAAGCTCATCTTTGGCTGGAGACAGATGAACATTGTTGGGTTTCCTGCCCACCCAATCCACGATGTATGTGAGAAGAGAAAGTGATGGGAATTTTGGTCACTCAGGTTCACAGCTGGGTGGAGGTACACCTGGATCCAACATTGTCGCCTGAGGCCTGAGTGGCCTTGGCAGCTAGGAGTAGTTCACCAGCTATGGTCTCTTTTGGAAAGAGGTGACTCAGTCATGATACTCCATGCTCTGGAAGTTTACAGATTGAATTATGGCAATGAAGACTTAGAAATTTCAGCTGGTCCAAAATGCAGCAGTTAAATTACCGGCCAGGGTTGCCTTTAGATCTCATATGCTTTTAGGACCCTGTCATTGGCTGCCAGTTAATCTCCAGGCCCAATTGAAGGTGTTCATGTTAGTGTTCAAACCCCATATATCCTACAGACACTCCTGGGTGTTAAGATCAGCCCACCACCCTGAGAAGGTGGCCCAAGTTATGGAACTCCCTCTACACATAGGTGCACCTAGAAACTTCATTACAGCTTTCAGCAAATGCTTGAAGATGCACCTCTTTAGCCAGGCCTTTGACACCTGAGATTAGGGGACACGGGTGGCGCTGTGGTCTCTTGGGCTTGCCAATCAGAAGGTTGGTGGTTCAAATCTGTGCAACAGAGTGAGCACCTGTTGCTCTGTCCCAGCTTCTGCCAACCTAGCACACTAGTAAAAGTAAAGGGACCCCTGACCATTAGGTCCAGTCATGGATGACTCTGGGGTTGCGGCGCTCATCTCGCTTTACTGGCCAAGGGAGCCGGCATACAGCTTCCGGGTCATGTGACCAGCATGACTAAGCCGCTTTTGGTGAACCAGAGCAGCGCATGGAAACCCCGTTTACCTTCCCGCCGGAGCAGTACCTATTTATCTACTTGCACTTTGACGTGCTTTGAAACTGCTAGGTTGGCAGGAGCAGGGACCGAGCAACAGGAGCTCACCCCATTGCGGGGATTCGAACCTCCAACCTTCTGATCAACAAGTCCTAGGCTCTGTGGTTTAACCCACAGTGCCGCCCACATCCCTAGCACACTAGTACAAGTTGCTAAATAGGTACCACTGCAGCAGGAAGGTAAATGGTGTTTCTGTGCGCTTTCGCTTCTGTCATGGTGTCCAGCTGCACCATAAGAGGTTTAGTCATGGTGGCCACATGACCGGAAAGCTGTCTGTGGACAAATGCCATCTCCCTTGGCCTGAAGTGAGATGAGCGCCGCACCCCAGTCACCTTTGACTGGACTTTAAAAATCCAGGGGTCCTTTACCTTTTTTATCTATCAGCATCCACCCTGTTCTTGTGAATGTAATGTTTTTAATTTACGAATTTGAATTGAATTTGAATTGCACCAGTTTCACTCTGCCTTAAAAGTTAAAAACCTGCTTGATCAGAAATGACTGTGGAAATGAGGGCCAAAGCAATGTCACATCAATGAAGTGAATGCAAGTAACATGCATGTTTATTGTTTTTTAAATAGCTGGAGAAAACCTTGAGGCTGAGTCCAAGGGGTGGGGAGGGGCAGTTTCTCTCTCTGGTCTTCCTCCATCTCTGCATTTCATGGGTAAACCCCACCTCCCTCCCTCCCTCCCTTTTTTTATCTGCCCTGAATCTTCCACCAGTCAGCTTCATTGGATGCCTGCAAAGCTCATAGCTTCTCCTTTTCTTATATACAGTTTTATTTATTTCCAATATATAAAAACCATTACTGTATATATGGGGGGGGGGCGGGTGGCTGTGGCAGCAAAACCAAAATTCCAACTTACTTCTCTCCCACCTCCAGGGTATATAAGTCTGTTTAAGTTTGTCAAGGTCCAGCCTGTGATTTGGGTAGTTGCCATTCTTCAGTTATCAATTGTATATAAGGATGCCATATTTAAACAAAATTGTCTACATCATTTCTATTATTCAGTGTATACAACCTCTTTGCTAATTTAGCACATAGCTTCTTCACAAAGTACATATCTAAACGATGGTATTCACTGCCACAAGGTATGGAAATGACCACCAACTTATGTGGCTTTTTTAAAAAATGAGTTTTCTCATGGCTTGGATAGAAGATAAGACTGTCAATGACAACTGACCATAAAGGATGGTTCTATATCCAGAGACATCTGATTAACTCTGATGGGAAGAGAAGGCTTAAGGCCTTTGTTGGATCCAGCAAGGCTGCTTCTATGTTCTTGAGATGATAAAGGTAACATCTCGCTTTACCGGCCAAGGGAGCCAACGTTTGTCCGCAGACAGTTTTTTCGGGTTATGTGGCCAGCATGACTAAGCCGCTTCTGGGGAAACCAGAGCAGCACACAGAAATGCCATTTACCTTCCTGCTGGAGCAGTACCTATTTATCTACTTGCACTTTGACATGCTTTCGAACTGCTAGGTTGGCAGGAGCAGGGACCGAGCAATGGGAGCTCACCCTGTCGCAGGGATTCAAACCTCCGACCTTCTGATCGGCAAGCCCAAGGCTCAGTGGTTTACACCACAGCGCCACCCGCATCCCTTCTTGAGATGATAGTCATCAGCAATGTCATGATGTGGATCTTTGAGAAGGACTGTGTGCCATAATGAGAGAAGGTTCACTCTCAGATGTCGCCCCCACAGGCCACAACACCATCCCAAGACAGCTACAAGGTGACTTGCTCTTTCCTTCTCTGTCCATCCAACATTGTTTCACTGCTAATCCCATTGGCATCCTCCTAAACATAGAAGCAAAGTCCTAGGGGTCGAGGCGTCTTCAGCCACCCCAATAAAATATTTGAGGGGGCTACCCTCCCCCAGTTAATGGGCATTGCCATTCAAATGGTGTATGTTATCGATTATGTGGGGTAAGGCTTATCTGCCTCACCTCCAATATTTTATCCAAGTTGGCACTCTGCCCCCAAATCTTTCCACTTTCTCTCCTTCCCTGTGCTGAGTTTATATCCCCCTTTTAATAAATCCTTTTAGGATAATTAAATATACCCACCAAACTATCTTTTTTGGTTAGAAACCTCTTCAGATTTTCTCACTTAATGTCTCCCACTTCCTCCCCACTCTACTCCCGCAACCCCACCTCACAGTTGCAACTGGTTTTTTTTAATTATTGAAAAAAGAATCCAGGAGATCATGACTTCATTAATGCTAAAATAGGGATGAAATGAAGAGTTACACTTTCAGAAAAACAAAACAGCCTTGGGTGATGTTTCATTCCCGTCTTAATCTTTCGTGGCAAACTTTCTGGAGCAGCAGCTGCAATTCCACCTGTTTTCATCCTGTGGAGGTTCTCAAAAACCTCCCTGCGCTCTCTATAAACAATACCACGAGTGGCGACTTCCTTTCAAAGGCAAAATGTTTTGAGAGACAACCCTAAGTGGCAAATTACAATTCCCAACCCATTTGTACAAATCCCCAGTTCCAAACATCTCTATACCAGCCTCCAAGAAAGTGTTAGAGAGCTTATGAAAAGCTTTGCCTGAGGTGGATGGATGCAATGCCAAGTCATTTACATGCAAGAAGCAATGACATTTATTTCCAAAAAGGCCTTGAACAACCAGCTTTGCACAGTTTGCTGAGGGGTTAGCTACTTCTCCCTTGTATTCTAATGAAGAGCTCTGCATCTTCTTCCTGTGAACATCCTTTTTTGCTGATCTTATCAAAGATACCACCTTGCATATCTGTTCTCTCAGAAGAGAGCAAGCTCCTAGTCCTCTGTGGCGAAGGGAAATATCTTTGATCCAGCTCATACCACACACAAAGGTCCATTAATTTCAGTGGGACTGCTCTCAGTAGGACTAACTATGGCTAACCCCTATTGCCATTATCAAGTTTAATCAGTAGAAAAATACCTCATTCACACATTCTAATCATAGCTACAAAGCCCCACACTCAAGGAGGAGTTCTCTGGAGATGCTGTCATTTTGATCTCTCTCAAGATGCTGATTTTATCTCACCAGTGTGGTTATCCCCCATAGAGGCTTGTGCCCAACTGAAATAAATATGAAGGTGAACTGGGAGACTTACAGAGATTCATATTCCTACAAAAATCGTGTGCCTGCCCCTCTCTCTGCTGAGCAGTGGCACTGCTCCTTTGGAGAACTGAAGACACAGCAGAGATGGTCATTACTTTTAAAAACATGGTTTTTTCCACCTACAGTCATACCTCGGGTTGAATGTGCTTCAGGTTGAGCGCTTTCGGGTTGTGCTCTGTGGCAACCCAGAAGTAACGGAGCGCGTTACTTTCGGGTTCCGCCGCTCACATATGCACAGAAACGCCATTGCATCTTACGTTCCATTCAGGATGCAAACGGGGCTCCAGAACGGATCCCGTTCGCATCCTGAGGTACCACTGTATTGACACCTTCAGTCTGCACGGAGGGAGTTCAGGTCTTATGGCATGGTAATTTCCAGAGGAAGTAGCGCAGGCTCTTCTTCCTCCTCCTCATCAGCTCTTCTTCCTCCTTCTCCATGCCAGCAACCCTTCCCCCCCCCAGCAGTTACCCTGGCAACCTTCCAAATCCCCAGTCTCTTTTCACACCTGGGCAAAGGGGCAGGAGTTATCTTGTATTGCTAATGTCCCTCAATTGTTCTTTTGATAGCAGTAGCTCAGCCAGGTTGTTTTGCATAAGCTAGCCAACATAACAATGATACAATGATTGAAAGACTTAGATCATAATATTCATATGGTTTCTTGGGAGAAGCTATGAGGAAAGGACATGAAATTCATTGCCTGTTATGCTTTAAAAGAAAACTGTTTGAAAATGATGCACAGGTGGTATTTAACGCCAAATAAATTGGCCAAAATGTATAAAAATGTATCAAGTAAATGTTGGAAAGGTAAATAGGCTGAAGGGTCATTATTTCATATCTGGTGGACATGCAAAAAGACTAAAGGCCTTTGGGAAATGATATATAATGAAATGAAGATGTTTAAGTGGGCTATTCCTAAAAGATCCAAAGGGATAATAGGGACTGATACTCTGAAGAAGATGACCAAACTATTTATGTATGTGACCACAGCAGCTAGAATACCATACACACAGAAATGGAAGGAAGAGAAGGTTCCAGCGAAGGAGGAATGGCTTTTAAAACTAATAGACTATGCAGAAATGGCAAAGCTGACGGCAAATTTAAGAGACCAAAATGATGAACTTTTTATCGAGGATTGGAGACTTTTTGCGGACTATTTGAAAAAGTATTATAGTCAAATGAAGTCGCCGGCAGGATTCAAGATATGAGCAGTGGAAGAAAAATGACAAAATTGCAGGGATTTTTGTAACAGATAAGAGTTTGATATACAGTGTAGAAGCTTGATATACAAGTATAAAAGGGTTCAAATAAAAACACTGTGGAGGTGTGAGTGGGCAGTGAATCTATGAAACAAAGATGTTAAGTAATTATTTGAACTGAAGGTAATTTGTGAAATTCTGGAAATTTAATTTTAAAAAAAGATGCTGATTTTATCTCATCCAGACACTACCCTTCCGCAAAAAAAGTTTAGGGCAGGGGTAGGGATGGACTCTCCAGATGTAGTTGGACTCCACTTTCCATCCCACCCAGCGAGGCTGGCAAGTGGCCATGGATTCTGAGAGTCTAGCAAGTGCTGGAGTCTAGCAACCTCATTTAGAGTGACATACAAGAGGTTAGTTCCAGTCCTATGGACCACCATGCCCAGTATTGTCTCCTCTGGCTGGCAGTCTTGGTTCCAGTGGGGTCTCAGGCAGAGAAGTGTCCTCCCCATCACTTGCTGTCTGAATCCGTCAGATGGAAATGCTGCCAGTGATTAAACTTGGGACCTTCCGAACTCAAACCGGTTGCCCTACTAGGATTTACTCAAAGTAGACCTGCTGAAATCAATGGACCTAGCTTAGTCATATTCATTAATTTGAGTGGCTCTACTAAGTAAAACTTAGTTGAATATCGCCCACTTGGTTCGCCTCTAGACTTCGCTAGAGCAAGTTGCTCAGCTGGAGCTCTCCATGGTAGTTCCACACCTGCCTGCCTGCCTGCCTGCCTCCCTTGGCCTCTACTGGGCTCTTTTGCCAGACCAAACCAGGAAATTTAGAAGTCACTTCCTTAGAAATTTGCCACTGTGAGCATACACAGGTTTACTCCTACCTGCCCAAACTAATAATGTCACCATTCAAAATAATATTTTTCTTAGGGCCATCTCACACATTACAGAGCAACATACGTGCCAAACATTTTCCAAATGTACACTCAGCAAGGAGTGCAGCCTGTCTGGTTCTCTGCTGCATGGACCCATATGAGACCCACATGTTCTTTTCATGGCAAATGCATCATTACTTTTTCTTCTGCATGGGCACACGTAAACAACATAACATGTGAAGACAAACCTTGTCAAGCAATAAGGGTTCTCCAATGTGTGCTTGAAATAATCCACTCAATATTAGCTATAGAAACCTGCAAATCCACCATGACAGAACCATCAAGGCTAATAAGGGAAATGATGAAACACATTGATTAAGTTGACTCCCAGCTGACCAGCCAACACAAGGCACACAGGTTGGAAGCTTGTTAGAATGATGGGAAACAGAGAAACTCCTGGGTGCACTGCTGTTTTGGTTGAGTGTTTGAAGCAGTTTTGTTGCTTTACGGATACCTCATTCTCTGTGTAAGAATGGCCTGCTTATCCCTGAAGCAATTTTGAAAGGCAGAAGGCACCTTACTTGCCATTGTCAGGAGCTCAGTATACCAGGCCATTTGAGTTTCCAGTGGCTGAAGAAGGCTACAGGCCATCAGAGGTGGAGGGGAGAAACCAAGTCAGAGTCCAGAGCATGAGATCTGTGGTGACCAATGCACATGTCTGATGCAATCCAATCCATGTAAATCTGGTCTGTGTACATTACCTCTATCATAATTCCACCACACTGTGCAATAATTTCACGAACACCCAATGAAACGGGCTGAAAATGTTATTAGAGCCAAGATAAGACTTCTTTGCATTCCTCCCTAGGCACATCTATGACAAGCCAGTGGAAGGAAAGGGAAGCTAAACTGAAAGCTGCGTGAAATCACTACTTTAAAAAACCCCAAAACATCTAAGTGCCCACCACAGATATCCTTCATAATGCAAGAGTCTGACCCTGTTGCACCATCATCCAAACTTTTACTCTGATTTCTTTTTTAATCATATAATTTCAGAGTTGGAAGGCACACCAGTGGTCATCTAGTCCAACCCCCTGCAGCGCAGGAATCGTAGCTAAAGAATACCTGACAGATGGCCACCCAACCTTAGCTGAAAGACCTCCAACAAAGGAGAGTCTGTTCCACACTCCATTCTAAAAGAGTCTGTTCCACTCTCAAGCAGGTCTTAAAATCAGAAAGTACTTTCTGATATTTAGTAGAAATCTCCTGTCTTGTAATTTTAATCCTTTGGTTTGTGTCCTACCCTCTGGAGCAGCAAAAAAGAAGCTTGCTCCGTCTTCCATTTGACAGCTCTTCAGATATTTGAAGATGGCTATAGTATAGCTTCTCCGTCTTCTCCAGGCTAAACATACCCAGCTCCCTCAGCTGTTCCTCATAAGGCTTTGTTTCCAGACATTTATCATCATGATCACCCTCACCTGCGCATGGTCCAGCTTGTCAATATTTTTCGTTTACTGTGGTGCCCAGAACTGGACACAGTGATTCAGTTGGGGTGTAGAGTGGTACTATTATCATAAAGTTGTTGTTGACACCCATCTGTTTCAGGAGACAATTGAAGACTGTGCCTTTGGAGATGAGCTCAAGTGCCTGCTGTGGCTGTAGAGACTGATATGGGAGAGACATGTTTTGTTGCAGATGAAGCAGATGAAGGCATCCAGTTGTGCTGCTGCAGATGCACCATGGCGTTTCTTCTTTCTGCACTCCTCCCAGCAGTTAGTCCTCCTCTAGAGTAGTGTATCACTACTGTGGCTACACAACCTGATTGGTTGTCTCCAGGCACTGTGGTCATCTGCAAGGGATCCCCAAACGGTGGGGTTGATGTTGCCAGCCTTTGTGTCTCAATTGCAGACATCTTTGTAATGCAGAGTTGGTCTGCCAATGGGCCTAGTGCCTGAAGACAGCTTCCCATAGATTCTTGGGGATCATTATGTTATTCCATTAGATATGGTTGGGTTTTATTGTTTTTTGTACACTGCTTAGAGATCTTTTTATATGAAGCAATTTATAAATATTTTAAATGAATAAATTAATTCCTTGGGAGAGGATTTTTATCCAGGCACAGAGAAGCAACTGTGAACTGTTCCCTCAAGGACAGCACATCTTCCAGGGTCTCCCATCACTCTTGCCCCCTTGACTATGAAACCTCGTGCTGCAAACTTGTGTTAAAAGCGCTGCCAGGGAGAGGCATATAACCCTGTTCAACACACCTATGTAGTTATCCATGCCTGCACAGTAACAACTGGATGCACTAGAAGTTCAACAGGCAGCACAGGGCTGCATTTAACCATTTCTGGACTGTCCTATAGAGTTTCTAATCTACTGCTTTGCATTGCAACTGGCCTTGAACCTTTGGGGCAAGTTGGGGTAGAATCCCAAACAAGTAAATACATCACTGTCATAAAGATCAGAAGAATACAAGCTAAGTGATCACAGCAATTAGCTGAACAGCACTTAAGAAAAAAAAATCAAATGTAGCCTAATGGTAATTAGCTGTCTGGCAAAGGCCAATTAATTTCTCACCAAGTGATGCAAGCAACTCAAATGAAGGAAGTATCCATGAGAGGGGTGGGGAAAGCAGAAGACAATGAGGGTGCAAGAATGCTCTAATGGGGCCATTTTTTCCTGATCTATTGCAGTGGTGGGGATGGATGCAAACATGATGGAGCTCCAGAGGTTTCCAGCGTGCACTAGAGGGAGACAGCAAGGAGAGAAGGAGGGACACTGAAAAAATGGGTGGAAAGACCAGCCAATGACATGGTGAGAGGAGAGCATATTGCATCACTGTCATTTAATTAATTAATTAATTAATTAATGCAAATGAACACAGATGAGGAGAACTTACATGTAACCCTAAACAAGGTAGACCAATAGTCTGAATCTTTGGGGAAAGGTGGTAGCTCAGTGGTAGAAGGTCCCAGATGCCATCTCTAGGGAGGGCTAAGACTTTGTTATAAGGCAGATCCATGTGTTCATGTTTGTTGTGTCAATACATCCATGCATTTCTCTTCCAGTGGGGGAATTGCAAGCAGAGACAGCAAAAGCTGGACTCTGCCTTTGTAGCACTTTGGTTTTGTAGTGCCTTTTGTAGTTTTGTTTTTTTTTTAAATAAATATTTATTAAGGTTTTACAAAACAAAGAATTCATCATTTCAAAATGTATCATTTCCATACATAAAGCTCAAAAAAAAAATATATATGACAGAAAAAAAAAGAAAATAGTAAAAAAAGAAAAAGGAAATACACACTTTCTTAAATTTATAGAGTTCCATGCCCCTCTGTCTTGACCTCCTCACATCCCCCTTTTTTGTGTTCCACTTTATTCCAATCAAATTCAGCAAGTTCAAAACCTTGTTTAAACCATACTTAATTTTATATTCTAATTATTATGTCCCCATTTTCCATTATTTTAGTCCGTACCTCATCTTATATAGTATGACATAATAATGTTCCGTTCATAAGCCCCTATCCTTTTTTTTTACATTCTTCTTTTCATACACGTTTAACCAAAGTCACACAAACCCTGTTGCCTTCACTTCCCACATCCTATTAACACTCAAAGATTTTACAGTATTTTTGTAAATAGTCCTTAAACTTTTTCCAGTCCTGTTCCATCAGTTCTTCTCCCTGGTCACGGATTCTGCCAGTCATTTCAGCCATCTCCATGTAGTCTATCACTTGCGTCTGCCATTCCTCCACGGTGGGTAGATCTTGTGTCTTCCAATGCCTTTTGTAGTTTTGAGAAGGTACATTCCATTCCATGCTCCTCAGCAGGGATGAAGCAAGCTATCCTCCTGTGCATTTAAAACTGGCGGCTTCTACAATCTGCTGCCTCACTTATCATTTCATTGCTAGTTTACCTTAAAATGCATACCTCTCCAACTCCACCCCAAGTGGCTTACAAATATAAAATATACAAGCATCAAAGCAAGACTGATCCAGCTCAAATTATCACACCAAAATGGGAAGTGAAACGGAAGAGCACAGAGCAGCATTCGGCAGTGATGCTTTAAGCAGCAACGTAATCCAAGGTTTAAAAAGGAAATGTTTTAAACTGCTGGTTGGATTCAAATGAAGAGGAAGGAGGCCTCTAGCCGCTTGACATAGGACGCCACAATGGAGAAAGCCCACACATGAGTTGCCACCACCCTTGCCTCAACCTTTTATCCAGAACAAGGTCTGTCTAGGACAAAACAAAAACAAAAACCCCATCATAAACACACACCCCACCATCTTGCTGGCTCGCTGTTGGGAAACAAATTTATCCCAGACTTGCCAAACCTGGTGCCTTCTAGATGGCCTTTGAACTACATCCCATAGGAACATAAAAAGAGCCTTTCCCCTACCTGCTACCTGAAATGGTTCACTGTAAAAAGTAGGCCTCAATTTGTTCACCACTCCAAGCTCTCTCACTTCCCAGCAGGTTATATTTCCTATTATTCTGAGACTAATCAACAGCCGAGACCTGCCAGTGTCATTGCCCCATGTACTGAACTTCTCCAACCTTCTTAATTAGTTTCCAAATACAGAATAAATCATTGTTTGAACACACACACAAAGGCTAACAGCATCTCTTTTACTTCTCCCTGCTCCAAGTCAGAAAAAATTATTTTCTGCTTTGCACCAGTGCTTGCCTGGCTGCTTTTCATTCATAAAACAAGAGCTTCCTGTGGTAAGATGCCAGCTGATCTCTCGCACTTCCACTTGTCAATTCATGTTAGTCTAGCACCTCTCCAGAGAGGGGATGAAAAACTTTTGTCTCATCTCTAAATAGCCAGAGGAGCCAGATGCTTACGGGCCTGTATTTCACATTTTTCATAGAATCATAGAACTGTAGAGTTGGAAGGGATCCCAAGGGTCATCTAGTCCAACCCCTTGTTATGCAGGAATTCTGTCCACAACCATCCCTGGGTGGGCTTGAACTACCAGCCTTCTGGTTAGCAGCCAGACACACGGACCCATTGCACCACCTAGGGAGTCTCTCCTCTGTGAATTTGTCTAATCCACGGGTCAGCAAACCTTTTCAGCAGGGGGCCAGTCCACTGTCTCTCAGACCTTGTGTGGGGCCAGACTATATTCTGGGGCGGGGGGGGGTGAACGAATTCCTATGCCCCGCAAATAACCCAGAGATGCATTTTAAATAAAAGGACACATTCTACTCACGTAAAAACACACTGATTCCCGGACTGTCAGTGGGCCAGATTTAGAAGGCGATTGGGCCGGATCTGGCCCCCGGGCCTTAGTTTGTCTACCATGGACTCTAATCATCTTCTAAAGCCATCTAGGTTGGTGGCAATCATTGTCTCCTGTGGGAGTGAGTTCTATAGTTTAACAATTTATCCCTAGATATTGGGGCTTCAGATTTAACTGCTATTACTTTCCAAAGTGGAACTGATAGATTAGGATTTCTCAACTTTTGTTTCCATTTGTGTGTGTGTCAACATGTAATTGCCAATACTTTGACCAGTTCATTCATGCCCCCTAACCTTCGGTGTACATCAGAGGTGGGCAGCCTCTAGCTCATAAGTTGGATGCAACTTTCCAGTGCTCTCTGTCTTGGCCTTGGGACACTTCTGAAGCCACACCCCTCACCGACCGAGCGCCATGTCCTCCATGAATGCCTTTGCCTGGCTGGGATGTGTCCTTGAACAGTGATAGCTGTCGGGATGAAGGATCCCAGCTGAAAAGACAATTTGCTGCCTTTTCATGACATCCACAATTAGCTGTCCAAGGTGGATGCTTCACTGTGTCTAATGGTAGGGCTGGTAATGGCCAGAGGTGGACAGGTGTGTACGAAGCACAGGCTCACCAAGGCTCATTCTCGTAATGCTAAACTTTGGTTTAGTATTATGTTGAACCAGCCCAAAATTAGTTACAAAGGGGTTTGTTAGATGTCTCCCGCTTCCAGCGATGCCCTTCAGTTGGTTTGAAAGGCCACCTCCTTTTGAAAATGGCCATCCCTACATCTACATATGTGGGACGCAGGTGGCGCTGTGGGTTAAACCACAGAGCCTAGGACTTGCTGATCAGAAGGTTGGTGGTTCGAATCCCCGCAACGGGGTGAGCTCCCGTTGTTCTGTCCCAGCTCCTGCCAACCTAGCAGTTCTAAAGCATGTCAAAGTGCAAGTGGATAAATAGGTACCGCTCTGGCGGGAAGGTAAACGGTGTTTCCATGCGCTGCTCTGGTTCGCCAGAAGCGGCTTAGTCATGCTGGCCACATGACCCGGAAGCTGTACGCCGGCTCCCTCGGCCAATAAAGCGAGATGAGCGTGCAACCCCAGAGTTGGCCATGACTGGACCTAATGGTCAGGGGTCCCTTTACCTTTACCTTACATCTACATATAACAGCAATGTCTTCAGTCTAATGGCTGGCCTTTCTAGAGATAGATTTTGTACAGCACTAAAACAAGTCCCCTCCCGAGGGATACAAGTTGGATAAACAAACATTTTTTCATTGCTGAGTTTCATCTCTAAGTTGCCCTTTTCCCCATTTCAATTAGTGGGCTGATTTCCTTATTGTTTTCTGCTCATGTTAATGGCTTTGGAGATGTACCTAAATTGTAGTTGATGAGTTTTACAATGTAAACAGCTGCAAGCACTTATGGCCATCTGAAACCTAAGGGCTTTTCTCATATTTCCCACCAAATTGAAAGTAAACATCTAATGAGGAAAAATTACCTGGAAATACAAAAAGAAAAAGTGAGGCATCATAAAAGTCGTGCTCAAAGTACTGGAAGGAAATTCGGAAGCACCGGAAATCAGTAGTCATAGATTTGGTTTGGTTCTATCAGATTGATGTGTGCAATTCAGCCTCCCTGCCTCTTTTAAATTTCCTACCTGCCTTTAGGGACACAAGTACATGTTAGTGGCCAGGCACTGGCTGAACAGGAACAGGAAATGAAAGAGAATGACATTGCTGGGACCCCATTTTCCCAGCCCCTGCTCCATAAGATCCCTCCTGAATTAGATGAATGGTCCATCTGGCCCAATATTCTGCTTCCCACCAGTGACTAATAAGATGTCTTGAGGAAACTCACAAGCAGAGCTTGACGTCAACAGTCTTTCCTCTGCTGCTGTGGCTCCCTAACAGCTGATATTTGGAAGTACACTGCCTCTGAACAGGTTGGGGGGGGGATACCATCAAGGTGTAGATATCAAGAATAACAGCCTCCTTGAATATGTCTCTCAATGCTATCATCTAAATAATCATGGATCATATGAAATAGTACTTTTTTTGTCTGTTCTGAATTTCCTGCCAGTCAACATCACTGGATAATCCCAATTTCTAATATTATAAAGAGAGAGAGAATTGTATTATTTTTTTCTCAGTCTGCTGTTTCCATCCCAGTTCAAGGATGTTCTGTCCTAGACCTGACGTTGCAAGCAAGGCAGGCTGTTGGTTGCAGCACCACAGACAGCTCCAAGAAAATGCCTTGTGGCTCCAGCAGAGGTGAACTGAGGCTTCTTGAGCCGTTGTCTCCAGGCCACGCCTCCCATGCTCTACCTCCCTTTGTTCAAGGAATAGTGACTATTAATGAGTCAACCACCTGGCCTGGGGGATGTGAGAGCTGTTGGCTCCTTCAACTATGCAGAGATAAAACACAGGGTTGTTGTTACTGCTTGTTATGTATTGAGTTGAATAGGATCCAAAATGCAGCAGTCTGATTGGTCCTAGAAAAAAAGGATCCAAAATGCAGCAGTCTGATTGGTCCTAGAACAATAGGATTCAGAATGCAGCAGTCTGATTGGTCCTAGAACAATGCAGCAGTATGATTGGTCCGCAGGAGCCACCCAATCCAGCTCCAGATGGAAGTGAATCCACAACCTGATTGGCCTACAGGAGAATCCCGGAATTAGCCAATCACGTGCAGCCCATTGTGTAAATAATGTATATAAAGCAGATACTTTGAGGGGACATTCATTCATTCCTCCTCACCACTATGAGCGGAATAAAGAGCATGAAATCCACTCTCGACTCCGAGTATATTTCACTGCTCCTCTCCCCTCTGAGGTCAGGATGATGACAAAAGAATACCCTTTGTCAACTGAGGAAACTGAGGGTGCAATGATACCACACCTTCTCTTTTCTTTGATACCATGCAAGAGCACAAGAAGAGACATGGGGTCATCAGCTTAGATCAATACCATGTTGGATGAAAATAGTTGCCACTGAAATAGGTGGGAATTGTTTCTAACAGTTTGTTCTTATCGCTTTGTATTTTATAGTGATGTTTATAAAATGTTGAAAGTCAACTTGGATCCCAGCTTTGGAGAAAGGCAGAATTTTAAATACATGAAACAAACTCATGAGTAACTGTCCTGTTTATTTCATTGGGATCTAAGTTTAACTAGCTCACATGTCTTTCGGAAGATGAAGTAATGCCTCAGTCTTCATAGTCACAATGGAGTTGCCCCTCAAGGTGGAATAAAATACTCAATTGTCACATATTTTGCTTTTTAAACACCAAAATCTGACAAGGAATGATTAACCTTTGAATTTAACCCATTGGGATACAGATTGCTTTATAAAGGTTACCTTTCCTTTCTTTATTTTTTTAAAAAGGAGATAAAAGGACTATATCTGCTAAAAATAGCAGTCCAATAGATAACAGACTAGATTTCCAAGACAGTTTGCAGGAGGCTGATAAAAACAAAAACAATGAAGATAAAACAGTAAAAGCAAGGCACGAGAGGCATTTGGTGACTGACTCCAGGAAATAATCTCCAGGAAATAATCCACAGAGCCCACCAGGCCCCACTGCTACTTAAGGTCTGCAAAAGCCCACTGCTCAGACCATTGATATTGTTGCAACTTTTGGAGCCAATTTACACAAACAATTATTTCCCAGGGAGTCACACACTCTGCACAATAAAAGCCTCCCTGAAAGGTCTGAGCAACTGTTCTACAAATAAAGGGTTTTGCTCAGTGTTCTGGCATGTGTATTAATTGTCAGTGTTTTTTTCTTAAAAAAAATGTTTAGGGGTACTCTCATTTTCCTACTCATATTGAAATACTGCCCCTCAATAAGGCCAAACTAGATTCACAAAATGTTTAGGGGTATGCGTACCCCTGCGTCTCCATTCTAAATCCATTCTTTAAACTGGACCTCTCTCCTCCTCTCTCGGGTGCTTTAAATACATCCACCCTGCTGTGGATTCCTTCCCATCAAAAGCAAATATAGCTCCTATCTGCAGGCCTGAGATGAGTTGAAATGCTGCAAAGGAATCAATGGTCTAGATCAGTTTTTACAATCCTCCTTTATCTAAGTAGAACTTCGACTTTTAAAGAATTGCCTATTGAGTAAATCATCAGAAAGTAAACAGAGAATGAAGAATGTCAGTTCAGGAAGCTGAAGAGGATACAAGGTACTGAGGGGTAGTCAGTGTGGTTTACTGCCTTTTCCTGCTTGTGAGATTTCCAGTATCTGTCCCCTGTTGGAGACAGTGGGCTTGGTGTGATACATCTGCTCCAGCAATGCAATTCTTGTTTGTGCATCAAGCCTGCTACCCCTTACAGTGGCTGTGTGAAAGGAAATGAAGGGAACAAGATTGTTGCAAAGATATGGTTCTCCTCTACGATCACCCAATGTTAAAAGAGAATAAACTGGCAATTAAAATGAACATGAGAATTCATAAGTTCTTGTTAATGTTAAACAGCTTTCCAGATGGGCAGAAAATCAAAATGCACATCTGGCACTTCCACAAGCCAATGCAGAAATAATGGGAATCTTATTTACTCCCCTTCCACCTCCCCTCCATTTTGTCTCCTACTCTGAGAATGTTCCTTCCACATGAAAAACAGCAACAATAACTTCACCTGGACAAAAAGGGGGACTGTTCATCTTGGGGAAAGAGGAAGAAACAAAGAGAGGAAGAGGAAAGGAAAATGTAACCAGCATTTCATAGAATCATAGAATCTTAAGAGTTGGAAGGGATCCTAAGGGTCATCTAGTCCAACCCCCCACAATGCAGGGATCTCAGCTAAAGCATCCATGACAGATGGACACCCAACCTCTGCTTAACCTCCAAGGAAAGATCGTCTACCACTAAGACAGTGGTCTGTTCCACTGCTGAACACCTCTTAGTGTCAGAAAGTTTTTCCAAATGTTTAGTCGGAATCTCCTTTCTTGTAACTTGAAGCCATTGGTTCAAGTTCTACCTTTAAGAGCAGGAGAAAACAAGCATGCTCCCTCTTCCATGTGGCAGCCCTCAAGATTTGAAGATGGCTATCATATCTCCTCTCAGCCTCCTCTTTTCCGGGCTACACATACCCAGCTCCTTCAAGCGCTCCTCGTAAGGCTTAGTTTCCAGACCCTTGATCATCTTGGTTGCCCTCCTCTGTACACGTTCCAGCTTGTCAACATCCTTCTTAAATTGTGGTGCCTAGAATTGGACACAGTATTCCAGGTGTGGTCTGACCAAGGTACTATTACTTCCCTTGATCTGTCTTCTGCAGCATTAGCTGCCCCTCCTACTTTGGAGTCACCTGCAAATTTGATGAGCATCCCCATAATTCCTTCATCCAAGTCAGAATGGAGCAAATATATAGGACAGCAGACTTTGGAGACAACTGAACAAACTTGGCTTAAGGGTGGTTGTGAAAGGAAGAGACCCTTTTCCTGTTTTCATTTCTTCATTAAGTGAAGATTAAGCTTTTTTGGCTGCTGAGGCTGTATGACCTGCTGCTGCTTAAATTCTATTTCTTTAGAACATTTGTGAAAGATCATGGCTGACTGGCTGGCACCCTGAATTGGAGAACATTACACTGCGACAATTTGTTGCAGGTCCCACTTTTGCATTTGCTAGTGAGTTTTGGTCCATCCTCATTGCTGTATGTTTAAAAGTCACCCTAAGAGGAATTTTTGCACCAGCAGAAAAAAGGGTACCAGTGTTTGTTTGTTTGTTTGTTTGTTTGTTTGTTTTGTTTAAATAAATAAATAAATAAATGCTGTGCTTCATTTTTAAGCTGGTAAGGCTTGGGCACTGTCTTTGAAATAAAAAGGCAGAGTAACAAGACTCTGTAAATATATTAGACAGATGGATTCAGTCTGTAAATCAGATCTGTAACCTTGATATCAGCTTTGACTTATTCCACATAAATGCAGCAGCGGATTCGGCTTTGACAAATTAATGTTTGATATTATGGTTTAATGCCTTTGACGTTTGCCACTCTGACGGCTCCATAGACAATAATAAAATATTAATAATGATCAAAACTGATAGGTAGAAAGCTTTGCATAGGTCTTCCATGTGTAACATGCCAAGTGAATCTGATAGACCATACATAGACACCTCCATTACCCCTCATTATAATAATATAATAATATCATAGTAATGTTTCTGTAATACATTATTTTATCTTGCCCTCAATTTGCTCTGAGTGATTTTGCCAGCTCCAGGACAGGCAGATACTGCAAACCCACCAGCGGTCAGCCAACATAAATAGGGACATCAGTCTCCAATTAGCAAGTATCAAAGCTGATAGAGTTACATTGGTGGGGAATATCCAAAGATCTTTATCTTTGAACAAAACTTATTAGGCCTCTCTCTGCCATATGGACAGTCTTAATGAAACTGAATTTCAGCTAAGTCAGTAGTTATTTTACCCTCTGATACCTTTGAAGAATCTGTTTGAAGCTTTAATGTCTTGTAATTAAACAGAATCTTTAATATGCTTCAGTATAAAATAGGATGTAACAAGTTGGGAACTTCTAGTTCCAAAATGGTCTTGATCATCCAGGCAAACTTGTCTGTGTTGCACTGGCTACAACATTAACACGGTTCAAACATTTAGTCACAGCCACTCCAAACACTTAACAGCCTGTGAAGTAAGGTAGACAACGGTTTAATCGGGGATGGGGAAACTTCCAGATGTTGCTGGATTTCAAGCACCCCCAGACTCTGAATTGGCTCCCTTGGGGCAGGGGGTGCAAGCCCACCCAGGACAAGCAACTGACCAACTTCCCATGCATAGGAACCACTCGTCCACCGTGTCCCCTTCTTATCAGGATTCCAGCTCAACTTATTTTCCCTCATCCAACCCATCAGGGCATTCACTTCAGGAACTGCACGGCCTCTCCTGACTCAGATGTTGTGCAGAAACAGAGCTGGGTGTCATCAGTGAATTGATGGCACCTTGTCCCGAAACTCATAATGACTGCTCTCAGCGGTTTCATATAGATATTAAATAGCACTGGGAATTTTAAAAATGCCCCATGGTACCCCAAAATGTAATCACCTAGACATGGTATTCAGAGATACCCTGCCTCTGAAATGAAGGTTGCATTTAACCATCATGGTTAATAGATAGGCCTCTCCTTCTCTTCCATGAGTTTCTTTGCTTCCCTGCAAAAATCATGCTGCTCAATAGCCCTTTTCACAGCTTGTGGCAGCTAATTCCTTGTACAGTGGTACCTCGGGTTACATACGCTTCAGGTTACATGCGCTTCAGGTTACAGCCTCCGCTAACCCAGAAATACTGCTTCAGGTTAAGAACTTTGCTTCAGGATGAGAACAGAAATTGTGCTCTGGCGGTGCGGCAGCAGCAGCAGGCCCCGTTAGCTAAAGTGGTGCTTCAGGTTAAGAACAGTTTCAGGTTAAGAACGGACCTCTGGAACGAATTAAGTACTTAACCCGAGGTACCACTGTACATTGTGTTAAGAAGCCCCCTTTTTCTGTCTTGAATCCCCTCCCCATCATTTGGGGAGGCCTGAGGATGGAAAGAGGCTTCTGAAATACTAGAATTCTGTCCACATTTGCAATGACTGGCTCTCCATGGTCTCAGTGCAAAGGTTCTCAGAGGTCTTTCCCAGGACTAGCTTCACATGCATTATGTTAGGGGTAATCAATGGCAAAAATATGTGCATATCAGTCAAAGTAGCATATATCAATGTACTCAGAAACATGTGCTTTAATCTGTTTTTTGCTGGTTGTGGATTTTAGTTATTTTAAAAAATATATTTTTAAACTGCTGGTTTTATTCATTGATAATTGCATAGTTTTATTCTTTTTGTAAATCACTTTGAGAGGTTTTTTTTCTTACAATCAAATTGTATATACATTTAATGAAATAAATAAACTAAATAAATATTAAGAGGTATTTGGAATGCTGATGAATTTTCAGGAGTTTTGTTTTTTTAAAAAAAACAAAAACAAAACCCAGGCTGATGCAGAAATATGGAATACTGAACTCAAGACTAGAAAATATCAGAAGCCAAGAGAAACCAAGAGTCCTCTCTCCCCATCCCCTGGGCTCATTGATGTTGAGTGGCCCTACCCACTCTGCTCCTCCCTAGGCCCTAAAAACCTTTCAAGAATGTATAACTTGCTGTTGAAATGGAATACGCAGGATGAAACGGTTAAATCTGCTATGATTAAATGGGCACAAGATGTTGGACATAACATTATGTTTGCTGACTGGGATTTACGGCATGTAATGCCCTAAGAGAGAATATTATGAAAATGATATACAGGTGGTACATGACACCAGTCAAGCTCGCAAAAATATATCATTTGCCTGATAATAAGTGTTGGAAATGTAAAGAAAATGAAGGTACATTCTTTCACCTTTGGTGGACGTGCCCAAAGATTAAGGCTTTCTGGGAGATGATTTATAATGAAATGAAAAAGGTATTTAAATATACCTTCTTGAAGAAACCAGAGGCTTTTCTCTTGGGCATAGTCGGCCATTTGGTGCCAAAGAAGGATAGAACTTTTTTTATGTATGCTACAACGGCAGCAAGAATACTTATAGCAAAGCACTGGAAGACGCAAGATTTACCCACTCTGGAAGAATGGCAGATGAAGTTGATTGACTGTATGGGACTGGCAGAAATGACTGGCAGAATCCGCGACCAGGGAGAAGAGTCGGCAGAAGAAGATTGGAAGAAATTTAAGGACTATTTACAGAAACATTGCAAAATTAATGAACTTTGAAAGATGCTGGATTGAATTTATGTGGTCTCTAGCTGTTATGGTAAAAAGAATTGGTATAAATATTGTTTAAGTTACAAAATGTAAGAAGTTGATTAGAAAATAAGGTGTTAGTTAAATGGAATGTTAAGAGATTAGGATTTGCTGGATAAACAATTTGAACTAGAAAACAAGAAGGGGAGGTATGAGGAAGTCAAGGAAATATGTTATTGAAAATTGATATTGAAATTGATTTGTTTTTAATATTTTTTTTTCTTTTTCTTTTTTGTTCGTATAAAATTGAAAACTCTAATAAATATTTATAAAAACCCTGCAGCCAGCATTTGCCTTTCCCATCAGTTTTAATTGTGGGCACCACACAAAGCTCATGCTTGGCCACAAAGCTCTGGCCTGTCCATCTTGATATCAGTTCATGCATTAGTTACTTCAAGACTGAACTACTGTAATGTGTGCTATGTGGGGCTTCCCTAGTCCTTGACCCAAAAGCTACAGTTAGCGCAGAATGCTGCTGAACAATAACTGACAGGAGTGAAAGCTTGTCAGGATATAACAACTGTGCTCAGAGACCTGCACTGGTCGTCTATTTGCTACTGGGCCGACTTCAGGGTGTTACTATTAGTATATAAAGCCCTTAGTAACTTGGGCCCAGTTTGCCCATGAGATAGCCTTATCCAGTGCTATTTTTCTTGAAAAAGAGGTGCTAGAACTCACCATGAGTTAAAGAAAATATTCAAGAATACCTTTGTTAAAAAACCAGAAGCTTGCTTATTAGGGTTAGTTGCAGGAGAGATGTGTGTGACCGGAAATTATTTATGTATGCAACTATAGCAGCAAGGACTTTATTAGCCCAGAAATGGAAACAGCAAGAGATACCAACGTTAGAAGAGTGGCAGACGAAAATGATACCAACAGGATCAAGCTTTTCAAAAAGACTGGAGTAAATTTATATTATATTTGAAAGAACATTGTAAACAATTAACAATACTAGCGAGGTTGTGAGAAGACTTGTAATGCTAAGATTGGTACCCTTTTACTTTTATTGAAAGTTAAAGGGACTAGGAAAGAAAACGGTAAACGGAAAGACTTGCAAATGCTAGGAAGGAAAAGATATAAATGGGGAAACCATGAAGCCGGAGGGAGGGAAGCTGATGCTCAGACGAGCAATATATAAAGTGAATTTTAAGATAATGTCTAAATAGGAAAAAAATGGAAAATGCAAGAAAAATAAGATTTTTTTAAAAACAGAACTCACCATGAGCGCCTCACTTGTCATCTTATGATGGCAATGGTGCCCACTTGAGAGGTGCCAGAACTGAGTTCTAGAGAGTTCCAGCTGGAAAAAAGCCCACGCTTCATCCCATATATGCCCACTTGACCACTTTGATCTGGCATTTGTAAGAAATCAGTTCAGGAGTGTGGCAACAGCTACAACTCCCTGCCTATTGACATCAGACAGACCCTTGGAGGGTTGTTTTGTTTTGTTTTTACAATCAAGCAGTGTATAATTTTAATGAAATAAACGAATAATTAATTAATTAATCAGCAGAGGAAACCTGTAAGCAAAATGTCCAGGAAGAGTTCTCTCCCTCAGCCCCAAAGCTCAGGCAGTGATGTTCTGCCTTTCAGGGGTTTCAAGCGCAATGGAAATGGATGAAAAGCTGAGAGCAAGTGGAAGAAAGAAGCAGTGGGCCTAAGTGCAGAAAACATCTCTGGATTGAGGCACGCCAGCTCCCTTCTTCTGCCTTATTATTTTCCACGGCTGGAGCCAATGGGGAAATATTTTAGGCAAATTAAGACAGTTCGACATGAAATGCAGGCTCCTCCTGCAGGGAAGAAAGATCTGTTTTTTCCCCTCCAGAATTTATGGCTTGACACTTCAAAGGCCTGTTTCTTTCACATTTCACAGGCATTCTTCTATAAATACAACTGGATGCATGCATACAGACAGACTAGAAGAATATGGTGGTGGCTGCTATGGAGAAGTGTTAATGATGAGCTGAGGCCATGTGGTCAGAGCACGAAGCCTCAGTCATGGGCTGATGTGGCTTAAGACCAGCCTTCCCTACCTTGGTGTCCTCAAGATGATTTGGGTTTCAGCTCCCAACTGCCCCAGCCAAGCACATCTGAGAGGGTAGCCCAAAGCCAGGGCTTCATCAACTCACATAATTGAACCATGGCTGAGGGCAAGGGTACATGAAAGGCCACCTGCCCATGATATGAGATCTTCTTCATGTACTCTTGCCTCCTGAGGCCAGGCGGGTCACAGCTGTGCATGAAGGCTTCTCTAGAGTAGCACTCCACCTCTAGGGTGCCCCCCTGATGTAGATCTGTAGACCTTAATAGATTCCATGGAGTACCAAGGACCTTCCTCCAGTCTAGTTCTGGTTTCCCCGCCTCTAAAGGGATATCGTACACATGGGAAAAGGTTCAGTAAAGGGCAATCAAAACTGTCAAGGAGATGAAGGAGCAACTTCTTCATAGAATCATAGAGTTGGAAAGGATCCCAAGGGTCATCTAGTCCAACCACTTGCAATGCAGGAATCTCAGCTAAAGCAACCATGACAGATGGACATCCAACCTCTGCTTAAAAACCTCCAAGGAAGGAGAGTCCACCACCTTTCGTGGGAGTCTGTTCCATGGCTGAATAGCTCTTACTGTCAGAAAGTTCTTCCTGATGCATAGTCAGAATCTCCTTTCTTGTAACTTGAAGCCATGGGTTTGAGTCCCGCCTTCCAGAGCAGGAGAAAACAAGCTTGCTCTATCTTCCATGTGGCAGCCCTTAAGACATTTCAAGATGGCTATCATATCTCCTCTTTTCCATGCTAAACATACCCAGCTCCTTCAAGCACTCCTCATAAGGTTAAGTTTCCAGGCCCTTGGTCATCTTGGTTGCCCTCTTCTGCACACATTCCAGCTTGTCAACATCCTGCTTAAATTGTCGTGCCCAGAACTGGACACAGGATTGCAGGTGTGGTCTGACCAAGGCAGAAAAGAGTGGTACTCTTACTTTCCTTGATCTGGACACTAGACTTCTCATGAAGAAAGGTTGCAGCATTTGGGACTTTTTAGTTTTGAGAAAAGGTGAGTGAGAGGTGACATGATAGATGCTTATAACATTTTACATGGCATGGGGAAACTGGATAGAGAATAATTTTTCTCCCTTTTTTGTAACACTAGAATTCATGGACATCGAATGAAGCTGACTGTTGGAATATTTGGGACAGGTAAAAGGAAGTACTTTTTCACAAAGTGCAGAGTTAAAACTATGGAACTCACTCCCACAGGAGGCAGCGATCGTTTTAAAAGAGAATTGAACAGATTCATGGAGGGGAATACTATCAATAGCCTGATAGTCATCCTCTGCTGGAAGCCACAGGAGGAGAGAGGGTCCTTGTGCTCGGGTCCTTTTTGTGGGCTCCCCATTGCCACTGGACTAGTCACTGTAAGAACAGGACGCTGGAATAGATGGGTCATTGGCCTGCCTTAGCAGGCTCTTGCTATGTTCTTCTGTGCTCCCACTTTCCTCCAAGAAACCCAGGACAGGGTGCACACACAATTATTTTGTCCTCGTAACCATCCTGCAAGGTTCCAGTTAGGCTGGGGGTGGTGAGAGGAAGAGGGAGAAGGAGAAGGAGAAGAAGAGTAACCGATTGTGATCACCCACTGACCGCCCTGGCTAGATCCAACGGTGGAAACAGGATGCTGGGGAAGACGGGCATTTGCTCTGATCCAGCAGCCAGGCTCTTTTGCATCTGCTCCTCCCTCCTCCACAGTTGCTCACAGCCCTACTCAGCCCAAGTTGCCCTGATGTTGGTTATTTTTCAATCAGCCTGGTGGCATACAAACAAATCCATTTATGCTACAGAATTCTGCATAATGAATAATAAATAAAAGAAAGTTCTTCTGAAAATTCTGACAAGCAGCTTGTCAAAAAAGAAAGAAAGAAACTCCCCCCCCCCCATGTTTTCCCCACCCTTCATGGTGGCAAAACCTCCTGGCTCAAAACACTAATCTGCACCAGTGCGCTCTCTCTCTCTCTTTTGCACACAGAGTATAATCTATTTACTATGCTCCTGTGTTGTTATTTTTTAAATCACATCAGAGGAGAGCAAGTTCGATGAAGGCCTTTCATCTTAACAAGCCAAAAGGATGCATCATAAAGTTATAAGTGCAAAAATCATTCCAAACTTTATCACAGAGATGTATTTATGGGAGCAAGGAGTGGGAGTCTTACAGACTCTCTGCACTAACATCTCTACAAACCCACAATGCTGATCGCAGCACTAAGTTAAGCACAGCCAACAGACAAAGGGACAGACTATATTAAGATCCGAGAGGCTTTTTATCAGCTTAGATTCTTTGTCATCAGTCCCATCAGGAGACTCTTGACACCAGCCATTCATCTGACGAGGATGGCAAGTCATCAGAGTTCTTAGCTAAAATGTTTAGGGGACTGGATTGGGCTTCCCAACAAGGAAAGGCTAAATAATTGGGCCTCTTCAATTTAGGGGGAAGTGCAAGGAATGAGGTGGGCATGATCACTGTTTAGAACATAAGCCCTGATGGATCGGCCCCATGACCCCTGCTCTGACAGTGGCAAACCAAATGCCTGTGGGATCTGAGCACAAGAGCCCTCTCTCCTCCCGTGATTTCCAGCTGTTGAGACGGGGCACAGACATCATGACCAGCTGGCATCAATACCCCTCTCCTCCTCCATGAATCTGTCAAAACCTCTTTTAAAGCCATCCAAGCTGGTGGCCATCACGTCTCTTGGAGGAGTGAGTTCCATAATTTGACTCTGCGCTGCATGAAGAAGTACTTTCTTTTATCTGTAATAAATCTTCCATCATTCATCTTCATTGGATGCCCATGAGGTCCAATGTTATGAGGCGGAGAAAAACTTTTCTCTCCATGCCATGCATAATTTTATAAACTTGTCACCTTTCTCACCCTTTCTCTATACTAAAAAGGCCCAAACGCTGCAATCTTTCTACATAGGGGAGTCGCTCCATCCACTTGATCATTTGGGTGGCCTTTTCTTAACCTTCTCCAACTCTATGATCTCCTTTTCGAGGTGAGGGGACCAGAAGTGCACGCAGTACTCCACATGCAGCCACACCATAGAACAGCATTATGATACTGGCAGTTCTATTTTCAATTCCTTTCCTAATGATCCCTAACATGGAATTGGCCTTTTTCATGGCTGCAGCACACTGGGTCAACATCTTCATAGAGCGCTCTACTATGACCCCAAGGTCTTACTCTTGGTCCTTTACCTCCAGTTCAGGCCCCATGAGCATGTATGTGAAGTAAAAAATGTTTTGCTCCAACATGCATCACTTTACACTTGTTTACATTGAATTGCATTTGCCACTTTACTGCCCGTTCACTCAGTTTGGAGGTACTTTTGAAACTCTTCACAAACTCTTTTCGTTTTAACAACCCTGAACAATTTAGTATCGTCAGCAAACCTGGCTACCTCACTGATCACTCCTAACTCTAGATCATTTGTGAACAAGTTAAAAAGCACAGATCGCAACACCGATTCCTGAAGAGACTCCACTTTCTAGTCCTCTCCATTTATTCCTACGCTTTGCTTCCTGCAACTTAACCAATTCTTGATTCACAAGAGGACCTCTCCTCTTATTCCTTGACTGCTAAGCTTACTCAGGAGTCTTTGATAAGGTACTTTGTCAAAAGTTTTTTGAAAGTCCAAGTACACTACGTCAACTGGATCACTTCTCTCTATATGCTTGTTGACATTCTCTAATAATTCTAATAGGTTTGTGAGACAGGACTTCCCTTTCCAGAAGCCATGCTGGCTCTGCTTCTGTGGGGCTTGTTCTTTTATGTGCTGGGTTATTTTATATTTAACAATACTTTCCACCAGTTTTCCAAGGACAGACATTAAGCTAACAAACCTGTAGTTTCCAGGATCCCCTGAGATCCTTTCTTAAAAATTGGATTTATATTGACTACTTTCCAGTCCTCAAGTATGGAGGCTGATCTGAGAGACATTATTTTCATTAGACAATTTCAGATTTGAGTTCCTTGAGAACACTCGGATGGACGCAGCAGTTGGTTGGTTTTTATTTTGTCTATTAGGCCTAGAACCTCAGATGCCATCACCACTATCTATCCTAGTTTTTCAGACTTTCCTCCTGCAAAGGTTACCAGTACTTCAGGCACTGGGATCTGCCCTATATCCTCCATTATGAAGACAGATGCAAAGAAATCATTTAGCTTCCCTGCAATCTCTTTACCCTCCTTTACAACTCCTTAAACTCCCTTGTCACCCAAGGGTCCAACTGCTTCCCTGGATGATTTCCTGCTACTAATATATTTAAAAGCCCAGTCCTCAGCACCAATTCCTTCAGCCCAAGAGGATGCTGATCATTGATTCTCACTGGATAACTCCAGGCATAGGAAGAGAGGGACCTGAGTTATTCCAGGCCAGTGTTTGGCCCTTTAGCCCAACAGTGTTATTCCAGGCCAGTGTTGGGGCACTTTAGATGTTTCAGAATACCCTTCCCACCAGCCCCAGCCAGCACAGCTGATGGGAGTTGTAGCCCCAAACATCTGGAGAACAAGAGGCTTGCCAAAGGCTGCTCTCCTGGATGCCTTGGGTTTTGCAAAGAGGAAATTGCAAACGGGGGGGGGGGGGTGAGAGAGAAACCTGCAGAGCAAGCAGAGGGTGTGTGTTGAAATAAAATGCTGGCGGATCCGTTGTCCCCTTCCCAACCATCTTTAGCAGTGTCAGATTAAATATAACCACTGCTGTGTGTTCGGAATACATTACCCCATTCTGCGAAACACATCAGGCAATGTTCTTTCATTGTTATAAAGCTTTAATATTGTCTCCTTCCCGAGGCCATTGCTGAGGGTTGAGGCTGCCGCGTCCCCTTCCCTCCCGCTCCTTGCCTGTAGCGCATCCATTCAAATTAGACATCACATCTGTCATTCCCTCTCTCTCTCCTTTTGCAGCACCAGCCCTGCTCCATCTTCTTTCAACTCTATCAGACACCTCTGTTCATTCTGTTATGATTGATCTAACACTGACAAATTAATAAACACAACACATTGGGCGTTGTGTTGCATGAATGCTTGTAATCTTGGGTAGAAAGGAAGCTCCACATTCGTAAAGCATTTTTTAAGAAATCAGAATTGCAAGAATTCCAGGAGAAAGGAAAGTGTTGTAACTGGGTGACCCCACAGTCAGCGGGGCAGTGTAGGGGCCACCGATGGGGAGATCTGAGCTAAGGGCATTTCCCATGGATGCCCCTGTAGTTTGGAATGCCCTAATCCCTCTGAAATTCACAATGGTGCCATCAGCTTCAAGTACCTCCTGAAGTCGTATCTTTCTCTTCTTTTTTAACCTCTGCTGTTGCATCTTGCTGTTTATGTTTCCTGGAAGTCTCTCATATGAGTGTGTGTATGTGAGAGAGAGATGGTTTTAAACCATGTTTTCAAGTTACGTTTTTAGTTATCTTGTACATCGCTTAGGTTTCTTGAAAATGTTAAATGGCCTAGAAAATTTCCAAATATTTCCAAGTATGGTTTTAGTTGGAGGTGACAATAAACAGGGAAGACCTTTTTCTTTTTTCCTCATTTCCTTTATTGTACAACGTAAGTTGTGCTTTTATACCCCATTTGTAAGCTTACAATTTTATAAATGTATCCATTTCATTCACTCCAGATTTTTTTTCTTTTGACTTTATTCTCAGAAGTGTTTTGTCATGAACGGATCTATTATTTTGTTTGTATTTCTTTTTCTCCTTGTGTGTATGGTCTGCTTTTCTTGTTGAGATAAACAAACAATATACATAAATATAAAATTTCCAAACACCGGTAAATAAATGATGTGAAAATATTAAAATGTGTCTTCTCTGACTAGTTGCAGGCCTTCCAAGTCTCTGGCAGAGAAAGGGTCCCTCCACACCCTCTTTTTAACTGCAGATGAGCCAGGGATTGGGCCAGGAGCCTTCTGCATACCAAGCAAGTGATCTCTCAGTCAGCTGTGGTCCCTCGCCAAATCCTAAGACCCAGGTTCAGAGCAGAGTCTTGGTGGCAAAGGAGGAAGCAGATCTGGAATGGGCCATGGCCTTAACTGTGAAGAATTCTGGGCAACATGAAATAATCAGGAAGAATATATTGCTTTTTCAAAAGGGTCAGCCATTAATAGATTTTCTGTAGGGAATTCTTTGCTGGGAGGGGGCAGAACTATGAGTTGATGGATTGATGGACAAATCTGGCAGTGTTAGTTTCTCTTCATTCCCCCCACCAGCCTGAAGTTTAGTTCTCCCCATTCCCCCCCCCCCCCCGGTCTGCGATTTAATGAAACAAAAGCACCCCAGAATGCACCTGCATTTTCTTGCCCGTTTCTCTTTGTAAACAAATTTTTGCACACCTTTTTTCTTTTTTGTCTGCATGCACAGTTTTGCATGCAATGTTCTCCACACACTTTTGGACGTGCATTTTCACCAGTGCACACATTTTTGCACACAACCTTGGGAATGGGGAACTAACTGCACTGCAAAATTTGGAGACATACTTAATTCAGAGCGTGGCTGCATCCCAGTTCACCTGTTGGTTCAGGAAGGGGAAACGAGGTGGGTTCACACTGAAACATGAAGAGAACGAATCTCTTTACCAGCCAGCAATTCATTTTCTCATCCAGGCATTTTACTTCAGTCACTTTCCTTTCCCCTCTTCACCCTGTCGGTTTACCATCCATATAAAGGTCTGTATATAAAGGGGCGTGCTTCTTCGTGGTAGATAAGGAATACCCCGATTCGTGCAAAGACACACGCACAACCCACTAGTAAAAATTATTCTTCTGTTACACTCGAAGGGGAAAGAAGACTGAAGCCCCAACATCACATGGAAAGGAGAGGAGAAATCCCAAGTCTTTCATCTATAATTTAGGAAAGTGGATGCAGTTTGGCAACAGTTAAAATGCTAAACTTCTGATGCTTTTTGACACATTTACATAATTGATTTGCTAGATAATGGACTCCACTACCTTATTTAATAAACATATTAATTATTTCAGACAACTCCCTCCCCCCCAAAAAACCCTACCTACCATCTGCTAGAAGAAGGGCAACAAATTAATAATAGTAATAATAATTAAAGAGAAAATATGCACCAAAAGGCATATTCTTTCAGAAGGCATTACATGAGGTTTCAGTCAATATGTCACCCTGTCATCACTTACATACTATCCCCTGCTGTACATTTAGTGTTTTTTAAAAATAAAAGCAAAACAAAACAACATGTATACAGCTCCCCCCCAATTGTGATGTGTTCTGGAAAGTCTTGAGCATCTGACAACAGACACCCAATGCAGCTGGAAACTAGGGAGAGAGACACTGAGAGTGAGCTAAGTGTTTCATCACAGGAGGTGCCTGGGGAACAGAAGACCACAAGAAGAAGACAAGCAGGGGAGGGATTCAGTCTCGAGGAATGGGATGGAAGAAGACATCTCAGCCACAAAGTCTTCTTTGGAGCTGTAGGGAAGCAAGCCGTCGCCTTTGATTTCATTCCTCGCCGGCTCAGAGAAGGCCCAGTAGACAGGAAACATCACTTCCAATCTGGTACGCTCCACACACGGGCACAACCATCTTTTGTTTGCTTCCACAGCTATAGAGGCTGCTGCTGCTGCTGCTGTGGACAATGTCGGGGCTGTAATTTGCCATCGCGTATCCCGGCGGGCCGAGGGATTTTAGCTTCAGTGAGCAGCTAAGGGGTGGAAGGAAAGAGATGCTAGCGCAGTCGCCCAGAACCGCTGCCCCCCACCCAGGGGGGGAAGGCATTTTCAGGTTCAGTGGGGTTGATAAGTGCTCTCCTTTCTCTGACCTACTATTATAAACCATGGTATTTATAGCCAGCACATTTGGAGGCATCTGAAAATGAATGGAAAGGGAATCTAAACACGTCTACACAAACACACACATCCACACATCCACCCCAAGTTAGCCTAATAGCTGATATCACCATTGCAGGACTCAAATCGAATATCAGCACTCAGCAGAGGATTCCAGCAGAAGGTGTTTGGCTGTTTGAACTCAGCTAAAACATATAATACAGAGAGAACGGCCAATTTCCTTTCGGAAAATTGGTTGGCACGCGCACAGAAACGGACTGTGTAAAAACAACGAAAAAACGATCCGGGAGCGGGCTGGTTGCAAAGACTGCCGAGCGGCCCAAGAGGGGGCTCCTTGCCCGCCCTCCCCTCAAATTGCAGCAATTGATGCCAAATTGCAGCAATAACAATATACTGCAAAACAGACCCCCCCCCAAAAAAAAAACACAAGGAGGGAAAACAGCCAGCATCCTTTTGTCTATACTTTGAAGAAAAAATTATTACAGGTATTTTAAAAATAGCTATCCAGCTCCTGTATGTTGGCGCTGAAGAGGAAAGGATCAATAAAAAACAGTGCCCTCTGCCACTGTTAGCTTCAGAGTTAGCGGGAAAGGAGCTGCAATTGCATGTTTTAGGGCTCCAAAGGAAAAAATGGGGTGCAGAGCTTCTGTGCAGTAGCTGAGGGTCTGTACAGGCATAATCCTGGCGCCTGATGGCTGTACTTTGCAAATCAAGAGCCAAATTTGGGAATCATGATCTTCCTTTATCTCCTCTCCAGCTCCTCTCCCTATCCTTGTTTGGCTTAATCATGGGTTTGTGTAAGCTTTCTGCAACCCAGTGCCCCTCTGAATGTTTTGGACCATTGGCCACATCACACCTGCCCCATCCATCATCAAGTTGTGGGTGAGTGATCTCTTTTGAACTGACCTGGCATTCAATGACAGCACCACCAGAGAGGATGGGGTGGTTGCTACAGCTGCATCTGTTCTGTGCAATGAGGTGTTGACTACAGACCCCAATTCCTGCACTTTTCAGGCTCTTGGAGGGGGTGATGGTATGCCCCAGCACAACTGGGGATGAAGTTGGTGAGTGCCAGAGAGCCTTCTTGGAAGTGGCACCAAGGTTACCGAATGCTTCACTACGGTAAGAGATCAAAGTGGCCCCTTCTGCCTATGCCTCTATACATCATCTAAAAACAGCTTTGTTCAGATGCACCTTTCCAAACTGGCAGTCAAGGGTTCTAGCCAGCCAGCCTTGTCATGCTTGTTTCCACACATTCCATTACATCTCCACTCCCTAGACATCCATTTTACACACATATCCCAGCAAAGCAACAACAACAACAACAACAACAAAAACTGCATGTATGCTAGGACTCAAATCCATTTGCTATTAGTATATGGGATATACTACAGTATATGAGTTCTGGGGTTCCATTGTGGAAGCAAAAGGCAGGATATAAATGTTTTAATTTTTTTTAAAAGGCACTTAACATTTGCAAACCCTGGTTTGAATGGAGCCCGTGTTACAGCCGCACCCGCCACCAGAGGCACGGGGGGGGGTAGAAAAGGAACCTCTGAGAAAGGCTTGAGAGGGATGTTTGCTTAATTAGGAAACCAGACACACAGGCGAGCGCATGCATGCAAAACTGCACCATTTGCGTATCATCATTACCTTGCTATTCCCCACACAAGCTATATCAAGAGTAGGGAATAGGATAGTAATGTTAATAATTAGCAGAGATTATAAAGGCTTTAACATCAGTTGCTCTCGGAAGCTTTTGCTGGCATGGAAGATCATTGTTCCTCTGAGTTGTGGGCGCATAACTGGGTAGACGTTCAACAGGTGGATCATGCAGACACTGTCTGCATGTTTCTAGAATCACCCAGAAGGGTTGGCTAAACTACAGAACAGCCGGCTTTCTTTTTTAACGTTAGCCAGATAGCGTGCTCATTCCCCAATATGGGTCTGATTCAGTTCACTTCTATCACTATTGGGAGAAAAGAGTGTTTTAAGCTGGAGCTCTCCATTCTCATAGTAATGGCCTCACCCAGCAATGGGAAGAATGTGGCCCTTCAGATTGTCATTGGACTCCAGTTCTCTTCAGGACCAGACACACACACACACACACCGTGATGCATAGGTTCATCTGAACCTATGCTTACACACTTGCTTTTTACCTTCTCTTTCCAGACGGAGACCTGTGCTTTAACGCTCCCTGTCCGAGCAGTTCCCCCTCCCCTCTCTAGAGCTTTTCCTGAAAAAACACGCTTGTGAAAACTGAATCAGAGGGTTTTCTGCTGATTGCTGTTTGCTCCAACTGAGCTTTAAAGAGTGGGTTTCCACAGGGAAAGCGCCCAGGCTAAAGAAGAGGGAGACTCGGACATGGAGCTTTAAATTGTGGGCCATGCTGGAAAGAGCTAAGGGAAGTTAAGTGTAGATAAGCCCTGAGCCCTTTGGCAGGGCTGATGTGGTTGGACTCCAATTCTCATCATCACTGGAGGACTGCAGGTTACCCATCTCTCACCTAACTCTCGACGCCCATCCTGAAGCATGCAGGTTTATCACAATTTGACATGAATGCTGGAACACCCCAGCCCAAGTTTTAATGCAGTTGTTCAGGTTCTAGATCTTAAGCATGAGAGACCTTCAAAATGCAAAGCCATTTCTAATTTGCTTCCCAAATCCTCAAGCTCACCTGCTATGAAAAACTACTGATCATGGCAACGGCCATATTCCAATCACCCCATTTCCCCACATTTAATATAAAATTATTTGCAGAGAAAGGCTAAGGTACAAATGAGGAGTTTCAAATCAAGAAAGAAAGAAATGCCCAGCAAGACACACCAGAATCTGCAGATAGCGAGGACGACAACTCATAATTAAAAGGACACCAAGCAAGAGAGAAAGGATACAAGGCATCAGTATTCAGAACACTTTTTTTTAAAAAAGTGGATTCTGCATGCAATGGATGCTGTCAGCTATAAAATAGTTCTGGGAGATCCTAATCACAGAACTGTGTTGCATTGCAAATGGCCCAGCCCAGTGGGAAACATCTTCCATGGAAGAACTCTAGGGAATGATCCTGGCTCAGTGTTAAGAGTGCCTGCTTTGCATGCAGAAGGTCCCAGCTTCAATCCTCAGCATCTCCCTGCCCGAAACTTGGAGAGCCACTGCCAGCCAGGGGAGACAATACTGAGCTAGTGATCTGACTCAGGATCAAGGCAGTTTCTGATGTTCCTAAGTTCCATAGAAACGAATGGGATCTGAGCATGTATACCGCTGAGCTAGAGGAAGTTTTGCAGCTGAATTGTTAACCAAATGTGTGATCCCAACATGAGCACTCGCCTGTTCAAGGCTCTCATGAAGCCAGTGTATTTCAAGTAACATGAGCAACGGATCTCTTTCCTGCCTTTGGAGGTAAGACTAGACATTTGTAACGCTACTGTTTATGTAAGCCTTCAATGTTTCCTTTTTTGTACTTCAACGTCTTAATTCTGATGGCTGCTATGTACTCGTTGTGTAGTTCATTATTCATTATTTTGATTTACTATTTGGTTGAACTCTGGGTGGTTTTATATTTTATCACTGTCATTTTTTAATTATTATTACTATTAGCTGCCTTGAACATCTTCTGAAAAATAGGAAGGATCATATTTTTCTTAAAAATAAATAAATGAATGAAATGAAACGGAAAAGACTGTTGTAAGATATCTGGCCCTCACCTTACTAGGAAGTCATAAAAAAGAAAGGAATGTAGAGTAGACCTATTTGTATCAATGAACTTGTTGAGCCATGACCATTGAATTTGATGGGCAAACTTTGAGCATGACATCATTAGATGCAACATCATCATGCAATCTAGTGCATTTCAAGCTGGGTGTAATACCTTCACTAGGTGAAATAGTTACTTGTTTATAAAAATGATCTGGCAAAAAATGAGAAAGATAGATGATAGATTAGATTAGATTAGATTAGATAGAGATAGATAGATAGATAGATGATAGATATAGATAAATAGATAGAGATAATAGATAGATGATAGATTAGATAGATAGATAGATAGATAGATAGATAGATATAGATAGATAGATAGATAGATAGATGATAGATGATAGATGATAGATGATGATAGATAGATGATAGATAGATAGATAGATAGATAGATAGATAGATAGATAGATATAGATAGATAGATAGATAGATAGATAGATAGATGATAGATATAGATGATAGATAGGTAGATGATAGATTTTATATCTCACCATGTTTTCTCTCTCCCCCATTTTATTCTCACACAATGAGAAAGGTTATGTTGAGAGGCAGTGACTGGCCCAAGGTCACTCACTGAACCTGAGTTCACTGTGAAAAAAGGAAGCTAGACTAGGTAAGAACCTCAGAGGTAGACCACCCCAATACATGGAAGCTTCATTTGTCTAACATGACTGATTGCTGTTGATGGGTAGCTCCTTTATAAAGCTGGTGTGGTAAAGCAGTCAGTGTGCTGGACTCTCACTGGGATTCAAAGCTAGCTGCGAAGGTCAGTGGGTGAGTGCAGGCATACACAGACACACTCATCTATTTCAATATCATCTAAATCTATATCAGCCTCACCTCTGAGATGGGACATAAGGATAAAACTTGGGGAGGGATAATAATGTGTACACCCTGTCCTGAGCTCCTTGAAGGAAGCGGGGGGACCTAAGAATGTAAGAGCCTGCTGATCAGGCCAATGATCCCAGTAGCCAGCTGGATGCCTTAATGGGAAACCGTGGTGGCAGGGCAGGGCCTGGCTAGTAGCCATTGATAGCCTCAGATGGACCTTTGGACTAATCCTGCAGGCCTCTTCCTACCTTCTTAGGAGATGTTATCCCTGGGTGTTTAAAAAGAACCATCAGCACTTTGGACAACATAGAATAAATGGGACTGTGGCAAAATCCATTGGGAATGTCTCCTGCACAACATCTACCATTGCAGTGGAGGAGCCCCCTATATTGTGCACTTGAGCAGTCAACATTCAGTTCAAAAGGGCTTGGGCAGGAGACCTTCCCTGGGGATGAGGCCCTCATTTCCCGAGAGAGATGTGGGCAAGCAGATGAGATGGGACTGTCACAAAGCGTACTTCAGGTGTGGCTTGAAAGGAGATCTCAGGCAGCTGTTGCAACACAGCTATTGGTCAGGAAAGCATCACACATATTGGTAGTGAACCTGATTCTCAGAGGGCCAATCCATATGGAATGGAATGGAATGGAGAGAGAGAGAGAGAGAGAGAGAGAGAGAGAGAGAGAGAGAGAGAGCGCTATGGAATGGAGTGTCCTGGAAAGGGGCAGAACCGTCTGGCTGGACAGTAGCCCCCTACTGAGACACTGGGTTGCAGATGTTACTTTCATACTTTTAATCGCTTCCGCATTGAGTAGAATTGCCTTTCCTCCCCCCACTCCCACTGCACTTCCCCTTTCATAAATTGAAGTGTTCCAGTTGAACAAATCAAGCAGCATATTTACTCCACATGCTCAATTATACATGTGCTGCTGTGTTCAATTATACATGATGGAAGAGAAGATGGAGAAATGCTATTGGGTGACAGAGAGAAGGCGGAATTACTCAACACCTACTTTGCCTCTGTCTTCACCCAAAAGGAAAGTGATGCCCAACCTGGTGATAACAGAATAAATGGTGTAAGGAGGGAGCTGCAGCTCAAGATAGAAAAAGAGGTAGGAAGGGAACCCCTAGCTACTTTAAAGGAATTCAGATCTCCAGGGCCTGATGAGTTGCATCCAAGGGTACTAAAGGAGCTTGCGGATGAAATTTCAGAGCCTTTGTCTAGAATCTTTGAGAATTCTTGGAGAACAGGTGAGGTCTCTACAGACTGGAGGCGGGCAAATGTTTTCCCCATCTTCAAAGTGTGGGGGGGGGGGAGACCCAGGTCCTAGAACAGATAATTCAACAGTCAGTCTGCAAGCATTTAGAAAAGGATACTGTGATTACTAAGACCCAGCATGGGTTTCTTAAAAATAAGTCATGCCAGACTCATCACATTTCTATTTTTTTTTTGTTTGAATTACCAATTTGGTGGATCAGGGGGATGCTGTGGACATAGTGTATCTTGATTTCAGTAAGGCTTTTGACAAAGTCCCCCATGATATTATTGTGAGGAAACTGGTGATGAAGCTCATGAAGAAGCTGGTAAAATGTCAGTTAACTGTTAGATGGCTTTGAAGCTGGTTGACAGACTAGACCCAAAGGGTACCTATTAAGGGGGTGCTCATCTAGTTTGCAGATGACAACAAACTAGGAGGGTATGATATTTTTGTGAGGAAGCTGGTAAAATGAGGAGTAGCTACGGTAAGGCTGCAGAAGGCAGAATCACAATTCAAAATGACCTTAACAGATTGGAGAGTTGGGCGCAAGCTAACAAAATCAATCTCAATAGCAACAAATGTAAAGTTCTGCACTTAGGCAGGAAGAACCAGATGCACAAATATAAGATGGGAGTCACCTTGATTACTTACAGCACATGTGAAAAGGATCTAGGGGTCTTGGTGGACCACAAGGTGAACGAGTCAATAGTGTGATGCAGCAACAACAAAAAACTAATGCTGTTCTAGGCTGCATCAACAGTAGTGTCCAGATCAAGGGAAGTAAGAGTACCACTCTATTCTGTCTTGGTCAGATCACACCTGGAATACTGTGTCTACTTCTGAACACCACAATTTAAGAAGGATGTTGACAAGCTTGAACGTGTACAGAGAAGGGCAACCAAGATGATTAAGGGTCTGGAAACTAAGTCATGCAAGGAGTGCTTGAAGGAGCTGGGTATGTTTAGCCTAGAAAAGTGTAGATTGAGAGGAGGTATGATAGCCATCTTCAAATATCTTAAGGGACGTCACGTGGAGGATACAGCAAGCTTGTTTTCTCCTGCTCTGGAGCAAGGGACTCAAACCAATGCCTTCAAGTTACAAGAAAGGAGATTCTGACTAAACATCAGGAAAAACTTTCTGACAGTAAGAGCTGTTGGTTAGTGGAATATACCTCAGAAGGTTGTGGGCTCTCCTTCCTTGGAGGTTTTTAAGCCAAGGTTGAATGACCATCTGTCATGGATGCTTTAGCTGAGATTCCTGCATTGCAGGGGGTTGGACTAGATGACCCTTGCTGTACCTTCCAACTCTACAATTCCATGATCATGTTATTCTGTTACCATTGGTTATAGTGGCAGGGGCTGATGGGAGTTGTAGTCCAATAAGAACTGGAGGGCTGCCTTGACAAAGGCTGGGCTACTTGATCCTTTGCTTGACTGGAAGTGTCACGGGTTAAAGCTGGGCTCTCTGCAGGAAAAGTCTTGATCACTGAGCTATGCCCTCCTAACCAAGGATAAACGCCTCCCTCCCAGACCCAACATGCAGTGAACAAAGTCCTTCTTCATGCAGCCCATAGTTAAACTATGGAACTCATTCCTACAGGAGGCAGTGAGGACCACCAACTTGGATGGATTGGACATATTCATGTAAGCTAAGGCTACCATGATGGCTATGCTCTGTCTCCATGACTGGCTACAGCAATGCTTCTGAACACCAGTTGCTTGAGACTGAAGGAGGGGAAAGGGTTCTTTGCTTGGGTCCTGCTTGTCAGTTTCCTACAAGTGCCCAGTTGGCCAATGTGAAAGCAGGATCCTGGATGAGATGGGTCCTCTTTGGCCTGATCCAGCAGGCTCATCTTATATTCTTTAAAGGTATGGCCCAGCAACAGATTCCTCATAGGCAGCTCTCCTCTCCTCTGTTTCAGCTCTAAGAACTGGGGTGGAGAAAGAAGCTTGAATCCTGTCATCAGCAGACATTTCTTCAAGCAAACGCACAGAGTGAGTTATTGGCTTATCAGCTGCATGGCTGTCATCCTCTGAAACCCAAACATGGTGACAGCTTCCAACACCAAGGTAAAATAATCAGGAAATGATTTTTTCCAGCATCCAGTTCTCACAGTGTCCAACTAGATTAGTAAAAGTTGCACCCAATTATGAGTAATTTAATAGCCCATGTGATAGGCCTGCCCCCCCCCCCGATGCTTAAATGATGCCTTGGCACATGAACCAACACTTTAAAACAACAACAACAACAACACTGACAGTACTGTGGGATAACCAGCCTCATATAACCAGCATGCTTAAGTCTAAATGCATGAAGGGGTTAGGACCATAGAGTAATGTGTCCTGCTAGGCTTAGCTATGTCACTTCCCTTTACCTTGGGAGAAAATGAGTCATCAAGTTACTGTTGTACCCAATCTACTTCAGAAGCTCAGCATGTGAAGCGGTTTGAAGTGGTTGCTGCGGCTCAGCCCCATGGCTCTCATCAGGAACTGTTGAGTTCCTATACCAATAATCTAGGAACTTCTACCACTTTGTAAGTAAACTACATTTTACTGCCTATGCAACTTTTCTGACTGATGTATGGAAAAGCACATAAACCAGACCTTTGAAGAATTTGTAAGTAAACCATTTTTTAACTTACCAAACCTGCGGTCTTTTCCTATGCTGGGGAAAGAGGTAAACTTTTAAGGAACTTGGAAGGGCATGTTTTAAAAGTTTAAACCTATATTTCTACGCTTTGCTGATAATTTGTGATTTTAAATCTCCACTGAGGTTCTCTCATCAAAGAGAACTTGCCCCAAACTTGGATATTGGTACCTAGGAAATTCTCTTTCTCTCTATATATAAATGTACCAACAAGAACAAGTACCTTTGGGCACAGAAGCATAGGCTTAATAGTTTCTTCAGGCTGAATCCTGCTTGTCTTGTTTGAGTGAGACTCCAATTAGCCATTTATTCCCCTATAAACCATCTTGAGCAGGTTGACACAGTGCTGCTGCTGGTGGTTCGAGCATTGCTAACAAGCAATTGTCTGCCTGCTGTTTCTTTGGGAGCAGGAGGAAAAGATTTTAACTTCTCCTTAGCACACACAGTTAACAGCCTATGAGCACTGATAGTTGGTGCTGCTTAGTTAATCTGTAGGCAAGAATACCTAGATTAACTAGGCTCTCTTTACTGGGAGGAATATTGACTAATTTTGGGAAATCCTGGGGGGAAATACCCTTCTCTCCAAGCATCCAAATGGTTTAAATGCTACTCAAAACACTTCTGTGTTCCCTTGTCTGTGGCTCCTGCAAAATGCCATTCCCTTACCATGTCCTTTTCCCTCACTCACCTTGACCTTAGTTGCCCACACTGCCACTGAACCCAGTTGGCTGTGGCCACTTACGTGACTCCCTTTATCCACCTGTGAAAACATCACATCAGACGCTAGGTTTAACATCATAGGCAAAAATTGCTTGAGTCACTATAACCAATCAAACGAAATGGCTGCTGAGGACAGTGAGGGCAAATGGGAGTAGCAAAGAGAAATGTCAGCAGCACTGACTACATCCGGCAAAAAATTCCCAGAGTGGGAGCCACTTGTTGAGACCAACAAAAATAAACATGCAAAAAGAAAAATCTATTTTCTGCTTTATACTCTCCAATAATCAAAGGCAGGAGACAAAGGTTTAAGGAAGATTCACAAACAAGTAGAGTCTCTGCACAGAGAACAGAACAAATTTTAGAGCAATTTTGGGGAAATCTCTCCAGTCTCAGATTCAACCCTTTTTTGGAGGTAGGGAGGGTGTATCAAAATTTCTTTAATCTTGCCTACACAGAAAGGTCAGAGAAAGCCATGTCTTCAGAAGCTACAGCAACTATTCAGGATTAGCAGAAGGTGTTCTGACATCTGCCTCCTGCTGGTCCTCTCAGTCTTCCTTCTGAAGCATGCAATGCTAACAACTGTCAGATGCAGGAGGCTGGATTAGATCTAGGGCAGCCATTCCTTTGTCCTGGTGTTTTTGGCACTGAGTCAACAGAGCACTGGCACTCTCCCCCTGCAGCCAAGATGTTGTCAGGCTCCAACTCCCATCTTCCCTGACCATGGAGGGGCACTCCAAGGGGGGAAACACAGTGCCCAAATTTCCACATGTGCAAAAGTGAAAAGCACAAAGCTGCCTCCTTGGACATATTCTCAGCAGGGCTACAAAAAGTTGAGCCATAATGTTACTAATGAAAAGATCCATGATCAGGAGATGACGCAGGAGACCTCAGGCTGTTGTGGCTTTTTTGTTTTCATGCAAGTGAGAAATGTCCCCCCACCCACTACAAATATAGCCTTTCAAGATAAAAACACTTGAGGATATACATGGCCAATGCCTACAGACCAGTGATACTTAAATGTTGGGTTGACAGCCATCTATGGTTTAATCATGGAAGTTCTCTGGGTGGAAGCTCAATCTGCTACTGGCACCTGGTCCAGTTGATCACAAAACCTAAGGGTCAGTGGGAGGGAGAGCAGCTCTGGGTTTTCAGTGGAACCCCAAAGTTACGGCTGATAAATGGTTTCAGTATCACAGTTCTTGCTTTGCACTAACACCCACCTGTCAGGCCTGAGATATTTCTTGGGTTATTAATTGCATTTTAACCCCACTCTTCTTCAAGGCTCAAGGTGCTGAACATGGTTCTTCCCCACCCCAGGATTGTAACTCTCACAACAATCCTGTGAGGTGGATTAAAGCTAGGAGGGAGGAACTGGTCCAAGGACAGAACTTGAACCCAGGACTCCCTGCTCCTAGTCCAGCTCCCCATCCACTAGATCACAGCAGCTCTGTGCTGTTGACTTGCAGGCCTATAATTCAAATATTCAGAAGCTAGCAGGTGGCCCAAATGGCAGAACATAAAGAAGCAGCAACGTGAACGTACATATAGGAAAGAGTAAGTCCTGGCACCACACCAGGTTCCGCACACAGCAAAGATTCAGTTTTGCAGGGTCTGCATTATCTCTGTTTTAGGATTAGTGCAATGTGAAACACAGCAACTGCTGTTATGTAACTCAACCCTCAGTATACAGTTGTCAGGCTGGGTAAATTTAACTCTGCAGGTTTAGGACATGAGGCCTCTTGCCAAAGATGTGTCTCTGTCAAGTGATCTGTGAGATTTAAAGGCACCTTGCTCCTGTTTCTATTCCTTCATGTTAGGGTGAGATTCAGCCTAGCTATTGGGAGCTTTTAAAAAAAATAAAATCAAAATTCTCAGTATTAACTCTTTAGGTGCCGTAGCTCGGTACCAGAGCACCTGCTTGGCCTGCAGAAGGGCTCAGGTTCAATCCCAGGAAGCTCTGCAAGTGTTCCCTGCCTGGAACCCTAGAAACCCCCTCCATGTTGGCAATACTGAGCTAGATACTGAGCTGGATGGAGCCTCAGAAAAGCAGCTTTCAGTGTTCTTATGCCTTTGGGACAGAAGCCTAGGGCTTCCTTCATTGGAATGGGCAAGGGGAAAGGCCTAAACACAGCAGGGCAGCTAGCTTGCCACATTTCAAAGTAAGAGGATACAGAGCCCAGTGTTTACAAAATAGCTACCTAGCTGCACTTAACAGCATGATGCCTTGGGACAGAAAGTTTCATGGCGCAGAATCGGGCACCGAGGAGAAAGGTAAAACAGATACAACATTGGGGTGGGTGCATCTGGCCAGCAGGCTGATAACTCAATTGCCTGAGCTGATCTGCACACATCATCTAAAGAGGAGGGGCTGTGTGCCTCTGGGCATGTGTGCAGGCACACACGTAAGAGGGCAGGTTGGCTGTGCCCACCTCTGGCCATGCCCACCACTGGCAATACGGGGCCCTGCAGGGTTGGACAAGGGTGAATGGGGCCCCAGGCCAAAGAAAGGTGAATGGGTGTAGGTGCTTGCCTGCTCACCTGACATATGCGTCCAACAAGCATACCACAAAATGCCCAAAATCTCCCATGGTGTGTGTGTGCGTGCGTGCGTGCGTGCGTGCATGCATGCATGTAACTACTTGCCTTCACAACAAGCTAAACTGGAAGCACGTCATGGACTGAGCTCACTTTCGGATCATCATTTCAGGGCCCCCATTATCTGTCCCCACACTGCTGCTCCCATTCCGACGGCTGCTGCCTTATCCAATTGACTATAAAAAGCTGTCAGTCTAATGCAACTGAGCTCAAGGTAAACGCACTTTGAATCAGCCATCTGCCAGAGCCTCTCATGAGAAAGGCAACACTTAAAGATGAATTAAATCTCTTTCTCTGGACCTTTAATATTAGATAATTCCTACAGTTTTCCAGTATTATTATTATTATTATTGGGCACATATGTCTCAGATGACCCCTTCTTCTGGATATCCATGTCTGTGTAAATTTTATGAAATAAATAAATAAATAAATAAATAAATAAATAAATAAATAAATAAATAAATGCAAACATGACCAGAGCCCAACAGCACTCTCCCTGCTTGCCTCCCCTCGCAACTGACATTCAGAGGCATGTTGCCTCTGATCCTCAAGGCACTACACGGCCATCATGACTGGTAGCTACAGATAGCCTTATCCTCCGTGGCTTTGTCTAATCCCTCTAATAGCTGCCCAGGTTGGTGGCCAGCAGCACGGTTTGTGGCAGTGAGTTCCATTAGTCTTTCCTAAACATTCAGCTTTGAAAGATGACTCCACCAGGTTCCAGTATTATGAAAGAAGGAGAAAGACTCCTCTTGGTCGTCTTTCTGCACACCATGCATGACACTATATACCTTGACCATGTCCCGCCCAGTCAGACTATTAGTCCATCAAACTCAGTACTGTCAACACAGACTGGCAGCAGCCCTCCAGGATTTCAGGCAAAGGGACTCTCTCTCTCTCTCTCTCTCTCTCTCTCTCTCTCTCTCTCTCTCTCTCTCTCTTTTAAAATTTATTAGAAACTGCTAATCAGTTTACACAAATCATAAAATACACACCAAGATTTTCAATAAAATTCAGAAGACAAAAGCAAGTTGACCTAAAAAAAATAAGAACTGCTTAGAGGTTTTGACAATAAAGCAATACAGCAGTACCTTGGTTAAAGAACAGTCCTGTTTATGAACGATTCGGTTTACGGACTCCACAAAACCGCAAGTAGTGTCCCGGTTTGAGAACTTTACCTCGGTCTAAGAACAGAATCTGAACGGTAAAAAGACACAGGCAGCAGGAGGCCTCATTAGGGAAAGCACGCCTCAGTTTAAGAACGGTTTCGGTTTAAGAACGGACTTCTGGAACAGATTAAGTTCGTAAACCAAGGTACCACTGTATACAAATTTTTAAAACAGATTTTTAAAAATAAGATTGATATGCATTTTAATGGACAATTTTTCTTTTAAAAATAATGTATTTTTTGAACTGCTGATTTTATGCAAGGGGACATCCTCACCCCTACCCAACGTTGCTGGGCACTGAACCCGGGACTTTGCTACATGCACAGAATTTATTCCTCTATAGAGTTACAATCTGCTTGGAATTCTCAGCATTCTTTTGTCCAACCCTGTATCCCTGCAAATCATAGAAGTAGCATAAAACCGTTGCTTGGCATTGCATCTTCAAATACACCCCTACGGCTGATTTCCTTTTTCATTGTTCCAGAGAAAGAGAACATACACAAAGCAAGAGGAGAAAGCTCAACACCATTCACATGAAAGCTTCTGCTCCCAAACAGCAGCACTGTGGGGGTCAGACCTGGTGAGGTAATTCACTCATCATCACAGATGTCTCTGGCTCCTCCATGGCGCTTCCTGGCAGGCTTGCCCATCTGCAGAAGTGAAAATGCTGAAGCTACTTTGCTTCCATGAACCTTGTGGAAGGATAAAGAGCAGGCAATATCATTGAGCTTCCACAGGGCCTGCTGTCACTGATGCTATGGGAAGGGAAGCAGCCCAGAAATGTCTTTGGCTGACTCAAATGCTGTGAGGGTGATCATGCCCTGCTGGTGGTTCTGCCTGAATAGGCACTGGTAGCAGAATTGCATGGTCGAGCCTTCCCCCCTCCCCAAACTGTGAGAAGATAAGGTGTGCTTCCTGCATCACAGAGGGTTGGACTAGATGACTCTTGGGGTCCCTTCCAACTCAACAATTCTATGATTCCAGAAGAAGAGCTGGGCTGGATCAGGCCAATGACCCATCTAGTCCAGCCTCCTGTTCTCATAGTGGCCAACCAAATGCCTATGTGATTCCCAGAAACTAGTATTCAGAAGTTCACTGCCTCCGACAGTGGAGGTAAAACAGAGCCACATATCTGCCAACTGCCAACTGTCAAAACCGGGACATGCAATTTTTTCCTGTGAGAGTAAAGCAGCCATTTGGGGTACCTTGCTCTCATGCAATTTCAAGAAGACATCTCACCCCCCCCCCCAAAAAAACGTGCTTTTTCCAGGTCTACAATCTTCTGCAGTGCCCCAAAATGTGTGTTTTTGCGCACCATGCCCCAATAAACATTTTTTCATGTCTGCAATCTTGTGTGGGATATGGAAGATGGTATCCTGGATTTGGACTGCTTTGTGCTGGAGGGTATGTAGCCATCATGGTTGGGACCACTGAAGGACTGGAAGTGGAGTGGCTCAATATTGTAGAACTTCAGATGCCTGTAGAAAGCTAGCATGTCAGGGAAAGGGGTCTGGCTTATGCTTCTCTCCCCTCAGGTTATGTCTGTGCTCAGGGATTTTTGCTTCATATGGGAGTATTCAGACCTACAACTTTCCACCTGCATCCTGTAATTGTAGAGTACAAGAGAGGCTGTACTGTTCAATCCTCCTAAATATGTACTAATACTCTGCAAAGGCATCCAGCAAAAAGTTACTTGGCTGTTTAAAACTGTAACAGGGGACGTTCTGCTGCTTGCCAAACCATAGAAGCCACACTGTCTCATGGGGCAATTTTAAAACTTCCTGTTAAGAACTCTAATGTTTATGGTGTTCTCCATAGATGGGGGAGGAGAATTTAAATACAGTGCCATCCAAGAAATCTAACCTGGAAAAATGCAGCTTGCTTCAAATGCAGTGCCAAGGAATTTGATTCAACTAGTGCTTTTCTGTCTGTTCCAAATATTATTCTGGCAGCATTGCTAGAATCCAGAAGGCTCAAGTCAAATCTATTGCATGCTCCTTTGGAAGGATTTCCACACTTTCATGCTGCAGCAATGCTTCTTCTGTATTTTTCTGCTGTGTTCTGATATTTCAAAGCACACATGTTGTTGCAAATGCCACAATATTTTTATTATGAGATACTACAAACCCCATGTTGCAGATTCAATCTGATATCAGAAGCATTCATACCAAAAACAGTGAATGCAACAGCCATTTGGGCAATGGCAGAGTTGAAACATATATGCCAAATACACGCACACACAAATGCAGTTTTTTCCAGTCAAATTTTATCAAATGTGACTTCTTTTTTTAATCAAAATCAGAGTGCTCCAGACTTCACAGCATTTCTTGCTCTGATTCAGATTGATCAGATTCATTTGACAGACCCAAAATCTAACATCATGTGTGTGTGTGTGTGTGTGTGTGTGTGTGTGAGAGAGAGAGAGAGAGAGAGAGAGAGAGAGAGAGAGAGAAGATTTTATAATTATATTATATGCCTCTATATTATGTTATATTATATAGAGTGATGAAGGGATGGAGTAACTCTCCTATGAGAAAAGGCTGCAGCATTTGGGACTTTTTTTAGTTTAAAAAAAAAGACAAGGATGAGGTACTATAACAGAAGTTTATAAAATTAAGCATGGCACGGAGAAACGGACAGAGAAAAGTTTGTCTCCCTTTCTCATTACACAAGAACTCATGAACATCCAATGTTGAAAGACTTAGGATAGACATAAGAAAGTACTTCTTCATGCTGTGCATAGTTAAACGGTGGAACTCTCTGCCATAGGACGCAGTGATGGATTGGACAGATTCATGGAGGATAAGTCTATCCATTCCCATTCGCCATGGGGGCTGTCCTGGGCCTCCACAAGAGGCAGCAGCAATGCTTCTGAGTCCTGGCTACAGCACCAGTTGCTGGGACCCACAGGAGGGCAGAGGGCTCTTGCCTTTGGGTCCTGCATCTGCTTGGGTGGGTCACTGGTCTGATCTAGCAGGCTCGTCTCATGGTCTTATGAAAACAAAATAAAAAGCATGGCATGCCCAAGAAAGTTATCAAATATTCAACAAATATTTGAGCAGCTAAGAGAATAATCTACATCAGAATCCATAAAAGGGTTGCTGAAGAGACATTTTTGGAGCAATGCATTTCATTTCCAAATAAAGGGCAGATCATTCCAGAGGGACTTTATTACCTGGTCCCTAAAGGATGGAAGTAGAGATGCTTTTCTCTAGGGGGAGCCGAAGCAGCTTGAAAAACAGGCATGTGCTCTCTCTCCCCCCCCCCCCGCCCCCAACCCTCTTGGCAAAAATGCCAAAGCTGCTCAGGCTGCCCCCCCCCCTTTCTGAAACATATTGTTTCGAGCGGGGATTGTTTTGCCAATAAGCATTAGATCTCTGCTTCTTTAAAATTCAGAACTGGTAGCACAGGCTGCCAGCCCATAATCATAGCTTGCTTTTTAACAATCGGCTAAACTTAGTTGTCAAATCCGTGTGCAGGAATCTTTTCCAGCAAGGCTGCAGCTTAATTTTTTTTTTTATCTAGCCAGAAGGAAGCTCATTAGAATAGTAGCAAGCTAAGCTAAAATTTGTTACGCTATCAAGAAGTTCAACTCGTGCTAGGGAAGAAGAAGGGGGCGGGAGCAGCCTTTTGCCCATAATCAGGGAGCAAAACATTCAAAGCAGTAAAAATGAGGGTAACCAGCAAAGGGCCACATCAGCAGAGCAGAAGTGGAACAACTGGGCCACCATGGGGAGATGTGGCGGCCGAGGGCAGGAATGATAAGAAGCAGAAGGTTCCAGTGACTCTCAAATTCACTCTCAATGTAGGGAAGTAGAAAAATGTATTATTTCAAAAGGCATTCTGAATATATTCAGAGCTGCTTGCATATTCTGCATTTTTGCAGGAGCATTGAGAAAGAGCAAGAGCTAGAAAGCCAACTCATGCCTGCTGCTGGCAACGTTCTAGTCCTTATGACTCCAAGAATATGCCTAACCATTTGCGGGCTTTCAGGGAAATTTCTCGTCCCTCCACACAATGGGCTGAAGCTGAGGGGTTGGACACAGAAGTGTCTTTCTTTCACAGGAGTGACTCTCACACAAGTAGGATTTAAAAGAGAAGGGTAAAACAAGAAGTGGGTTTAACACAGAGAGGAAAGGGCAGGGAGAAGGTGTGGGGCCAAGCAAAGAGCTCACAAAACTCTTAAGCATGGGTAGGCAAACTAAAGCCCGGGGGCAGAATCCGACCCAATCGCCTTCTAAATCCAGCCCGCGGATGGTCCCAGAATCAGCGTGTTTCTACATGAGTAGAATGTGTGCTTTTATTTAAAATGCATCTCTGGGTTATTTGTGGGGCATAGGAATTCGTTCAATTTTTTTTTTTTTCAAAATAAGGTCAGGCCCCCGACAAGGTCTGAGGGACAGTAGACCGGCCCCCTGCTGAAAAAAGTTTGCTGACCCCTCCTCTTAAGGCACAGAATGACCATTTCTCCCCACTGCCACTGAACAATTGCAGTTGCTCAAGGACAGCCCTCCAGAGTCTCTACGCAGCCCCTGGAAGTTTTGTGCTTCAGTTTGATCCTGATGGCTGATGAATCCCCAAAGGGTAGAAAATGCAGCTGAAAAATCAACTCCATAGCTCAGGGCTATGAAACAGCAGAAGCACCAGCCACCAAAATCCAAAATTTTGTCTGGGCTAGTCAGGGTGGGAGCTTGCATTATTAGTCTCCATTCATTTAGCAATGGAAATGGTTGTCCTAGACTGGCTCATATGTAAGGTAGTTTGTGGTGCTTAGTGGTAGACCTGCCACAGCAGAGCCAGACACCTCCATCTGCCCCAGTTGCATTAAAACATGTCTCTCTCGTATCGGTCTCTACAGTCACAGCAGGCGCTGTAACTCTCCAAAGGTCTGACTTCACCAGCAAAGGCACTTCCGAAACAGACAGATGCCAACCATTTAGTGTGGTTGTTTCATTTTTATAAATTGTATGAAATGCTAATGCTTTCTATTAATTTTTCTCTTTCCCCTGCACAACCACAAGCACCACATAACCATAAAACTCATTCTGCACTTGTTTAAAATCCATCTTTTACTGTGACAGTACTTACACCTTGGAACTCCTTGCCTATTGACATTAGGCAGGTGCCTTCATTGTACTGTTTTCGGCATCTGCTAAAAACAATTTTGAACAAACAAGCCTACACAGGCATGTAGAATGTTGCTGTATGCCTTAATCTGTATTTAATATATTTGTAATCTGTATTTTAATAACTTTTTAAATAGTTTTCTTAACTGTTTTAACTGATATTTCTATTATCTTCTTTCTAAGCCACTGAAGGGGTGGGGTTGTTCACAGTCAAGATGTTTATAAATTTTATGAAAAAATAATTTTATTTTATGAAATAAATATTTATGTATATGTTTTAAAAAGTAAGTTGCTTGGATACCTTTAAGGTAGCAAGCGACTAATAAAAGTAATAATAATAAGTACATCTCTGCTGCTTCTGTAGTTACAACATTTGGTTCATAAGGGCAGAGACATTTGGTTCTCTCAGTTCCTCATTTTTCCAAATCTTCAGTTCAGTTCTCTACATCAGTTTGTGATACACACATACATACAATATCCTCATGCAAATTCACCAGTCCTTTAGTGTGAATATCTCCAAAATTGTATCATTCTCTCATACACGCACGCATGCACACACACACACATACACACACCAATTTTACCCAATATGCAAAGCAGTTTTTCCTAATATAATGCATTTTTGTATGTTATTTTCCCTAAAACAATGCATTTTTGCATACTTTACTGGGTGGAGAACTGCACCCCAGAGACCTGCAAAATCTGAAGAAGGGAAGATTTCTAAGGACGTCTGTGTTTCACTTCTCCATATTGTTTTGGAAAGTGTGGATTTGGCAGATTTGCCTTTAAGTACAAACAGAGTCAAACTTCTCCCATATTCCTACAACATGGGCATAGCCAGGGTTTTTGTTAGGGGGTCAGGACTTTTGTTGGGGAGGCAGAACTGACCCGACTGGTCAGTTAGTTAAGTATTTCTATTGTTTTACTTGATGGGGGGGCAGCTGCCACCCCCCTTGGCTACACCCATGCCCTACAACAAAGACACATAAAGTATAGGGGGTGTATCTCCCTTGCCGTCTCAAAGGCCAACCACTAGAGCTCAGAAAGCTCTTAAACTGTGGTGGTGGTGCACACACTTACTTCAGAGTAAGTCCACTGAACTCAGTGGGACTTCAGTTCTGAACATATGCATGGAAGTCAGGCTGACTCTTTGCTAGCAAGAGAGAAGCACATATTCTCCTCTCTGGAGATGATTTATCATTACCTATGAATTGCCAAAGGGAGAACTGAAGTCTTCATAAGCGGGAAGTCTCTAAATCACGGGGTGCATCATTCTTAAAATATACCAGGACTGCCTGGCTCCAGGCCACACTGCAGAGTCCAAAAGTAAGAAAAATGCCCATGTGAGAAGAGCAGAGGGGGAGTCGTCAGCTGGACATCAATTAGTGGAAGGGGGATGTGTATTTTGGACAATGCTTAATGGGTGGCGAGCCTAAAGGTGTGAGCTGTAGGCACAGGGGGATGTGAGTGAGGAAGTGCGCTGATCACCTCCAATGGCCACTAGAAGCCCACCAAGATGCCTTCAGTTATTTCATCATATAATGGCCAGGCATTTCCACACAAGGACTAAGACGTTTTTCTTACTAAATCGAGCACAGATTCCCCAGGATTGCCTCTCCCATGATGTATCAACTGCCAGGAGGTGCAACCAACACACACATACACACAGCAACAGCCACAACCAGCCCAGCACTGTGAAAACAGACACCTTCTTGCTTTGAACATTCATCCATCATGCAAACTTATCAGCAATCCAGAGCGACATTAGCATCAAGCACAGCTGGCACATATTCCAGGCATCAAAAAGAAGCCATGTCAGCACCAGGAAGGCCTTGCTGGGAAGAGCGTTCCACAGTCAGGGGACCACAATGAAAAAGATGCTCTCCCTTCTGGCCACTCGCAGAGCCTCTCTCTAAGCAGACACCCCAGGAAAGGCCTCGACTAGGAATGGTGCGGGTTATGGAGGAAATAGGTGTGTAACAGCAGCCCTTGTGAGTAGCAGGCAGTAGTATGAGAGCTCTGGATTCTCTAGGTGTGACCTAAATGTTGCTGGGCACCTTCCCTATCAATGAGGCAGTAATCTTGGCTTGTTTAGCTTCTAGCCACTGGTCTGGGCTGCATGGGAACACTCCAGATCTGGATTTGGGTGCAGCCATGGCAACAAGTCCACTTTACCTAAGAGGTCACTCTACCCCATACATGGATGCCTGACCACTTTGATCGGTGGGACTGGCATTCTTACAGATGCCACATAATATCTGTTCCACACCTTGGAACTCCCTGCTTATTGATGTCAGACAGGCACCTTCAGTGCTAAGAACATTTTTGTTTAGGCAAGCCTATCCAGATGCTTCGAAAGCTGTTGCAAGCTTGAATCTATTTTTAGTCTATTTTCTTTTAAGTTTTAAAGTCTTAAATGACTGTTGTTAATTCTTCTTATTGGTAATTTTATTGTTTTATCTTTATTGTAAACCATTTAGAGGTGTGTGGAGGGGTTGTTGTTTTTTACAATCAAGTGGTGTGTATGTAAATTTTATGAAATCAGTCAGGGAAAATGGCTGAAACTCCACATACACAAGAAAGCTAAACAGCCAAAGCAGGGGACCTTCTTGTGAGGCTGCTCCATCTCCTTCTGATTTGAGATAACATCACTACCTAATTATAATAGTCGAAATAGAAATAACATGAATTCTACTTTCTGAAGCCTTGAGTTTTTGTGCAGAGCTGACAACCCAGTTCAGTATTCTAAAGACAACACCCAGACCAAAGGGGACTTCATGCAAAGGAGCATGAAGTCTTACATCAGTAATATTACAACTGCCTGTCTTTTCTTCACAACGGTTCAGGTAGCACAATGGGGTCAGCCAGCCGTCTTAACAGAAGCCATGGCAGCCTGAAATTTGCAGGAGATATCTACACTATAGATCAGGGATGGGAGATCAATTACCCTCCAGATATTGCTCCAGATATTCCCATCAGGCCCAGCCAGCATGACCAGTGGCCAAGGATGGTTGGAGATGTAGTCCAAAAGCATCTGAAGGGCCACAGGTACCCCATCCCCATATGGACCTAAAAGAGTAGTTATTATGTTCCCCTCCCAAGGAATTCTGGGAACTGTAGTTCTATAGGAAGGAGAGCGAAGCAGAATTCTCAGCTCTCAACCAAGTGTAAATTCCTTGGATTCTTGGTGAGGAAGCTGTTTCAGCTAAACTGGTATAAAATTGACACAAGTTTGTCATGTAGAGATAAGCCAGTAATCTTGAAGGATGAAATCTAGTTCCTCAAGCAACCAGGCATCACGCTTCCATTGTTCAACATGCCACAGGGTCAAGACAGAGACAAAGGTACACACATGTTAATAAGCATAGCCAGAAATATGCTCAAAAGAAACAGACCTCTACCAAGTTTCAAGCAGCTGAACCCTCAGCACCCGTGTACATCTTTCCCAATTTACAGGGTGGCAGAGACACCTGGAACAGCTCTCAGTCATATTAGTCTGTTGCAACAGCTGAAGAGTCCTGTGGCATCTTAAAGACTAACAGATTTATTGTGGCATCAGCTTTCTTGGACTACAGCCCAGCTCCTGATGGAGTGGGATACAGTCCATGAAGGCGTATGGTGCAATCAATCTGTTAGCCTTTAAGGTGGCACAGGACGCTTTTACTGTTTTGAAAGCAGCTCAGAGAAGCTGAAAGCAATTCACATTATACAGCTGGTCAACAGGGTAAGACAAGTCTGCAAGCTTTCAGCCTTGGCTGAGCTCAAGGATCCACAGTTGCCCACCCGCAGACTGAACCACAAACACTCCCGCAGCACTCTGCACACCTGCATTAGGCGAAGGGACATCAAACAGGACAGGGAGGCCCCAGATGGTCTGTGCATTAGGCATGCACATCTGCAAAGGACAACTGCATGCTCAGACTTCTCTGTGCAAAGGCTTTCCACGTGTTCCAGAAAAACCCTCATTGTGCAGGGTTCCAGAATGCACGGCTCATCTAGGCACAGAGACTAGACTGTGCAGAGATGTCCACATCTAACATGGCAGCAGTGCCACACAATCTTGGGACAGAGCCGAGGCACCATCCCATAACTCGAATGTCGTTCCTTGACGTGACCCCAGCACGGAGCAGGGGTTGAGGGCTCTGCAAACCCCTGCAGTGTGCAAAAACTCATTTAAAGATTTTAATGCTTATAAAAGGATTGGGCAAAGGCATAGAAAAGGTTATGGATGGTTCCTAGCCACAATGGCTATGCTCTGTCTGCCTCCCTGTTTGGAGGCAGTAAATGCTTCTGAATACCAGTTGCTGGAAACCACAGGAGGGAGGGAGAGAGGCAGAGCTCTTGTGCTCTGGTCCTACTTGCTGGTTTTCCACAGCACCTGGGTGGCCACTGTGGGAAGAGGATATTGCATGACATGGGCCCCCTATGGCCTGATCCTGCAAGCACATCTCACGTTCCTATGTTATATTTCTTTCTCTACCCCATCTTCCAGTGTCTCTTTTGTGCAGAAACAGCACAATCCTAGCAGTAAACTGGCATCCTTGAAAGCTGTAATGCAACTGAGTCCGACAATGGAGGTCATCTCGATCCAAGTGCTGCTTTGCCACCTCCAGCCAGCTTTTGCATTCAGCTTGCTCTCACACTGCTGCTGGTTTCCTTTCCACAGCACCTTTTCACGCTGCTATAATGCCAGCCCTGGTGTCGCTTCTTGGAGCACATCAATTCCTTAAAACTTGCCACCGTCCTAGTGGGTTGCTTTAGAACTCTATCAAAAATTATTAGATCAAATTACAAAATGAAAGACACCGCAGCGGGTTGCTGCCACTACAGCACTAATGCATTTCTGCCATTCAGCAAGACTTTTACTGTTGCTCCTCAAAAGCCAACAGCCACAAGCTGCTTAAGCAATCTTGGCAGCAGCAGCAACAGTGAAAGAGGCTGGGGCAGGGCAGGGCAGAGCAAGCCAGGGCAGGGCAGGATACAAATTTCCCAGTTGTATCAAAAGGAAAACCAAAACATCCTGTTGATGCATGATGCCTTTGATACCGCCATGTGTGTGACTTGGTGTACACTGTGTTTATGCACAATTTAACCCATACAAACTAGTTCTTTCACATTATTGTTCCCACCTTACCTTACGTGTGCCCATTCAACTGCTTTGATTGGCAGAACTGGCACTGTTACAGGTGCCACATAATACTCAAAAGACTTACTGCAATCAATATTAGTAGTAGTAGTAAAGGATATATACAATTGTATATACCGGTATATGTACACTTGTATATTCCATGACCTGGAGTATGAAAAGCAGATTGAGAATATAGGGGTAAAAAATGTAGGAGAGGGAAACAACAGTGACCTTACTGTGGGTCTCTGCTATCGACCGCCAAGCCAGACTAAAGACTTGAAAGATGCCTTCCTAAAGAAGATTTCCAAACACAGTAGTCATGGGAGACTTCAATTTCCCTGATATCTGTTGAAACTCAAATTCTGCCAAGAATGTAAGGTCCAACAAATTCCCCCATTGCTTTGCTGACAACTTCATTTCCCAGAAGGCAGAAGAAGCAACAGGGAGGAACTGATCAAATAAGTCGAAGAACTCAGAAACTTGGGAGGAAGTGATCATACAAAGGCAAGGGAAAGCTGAGTGTAGTCAGACGCGCACTCTGTACTTTAAGAAGGCCAGTTTCAAAAAGCTTAAGGAGCTACTGGGTGTGATCCCGTGGTCAGAAATATTCAATGAGAAGAGAATCCAAGAAGGATGGGAGTTCCTAAAAGGAGAAATATTGAAGGCCCAAATGCAGACAAAACCAACAAGAAAGAAAAGTGGGAGACATCTAAGGAAACCGGTGTGGCTGCATAAGGAGCTTACAGATGAGCTGAGATTAAGAAGGGCATGTATAAGAAATGGAGGAAAGGAGAAATCACAAAGGAGGAGTATATATGAGTAGCCAACAGTTGCAGGGGGGAAGTCAGGCTGGCTAAAGCTCAGAATGAGCTCAGGCTTGCAAGAGAGGGTAAAAATAATAATAAAGGTTTCTTCGGCTATGTCCGAAGAGGAAGAACAAGCAAGTGGTAGGTTCTCTGCATGGGGAACACGGAGAAATGCTATTAGGTGACAGAGAAAAGGCAGAACTACTCAACACCTACTTTTCCCTTGTCTTCACCCAAAAGGAAAGTTATGCCCAACCTGGTGATAACAGAATAAATGGTGTAAGGAGGGAGCTGCAGCCCAAGATAGGAAAAGAGGAGACTGAGAGGAGATATGGTAGCCATGTCAAATATCTCAAGGGCTGTCACATGGAAAAGGGAACAAGCTTGTTTTCTCTTCTCTGGAGGGTAGGACTCAAGGCAATGGCTTCAAGTTATAAGAAAGGAGATTCTGACTAAACATACGAAAAAACTTTCTGACAGTAAGAGCTCTTGGTAATGGTCTCCCTCAGGAGGTTTTTAAGCAGAGGTCGGATGGCCATCTGTCGTGGATGCTTTATCTGAGATTCCTGCATTGTAGGGGGTGGACTAGATGACTCTTGAGGTCCCTTCCAACTCTACAATTCTACAATTTTATTATTTATTATTTATATGTTGCCCATCTAACTGGGTTACTCCAGGCAGTATGGGCAGCTTCCTACAAATAAAAACACAGTAAGACATCAAACATTGAAAACTTCCCTATACAGGGCTGCTTTCAGATGTCTTCTAAAAGTCAAATACTGGGTAGTTGTTTATTTCCTTTATATCTGATGGGAGGGCATTCCAAAGGACAGAAACGACTACTTAGAAAGCCCTCTGCCTGTTTCCCTCTAACCTCATTTCTTGCAGTGAAGGAACAGCCAGAAGGCCCTTGGAGTTGGATCTTAGTGTCCAGGCTGAATGATTGATGTGTAGATGTTCCTTCAGGTATGCAGGGCCAAAGCCATTTAAGGCTTTAAAGGTCAGTACCAACACTTTGAATTGTGCTTGGAAACATACTGGGAGACAATGTAGGTCTTTTAAGACCGGTGTTATATGGTCCCAGCAGCCACTCCCAGTCACCAGTCTGGCAGCCACATTCTAGATTAGTTGTGGTTTCTAAGTCACCTTCAAAGGTAGCCCCACATACAGCGCATAGCAGCAGTCCAAGCAAGAGATAGCATTATTCTGATACACCAAGGTTGTAACACTATCAAAAAAAGAAATGAGATTTGTCTGGCATGACTTGATTTGAGAAACCCCTACTGGGTCTTAGTAATCAAAGTATTTTCCTAAGTGCTCACAGGCCAACCATTTAAGTATCTATTCTAGGACCTTTCTTGGTATCAACGTCAAGTTGACCGGTGAAGACAGAGACCAAGCAGGTGTTGAGTAGTTCTACCCTCTCTTAGTCATCCAATAGCACTTCTCCATCTTCTCCATGCACAGGGCCTAGTATGTGCTTGTTCTTGCTCTTGTTTCAAACATAGCCAAAGAAACATTTATTATTATTTTAAACCTCTCTTGCATGCCTGAACTCATTCTGAGCTTTGGCCCACCTGACCTTTTCCTTGATCAGGTTCATGAGACTCTTAGCAAACACATTCCTGTGAACTGCTGTGAGGTGCAACCTATCTGTTGCCAGAGGTCCTTCCTCACGGAAGCCAAGACCATGGTCCAAGCTACACCTTTCCTGATGATGCCAGCTGCACAGCCAGTGGCTTGCTTCCAGTATTTTCCTCTACCTGGGTGACAATATTCAACCAGAAGGCATGATGAAATAAACACCTATTCCCCAAGGCCCTTTAGCTTCCTGCCCAGAGTCTCATAGTATGTCAAAAGCTGTGTCTGGCAGTATCATTTGTACCCACATGAATCAGAAGGAAGGGAGTTGTGGTCAGTGGCTTTGTAAGACTTGGCAACTTCACCATCACATTGTGAATATTTGCACATGGAAGATAGCACATCTCCTGGGACGCCCTGTTAACTCAACACACTGCTGCCTCTGTCCCCCAGTCCCCTACCCCACCACATGCCTCTTCCTCCTCTGAGGAGTGGCAGGAATCGCCCTGTCCACTATACCTTCCACAGACACCTCAGTGTAATATGAAGTCTGCAACTGCTGTCCTTGCTAATCGAGCCCAGAATTGGTGTCTGAAGCGAGTGCATGAGATCTATTTTACAGCTCCAGTGACACAGCATGGCATCTGAAAGCCCTGCTTCTGTGTGCCATGTTCCTCCAGAGGTTCATCTCCTGGAATGGGCAATCTTCCTCCTCCTTAGGGGCACCCCACCTGCGTCACTGTTCCAGGACAGTCCACTTTGCTCTATTGAGAAATTCTTCATCTTGCCCAGTAGCTCGAAATGTGGATAGGCAGGCCTTAATTTGCTGTACCTTCTCTTCCAGCAAGATAACCAGCTTGCACTTACTGCAGGTATAGTTTTGCACATTCTCGGGCAGGAAGACAAACATGGCACAGGTGTTGCAGGTCACTGCAGCAGCTCGCTCACCATCTATGTCTCTTGGTCCTATGTACACCATAAGATAGCACTTTGGACCTCCCCATCCACAATGCCATCGCAAATGCCCGTCTACAAGTGCTGGTCACAAGCATCCAGAGAAATCAAGTACCCTTCATCTGTGCTCAGGATACATGCACTTTTACACTGCTGGTTTCAACTTCTGTCCAAAATATTATATTGTTGTTGTTGTTGTTGTTGTTGTTGTTGTTGTTGTTGTTGTTAAAACTTATATAATGTTACTGTTGTGAGCTAGACTAGGCTCCCCTTGGGGAGGAAGGGCATGTTATAAATTTGGAATGATTGATTGATTGATTGAAAAATAAATAAATATTCCAAATTCATGAAGTTTAGCATGAATGTAACCCTATGTGTAGCTTCCTAGAGCTAAGCTCCATTGAATTCAGTGTTGCTTACTTATCCAACTCCATAGGTTCAACCTGTAAAACACATTGAGTCAAATGCTGAAATGCAGACTTTAACTTTGGATTAGAAATGCAAACAATCGTGTGAAGAAGTGTTACTGGTTAAACTGCTCACCTGAAGTAGAAACTCCATAAAAGAAAAGCAGTATCTAGCCCCTCTGCTTGGTTATTTTTCTCATTATGAGAAAACTATGCTAACCCTGTCACAAACTTGTAAGCTTCCTCATCACTACATTCAATTGCTGGAGCAAGGAGACTTCATCAATGCTTCCAGGACTCTGGCAGATGACATCACTCCCACTTTGAATAAATCCCGAGTCAGGTTCCCCTTCCACTACACCCCTAAGGATATCAAATGGCAGGCAGCTGCAGCCTTTGCTCAGAGAGTCAATGAGCTTCCAGCTCTGCTGCAGATGTTATGCTAGAAGGAAATGCCAGTTCCACTTTTCCAACCATTTTACACACTGGAAGCAGATATTATTTTCTGCCAACTCCATTATTACATCATCATCATCATAACAGCCATTGCAAACATCTCCCTTCTCCTGAGCATAGAAGCCAGAACTCCTGCAAAAGCAGAGACACTTCTGCTTTGCTCAGTGTTGCCATCCACAAAGGAGGCCCATTGCATCCCCCCACCCTCAGCTAAGGCTTTCCATGGTGGATGCTCTCCCGCCCCTGAACTCAGCCGGTCCCCTTAACTTACGCATTCCCCCCCACCCTGTTACTTCCATTCAGATTGTTACATAAGGGCAGTGCTTGCGTGCTGAGACACACACACAGAGCCTGTGTACATTTTCACTTTCCCTCCTGATTTAATCCTCTCTACAATTGGTTTGGGGGTGGGCGGGGGACAACGAGGATAGAGAAAGAGAGCAAAGCAGCATCACTGCACATTTGGGTCAGCAGGTTAGCAGTTTCAAAAGCCTAAACCGTTTAAGATCACCGTGATAAGGATGGAGCACAAGTCGCCATCGCCATCAACTGTCGAGGTCGCCTTCTACTCCTTCTCCCAGGCCTTTTTTTATTTCTATGGCAATAATAACAGGCACACACACACTTCAACACTGGTTACATAATTTCCCACAGACTTGCATGGCTCAGGCTGCGAAGGAAACAGAGATGTGCAGAGAGAGAGAGAGGAGTGCAGGAGTATTCTTTGCACACTGTAGATTTCACTCTCTCACTCCCCGCTCTCTTCTTGAAGGGGGAGGGGGAGGAAAATTCCAGGGTAAACAATAAGGTGGGATTAAGCTATCTGAAAGCAGAGAAAGTTAAGGAGGGATGGAGCCAGAAAAAAAAGAAGAAAAGGGAGGTTGTATAACAGCAAAAGTCCTGCCGCTTCGTAAACATCCCCCCCCCAAAAAAAATCTGGCTCTCCTCAGACACATTTTCGCCAGTGTTTCTGATTAACGTTGTTATGTAACCAGCTTTTACATTCCTTTTCGTGGAAGCCACCATCCCAAGGCCCCTTGCAAATGCCAAAAAATGCCTCTCTCTATATACATATTGCAAATACACTTATACACATTTCTTCCACTCCCTAGAGTTGCATTAAAGAAATCTCGGGAAATTGCCCCCCCCCCCACACGCACGCACGCACGCACTCCTGATTTCAAGGGGTGTCTATCATCTTTTATTCCGCCCCCCCCCCGCCCGCCCGCTGTACGGGGATCGCCGGCCAAGGAGGAAGCTGCTCGGAATGGAAGGCGGGGCCTAAATTGGGAGGAACAAACAACAACAACAAATAATATTGGAGCGCACATGATCAGCCATATTTTGAGCAGCGTCGAGAGAGGGGCACGAGCCTGCCTTTGCAAGCCCCCTTCCCTCTCCAAGCCCAGATCCTCTGTCTCCAGTGCTGCGCCGACAGCTCCCCCCGCCTCCAAAATAATAACCCCCACTGACAGAAGACAGTCTTCTAGCTGTGGGCTTGCTAAATCCAACTTGTGGCTTGGCACAGCAAGGCGAGCATGGCTACGTTCTCACAACCTGGTGAATCGGTTCCGCATCTCTCCTCTCGAGCAACCATGCCTACTTTATTTACAGAGGAGACTTAATCCTTCATCATCCCCTTCCTCGTTTTACAAAGAAAGCAGATCACACAAATCCACGTTTCTGGAAGTCCTCTGGGCTTTAACTCTTCGCATGCCAAGCAGAAAAGGGGGACGCTCGCCTCCCTGCTCTGAAAAAGCCAGGTAGACCCGCGTTACTAAACGCGCGCGCGCCCCCGCATCCATCAGCAACCGCGAGGTCTTTTTTGTTTCCCCGACGGTGAAGCCGCCGTCTGCCCGGCGCTGAACTTCGCGTGACCTGCACGTGTCAAGAGGACCTGACCTGCGCTCGCCTCCAGACCGTGAGAAAAGCGCGCAACGCGGGACGTTCAAAAAGGAGAGGCGAGCAGAGGGCTCCTGCCAGATCCAGGAATGAGAGGTCAACGGCCTCCACCTGCCAGCAACAACTCCAAAGGAAACAACTGCACCACCCCAGTGTGCAAACACGGAGCTGCTCGAGCTCGTCTGAACGCTTCCATCAACACGCTTCAGGAAGAAACCACGCAAGAAGCCAGCCCCGCCCCTCCAAAACTCTGTCCACCATTTAATAATGGAACAAAACAGACACCTATATTTAAAAAGGAGTGGGGAGAGAGGGAGAAGCACCTGCCAATCCAAAGTGTTTGATTCCTTGACTTGGGGCTGAAACCCTCTTTGCCTTGTGGGAGATAAATCCCACACCCCAAAGCCCAGACCCAAAGTGGCATTTGGGGACTTTTATTTTCCGGCGGGGCGATGTTTTTGCGGCTCTGGCCAGTCCCGCGTCCTCGCCTCTACACGTGCACGTCGGCAAAGACGAGCCCGGCCCTTCGCCTCCCGCGCCTCGCCCGGGACACGTGCTGAGCAAGGCAAGCGCGCCTTTTCAGGCAGGCCAGTTCCGAAAACAACAACATTCCAACCAGGGGGAACGTGTGAACGGGCCTTCGGAGTCTCCTCCCACCAAAAGGCCGGGCTTGTCATGGAAGCAAAGGCTTGTGGTTTCTTTTTCTCTTCTTTTAAAAAAAATCCATTAAAAGTTTACAAGGTAGCATGTCGAACCAGATATACATATACATATACATATATATATGTGCACACATATACATACTGTACATACACGCCTATACACACACGCGCACACATATATATATATATATATACACAGACTTATATACATATCTGGAGACTGAAAGGAGACGCAATCGTGGGTCGACCCCGGCCCTGGCCGCGGGGATCCCGGCGGAGGGGGCTTCTCTCTCCCCCCCCCTCCCCTCCCCTCCCCTCCCCTTCCCCGCTTTCCTACCTCCTCCTCCTCCTCCGCCGCCGCTGCTGCTGCTGCCCGAGTAGCTCTGCCTGCGGTTGGGAGCCGGCGGCGGCGGCGGCGGCGCCTCTCCTTTCCGGGCCAGCTCCGCGCCGGCCGCGGGATCCCGGGCTGCAGCGCCGGCCGTGGCCGCGACGGCGGCTTCGGAGCCCGGCTCGGCGGCGGCGGGCTCGGCGGCTGCCGGCGCGGACTCCATGTTTCTGGCTGGGCGATCGCGCCGCCTCGCCTTGGCGCGGCTGCCGCTGGTGCTGCTGCTGCTGCCGCTGCCGCCGCCGCCTCTGCCCCCTCCCGGCCCGGCTTCGGAGACGGCGAGCGCGCCCGGGGGGGCGGCCGCGGCGGCTGGGCCAGGGTGGCTCCCCGGGCCGGCAGGACGGGGCGGGGGAGACGGAGAGGGGGCAGAAGAAGGAGGCTGCAAAGGGGAATGATGCTGGGGGGGGGGCGGCGGGGAGAGGCAGAGCGGAGCGAGGCTGAGCCAGATGGGAGACGAGCTTGCTTGGCTGTGACCACAAGCAGCGCTAGCGAGAGCTTTAACGGGCTCGCTCTTCCCACCCCCTCTACTCCCGTGTAGACGCGCGCAGCCCCTGCCCAGGCAAGGCTCGAACCCGCTGGGCTGCCGGGCTGCCTGCGCCTCCCAGCGCCCCCCTCCCGCCACAGGAGATCCTGGGCTTCTGGGTTGGATGGGCTTTTGTCGCGCATCTGGTTTGGTCTTTGCTTTCGAGGAAATGGGCCCTTTGAGCGAAAACGTTTTAAGGACTGGGGGGGGGGGAGGTTCCTCAGATCATGACCAGTCAGGTCCTTGGTCCCCGTGCAGCTCCCAGGACTAGCTTGCCTGCTCCAACTACCCAGTCCACCACCACCACCTCCCCATCACCTGCCCTCTGCCTCTTCTTAGTCTTGGAGGTGTCAGGGAGTGAACCTCCAAAACTGGAGAAGGAGTCCACACTTCAGCTAGCCAAAAGTACTCCAGGGTGCAGAAAGGAATGCAACCTGGCACGAGTGTGTGTGTGTGTGTGTGGCATTAGGGGAGCTCCAAGGGCCTGATAGAGAGGTATGGAGGGCCGTATTGACCCCTCTCCCTGAGGGGTCCCTGAGGTTGTGGATCCCAGCCACCGAGTCAGTTTAACATCACAATTCCTCCAGCGGCCAACCAGATACCTCTGGAAAGTCCACAGGCTTCCTCCCCCCCCCCCAAGTTGCTGAATTACATAGAATTAAAATTGTGATGTTGTGCAATAATAATATTTAAAATAAAACTTTTTTGACAATGGAATTGACTGCCTTGGATGGGCACTCCTTCAGCAAAGCTTTGTAACCAGGTTGCCCAAGGACTGTTTCTGGTCAGTGGGGATGGGATGTGCAGTCCAAGGGAGTCTGGAAGACCACAGGAGCCCTAGCCCTGGGGTGTAGCAGGGGATCCCAAACTGTGAACCTCATTCAGGTGGCCCATGGCACACCCATATGAAATACTGATTTAGATTGCATTTTCATTGGTTCTTTTGGTGCATAGAATTGTAAAGTTGGAAGGGAGCCCAAAGGTCATCTAGGCCAACCCCTCACTCCCCACTGCAATACAGGAATTACAGCTAATACATCCTGGGTAGAGGTCCATCCAACCTCCATTTAAAAACCTCCAATGAAGGAGTGTCCACCCAACTTGTGTTTTCTGGTGCAGTACAGTATTGCAGCTTGAATTCTATGGAATTGAACAGTGAGTGAGGAGCTTCTTTGTGGACTTTCTAGCGGTATCTGACTGGCTAATGTGGGTAATGAATCAGGGGTTGGGAACCAGAGTCTCAGAGGGAGGGATGAATGTCGCCCTCCAGTCCTTTCTCTCAGGCCCTTGGGTCTCCCCTAATGCCACATATGCCAAGCTCACCCCTCACTGCCTTTGCTCCACATCTTCCTGGAGTAGCTGAAATCTAAGTCCTTTACCTAAAATTATTCCCCTTTCCTTCCTGGATGGAGTGATGTGGGGCTGCAGAAACCTCTGGTGTTTCTGGAGTATAGTATGAAGATAAGAGACACATCTATTTGCCTCTCCCTCCCACCCCACCAAGAGTAGTGTGCAGTGGTATTTTTCTAGAAAAAGGGATGCTGGAACTCACCATGAACACCTCCCTTGTTTATTTATTTTATTTATTTATTGAATTTATATACTGCCCTGTACTCGGAGGTCTCTTATAATGACAAGGGCACCCACCTAAGAGGTGCCAGAACTGAGTTCTGCTGAGTTCCAGCTGGGGAAAAAATCCCTGGTAGTGTGGCCTCCACCTGGAAGGTTAGCCACAAGGGAATGTGCCCTAGAGCTAAGGAAGTTTCCCCAGCCCTGATGGACCTTTCATCTGATTCACTTCTCCTGCTATGTCAGAAGAGCCTGTTGGATCAGTCCAGCACGCTGTTCTCAAAGGGGCCCATGAGATGCCTCTAGCCTAGGAAACCTCTAAAGAGGACCTGTGCAGAAGACCACTCTCCCCTCCTGGCTCATATTCAGAAGCATTATTAGCTGATGGCTAGTAGTCATTGACAGCTTTCTCCCCCATGAATTTGGTGGTGGCCATAAGATTTGTGACCCTCACTGCCTCCTGAGGGACCAAGTCTCGTCTGCACTGCATTAAGAAGTCCTTTCTTTTATCTGCCCTGAATCTTCCAACGTTCCACTTCATTGAATGTCCAGTTCTCATGAGAGGGAGAAAAGCTTTTCTGTATCTGCTTTCTCTATGCCATGCATGTCACCTCTCACTCACCTTTCCTGTAAGCTAAAAAAATCCTAAGCGCTCCATCTCCCTTGATCATTGTGAATGTTCTTCTCTGAACCTTTTCTGACTCCACAGTATCCTTTTGCTCTAGTGCACCAAGTCCTCAAGCAAGTTCCAAGCTCTTCTTCTGTTCTAGTGCTGGACTGCAACTCCCATCAGCCCAAGTCATTGATGGCTGGGAATGATGGGAGTTGTAGTTCAGTATCATCTGTAAGGCCACAGGTTCTGGTGTAAAGTGGAATCTGATGCATGTTTAATCAGAAGTAAGCCCCACTTAGTTCAATGGGACTTATTCCCAGCTAAGTGCAGAAAGAATCACAGACGTAATCCACTAAAAACTGCCTTGGCACTTTCTGAGGTCTTGGGCCTCTTTGCACAGCAGTCAGAAATCCAGCTAGTGCAGCTTTTGCCTTCATTGCGCCAGGCTGCTAGACAGATGTTAAAGGCGCAGGATCCCTGCCTAGGATATTTTTAAAAGTGGTTATTAAATGAGTGTATTTGAGATTTATATCATCCCTCTTCCAAAAACTAAAATAAAAATAAACACAGAGACATGAAGACTCGGTGAAAGAGGAGTGATCAAAGTAGCTGCAAAGCCTTCAACGTTTCAAAGGAAAAAAGTAAGAAAATTAGGAATGCAAGATCATTTAATTCTACTCCTCCCAAACAGGTAGGTAGGTAGGTAGGTAGGTAGGTAGGTAGGCAAATAAATAAATAAATAAAGCCTCCAATGAAAACTTTATTTCTAGATCACGGTGGTGTTTTTTGTTTGCTTATTTGCTTCTGGTTTTAAGGAATATTTCAACCTTAATTTAACATACCTGGAAGAACAGTAGCAACTGCACAACTGTATTTTGAGTCTCTCAACTGCCACAGGCTCTTGTTACATCCTGAATTATGCAAGTCAAAATAACACTTTTCTCCCTTTCCCAAAGTCTTCATTACTCTGATTCAAAGAACGCAGACAGAGTTCCCTTCAGAATATGTAAGCTTGTCACTGGGAGCAGTAGGTGGTGGGTGGGGTGGGCCCCCCTCCCTCCCTCCCTCCTGTCTCCCAAAACTCAGTTTGATGCCTGTGTTTTGTTGCTTTTTAAAACAAAAACAAAAACAAAACTTCTTCCCAATATATCCACGCAATATTGATGAGCTGAGGCTCCAATGAGGCATTTGGAGCTCCTGCGCCATTTTTAACAGCAGTGTAACAGGCAGAACTTGAACAGGGACGCTTTCCCCAGGACTGTATCTCTGTGAAGGGAACAGCTGCACAAGTTGAATTTCTGCCTGTTGGGGAGCCTCTCCGACACTTGCGCAGACAGCTTCTGCTCCTGTAGATCTGGGTCAGGAGAACCTGTAGCTCTCATCATCCCTGACCATTGGCCATGCTGGCTGAGGAGCGGAAGTCCTGAAACTCACTGACTTCCCAGCCCTGATCTATGTGATCTCTTTGTACACCACTTAGAGATGATTGTAATTAAGCTGCACATAATTTTTCAAAATAAATAAAATAAACACTGATTTATTCTATTTTGAGAACATACATACCTGAGTCTTGAACACAGCATTCCCCAACCTAGAGTTCTCCAGATGTTTTGGACTATAATTCCCATCGGCCATGGCTATGCTGTCTGGGGCTGATGGAAGCTGTAGTGCAAAATGTGTTGACTCTACGAGGTGGGGAGGCGGCTGAACTAACCTCAGGTTAAGAACTTAATTTGTTCCAGAGGTCTGTTCTTAACCTGAAACAGTTCTTAACCTGTAGCGTGCTTTCACTAATGGGGCCTCCTGCTGCCGCTGCGCTGCTGGCGCGCTATTTCCGTTCTTATCCTGGGGCAAAGTTCTTAACCTGGAGCAACCACTTCTTGGTTAGCAGAGTTTCTGTAACCCAAAGCGTCTGTAACCCGAGGTACCACTGTATATATTCTGGCAGATGCATCAGTGGACTTGACCCTGCATAATCAGGCTTCATGTATCTGATAATCTGGGCTCCATTCCTGCCAAGGCTACACCACAATTAATCTGTCTTTGGTGTCATGAGACTCTGTTTTTTATTTGCTATAACACACTAACATAGCCACACACATACAGTACACCAGAAAACTGACTCTATGTATAGCAGAGTACTTGCTTGCTTGCTTGTTGGCTTGTTTGTTATTTAACAAAATGTACATACCGTATTTTTCGCTCTATAAGACGCGCCCAACCATAAGACACACCTAGTTTTAGAGGAAGAGAACAAGAAAAAAAATATTCTCTCCCTCTCTGCGCAGCGCCTCTCCAGCAAAGCGGGAGGAGAAACAGAAGGGGCTCCGTTTCTCCTCCCGCTTCGCTGAAGAGGCGCTGCGTAGAGGGGGAAAGCTGCGCAGCGTCTCTCCAGCGAAGCAAAGTCAGAACAGCAAGAGGGATTGCTGCACAGCGAAAGCAGCGATCCCTCTTGCTCTTCTGGCTTCAGCAAAAGCAACGCAAAGCCTCCTGAGCGCAGCGATAGCTGCGCAGCCTGCATTCATCCCATAAGACGCACACACATTTCCTCTTACTTTTTAGGAGGGGGAAAGTGCGTCTTATAGTGCGAAAAATACGGTGCCTCTTGACTGTAAAAAAAAAAATCACCTCTGGGCAGTTTACAGTAATATAAAATGAAACATTAAATATTGTCAAGAAAGACAATTAAAAACAAATGTTAAACAGATTCAAAAGATTAAAATTGCCGTGGGGGGCACTAAAACACAGCAACTTCTCCATGTCTGCGTAGGCTTGCCTAAATAACAAAGTTTTAAGCAGGCACCCAAAAGCACAGCAATGGTGCCTGCCTGATGCAAATAGGCAGGGAGTTCCAGAGTGTAGGTGCTGCCACCCTAAAATACTGACTTCTTACAAGTGCAGAATAAGCATTTTGTGTCGTCTATAATGCTGTCAGTGCCACAGATTGATGTGGTTAAGCGGGCATATATGGGGCAAGCCAATCCCAGAAGTAAACTCCCAAGCTGTTAACAATAACACCTTGAACTTGGCCAGGTAGAGAAAACAAGCAACCTGAGCCGAGGTGTTATATATATTTTTTGGGTGGGCCGAAAGGACCTTGGCCCCTAGGAGTTGACTCCTATGATGGGGTCTCACTCCTGTCAGCAATTGTGTTGCAGCATTCTGCAGTAACAGCAGCTTCTGGGTTAAGCACCAAGGAAGCCCTTCATAGAGTTCATTGCCAGTAATCCAGTTCTGAAGTCACCAGTGCCTGAACTACTGTGACCAAGCTCTCCTGACCTGGGAACAGTCATAGCTGTCACACCAGGTGCAGAAGATAAAAGGTGCTTCTAGTCACTGAGGCTACCTGGGTCTCCAGTGACACAGCTGAATCCAGAAGCGCCTCCTGTTTTTGTAAATCTACCAAAGAATAAAATAAAATTGGGATTAAAGAGCTTTTTCAGGATGGTGTGCAGGAAGAGGCAGTAAATGGGTCTCTCTTTTTAGAGAACACCTCGAGAACAATTTGTCTAGACTGCTTTTATATAAAAGATGACAAGCTGGGTACATTTTAACAGATGTACTCAGTAGTTCACCAACAACTTGATATGCAAGTTCACACTCTGAATCCCATGTCAAACCATAAAGGTGGGATGTGTCCTATATTAAGGAGTGCCACAATTGAGTGCTGTGACATTTTTGCAATGTTTCTAGCTTAGTGGGAGAGCATATGCTTTGCATGCAGAAGGCCTCAAAATCAATAGCCAGCCTCTGTAGGTAGGGCTAGGCCAGACCCTCCAAGTGTCCCTATTTTCCAGGGATGTCCCTAATGTAGAGAAGTCATTCCAGTTTCTGATTTGATCCCAGAATATCCCGCTTTCCTTAGGAAGTCCCTATTTTCAGTGGAGAAATATTGGAGGGTATGCTAGACACGGCTCCTGCCTGAGACCCTTGAAAGACACTGTTCGTCAATGCAAACAATTCTAAGTGAGATGGACTGATGCTGTGACTTGGGGTAAAGCAGCTTCCAGTGGTTCTAAATCTGTTGAGTAAAATTATACAAGGCCATTTCTGAAGGTGCCAGCCCCATGTTGAGTAACCTCTACCTATCCATAACATGCAGAACATTAGGACACCATGCATTGCCACACTCCCCATGGTTGGCTGAGGCAGAGGGAAATGCTCTGAGTGATGATGTTGGGACACAGATCACATTCTCAAACAGGGCCAGCCTTATCATTAGGTAGAATGAAACAGCAGTTCCCCACCACCACCATTCTCCCCATCCTGGAGATCCCTAGCTTGCTCTGCACCTCCTCAGCTAACCCCTTGCTCTCAGGTATGGTACAGTATGTTTTCCCATGACCAAATTCAGCTGTCCGTGGATTTTCCTTTTGGGGAGGTGGGGACCATCTTTGTCTCCAGCAGAAAATGTCTCCAGCTGGCCCTGTTTTCAAGCACCAATCAGTTATTCTGCAGAAAACACAGGGTACTGTTTGGGGCACTTGGGAGGGCCTTGTCTTTTTCACCCTGCATTAAAACAGGAAATTGACCCTCATCTCCCTTTATTTGGAGCAGTTCCCGGTGAAATATTATTTCCACAACAGCCTTTAAAGCATTCAAGGGAAAGGTTATGCCAAATTTGGAGTGGGTGGGGGATGACTGTTTTAAAAGGGTGGTGGGCAAGGTATTGATTTATTTGGTTCAATCTGCCAAGGGGCAAAGAATCCTCCACAAATCTGCAGCCAGCCTGACTGATGTTACTTTGGGGACTGGTGCTAATGAGTCAGGCAGGGGCCGGGGCTGCTGTTTTGCAAGTTTGCAGCGATTGAAGCACTCAGAGGAGCAAAGTGAAGTGCAGAGCTGAGCTCTAAGCCTACTGATCTGTTCCAACACCCTTTTATGTCTCTACTTAGAAGGCCTCTCCAGCTGAGGACTTTCAAGGGTAATTTGGAATTTCTCGTACACGTCAAGAAGTTCTGACAAAGTGTGGGACTCTCATCTCCAAGAGATGCAGCTTGATGGATGTTTTTTGTAATTAGCATATTGCTTTCCATTTTGTTTGACTTTATTGCATCCACTTCAAATGGGCATTGAATTTAATTGCTCTCTCGGAGCTCAGGAGGTGGCCCCCTTTTGCAGTGTTGCAATTTGAAGGGAGTAGATCTTTGTGGGGGAGTCTTCTTTTTTTTAAAAAGGGGGGGATTTATATTTGTTAAAGTGTGCAATAACAAATCTAGCTTAAAATGATAGTATGACATAACTCTGATTCCTTAAGTTCTCTGACCAACAAATGCGTTACAATCATGAATGGGTTGTGGAGAGGCCACAGGCTGCTCAGTTGGAGAGATGGTTCCCAGTTCAGTCTCCAGAAGCATCTCCAGTTAAAGAGACATTCTCTGCCTGAGAGCCTTTCCCAATGGAGAGATGTCAGAAAGGAGGGAGTCCCGTAGGGATCAGTACTGTGCATTTTAACTTGTTTATAAATTATCTAGAGTGAGGGGTGAGCAGTGAGGTGGCCCAGTTTACTGATGATCCTAAATTGTTCAGGTCATTAAAACAAAAAGTGACTGTGAAGAGTTGCAAAAGGACCTGTCCAAACTGGGCAGTAAAATGGCAAGGGCAAGTCAATTTAAACAAGTGTAAAGTGATGGATGTTGGGACAAAAGAATATGAATTTCACATATGTATATGCTCATGATGTCTGAATGGGTAGTAACTGATCAGGAATGAGACCTTTGGGTCGTAGTAGATAGATCGATGAAGGCATCAACCCAGTGTGCAGCAGCTATGAAAAAGGCAAATTCCATGCTAGGAATCATTAGGAAAGGAACGGAAAATTAAGCTGCTGATCATATTGGCCTGCAGCACCAATCTTAACTTCAACTTCTGCCTGAGTCTTTTTATCCTTCTCAGTTTTTGCATTTGGACCTTATTCTGGATTGCTTATGATTACATCTCACTCCAGGTGTCTGCCTAGAGTGCTGTTAAAATCCTGAGGTGTTGGTTGTTACAATCCCCATTCCCAAAAAACTGTCAGTTTTGAAAATATATCTTTTTAATTAGCTGGCTCCTAGACTTTCCAGGCTGCTTAATATAAGCCTTTTAAAAACACTTTGGGATTGGCTATTAAATTTGGTATCTTAGGCTGTTTATCAACATATATATATACAGCAGGGATGAGGAATCTGTGGCTCTCCAAATGCTTTTGGATTCCAGCCTTCCTCATTGCTGACCATTGACCATGCTGGCTGTGGCTGATGGAAGCTGGAGTCCATCAGTCTCTGGCAGAGGGCACTGCGTGTGCACTGTGATTCTATGCATGTTTACTTAGAGGTAAGGTCCACAGTGTTCAATGAGAGTTACTTCAAACAAACAATGGCTAGGATTGCAGCCATAGGCCGTGCAAGCCCAAAACAAGATTAGTCCCTTGTGCAGTCAATAAATTAATTACCACAGGGCACAATTCATAGGAAAGCTCTTCAGTGGCTGGAGCTGCCTGGAGCAGGTCCTGTGCCCTCTAGATATGATTGGACTCCAACTCCCATCAGCCCTGGCCAGCATGGCCAATGGTCAGGGATGTTGGGAGCTGGAGTTCAGCCACAGCAGGAGCACTGCAGGGTCCCAGCTGCAGTTTCTGAGGATGAGTGACTCCACTCAACTGGCTTTTCCAGATGGGAAGGGCCGTCAAGACTTTGCATGGAAAATGACAGTCTTTCCTGAGTTTCTGGTTCTGACTTTTTCTACTACTGCTTCCTGGCTCTTGGCTTCCTCTCATCAGCCGCCTCCAGCTCAGTTACGAGTACTTTGCAGAAGTGCTATGAACAAAATTAAGAGCCAGTACACAAGGTCTGAGATCAGATCAAAAGGCCACATAATATGGGGATCAACAAGCTGCTGTCCATAGAGGGAGTGACCACTCTCATTCCTTTGAACTCTCAGTGCCGAAGTTGCCTCAGTTCTCCAGTACCCTCTTGGAGGAAGAGAAAAAAGAGGAGCTGACTTTTCTTCAGGCTTTCTTTAAATATGTTCTGTCTGTTGTCATGCAGTTTTTGGAGAAGCTTTAAAGAGAGAGAAGATCAATGGAAGATTTTAAAAAGGCAGAAGTTCACCTCATCTGAAGGTGAAGTGGAAACCGGGCAGGAATCCAAATATATTTAATAAAATCAGTGACTACCACCCAAGCTCATTAGCATGTCTGCAGCAAAGAGAATTGTGAAAACTCAGGACATGTTTGGTGGAAGGGAGTTTTAATTTAATTTAATTTAGATATATCATCCTATTGCAAATGTTCAGGGCACTTTGAAATAAAATGAAAAATCCAAATGTCAGTCCCTTGATCCAGCTCGGCTGTAAGCCTACAGGATACCAAGAAGACTGGCCTTCAACAGGAATGGTTGTCCAGCAACAGAGGTACATAATCCATGCAATACACTTAGGCTTTTCAGGACCACAGATAGCTCCCTGATAATACAGATTCTTATCGGAGTGAATCTCAAGCAGGCTTCCTAAACCTTGTGTCCCTCAGGTGTTTTGGATCACATCTCCTTCTCAGGAATGCTGGGAGTTATAGTCCACAACATATAGATGCCACCAGATGTTGGGCAAGATGAGTGTAACTGAGCTCTTATAGCAGGCTTATCCAACGTGGCACCCTCTGATGTTGTTAGATGACAACTCCCAGCACCCCACCCACTGGTCATCTTAGGTGGGGGCTGATGATCACTGGAGCCCAACAACATTGGCTGCCTCCGCCTAATGGAATGTGCAAATCAGAATGCTTTTCACTCATGCTAATTTTAAATAGTTCTATACCTCCCATTTTTCAGCTGGAAGGACAAACAGATATTTGTTCGCACCAGCCACTAATTCATTGCAATTTATATACAAAAGTTCAAGCTTAACCTTAATAGATAGCATTGCCAAAATGAATGATAGGCACCCACCATTGCAATTTAGGTACATAGATAATAAACACATATGAGCCGATAAAATTACCAAACTAATACACACACACACACACCTGAATTAAAACTGAAACCCTTACTCTTCTGTGACGCCCCCACCCCCACCAAGCTCCCTCCCCAAACAAATACATTTTCTTACTGTCTCCCCAAACAAAAGCGCCTCATTGCAACTATGAGGTGACTTGCTCAAAATATTTGCCAGGCCCTCCCACAGTTCCAAGGTTTTACCTGCGGAGCCAATTAAGAAAATGCATTTTTTTCAACAGAATGAGGGGAGGGTAGTGCAAGAAGAGACTGTATTTCCAATTTTAATCCAGAAAAAAAAAGAACAGTGCTCCAGACATCAAAGTTTAGAGAACGCTCCTCCAGCTCTGAGAAGAGGGAGCTGTGGGGTGGCACTAGAGAGGATAGGGCAGCACTCTAGTCAGGCTGGATTTCCTCTGTGAGCTAAGATGTGGATTCCTAGAATATTTCATTTCTGTTGGAAACGCTGAACCAACAAGAACTCCACCTGGCCTCTGCCCTCCTCTGCTGGTCCCATCACCTCCAAAGCTGTTTACCTTTCTGCACCTTGCCTGCTTTCTTCACCTCCAGCTCCCAGACTACACCACAAACCGTCTGTCATGTTCCCCACTCAGTCCAAACAGGTTTGCCTTTCCTTTGGCAGGTAGCTCATTTTCAACCTCTTCAAGCAACCTTCTTCCATTCAGACCATTTCTGCCATCCCACCAAGCCCCTCCCCCCCCACGCCTCTCCTGCCTCAGATCCAGACAGAATGTGGCACATTGTGCAGCAGCGCTTGGGAAGTAGAGCTCTGCCTTCCCCAACCAGGTGCCTTCCAGATGTCTTGGACTACAGCTCCCAGCAGCCCAGTTGGCACAGCCATGCTGTGGGAGTTGTAGTCCAAAGACATCTGGAGGGCACTAGGCTGCAGACGGCTGACTCAGAGTGTTTTATTCTAAACAAGTTCCAAGCCTGACCTTCTTACTTTCTTTTTTACTTTCCTTTTATCTTAAAAAAAGAAGAAGTTTGGTTGTTTTACATATTGGCACATGCAAAGTGGCACGTGATTTCATTGCAGGCAAGGGTTGATGCCCTCCAGACCCACATGAAGGGTGACTTCCATGCCAAGCACAGCCCACCAGTCATTGTGTTATTATTTATTGCATTTATATCCCTCCTTTTTTCTCAAGGTGGCATACATGGTTCTTTCTCCCCCTCCTCATTTAATCCCCACATCAACTCTGTGAGGTAGTCTAGGCTGGGAGGCAGTGACTGGCCCAAGGCCACCCAGTGAGCTACATGGTGATATGAAGCCTGGTGTCTCAGATCCTAATATGACACTCTAACCACTACACCACCACTGCTAACAGGCAACCCCTCTGCTTTTCCAGTAAGGGACAGGGTGAGACAACATGTGCCCTTGGCAAATAAACTCTGAAATTTGCAGGGAGAGCAGATGGGCCTTTCAGCTTTCCCGTACCCATCCACTGACCTCCTCACTACTTGCTCCATAGGGCTGGGGGGTCAGGGTTCAAGTCTCCACTCAGCTATAAAGCTCACCAGGTGACCTTGCACTAGTCACTTTCTTTTAGCCTATAATACCTCACAGGGCTGTGCTGAGGATGAAATGGGGAGCGAGAGAATCTTGAACCCTGAGCTCCATGGCGGAAAGGATGGATGTACATATAGTAAATTAAGTCTGCTTTCTGAGCTTGACTGGAGGAAGGGGGTAGCCTTAAGGCAAGCAGGGGGGATCCAAGGGTGGCTGAAAGGTTAAGCATCCTCCTCTTCTTAACAGTTCTCCCTTGAAAATGGGCTACCAACAGTAGAGCTGTGAGTAAATGATGGTGTCAGGGAGTCAAAGTCCCTGAAAAGCAGAGCCAACTCATTTCCAGTTTTGCCCCCACCCATTTCACTGAGACTGAAGAGGAGGGAGCTGAGAGGTCATCCCCTGGGCTGCATTTAAATAAGCAGGCAGGTGGGGGGGGGTTGGCTGAAGATTTACTGAGCTTTGAGGGGCAGTGTCCCATTTACCCCAAGGCTGGAAAGCCAAAGGCACTTTGCAGATGCAGGCGACTCTTGCAGTAGTTCTTGTGTAAGAGAGCTACTCCCTGGTAGGAGTGGGGAAACTTTTTTGACTTGAGAGCCACATCCTTTCTTGGCCAACCTCCCCACCCCCACCCCGGAGCCATATTCTGAGAGTGGGCATGGAGAAGACAAAAGTGGGTGTGACCAAATGCAAAATAACACAGTGTGCACCCCCCACACTCATAGCTGTAACCCCACACATGTAAGAGTCTGTCTGTTAATTTTTAAGCTAAATAACACATGAAAAATATGCTTTAAGTCACCTGCACTTTCTCCTCCAAGGGAACTTACACTCCATAATGCTGCCTCTGGAACTTCTCACTGCTCAGGAGAGTGGGGAGCAGCAAACAGTACAAAAATGCTTTTCTTCCAAGATATAAAATGTGTATCTGTTTGTGTACTGATGGGAGGGTGGTACTCTGATACATCCAGCCCCTTACCCAACTTTGCTGCGCAGAATGTAGGAAGTTTCTTTATCCTGGGTCAGACCATTGGTCCATCCAGTAGCCCAGGACTGACACTGACTGACAGAGGCTCTTCCCTTTTCCCACCCAGAGATCGTACCTGGGACCTTCTGAGTGCAGTGCAGATGTTCTGCAACTGAGCCTCTTGCCTTACAGGGAAAAGCTGGAAAAGCCCTGGGATTGGGGTAGATTTCATGTAGATCCAATCACCTAAGCAACTTGCAGAAGGTTAATTGATATGCTGAAGATATCGTTCCCACCTCATCTTCAAGGTTATTGACTGCTTGCCAAACCTCAGTGATGTGAAAGGAATCAGGAACCATCTCTATTGATAACAGACTGTTCTCAACAGATGGCAAAATAAATCAAAAGCACCCTAGTGAAATGTCACAGCTTTTACAAAGGAAGATGCTGGGGAAATATTATCCACGTCCAATCTGATAGTGTGTAATCCCAGCTGAAGTTGAAGAGACTTAAGAAAGTCTGTGGGTTTTACAGTTATTACAAGATCGAGGGTGCGCTGCGCATGGTGTTCACCAGCATTTCACTGTGGAAAACAGAAACAGGCGCTTAACATATGTACTCTCGTTCTAGTCCATTCATAGTAGCCCCTCTCACCATACTGAACTGCTGAAGCCCCTCCTCTGCTGTACATAGAACTGTTCCGCAAGAGCTTACATTCTACTGATTTAAAGGTTGAGATGGTGTTTGTTCTTTGAAATAAATATATATTAGCAAAAGCACATAATTACGAATGCAGGAATATTAGAAGAGCCAGTGGATGAGGCCAGTGGCTCATCTAGTCCAATATCCTGTTCTCAGAGTAGTCAACAAGATGCCTCTGAGAAGCCTGAAAGCAGGACCTCAGTGAAACCACCCTCTCCCCACTTGTGAGTTTCAGGAACTGGTATACAGAGGTATTGACATGAATTTGTTTAGTTCTCTTTTCATAGAACTGTAGAGTTGGAAGAGACCCTTGCAAGGTCCCTTGCAATGCAGGAACCAAAGCTAACATCCCTAACAGATGACCATCCAGCCTGTTTAAAAACCTGCAATGAAGAAGACTCCACCACCTTCTGCGGGAGTCCATTCCACTGTTGAACAGCCCTCTCAAAGCCATCAAAATTGTAGCCATTGCTACATCTTGTGGGGAGTGAACGCCACAGTTTAGCTCTGTGTTGTGTGAAGAACCTCCTTTTGTCTGCCTTGAATCTTCCAACATTCAGCTTCAAGGATTTGCCCTGAGTTACATTCTCCACACCATGCATAGATTTATAGGCCTCTATCATATTCCCTGCTTACACACCCTTTTCTTAACTAAAAACCCACATATATTGCAAGCTTTCCTCACAGGGGAGTTCAACACCTTGATCATTTTGGTTGCCCTTTCCTGGATCTTTTCCACTTCTACAGCATCCTTTTTGAGCAATGGCAACCAGAAATGGACAAACTGTTTATACGTTTCAGTTGTGATGGATGTATTGATGGTTACTGTGGTATTTAATGTTAGGTGATGAGTCTTCCCCAGTTTGTTTCACTTCCCCACTTTCTCTATTTTTCCTTTCTTTTTTCTTTTGTTAAAAATGAAAATAAAAATAAGCAAGTTCTTTTGGAAAGTTCTAGTGTTGCTGGTGCATAATTTTAAATTCTGATCATCACTACAAAGTGGTCACTGCTACAACTCAGTATTTAGTATGATAGTAAAAATGAACCACCCAAAACAACACAAATTCCTAATTCAGAGGGTGTGCCTACACCTTGCTGTAGTGAAATACAGTTTTTCACTGCTGCGACTCACCTTAAAGAATTGTGAGGACTGTAGTTTGCATGGAGGACTAAGGTTATCCCCTAGCTTTGCACTTTCCTCTGCCCCATCACAAAACTACAATTCCCTGGGTTCCTTGGAAAGAGAGAGCATTGCTTCAACTAGTTTAAGTCTGCAGCACAGATATACCCAGAGTCTGTTAATCCTCTTCCAAGAAACAAAGCTAGCAAGGTGAAGCAAATTAATGAAGGTGCCAAGAGACAATTCTCCATAGCTGAGGGTTGAGGGCAAAAGCTTTTGGGTAATGCTAGCAACAGCAACCTGCTTTCCACATGATAGCTTTTCCATTCTGGAGGGCATGCTCTATACCACATGAAGAGCAGCAAAGGACCCTCTGCCTGGCTAATGACTCATTAGCTGTTCTCACCAAAGGCTTTGCATTGATGCTTGGACCTCCAAGGCAGCTCAGACTGAAGGCTTATACCTTGGTTGAAGGATGCCTTGTGAGTCGAACGTTTTGGCTCCTGAATGCCGCAAACCCGGAAGTGACTGTTCCGGTTTGCGAACTATTTTTGGAAGCCGAACATACGACTGTATAGGAGTAATTTGGAGGCTCCATCCCTTTCCTCTCAGCTAGGCCCTCACACCACCAGCAGTTCTGAAGTTCCTTTCCAGCTCACCATCTCCTCTGTTCCTGTGGCCCAGGGCAGGGATGGTGTTGATGGCAGCCAGCCAGAAACCAGGCAAGTAGTATGGAAACCTCTGGTCTTGGTCGTAAGACAGGGATGTCTGGATTTGATAGCTCACTCAGAGTCACTGGTTGAGCAGAAATCTTCTGGGTGGGTGGGTGTGTCTGCTCCTCCTCCGAGGAGACCCCAGGTTCCAGGTCTGAACCCTGACAGCGTCCTTACTGGCGGGGGCACCCATCTCCCCAGTGATCCATCATCCCTATAGGAATACCTTTTTGGAGTAATTTCCAGTTCATGATTCAAGGAAATGAACAATAAAATGAAATGAAGAGCAGATCAATTTGTAAAAGGCCTGTACATGATCATGTTGGCACAACTGTAGCTTATGGAGATGGGGGGGGGGGGCAAGAGAAAGCCATTTCCCCTCACCCTTAGTCTATTTTTAATTCCACTCTCCAAATGTATTGCGATTAGTAATGGCCCCCAGACCATTGTCTGCAAGCCTCCAAACCAAAAGAGGATTATCTAAGAATAACCCACAATGATAGTCTAGAGAAAGGCAGGGAGTTGGTGGGGGTGGGGTGGGGGCGCCAAGGCTGAACTGGCCCCAGTTTGGCTTTCAGCCTACAGCACCTCCAATTATTTTGCAGTGGCTTTTTAACCTCTAAACTATTTAGCGCTGTCACTCAGTAGCAGGAAACTAGTTCTAATTTAGTGCTCCTGGCTGGGTGGAGAGGATGGAGTAGTGAAAAGGGAGCGGAGAACTATTCAGATAGATAATGAACCCACAGAGGGAGCCTGAACAAGCCATGGATTTTGAGCAGATGGATTGATGCCAAGGCTCTATGGCTGCCTCTTTGACGGAGGAAAACCATGGTTGACCCTGGAAAGCCAATGGGCAATGTACAAAGAGCTCTGCTAGGCTAGCACTCTGTGCCACCGTGGGCACCTGGATGCCTTTGAGAAGCCCATAGGCAAAGCTCACACCATTTGCCTCCCCAGCAACCAGTATTCAGCAGCAAAACTGCATCCGAACATGGATGCTCAATATAGCCGCCCCCTTCTAAAGAGCACATCTACATGGGAAAGATGTGTGGGTCAGTGGTTAGAAAATCTTCACTGCCTGCAGAAGAGGTCCCAGGTTCAATCCCCTGCAGAATCATTTCTCAGTCTTGGGTCTTCAGATTGTTGTTCCACTACAGCTCCCATCATCCCTAGCAAGCAGGACCAGTGCTCAATGATGATGGGAGCTGTGGTTCATCAACATCTGGGGACCAAACGTTAAGAAAGGGTGTCCTACAGCATCTCCGAGTAGGGCTAGAAGAAACTCCCTGCCAGAAACCCTGGAGAGCATCTGCCAGTCAGTGTAGACAGTACTGAGCTATATAGATTGATGATCTGACTCAGTATAACTCAACAAGAACAATTCAAGGTGTAACAATGTGTTCCACTCACAAATTGCATTGTTAATGGTACTGCTGTTCTGTTAAATCAAGGGAGAAGACCAACTTTTTTCTCTCCTTTGACACAGCAAATAGCTAAATCAGGAGTTGGGGGCCTCAGACTTGCAGGTTTCATGACAGAGCTCTCTGGGTCACTTGTTTGTTATGGGGGTATCTTGACATTCCCTGTACTTGTCCTGTTAAAACCAGCCGTCAACCCTAAGTGAGCCATCCCTGCACCAGGATGGCTCTGATCTTGCCAATTTGATGGCTCTGATAACACAGAATTAGAACCGTGGTTCTTTTCTGCAGTTTTCCAAATGAGGACCTGCACCCTTCAGGTTGACTGCAAATGCGTGATGTAAAGATGAGCAGTGGAAAATGGGGTGCAGACAGACGGTGCAAAGCCCTCAGTGAGACAGCCATGCAGCAGACCCCAAGGCAATTCCATTTTTTTTTTTAAATATTTATTAGCATTTTCAAGAAACACACAACAAACAAAAATCAAAAAATAAACAAAACAAAAGACACAAAAATACATAATATTCAAAACTAAACACAAAAAAAATAGAAAAAACACATAAAGTTTCTGTTACTTATTATTCTTAACCTTATTTCTCGGACCTCCTCACACCTCCCCTTCTTGTATTCCAATTTAAATTGTCAATTCAGCAAGTCCTTAACTTGTTTCTTTACCTTAGCTTAAACATTTATTCTAACATACTATTATTTTATTTTACTCCTTTTTTCCATTTCCTCAATTTATTTTTAACAACCTTATTTTCAATTAATTTAAAAAGAAAAAACCAATTTTACCTTATTAAAATTATACATCAATACTTATACCTCATTATTTATTCTTAAACCTTTTTCCTAAAGTCGACCAAAATTTCCCTTCCACGATTTACCCAATTTCCTTACCACTAACAAAATATAAAAAGCAAATTATCCTTATGTACCCTTTGGATTCCCAACCTCCACCCACCCTTTTCCCGGTTCCAGTCCCCAACCAATATCCGTCAGTCTTTATGTTATTTATTTAGCCTGGAGATCTCACGTCCGAGGCCCTTATATCTCTCTCAGTTCCTTTCTGCCGGTCTCTTTGATAGTCTTTGATATTAAGCCCCAAATCTCGAAGGGGCTCCGGCCCAACAGAATCCATGTTACTTCCAGCCAGTCCTCCATCCTTAAAAGCAAAGCCTATGGGGTGCTCCAACTTTTGTTTCAAATTTCTTTCAGATCCAGATGTCCCCAAAGCTCCAGCTTTCACCTTCAACAAATTTGTAATCCTCAGGTCTTCAGATCTCCTCCAAAGAGGGTCTCTCCATTTTCCAGACTCCCATTCAGACCAGGCTTTCCACATCCAATTTTTATTGTCCTTTTTTGTCATCATGTCAGGCCTCATGTTGTAACTCTCCTTTGACTCCTGCAAATCTCCTGCTCCTCCTTCATTTTCTTCAAAAACCACATATTGCTCCATCATATCTACACTTTCAGTTTCATTTATTTGTTCAGTAGAATAGGCTTCCTGTTTCAAGTCCTTATCAGACTCAAAAATGTTTACTGTCCAGTGTAGTAATGATGCCTCTGTAGACAAAGCATTGTATTCATCTTGCAAGTTTCCCAAGAGAACGAGTGCTCTGTCCAATTCTGCTTGAAATTTACGTACTCCAGCCATTTTTATGATGTAGTGTCCCTATTACCCCTCTAGGGGGATTTTAGTTCCTTAGTATTCCTTTCAGCTCAAAACCAAAAGTCCAGTTATTTTGTAACCGTCCTCCTTGTTTTCAACAAATTATACCAAATAAACCAGCAAAAACAGCAGAAACAATGTTCTCTTTTTCCAGCTGACAACTAGCTGACTAGCAGCTCACTTGACAGCTGTCAAAATCTTCAATGCAACAGGCTTTCTCATAGGACGTTCCCGGGTCTCGGGGGGGGGGGTGAAATTTCAACTCCCAAAATTCTTTTTATCCTCCAGTAAATCTTCTTATCGTGTCAAAACCGTGAAGTCAAGATCTTTCATTAAAAACAAGAGACAAATTCTCTCGACCTTAGCTGCCCAGTCCTTTGCTTTAAATTGTTTACAAGAGGGGGGGGTGGACTTCCTTTTTAGCCCCTTCCCGCTCGTTCCAAATCCAAAATTAAAAAATTTTTTAAGGTTCCAATCTCCGTATTACTCACGGGTTTATGTTTTAGAATCCAATCGGTCTTGGAAGAAGTTGGCGCTCTCTGTCAATGGCTTGCGGCTTCACTCCGTAGGCGAGGGAGTACTCTCAGCACCACCACCCTGCCTCCGTTCCGAAGCCTTTAAAAAGGCTCCGTCGCGGATTGGGGGGGCGCAAATGGTGCCCGCCGAGTCTCTGTGTTCACAGGCATCCGCGCCTGTGATTTTAAGGGTCTCCGCTTCGCCGCAGCGGCCAGACCCAGACGCTACGGAGCCGATTCCCTCCGGAGCTCGGAGGGAATCCGCCATTAAACAATGGCGCCAACCCGGAAGTCCCCCCAAGGCAATTCCAGCATGGCAGAGGCAACTGCCTGGAGAGCCTGCCAAGGAGGCAGCTGTTGTTGCTGTTGCTGCTGCTGGAGAAACTCTGCAGGATGACATCCAAGACCTGAGAGCAGCATCTAGCAAAGGGAGAGGTGAAAAGGTTGGCTTGCCCCAGGAAGAAGCAGAAGTTAGTCATCATGACAAAATCCCACTCCAGTAATGAGACTGAGCCATAACAACTCCTATTGTTTTTTGTTCAAGCGGAGCTGAAATTACACAAACGTATTTCAGCACTGTCAAAAACCTACAATCTTTTTGATAATTTTTCAAGCTCTCCTTTTCAAAAAGATTCAGCTCTCCAGGTAAATTACCTGGAGTTGACTTCACTTGCCCTCACTGATGTCATCACATAACATTGCAATCTGATTTGTTGCACAGAACTGTGTCACCAACCTATTTGCTGTGTGATCCCTGGCTTGGTGAGATCACCTGCACAAAAAACCCAGGGACCATAAGCCTTACTCACAGTTGCCATCAATGAGACCATCACATTACCAAATTAAATTGTTTTTCTCACCCAAAGCAATGGGTGAAGCTGTTTGAGGATGCTTTCAGAGAAAAGGCTGCAGAGACAAAGAAGATGTCTGATTATCTGTCCTCTGACTGTAGAGAGAACCCTTTGGATCTTAACAGCTACAGCACCAAAATCTCTCTGGTCATCCCTGTACATACAACCATAGGATAGTGTTTCTGTGCCACTCCAAACAAATGCCAGCTGTACCCTGACTAAAGCTCTACCATCCTGGGCACAGCTGCTTTTCGCAGTGCTGACCTCCTGAACCAAGGATGCAACAGACTGGAAATGCCACGAGCGCTTTTTTAAAATGTATGCAGCGAATGGAGGCTTTAGATATGAATTAAATATGAGCGTCAGTTGTGGTGCTCTTGCAAGGGATTTTGGAGAGTCAAATGCAATGTTCCATCTCTTCTCAGTCTTGCAGTTTCATGGAACAAATGTCCATATGCAAATGTCGCCAATGGAGAAGGAGCAAAGTGCCCCTACTCAAGAAGGACACCTGTGGTCAGTAAATTGGCTTAGGTTATGTTTTACAGCTGTGGGTTTATGAGCTACTAGGACCTTAAGAGGCTCAGAGCACAGGCCAATGGCACAATTTGCACCACACTATATTATGTTCATTTGCATATGTCCCTGACCATTAGGTCCAGTCACGGACAACTCTGGGGTTGCGGTGCTCATCTCGCTTTACTGGCCGAGGGAGCCGGCATACAGCTTCCGGGTCATGTGGCCAGCATGACTAAGCCGCTTCTGGCAAACCAGAGCAGTGCACGGAAATACCATTTACCTTCCCGCAGGAGCAGTACCTATTTATCTACTTGCACTTTTTGGGGTGCTTTCAAACTGCTAGGTTGGCAGGAGCAGGGACCGAGCAATGGGAGCTCACCCCGTCATAGGGATTCGAACCACCAACCTTCTGATTGGCAAGCCCTAGGCTCTGTAGTTTAGACCACAGCACCACCCGCGTCCTTTTGCATATATAGACGCACATTTATTTTTATTATTTATTACATTTATTAGTCACTTTTTAAACAGTGGCAACTCAAAGCAACTTATGAACGACTTACAGAAAAGTATAAATACATTAAGACCAGAGGACGTGCAGGGAATTACATTAAAACATCTCACCCACTCAGAAAGGCCATAAATAGTTAAAAGGCCTGGTTAAAAAGGAATGTTTTTGCCTGCCACCTGAAGATACATAACAACGGCACCAGCAAAGCCTCCTCAAAAAAAGCATTTCACAAATGGGGAGCCACCACTGAAAAGGCCTCTCATCTTGTCACCCTCCAGAGCTCCCATGGAGGACACACTTGAAGAAGGACCTTGGATGGTGATTGCAGGGTCCAGGTTGGGTCCTATGGAGAGAGGCAGTCCATTTTGGCCAACATTCAGAGGAAAAGCATCTTGTGTCAGAGCCTCAGACCAGGACTTATGGGAAGCAGACTCTTTGGGCCACTGCAGCTCTGAGGAGGAGATGGAGTCATGGCCTGGCTCATCCCATGTGAGTCCATGGGCACTGGAGTCTCTCTCTCCTCCCCTGAACCTCAGGTGGCTGGTCCACAGATGCCTCCAGGGATCCAGAAAGCCTTGAGATGAGATCCCCACAGCAGTAAACCCCAGTACCCTGATGAAGCCAGGATGGCACTGGCCAGGAGGCAGCGCTCAGGAGGTGAGGCCTCCAGTCCATGAGTACTAGCCCTGCTGTAAAACTCAGCCAGTTGCTCCAGGACTTTGCTGAGGCAACTTGGATGTTGGGTCTCAGCTGTGAGAGCATTGTTTGAAATTCTGAACCTTGCGGGAGTTCAGAACATGCAACATGCAACTTCATTGGAAATCCGTGAGTCTTAGTGTTATAAGAGAGAGAGAAACTTTTCTCTATCCCCTTTCCCCATGCCATGCATAGTTTTATAAACTTCTATTATGTCACCTCTTTCTCACCTTTTCTCTAAACTAAAAAGTCCCAAATTCTGCAGCCTTTTCTCCTAGGGGCCTCACTCCATCACCTCCATCATGTGCCTGCCCTAATTGTGGCTTTAGGCAGAGGAATGCCTTGCAGCTTGTCACAGGAAACAGGGCAAACTCTGGATCAGCAGTCAATGTGAACCAAAGCACTCCATGAGAAAAACAATGTGCTTTCAACGTACAGTGTGAATGTATCACAGGTGAGCATCCGAGTCTGGTCTGGGTAACTCTTGAATCTTCTTGTCATCCAGTTATGGTGGATTACATCCTGCACTGCATATAGAATACCCAATGTCAGGAACTGGCTGGACAATGAGGACTAGTGGGAGTCACCAGCTGGGGAACCCCCAAGGGAAATTCCAGAGGAAGGAAGTTGGTGGGACACTGAGGAGAGGTCAGAGGGGGAAGACTGGAAGGAGGTGCTGGATAGTGAAGGGACAACAGGGTTTAATGGGCAGGAGGAACCTATGACAGGGAGCAGTTCTGACTCCGATGCTGAGGCAGGGGGCGGGTCAATCACACTGGTCCAAATGCATTGTAGGCTGGGCCTGGGTCATTTGAGCATCAGGCAATCTCTCTATATTTTATTATATTTATTGCATTTATATCCCACCTTTTTCTCCAGTGTGCTCAAGGTAGCATTCATTGTTCAACACCTCTTTCTCCATCAATCCCTACAATAACTCTGTCAGGTAGTTGAGGCTGAGATGCAGTGACTGGCCTAAAGGTCGCCCAGTGAGCTTCACGGCTAAGTGAGGGGACTTGAACCCTCATCTCTCCCAGGTCCTGGTCTTATGCTCTCACCACCATACTGCACTGGCAGTCTAAGATGTCATCCCTTGATGGCATCAAGGAGTAGCAGTCCTCCACATTCCAGTTTTTTTTAGCAATTATAAAAGAAAATCAATGTACATCGACAGAAAGCATTATCTCCCCCCTCCCCTGCCGCCACTTTCCCAAGGGTGAAGACAGCGGCACAGAATGTGATGTGACACATTTATCACCTTCCTGTATTGATGGGTGAGGAATCAGATGACCTTCCCTTGACAGCATTTGCTAGGCAATAAAGAATGGGGGAAATGTCAGGTTTTTTATATGGCTCTTTGCCAGGTGGTTATGATAGGGGAAATGATCGTGTCCTTTCTCCATCCTCTATTAATAAATCTCAGGCAGAACATTAAGATAAGACCAAATTCCAGTTTGAGGCCAGAAAAGAGATATCTTGGGCTCAATCCAGGGAAAGCTGAGCACTCTCAAATTACACATTATGCCAGAGATTGGTGATTGATCTGCCACCAGTGAATATGTGTATATATATATTTTTTCCTTTCTGGGGCAAAAGCAGTGTGTTTCGGGTGGGGCAGGCAAGTTTTATCAAGGGCAACACAGCCAGAACCACCACTGCTCTTGGGGATGAGTTGCTGCTCTCCTAGGCCAAGTTGACACCATGCATTTAAAGCACTAGGTTACCAATTTAAACAGTCATGGTTTTTCCAAAGGTATTCTGGGAGCTATAGTTTGGTAAGGATGCTGAGAGTTGGTGGGAGACCCCATTCCCCCTCCCCCAGAGCTACAATTCTAGAATTCCCTGTGGAGAGCAATTGATTGTTAAACCACTCTGCGAATTGCAGCTTGGGGTGGGAGGATGGGGGGGGGGATAGGGGTCTCCTAACTCTCAGCACCCTTAGCAAATTACAGCTCCCAGAATTCTTTGGGGGAAGCCATGACTGTTTAAAGTGGTACTGAGTGCTTTTAATGTATCGTGTGAATGTGACCAGAGCCTGCATAGGCAGAACCATGGACATTATAAGAACGTTAAGAACTCCACTGTCATCCCAACACTGCTCTGAACAAACTGGTGGGTACTAGAGACGAGATCCCTCCACTCACGAGGCAGAGATCACACTGCTGAGAAACCAGGGGTGGACCTTGAAGCATGGCTACAGTTAACAGCAGCTCAGTTTGGCATTTTAACAAAGTATTCCCAAAGGTCTGAAAAACAAACAAACATAGGGATAGAATAGTCATTTGATTTATGGGGGGCAATCAGGACTGTATATGGTAAACAGGGGCTTATGTTCATCTTTCTCAAGACTGTTGCACACCTCGAATCTGCAAAGACCAGAAGCATCCAAGCAAAAATATTCATGACAAGTTTGTTTGTTACACCAGTGTGCCTTCACATGAAAACAACTTTATGCAAGATTTGCTTATGGAATTAAACCAGGATGGCACAGATATTGGTTCTTGGGGCCTTCTGTGGTTATTACTGGCAACCAGCTGCAGAGTTTGATGCAATAACTCTGGGAACATAAGGAAGCTGTTTTAGAAAGAGTCCGACCACTGATTTAGCTGACTCAGAATGGTCAATAGCAACTGGCAGCTGCCTTTTCCAGGGTCTCAAACAGAGCAGTTTTTCCCAGTTCTAGTTGGAGCTGCCAGGGATTGAACCTGGCAACTTTCTGCATGCAAAGCAGGTGCTTTATCCCTCAACTACAGCCTTCCCCCTTCTATCAGGGAACTGCACAGCTGCTGAAAGGGGCAGGAAAAGGTCTCTTCCCAGATGAAGCGTGGTGGTCTTAGTTACCCACCTCTGCTTTTGTAGGAGACGTCTGAGCAACAACAAAGGGCCTTCAGATTTCAAACACAGTGTCTGGTAAAAGATTAAAATCCCAGCTACTCATTACGTGAGACAGATTCCAACCCAAATGGCATTTTGTTGTTCTGCAATGAAGCAAACCAAGCAGAACAAACCATGGTTAGAGGCAAGTTTCACTCCGCACAAGACAGTGGTTTGTGCTTGACATTCTGCTTGTAGGCAGATGAATCTTATTAGCCAAGAATTAAGCTCCCCAAATTTCATACTGTAATTCACCTTGGGACTTGTTGTATGTGTCTTAAAAAGGATAATTATTATTGTTGACATTTTTATTGTTCCCTTCTACAATTTCCAGCTGACGTTTCTTCTACCAGCATTTGTTATAGGATGCAAAGCACTTCAAAATTATGATCTGTAATCCTTACAACAACTCTGTTAGGTAGAACAGTATTATTATCCCTCAACAGCAGAAGGTGGGACTGAGGCTGAAACCACTAGGGAGTTCACAGTTCAGGTGAGACTGGAACACAGAGTCATGCAACTTTGTTGCACAGCCTGGAGGAGGTCTCAGAATTAGCATCTGTCCATCAATTCCAGCTGGGGACTTAACAGTGCTCAGGAAAAGATGAATGTGCTCGTTTTTCCAATGAATGAAAAAGGAAGCTAATAGGCCCCGTTCACTGCATTCATTTCATATGCAAAAATAAAAAGCAATTCAAATAAATCAGTTCAATTTAAAAACAATTGTTTGTTTCTATTACTATTAAAATTGTACAGGTCGCAGAAAGGTTGTACAGGTCACAGAAAGATTAGCACAGAGGCAAGGGACCTATGATTCTCCAGATTTTGTGGGATACCCAAAGTGGTGCAGTGGTAAATTTTTGAAGTGAAGGAGGTCATTGTGGTACCTCCAAGAGGAGTCCAGAAGCAGGCAGTTTTGTTGTTCTGTCGTCCCTCCCCCAAAGAGCTGCAGTCCATAACACAATACCCAATGCATTAGGATCAGCATAGCGGCAATCCTGTGTGAAGTTTCCTGGGACTCAGCTTCATTGTGTGGTGTAGTGGCTAAGAGCGGTAGACTCGTAATCTGGGGAACCGGGTTCGCTTCCCCGCTCCTCCACATGCAGCTGCTGGGTGACCTTGGGCTAGTCACACTTCTTTGAAGTCTCTCAGCCCCACTCACCTCACAGAGTGTTTGTTGTGGGGGAGGAAGGGAAAGGAGAACGTTAGCCGCTTTGAGACTCCTTCAGGTAGTGATAAAGCCAGATATCATATCCAAACTCTTCTTCTTCATTGAACTCAGAGGTGCTTACTTAACCAGCTACATAGGTTCAACTGAAATACATTGTGTGGTTTCGAATGCTTGTCTTATTCAGAGCAGAGACAGACACACTGAAGTTAACAGACATGACTACTGTAGGATCATGAATTGCATGGGGTAGGACTAGCATAGTACAGCCCACTGAGCTTTAACTAAAGATCTTCAGGCAGCTGAAATACAAACTTTAGCTTTGAATTAGAAAAGCAAACCACCATGCAAAGAAATGTTTCTATTTAAACTGCTAGCTTGAAGTAGGAACCCCCATCCACAAAAAGCAAAGAAGGCTCTGGCCTATGTTTATGTCCCTCACTCTCTGACTTCTTCTGTGCTAATCTGTTGCAAACAAACATGAAAGCCTCTTCATCCCCTCGTTCCCCAATGCGACTGCGGCTTCTGAGTGTTCAAGACCAAAAACACCTGCAGGGATGTAGGTTCTCCATCCCTGATCTATGACAACCAAATAAATAGAGCATAGAGGTCCCTTGGGTTGCAAGGAGAGAGGAAGAGAGAGAGCAGTTAGACTGTGTCTGTGTAGACTTTTTAGTTGCTTATAAAATGGGTACCTACCTTCCAATCTGTTTAAAAACCATAAGTTCTTAAATGTTCATAGAGTGGGGGGAAAGTGATAAAATAGAATATCAATTGGATGGGAAACACAGAAGTTATACGGAGAGCAGTGCATCTGGGTCTCCCATTGAAAATAATGGAAAGTTTGTGGACACAGGCCTTTTTAAATTGCCTCCTTTTGAATGGGCATTTGCAACATTTAATATGGGAAAGGTAGCCTTTTTAATTACACACATACATACATACATACATACATACATACATACAGTTTTTCCTTGTGCATTATGGAAGTACAGCCTGGCAATTTTAATTGGGTAGCACCATGCCTTACTATTCTAGTTTGTCACATGTGGGTGGTGTTGATGATAATGGATCACGCTCACTATTATAATAAGTGCTCCCAACTTTGCAGTACCTGTGAAGTGTGGTTCACACCCAGAATACCTTGTTACATTTGCTGACGACTCTTACTTGCCAAGCATTGAACTCCTAAACTTTTCCTTCTCAGGTGCAAGCCGACAATAAGCTTGGTAAGAGTTACGTAAATAGGGATATTAAGCAGAGGCACAGTTTAAAATGCTGGTTTCCATCACTCTTAAGGTTCATAGAATTATAGAACTGTAGCCCTGGAAGGGACCCAAAGGGGTTTCCGTCTGTGAGCCACATGTGGTTCGAAAGGCAGGGTGGAAAAGGGATGAAGAAGCTTCTGCTGTTTTCCTGTGTGCTCTGGAATCCTTTGTTCCCTGCCTCTCCCTGTCTCCAGAATGTGGCTGAGGGCATATTCTCATTCCTACTTTTGTCCCTGGTGAAATCCTAGATGCACATGGAAGGCTTTTTCATTTATTTAAACATTTCTGTACAGCCTTTCATATGGTATCACAAGGCAGTGTACACACCAATGCAGAAACTGTAAACAGGTTAACACCTCAATAAAATCTACAGCAATGATCTGGGCAGCATGAAACCATAACCCTGATTTCTGGAACTAAGCCCCGCCAAAAGTCTGAGTACGCTAATATTGTTATGGATTTGTGGGGTCAGTCTGCATGATAACTGTGATCCTGTGGCGGTGAGTTTAGAATCTACAAGAGGAAATCTGGTGAACAGACCAGTCTAGTTCCTTTGTCAAGCTAATGGTCTTACTTGGCCTATTACGTGCTCTCATCAGCATCTCAAAGAGTGAGCTAGGTTGCCATAGCAATGGTCCTCTCCAGGAAGTGGGTAGGCAATTTTCTCCACCTCACCCCCCTCACCTGGCTGGATGCCACATCATCCTTGGGGGGTGGGGAATAGGCCAGGCAGGGGTTGTGTGAGAGTGAGTTTGGCTGGTGCAGGAAGCTGGAAAAACAGAAGCATGTCAGCTCTGTGCTGGACCCAAGAGATGTGCCTTGGGGCTTCCCTGGACACCTAATGAGGAAGCAAGATCTGTTGGAGTGTTAATGCTGTGAGCTCAGGATGTATATAGGGGTAAATCAAACCATATATCCTAAAGATGCAACAGTCTCTGTTGACCTTCATTCTAAGGAAAAGATTCCTGGGGAAGCGCAAGCACACCTGTAGTTTTTTGCTGCTCAGAGATTGGGTTGCATGCCGCAGTTTTATTATTAATATTTATTAAATTTGTATATTGCCATATACCTGCAGGTCTCAGGGCTGCTACAACATAAAATCACAATATAAAAACACAAAAGACATAATAAAAACAAAAAGAAAAACAGCCCAATAACCCTCCCTCCCCAACACATTTTAAAAGGGCATTCGATGTCAATCATCGTTTTTGCCTGGTGCCTAAAGATGTATAATGAAGGGGCCAGCCAAATCTCCCTGGAGAGAACATTCCACAAACAAGATGCCACTGCAGAAAATGCCCTGTTCTCATGTTGCCACCCTCTGGACCGCTCATGGAGGAGGCACATGAGGGAAGACCTCAGAAGATGATCTCAGGGTCCAGGTTCATATGGGGAGAGGCAGTCCTTGCGATAATGTGGTCCTGAGCCATTTAAGGCATTCTAAGTCAAAACTAGCACCTTGAATTGGGCCCAGAAACTAGTTGGTAGCCAGTGCAATCTGATCAGGATTGGTGTAATATGCTCAAACCATCTTGCCCCATTGAACAACCTGGCCATTTCCAAACCATCTTCAAAGTCAACCCTACATATAACGCATTGCAGCAATATAAGCTTATATGCAGGGGTGTAGCATGGGGGGTGCAGTGGGGGCCACGGCACCGAGCACATTTTTGGGAGGGGGTGCAACCAGGCGTCCCCCCCATAGACCACCTCTCAACAGAGCTGTGCACTGAGGGAGCTCTTAGATCCCTTGCGCACAGCACAGCTCCGCTCCCAGGTCAGCTCTGACCTGGGGGGCAGAGAGAAGGATGAGAGTCACAGCAGCCTTGCTGCCCCCCTTCTACACTGGGCAGCATCAGGCTAGGATGCTACTGAGGCTGCATTCTTGTGCCTGGCCAGGCTGGGCGCAACGGGCTCCCTCCACAACCCACACCCTTGGGAGCACAACCTGCATGCCCGACCTAGGTGGCGGGAGCATACACCGCACCGCTGCTTCTATGTCTTTAGCAGGTGCCAGGATCTCAAGAATGTCAGTGCCTGTAAGCAATATATTTGGTAGCAACCTGGCTGCAGGAGTTGCCGGAAGGCAGCATACAAGATGCCATCCAGCCATCTTAGGGACTTCACTCCAGATTGGTATAGGGCAGGGGTCAGCAAACTTTTTTGGCAGGGGGCTGGTCCACTGTCCCTCAGACCTTGTGGGGGGGCAGACTATATTTTTTGGGGGGGAGAGAATATTCAAGAGCACCACAAGTCTTGGTGGCTGCTTACCTGTGTCTTGTGAGCGACAGGGGCTGGCGGCTGCTGTGGCGGAGGGACGATGAGCGGCATGTGAAAGGGCTCCGGAGAGTGGCTGCTTAAAATGGTGGATGCTTGAGCACTGCTGCTGCTGGCACCAACAAAGCCCAGCCCCCTTCCTCCTCTAGGCAGGGCGGGGAGAAGCCAGGAGGAGCGAGGGAGGAGGTACCGCTGCCACCGCCGTGTCAGGGGGAGGGAGGGAGGGAGAGGGAAAGAACGTGCGTGCTTGTGATCCACGCGGCGGTCCCGGACTGTCCGCGGGCCGAATCCAGAAGGCAATTGGGCCTGATCTGGCCCGCGGACCTTAGTTTGCCTCCCGATGGTGTAGGGTTTACTCCTGAGCCTTTTCTTCTCCCAAATATGTCCTGCAAGCAGTGGCGGAGGAACCCCTCTCCGGCACCCGGGGCAGCGCAGCCCGTACGGACTGCGCAGGTGCGGCATCCTGCAAGTGTGTGCTCCGTACGGAATGCCACACATGTGCAGCACAATGACTGTACAGGCTGTCGCATGAGCGGCATCACGTATGGACTGCGCATGTGTGGCAGCCCATACGGTCGCCGTGCGAGAGGCAGCCCGTACAGACGCAGCACGCTCTCGTCCGCTCTACAGCTGGGGGGAGGCAGGGGCTATCTTGTCACCCCTCCCAGAGTGGCACCCGGGGCGACCTGCCCCCTCCGCCCCCCCCTTCCTACGCCACTGCCTGCAAGACAGCGGGTATGGGTTTTTCCTCTGAGCTTCCTCCTAAAGCCTTTCTCTCATATAAGTAGAGCCACAAAGTAGCAGAGGTCGAGGATCAGAGTTTTATTGCAGCAGAATGGGGCCTCCCTACTTAGGGAAGCATCCTTGTTGTCTTTACACTTACGTTGAAAGTAGGCAAAACCCCCAAACACTGTTAGTTTAAAATGATCAGGGGAAGGCAGAACATTTGGGTGAAACAAGAGCTAAGCAACGCTATGACAGTGGTAAGTGACTGCCTCCCCTGCTTTTTTGCCTACATTAAACTGAGCCGGTTGTATTCAATTACTGTATTTCAAGCGCAGAATGGTTTCAAATGCCATGCCCTTCTGAATGCTCAGTGCTTGCACCGTGTTCTGTAATTCATCATCAAAACAATTGCTGGTGTAACAGCACTCGCAGCAGGGATAATGGGAGCAAAGCAGGAGTTACACACTGCAGAGAAGGACGGCTCTCAGGCGTCCCGTCACCTATTATCATGACGCCAGGGGAAGCTAATTCATAGCAATGACAAGCGATCGCAAAGATGGGGGTGGTTTCCTTTAAGTCCTCAAGGTTGGAGCAAGTTTGTGCCTGGATGCAAATGTTTTCCTGGGGAAGAGGATCAGGCCACTGAAAAGAAAGTTCTGTGCAACGAAGGGGCCTGGAATGTTGAATCGATTCAAAACTAGCTGGCCTTGCTACTCTGTGATAATGGAGAAAGTTGTGCGTAATTTGAGATTTCAACAAGGACTAGAACCTCCAGGCACTTTTTATATGATCAGGCATTTTTACATATACAATGGACCATCAAGAGAACCTTTGTCACAAGCCTAGGAAATCTAGAACTACACTTTAAAATCAGATAACATCAATATTCATTACGTGGACTTTGTTATTTTAACCCACGTGAAACTACTCAGTCTACGTGCCTATTTTAGAGTTTTATTTTTTATCTTTTAATTTTCATCTATTGTTATAACTCTCTGTTTTATACACATTATAAAATGCAATTAAAAAGTCTTTACCAAAAAACGAATTGGGAGTCAGCCTCCTGAGTTCAGAATTAAGAGGAAATAAAAGTGGAATTGGTGCAGTGTGTGTACACACACACACACACACACACACCTCCAGAAACGCAAGTCAGGACTGCAGAGCAGAGAAGGGAACCCAGGGAAGTGAAAAGGATGAGATTTAAATTATTGCAATGGTTCAATTTACCTAAGTAACATTACACAAGGAGAAAGTAATTAGTTCTATAACATTGTAAGAGGAAGGGAGGCAGAATAATTGTCTGCAGTTATCTTACATAATAATTATGTGCTAGTTCACATTGTGATTTCAGGAACTTACAGCCAATGATGAGGCTGGCTGGGGTGTGTGTGTGCAGGCGGGGGGTGGGGGCTACTCCTGATAATACTACAGATTTTATTCCTTTATGAAAAATGTTTTTGTTTTCCTGTTTCAAGAAAGCCCATTGAATTCTCTAGCACGGGATTTCCTAAACCTCAGGTACTTCGGAGTGCAGAAAGCTGCTTTGACCAAATCAGGCCATTGGTCTATTTCCCTCCCATCATCTGCTGCTACCCAGCAGGAGATGCTCCTAAGGACTGAACCTGGGACCTTCAGAATGCAGACGCTCCACCACCCATCTACAGTGGTGCCTCTAGTTACGAACTTAATTTGTTCCAGAGGTCTGTTCTTAACCTGAAACTGTTCTTAGCTAGAGGCATGCTTTTGCTAATGGGGCCTCTTGCTGCCGCTGCATCACCGGCACACGATTTCCGTTCTCATTCTGGGGGAAAGTTCTCAACACGAGGTAACTCTTCCAGGTTAGTGGAGTTTGTCACCTGAAGCGTTTGTAACCTAAGGAATTTGGAACTCAAGGTACCACTGTACTGGCCTAAAGGGTGTGTGTGTGTGTGTGTGTGTGTGTGTGTGAGAGAGAGAGAGAGAGAGAGAGAGAGAGAGAGAGAATACTCTCTTAGGAGCACAGGAAGGCACCTTGTATGGAGTCAGAGTACTGCTCCATTGAGCTCAGTGTTGTCTATGACAGCTGACAGTGGCTTTCCAGGATTGCAGCAGGAGTCCTTTCCAGCCCTACCTGGAGAGGCCAGAGATTGCACCTGGGACCTTCAGCCTGCACAGCAAGGGACCAACCCCTGGAACACAGTTCTTTCTGAAATAAAACTTGGAGGCCTGCTTCACTCTTGCACACCAAAAGATTTGCTTATTCTGTGTGTAAGTGGAAGGCTTAACTCTATTTCTGAGGGGTTTTCCTACATGTCATGCCTGAGCCAAACGGCTGCAACTGCCAGAGATTGAGTTACAGAGCAAGCAGACGCAGCTACATTAGTCAAAAACAATGTTTTGTAGACATTATAAACATGCAACACCAAATAGTGCCAGAGAACAAAAGAAATTTATATGCTTATTCTTACATAGCGTTTTTTTTCTTTTGTTATATCAATTTGATTCCTGACTTATTTATAGCAGGTTTCTTCCTGTGTGTAGTAGATTCACCCAAGGAGACCATTTTGGCTGTGAGTCCTGGAAGACCTGCTCCCTGGCTAACAGACCTTTCTCCACTTGGCCTGGGAAGGAGGGACCCGGACTGACTCCAGCTACAAAAGCTGAGGCTGCTGAACAGAATCTTGGGTTGGGGTCTTGTTTAGGGGTTTTCGCTGGAGTGAGGAATTGTTGCAGTTACTGATTTTTTTATTTTAGTTCTTATGATTTATGCAAAAATTGATAAATTTGCTTGTGTACTTTTTGAGGTTTTATTTATTTATGACTACTTTTGCTATGTTATATTTGTAATTTTTTTCATGTTGTAAGCTGCCTTGAGCATGGTTATTACTATGCAAAGGTGGCATAAAAATACAATGATGAAAAATGATGACATTGAGGGCTGGCCCTACCATGAGGCTGGGTGAGGCAGCTGCCTCAGGGAACAGGTTTTGAGGAACAAGGAGTAGACAGAGCCTGTGTGCCAGTGTTCAACTGTTCATATGGTTGGCTTTTGAACATGAAATGTGGGAGGCCTCACAAAGTATGAGAAGATTTTCTATTCTGTTTGCTTTGAAAAGCAAGCCTACCAACTTTACACTTTGCAACACTATACATAAACTGAAACACACCCAGCCTTCAAAATTCACACTTCTCAGAATTTTGAAGTGCAGTTTTCCTGCCAAGTAATATGTACAAAAATGTATATCCTGGGGTGCAATGCCTTAAAATGCCTATATCTGTAAAAATAGCATGCAAAAATGCATTGTATTAGGTAAGATTGCTTTGCAAAAATGTGTACATTAGACAGTATTGCATACAATAATGTGTGTATCAAGAGAAATTTTCTCTAAGATGCTGGTGAATTTGCACAAGGACTTAATAATAATAATAATAATAATAATCACAAAGGGATGTAGAAATATAGAGAACTGAATGGAAGAGAACAAAAATGAGGAACTGAGAGAAAGCGGAACAGACAGATTGCCTGCCTCTGTTGGGCACCATCTTGCCCACACCTGAGACTTCAAACAGCCTTGAACTGACCCTGCAGAGGAGGGTGAAGGGCACTCTGGGAAGGACAGGGAAATGCAGTCAGAGACAGGCTGGGGGTCAGGTCCCAGCTCAGTCAGGCAAGGGTGATGAGGGAAGGAAAGGCTTTCAGTCGGAAGAGCTGCTCAGACTGAGGGGTTGGCTTTGGGCCAATCACAATCTTTCAGCCTAGGGTAGGTTCTCCTCAAATGAAGAGCAGGATAACAATGTGATGTGTTTAATTGCGGCGAGTGATTGACAATCTTGAGGGAATGACAAACACAGACTGAGTTAGTCAAACATTCATATGGCAGATGGATTTCCCATAGTAATCCACATGGGAAACAAAAATTCCTCTGGCAGACATCCGAAGACATCTCCTTTTTGCTGCTCTGCGCTGAGGCCTGAATGCCATACTGAGCATTATCCTTGACTTGGTCCTCCTAGGATGCTTTGCTAGCCTTGTGTTAATCCCCAGGAAAATGAGTGTCCTCTGATCTCGCTTTCCAAACTGTGCTCTTCCCAAGCCAAGAGCTGCTGCTGCTGCTGCTGCCTTGGTCCAGCTACCCTCGCCATCTGCCAGCCGCCTCCCAAGTTCTCTGTACCATCTGCCAGCCACTGGTCCACAGTAATCCCTGCATCCCAGCCAGATGGGTGGGGTATAAATAATAAATTAATAAATTATTATTATTATTATTATTATTATTATTATTATTATTACCACCATCATCATTATGAATTATTATCCCAAGCCATTCGTTGCTTTCCTTCTGCTTTTCAGTCTCCCACTTAAAAGACTTCTAGATGTCTGCAGTGCTTTGTTCGTGGGGCTGCCCTTGTCAGAAAGAAAAGCTTCTGGAGGGTGCCCAGTGAGGTATGGCTGGTAGAGCTGCCATTCAGCTAGATGGACCACAGATCTGTGTCAGGAATTCAAGGCAGCTCCCTCTGTCCCTGAAGGCACACTGTTCCTCCATGGGTGACTGTACATGATTTCCTCTTACCTGGTGCTTCCTCCCTCAAGTGCACTTCCAAGTTCCTATTCAGGACTGGGGATGCAATGTTCTGCTTCCATCACATCTCCTCTCCACCCCAACTGGTGGTGACCAGAAGCAGTAAGTGTAGCTCTTCTGCTGATTCTGGTGGTGGGTAGTGAGATTGCTAATATAGCAGAACCAGCCTAGGCTGGAGCACATCCAGAAAGAAGAACCTTACCTCAGTGGTTCTGTATTTGCTTTGCGTGCAGAAGCTCCCAGGTTCCACCCCTGGCATCTCTAGATAAAGCTGAGAAAGAGACTCCTGTCTGAAATCCTTGAGAGCTGCTGCCAGTCAGGGTGGGCAATGCTGAAGTAGATGGACTGTAAAATGTTTTAAAAATAAGAAGAAAGAAAGGATGGTGCAGTGGCCAGCAGTCCAACCTGGCAATGTTTGCCCAGGTGCTGATACCAGACCCGCTTGCCACCACTGATGCACCATCTGCTACTTCCAGGGTGGTGATTGAGAGGAGGGCTTGGCCAAGGCCCTAGGTGTCTGCCCTAGTTCCATCAGTCACTGGGGCTACATCCTTTCACCATTTACAGAGTGCATCTTGAAGGCTGCTAAGATGTGAGGCTTAAAGTCCCTGGAATATTGTGTCCTGGGACCTGCCAAGATTTATTGAGTCTAAAACAGGAATGAGGAGCCTAATATTGCTGAACTACAACACCCCTCATTCCTGACCATTGGCCATGGTGGCTGGTGGAAGGGAGTTGAAGTCCAACATCATCTGGAGTGTCAATGAACCCTGATCTAGAAAAGAATTATCTGCACTTTCTAGAACCTAACACGGATTCTCCAGGGGTCTCAGATAAGGTAAGGTAACATGACCTTAGAAAGATTTAGCAAAGCAACCAAAAGCTTAAGGTGTCACCAGCACAAACACCTGATTAGCTCATTTCAAGCAAACAGAGGAAAGAAAGTACTAATTATCTTGAGAAGCACTAATTATCCAAGGTATTTAAACTACAAATATAGAAAGCTCTTTTACTTTTCTCTTTTACTTTGTCCACTGGGAAGCCTCCCATCCTTCTCTGCTCTCCAGCAGAAGGATCCAAGTTGGAAAAGAAGCTTAGGTGATTTCACAGCCTTCTTGATGGAATTCACATTTCTGATTCCCATTTATTACTGTGCAAAATTTCATGATGTGAGTTGGCTGCAAAATCCTGGGCAATGCATCAAGAACAATCCAGGCTGAGCTGGATTTTGGATTTCTAAGGAGAGTAATTATGATCCTGAGGGAATGTGGGGTGGGAGGCAAGCTGTCCCCTGTCAGACCACCATCAGCTAATAACCTAGTACTTGCAGGTTGCTGGGATTATTGCAATGAATATGCTGGGCAAGATGGACCTTGATCCGATCAAGCAAGTTGCTTTTCATGTTCTTAAGCTTGAATACAGAAAGTTACATTTGTCATTGCTGAAATTCATTTTGTTGGTTCACTAATCTGTTAAAATAATCTTTAATCTTGATTCCATTGTGGTATTAGCTACCACTCCCAGTTTGGTGTCATCTGGAAGCACACACAGGCACCAGCCCTGGAAGGCAAGAGGACAAGGGTACCTTCCAAGCAGAAGCCCTGAAAGAGAGGGTGGAGCAGAGCTAGAGAGGGGTGTGGCCTGGCGGTGGCACAACATAAATGGTGGCCCTCCAGAACTTTCTTACGTTGTGAACCTCTCTGAAGGGCAGAATACAAATTTAATAAATGAATAAAAATAAAATAAATTCAATTCCAGGTCTGAGGTACCCCACTCCTGGGTTTGTTTTGATGCAAAGTTCTTGTTGACTTCTCCCCCTTTTCCCAATTATGCTCCTTTCATCCCGAGTCCCAGGATGGGGATCCATCTACAGCATCTCCATGCCTTCTGAAAGCAACAAAATAAGTTGTCCTTGAAGGATTTTCCTCCAAAAGCAGGAAGTATCTGGGAAGGCTCATCGTCTTCCAGAGCATGGGTAGGCAAACTAAGGCCCAGGGGCCGGATGTGGCCCAATCGCCTTCTAAATCCGGCCCACGGACGGTCAGGGAATCAACATGTTTTTCCATGAGTAGAATGTGTCATTTTATTTAAAATGCATCTCTGGGTTATTTGCAGGGCATAGGAATTTGTTCATTATTTTTTCCCCAAAATATAGTCCGGCCCCCCATAAGGTCTGAGGGACAGTGGACCGGCCCCCTGCTGAAAAAGTTTGCTGACCCCTGTTCCAGAGTATCTTCGTCCACCAGATAACTCCAGTTCATGAACAAATTAAGGAGGAAGCTTTGTGTCCCATCTCTGGAAGAAGAGCACTCTAGTTAATAAAAGGCAATAATCAAGATCAACAGATGGCGGGAAGCTGTAGGTGCCTGAGGCAAGATGGATTGCCATGAATTTATGATATGGTAATTCAGTTACTCCAAGTCATGGTCATGTATCTGCATCTGAAGAAGAAAAAGATGCTCACTGTCCATGGCTCAAAACACTTGGCACATCGAAATTAAAAGCCATAACCCAGTGTAACTGATTTAAGGACCTGGAGGCCTGCACTTTCCTGTCACAAAAGGACTGTTCATCACCTTCAGCTTTTATAGTATATCTATACTATAAAACATTGTTGTTTCCCCAGGAGTGTCAGGCTCTGTTGTTTTCTAGTTAAAGTATTTGCTGCGCCCATCTCTGTTCTATTGTTAGACTGTTTTCTCTCTATTATAAAAGGGAGGTTTGGATCCTGGTGTTTGTAAAGGTAAAGAATAATTATGTTTTAAATAAACTAAAAATGAATATAACAGGCAAGCATTGCTGCTCCCTTGTTATGAAGCACCCCAATCTCTGAGCAGTGAGAGACCCCAGGGGTTCCAAGAGCTTACCTGGGGTTCAGTTCCCTCAAAAGGAAGATGGGCTGCATAGGATGGAGGAGCTCACAGCATTAGCACACCCAGGGATCCTGCTTCCCCAAACGTTTCCAAAGCCCAGCACAGAGCAAGACATGTCTCTGTGTATTCAGCTTCCAGCTTGCTTCCAGCTCGCTCACTCCCAACTCTGCCTATTGTTCTCCTACATAGCAGCTAGGTGAGGGAAAGACCTGCCTGTATAGAGCAACTTATTTGGATATGCTACACTGTGGTACTTACCTAGCGATCCAAAGCCACTATCTAGAAAAATGAACTGGTTTGGCTAACTGGTTTGGCTTTCTCTTATGCATCCTATCTGCACAGATACAAGATCCCAAGAACTGGAAGGGACCCATGGTATAATCCAGACTGATGACTCCCCTCCCCCCGTCCCCCACAACTCATAACATCATGTGATGGATTGCAGAGTGTCACTGAAAGAGTTAACTGCTTTCCAAAGGGTGCATGATAATGACCACAGAGGAGTGAGCTGGGATTTGAACAACAGACATCCACCTTGTCACTCATGTTCATGCTATGCCAACTGTCTTGACCTATACACTGAGGGACAAGACAAAAAAACCTTAATGAGAAAGGGGGGGGAGAGATTTTCATCTAAATAGCACTAATTGGTGGCCACAAACTGGTACACATTTTTCCCTGTTCAACAATAAAATGTTATTTGAAAATGGAGACTTGGGATTGGTTTGAAGCCCTGGTCTAACAGCGAGCATCTGCCCTGGATCTTCATCGCCATGCACCTTCCCTCCCTGGCTCCCTGGATCAAAAGATACAGTAAATAAGTGGAGAGACTTGCATGCTAAAGGTGCCAGTCACACACACACACACCCCAGCAGCTCTGGGGTGGGCTGAGAATGTCACCTACCAGAAATCCTGGAGAGCCATTGAGTGTAGACCCAGGGGTGGGGAATCTGTGGCTCTCTATATGTTGTTGGACTCTAACTCCCATCATAACTGACCATGGGCTAATGGGAGTTGGAGTCCAACCATACCTGGGGAATGACAGAGGGTCATTTTGATGGGAAAGGACCATAGCTCAGCATCTGCTTTGCATGCAGAAGGTCCCAGTTTCAATCCTTGGCATCTCCAGGTAGCTCTGGGATAGATTCCCTGTCTGAAACACTGTGGAGACAATTCTGAGCTAGGTGGACCCATTGTCTGATTCAGTATAATCTGCCTTCCAGCTTCCATACGGCGATTCAAGGCTAGAGAGACCATTGATCTGGCTCCATATAATGCAGCTTCCTTGGTTCATCAGGAACATTGGTGGTAGGCTCAGTGGTAGAGCACATCTGTTGCTTGTGTGCCGTGGGTTCCAGGTTCAATTTCCAGCACCTCCGGGTGTGGCTAGGAAATACTCCTGGCCTGAAATCCTGAAGAGTTGCTGCAAAACAAGCCTAGATGGACTGATGGTGCAACTCAATAGAAGGCATATTCCTGCACATATGAACCAGCCCAGAGCAGTCTTCAAATTGATCCTCAACATCCAGACAATGTTATTTCTAAGGCTGTGTCATGGCAACATTAACCATTCTAAAGAAGAAAATTCTTGGCAAGTAGAATTGTCTCCGTATCCAGATACCTTGGTGAACCTCTCTCTCCGCACACTCAAAGCAGAGGAACTAACAGATGCTAAAGGAATAGCCAGATGCTTTAATTGAAGAGGAATTCAGGCATGATTTTATTTTTTCTGACAGTAAATCTATAGCTTGAGTGGGAAGTTACTGAGTGGAATTCTCTGTTCTCCACTCCGGGCTGAGGAAACGCATTCCCCTTAGAAGCTGTCAGAATCTGAACTGAGACGTTTTGATAACAATTCGATATGAGCCTCCCAGCTATCCCGTTTCTCAGGCGTAATTGGTGGTGGAAGCCAAGCGATTAAAGCTCTTAGTCTATCTGGAATGGGCTGAGAAGCTTTCAGTTCTCAACTGCAAAAGGGAATGTGCAAAAACCCCTCTTCCCTTTGCTCTAGAATGAAGAGCCGGTTCAAATGGAAGCAGTGGATGGTCCACTGAGGGTGTCTCTTACTCAGGGGAACAGCAACATCCGGAGTCGGCATCCTCTGGCGCATGCCAAAGCCTCATCATAATCATCATCTGTTCTTACATTACTCAGCCCTTCACCAGCAGGTCCCAGGGCACGTTACAACAATTGAAAATTCAGAATTAAAAACAGTTAAAACACACTGCTACGAACATCTACTTCAGTGAGCAGAAAGGAAGAGTGAAAAGCAGGTGCTTCTGTATGTCTGCATAGGAAGCTGCTTTATCCAGGTCAGACTTGTGGTCCAGCTAGCCTGACACTGTCTGCTCCAGGGGTGGGGAACCTGTGGCTCTCCAGATGGTGTGGGACTCCCAGTTCCTGTGAGCCCCAGCTAGCACAGCCATCAGTGAGGGATGATGGGAGTTGTAGTCCAGCAACATCTAGATGGTCACACCAGCACCTTTCCCCGATCTACGCTGAGTAATGTAAGAAGAGCTTGGCTGCTGAATCAGACCAAAGAGGACCCATCTAGTCCAGGATCCTGTCCTCCCAGTGACCAGCCAGATGCCAGTTATGGAAAGCCCACAAGCAGGATCTGAACTCAGGACCTCTCTGGGGTTTCAGACCATGGCCTCCCCACCCACCCCATTGTCTTCTCTGTGTTCCTTTTAACTAGAGATGGTGGGGAGAGAACCTGGGAAGTTCTGTCTGCAAAGTAGGTGCCCTGCTGAGCTACAGTATTTGATGCAGGGCTGGAGCCAAAGGTCAGCATGGTTGGGCACCTGCCGAGGGTCCACAAACACACACCCAAAAGGGGCCCACTGACAAAGAGCCCCTTACACCTGCTCCTCCTTTACACCATTGCAGCCTGCATGTTCACCTGCCTCTTTTCCTGTCACAGAAAATGTGAGCAAGCAAAGTACTTGCTCATTGGCTGCCTGGCAATCAGTAAGGCAGGAGCATTGAGGAAGCTGGAGGGGTGGAGCAACTAGAAACGATGGGAGGGAGGGAGGGAGGGAGGGAGGGAGGGAGGGAGGGAGGGAAAGAAGGACCACTGAAGGCATCCTGCTCGGGGGCTCCTTAAAAACCTGGAGCCAGCACTGCATCAGGAAGAATCCAGAGCAGCTGGATTATTTATTTCTTTTTAAAGTTTTCTAAGTCACCTCCCAACCAAACAGATTCCAGGGCTGTATACAGTGCTTTTTTCTGGGGGGATGCAGGGGTACACGTACCCCTAAACATTTTGTGAATCTAAACTTTTTTAAAAAAGTTTCTTCTCTAGCACGGTGAATCGTCAGTTCCGTTCCTACCCCCAATGGCGGCCTCATTTCCACGCATGGCGTTTCCTGAGTCTCAAACGGAATGAGAGTACCTCTAAACATTTTTTTAGAAAAAAAGCACTGGCTGTATATAATCATTTTTTAAAAAAGATATAGTAGCACAGTGCAACTTCTCTTCTACCACAACAAAACCAAGCAGTTAAAAAAAATGAAATCTACGAAGCTGGCAGGGTCATGATGAAGACGTAAATTTTCTAGATAACTTACTGTAAATGATTATGCCCTAAAACAGCTGGTGTTGGAACTCACCAGAGAAGTAGCGATCCTGGACTTAGTCTAGAGTGGCACCTAGGAACTTGTGTGGGATGTGTTGTTGAGCCAATTGGGAGCTGTGACCACAGTACTGTACTATTAAACTGAACGCGCATGTAAATGGCCAAGTTTTGCTTCTGGATGCCAGATGCTGGAAGCCACAGGAGAGGGAGAATGCTCTTGTGCTCAGGTCCTGTTTGCCATTTTCTCACAAGCATGTGGTAAGAACAAGATGCTGGACTACATGGCCTGACCCAGCAGGCTCATCTCTTTGCACCATCAAAAAAAGGCTAATGCTATTCTAGGCTGCATCAACATATAGTGTCCAGATCCAGGAAGTCATAGTACCACTTTATTCTGCCTTGGTCAGATCACACCTGGAGTCCTGTGTCCAGTTCTGGGCACCATAATCTAAGAAGGGTATTGAGAAGCTGGAAGGTGTGTAGAGGAGGGCAACCAAGATGATAAAGGGTCTGGAAACCAAGCCTTATGAGGAACAGTTGTGGGAGCTGGATAAGAAGAGACTGATAAGAGATATGATAGATAGTCATCTTGAAATATCTGAAGGGCTGTCAATTTTATATCCTTCTGTGATTAGATGAGTTATTTTGTCATTTTTTACCCTTATAGATTTACCCTTGTTCTAAACTAATAATTGTGCACATTTTACTACAACAGGTAATGTTGCATGAACACATTCTCTTCACATTTTATTTACCTCATGGAAATAGATGTTGATGGAAATCTTGTTTTATTTAATTTTGTTAGTTCGATGATTAAGCCCCTCTGGGGGAGGAAACATGATGTATACCGGAACTATGTTCAAGTGTTGAGCACCTGTTAATTTATGAGTGGATTCTTCTGCTATCTAGATTCAAATATATTAATGTTCATTAAGAAAAAGATTACTCCTGTTATTTTCATGGTTGTTGAGATTTCTAACTTTGTAACGGTTGCCCTGGTGATACTATCTTTTGTTACATTGCATTTTGCTATTTTATCACCACTCTCCCTGTTGTGTCGTTGAAGTACATGGAAGATGGAACAAGGTTGTTTTCTGTAGGACCCAAACCAATGGATTCAAATTACATGAAAAGAGATTCTGAGTAAATATCAGGAAGAACTTTCTGACAATAAGAACTGTTTGACAGTGGAACGGATTCCCTCAGAAGGTGGTGGGTTCTCCTCCATAGAAGCAGACGTTTGAAGCCCTCCTGTCAATGATTCTCTAGCTGAGATTCCTGCTCTGCAGAGGTTTGGACCTTTGGGTCCCTTCCAACTGTACACTTGTATGATTCTTATGTGGGTATGGATAGCTTTCCTTCTGATAACTCTCTGCCATTCACTATTAGCAGCAGGAAGTCAAAAGCAGCACATTGTCATTAAACCCAACAGGGACTCCATTACGTTGTCTCGCCAAGCTCCAGTGGCTGCACTCCTCTGTCCCCCATCTGTCTGGGATGTGGAGAGAAAATGGAACATCACTTTGAAAGTAAATTGATGCAAAACAAAATACTGGTTTTAACTTACTTCTAGATGGGTGGGGAGGGGAGCCCACAAAACAAAATTAAAGAACTCCACCAAGCCTAAAATACAAACCATGCAGAGCATTTCTTCATTTCCACAACACAGGGAAAGGTGGCTACGGAATGCTTTCAGTGCTCCAGGAGTAGGTGAAAGGACAAATTAAAGACACATTTTCCCACCGGGTCAGAGCAGTGCTCCTCAGAAAGCAAATTGAGAGAGTGATGTTTAAGGCAAGATCAGAGAGCGTATCAAACAAGTGCTTCTATTACCTAGAGGCCGATGCAAGCCCGCGATGCAGCATTTGACAGATGAAAGCGGATACACATGTAACGTTAAACAAGCCGGCAGCTCATACTCTGGTGCTGAATGAACAAACAGCTTCCAGGCCGGCCTGGATTAACCATTAGGTCAACAACCTGATCCTCCCTGGAAATGCCTGGTGCAACTGGCATGTGTGTGTCTCACAGATGCAGCTCCAGAAATAGATGTGCAGGGGAGCAGGAGCGCGAGGTACGTTTTGGGAAGGGAGCAGCGGAAGAGATCTGTAGTGTGGGTGCTAGCGCTAGCCTGAAAACATCTTTACAAACAGTAATAATAATAATCACAAAGTGATGTGGAAATGTGATGCACTGACCTTAAGACTGGGAAAACGAGAAAGTGAGAAAAAATTGAAATGGACAGATTCCCTGTTGCAGAGTGGGATGGATCTGAAGGGATTCAACCAATTGCCTTTGAAGAGGAGTCTCAAGACTCCGAAAGTGTTGGGCCACTAAATCATTCTCAGTGCATTTCTTCTTATCTTGGCCAAAGACTACCACCATTTGGCTTTTTCAGCTCCGTTATAAACAACACCAAGAAAGTGCTCTTTCGCTCTGTGCTGTGGTCTTTGTCTCGTCCAGTTCCTAGAGTCATCCAACTCATGCATTTATTTCAGTCTCGCCCAGCCATGCCAAACACTCGTGCCGATTTGGCAAAAGGACGCCAACCTAGGAGCCAGTTTCCCCTCCACAGATGTATATCCCTGGCTGGAACTTCGGAAAAGAACAGGCAACAAAGCTTTTAATCTTTAGCTTTCATTTTCTTCTGGTTTGGTACTCATCCAGTTAACAGCAGCCACTGGATGAGAGCCAAAGACCATTGTTGCCTGATGGCTCATGTGCTAGAAGATGCAGGGGGTCTCTCCACCCCACCCCCTCACCCAGGAATGGCATCTGTGCAGGCCCAAACACATCCCTGACATCCAGATTTCAATCCTTGAAGCTGCAAAGCTCCCGCAAGTCGCAGAAGATGAAATGCCATTTTAGCCAAAAGAAGAAGCCATTGGGACACAAGGCAGCCACTTCTTTTTGCCCAATTGTCACATTTCAATGGCTTGGCTTCTTCTTCAGCATGCTGAGTGCGCCATGGTTCAAGGTGGCCAAAGAGATGGGGAAGGAAGGACCACACAATATAAAAAATTAACTTATCGTTTCTTTATAAAACCAGAGTTGGTTAGAGAAAGAGAGAGAAGGGGGCTCATTAAGCCTTCACAATGGGGTATAGGAACATACGAGGTTGCCTTCTACTGAGTCAGACCACTGATCCATCAAGTACAGTATTGCTTGCTCTGACTGGCAGCCTCTCTCTTGGATTTCAGGCAGGGGTCTCTCTCCAGCCTTAACTGGAAATGCCAGAGGATGAACCTGGGAGCTTCTGCACACAAAGCAAAGGCTCTAGAACTGAGCTGTAGCACTTTCCCTAAAAGCAAAATAAAATTGCAATCCTAATGGTTCCAATATTTTTTTAAAAAAAATACAGAAAGCTGCTTTGTGCAAAGCTATACCAGTTGGTTCATCAAGCTCAACACTGCCTACACTGACTGGCAGCAGCTCTCCATGGTTTCAGACATCCTTGGAGATGCTGAGAATTGAACCTGGAAGCTTCTGCCTGCAAAGCCAAAGCTCCAACACCGAGCTACGACTCTTCCTCTGACTGGGAATGGAACGGGGACTTTGCCAGCTGTTTTTTGCTCTCTTAGCTGTCTCCTCAACCATTTGCTTCCCTCCTTCCTTTCAATCACTTGCTGTTTGGCTGACCAAATGGCATTCTGCAGCATGTATAATCAGGAGAGCAGAAAACTCCTCTGCTTTGGCAGCTTATTTCCCCTTCCCAAGTTGGGAAAGTCAGCTTTCCACCAGCCTCTTTTCTGCCACGAAAGGTTACCTTCAAAACACACCTAACATCCCCCAAGGATGACTGAGTATCTTGGAGCCACTCTCTGCCTTGCTGAACGTGTGTGTGTGTGTGTGTGTGTGTGAGAGAGAGAGAGAGAGAGAGAGAGAGAGAGGCTCCTTCCCTGACCATATTGCAGGAGTAGGGGAAGGGATGAATATTTCATGACAATAATTTTCATAATAAATAATTTTGCATAAAATGCTGCCACAGCCTGTTAGATTATCTGCAACATTCCTTGCTTGTTCACCGCCTCTTCCCTCTTTTAAAAGGCTGCCTGGAAAATGTGGATGTTTCAGAAAGCCTGAAAGAACTCTTCCTCCTGTGCCCAGCTGTCTTCAGAAAGTGCTGCATCACGTGGAAGAAGAAGGGCCAGGGCCGGCCTACCCATGAGGCAGCGTGGGGAGATTGCCTCAGGTGGCAGATCCTCCTGTCAGCAGCGGATCTCCATGCCTGTTTTCACTGTCGCATGCCCACGTGCTGCCCACACCACCACCACACCACTACCATGGCAATCGCACACCTGCTTTTACTCCCCGGGCTGCCTCAAGCAGTGTACAGACATTTGGCATTTTTGGTTTTGCCTAAGGCAGCAAAATGTCCTGGTCTGGCTCCAACACGGACAGTCTCCTGTCAGACAGAATGGTTTTGTTGGTGTAAATTTCTCCCCTTCCTTTACCTGAAGTAGCCATAAAGGAAAGGACACAATATTTTGTTTTTTGTTTATATATCCTGAAATGTATCTTTGTTTTTCATCTGTCCTAAGTAATGGTTCAATAATGGCTTACCTGTGGTGGGTTTCATGCTTAATATGATGTAACACTATAACTAAGTTGTTACTGTAGGTTTGCCTTTTGTCAGTGTTTATTTGTCAATGTTTATTTGCTTCTCTGTTGCTGGAAAACCTTTCAGATTCATTGCTCTGGAGGTATGCACTACCAGGCATGTCCAAAGTCCATTTTGGGGGCCTAATCCGGCCCGGTTTAATCCAACCCCTGCGGCAGTTTATTTCCTGGGGTAAAATCCTAAAAAATCCCTCAACAACTTCATTCCTAAAAAAGGGTTAACAACTTCGGTCGGCCATTTGGTCGCTCCTCACAGCCTTTCTGGCCCTCTTTGGAAAAAGTTTGGACACCCGACGAAGAACTTTTTCTTTGTCAATGACCAATCTTATTAGTAAAAGTATAAATGTTTTTTTAAAAAAAAACAAGAAGAAGGCGCTGTATCCTGTGGATATTCCTATTTAGGCCTCTCAGAGGCAGGCTTTCTCTGTGGCAGGAGCAGGCACTGGCTGCATTGGGAATACACTGGTGAGAAAAACTGATGTCTGAATGCAGAGAAGCTCCAGGAGTCCCAGTGCTTTACCTAGGGTTGGGTTTCCTCAGAATGAAGGTCAGGGGAGATTGTGGTGTCTTTAGGATATATGGTTGTATTTACACATATACACAACCTGAGCATAGGATGGTGGTGCTCACAGCATTGACACTCCAACAGATCTCGCTTCCCTATTAATTTTCCAGGGAAGCCCCAAGTCACAGCTGTGGGGTCCTGCACAGATCAAGACATGTCTCTGTGTCTTCCAGCTGCCAGCATCAGCCCCAAACTCACATGCACACAAAGCCCTCCTTGGTTGTGAGCTGGGGGTGGGAAAATGCCTACCCATTTGTCTCTGTGGCAACAGAGCAATCTCTTTGGTCATGTAAATGTACTTAACCGGCCAGCTCAGCCCATTGCCTTACAAAGAAATATTGTCTGACCAGTTTACCAGGTTTATTCTTGTACAGTCTAACCCCACAGTTACAGGACAGCAGGTTTGGAAGAGACCCATGGGTATCATTCAGACTGGCCCCCTCCTGCAAACTGATAACAATACATCTATTTTCATTGTTCCTTAGATATGGCAGGTGTACATTTTCATCTGTCTAGCAGCACTTAATGAGTTTTGGCAGATTGTCTTATGTTGTACACCCTCTTGGTAACTTCTGTTTTCAAGGTGGAATATAAGAGAAATAAATAAAATTGCCGGCCCTGCCCACTCACAGGACAGGGACACCCCTCTGTCTGATCTATTTAATCTCACTTTAAATTGATATTTTAAATTGTGTTTGACTGGATCTTCCACAGTGCCTTGCTTTAATGGAATACTGTAAAAAAAGAAAATTTTTGTCACCGCCAAACATGCTCAGGAGGGCTCCTTGAAAATATGTGTTTGCTGAAACAATTATTTCTATTAATACATTCTTGACAGTTGGCTTCATGTTGAGATTGTTACATGCTGCCCCAATCTCAGAGCGGAGACAGACTCCAGGGTTTCCAAGCACCATACCATGGGTTTGGTTTCTTTGGAATGAAGGTCAGCAGAGATTTTGGTGTCTTTAGGCTACATGGTTTATTTACAGAGATATATATAAAACCTGAGCACAGGGTGGAGGGGGCTCACAGTGACTGAGATCTAGGTGTCTGTCTGTCTTTCAGCAGCTTCTAGCATTCAAGCTATTGTTCCCCATCTCTCAGTTGTAGCTATTGCAAGTTACCCCATTCCTGACATGCTGATGAGGGCACTTAAGTGGCTGGCAAATGTCATTGCCTTACAAAGAAACTTGCCTGACTGGTTCAGCAACCTCTTCTGCTAGATTATAACCCACTGGATACAGAATCACATGCCTGGAGGGGATCCAAGGATATCATCCAGAATGACCACCCCCAAAATCATAACACTATGCTCTCATGTTCTCTCCTCCCTCCCTCCTTCCAAATTTTCTCTTTTTTCTAATTGTTCATTAAATTAATTTCCAGTTTCCATTTGAAATCTGTGTGTCAACTGTCCTAGCCTCCAGAGGGTCTTAGATTGGTGGGCTCTCCAGGGTCTGCACAGAATTGAACCTGTGCTCCATCCATCACCACCCAACTCTGATTCAATGTTTTTTTTTAATTAAGAGTGTATTCAGTGAAATTTTACTCAGAGGCAATCCACTGAAGTCAATAAACACAACTAAATTAGGTCTATTAATTTCAGTAGCATTACTATCAGTAAAACTCGGTAGCATACCACCCTAAGGTGGAATCTACACACATATAAAAAATGCTGTGAAAATGTTTTTTTAAAACGTTTTGAAAAATACATTGAATTTTGCATAGCTCACTCTCGCCATCTCGTGTCACATTTGTATATTGCACTTTACAACACATTTAAAACGTTTTATTTGCAGCTGAGTCCTAAGTTTTCTTTAAAAGGTTGGGAGGGCAGGAGATGTTGGAGTTAGTATCCTGAGTTTGCAAAATATATCAAGGCACAAACTGCATTACAAAGGATTTTGTATTTTCCTTCCTCCACTCAATCCCCCTTCAAGGAAGGCTGTGAGAATTATGTCCTAAACATGTGCACCAAATTGTGTTCAGTCACGCTACTGAATCACAGCCCCACCCACAAAGCAACACAGCAAAACCTAGTTTATCTAAAAGCCTAATTTAGAATGGCCAAATATGAATTTGTTTCAGGGTGTGGTGATGTTATAATCTCCACTGCACACTCTCTCTCATGCAACCCCACACCTGCTCACAGTGAAAGCCGGAAAGATTTGCGGAGCCCAAATACAAGAAGTCAGGCCCCTAATCACCCTCATCTCCTCTCCCCCCCAGCTCCCATATCCATTTAGTATTAAGCCTGGAAAAAGCCTCTTGAAATGGAATTTAAATAATTGTTTTCAGCACTTGTCCTCATTCAGCCAATTACAGCATAACATTGCATATTTTAAAAGAATATTCATTAGATTCAAAGCTGCAATATGAATTGCCTAGTCTCCCTCCAAGATGCCTTGCTCTGGATGAGTGTGCCTTCCTTCTAGGAACAGCAGATCATGAATAATACGGTCGCCATGTGACACGTCTCCAAGATTTGCTTTGGGCTAAGTCTCTTCTCTGGAAGGAGAGTAAGATGCTGAGGGTTGTAAATTTTGATGCTATTTATATAGAAATGATGGGGGGGACCCATCCTCCATCCTTCTTCTTTACTAAGAATATATCATGAATTAAGGTGTCTCTGAGAGCTTTCACCTCAACCCATATTGGGGGTTCTTTTGCTGGGCAGGGGGTGGCTCCGGTCCTCCAGAGAAAGTTTTTCTTCCTCTCTCATAACACCAACTTGGATGGCTCTGAAAGAGAATTGGACAAATTCAGAGAGATAATAGGCTACCAGTGGCTACTTCTGTGTATCTGAAGAAGTGTGCATGCACACGAAAGCTCATACCAAGAACTAACTTAGTTGGTCTTTAAGGTGCTACTGGAAGGAATTTTTTTGTTTTGTTTTGACTATGGCAGACCAACACGGCTACCTATCTGTAAGTGGCTACTTAGCCACTCTGGCTATGGTCTCCACGGTTGGAGGCAGGTTGCCTCTAAATGACAGTTGCTGGGGACTGTGCTGCTGCGGTGGCATCTGTCTGAGGCAGTCATGCTTCTGAGTAGAAAACTCTGAAGTGGAATATAGTCTCAAGAATGGATTTTGCAAACCAGTGTGAGCTTCATTAATGTGTTACCCTGAAATTCTGGGGGGCCCCCCAACTGATGCCAAAGTTTTGTGCTAGTTTTGTGGTATTCTGTGCTGCAAACCCCACGCTTCGTGCCGCCGCCCCCGCCCCCCGAGTAATTGACACTCAAACCTCAAAACCCAGCCTTGCCCGATTGGCTCCAAACTGGTGCCAAAGTGGTGTGCTGGTTTGGCGCCATTTTGTGCTGCAAGCCCTGCTTTCTGTGCCACCCCTGAAACTGAGTAATGGACACTCAAATGGGGGACCATGGGTACGCCCCCAAACCCAGCCTTGTCCAATTGACTGCAATCTGTTGCCAAAATTGTGTGCTGGTTTCAAACCCTTCTGCGCATGTGTTGTCTCTACTTATGGTCTCTGTCCGTGGTGCTCAGGAGCATAGCAAACGTAAAGAAACAGATGCAGGAGAAAAACAGCCTACCCTGTGCCTTATGCTACTGATGTATGGCCTGGTTGTTACAGTTATCTCCTTTGACCCGGCCTCCAATGAGAGGTGAGCCCTGCCCTCCAAGAATCCCGGGAATAAAAATTCATGGTAAGAATTGCTGTTTCCCCCCCAGAGGTTCCTGGAGGGCAGTTCTGGTATGGGAGGTAGCAGGCTGTAGTATGTATGGGCGGGAAGGGAGAAATGGGCACGGACTGACTACCTGCCAAAGTACTTTTCTCCCAAAGCTTATGTTGGCCGAGGCCCATGAACCTATCTTACAGTGCTTGGCAAATGTGTGCATGGAGACCCACACGGCTGCCCTGCAAATTTACACAATGGGGAAGCTTCCTCAAATATGGCAGAGGAGGCTGCTCCCCTGAGGGAGGGAGCAGTCAGCCCCCCAAAGGGAACTTCCCCAAGGCCTGATAGGCTTGGGCGATGGTTTCCTTGAGCACCTTGGAAATGGTGGAGGTGAATACCTTCCACCCCACTGTGACACCCCCAAATTAAACAAATAAAGTTTCTGATTTCCAGAATGCTGCTGTTCTGTCTATGTTGAAACAGAGAGCCCTGCATACATCTAAGGTGCGACAGTCCACCTCCTCAGGTGTTTTAAGGTTGGGGTAAAAGGAGGGAGGAACCACCTCCTGGGCCCTGTGGAACCAAGAACTGATCTTGGGGACAAAGGTTGGATCTGGTCTGAGAACTACCTTGTGCTGATGAAATGAGCATAGGTGTGAATCGGAGGACAGGGCCTCCAACTTCAATACCTGGTTTGGGGGGGTGATTGCTACTAAAAGCACTGCCTTGAGCATGAGAAATTTGGTTTCACAAGTCATCATTGGTTAGAACGAGAGTCCCGTCAAGGCCAATAATAGATTTTTATTCCACCCCCAGACAATACATTGGCTTTATGCCAATTGTGGATAGCAGCCAATGTTGCCTGGCCTTGTGTAGACAGGGATGCTTCTGCAATTGTCATGAAAATTTATCCTGGGATTCTGAAATTCCAGCCCATGGGAAGCTGCTTTACATCAAACCAGACCATTAGTCAATCCAGCGCTGACCCTGCTTGCTCTTTGGTGCTGACACCTGCCTTATTCTCTGACGTTGCCTCCTGCTGCCTTCAGATCCAGGTTACGCTCGGCTCCTGCCTCCCAGCCCCTGACTCTCTCCATGGCGTTGCCCATGGGCTAGCCCTGATGAAACACACTGACCAGCAGGCTTCTGGGAAATCTAAATGCTAGCCCCATCCCCAGGGGGTAAAAGCTGTAAAAGCCCCAAATTAAATGAGATCCCGCTGAGGAGCTGGAGCAGCTGTGCTGATGTCGGGCCTGCTCCCAGGGCAAGCAGTAAAATGGTTGCAAGTGTAACCTCCACTGGAAGTGTGGCGTCCTTTATTTGCAGTCCTAGGCTGGCCTGGTAGCTTCTTGCAGGAGAAAGGGTGGCTCATGGAAGCAGCTCGTGGCATCAGCACCTGTGTAAGGAGGCCTCACATTTCAGGCTTTATAAATATTTATTTATTTATTTATTTATTTATTTGTTTTATTTTATTTTATTTAATGAAATGAAATGTATGTACTTTAGCCACCTCATGAGAAGAGAAGACTCCCTGGAAAAGACCCTGATGCTGGGAAAGATGGAGGGCACAAGGAGAAGGGGACGACAGAGGATGAGATGGTGGGACTTTGCGAAAATAAAACCCCTGCGTCCAGTCACGCTTCCATTGCGCAGCTCTGTTCAGAAGCTGACCTGGCAGGGGAGCAGAGTCGCAGCAGTCCTGGGTCCGTGTGAGATGAGGGATAAATCAAGTCCAGAGACAGTTCGGTTCTTATCTCTAGAAGCGTTTATTTACAAGCCATAAATCAGTCTCCTCCATCGGAACTTGGAGGCATTCTCAGCCGTGCTCCAAAAGCACACTCGCAGCTTCTGTGCCAAGCTGCTGCTCAGTGAGAAGTGAAAGTAAGTCTGAACGCAGAGAGACTCTGTGACTCACTGCTCTGTGACAAGCTCCTCCTTCTACTCCTCCTCCTCCTCCCAGATACAGGACATCTCGGAGTTCTGACCCTGTCAGTTCCAAACTCCACACCCCCTCTTGTCCTGCATCTGGGGACAATAGCCAACAATGCTTTCCCCATACACAGACCCTCACAGAACTCCTCGTGCTTCTGGAAGGTCAATGGTTTTGTGAAACCATCAGCGAGGTTCTTTGTTGAGGGACAGTATTTCAGAGCAACTAGCCCCTCATGAACGCTCTGACATACATTTCGGAACCGTATGTCCAAATGTTTGGTCCTCGCCTTGAATTGCCCTGTCTCAGCCAACTTGAGGCATGGTTGATTGTCTTCATGCACCACAACGGGCAGACAATTCTCTCCACAGATTTCCTCGACCAAACACACATAGAACTCCAGTTCTCTGCAAACCTCTGATAGCGCACTGAACTCAGCTTCAGTAGATGAAAGCGCTATGAGACTTTGCTTCCGGGACCTCCACCCAATCACTGAGTCCCCAAACTTCACCACTAGGCCTGACACTGATTTGCGGTCCTCAAGGTTTGCCCAATCCGAATCCACCCAGGCAGTCAGCTTGACATCACCCTCAGCTGACATCTTGAGGCAAATGTCTTTGGTATCTTGCAGGTAACATAGCACCCGCTTAACACCATTCCAGGCCTGCACACTAGGACTTGAAGCTTCTCTACTGAGCAGATTGACAGCAAACGCTATGTCTGGTCTGCTCCACTGTGACAGATACAACAGACTACCCAGAGCTGACTGAAAGAGTTCAGTATTTTCACATTTTTTCATCTTTGGTGGACTTGCCCGAAGATTAAGGCATTCTGGGAAATGATCTATAATGAACTTAAAAAGGTATTTAAATATACTTTCCCCAAGAAACCAGAGGCCTTTCTCTTGGGTATTGTCGGCCAAGGGGTGTTAAAGACGGATATAACTTTCTTTATGTATGCTACAACAGCAGCTAGAATACTCATTGCGAAGTACTGGAAGACGCAAGAACTACCCACACTGGAAGAATGGCAGATGAAGGTGATAGACTATATGGGCTTGGCAGAAATGACGAGCAGAATCCGAAACCAGGGAAGAGAAGCAGCGCAAGAAGAATGGAAAAAATTCAAGGACTATTTAAAGAAATATTACAAAGTTAATGAAAGTTAGAATGATGTTGGACTGGAAAGTAAATGGTTACTATTAGTAATGGTTAAGACAAGGAGAATAAGGAAGAATAGTCTAAATTTAAATTAAAATAAGGGAAGATTTGCTGAACAATCAATAAGAATTTGGAAAACAGAAAGGGGAAGCATGAGGAAGTCGGGGAAGATGGGATATGAAATTAGGATATGAAATGATACATGTTTTTTGTTCTGTTTTCTGTTTTTTTGTATGTTTATGTTCGTTGTATTGTGTTTAAATGGAAAATAAAAATATTATATAAAAAAAAAAGAAAGAGTTCAGTATTTTCGAACACCACGCGTTCTACTTGCTGACACTCCTTCACGTACCCAGTCTCCATGGGTGATCTGGCACCTGCACAATCAGACATCCTGAACTTCTCAAGCAACTGCTCAATCTTACCTTTCTGGCGAAGCAAAAAGCTTCCATCACTTGCTCTTGTGATCTCTACGCCTAGATAGGACTTGACATCTCCAAGTTGCTTCAGCTTGAACCGCTTTCCAAGCTCCTTAGCAAACTTCTCTACCTGTTCACCTGTCCTTGTCATCAACAAGATGTCATCAACAAACACCTGGGCTACTTGCTGTTGCAAGCCTGAACCTCTAATGTAAAGACAACTGTCTGCAAGAGATCTCTTAAAACCTAGCTTTTCTAAGGCTTCATGTAGGCACATATTCCAATTCCTGGCAGATTGGCGTAATCCATAGATGGATTTGTGCAACCGCCACACGACGCCTGGCTCACTGACTTCAAACCCTGGAGGAGGACGCATGTACAACTCCTCCTGGAGATCTGAGTTCAGGTAGGCGACATCTACATCAAAATGGTTCACCTTCCAACCTCTCTGTGCTGCTATTGCCAAAAGCGTTCTCAAAGTCTCCACCCTTGAGGTCGGCGAATAGACCTCTGTGAAGTGAACTCCGCGTCTCTGTGTAAATCCACGTGCCACTAATCTCGCTTTATACTGTGGTTCTCCTGCTTCTGTGGGTTTAAGTCGGTAAACCCATCTGCAGCCCACAGCTTGCTGGTTAGCCGGCAGCTGTGTGAGTGAGAACACTCCAAGAGACTTCATTGAATTCATCTCCTTCTGCATCGCCTCATGCCATTTGCTGGCTTCTTCCCGAGGCAACTTCTGAACATCCTCAAAGGATTCAGGTTCACATCTAGCCACACCAACCCAGACACTCGTGGCTTCATACCTTTCAGGTGGCTTCCCTTTGGTTGATCTTGCTGACCTCCTCAGCGTGAATTCTGGAACTGCGCCTGAATCACCTGGATCAACCCTACTATCCTCTGTGTCAGAATCATCCCCCTCTGACCTGCTGCGCCGTTTAGGGCGAACAGCTGGTTCTGCTGGCGAGGATGGTTGACTTCTTGGCTCAGACTTGACAGAGACCTGTGGAGGGGTCCTGGGACTTCCCTTTGGTGAGACACGGAGCCTCTCCCTTGGAGATCCCGGCTCTGGACTCTGTGGCTGTGGACTGTGCATCTCAGCAACAGGTTCAGCCTCGCCCTCTTCTTCTTCCTCATCTGAGTCTACCAGAACATCTGGATTCCCGTGAAGACGCTTCCACCCACTCTGCTTGCAAAACTCAGCACTGCCGCTAATAAGCAGCTTGGACTGGTTGCCAGCAGGGTATGCGAAACGCCACGCCTTTGAACCCGGCTCATAGCCTACAAAGATCATCTTCCTGGATCTTGGCTCACCTTTTCTGCGCATGGCCTTTGGAATGAGAACCCAAGCCGTAGATCCAAAAGTGCGCAGAAAATGCACTTTAGGCTGTTTCTTATGCAGCAGAAAGTATGGTGTGTCCCCTACACTGGAATTGAACACCCTGTTCTGCAAGAAACAAGCTGTTTTATAACTCTCAGCCCAAAAGCGCTGTGGCAGACCTGAGTCTGCCAACATAGCATTCGCTGACTCCTGTAGCGTGCGAAATTTTCTCTCTGCAACCCCATTCTGTTGCGGAGAGTGGGGGGCTGTCAGTCGATGACTGATACCCTTCTGCCTGAAGAACGATTGCAGCGCAGAACCTGTGAACTCCCCCCCACGATCAGATTGAAAGGAAATCACTTTGGTAGAGAACCGTAGCTCTACTGCTGTGATCCAATCCCTGATCAGTGCAGCTGCTTCTGACTTCTGTTGCAGCGCAAAAATCCATGAATGTTTAGAAAAATCGTCAACCAAAAGCAAAACCCACTTAGATCCAGCTAACGAAGGTGTCGGCATGGGCCCCGACAAATCTGCATGGACAAGTTCAAAGGGTTTACTGGTTTTCCTCTCAGACCTAGGGTATGAGCATGTTGTGACCTTTGATTGCTTACAGGCTTGACAATCTAGGTATTAGTCACATGCCTTGAACCTGCACCCAATGGTGTTGTCTGTGGCCTTCCTCACATATGACCACCCTACGTGTCCAAATCTCCTGTGCCATAAGTGGATACAATCATTGTGTGGTGGGACATTAGCACACTGCCCTTGGGCGTCGTCAATGGACTCTCCACTAGCCCCATTTTCCACCAGCCCCATTTTCCCACCAGCCCCATCTTCAATGGGCATCTCGACCAGAAAGAGCGTGCCTCTTCTCTGGACACTGTGGATCTTCTTCCCATCCCTGTAGAAGGAACACACATTGTTAGAAAACAAAACATCAAATCCAGCAGCCATAAGAGCTGGCACACTTAGCAGAGAGTGAGCAAGCTCTGGGACCACAAAAGCTTGCAGCCAATGATCTATAAAAGAACAATAAAGAAACCCAGATTCAGTCAGTGGTCTTTGAGACCCATCTGCTAAGGTAACATAGCGTCCAGTTTTAACTGTCTTGCAGTTCCTCAGGAGCCCTCTGGAGGTCACCAGACAATGCGAAGCTCCGGAATCCACAACGAGAGATAAAGAGTGTCTCTGGCTGTTTTCCAAAGATGCCATGCCGTTGCTCACGTTCCCATCGGTTGCCATGGCCACAGCCTCCCCCCGACTGAGGCTTTTGCCTTTTCTCAGAGACGCCATCGCAGCTGTGAGGTGATAAGACGCCTTGTCTTTGTTTTTCTCCTGGCCTGCTGCTTTCCCACGTCTTTGCTGGGAACCTGCCTTGGGAACCTGCTTTGTTGACATTCCACGCCGGCCGGTGTCCTTGGCAGCCTGGGCCTCTAGCGGATGCTTCCCAGCGCTGTTGGACGTCGTCTCAAAGCACAAACAACTTTCAAAGCCTTTCACTTTCTCAGAGCTCTTGGAATGGCCTACCTGGCCTGCCCCCCCACTCTTTCTTGGGGTGCCCTCTTCCACAGCTCTCAGCTGCTCTCCAGCACACAGACGTGTCGAAGCAGAGAAACAGCTTCCCGGAACAGCCCCCTCTGGTGTGGCTCTCCCTTCAGCCTGGGGCTTGCTCCCTTGGCCCTCGGCTTCCTCCCGGCCCTTGGCTCCTGCTGAGCTTTCGCACAGACTCCTCAGCACCTGCCAGGTGGCCTTAGCCGATTTAACACCCTCCAGGTAGGGCAACAGCAAAGCGTCCACACTTGCTTTCAAGAAGCAAAGCTCTCTCTGCTCTCTCTCACTCAGCAGAGCATGCATGGGTGGGGCCGGCTCCTTCTGGACTGGACTCCAGAGCCCTGTGGCCACAAACCACCCCCTTGCTCCTCTTGACCAGGCCTCCCAGTTGGCCCCATTCAGCCTTTCGAAGGGGATATTGAAGCTCTCATGGCCCTGCTGTGCGGCAGCCATCTTCCTCCCCCCGGGGCTTCAGCGTACTCACAAGTTTGCCAGCAAGCCGGACTCTCGAAGCAGCCGTTCCTTCTGGCCTTTGGCTTCTCTCTCCGGCATCTCCCTTCTGCCCTTTCCTGGCAGGAGATTACAGCAAATCGACGCTGGCAGCCTTCTCCCTTCTCACACTTGGCAGGAAACACGTACTTCCATAACCTTTGCGAAAATAAAACCCCTGCGTCCAGTCACGCTTCCATTGCGCAGCTCTGTTCAGAAGCTGACCTGGCAGGGGAGCAGAGTCGCAGCAGTCCTGGGTCCGTGTGAGATGAGGGATAAATCAAGTCCAGAGACAGTTCGGTTCTTATCTCTAGAAGCGTTTATTTACAAGCCATAAATCAGTCTCCTCCATCGGAACTTGGAGGCATTCTCAGCCGTGCTCCAAAAGCACACTCGCAGCTTCTGTGCCAAGCTGCTGCTCAGTGAGAAGTGAAAGTAAGTCTGAACGCAGAGAGACTCTGTGACTCACTGCTCTGCGACAAGCTCCTCCTTCTACTCCTCCTCCTCCTCCCAGATACAGGACATCTCGGAGTTCTGACCCTGTCAGTTCCAAACCCCAATGTTCTCGAAGCTACCAGCATGAGTTTGGCCAAAATGCGGGAGGCAGTGGAAGACAGGAGGGCCTGGCGTGGTCTGGTCCAGGGGGTCACGAAGAGGCGGACAGGACTAAACGACTAAACAACAACAACAACACTGCAAAACAAAAACAAACCCAAACCTCCAAGCAGTTTACAAAAAGAATAAAAACAATGAATCTATTAGTATAAACAATTAAAACATTCAGAAAACTAAAACCATCAATGCAAAACTACAAAACACATCAACATTCTGGGTAGGCTTGTTGAAACAAAAATGTTTTTAGCAGGCACCAAAAAGAGTACAGTGATGGCACTTGCCTGGTATCAATAGGCAGGGAGTTCCAACGTGTAGGTGCTGCCACACTAAAATATCAGCTTCTTAGAAATGTGGAATAGGTACACTGTGGCACTTGCAACAGCGCCAGTTCTGCAGATTGAGGCAGACAAGTAGATGTACGTAGAGTAAGGCAACCTCGCAGGTAAAGTGTGTCCACATTGTTAGGGGCTTTGTGTACACATAGTCACCCCTTGAAGCTGGCCCTGTGCAAATGTCTGCATGTACAAACTCGACACACTTTCAGGCAAGGTGGAAGCGTATTTGAAGAATGTCATTCCCCAAACCTCAGAAATCTCAACCAGCAGCATTCCTCATGGGGTTCTCATGCATCCTATGAAGATTTGCGCTTGTCATCCCTGAAAGAGTTACATCTATTAATGTAATCTAGAATACAGATAAGCCTCGTTCGTAAGGAGCACTTGATGGCTGTTTTGTCAAACAAACGGCTGCATCTGTTTAAGCTGCCATTTCAAATCGCTTTTAGGCATATCGGTCCCTCACTGCTTCCTCCAAATTGATCTTGGGGCAGGGAGGTGTCTTCTTATTCCCATCGTTGCAAAGTGCTGGTGTTGTGTGCAACTAGGACTAGGAAGGCCCTGTTCCAAAGCCCCTCTCACCCATGAAGCTCACCGGGTAACCATAGAACCACAGAGCTGGAAGGGCCCCTGAGGGTCATCTAGTCAAACCCCAATGCAGAAATCACAACTAAAGAAACCCTGACAGATGGCCATCCAACCTTTGCTTAAAAACCTCCTGTGAAGGAGACTACTAGTGAGACACACCTTAGAGCCAGTGTGCTCCTGCCTCCTTGATCCTGCCGCCTGATTTCTTCTTTGGTCCTGACTGCTGGATTTCCAGTCCTGGCCAGCAGCTTGCCCTGCTGCTCCTGGCTCCCCTCCAACTGGTGCCCACAGCTCAGCTGACCCTGACCTACTGTAAGGCATATTCAGATATTCCTTCCTAGGAAATGAGGGCAGGAAGAATGGTCCCTTTCCAGCTCAGCTGTATTGTTTCAGCAGAAAAGTGCCGCAGCAAGTTCCCTTTGTAGGTGATGCCAGCTTAATCAATCATCCCGAAGCCCCGGCAGGCATGAAGCAGAGAAGGGCTCTTCTGCAGTGTGCATCCAGCCTGCCCCCAGTTCTCTCCAAAGGGGCCTAATTCATCACTCCCTTAACCACAGAACCAAGGGCATGCATTGCGCTCCAAGGCGCACAGAGACACACACGTTTCCAGGTGGCGGCTGTTTGCAGTCCCCCACCCTGTTTGAAAACCAGGAAAGGGGCAGACCATAACACTGGAGCAAAAACACACATGCCAACTTGCTTCTTAAGAGCTGGGGGCCCATGGCGGAGGAAACTTAGGTTTTGCTTGCAATATTTCATTCCTGAAAATGATGGGACGCTTAAAAAGATGAATTAATCCAGCTGTGGAAATAAACAGTTGCAGAGCACACAGCAGAGATAGGATCTGAGCCTCCATTTCTTTTTATCTGGTTATGCACATAAGAAGAGCCTGCTGGACCATCTTTTTACATATTTTATGTATTTCATATAATTTATACACCACTCCGTTACTTTAAAAGCCCTTAATGCATTTTACAAAAAGGATCAAACAATAAAATTAACAATAAGAAAAATCAACACCTATAATCTAAGACTCTTGAAAAGTTATAACAATAGACTAAAAACAGATTAAATCTAGTCCAACCAGATGCCTTTGAGAAATCTGTAAGCAGGACCTGAGCACAAGAGCAACACTCTCCCCTCCTGTGGCTTCCAGCATTACTGCCTGCTGGTTACCTGCTATGGTCCGTGGACAGATGCAATAAAGATTATGCATTCATAAATAAGGGGCACTGGACAGTGGTGTTCTGAACCCATATATTCCCTGTAGTTTTCCAGGACTGAGGAGCTTGGATAGATGGAGTGGGCAACTAAGAGAAGGTGAGCAAGTAAGAAGCCTTTTCCCTTTCTTGACCTAAGTAGTCAAAAACTGACCACAAGATCCACTTCTCCATCACATCCACGGCTCTCTTCTCCCACTGATCCTCCTTCATCCTTTAAAGCCAGCCCCACATTTTGGCTGCTCCAGGGGACTGCAACACACAATCTGAAAGACACGAGCAAATATCCTTTGTAATACAGAAAAGGCCTTTGCATGCAGTCCAAGCTTTGGGACCCAGAATCCTCTCTGGCAACCAAATGAAGGTGGGGAAAGAGTCAGACAACTCTTGGATCGTATCTACTGACTCTGGATATGGAGGTTCCATTGAGCTGTAATGGATTTCAGCCACATGATAAAACTTGCCTCCACTAATCCATCTAATCCCCATTGTGACACCATCTTGCTGCAGTGAATTTGAGAGGCAAATGATGAATTGTGAGGCACAACACAAGAAAGTTTCATAGAGTGGAGAAGATCTCCAATTAGCGCCTTCTTAGCTTTAAATCTGAGTTTGAAGCTGCCACATGTCAGTGCAGACACCATTGCACTGCATCCCTGCCAGCCACCCCTTTCCACTTTGGGGGTGACTGATTGTGCCACAGAAGCATCATGTAGGAATGCCTCGGAGGGGCGGACGTACAGAGCCCCTTTGCTCCCCAATCCAGTGGAGCTCAAGTTCACACCTCCCAAGCTGACACCAGCTAAATTTAGCCAAGCACAATGGATCCGGCTGTGTTTTGTGGGAAATAAACAAAAAGCCTCATTAAGGCTGCTGCACAAATGCTTCTTCATCTATATTTAATAAGATTTTTTAAAATAAAAAAATGTTTCCCAACCCTGTTCTCAGCAACAGAGTCTGAAAAAGCTCATGTGCAAAGCTTTGGAGAACAATGAGGTTTGGAATTAAGAGTGCCGGCTCCTTGGGGGCAGAGACATTGTTTCACATAAGGTACTCGGTCAAGTGTCATCCATACAAGGAAGAAAGGACCTGCATCAACAACCGTTATTTGTATCACATGTTGTTAAATTCCATTTCAATTTATTCCATTTATTATTACTTCCCACTGCCATAAGAAGCCCCAAAGTGATTTATGGAAACAATAACATCCAAAATATACAATACAAGTTCATTATATTGAAACAAATATATTAAATTTGTTCATCCAGAAAAATCACTCAACACCATAAAATAACCACCACACCCATATAAGAATGATCAGGGAAAATAAACAACCAAAAGCTAGACTATTGGCACCATCCAGATGCCTAGAAAAATAAAAACACACTTACCTGATGGCAGAAAGATGGCAAAGCCTGTACTTTGTGAATTGTATTTTAATATTTTGCTGGAAGCCGCCCAGAGTGGCTGGGGAAACCCAGCCAGATGGGCAGGCTATAAACAATAAATTGTTGTTGTTGTTGTTGTTGTTGTTGTTGTTGTTGTTGTTGTCCAAGGAACAGCAATCCATAATTGGGGAGCCACCACAGAAAAAGTCTGTTCCTTCATTGCCACCCTCCAGACACTTCTCAGAAGGGGCAAAACAACAATTGCTTACAGCAGTTTTGCTGGCAAGGACCCAACAAACCTGTTATAAGCAAACACTTCCCTGAATGAGGACACAGTTTTGTAGATTTTAATACTGACCCACTATGGGAGCCAATCTTGATTGGAAAAGGTAGGGTGTAAATAAATAAATGCTATGGGCACGGCTGTTTGCCTTCAAGTTGGCCTGCATCAGATGGGATCCATAGTGTGCTTTTTAACATTCTCCCACCTCTTGACTTTGCAGTGCCCCCCACACACATGCTAAAAAACTCACTGGCCATATTTGCACATCACTGGTAAACTAGAAACCATGACTCACATTTTATTTGCTCCTTCCCACTTCTACCTACTCATGCTGGGTGGAAACAAACCATGAAGCCTGGCTGAGCATTGTATCTGCCCCAGGGTTTGTGGTTCATTTCGCTGCATGCAACCCCAACCCAATACGAACTATGGTTTGCGCTTGGCCGGTTACTGGATGTATAGCTAAGCCAAGATTGCAGTTTGGTCCCTCTCTGCATGAGCTGGAAGGAGACAAACAGCCCAGATCATGGACTTCACAGCAAGCAGTTAACTATGGGTTACCATGACGTGTGACTGGGACGCGGGTGGTGCTGTGGGTTAAACCACAGAGCCTAGGACTTGCCGATCAGAAGGTCGGCGGTTCGAATCCCTGCAACGGGGTGAGCTCCCGTTGCTCGGTCCCTGCTCCTGCCAACCTAGCAGTCTGAAAGCACATCAAAGTGCAAGTAGATAAATAGGTTCCGCTCTGGTGGGAAGGTAAATGGCATTTCCGTGCGCTGCTCTGGTTCATCAGAAGCGACTTAGTCATGCTGGCCACAGGACCCGGAAGCTGTACGCCGGCTCCCTCGGCCAGTAAAGCGAGATGAGCGTCGCAACCCCAGAGTCGGCCATGACTGGACCTAATGGTCAGGGGTCCCTTTACCCCTTTACCTTACCATGACGTGTAAACTGGGCCACTGTGGCACCTGTTCATGAGAAAAGAGAGCTCTGCTGGATCAGGTCAGAGGCCCATGGGGTTCTCACAATGCCCAGCCAGTTGCCAATGGGGCAGGGGTGCCAACTTGAATGAAATATTGTGGGGGCCCTGGTAAGGCCCGCCCTGCATAACTGATCACATGACGCAGTGCACACACACACACACCATTTGAATGTGAATGACCATCAATTGGGGGGGGGGCCTGCCCCCTGAAATATAGGAGTTGGCTCCTATGCAATGGGGTAACCACAAGCAAGGCCATGGGCACACTTATTGTCTCCCAATGGTGCTTACCAGAAGCAATGGTGCTTACCAGGGATCTCCTCCTCCTCCAGTAACTTGTTGAATCCTCTTTTAAAGCCATCCTAGTTAGTGGCAGCAAATCCCATTGTTCACCCAGGCCGTCTGCATACTGGCCTAAAGAGACTGGCCTTCCTTCCTATATGGCATCATTCTGTGGGTTTCAGCTGCAGCCCACATTGAGATCCAGTCTCAACTGGGGAAGCGGGCCACAAATTCAATACAGAAGTGCTGGAGTCATGTCTCAGTGCTCATTTGAGCACTTATGTGTAGGTCACCTTCAAGCACTACTCACTGCATCAGCTCTAGTCTTCCCCTTGGGGCAGACCCCAAAGATTCACCTGCTTTCTCATGGCTGGAGCCTTTGTCCCTCCCCCCCTCCTCCGTGTAGCTTACTTGGAGGATGTTGCATTGGGTATAATGTGGTTTGCATCCAAGTAGGCCGGCCTCAGACCGCATCAATCTCCTGCTTTTTAGCCTTCTCTCAGGCCAAAATGCAGCAAAAGGCTGCAACTCTCTGGTGCACCTGTTCATTTGGGCTTATCTCCTTGAAGAGGCTGGTCCTTCTGAAATAGGATTTGCCTATTGGGCAAGATAATAACAGAGGGAGTCACAGCAGTGCCATCTATTGGCTGCTCACAATGCAGGACACTGAAGTGAAATTCAAGTTATAGACCGTTGGAATAAGCACATGTTGTTGACTGAAGGAACAGACAGATAAAAATGAATGTTTGGTAATAATGCGGAGCTCCCCTGAGGCTGGCCCAACTTCTTATACTGCACAGATAAATAAAATGCAGCGGCTCATCTGCTCACTGGGACAGACTATTGCGGCCGTGTGATTGCCACTGTTAACTGGGCTGAATTTAAGGCCTGGTGTACAAAGGCTGTGGTCTAAACCACTGAGCCTCTTCAGCTTGCTGATCAGAAGGTTGGCGGTTCGAATCCATGCGACGGGGTGAGCTCCCATTGCACTGTCCCTGCTTCTGCCAACCTAGCAGTTCAAAAGCATACTGGTGTGAGTAAATAAACAGGTACTGCTGTGGCAGGAAGGGAAACGGCCTTTCCGTGCCCTCTGGCTTCCGTCATGGTGTCTCGTTGCACCAGAAGCAGTTTAGTCCTGCTGGCCACATGATCCGGAAAGCTGACTGTAGACAAACTCCGTCTCCCTCGGCCTGAAAGCGGGATGAGCCCCACACCCCATAGTCGCCTTTGACTGGATTTAACCATCCAGGGGTCCTTTACCTTACAAAGGCCTATACAGTCTGGGAGCAGGGTACCTGATCAATCATCCCACCCCTTATATAGCCAGCAGAGGCAGCTGTGGCAGCTATGTAAAGGCTGCATTTCCCCCTTCAAACTCAGGCTGCCTGCCTGTTTTTATTTTTATTTTAACCAGCTACTTCTTTTTTATTATTTTTATTATTAAAATTTTTCTTGATTTACAGAAGTATGTGTAATATCTCTCGTATTTTTTCCATGTAACATTTTTACAAATCAGTTTCATTTGTTGAGATATTAGGAAGAAAAGGGGTGGATGGGGGAAAGATGTGGGGTGGGGTCAGGTGGCGATGTTTCTATTTTACTTAATATATGTGTGGGGTTTTGTGTCAGCGTTGCTTGTGCAGGTTCTCTGCTGTTCGCTTGTGTTCCTTTGGTGGTGAGAGAGATTGGGGTTGGCCTAGGGTGTGGTTGTTGATTTGTGGTTGGCTGTGGTGGTCGTTGTTTCTGTGTGTGAGTGGGGTGGCTGGGTGTTTTTGGATCAGGTTAGCCATATTGATTTGCATGCTGTCGGTCGATTATTGTCATTGTCTTGTTGGGCTGTGTATGTGATAAAGGGGAGCCACACTGGGGTGAAGGCGTCTTCTTCTGTTTGTCCCCGTGTCAGTTTCAGTTTATTGGTTAATTTTTCTAGTAGGGCTGTTTCCCATATTAACCAGCTATTTCTGTACCATGGCAGCGGCCGTAAAAATGAACAGCTCTGAAAAAGAGCCCACTTATAAAGGCCTGCTTGTGACATCAGCGTCATTCTGAAAAATTGAATGCTGCAATCGCATTATGAATTCAGTCAGTTTGCTTAGCTGCTAACACCTATCCTTATGGCAAAATGAAATAATTTTATAACCTTGTTTGGAAATATTGTTTCCAAAAAAAAAAAGCTTCTCTCTCTCTCTCTCTCTCTCTCTCTCTCTCTCTCTCTCTCTCTCTCTCTCTCTCACACACACACACACACACACACACACACACATATACAGTATAAGCAACCTCTTTCAACCTCCCCCTGGCTTCAGTCGTCCTTTTTTGCCAGGGCAATTTAGGCTACTGGGCAGTGTGGCAACTGTCTATCTGCGAACGGAGATCACATCTGTGCTGCCTGGCAGTACGGCTGGGCCATCTGTCATTTGGGGCTAGCCTAACGGGATCTGGCAAGGAGAGATGAGCTTCCGTAACCAGGTAGAAATCTTGGAACGCTGGCAATGGCCTCAAGGCATCCTCTAATGGGAGAAGCTGCACCTGTCAGATTTCATCCTGCTAGGTAGCTATTAAAAGCATTGGGCCAGGAGGTGGGTAGTTGGGGGTGCTTAAAAACAAATAGCATTCACATAGGCCCTGAATAAATGCCACACACATAAAAATAGGGCTGCAGGTTTTGGTCAGTTTAATCCATAGATCAATCGAATGTTAATTTATTGGGTGAGTCCACAATTGTTAGGCTGGTTTGGCTCTAATGATGTTACTAAAATAAAGCAAGCAAGCTGGCGTGAAGGCTTCTGCTTATATCTTCCACTTTTGTCAAGGTCTCAATAAGGTGTTTAACAAGTTTGGAAAATAGAGAAATCCATTTGAATGCAGTAACAAAGGCAAATAATTCACACACACACACACAAGAATAAAATGTTGTGAAGCAAAAAAGCCCGTGTTCAAATCCCAAGATAGCCCTGAACTGACTCTGGTAGCCTTAGAAAAGGCATTCCAGCCTCAGCCACCCATCTTCAATGTGGTGCTAGCAGGTGGCGTCCAATGCTAGTCCTACTCAGATTAGGCCAATTTAAGTTAATGGACATAACAAATTTTGGGGATGAAGATGATTTATAGCCCACCTTTTTTGCAGACTGGGACTCAAGGCAGCTTACAGATAAAACAGAAAAAACTAAAAACATAGAAAAGATGGTCATTAAAAAGTAATTGAACATTAAGAGAATTAAAACTATATTTAAATGTTCTATTAAAAAGATAGTAACAAAAGAAAAGAAAAATTATCACAACACTAGACCTTTCCAGATAGTTCCTAAAGGCCTTCTGGAATAAAAAGGTCTTCACAACAAGGAGGGAGTCAGTCTAACGTCTCTAGGAAGGGAGCTCCAGAGTCCGGGAGCAGCCACCAAGAAGGCCCTTTCCTGTGTCCCAGCCAAGCCTGCCTGTGAGCGGGCAGGATCAAGAGAAGGGCCTTCCTGAAGATCTCAGAGCCTGGGCAGGTTCGTATGAAAGAATATGGTCTTTCAGATAGCATTAATTTCAGGGTTTAGTTGGTTACAACTGGAAAATAGTAATAATGATTCGAATTTTGTGGTTCACAATAGGGGGCAGCAGAGCACCAACGGAGAGGCCCCTGGTTCAAATCCTGACAGAAAACCCATTTCACAGAAACCTTTGCATTAAAAGGGGGGGGCGTATCTGAGAGCTTTTTGGCCCAGTTTAAGCTCACTGCCTATGCCTGTAACCCCCAATCAGCATGCAAGTCTGCAATTGTTCCCCAAAAGAGCAACATGTCAGCAAAATACACACTTTGCCTTTGATCCTGGTAGGGGGAAGATGTGAAAGACTGCACCACATTGTGAAGACGTCTGAGTCGCCCCCTCCCCTTTTTAGAACAGGGATGGATCCTTCTCCCCCAAGCCGTGTTGTTCAGAGATTTCGTGTTCTGAAACTTGGTCCGGTTCAAGTCAAAGGAAATCCTGAGTCAGCTCAGGACGGTACTTTTAATAATATTAATAACAAGGTCCTGTCTCCACAAATCCGTGGAGTGTCTCCTTCCTTCGCTTTGCTTTTTAAGTGCTTGTGTGACTAATAAGGTGTGACATGGCAAAGATTTGCAAGCGTTCTTTTCCATAACATAAGTTATTCTGGCTGACCAAAAAGGGGGGGGCTAAATTTAGATACCTGGAGCAAACATGAGGCTTCTGAACAAACGGAGGCTTAGAGACTCAAATTGGTTCTGACATGTACGTGTGCTGACAAACATAAGTCCACATAACCCCTGGTTCTCTGCCTCATTTGCAAAGTCAGAGGCTGCCTAGGCAAAAGCACCTTGCCAAATGCAATTCCCTCCCCTCCACCCCATTACCCATTCTGATGGGCTGTAACCAGGACCCTGAACTTGGAATGCCCAGCTTTTATTTATATAAAGCATTGGTACACTGCTCTTTGTCTTGTTTGGCTTTCAAGGAAGCACATCCAAAAGACATATCATGATATAAGAGACAGTAAGAATGGAATGCTAGACAAGAGGGGTCTTGGGTCTAATTCAGCAGGGCTCTTGTGATTTATCTGTCTATTACCCACCTTTCACCCTAAGGTCCCAGAGCAAAAGGACGTCAGAAGAGCCTGCTGCATCTGGCCAGTGGTCTACTAGTCCAGCGTCCTGTTCTCACAGGGGGCAGCTAAATGCCTGTAGGAAACCCGCAAGCAGGTTTCAAGCGCAAGAGCACAAGCCCTCTCCCACTCAAGTGGTTTCCAGTTTCCAAGGTGGGTCTTAACATTAAAACACTATACAAAAACATTTTAAAACAACTCACCAACAGAAAAATAAGGTAGGGTTGCCATATTTCAAAAAGTAAAAACCAGGAAACCCCAAAAGTTGTTGAACTTTTTAAAGGAAAATCCGGACGAATGGCAGCCATAAAGTAAGACAGACCCTTAAAATATGCTCTTCTGGCAGCAAATACGTTATTTAAAAAGTAAAAGTGCCGGCAATTACCGTACAATGTTTGATTTTGTCATGGGCATCACATGATCAGCCACTGTTGGAGATGGGATGTAGAACTAAATGGACCCTTTCTCTCATCTGTCACAGACAAATTCTATGTACTGAGTCATATATGCACTGAGTCATAAACCTCTCACAAGGGAAAACCATAGAAACAATGTATTTTCCAGGTAGCCAGCAGGTCCATCACCAGCAGGCACTAATCCTGGCCCAAGGCATTTTCTGAGGTGGTGGCCTTATTTGTGGTGGCTCCCCATTTATGGCATATACTTCCCAAACATCTTTTTCCACCAGGCAAAAATGTGATAGTTCTCCCTCGCATTTGAATCTTTTTTTTTACTTGCAGTTGTTACTGCTTTATTACTGATGGATACATTATTTTCAATCCATCCAGATTTATTGCTTAAACTCAGACGTCTTAACAACAACAACAACAACAACAACAACAACAACAACAACAACAACAACAACAACAAATGGGGGATGGACAGAATACAACTGTGCAAGAAAGAAAACAGAATTTAACATAAGTCTATAGCAACTTAATTAAAACCAAGTCATCAACTCTTCAATGGCATAATTAGCAAGTCAAGCTCAGCCAGTTATTTTACCTAAATTTAAATCCCCATCATACCAATGTCTAACAACTGGCCAAATTGAAACATGCAAAAGTAAAATTGAAATAGTTGTGGCAATCAAGCTTTTCCAGTACAATCTCACATTTGCCTTGTAAGATTGGATTTGTGCCATTAAAAGGCAGCTACTTTTCTCAGTATCTTAATATCCTTGTGAAGAAAGCAGGAAGCCTGTCTTTTGACACATCGACTAATGTTATTAACATATCAGCAAGATATTTCTCACTAATGCCTATAAGAGGGTGTATAAGAGGCTGCTGAACTAGACTGGGGTGGAGAACCTGTGGCTCTGGAGAAGTTGCTGGACTCCAGTTCCCGTCAGTCCGTGGCCACTGGCCATGCTGGTGGCAGGAGGAGTCAACACAACATCTGGGGGTAACTAAGTTGATGGCAGCTGGTTAGTTCAATCCCTGGCTAAACAAGCTGCACTTTCTGAGTTAAATAACGTTGCCATTGCTGTCTTTGACATTTTCTCCTCTTGTTCCCAGTTTAGAAATTCTGCTTTTAATTAATAAACTATGTCTTCCCAGACAAAGAAGAAAGGAGTGCTTGAACACCTGCCACTCAAACATGGTCTTTGTTGTTTAATTACCCCGTTGCAGAGGAGCAGCTTAGGTGCCAAACACAACGGTAGGCTGTTCTCCTACCACAAAGGGATTTCATCAGCGGAAAACACAATGACACATAATTAACAGGGAGACAGAAGAATTCAGGATCAGCCAGTGGGTGCAGGGAGCTCATCAACAGACACACTGCACTTAAGTACTTTATATTGTTATCTGCTAGTTAGGAGTGAGGCTGGAGTGCAAAGATTTGGCTGTGATAAGGCAAGCATCTGAATCTAGAGTTGGGCGTGAACAGCAAAGTGGCTAAGTGCCTGGACCCTGGCCTTGAGCTCAGAGTTGGAGGAAGAGGAGCTGGCTGAGCCCTGGCCTGCTGGCCCAACAGGTGGGGTACTGGACCAGGCTCCTGATTCTGTGGCTCAGAGCCCACAAAATCTGAGGTTGGTGGCTTGGAGCCCACAGAGCCCAAGGATGGTGATTTGCAGCCTGCAGACCTTGAAATGGGAGCATCACAGATGCCTTGCCTTGAGTGTGACTTGCCAGGGCAAATCAAACACTTCCCAGAGCAGCTGGGGCAACCCATTCAGATGGGTGGGGTACAGATACATTGTTGTTGTTGTTGTTGTTGTTGTTGTTATTCCCACACGTGCCCAGTGGTATAGGGAGCATGCCAGTCAGGATGGCACAGGAAGGTGAAGAAGCATGGAGACTGGTCAGTTGCTGGGACTCGCAAGTGGGAACAGTGCTGCTGTTGCATTCAGGTCCTACTTGTGGACTTCCCATAGGCATCTGGCTAGCCACCAGAAGAACTTGAAGATCCACAACCTTTAGACCAGGTGGATGGAGCTTAGAACATGTGGACTGGAGGAAGAGTCTCATAAAGTCTCAGCTCACCAGTCCAGCCCTTGTTGGAGCAAACTGGTTCACTCAGAGCTCTCCGTGGTGCTGCAGCTGCTGGCCTGCCTTGATGCCAGGACACTGATGAGAACCCAGTTATCCAGGATGGTAAAGTCCCAAGTGGATTGTGTATAGTTCTGGCTGCCCCCATCACAGACACTGTAGAGCTAGAACATGTACAGAAAAGGACACGGGAGGCAAGCGAAGATCACCTCAGAGTGACATTCAACTGAACTTTTCTCTCCCTTGCCCCACAGGGCCATTGTACCACCAGCTGCCCTGTGAGAAGGATCCCAATGGCTTTTTAATAGGTTGGCATTGTTCAGGAGGGTACCTTTCAGAAATGAAGCTGATTGTTTCTTGTAAGCCATCTTAGAAGGATGTTTCCTGAAAGGAGGGATATAAATAATTGTAATAGATAAACCAAGCTGAATGTAACTGATCTGTAGAAAGGACTGAAAGCAGAGGTGCTGTATATACTTTTGTTACCCAAGAAAAATCTTAATGAAAACATTTTAAATAAATAAATAAACCAAGCAAAGAAATAGGAATCTGGAGCACCTTCCATATGAGGAGAGGCTAACATGAAGAAAGATTTTTATTCCGTTCAGGGGGAGTGGTGACTATAGGGGCACCTGATATAGATTTGCATAGAAGAGAGAATTTTTCTCCCTCTCTCATCATACTAGAATTGGGAGGCAAACAGTGGAATGAACTGGCTGGGAAACTGTAATTTGTTTAGGGTGCTGGGAATTGTAGCTCTGTGAGGGGAACACTATGGTTCCCAGGATTCTTTGGCGGAAGTCATGTGCTTTAAATATGTGGTTTGGATCTGCTCAGAGTCTCTTTCCAAGCATTGATGACTCTTGCCTGCTCCAAGGGTGCCTCTTCTCCTTCAGTCAGTGCACAGACCACAAATCCAGAAATGGTAGCCCAGATTCTCACTGGCACCCTGTATTTGCCACCCGTGGACACCACCTCACACCTGACACAACCTGGCTGTACCACTTCAGGTATAAATGAAAGCCAACCCCATTTGAGCATCACTCCAACATATCTAAATGCAAATCAAGCCCTGTTGCGGGGGGGGGTGATCTTATGAGGAGAGGGAGTGTTTTCTGAGACATCTGGAGGGAATATTTTACAAATTGCAGTATGTTCTCCCTTAGGGGACTATTTCATCATTTCATTTGATTATCCATGATGTTTTAACTACCATGTTTAAAGGTTTAGTTTTTTCTCGCAAGAATGAAATTTTGAGCAGAGCAGCTACAAAGTCCCAAAGGGAGAGAGTGGGGGGGGGGGGAATTAGACTTAGGTAAGCCAACCATAAACGTAGAATTAAAATTGAAGTAGGGAAGATAGAGCAGATGATGCAAAGATGAAAAATGGTAGCTGGGAGGGGAGGGAGGTAAGAGAAAGCAAGGATGGAGAAGAAATCTGTCACCTTTGTAGAAAGGTGCCACAATTCAACTAAATAAGCAGCAAAAATAGAGAGATGAAATATGATGGCACAAGAGGACAGGCTTAGAATCATAGAATTGTAGAGTTGGAAGGCACCTTGAAGGTCATCTTGTCCAACCCCTGCAATGCAGGAATCTTTTGCCCAACGTGGGGCTCAGAATCATGTCCCTGAGATTTGGATTCTCACGCTTTCTGACTGTGATATCCCTTCCGTCTTGTGGCCTCTCAGGTCTCAGGGACCCGCTTCCTTTGGGGGGGGGGTTACTTCTCTGCTGTGACTGGATCTTCCAAGGCACCTCCCTCCCAGCCTCCACTTCTCCCTTCCATTGTGAGGGTTGCTAACATTTCTTGCTCCATTCACATCATTCATTGAAAGCACTATGATGGCACACCCAGGGCTGCCCCAAAATAGTTCTGGGGGCTGCAGTCTTTTAAGGGTAAAGAGAGTTGTTAGGAGACTTCACTATTCCCCTTGCAGACTTAAAATTCTCAGAGTGGTTTAACAATCTCTCTTCACAGGGAAGTCAGGGAACTGTAATTTTCTGAGGGGACTAGGGGGACTCCTAGCAAGTCCATACACAGCTCTCCTCTGTCTTCTTGATCCCCGCCCACCCAGCAGATGCTGCTTGAGGCAGATGCCTCATTTTGCCCAATGATAGAAGTATCCCTGCCCGCCTCCCTCACGCTATTATCCATGCCACCATGAAGAAGAAGAAGAAGAGTTTGGATTTGATATCCCGCCTTTCACTCCCTTTAAGGAGTCTCAAAGCGGCTAACATTCTCCTTTCCCTTCCTCCCCCACAACAAACACTCTGTGAGGTGAGTGGGGCTGAGAGACTTCAAAGAAGTGTGACTGGCCCAAGGTCACCCAGCAGCTGCATGTGGAGGAGCGGAGACGCGAACCCGGTTCCCCAGATTACGAGACTACCGCTCTTAACCACTACACCACACTGGCTCATCAGCTGCTCTTGCCTGCAGCTGAAGGGGAAAGTGGCCTATGCCAGAGAGATCAAGGAAGCCTGGATAGCCTGGCAGCAGCTGTGCTCTTCCTTCTACTTAGCGAAGCTGCTGCAGCAACACCAAAGGGGTGCGATGTTCCCAGTCAAGGCTTCTCCCCAAAGTGCAGTGCTAAGATTTGCACAAGTCTAAGGGGAATTTCTAACAGTTCTGAATCAGTGGCCAGTAGGAGGGAAGGGCAAAACAAATGTCTTTATTCAACACACCTCTTTGCTGCTGTTGTTCTTGAAACCTTCCGAGCATCTTGGCTTCCCACTCGGGCTCAGAGTTCCTGCCAGCTTTGTACTTAGAAGAGCTGAGTTCACTCTAAAATTCCCAAGCATTCAATAAACTCTGTTGGTGCTAGATAGGACCTTAATATAATGTTACAAGGAGCATTTGAGGTGGTGGGAAATATTTGTGGGGCAGAGAATATCTGCTATCTCTCACTCACTGGAGTCATCTGTATGGTTACCAGAAGTAGGGAGAGGCGGGTTAGACATAAAAGTGAGCAAAACACTCCACATGCTCAAGGTACTTTATTCTCTCCTGCATCAGTGCTAAGACACTTCTGGTTTTGTGGATTTTCTCCCACATTGCTTAGGCTTTACGCAATGAAAGTATGTGTGGATAAAAGAAAAAAGAAGCCAGTGTGTTACTGTGGCACATGCTATCCCTGTTCATGGAAATTGCAACCTATTGCACAGCTCTAAGTTTTCCGGGTCACAAGATGCTCTCAATATGAGTGGTGCTTGGAACTGGGCTCAAAAGCCAATGTAGATTAAATAATAAAGGAGCCACATGACCTGGACAACTGGGCCTGGCAGACCATGAAACTCAGGGGGATCCACTTCTACCGGTTCTCTAGATCCACTCAGTGTGTCCCCCACGAAGAGTCAGCATAGGAAACAAAACATCACTTGACCAACCTTCTCCCAGTTGCTGCCCTCCTGCTGTTTTGGACTACAACTCCCATCAGCCGCACACACAACTGGAGGGCATCAGGTGGGCGGAGGATGATCTTAACTGATGAAAACTGGGATGTTTTTAATGCCTTTCCTATAAACCACTTGGATAAAAGTTTTCTGCAAGTGATCCCTCCCTTTTTTTTTTAATCGCTTTTACCTCAGATTCATTTCAATGGGACTTCTGAGTCTTCTGTATTTTTGACATTTTCTGGTTATAGCATATATAGTTGCAGGGGGTGGGGGGACATTAAATTATTAGCTTGTGTACAACACACTGAGCTTAAATGCTATCCAGCCTGTCAAAAGAAATGTCTTAATTAGCTAGACGAGAGCCTTTTTTCTTGACACAGCTTGTCAGGCAAAACATCCTACTCTGAGGGAGTTTAAGTGAATTCAGTTGTAGGAATTTAATAAGACCTGATTCCGCTTCCTGTGCAGGAGAAGGAACAGGAATTTCTCTCTCTGCTCAGGGGGCTCAGGGGATCCTCAGGGACCTGCGTCAGAAAGAACAGCCAGTTGATGGAGAAGCACAAACCTTCAGGAAGGCAGCGGGAGGAGGCTGGCTTCAAAGGTTTCACGAGAGAAGCTAAAACAAAAGAAGAGACCCCCCCCCTTATTAAATAAAAGATGCAACTGGAAACACGGAAATGGAAATAATTAACAGATTGGATTTTGTTCATCAGGTGCTGGCAGCACTGGAATGTGGGGCCAATAGTTGCAAAAAAGTGATGTACTTTGGAACAAAATCATCCCAATTATGCAACTTTGCCTATCGATGCAGCTACTGCAGTCCAAAGGAAAGATCACGGAAACATTATTGCAAGCAGTTTGAAAATGTCAACTCAATTGTTTTAAAAAGGCAAAAGGGGAAAGGGAGAGAGAAAATGTTGGGCTTGTATGGAAAGCGTATGCAGATCATAATACCAGCACTCTCTCTCCCCCCGTGGATGACAGCAGTAACAAGCTCTGAGATGCTGGGTTTCAGTGTGGCATGAAGACTCAGAATTTGCAGGTTTGGAAAATTATTTCTTGGAGGTCTCGACGCACACCTCTTCAGGGCCAGCCCAAGACATTTTGGCACCTGAGGTGAACCATAAAGTGGCGCCTCCCTCCCCACCAGGGATGAAAGGGTGGGAGAAAAGCTACATTGAGAGCAAGGGGGAGGATGAAAGAGCTACCTGTCCCTCTGGATCCTGCCACCCAAGGCGGTCACCTAACCTTGCCTCATGGCTGGGTGGACCCTGCCCTCCTTTCCGCCCCCTATGCCCCACATGGCCCAGCCAAGCTGCTGAGACTCCAGACACAATGGGATGTGGGGAAGTAGCCTCTGGAGAGCAGCCTGCCTCTTTCAGGTAGGCTGTGAAGACTCAGAGAGCAAGAAGCAGCCATCTCCCCTTGCTGCTGTTCTCCAGCTCAGTTGGGCTACTCCTCCCTCCCCACAGTGAGCCAACTGCCCTGCGAGGAAGAGCAGAAGGAGCAGTGAGTCAACCTGTGCAAGAATGATGAGAAACCAGCAGATTCCAGCCTGGCCTTCTGGAAGGTCAGTGGCTTCTGGCTACATTGCAGGTCAGGCTACTTCTCAGGAGCCACCCCAAGCTGTTTCCGAACTGTAAGCACACCCATTTCTATTCAAACTGGTCTTTAAAGGAACCTTGTAATAGTAAATATTTGGTATCTGGGTTTGTTTTTCCTCCCCCCCCCCCCCGTTTTCCTTTCGTGCCATGTCTTCTTAGACTGTGGGCCCAAGAGGAGGGGCTGTCTGATTTTCTATTGGCTTGTAAGCTGCTCTGGGAGCTTTTCCAGCTAAAGAGCAGGGCATAAATGCTTAGCTTAAATGAACACTCTACACACAGCTTCTAGATTTCTTGTAGAGTACTGATTTAAACATATCAATCTTCAGGCAATAATTATAAAATTAAAACCGGGGGGTGGGGGTGGGAGGAGATATTAGGAAAGGAGAGGAAGTAATGATGCAGCATACAGTTCAAATACTAAACATGGCTCCAAAAACTCCAAAATTGGGAAGCGTAATTGAAAATTTGATCCAAATCAAGCTGCTCCACACTGTGAGATTGGACAGGTTTGTTCCAGGTAAAACCAGAATCCAGTGTCATTGGGTTGCATAGCCAATGTTAATCTTACTATGCTAGTCCAACAATGTTGGTCTTACGCTGCAGAACTGGTCCACAGCTTCAGCAGACACTGGGAGAGCTCAGACTGCAGAGCATAAGACCCTTAATCCTGGGGTTGTGGGTTTGAGCCCCACACTGGGCAAAAGATTCCTGCATTGTGGAGGGTTGGACTAGATGACTCTCAGGGTCCCCTCCAACTCTACAGTTCTTGACCTGGGTTCCCAGAGAGACCTTGTGAAAGCACATTGAGGAGAGCACCCACCTGAATTGTTAACGGAATGAGGCCTAAAAATGCCAGTGACTGAGTCTTCTGCTGGTTTCCTCACTGCAAGGAGTGAAGTTACAGGGAATCAGGCAGAGGGCCTTCTCAGGAGTGGCACCCTCCCTGTGGCACACCCTCCCTTCAGATGCCAAGGAGATAAAGAACTATATAACTTTTAGAAGACATCTGAAGACAACCCTGTATTGGAAAGTTATTAATGCTTGATGTTTTACTTTGTTTTTATATATGCTGTAAGCTGCCCAGCCAGATGGGTGGAGTATAACAACAACAACAACAACAACAACAACAACAACAACAACAACAACAACAACAACAACAACAACATAAACTTCCAGAAATAATAGCTGAGTTTTTAATATGCTTTTCAGGTTATTTGGGTACAATTGCTGGGAGGTCGGGGAGAGAGAGATACACAACACAAAGGTTTTTGCCTTGCTGAGCCTGATATGGGCAGAAGAGATCTTGATGACTCATGCCCATAAATGTGCTAGCATCTTGGCACTCCTTAAAGCTTGCAAAAGGTGAGGCAGATGCGCCATTCGAGAAAGTGCGAGACTGGATACATCAATGATCCAAGTTAGAGCTATGAATTAGCACTAAATATAATAAGCAATGAGAAAACTTTGCCAAATCATGTTTAAAGTACTTTCAACATGAAACTGTTAAAAGTGGCTCCAGACACAATTCTTAGGTATATAAGGCTACTGGACGCACTGGCCACTTTTCATTCACCTGCCTGGTGTCTCTTGGCAGAATCCAAAGGGAAGGTGGAAGTTGCTGGTCCATCAGGCAACAGAAGATGGAGAGAGATGGGACTGCGGAGGTTTCCCCATCCACTTCTGCTGAAACACATAACATTCTGCTCCTCCTATTCTCCTTGAAATCTTTCCATTTCACCTGGTCATGATACAAACTAAGAGCTAGTGCCTGAGTTGGTTTTCCTCCTCCCACCCCAAAGCCTTTTCCTTTCATGTTGTGCCTTTTTATATTTTAAGGCTGAGGGTATTTGTAAGTTACTCTGGGAGTCTTGGCTGAAAAGCAATATAAAAGCATGTTAGATAGATAGATGGTAGGTAGGTAGGTAGGTAGGTAGGTAGGTAGGTAGGTAGGTAGGTATAGATTGCAGCTGGAAATACTGATACAGCCTGTACAAGTTCCCCTTCCAACACTAAAAGAAACGGTGCCAACAACAAGCCAACATCTACAATTTTCAGGTGGGTACCAGGAGGGACCATAGTTTGGTGGTGGTGCACTTGCCTGACATGTAGAAGGCCTCAGGTTCAAACCATTAAAAGGATCCGAGAGCAGGCAATGAGTAAGAGTTCTACTGAGACCTTCAGGAGTTACTGCCAACAAAAGTGGACAATGCTGGATGGACCTAGGTGGCCATGTGTTCAAATTTACAGAGGATGGTTTTCTGTTTGGAAGTGTCCCATCTTTCAAGGAGTCCTCTAGTCAATGGATTTAAAGGTAGATAACCCAAAGAAAAGAGAGCAGGGGCCCCCTTGAAGTTGCCTCATCCACAGAGAGCAGCACCTGGACAGCAGACTGAGCAAGTACATGCAGGTAAATGGACACAGTCTCCCCTGATGGCAGATGGCACAACTGCTCCTTGCAACTGTTAAGCTGCTAACTCTGGCCTGGCAAGTCGGACTGAGCTGTTTGGGGACTACCTATTCCCATGTACTTGCTTGTCAAGGGGCTGAGCTGTATCCCTTCTCAAAGGAGAAAGAGAGCCAGGGTCCAGAGGGTCTAGAGCCAAGGAAAGGGGCAGGTAAAGAAAGGGGCAGAGGGGCCAACTCTCAGCACAGACAGGGAGCCCTGCATAGCCCTTCCTCTCTAGGAGGTCTAATGGCCAAACCGGAGCCTGAGCGCACCCCAGGGCCCAGGAGGATGCTCCAAACTGCAAGTCTGATGGCTCACCCAATGGGGCAGATACTCACCACTAGAGCAAAGGGTCCTGATGGGTTTCATGGCTGCTTAGCCCCACCATAGCTTGCCACCTGATGGCGAGCCCAACCCCCAGGCCAGGGGGGTGCAGCAGGTCACAGCCTGAGCAACGAGATTTGTGTGTCAAAGAGAGCAGAGAAACTGCTTAGTTAATAGCATAGCCTCCAGAATCCAGTCTACACACTTCAGGGTGCTAAGTATGTAAAGAAGAAGAAGGCGGGGGGAAGGAACAGAACTGGGCAAGTGACTAAGCAGCAAGAAGCTGGGATGACACCTAGAAATAGATCTGCTGTGGCAGCATGATTGTTCCAAGGGCAGGATCGCAAATGGCCCTCATGTGGAGCAAGGAGAGAGCATTTCAGGCACTGCTAAGGGCAGGGGGTGTCAGATCAGAACTGTAGTCACTGGAAAACTCTCTTTCAGGAGCCCAGTTTTATGGTATGTGGGATGGATTTTGACCCATGCACTAGAGGTCAGCAGTGGAGGCCCTGTTCATCATCCTGTCAAGACATAGTGACTTTAGGCAGGGACCTCTTGGTAGTGGCTCCTTGATTATGTAACTTCCTCCCTGGAAAAGTACAGTTGCCCCTCTCATGCTTTTGTTATGGACAAAGTATTGGCCTCCTGAGCTTGCACGCTACGTTGTAAGGATTGACAACTGCAATACATGCACACACTACCACTGGTTTCTATACAATTCCCTCTGTTATACTGGGTTCCCCACCATAATAAGGCAAGGAAACCCCATTTTCTGAAGCATAGAAATTTACCAAAAATAGTCAAATAGATGGTTTTATTTAGTTCCGAAAGGTAATAATGGAAATGAGACCCAGGAAGGACAGAAAAAGGTGCCAAGGGATGCCTTCCTGACAAAGCGATATGTAAATACTCTCATGGACTTGTGTGAAGTGGGTACTTGAACCACGCAGGATTGAAAGGGACATGTCTGGATCTCAGGTTTCTGTCTGACACCATACGTTTTCTGTGACATACCTGGGATGTTTTGATGGTGCTGTGGGAAATGTATTGTGGGAAATTTTGGGAACTCTTCAGAAGCCATGTGCCATTTGTTCTGGGCTTCTTCTTCCTTGGTTTTTTTTTTTGGGGGGGGGGGAGCTGAAACCTTGTTGCAACCGTAAAAGCAATCAAAGCTTCCTAGCTGCTGTTTTGCTTCAGTTTGCCTGGCTGTGGTCTCTTACTTGAACCTGACTAATTCAGAACCTGCAGGGCTAGACCCTAGGAAAGTTGGGAGACAGTTTAGGTACTGGACCCTAGGATTTTGTCCTTATCACTTTCAGTATTTAGACATCAATTACAGATGTTTTTGTTTACCTGGCTCTAGGGACATACATTTGCTCTAGGATTCATAGTTTTTAGTTTTGCGCTTTTAGATGTCTTAAATTAACTATTGTATACAAACTGTCCTTTTTTAAAATTCTGAAGTGCACTAGGCCCTGCCTCCTTTGGGAGGCTGGGTGATATATAATACAATCTTTATTATTATTTCATCTATCTTGAATCTGCCCTGGTCAGGAAGACGGAGGAAGGAAGGAGCAATAAATCAGTCATTGAGGCTGCTCACTTGAATGTCAACAACATCAATTTCTCTTACTTTGCCTCTTTATTTAGGAAGCAGGCAGTATCCCTGAGTAACAAGAAGTACTGCTAACTCCACCCTACCCCCCCCTGCATTAAGATTTAAAAAACCAAGTCCACAGTTCCAGGAGGAAGTGGAGTGCACCTGTGCCCTGTGACAAACAACCACAACTTGGTATACCTTACTCATCAGCTGTGAAATACCACAGCCCAAGAAAGTGGAGGCTGAGAACAGAAGGATCAGAAATCCTACAATTCACCCAACACAACAATGGACTTTCCCCAAAGAGCAAATACAATTTGCACATCAGATAAAGGTCACAGCAAGGAACTCCTGCCTGGAATTTCTTGGGTGATGGGAAGGGAGAGAGCACTGGAATCAAACTTATGGATTCCATTCACATATTATTATAACATCACTTCTTTTGGCGGATGAGGTAGTCAGAGAGACAAGGGCAGAGAAGGCGACTGGATGTGGCAGGCAACCGTGTGGCCTGAATTATCAAGCACAATATTTTTCTTGTTAAGCATAACTAATGAAAGGCACAGGCATTTATCAAGCAGACGCTTCCCTCTGGTCCTCGGCAGCCACCGTCTGCTCGCTCCTCCTGCCCAAAATGCAAAGAGACACAGAGCAGGAGCCGGATCTGCATTTTCAGGGAAAGGAGAGCTCAGGGCTGCAAACAAAACACCTCCTGAGCCACCTCAGACACATCAAGGCACCTCCACTGGGCGGGGGGGGGGGGATGGCAGACTGGATTTTGAAAGGAACCTCAAAACTCTTATTGGCTGCAAGCGATGGAGCAGGGATGGGGAAGCCAAGGCCCTCCCAATGTTGCTGGGACTACAGCTCCCATCAGCTCCAGCCACCAGAGGTGCCAAGTTCCGCCCAATATTGGAGGGGTGTGTGAAATGTGTGCATGACATCAGGCACGTAGCGGCACATCATTGGCGCAAGACCTGCCACCACGAGGCTCGGCCCCTCATGATTGGGGGGCTTCAGCCCCATCCCAATAGACTTTGGCAGGGCTATAGAGTTGGCACCTATGCCAGCCATCATGGCCAAATGCTTAGCTGTAAGACAGTTGCAGTCTGGTTCTCCATCCCTGTTATAGAGAAGTCTGAGGACCACTTTGCTGGACCACAGCAAAAGACTCCAGGAATGCCTGCACTTACGCAGGGTTTGGTTTCCTTGGAATGAAGGTCAGTGTCACGGTGGCTGAGCTATCTTTAGGATATATGGTTTTATTTACACATATACACAACTTTCCCCATTAGTCACAGCTTTGGATCCAGCACAGACCCAGCATGTCTCTGGGTCTCCAACTTCCAGCCTGCTTCCAAGCTCAGTTCCCACACACTGGCTATTCTTCTCCTACTTAACAGTTTGAGGGGGGGGGTGGAGGCCCACCCATTGGTTCTATGGTACAGAGCAACTTCTTTGGATATGGCAAATTGTGGTACTTAACTAGTCAGTAAAAGGCATTACCTAGACAAAGGAGCTGGTTTGGCAAGCTCTTATAGCCAACACACACACAGCACAAAACATGTTTGGAAAGGGCACAGGAATCATCCAGACTGTTCCCCCCCACCCACCCAATCTCATGACAAAATGCATTTTGTACACATAATTTGGTTGGAGAACTGCATGGCAAAATGGAGAGCAGTGCAAATTTTGAAGGATACATGCGTTTCAGGAATCTGAATCCCAGCCCTTGTGTAAGTTGCCTAACAGAAGGGCAGGCCATTCCGACAACCTTTCCTGCACCTCCAAGCATTGATTTGAAGTTCATGTAATTAAGCATAAAACAAACCTCTCTGTTTCTGTTGGCACTGATCCACAGACAGCAATGTGTCCCTGCTTACATATCAGTCTGCCTTTTGCTGAGGGATGAGGGGGGCTGAGGGGGGCTGCTTTCTTCCCCATTGTCAAGCACAAGTTGTGGTCTGTTTACATTTCCTGCGCCACAGGAGACCTGCTTAAATATTTAAATCTCCCAAATCCCCAATTTCATTTGTATCAGCAACAATTAATGAAGAGGAGGGGGGAAATGGCTTGCCAGTTAGATTTCAGAGTATTTTGGTAGGAGAGAGAAAGCAAATAAAAATTTATCACAGATTGATGTCTCTCTCGCCAACCCAGAATGCAATGCTCATGGCCTGTGTGTCACCCCCAACAAAAACAGTTTGGTAATGGAAATGCTGACAGAGCATTAAGCATCCCCAGCCCCTCGATAATAACACCTTTGCGAAAGCACACCTCAAATGGCCGGGTTCCAAGGATGGTGTTATAATGAGAGGCGCAGTAGGGGCCGTGCTGTGGGGGACATTGTTTTCAATCTCACAGCACAACTGGGTGCAGCGAACGGTGTGTGATCTGCCTTCGAAAGACGGACACTGCCAGCTTCTTGCAAAGTATCTTTGCTTGCAAGGTTAAGGGGGTGGGGGGGTGGAAGCGGCAAGGAGCCAAGCCTCGCATCACCAATGAACAGGGAAATAAATTTACTTGGAGCAACAATGGCTTGAGGTCCTTGCTCATGTTAAGAGGCAGTGCACCTCTCCATATCAACTCAGGTTCCCCACCCCTCCCCAAAGAGAAGTGAGCAGGCACTAGAACCCGGGAGGAGAAAGGCTCCTTCGACCTTCAAAGTTCAGAGGTCAGGACGAAAGGCGATACTGGGCAGGACTCTCACAAACAAGAGCTCACTGCCGTCAGCCGAATGTCACCAGCCTTGCCCTGGGCTCCCCAATCTCTCTCACCGCCCACAAAAACCAACAAATGAATAGATGAAGAACCTGCCCATGTGACGCTGGCACAACACCCCACCCCACCCCACACACTGTGTAAAAGAAAGAAAGTACTATCCCCCTTTCTTTCTCCCCTGCCCTCTCTCCCCACTCTCTTCTCCCCCAACCTCACACTGCCTATGACAGTCGGGTCTCACATCGGATGTTACTGATCTGTAGAAAGGACTCCATGTATTGAAAACAGAGGTGCTGTATGTACTTTTGTTACCCCCAAAAATCTTTTAATATTTAGAATTAAGAAAAGAAAAGGGATTCCTAGAGAAGTGAAGGTGAAAGGTCAGCTTACTGGAAGGAGACCCAGGAAACAAAAGGAAGGAAACATGTCTGCCCACATTGTTAGCCTATGAAACTCATTGCCCCAAGATGTATTGGATGGCCACAAGCTTAAATGACTCCAAAAGGGGATTAGACAAATTCGCAGGAACAAGAAAGTACAGTAAATGCATTGTGGGGGTTGGATTAGTTAACACTTTAGATCCCTTCCAACTCTACAGTTCTATGATTCTGTAATTCTCACAATGCTGTTCAATGAGGCCACCCAATTTAGCTGAATGGTGAAAGACAAGAAAGAGGAAGCCCGTCTGTGGAATTCACTGCCACAAGAAGTAACAGTGGCTACCATCAGCTTTGGCAGCTTTCAAAGTACAGACAAATCTATGGAGGATACGTCTATCAATGTCTACAAGTCAGGATGGCTATGCACCCGCTCCTTATTGGAGACAGCCAGCTTCTCTGAGTGCCAGCTGCTGGGCATCAGGAGCGAGGAGACTGCTGTGGTGCTGAGGTCCTGCTGCAGGCTTCCCTGTGGGTCATCTGGCTGGCAGAACAGGATGCTAGACCAGAGAGGCCTCTTGTCTGAGCCAGGAAGGCTGCTCTTACCAGGGAGCCTGTCCAGGGTGTTTGAAATGCAGAATGGCAACCCCACTGGATAGGATTAAGGAAGAATCTCCCTGGTGCTCCATTATATATCTATTCACAGACAGAGTGAGACAATAGGGCATTGTGGCAGTGATCAATGCTGCAACATCCCACACGAGGGCTTAGAGGAAAGGAAATGGATTAAAAAGGGGCAGCAGATTGATTTCAAAACAGAGACAAAGCCCAGTAAAATGGGGGCAATTCAAACACATTGATTGCAGCTCACTTGACGAGTAATTGATACTGTGAGCAAACAATTTCAGAGGCTGGGGGAATATAATAAAGCAACAATAGGGACTCACCTCCTTTGAAGAATTACAAGGAGCTGAATTAGGGGAAGGGGCATTTCACCTGCGCCTGGGCATCTTGTACAGAAGTACTTCTTCACTACTTTGGCACAAGAGCTGCAGCATCCAAAGCGATGGATTCAAATGAAAAGAAAGGAGATTCCAGCGAAACATTGGGAAGAACTTTCTGATCTATTTGACAGTGGAATGGACTGCCTGGTGGACTCTCCTTGTTGGAGGTTTCAAAACAGAGGTTGGATGGCTACCTGTCAAGGATTCCTTAGCTGTGATTCCTGTATTGTATTGGATTAGATCATGGGTAGGCAACCTAAGGCCCAGGGGCCAGATCTGACCCAATCGCCTTCTAAATCCAGCCCATAGACAGCCTGGGAATCAGCGTGTTTTGACATGAGTAGAATGTGGGCTTTTATTTAAAATGCATCTCTGGGTTATTTGTGGGGCATAGGAATTTGTTCATTCACACACACACCCCAAAAAATATAGTCCACCCCCCCCCCGAAGGTCTGAGGGACAGTGGACTGGCCCCCTGCTGAAAAAGTTTGCTGACCCCTGGATTAGATGATCCTTTGGGTCCCTTCCAAGCTACAGTTCTGTGATTCTGATTACTGCCGCTGAGCTGTATATAGTCAAGTTTCTTGGAGTTTGTGGGAGTTGCCGCTCTAAGCATCTGAAGGGCACCAGGCTGGGGAAGGCTGACATGCAGAGATAGGTCTCCTTTCTGTGAACATCCTCCTAGCTCTTCTCCAACTCCAACATTTTATTATTGGGGGGGGGGTGTACGTGTGTTGGCAAGCCAGCCTTCTCAATGTCTGGCCTGGTTGAAAGTCAGTTAAGAAATTTAATAGCAATATCCCCCCCCCCCGCTGCCTCATGCATAGTGTATCCCTTCCCCCACCCCCTAAAATGAGCTCTGTACAAATTGCATTATGATTGCCGCCTCGGAAATAAACTGCGGTATTTAAGTTAATCATGCATCACATAACTCTACATTCCCGGGGGGAAACTATGTTTATAAACTAAGATGCATTCCTTAGGCAGGAGGCTGGCATTTATGCCTTCAGTTACAATACACTATCATATAACTAACTATCTGCTAGAGCATTGTAACTGAAGGCAAATGAGCAAAGGCACTGATGCTCAAGCCATTTAAGTTGTGTTTGAGCTCTTGCCCTATGAACATATTTGTGTTGCCCTGCCTCTTTTTCAGTTGCATTTAAACATTAATAAATGAGGGGTTCTGTTTTGCAATAGGTTGACAGTACCTGCATGTTTACTGTATATTCACAGTCGTGAAAGAATCAGATACAACCAGTATGGAATTTCAAAACGAAGTGTTACTGAGTGGTGAGTAACTCTAGGGATGCCTGTGCTTGCCCAGGGTTCGGGGCTTTTTGGAATGAAGGCCAGCAGAGATTGTGGTGTCTTTAGGATATATGGTTTTATTTACATATCTGCAGCACAAACATAATAAGATGGAGGGGCTTTGGGTTCAGCACAGAGCAAGCAGGTCTCTGTGTCCGCAGCTTTCCTGTCTGCTTCCACTCAACTTGCACTCATCCCACTGACTATAGCAGCAAAGTCAGGGCAGGGAGCCCCACCCATTTGCCTGGAGGGCACCATCACTGAGTTGTAGCTCTTGCAACCCAGCTCATTCCTTTGGGATGCTGATGAGATCAGCTAAGTCACAACTTCTTCTGTGAGATTCTAACCCTCCCGGGGTGCAGGACCCCAAGAATTGGAATGGACACAGGGCATCATCCAGACTGACTCCTCCCCAACCCATAACAATATGAACATGTTTATTTTGCCCTGACCCCAAAATAGGTTCTAGATAAAAGGGGGAACAGTGCAACAGCCATAACAACAGGGAGAGGTTACAAGAGTGCACCCGTTTTTAATCAGTGAAATGCTTGCAAGTCTGGAGATTTTTAATGTTGGTGCTCAGTGGCCCATTTACATTCACAGAAGCTTCTGAGCTGAAAAGGGTGGTCCGCATCTACAAAAAGAATGCTGCATCCTCGTCCAGTAAAAGGCGACGTCTGGCCAATTGTGAAAGGCGACTTCTTCCTTTGTAGACAAACAAGGCAACTTAATGAATCCCCCTCATCGCACTCTGCAGGCGACGATTGTTCCTGCCCATACACCTGCTGCAACTCACTCCAGAAGATCACATTGTGGTTGTGAAAAATAGTTTGCTATTTTGGAACCCCTGGCAGCCAGAGAAAAGCGCTAAAGGCCCAGCTCTCATTTATCTTGTGTCAGAACAGGAGCCAAATGGGTGCCATTTTGCCTGGCGGCTGGTGGAGGGAGAAAGGAAGGGAGGGAGGGAGGAGGCAGTGGCAGCAAAACATATACGTGCGTGTGTGTGCAAACACACGCACACACACTTATTTATTTATTAGGGCACTTATATCTCCACCTTTTTTTTCTCCAAGTGGGTTAAGGTGGCCTATATGATTCTCCCCATCCTTATTTGACCCCACAACAACCCTGTGAGGCAGGTTAGGCTGAGAGGCAGTGACTGGCCCAAGGCTTCATGGCCAGCTGGGGATTTGAACCCTGGTCTCCCAGGTCCAACACTCTCACCACTACCCCATACTAAAGGTAAAGGTAAAGGTACCCCTGCCCGTACGGGCCAGTCGTGTCTGACTCTGGGGTTGCGTGCTCATCTCGCTTAAGAGGCCGGGGGCCAGCGCTGTCCAAAGACACTTCCGGGTCACGTGGCCAACGTGACAAGCTGCATCTGGCGAGCCAGCGCAGCACACGGAAACGCCATTTACCTTCCCGTTAGTAAGCGGTCCCTATTTATCTACTTGCACCCGGGGGTGCTTTCGAACTGCTAGGTTGGCAGGCGCTGGGACCGAGCAACGGGAGCGCACCCCGCCGCGGGGATTCGAACCGCCGACCTGATGATAGGAAAGTTCTAGGCACTGAGGTTTTATCCACAGCGCCACCCGCGTCCCTACCCCATACTAGGTCTGTGTAATTAGCAAGAATTGAGTGCTAATAGAGAGGACAAGGGAAGATGTTAGGCTTGTGGTGGGATTTTCTTTTTAAAAAATACTAGGACCCCCCAACTCAATGCCTACCAAGTGGAGCCAGGTTCTTTATCCCCTGACAGAATACCACAATTCTCACTTGGAGAGGGCATTCGGATGTGGGGAATTTTGTGTTACTTTTTCTGGTGATAATGCCACCACTCCTGCCCTGTTCTCTAATATTCCTTTCACACTGCAGCACCAGTTGTGCCAGGGTACTGTCGCTTTTTGACTGACAGGCTGGCACGTCATGCAAAATTTCATTAACACTACTGGGTGTGGTGTGACACAACAATGCACGTCATTGGACAATGCACCATTTCTGCACATGGCTGCTTCTGCTCCCCCATGAAAATGGAAGGGAAGAACTGCATGGTGGTATAGTGCCCCATATTTCATCACTGTACTCCCATGATCTTCTATGAATGGATTTCCCTCCCTGGAATCAGATAACATGGAAACATATGAGCCACCACCTAGGGTCCGAGGGGTCTCCCCAATAAAATATTTGAGGGGACCGCCCCCCAAGTTGATGGGCATTGCCAGTCAAATGTGATCAATTATGCAGGGTGGGGTTTATCTCCCCCCCCATATTTTGTTCAAATTGGCACCCCTGCATGGAAATCAGCCCTAAATGTGCACTATATTCCATTATTTTTCCTGAAGCGGCTTTTACATTATGGGAAAGCTCAAATATAATGCAGAAATTAACACTTAGGGGAAATGCCAGGGGAATGAAACAAACTGAGGTGTGAATGCAACCTTGGGACACATTCACCACCTGCAGCAGCAGCAGTAGCAGCAAAGGATTCTGAAAAACTGCAGCACAGGAGCAATAAAAAGTCAAGATGAAGAACTATAAATTAGAGTTTACAAATAAAACAAGCACACCCACACTGGAGATGCCTCATGCCTGGAGAAATGGAACTCAATATCCCAGCCAGATACCTCCACACACAGCTTTGATATATTTGCCTAACTAACCAAATGGCTGCTTCTGTGTGTTTATAAAGTTATCCTCCATGAAACCAAGGTGCAAATGGGATGTTTATGACAAGGTGAGCCAAATGCAACTTTATTCCTCATAGCACTGAAGTTCCTGATCTGGGCGATTCTCAGCAAGGTGACTTTGCTTCAGATGAAATGGGAGCCAATGCTGGTAGAAGCCATGGATGGCAGTTGGTGCAGGAGGGTTGTAGCTCAGTGGCAGAGCACCTGCTGTGCATGCAGACGGTCCCCCCACATCTTCAGGCAGGGCTAAGAATGACCCTGCCTGAAACCCTGGAGAGACGCTGCCAGTCAGTGTAGACTCTGTAGTCCTCTGGATGTGTCAGACTCCAACTCCCATCATCACTGATCACTGACCATGCTCACTAGGACTGACGGGAGTTCACAGAGGGTGCTTTTGCTGGGAAAGAAGCAGCATCTGCTTTGCACACAGAAGGTCCCAGGTTCAATTCCTGGCATTTCCAAGTAGTTCTGGGAGAGACGCTCTGTCTGAAGCCCTGGAGAAGCCCTGGGAGACACTGCAGACCCAGTGGCGGAGCTTCATGCTCCAGCACAGGGGGCAGAGAGCGGGTGGGGGCGTGGCTGGTGTGCGTCCAGGGGGCGTAGTGCCAAGCATGGGTGGGGGGCAGCCGTGATGGCACCCCACCAGAATCGCGCTGCCGGTGGTGGTGCGCTCCCCCCACACCCCTCTTCCTCCACCAGTGTGTAGACCAGACTCTTTTTGAGTCTGTGGCTCCCTTGACCAACTGCATTCTTTCTGTGGCACCACTGCAGGGCTCAGGAGCCCAGTTATGTCACCCCTTGCCTGCAGAGCTGGCAGCCCCTCACCCTTTTTCGAACACCCTTCCTTGGAGAGTGTTCCCTCAGCCTCCTCTCCTCTTGCCTCTCCTTGGGAGTCCTCTGGGCAGCCGCAGTTGCCCATCCCCCTGGTCTCTGAGCTGCCCAAAGAGAGGTGCCTCCTCACACTGCCCCACAGCGGCCTGGGAAGAGGATGCCCCCAGTCTTAACAGCCTGACAGAGTGTTAGGTACTGAGCTGAATCCTAGAACAACAGGATCCAGAATGCAGCAGTCTGATTGGTCCACAGGAGCCACCCAATCCAGCTCCAAGTGGAAGTGAATCAGCGACCTGATTGGCCTGCAGGAGCAGCCAATCAGGCTTCTGGAGGAGGTGAATCTGCAACCTGATTGGCCTACAGGAGCAGCCCGGAATTAGCCAATCACACGGGGCCCATTGTGTAAATGAGAGAGAGAGAGAGAGCGCGAGCTAGACGATTTGGGGAAAGTTTCATTCATTGCTACTATGAGCTGAATAAAGAGCATGAAATTCACACTCGACTCTGAGTATATTTCACAGAGACTGGCCAAAGATGAACATGAGGCCAGCACATTACCTTCAGAGGCAGCAGTGGGTGCTGCCAGGCCTAAAGGCATGGCGTAAAGGATCCCCTTCAGCTCTGGGCACTCAGCTCCCAGGCAGGCCTTGCACACAGCAAGCACAAGAAATGCCAACACAGCGCGCGCCTGCCTGCCTGCCTGCCTGCCTGCCTGCCTGCTTGCTGAGCTCCCTCACCCATTTGCTAGCTGGCAACCAGCACCCCCTGGCCAGCCCCAAAGGCGCCATTTGACTGGAAAGCTGCAACAAAGAGTTGTGCACCAGAGGCAGAGATGCAAGAGGGCATCCGAGGAGGAAGCGAAGGGAAGAGGGACAGACACCAGTATTGTCCGCGGCACCCCTGACCATACTTCAAGGCACCCTAAGGTGCCACAGCACACAGGTTGAAAACCCCTGCAGTAGACAATACTGAGCAAGATGAACTAAGTGTCTGACTCAAGATAAAGGCAGCTTCCTATTTTCCTATATGTTCTCCCCCCCCCCATATTCCATGTGCTTCATCTGCCCCTCACTCTCTACTTGTGGGGACCCCCCGAAAAAGGCAGGGTGCATCTCGGTCCCTCTCTAGTACAAGTGTCAAATCCAGTGCCTGCTGCCAAATATAGTATCCTGCATTTAAAAAAAAAAACGTGAAATCAAGTGGCTGGACCACAAGATAAGCTTGGAAATATGGTTAGTCAGGTGAAAACAGGAGAGAGCTGGAGAAAAAGCCCCATGTCTAGTTTTTATACTGTGCATAACAATTGAATCCTCACATTCCTTGTCTGAAACTTCTTTCTTTTTAACAACACACAAGCAAAGCACACAATACCACAGAATGAGCCACCAGCTCTCTTTTAGATGAGGAGGACAAAGCCCAGAAGAGTCCCAGACAAGCTGCCTGGTTTGCCCTCTGAATTTTTTTTTTTATAAAGAAAATAAAAGATACCGAGCATCTGTGCAAGCCGAGTGCTTTGCCAAACACCCATCAGTTCAGAGGCCCTCCCTTTTGAAACAGTGTTCTAATGATCGGAGACGTTTTTGAAGTTGGTTCCCCCTACCTCCTTCAGATTATTGGCAAACAGCTTTGCTGGAGAAATGCTAAGATGAAGGTTACCTTGAGTATCTCCTTAGAATTTTTGATGGTGCTCAAACTCCCGAGAAGTTTAAAGGAGCTCAGTTCTCATTTGTGGAAACTGCTTCTCAAGAGGGAGGGCTGGAGCCCAAAGCAGAAAATCTTCCTACTCCTCCCATTAGCTTGCCTGGGTCACAATCCAACAAGAAGTCCCTTTGTACAAACCCCATTGAAATGAACATGAGCTGTGCAAGAGCATTACGGCAGAGGGCAGCAGTCACCAGAGGAAAGCACCAGTTGGCCAGCACCTGTAACATCATCTACTACTGTGCTCTTATGCAGCCCTCCTTCATCTCAACAGCGTTTGCGGTGGATAATTTCCCACTGGATTGTGTTCTCCGTGGCTCAGAACTGAAAATTTATCACATTTATGATATGCCCTTCTTTTGATGAGCTCACAATCATGTACCTGGTTCCTCACAGTGAGCCTGGCCCAGGCCCAGGAGCACTGCCAAGCTGTCCCTAATGTGGAGCAGGCAAATCCCCAAAATCTAGGTGGTCACCTTCCCCAGCACTATAAAGAGAAACACATGCATAAAAAATAGATCTCTGCCCCGAAGAGCTTAAGGTCTGGATGTTACTTCATCTAAAGTACTGTTGGCCGAGCCACCCTTTCTCTCTCCTCTGTCCCACCAGCAGTAAGGCCCAACACCTTTAACAGCTGTAGGAAAAGATTAGACCAGAAAGCCCCATTACTTCTCCAATTTGTTTTTTTGTTTTTTAATAAAGCATGTGCAGTAGAAAAGAGGATAAACGAGAACAAGTCATACATCAAAGAAGTGGGTCAGCGTCTTTCTTGTGGCACTTGGAAATGTTGGGTGCATCAGCATTTTGTGTTAACAGTTGCACCTGGCTGGACCAAAAACAATACACGTGGCAGTGACTTAATTTCTGCTTCTTGAAAGGTTCACAAATGTACTCACAGCGATTGCCTAGCAACTCTATTATGTGGCCTCTGGTTCTGACAGAAATCTTTCAAGGCCCAAGGTTTAAAATAGCCCTTGCACCTCCCCTTTCAACGAAATGACATGGCCCACATACCCAAAGTTATGTCACATGCTCCTCGTTCAAAAGGTCTCAGCAAACACTGGGCTCCAGGTTCTGGAACTGGGCTGGAGGAAGCTGGGTGTTTATGCTAGCAGACAAGGAGTGGGTCTGTGGTCCAAGCAGGTGGGGCAGAGTTCCAAAGCAATGGATAAGGATTGGAGGAGCCAAAGGAGATGCACGTGCAAAGACAAAGCCAGGCAGCAGGGTCAAGATCCTAGCAATATTCATTTATGCATTTAAACTGTCCCATTTCAGCAAACAGGGGTGCCAACTTGAATAAAATATTGGGAGGTAAGCCCCACCCAACATGATTGATCACAAGACGTGGCGCACACACACCATTTGAATGCCAATGTCCATCAACTTGGGGGGGCAGCCCCCTATAATATTTTATTGGAGGGGGGGAGCGAAGGGACCTCAGCAAGCTCCTACGTCAGCAAATTAAACCACTATACCTAAGATGTATTGTTGCCTCTTACATTTTCTCTAAACTAGGCAGCCCCAGTTGTCATAAGCTTTACTTATATGGGAGTTTATTCCATCCACTTGATCATTTTCTGGCTGTCTTTTTCCAACTTGACAACATCCTTTTTGAGGTGAGGTGACCAGGACTGTGCACACTATTCCAAGTGCAGTTGCACCGTTGATTTGTCTTATAATTGCATCATCATATTGGCAGTTTAGAGGTTACATACAACTGTACTAATGTGCTTCCATATTAACACCCATAGACTTCTGCTGCAAAAATAGAGTTCTACATGGGATTTGGCTCTTTTATACACATAATATACATATTTTTTCTGTATAATTTTGAAAGACAAAAACCCAACAATGCATTAGCAACTCAGATATTCATCATCATTCAGTAGAAGAGACTGTTCGATGTGGGCAAAGTCTGAACAGGTCAGAACCACCAGATACCCTGCCCTCTGTTGAGAAGGCTTTCCTCCTCCATCCCGTGAGGGAGGAGAGAAGCAGAAGAAGGTTGTTCCAAGCTCAGTTCCAAGATTGCCAGTCTATTGTTCTCTTCCACACAGAGATGCTTTGATGACATCATCTCAAGTCAAGGAAGAGGGGGGGAAATGCCACCTATCAGAAGGCTCTCCAACTATTGCAGCTTCTTTGGCAATACATCACACTTACTTGGCCATCTCTTTAGTTAAGGCCCGGTCTCCCAGTACCTTGTTAACTGCTTTGGGGGTTGTTGTTTTACAGTCAAATGGTGTATACATTTTATAAAACAAGCTAGCAAGCAAAAGGAAGTCTTGCCAGGCTAAGTTTGTCCACCTAGTCTGACCTCTTTAGCAGTCTCTTTTTGCAACCAGGAACCTGTAACAACAAGAACGACAGCAGCATCAGCAGCAATAACAATAATTTCAGCCATTCTACATGTGCCCATTGTTTGCCACAACATGGTAAACCCAACTCAGGTAATTAGACACTTTCCATGCCATGCAATGAGGTAGAAATTCTGTCTCACATATGCAAGAATACAGCCCGACCACAAAACTGATAAGAACTAGGCTGGATCTACACTGTTCTGGAAAACACTATTTTTTATATATTATAATGCTATTAAAAATTGCTCCCAATGCAATTTCCCTTTGGCAAAGACTGCTGCTCTACAGCGCCCTCTGGTGTTACATTTTTAGAACACTTTTTAACGTTATTACTCATCAGTGTAGATTAGCCCCCAGTTTAGGAGATTGCAATACAACTTCAGATAAGGTACAAAGAGGGCTCTGCACGTACAGTAGGAAAAATGGGTGGATTAAATCATTTCAAGGAGGGTGGTTGGATGAGAGATGGTGGAGCAATCAGGAAGCTGATCTGGGAGAGGATGAAGCAGCCAAGTTAATGTAATGTTTATTATGTTGTGTGTGTGTTAATAGAAAGCTCTCTGGACTCTGTCCTGTAATGCATTGCTCAGTAAAGCCCAACCAACTGGAATCTTGGCATGAGCCTCTGTATTGAACCCCAAAGGGAAATTCCTACGCCAACACAGTCCTCCTCACCAGCCTTTAAAACCCTTTGTTAGAAGCCTTCTGTTTAGCACTCACATTAACAAAAGATGCACACAGGAACTTTGCGCGTTAATTCCTTACTCCCCTGCTATCCTTCCTGCCTCTTCTTCCTCCCCCCCCCCCTTTCCCTCCCACACTGCTCTGCTTTTTATATAGTCAACTCATGCAAACTTGACTGTGTATCTCCATATCAGGAGCTTCCTTGCTGGCATCAAGATTGAAAACCTAATTTTCCTTCCTTCTACTTGAATTGAATTGTTGTTATTATCCAGTTTTCCAGATGTGAAGATCTGTCAGGGACTGTCAGGCCCCACGTATCTAAATTTGTACGCCAAACGGGAGGCTGGGCTGGCGGGTCTGAAATCCCGCTGTGCTGCTAAAATGGGAGGGGGGGTGTAATTTCTTTCTCCCTGACAATCAATGTCCCATTGTTATGACTCCTGTCTTGTCTTCGGAAGGTGCCCCTGTTATTTCTTAATAATGTATGTAATGCATCTAATAGCCCAAGAGGCCTGCCAGCGCCACACTCCTCAATCGCAAAAAACCCTCTTTCTAAAAATTAGGCATTATTTGACATTGCAGGGCTAGGTTTTTGTTCATTTGTTTGTTTGTTTAGTGTAGCAGACGGAATAATCTGGAGTGAATTATTTCTTCAATAAAATATCCCTGCTTCACAACATGAAAGGGAGCCAGGGGAGAAGGGAATCCATCCTCCAATTATATGGCAAATAATGCCACTGAGCGAAGAGGTTGCCTTTTCAAGGAAAACAAAATACCCTCTCAGGGTGATGCTTTTGACTGGCAGCAGGGGTCTCCAGGGGCAGATGCTGAAGGAGGGGCAACAGGAAGGAGTTGGAGGGCAAAGCTGTGGGGGCCGTAAACTGGGCTCCTGCCCTCAGGGGGAGTGCAGGATGTGGCCCCACTCAGACGCTGCCAGTCGGATTACCTTTTGCCATCTTATTCTTTGCCTCAGGAAAATGACTTGGGCCAGCCCTGAGGTTGGTGCTCCTCCTGAGAGCCAACGTGGTGTAGTGGTTAGAGTGCCAGACTTGGACCTGAGAGACGACGCAGGGCTCTTTGAGCTCCTTGGAGGAAAGATGGGATATAAATGTGATTATATATACACACAGAGAGAGAGAGATAATTGTTATTCATCCTTGTGATCACTATGATTATTAGCATTTGAATGGAAGGCACATATAGTTTCACAGTAATCCATAAAACAATCACAAAATGCCATAATGTTGCCAGGGGGGGTCCTCCTGAGACAGAGAGAAGGCCTCCCCTTTCCATGCAGTCAATGTGTCTAGGTTTATTATTAGTAATAATAATCATAATCATAATTATTATTTAAATTTGTATACCAACCTTCATTCAAAGATCACAGAGCAGTTCACAACATTAAAAAAGAGAAAATACAAAATATATAACAAAACTAAACTAAACCAATAACCCCCTTCCAATAAACACATTATAAAAGCCATTGAATGTTGAAGAGAAACGTTTTTGCTTGGCGCCTAAAGATATGTAATGAAGGCACCAGGCAAGCTCCACTGAGGAAAGCGTTTCATAAATGAAGAGCCACTGCATGAAAGGCTCATTCCAGGAGCGGCCTTTGGTCTTTCAAATTGCACTGGGGCCTCGTGTAAGGCTAAATTCGGCACACACACCCCTTCTAGACTTGCCTTCCACTCTGCTCAATTCACTATGTCATAGCTGCAATGCCCTGTGCACGCACCGCCCCCCCCCCCAGCTCAGCACCCCGGATGGTGGAACCGGACATGCTGCCCTAAATCCGCCCCTGGCTGGCACAATGAGGATGCACACTTTCACTAGACCATTTGTCCATCACACAACGGAAGCAGGGGGCTTGTCAATCTTCAGGGGGTGCATACATTTTAAGATTTTTTTGTCTCTCAGGCATGGCAGCTGAAGGTTTTTCTGTCTTGCCACGACATCAAGTGATGGCTTGACTGATATTGTGCTGTTTCCAGGGGCTTTTCTGGGTGAAGGAGGAGAGAAAATGGCTGCCACCAGTGGCCTATTAATCTGTCCTTTGGTGGCAGTGGGGAAGGGAGGGGGAGTCTCTTTAGCTCATATACAGACAGCTCTGCTGTGCACACTCACCTGAGGAGAACTGAGGCACAGCAAGAGTACCTTGGACAGCTCCTTGCTTAGCTGAGGCTGGACTGGGCTCAGATGTTGTTTCAGCAGCAGCAGCAGCAGCAGGCAAAGCCTTAAATAGTAGCTGCTGCTCTGTCTCAGCTGCGAGTTCCACCTTTGCTGGGAGGAGCTTCTTCATTTAAAGGGGCCCAGCCTGCTTTAATACTTGTTGACTCTGATGGAGCCAGGAAGGTGGTTGTTGCATTAAGAAACCTTGGGGGGCAACACAACAGCCTTGGGCTCTTGGTGGAAGAGCCACCATGTTAGATGCTTATGGGGCCAGCCCTCGGGGCAATCCCCTCTCCCACATTGAATCCCAGGCCCCAGGCCTCACCCTTTGAAGGAGTCTGACTCCAGGGTCATGGCACCGGCCTTCAGCCCACTATTAGCCTGGCCAACTCTGGTTTTCAGAAGTCACAACAATTGTCAGAATGGAACCAAAAGGCGCTGCCCCAAACACAGCTCCACCCCCCACCCCCCGCAGGAAGTGTTCTGTATTATTTAGTCATGATAATTCAGAGTGGTGCTTCAGGGTTTTTGTGCTGCTTTGGGCAAAATGTTGTATTATAAATGATACCACATAAAGCTGAGCTTGACCTGCCTGTTGATGCAGAATAATCTGACTTAATTTGGAATATTAACGACATATTGTGGCCTAAAGGAGTTTTTTCCTTCTCTCTCTCTCTCTCTCCACTCACCCCTTTCTAGGTGTACCACTGAATTATACAAGAATCTCTCTCTCTCTCTGGTAAAACTAAAATATAAGTAAATCTCCAGTTTTTATACTAGCATACAAGATACACAAGCAGGAAGAATATATTGAATCTGAACTACACAGACAGTGGGAGGGGGAGGAATTGACTCAGCTGAATGGGATAATGCATGTATTTTTTTAAAAAAGAGAGAAGTTTTTTTCCTTGAATTAAGCATTTAAGGTGGTGGAGAAATCTAACAATAATAGTGATTAGTATTATTCAGTATTTCTGTGATGTCATTTACATAGTTTCATAAGCGAAAGAAAAGAATAGAAAACCTACAGTACATTTGAATGCAGAAGGGCTCAGTCCAAGCAGGTAAGTGTCAGTGCACCCCCACCCTTGAGTCTCCTGGGTGTATTGGACTATTATTTTATTTATTCATTATTTAGTAAATTTATATACCGCTCTATACCCGAGGTCTCAGGGCAGTTCACAGAACAAGATCAACATAAAATGTCAATATATATATATAATAAAAATAAAAACAACCACCCAATAACACCCCCCACAGGTCTCATTATCCTTGAGTATTGTCTGTGCTGATTGAGGGTAATGGGAGTTGTATTCCAGGACCCGAGTTGGGCCCCAGGTTGGGGAAGAGGACTCCAAAATATGATTTGGAGTATTGTCTGAATGCAACCTCACCTTGTCCCCTAAAGACTGGGGAGACCTCCTCTTTAGAAGCAATATCTCTGAAAAAACTGAATATGAGAAGTAATTGGCTGACATATACAGAGCTGTTAACCAAAGTAGAACATCAGGTGAAACTACTGTATTTTTCGCCCTATAGGATGCACTTTTTCCCCTCCAAAAATGAAGGGGAAATGTGTGTGCGTCCTATGGGGCGAATGCAGGCTTTCGCTGAAGCCTGGAGAGCGAGAGGGTTCAGAAGTCCCGCTGGGCTCCCAAGGCTTGTGGACAGCAGCCTGCAGCCCGAAACCCAGGGAGCACAGCGGAGCTTCGGGCAGATATCCGCAAGCCTGGGGAGACCGGCGGGAGTTCCCGCCGGGCTCCCTAGGCTTGCGGATAGGAGCCTGTTCTGGGGGCTGGGGTCGGGGGAAGCTCAGGCCCGCGCCTGGGGGGGAAATAATTTTTTTTCTTTATTCCACCCCCCCCCCAAAAAAAAACACCTAGGTGCGCCCTATGGGCCGGTCCGCCCTATAGGGTGAAAAATACGGTAAAAGACTATGAGAAGGGATTTATTCACAGATTAGTTACAGTTTCACCAACTAAATGACATTTTTAAATGACATTTCTTTTAAAAAGAAAGGTTTTAGTTGTGAGATATCACAATTTCAAAAAATCTGTTAGAAAACAACACCAAATTATTGTCAAAAATGTACAGTTTGCTCTTAGAACAGCATACAAAAGATGAACAGGTCAAGTTGGTAATGATTCACTGGGCAAAGGATTTGGGATATAATATTCAGATGGCAGATTGGGAAAGGTTATGGAAAACAGACTTGAAATTTATGCCATGTTGTACTCGGAAAGAAAATTATATGAAAATGATGTACCAGTGGTATCTGACTCCTAGTAAGTTAGCAATAATGTATAGGACAAGGGACCTGCTGGAAAGGTAAAGAAAGGTAAAGAAGGTACCTTTTATCATGTGTGGTGGACTTGTAAGGTAATAAAAGCTTTCTTGGAGATGATATATAATGCAATGAAAAAAATGTTTAAAATAACCTTTGTTTTAAAAAAAAACCCAGACAATTTTTTTATTAGGAATTACAGGTACTAACATCCCAAAGAGCAGAAAATACTTTTTGTGTATGGAACAACAGCTGCTTGGATGTTACTAGCCCAAAGATGGAAAGAAGACAAGGTCCTACCAGAGAGGAATGGCAAACCAAGCTGATGGACTATGCCGAAATGGCAAAACTGACTGGAAAACTCAGGAACCAAGAGAACAAATACTTTATAAAAGAATGGGGGGAGTTGTATGTTATTTAGGAGACCACTGTAAGCAGATGGAAACATTGGCAGGATTTTGATTCTACTTGTAGTGTAACAAATACCATGGACAATATGGACTGATGTAAAAGTTAGAGTATGGAAGACTATGCAGTTGTAAATGTTTAAAATGGGACCCCATGGAGAGGGTGGGGGGGAGTTGCGAGATTCGGAGGGATCTCTGTATATGGATATATACTGCAGTTGAATTTTTATAACTTTGTATTTGTAAAATCAAATAAAAATGATTTCAAAAGAAGAAGACTGGGGAGACCTGGGTTGAAACCCCATTCAGCCATGATGCTCCCTGGGTGACCTTGGACCAGCCACTGTCTTGCAGCCTAGCCCATCTCACTAGGTTGCTGCAAGGATAAAATGAAGTGGGGGGAGGGAGAACCATGTGACACGCCTTGAGCCATTTGGAAGAACGGGGATAAATGAAATGTAATAAAACCATGCTAGGAGCAGGGCCGTCTTAAGCACATCCGGTTCCGTGGTGCAAAGCTGCCCCACCCCACCCCCCGTTTCCCAGAGTTTTTTAAGGAGGACGGCTCAGCCGGCGGGGCTGGAGGAGGCGGGCAGTGGCTGGAGGGCAGCTCCTCCAGTGGGCAAGAGGCGGAGGCTGGATATGATGCCTCCTGGCTCAGCTGGCAGACGGAGGCTCCGGGTGCAGCGCTGCTTCGGCGCGGCATGGCGAGGGCAGCGAGCTGATGCTGGAAGGCGCCACATCCAGCCTCTGCCTCTTCCCTGGCGCCCTCCAGAACTTGACGTCCTGGTGCCCCACACCACTAGCCTCTGTGGGTAAGCCTCTAGGAGCTAGATCTGGCACTGATGGGAAAAGCAATGCTCGTTTTTTCCCTTTGCCGTCAGGGTTTCCCTGAGTGGTGCATGCACCTACCCCCACCAGTCTAAAGTCCTGTCACAGTTTGGGGTAATTTTACTGCTTCATTTTGCATACTTAGACTCTTCCTAATCTCTGTGTAAAACACTAGAAGTGGATTGAAAGACTAGAAAGAAGACGCTGAAGGGTAAGCATTTTCTGAGCAAATATTTTCACTCTTTGCTGAACCACACTCCAGATTTCAAGAAGAGACTGTTTTTACCAGTCAGCCTTGATCAGCTGCTCTCTTATAAAGCACTGTCCATTCATTTCAGCCTCCTGCTTCTTGTTCCTTAACTGATCCAGACGAAGACCTCTCATCACTGCTGTGCTTACTCAGGAGTCTCTGGTGAGGAACTGTGTCAAAAACTTTCTAAACAACATAATGTCTTGCAAAAATCATGCTGGTTCTTCTTCTCAGAGGGATGCTATCTAGACCCAGTGATTTGTCCATTTCTAATTCATAAATAAGGCCTAGAACTTTGTCTCTTGTCTCTATTATTGACTCAGCTCATCCTCAGACTCTGTTCTTTTTCAGGAAAGTTACTTCAGCTATGGGGATCTGTCCTGCATCTTCTGCTGTGAAGGCGCTTGTCTTTGAGATCATTGTGAGGAAGGAGAGAGAGATGGGGGAGGGGGGAATATAGCCCCACCCACTTTGCATATGGACCCACCTGCCCCATCACACGGCCCTCAAAATGTTGCCCATGTGGAAATGTAGCTCTGAGGCTAAGCTACCCCACCCCAATTCAGAGCCTTGCTATGTTTGTTTCTGCCCTGAAACTCTTACCTGTGCTCTCTTAAACAAAAAAGATGAGTGGCTAAAATGGGCCATAAAGGAAACCTGGCAAATGCCACATTGAATGCCACAAAGAAATCAGAGGCCATTTCAGTGTTTGTTACTCTCTTACCTCATACAGTCTCCATTCCAAGGGCTTCACTGCATATCTTTTAAATGCTGCAAAGGCATATATGTGTGTTTTTAAAGATGTGGCAAGCTCTTCCAAGCGTGTCATCATCACCCACTGGGCACTGGCATGGATCACAGGGAAATTATCTGAGGAATCCACTTTTCAGATCACTAGCGCTCAGATTTTTGGCCTGACGTATGCTGCAACCTAAAGCCAAGCATGAGAGTCCATCATCCTGGCCAGATTAGTTGTGCTCTGGGAAGCACATGAGAGCTTCACAGCCTCCTCTTTTGAGTTGGAAATTCATTGAGGGCATGGGAGAGCTGATAATGAATTGTGAATGGCTCCCATTTAGATAAATATGTAATAACAACTTCTACTACTGTCACAACTGATTTGACATGTAAAGAGGCTAAAACTGTCTGATTTTAAGATCATTCCCTGGCCGCCTGCTCACAGTCGCACATTTGCAAGGCCAAGACAAAAGGAAAAGGGCCTGGTGAGGGAAGAGAAAAGGTAAGTAAAGCTCACTAAACTAAGTCACTATACAAACATATTTGGTATCTTGGTCACAATAAATATGCCCCTGTCATCTAGCAGCAAACCCTCCATCAGGCTACTTGATTGGCATAACCAAATTTCAGCTGGATGTTATAAGAACTATAACTCTAAGAACTGGTACCTGAGCTTGCATTTTTCCTCTCTCCTCCTCCCTCCCAATCCCCTTTTCCTTGTGTGCAAAGTCTTTTATAGCACAAACCTGAGGGCTGCACTTGTCATAGTACTGCTCCAGCTAACCCCTTTTAGCTAAGAAAGGGATGGAAGAACGCCTTTAAAATAAATAAAACAGCTTGCATAAAATTGGGTTTACATAGTGATTCATTTAAAAAAAGCATAGACTATTTTCAAACAAAATGTTTACAAAAATATTCGCAAATAGATTTTGCCTTCTGCCAGCCACCTATGTCTGAGCCATCAAGCAGCAAGACACCCTTGTCCACCCCCACATGTGTGACCCTGCAGTCCTTGGGACTGTCTTCCTGCAAACAAAAGAAGGTGACTCAGTCACTCAGAATCCACCCATTGCAAGAAGCTCTGCGCTCTCAGACTGCGCAGGCACCTCCTCACCAAATTTGGATGAAGGATGATCTTCAACCATCTGGTCCCTATTTAAATTTTTAACCACCTCTCACTTGGAATATTTTCCCGTCTTTCTTTATACTCGTTTTGTCTTAACAAATTGGCCATAAGCTAAACGGCACCATCTGTGGCTCCCAGTAAATACAACTGTTGTTAATGAAATTACCCAGCTCCATCATTTTGATTTAAGTGCCTTGCCAGCTCCGCCAGCGACCTTTTCACTGCTTGCCATCAAATCACAGGTTTTGCAAATTTAGAGATATGGCCATGTAGGTCAGGCGTCAGGAAATTGGTCTTGGTGCCAAGTTTGCTCAGCGGGCCGGCAAGCAAGGCGCTGCTAAGAAATCACGGTGCCAGCGGTGCCAGCAAAAGACTGGGCCAGGTGCCCCTTGTGCTAGGCTCCAGGGCAGGGGACCCCCGCCTGGCCACCAATTGCTCTCTGTGCCCCCCTCTTCTTACTCTCCATTTGTTAGGGCGAGAATATGAATGACGGGATATATCCATCCTCACCCCTTTGGGGCTACGACCACTGATACTTTCAATTATCGAGTTAATTTGACTCAGCTGAAATTTAAAAGGGAAGGCGGAGTTACAGGTTAGGGGTGCAAAGCTCAGGGAAGGGCAGAACCCCCGTGGGGGAAAGCACTGCTTTTAATTGCTGAAGTTCTGTTGCTTTTCTGTTTTATGGATCATTGTAATGGTTTTATTCAAATAAGTTATGAGTTTGGGAGGGTCAGTCTGGATGATGCCCTGAGCCCCCACAAATTCTTGGGATCCTGCACTTCTTCATGCAGTGCATAGTTAAGCTATGGAACTCATGGCAGTAAGTGCTTTTGAATACCAGTTCTTTTATTAAGGTAATGACTTTGGCTAGATAGTCAAGCACCATGACTGGCATAACCAAATATGTTGTTCTGTGCCATAGAGCAAATGGGTGGGCATTTCCCTGCCCAGCTAGCTGCTAGGTAGGAAAACAGTAGCCAGAGTTGTGTGGGCAAAGCTGGAAACAGGATGGAAACTGGAGACCCAGAGACATACTTGCTCTATACTGGATTTAGGGGCTGCCCTGGCAACCAAATGGGAAAGCAAGATCAGTTGGAGGGTTAATGCTGCGGGCCCCTCCATCCTATGCTCAGGTTGTACATATGTATAAATAAAACCATATATCCTAAAGAAGCCACAGTTTCTGATGGAAACTGAGCCCTGGGTAAGTGCTGGAACCCCTAGAGTCTCTCACTGCTCAGAGACTGGCATGGCACCTAACATTATCATTGTGGCCTTTTAAATTACGATATTGGCCTTTGGTCAAAGCAGCATCAAACAATAACGGGAAGATAGGATAGCACAGGGCAGGATGGGATAGGGATTGAGGAAGAGGCCTTCTGAGTCAGACCATTGGGTTCATCCAGCTAATGTCAGCACTGGCTGGCAGTGGCTCTCCAGGGAGCCTCTCCTATATGGGGACCAAGCCTGATACCTCCTGTGTGCAAGGCAGATGCTCTACTGCTGAGCTACATCCCTTCTCACCAACAATAGATTATTTTAAAAAGCTGAACAAGAGGATTACAGCTGCCTTGAGTCTGGGGAAAAGGTGGGATATAAATAAATACAACTAACAAACACAAACCCTCCAAGTGTCCCATTTTCCCAGGGACAGTCTTGGAATTACGAAAGCCATCCCAGCTTCTGATTTGATCCTGTCATGTCTCCATTTCCCCTGCCAGTGCTGCTGTCTCTGAGCTGGAGGAGGAGGCTGAGCCAGCGCTTGTCCCAAGTGGCATCAGGGGAGCATCCCATTGCCTCTCCATCATGGCCTCTCCATGGCTGCCTCTGCCGGCCTCCTCCCTTGGACAGCTCATAGCGACTGGAGGAGAGCGGGTGATGAAGAGGGGCTGCTGCCACCAAGGCCCAGTCCCACGTGACACGACAGCTCTGAGGTGCAGAGGGCAAGGCTGCCCTGGGTAGGAAGAAGGGGGAGCAAAGTGGAGTGCAAGGAGACTTGATTAAAAAAAAAAATGCTTTGTGCATCTAATCTTAAAGGTAAAGGTACTCCTGACCATTAGGTCCAGTCGCGGATGACTCTGGGGTTGCGCACTCATCTCACTTTACTGGCCGAGGGAGCTGAGGTTTGTCCACAGACAGCTTCTGGGTCATGTGGCCAGCATGACTAAGCCACTTCTGGCGAAACCAGAGCAGCGCACGGAAACACCATTTACCTTCCCGCCGGAGCGGTACCTATTTATCTACTTGCACTTTGATGTGCTTTCAAACTGCTAGGTTGGCAGGAGCAGGGACCGAGAAATGGGAGCTCACCCCGTCGCAGGGATTAGAACCGCCGACCTTCTGATCAGCAAGCCCTAGGCACAACAGCCCTCACCCCTCCTGTGGCTTCCGACAACTGGCATTCAGAAGCATTACTGCCTCCAAATGTGGAAGCAGAGAACAGCCATCATGGCTGGTAGCTACTGCCAGCCTTCTCCTCCATGGATCTGTCCAGTCCTCTTTGAAAGCCATCCAGGTTGGTCATCGCTGCCTCCTGTGGGAGTAGTTCCATAGTTTTACTATGCACTGCATGTGTAGAGATGGGGTTTCTGATATGCCATATTTTTCGCTCTATAAGACGCACCCGACCATAAGACGCACCTAGTTTTAGAGGAGGAGAACAAGAAAAAAAATGTTCTCTTCCTCTCTGCTCAGCGCCTCTCCAGCAAAGCGGGAGGAGAAACGGAAGGGGCTCCGATCCCTCTTGCTCTCCTGGCTTCAGTGAAAGCAACACGAAGCCTCCTGAGCACAGCGCGAGCGCTCCTGCTGCATTCAGGAGGCTTCAGGCAGCTATCCCTGAAGCTAGGAGAGCAAGAGGGATCAGTGCGCACCAATCCCTCTTGCTTTCCTGGCTTCAGCGAAAGCTGCGCAGCCTGCATTCGCTCCATAAGATGCACACACATTTCCCCTTACTTTTTAGGAGGGGAAAAGTGTGTCTTTTAGAGCAAAAAATATGGTATGTGCCATAAGGGACACCTCTTTGAAGCACATATGCACACACACACACACACACACACACACAAGCTGCCCCAAAGTCCCCTTTTCCCCTTAACTGGAAGGGGAAAAGTTTCTATCATGAGAGGGTGTGTGTAAAAAAGTGAAGTCTGTTAAGCAACCGTCTTACACTACCAAGGTATATAGAAACCTCCTGGAGTGGTTCATCCTTCCCTTTGCACAATGCAACTGCACGTCCCAGGAGACACCTGTTCATCAACAAGCTGTCGTGTTTTTGAAGAAATGAACAAACCCTGAAACAATTGCAGCTAGCGAAGGCAAGGAACGCTGGCTAGAGGTTATATATTGCTCAAGGCGGGCACAGGTGGATGGAACTGCAAGCCAGGTCAGAAACAGAACAAAGCAAGAGGGGGGAGGTTTATGTTTTGCGGACAGGAAAAGGGCAGAAAAAGAATGAGCCATCAGAGGTGACTGCCCCTAAGTGAACAGAGCAGCTGCTCATACTGGGACGAGATGGTCAGTAAGGCTCTCTGGAAAGAAAAAGCACAGGGCCATCTGCCGACATGGGACTTTGCACCTTCTGGGTACAGCAGAGAGTCTGTCCAGTAAAGCTTCTCCAAGTCATGACAAGGGGAGGAAAATGGAATCAGGTTTGCCCAGCAGAAACTCAGTCTCTAGATTCCATGCCAATCAAAACAATGTTCAGTTCTGTTGAATCAGCTATAAGGGGCAAATTCTGCAGCCTAGGACTTCCTAATGCTTGGCACCATCAGTAGATGACCCTAACAAGGATTAAACTCACAACACGTGGCAGGAAGGGCTTTAATTCAGAATGCCCCACCATGGTGCAATCCAAGTCCAGCATTTTTATCAACTTGGCAAAGCCAGCTCTCATTTGCTAAATTCAGTTTAGGAGTCTCAGATGCAAAGTTTAGCTGGCTACAGATTCTGAAACATCCGTAGGCTAAACGTCATTAGGTGGACAGTCTTTAGCTAAGGGCAAAGCCAGGGGCACTTGGAAATGCTGATAGCGCTAGGGAGAGAAAAGCATGCGGTTCTCCGCTTTGGAGAGGGACACTTGGTGGAAAGGATGTGCAGCAGATGCTTCCTAGCCTTATTGCATTTTAAGTTATGTTCACTCACCTGACATCACTTAAATTAGTTATCCCTTCATTGTCTTCCCATGTTCATCATGTATACAGTCGCTTTTTTGGCATTCTGGAGGAAATTCACATTCTCTTGTTATATGTTGAAAGGTGGTATATGATATATATATTATAATCAATCAATTAATTAATTTAAGAATGACATGTTTTCTGATTTTAGATAACACCAAACCTCTTTGAATACAAACTATGGCAGCAAGATGTCAAGTGGTTAAGAGAATAAATTCATCATCAACAAAAACAACTGTTCCCACCCTAAATATGAGTCCATATTTCTTCCAACTGAGCTCTGATACTGGAATAAAGGCTTTGGCATAGAAGGTAGAAGAGGTGGCTGCAGAGCTTCAAATCCTTTGCAGAATAGGGAGACATAGCCTTCTGTCAGGGATGGAGTCAGAAGCAAGTCAGCAATAAAGGAAGCAGACCTCCATTGTCAGTGAAGTTAATTCTTTATTCAAGGAATTGAACATACAACTCAGCCTAGTGGTGTCAGCAACACTCCCCAGTAGATCTTGCCCTTATGGAGCAGTTGCCAGGACTGAAGGTCCCAACCATCCTGGATGTTTCCCAAGCAGTCTCAAACTGTGTCTGTGCACCTCTGACCTCTGCTCTGCTAATTACTCTGTGCGTTCTTGGAGACCAGAGGAGAGGGGAATTTGTTGCAGCAGGAGAGGGAGACTCTAGGGATTCTCCAGCAGTCTCAGAGTCTGAACTGCTCCCTGCCATGGGCTCTTCCTGCTCACTAAACCCTGTTGCCCCTTCAGCACCCAGCACCTCCTCCCAATCTTCTCCCTCTGACTGCTCCTCCGCATCCCACCACTAATCCCCGGGCTCTGAGCCCTCCTCTTCTGAGGTTTCCCAGCTGCTCCGTCCCACCAAGGCCAAATGTGTACTTAACGATTTGCTAATTAACTAATGGTCCACAAAAGATCACAGTCTCCAAGTGGCAGCCAATGAGTCAATGGTCATTGTGGAGATAGACCGTCACTTAAAGATACAAGCTTTCAAACTGTTATGGGTAGTTTGGCCCTACAACAGGCTTAACCAATACCAGGGCTGGCCCAAGCCATTTCGCTGCCCGAGACAAAGGAGGGGATGGTGCCCTTTGACCCCTCCCAATGCAACCAGACTGGCAGTTGAAGCTTCCTTCAACAGTGGGGAAAACACCCTCCACCACCCTGACAGCAGCTGGCTAGCTTTGGGGCCTCAAAGGGAATTGTGGGAAGCTGCTTCCACTCCCAGCATTAGCTCCCTGAGGCAGCTGCATCACTCCACCTAATATGATGGCTGGCCCTAACCAGTGGCATAGCATGAGGGGGCACAGGGGCAGTTGACCTGGGCGCAAGTTTATTAGGGGTGCAACATTTCAACACCTAGTGCTGCCTCAGTTCCTGAGTACAGCTGTGTGCTTCCGTTGCTGGGCTCCGTTGAAAACGGCTTCTCCAGGCGAACCAGAAAGCGACCTCTCCAGACAATGGAACAACTCTTATCTCTGTGGCTGCAATCTCCTGGGTGATGCAGACACCATTGAATGTGCATGCGTACTCCATTTCCCTCCCTCTGCATGACCCTGGGCGATGGCGACCCACACTACGCCACTGGCCCTAAGGGATCCCTCACCCCCAGATGTAAAGCAAATGGAGGAAAGGAGGTAAAAAAGCCACAACACACCTCCCTGAGCTTCTTCCTTCAAGGGAAGCATCACTGATTACTTAATACCCCAGCAAAGTGTCTTGACCCTCTTAAAGCAAAGGTCACAGAAGTTAATTTGCCAGCCAGGGATGGATGCAGGGATGGCTGTGTTTTGATTTGAACCCTTCGGCCTGAAGGAGACCAGGCATTTCAAAGTGGCGATGCCGTTTATTAAACTCTCCTCTCTGGATTAAGCAATGGCTTGCAGCTCCAAAACTGCCAAGCCATCACATTTCCCAGGCAATTCACTGTTTGAAGAGAAAATGTAAAAATAAAGTCCGCAGAAAGCAGCCTCTCTCTGCTCTGCGAGGGAAATTCACATAAGGAGCTTAGCTGCGTTTCTCAGCTTGGGGAGCTTACACCAGGCCCTCCTCTCTCCCCTGACAGCAACACAAAGTATCCAGCTAGAGAGATTTACTGACGATGCCAAGCGACACAACAGGTCTCGCAAGTCATTCCCACCATCTCCCCCCCACCCCACCCTGCCCCACAATTTTCCATTGCAAAGAAGGAAAAGGACAGGCTGGCACATCAAGCCGAGAGAGCAAAGAGGTGGCAGCAGGTGCAACATGCTCAGAGGGGAGGAGCATACAGAGCAATCTTGGCTGAGCAGCCTTCGCCAACCTGGTGCCCCCGGATGCTTTGGACTGCAGCTCCCAGCCCCCCGAGTCTGCAAAGCAGAGGCGCTGCCACATCCGAAGCCCTCCCATCCAAGCTCACTGGCACCTTTCAGTCAGTTGACAGCACTCTAGGAGCTTGCAGAGCGGAACTGGGCCTGGCAGAGAGGCCTGGAGGGCTGCCTGATATTCCCTATCCATACTCTTAACCCAGAACCCTTAACAAACTACGGTAATCAGGAAGGTGTGCCATATTCTGGTTAGGGTTGCCATGTGTCTTCTATTCCCAGGACACGTCCTCTTTGTCAGGGGTAAAATTTCTGTCTGGGTGGATTTTTTTTTAATTTGCCAAAATATCTCTGGCTATACTGTATTTTTTGCCCCATAGGATGCACCGGCCCATAGGACGCACCAAGTTTTTTTGGGGGGGGGGATAGAAACAAAATTTTATTTCCCCCCCAGGCGCTTGTGGGGCCGGCAGCGGGGAGAAGCGCTCTTCTCCCCGCCGCCAGCCTTCAGACCAGGTCCGGGGGCAGCGGGAAGACGCGCTGCGCCTCCCTGCTGTCCCTGGAGCTTGCGGTGCTGGCGGCGGGGAGAAGCATGCGTCTCCCCGCTGTCAGCCTCCAAACCACATCGGGAGACAGTGGGATGGCGGCGTTCCGCCTCCCCGCTGTCCCCCAACCTTGTGGGGCTGGCGCTGGGGCTCTCCTGAAGCCTGGAGAGCGAGAGGGGTCAGTGCGCACCGACCCCTCTCGCTCTCCAGGCTTCAGTGAAAGCCTGCATTCGCCCCATAGGACGCACACACATTTCCCCTTCATTTTTGGAGGGGGAAAAGTGCGTCCTATAGGGCGAAAAATATGGTACTTTCTGGATGACACATAGATATAACTGGTGGTTGAAGACTTGCTTTCCTCTTCTCTTCTCCTGCCCACCCCCCTCAGCAATATATCACAGCTTCTATAGCCCACATATAGTACAGTGATACCTCAGGTTACATACGCTTCAGGTTACATACGCTTCAGGTTACAGACTCTGCCCAGAAATAGTGCTTCAGGTTAAGAACTTTGCTTCAGGATGAGAACAGAAATCATGCTCCGGTGGTGTGGCAGCAGCAGGAGTCCCCATTAGCTAAAGTGGCGCTTCAGGTTAAGAACAGTTTCAGGTTAAGAACAGACCTCCGGAATAAATTAAGTACTTAACCTGAGGTACCACTGTAAGGGTATTTAAAATGACAGTCGTCAGAGGGCACCTCTTTTTTACTCTTCATTTTTTTTTTTTTTAAATAATTTTTATTACGTTTCTTTTCATAATTTTGACAATTCAATACAATACAGAAAAACCCAAATACAAGAAACAATTTTTGATTTTTTTAACAAAAAAGAAAACCATTGGACTTCCCCACACCTTCCAGATCTGCGTTCTTTGTAGTAGCAATATCAGCAATTTGTTACCTTATTTCAAACCTTGTTGGAACTTTCCATTATTATGTACCCATATTCAGTATATTGTATCTTAACTTTGTTACCTTTTAAAATAAACATAAAATGTTTGATTCACATTGACTTCTTTTCTCATTTGTCATTAATTTTACCATTTGCTTAATCATATTTGCTAAAGCGTAACCTTTCCAAAAACATGCACTGTCTTAAAGTTCATACAGCTTATAGTATTTTTGCAAATAGTCTTTAAATTTTTTCCAATCCGCCTCGACTGATTCTTCATCCAAATCTCGGATTCTGCCGGTCATTTCAGCTAGTTCCATATAGTCCATCAACTGCGTCTGCCATTCCTCCAACGTGGGTAAATCTTGTGTCTTCCAATTCTTTGCGATGAGTATTCTTGCTGCTGTGGTAGCATACATAAACAAAGTTCTATCTTTCTTTGACACTTTCTGGTCTACCATGCCCAGCAGGAAGGCCTCTGGTTTCTTGGGAAAGGTATACTTAAATACCTTTTTCAGTTCATTGTAAATCATTTCCCAGAAGGCCTTCACTTTTGGGCAGGTCCACCAGAGATGAAAAAATGTCCCTTCTGCCTCCTTACATTTCCAACATTTGTTATCAGACAGGTGATATATCTTAGCTAGCTTGACTGGGGTCATGTACCACCGGTATAACATTTTCATAATATTTTCTTTCAGGGCACTACATGCCGTGAATTTTATCCCGTTGTTCCATAACCTTTCCCAGTCTTCAAACATAATGTTATGTCCGACATCCTGTGCCCATTTTATCATGGCAGATTTAACTGTCTCATCCTGTGTATTCCACTTAAGCAGCAAGTTGTACATTCTCGATAATACCTTAGTTTTTGGTTCTAACAATTCTGTCTCCAATTTCGATTTTTCCACTTGGAAACCAACTTTTTTATCCAATTTAAAAACCTCTTGAATTTGAGCATAGTGTAACCAATCTCGCACCTTATTTTTTAGTTTATCCTTACTCTGCAGTCTCCAGTTGTCTCCAATTTTTTCGATTATTTCCCAATATTTCGGCCAATAGGCCTCCATATTGGGTCTTTTTCGAGCCTTGGCCTCCACTGGTGATAGCCACCTCGGGGTTTTACTCTCTAATAAGTCCTTATATTTCATCCAGACTGCAAAAATTGATTTTCTGACAATATGATTTTTGAACAGTTTATGAACCTTAACCTTGTCGTACCATAGATATGCATGCCAACCAAAAGCATTATCAAACCCTTCCAGATCCAGGACATCAGTGTTTTCTAACAAAAACCAATCTTTCAACCAGCAGAAGGCTGCAGATTCATAATATAACCTCAAGTCCGGCAGGGCAAACCCTCCTCTTTCTTTCGAGTCAGTTAGTATTTTAAACTTTATTCGAGGCTTTTTGCCCTGCCAGACAAACCCAGATATATCCTTCTGCCATTTTCCAAAACATTCCACTCTGTCCACGATCTGTAGGGTCTGAAACAAAAATAACATTTTCGGCAATACATTCATCTTTATAGCTGCTATTCGACCCAACAAGGAAAGTTTCAATCTTGACCAAATTTCTAAGTCCTTCTTAATTTCCGACCAACATTTTTCATAATTGTCTTTAAATAAGTTCAAATTTTTGGAAGACAAATAGATCCCTAGGTATTTCACCTTTTTAACCACATTTAATTCTGTTTCTCTCTGAAACCCCTCTGTTTCTGTAGATGTCAAGTTTTTGGCCAAAACCTTAGTCTTTTGTTTGTTCAACTTAAATCCTGCAACCCGACCAAACTCATGAATAAGTTCTAAAACTCTTTTTGTACTGGGTTCTGGCTCCTGTAATGTCAAAACTAAGTCATCTGCAAAAGCTTTCAGTTTATATTGTTTCACTCCGACCTCTATCCCTTGTACCAACCGGTCCTCCCTAATCATGTTCAATAGCACCTCCAGGACTGAAATGAATAAAAGAGGGGATAGAGGGCACCCTTGTCGTGTCCCTTTTTCAATTTTAAATTCCTCCGTCACCACATTGTTCACTATTAATTTAGCTTTCTGTTCTGAGTAGATTGCTTCTATTCCATTTTCAAACCCCCGTCCCACTCCCATCCCTTCCAAATTTTTCTTCATAAACTTCCAAGATATATTATCAAATGCTTTCTCCGCATCAATGAAGATTAAAACCGCCCTTGTGTTCCTATTGGTTTGCAATAGTTCCAAAATGTCAATGATGTTTCTGGTATTTCCATATAAATGTCTACCAGGGAGAAAGCCAGCTTGGTCCTTGTGAATTACTTCATTTAAGACCTTTTTAAGTCTGCTTGCTAAAATGTCTGCAAATATTTTGTAATCCACATTCAGGAGTGAGATGGGACGGTAGTTCTTAAGCTGGGTCTTTTCAGATTCTAGCTTGGGTATCAATGTGATGAATGCTTCTTTCCACGTTTCCGGTGCCCTCTTCCCCTCCATGATCTGGTTGCATACCTCCATCAAAGGCTGTGTCAAGTAGTCCTTCAAAGTCTTGTAGTATTTGGAGGTAAGCCCATCCGGGCCTGGAGATTTGCCAAGTTGCATATTCTGAATGGCACCTTCAATTTCCTGTTGAGTTATTTTACAATTCAAGATTGATCTTTTATCTTGGGTTATTTTTGGTAGTCCATTTATCCTTAAAAATTGATCTATCTCCAACTCTTTCTGAGGCCCTTGTGCATAAAGTTCTTTGAAGTATCTGTGGAAGCACTTCCTGATTTCTTCTGGTTTCTGAACCATTCTTCCTTCAATCTCTAGATTTGTCACTGTATTTAACTTTTGTCTTTTTTTCAGCTGCCAAGCTGAAAAGCTGCCTCTTTTTTACTCTTCAAAACATGGCAGCCCTTGACTTTACCTCAGGCAGCAAAATGCAAGAACCAAAAGACAGCCACCCTTCAAAATTTGCAGTTCTCCAACCAAAAGAATGTGCACCAAAATGCTGGGGGGTGGGGTGCCTAAAAGTGTGCATATTGTTGAGAACAACATCCAAAATCACATTACTATATTGGGGGAAATTGCTTGCAGAAATGAGCATCATAGCCCAAATTGGCATACAATATTTGCACATTAGCACTAAAAATGCATTTTTTTGTGAGGACTTAAAGCAAAAACAAAAAATGCAAATGCAGCGAACTGCACTTAAGAGTGGAAAAATGAGAAATGGAAGAAATTGGCAGATTTCTCCACCCCTCCTTGAGACACACAGGCATCTATCATGGTTAGGAAAACTGGTGATCTTTAGTGTCAGCCTTTGGCAGCAGCCAGGAATGTGGCTACTTCCCGCCTTTAAAACCCTCCATCCCTTTATTAATAGAAGCATCAGCTCATTAGGCTGTCTCTACAAGTCAGGGAACATCTGAATCTTATTTAAAACTTTATTAGCTTCCCGTTCACTGCTTCAGCATTTGCTCCATGGGTCTTCCAGGCAGGCCTCATGCGGTGCCACTTTCACAGCTCCTGTTTCCTCACAAGGGGGGCATTTCTGGGTGCTTACAAGGATCAAGCCATGGACAGTTGACACATATCTGCGTAAATTTTGCAGTTTTTAATTTATTTGTATCTACACAAATGTAAGGTACTTTTCAGAGAGGAAAAACGAGCTCATTCTGCTTGCTGTTGTTGGGGCTTCCTCTGAGCTATGGGGCTCCTCTGAGCCCAGGACAATGCACACGGATCAGGCCCCTACTTGCTCTCCCCCCACCCCAAACAAATTAAGATGGTGGGCATGTGAGGAGTGAACGGTGCAACGTTCCCAGCTTCCATGGGATCAAAGTGAAAACTAAATACCATAAACACATAATTTTTAAAAGGGAGACCCAGGGACCCCTGCTCTTTGCCCATCTCCCAAGTCTGCAAAAGGAAACACATGTGCGCATGAGCTGCTCTGGTGGTGACTTGGCCACTGGCCTGCAAAGCTGCAAAAGTCCCATGCCGGAAGCAGAAGGGCACTTTTTACCACTCCCCAAATAAAGGACCCTCACCATTCGCAGCTCTTATGGGTGGAGCTTTGGAAGCTGACTCACCAAGTCATGCTGCTGTTATTATTACACATATACAGTGGACGCTCGGGTTGCGAACGTGATCCACGCAGGATGCATGTTCACAACCCGCAGCGGCGCGTCTGTGCACGCGTGGGTTGCAATTCAGCGCTTCTGCACATGCGCAAAGCACGATTTAGCGTTTCTGCACATGCGCGACTGCCGGAACCTGGGAGTAACCCGTTCCGGTACTTCCAGGTTTCAGCGGTCTGCAACCCGAAAAAACACAACCTGAAGCGTCTGTAACCCAAGGTATGACTGTATTTACCTTTCCTCCAAGGAGCTGAAGGTGGCGCACACAATTCTCCCTCTTCCCATTTTATGTTCATGACTGAGAGACAGTAACTGGCCCAAGGCCACCCACTGAGTTTGCATTTCATGGCAGAGTGAAGATCTGGCCCATAGAAAACACCATATAATCGCTATCATTAGGGAGGTCACTATTTCCACCAGGAATACACACTAGTTCCTCACACCCAGACCTGACAAGGAGCATAAAATCCTTTTCTGAGGGAGGGGCCAAAAGGCTGGAAAGAATGAGCAAAGGAAGAAAGGAATAAACCTGTAGCAATTTAAAGCACTCCCCCCCCCCAACACACATGATATGCTACTCCAGAATACAGATAATGAGACGTGTTCTGCAGACTCTTAAAAATCTGGGGATGCAATTTATCCCCATGAAGTCTTCAATATGACTAATAAAAACACATTGTCCTCTAAGTCATGGATTAAAGCTGAGCTGAGCCCATGGCAGGACGCTCTGCCTTGCTGCCTCCCCTTCGCTGGTTCTGGCTTTGCTGATCTCCACACACACTGATTGGTAGAACAAACAATAGCAAATGCCATCTGCCATTGATCATCTGCTGCTGGGTGAGAATAGATCTTTAATCACTGTCTCCCTGGGAAGAATACAAAAATCGAGATGGATACGAAGGTGTCACAGTTGGAGAGACAATTGCAACACCTTCATTAAAAAATTTTGGGACTCCAGCAGACCAAAGGCTGGCCCACTTTTAAAAAGAAAAACTATTTTATGCGCTTTCTTCCAGCTGTCGGGAAGGCCCAGAAACTGATTTCAAATCACAATTGTGATACATGGACGTAGACAGGCTTTATGTTAGGGGGGGGGATGTTATTTTGGGGGGAGAACATCATTTAGTTAAATATTTTCATTGCGTTGCTTGATTTAGGGGGAGGCATCTGCCCCCTGCCCATGTTGTGATGCACTGATGTAGGGAGCCTCAGGCCACACACAGAGACCCTGACAGAGGTATCAGCATTTTCCAGGTACTTCTGAACCAGTGGCGTAGCGTGGGGGGTGCAGGGGGGGCCGGCCGCACCGGGCGCAACATCTGGGGGTTAGGGTTAGGGGGCGCAAATCCACGGGTTAGGGGGCACAAATCCACGGGTTAGGGGGCGCAAATTACTTGCCTTGCCCCGGGTGCTGACAACCCACACTACGCCACTGTTCTGAACTGATGGGAAGTTGAAAATTGGTAGCTCAACAGTGAAATCAGGACATGGACCTTTTGCCACATGTCCCCTTCCTTTGTGGTCAGGTATATGGCTGCCAAGGAAGAGAGGCCTTTTTAGTGGTGGTGTCCCAATGGCAGCCATTTGTGCGCATGTGCCTGTCACCATCTCTCACCTCTAGAGACTAGGTAAAGTCCATCCTGTTGCCCAGAGCTTTTGATACCACCCTATTTCCTTTCATCTGCTTTATATGTGCTTGTTTCTTACTAGATGGATTTTTTTTATTAAAAAAAACACCACATTTTTATAATCTGGTACTGATTCCACTGTTATGTTCTGCCTGATGCCTTGAGTGTTTTTGAAATAGAAAGGCAAGGCACAATTTTTGAAAATAAATATATTCTGTTGCAGAGTTCACATGCAAACATGGACTTGCAATGAAAATCTGACACAGCTTGAATTATAAAAGTCCCCCCTACCTGCAAACATACCCCCTGCATTTGGACGGGGAGGGGGAGCACTGACCTGGAAGACAACACCTCAATTTTATATGCAATAAAAAGCATACATAATGAATTACGCCACCACTTATCCTTTGATCTCCACCTGGATATTTATGGATGGCACACACACTCTGTAAGTAGAAGAGGCATGAAGAACAGCTGCTTGGGCTGCTTGTGTGTGTTTTAATGTAACAAAAAGTGTTGTGGCACCTGAAAGGCTCAACAAATTTATTATAGCATAAGCTTCCACAGACTGTCTTTTGGAATTTTTCTTTGTTTTAATAAATTTGTTAGTCTTTCATGTGCTACAAGACTCCTTGTTCTAAGGCAGCTTCTCCTCTGGAAAATGTAGGGTGTCTGTGTGCAATACAGAAAACAGACCTTGCACTTCAAGGGTTGTCAAGCGGACAGCACTCAGTTTCAAGGGCGACCTGGATCAAGTCCAGGTAAAGGGGGAGGCAAAGCCAGAGGTTGTGAAGCTGCCCATCCACAGTTCCTGGACAGCAGCTGGACAGTCACTGATCGTCCCAACTGTGGACAGATGTATTCTAGTTCTATTTAAATTGGTTAGATCTAAATTTGCATGTGTACATCTAAATTAGCAGATGAAAGTGTAGGCTAATTTCTGCCCTTTTGCACCTTAGAAAGTTGTGTGTTTTGTTTCTTTGCGCCTTTTCCTCTGCTGTTATCTGCCTATAGAAATATGTCAGAACTTCAGACAATCATCACCACCACCCTCCCAACCTCACCTGCATGCTGTGCTGCCGTCCTCCTTGTCTTGAGTAGAAATCTGTTTCTGGGTCCTCTGGAAACGCAAGTAAAAGTCTCACGGCTGCTGCACAGTTCAGACACCTCCTTTTTGAGAGACCCGGTCTCTCATGCCACCTCCTTTGCATATCGATGAACTTAAGCCAGGGCAAAACTAGGCTTTATTTCACCCGGGTCAAAGACTCAGTTTGGCGTGCGTGCATGCGCGCACACACACACACACACACACACACACACACAGGCTGGGAACCTCAATGGCGCCCCTCTGGAAGCTTCACTTCAAAACCCTGGCTGATGGGGTCCAAAAGAAACCAGAGCAATATGTTTGGCGCCAGCTTGGCTGCGGGAGTTGCCGGAAGGAGGCGTACAAGGTGCCATCCAACCATCTTAGGGACTCCACTTCGGATTTGTGTAGTTTACTCTTTAATCTTTTCTTCTCCTGCAGATATCCGGCAAAACAGGTAAGAGTTTTCACTCTCCTAGATGGACTACCTTCCCCGGTTGATGAGTCAGCTGAATACCTTTGGGAACTCACAAGCATGGGATGGAGATGGCTATCCCATATACTTCTGTCGTCAGCATCCAGCTTTGACAGGAATATTTGCTTTATCTTATTGATGGATGCATTCATGGAGGATAGGCCTATTTTGTATAAATATAATATCCAAATTAGTTTATGATTTTCTCCTCCTATCTGTTTAAAGCTATCACTTTTATAAAAACACTTGTTAATCCTGCCTGACATTTTCATCAGGCTGCTCCCAGCTTGTGAAAAAGAAGTCTTTCTCTAGTTTGTTACACAGAGCTCTTTGTTCTACTTTACAAGGAATTATTACTCAAAAAGCATGCCTTTTTGTTGCAAAAACTCAGGTTGGTCCAGTCATGTTATGTACACTATTCTGCAGCCTATGAAAAACTGCCTTTGAGCTTTTGAAATAACAGGCTACCTGGGGTGAAAGTGGATAATGATACAATATTATTGCTAAGTATGCCCTATTGCTTTCACTTTTTCTTCCTTGGGTCTAGTAATATAATCCACAAACCACACTCTTTAGACAAACAGTTGTTTAAAAAGAAAAGTTTGCAAATTCTTCTCACTGCACTCTGAGTTATGTACTGTTATGAGTTATTGGGGGGGTCAGTCTTGATAATACACAAGGGTTCCTTTCCCAACCTATGATCACGTTTGTGGGCATTCCTTTGTTGAGGTAATGGTTTTGGCTGGCCAGCAAAGTGTCCTAAGCAGCATCTCCAGGAATGAGCTTGGTTGCAACAGCTACAGCAAAGTGATGCTGCTGTACAGGGAGAGAGAGGCAGGCATGCGGTCCTAGCAAGAAGAACAAGATCCAGAGTTGTTGAGTGTGGAAGCTGGCAGACACAGAGGCATGTCTTGCTCTGTGCTGGATGGTGGGGCTCCCCTGGAAACCAAATGGGAAAGCAAAATCTATGGGGGTGCTTATGCTGTGATGTCCTCTGTCCTATGTTCCGGTTGTATATATGTGTAAATGAAACCGCATACAGTCTCTGCTGACCTTCATTCCAAGGAAACTGAGCCCTGGGGAAGCAGAGGCAGCTCTGCAGTTTCTCATCACCCAGAGTTTGGGGTGACATTTAACAGTATGTATACATGCACAAACACACATGCACAGTACATAAATAACACACATGGCGGAGCATTTTGTTCTGTTTAGAAAATATTTATGCAGATGGCAAAGGCCCATATCCTTCCTAACCAGATTTGAAGTTAAAGTGAGGTTTGAGTGGCCATGTTTCCCTTTTCTTCACTGTTTCCCTGCACAGATTAACTTTTACTAGTAATTACAATGTTTGACTTCCCGAAGATGCAGAGATAATGTACTGTGAATTCTGTTCAAACTCTCAGACCTTGTTCTAACAATCCTACAGAAAACCCTGCTGCAATAGTGTGAAAAGACTACCACCTTGTGGAAAGCAACAGGAAAGTTTGTGAGAAAATGGGGAAAGGCAGAAGTAAGCCCTAACCATGGCTCTTTGTGGGACAGATCATAGAATCTTATAGTTAGAAGGGACCCCACGGGTATTCTAGTCCAACCCCCTGCAATGCAGAAATCTCAGCTAAAGCATCCATGACAGATGGCCATCCAACCTCTGTTTAAAAACCTCCAAGGAAGGAGAGTCAACAGCTTCCCGACGGAGACTGTTCCACTGTTGAACAGCTGTTACTGTCAGAAAGTTTTTCCATATGTTTAGTTTTTCTAAATCTCCTTTCTTGCAACTTGAAGCCATTGGTTCGAGTCCTACCCTCCAGAGCAAGAGAAAACAAGCATGCTTCCTCCTCCATGTGACAGCCCCTAAGATATTTGAAGGTGGCTATCCTATCTCTTTTCAGTCTCCTCTTTTCCAGGCTAAACCCAGCTCCCTCAACCGTTCCTCATAAGGCTTAGTTTCCAGACCCTTGATTATCTTGGTCACCCTTCTCTGCACATGTTTGAGCTTGTCAACATCCTTCTTAAATTGTGGTGCCCAGAATTGGACACAGTATTCCAGGTGTGGTCTGACCAAGGCAGAAGAGAGTGGTACTATTACTTCCCTTGATCTGGACACTAGACATCTGTTGATGCAGCCTAGAACAGCATTAGCTTTTTTTTGCTGCTGCATCACACTGTTGACTCCTAGACCCCTCAATACATTTCACATGTACTACTAGTAAGCCAGGTGTCCCCCATCCCATATTTGTGCATCTGGTTCTTCCTGCCTAAGTGCAGAACCTTACATTTGTCCCTATTGAAATTCATTTTGTTAACTTGTGCCCAGTTCTCCAATCTGTTAAAGTCATTTTGATTTCTGATTCTGTCTTCTGTGGCATTAGCTACCCCTCCCAGTTTGGTGTCATCTGCAAATTGGATGAGCATTCTCTCAATTCCTTCATCCAAGTAACTTATAAAGATGTTAAACAACAAGGAAAGAACCTTGCAGCACCCCACTTGTCACTTTTTCCCAGGATGATGAGGAACCATTAGTGAGTACTCTTTGGGTTTGGCGAGTCAACCAGCTACAAACCCACCTAACAGTCACCTTGTTCAACCCACATTTTATCAGCTTCCTCACGAGAATATCATGTGGAACTTTGTCAAAAGCCTTACTGAAATCAAAATACACGATATCCACAACATTTCCCCAATCCACCAAGTTTGTAATTCCATGGGGGGAAAAATGAGGTTCATCTGGCATGACTTATTTTTGAGAAACCTATCCTGGGTCTCTACTGGACTGGACCTAAGGGTCAGGGGCCCCTTTACCCTTTACCTTTATCCTGGGTCTTAGTAATCACAGCATCCTTTTCATAATGCTCATAGAGCAACTGTTGAATTATCTGTTCTAGGACCTACCCTGGTATCGATGCCAAGCTCACTGGTTGGTAATTAACTGGGTCTTCCTTTCCCCCTTTTTGAAGATGGGGGACAATATTTGCCCACCTCCAGTCTATAGGGACCTCACCTGTTCTCCAAGAATTCTCAAAGATAAAAGGGTTTGAAATTACATCCACAAGCTCCTTTAGTATCCTTGGATGCAGCTCATCAGGCTTTGAATTCAAGATTTGAATTCATTGGAAGTAGCTAAGTGTTTCCTTCCTACCTCTTTTCCTATCTTGGGCTGCAGCTCCCTCCTTACACCATTTATTCTGTTATCACCAGGTTGGGCATCACTTTCCTTTTGGGTGAAGACAAGGGGAAAGTAGGTTTTGAGTAGTTCTGCCTTTTCTCCTGTTACCGGAAAAATCCGAGGGCTCCCTTGGACAAAAACAAAGACACCAACCAGGATAACTTGGAGCAAAACAGCAGCCTGTAGGCTTGACCTTTATTGAACTGTTGCAACAGGGTGTTCCCGTCACTTGCAGGAGAGAGGAAAGACACAGAAAAATGGTGTGCAAGACCTTATAAAAACTTTTGAAATTCCCATCCTGTAGGTCAAGCCCACCCCCAGAAACATCATGCATACATTACAGAAAGGAGGGGTTGAGGGAGGAGTTGTGGTGGTAACCTGAGTGTCCTGTCACCTGGCTGGTTCCCTTCTCCTTCTCCCCATGAGTCATTTTCTGAAGACAAAAGGTAGTCGCAGTTTCCTGCCCCCTGCGGGAAGATCTGATCATTGTCCTTTGTTCCAGTCCATGCTGAATCCACTCCCATATGCAAGTTCTTTGTGATCTTGATTGTCTTCTGTCTAGGACCATCAGGGTTGGCATAGCAACTGGGCAGGGCTCCTGTGGATGTGCTGGGCTGGCCTGTATCAAACCTTCCCCATTTTGTAGTCCTTCCTTCATGGAGTAAAATAAAAGTGGAACAGTGCAAATCCGATGTATGGTTGATTTTCTATGAATTTATAACAGAAGTGTAGCGTATGTAGTGTGTGAGAAGTTTGTACAAACTGAATGATGGGGGCGGGTTCCTGCTGCACTCCGTCACCTAATAGCATTTCTCTGTGTTCCCCATGCAGAAGACCTACCACTTGCTTGTTCTTCCTCTCACTTTGGACATAGCTGAAGAAACCTTTATTATTATTTTTGCCCTCTCTTGGAAGCCTGAGCTCATTCTGAGCTTTAGCTAACCTGACTTTCCCCCTGCAACTGTTGGCTACTTATATATATTCCTCCTTTGTGATTTCTCCTTTCCTCCATTTCTTATACATGCCCTTCTTAATCTCAGCTCATCTGTGAGCTCCTTATGCAGCCACACCGGTTTCCTTAGATGTCTCCCACTTTTCTTTCTTGTTGGTTTTGTCTGCATTTGGGCCTTCAATATTTCTCCTTTTAGGAACTCCCATCCTTCTTGGACTCCCTTCTCATTGAATATTTCTGACCACAGGATCACACCCAGTAGCTCCTTAAGCTTTTTGAAATTGGCCTTTTTAAAGTCCAGAGTGTGTGTTCGACTACACTCAGTTTTCCCTTGCCTCTGTATCCTGAAACCCAGGAGAACATGATCACTTCCTCCCAAGTTTCCAAGCTCTTCCACTTCATCAATCAGTTCCTCCCAACTGGTGAGGACCAGGTCCAAGATAGATGATCCCCTTGTTGGTTCCACTTTCTGGGAAATGAAACTGTCAGTATAGGAATTTGTCAGACCTTACATTCTTGCCAGAGTTTGAGTCCCAACAGATATCATGGAAGTTGAAGTTCCTCATGATTACTATTTCTCTCCTTTTTGAATGTTTGGTAATCTGCTCTACTAAGGCATCATCTGAGTCTTCAGTCTGGCTTGGCGGTCTATAGCAGACACCCACAGTACGGTTGTTTCTCTCTCCTACAATTTTTACCCATATACTCTGTATCTGCTTTTCATGCTTCAGGTCATGGATTTCTTCACAAGTATACACATCCTTTATATACAATGAAGCTATTATCCCCATTTCCAGGTGCTCTTTTGTCATTCGTATTGTTTTCTCCCTCCCCCTCAAGATCTAGTGTAAGGCTCTCCTGATCAGATTTTAAAGACTCTTGGCAAACACATTCTTGCCAACTGCTGTGAGGTGCAACCCATCTCTCGCCAGAGGTCCTTCCTCAAGGAAGCGGAGACCATGTTCCAGGAAGCCAAATCCTTCCTGATGACACCACCTGCACAGCCAGTAGTTTACCTCATGTATTTTCCTCTCTCTTCTTGGGCCACGACCTTCAATAGGAAGGAGTGATAAAAAAGTGTGTTTTTTAAAGTTCACAGTGCAATTTATTTCAATATTATTTGGCTGCCTATTGATTTGCTTATTTAATATCATCAACTGCTTGTCATGAAAGCCACAATGAGCTGCATATAAAATATTTTTATTTTGCAATATTATATACACATAACGACAGAAATAAAGAGCAGACAAACAGTACCATTTAGATGACCCTTGAGCCAAGACACACTTACTGAGCCAGGTAAGGCTTTTATCTGCTAGCAAATGAGCCAGTCATAAAGGCTTGTGTCTCTTCCACTGTTCTAGGTAACTGAGCAACGCTATGTAAGAATTTGCCCAAGGAAGACAATTACCCCCTACAAAAGTGTTTTCCACAAAATGCAGTTTTTGGCAGTGTACTCCTTTTCCCCATGATATGGACTCACATAAAGCACCTGATTTATGATCAAGGCAGATACACGTTAAATCTGAATTGTTTGGCTTAAAATCCTTAATCATTAATTGCTGACCTATAATTCCAGAACAATAAATCATAATTCTGCATACTACAAATGTTAGCATTAGTGTGGCCAAAAATGGCCAAGTACATGAACAACTAACCAAAAGTGAAGCAAATGAGCATTAAGAGGGGAACGTAAACCAAAATGCTCCCAAAGGCAAAATATGTGACTTAATGTTACAGAAAAACAAATGGACAGACTGAAAAAGTACTGAATTTTAGACAGCAAAATCCTTCATTTGTAAATAAAATAAAAAATGGCAGTAGAAGTACTTGATTTACTATGTAGTCTGCAAACAAGACTTGCTTAACAAGAACAGTACCTCAGCTGCAAAAGTGCACACAAGCTCCTGTAAACAGAGAACTCTTAATGCGTTAGCACATGTGCCTTGTTGAAGAGCAGCCCAGAATTCAGCACAGGATGTTTCCAACAATTATATAGTTTGCTGTATGAAGCTCACCATGTTTCTAAACCCATTTGTTCATTTACACATAATCATTTTGCTGAATGTGTGATAGTCCGAACATACATTAACTTGTGCCAATCATCTCAGCCCAAACAGTGATCTATTTTAAAACCTAAATATATGCAATGTTAAAGGTAATGAGAGGCTGTTCATTAGCTGACATAAATAAAGGTGTCATTACTAATACAGGTATGATCCCTACAGAGCAACTCACTTAATGGCCAGTCAGAAACGGGTTTGAAATCCTGACTCAAAAGAACTCCTGTATTATACTGCCTACAAAACCAGCTGAACGCCAAACAAAATGTTCCTGAGTCATTTCTGGATGTTTTCATTACAAACAACATGAATAATTTTTGAATAAACATAGAAAATATACTCTGAATAGAAAACACATTGCCTTCTGTTAAGAGAGAGAATCTGTATTACTATCACAACATCAAAAATTTATCTCAATACACCAAGTAAATTTGAGAAGAGGACGGAGTAGTTAATTTGCTCAAACAAATGTTCATTTAAGATTCATATTAAGCAGACCTTAATAATTTTGGTCAACTAAAGTGAAAGGAATGATTCAATATAATTCTATTTATCTTTGGAAAAGAAATTACGACATTTAAATATTGCAATTATGGCTACATTCAAATATGTCAAAATAGTATTTTTTTGAGTGGCCAGTCTAGGCAGCTCAACCTCCATCTCCCACCACAAACTGAGCATCACCAGGCATGAATGTGTCCACACAGTTTCCATAAAATTCATTCTCTGAAAGGCCACATGAATAAAAGATGTCACTGTTATTAAGATGGTTCCTGTGGTCTGCTTAATCTTAAAGACGCTTGTTTCACCAACTTCTGCTGATGTCTTGTTGCTTGAGCTTCATCAATAGCATGACAGATCCTCTGGGAAGCAAACAGATTATTATTAGCCACGAAACCTCACAAAAGACTTCACGGAAAAACTGAATGAATATTTCTTGGAGAGATGCAAAAACCTGAACTTGGCTAAGCTAATAGCAACCAGAAATAAAAATTAAAAGAGCCTGAGAGAGGCATGGAAACAAGAGTCTGTAAGAGAAACTGCCTAAATCAACTCATTAAGATGCCCCAGTGCAGGGATTCTCAACCTCCAGAGCCCACTTGAAACAGCTGAAAATTACCAAATCCCACCAGTCACAAAATTAGTAGTGAAATGGCAAACCCAGTCACAAAATAGTGGCAGACGGAGATAGAATTGGGCACAATCACCTGGCAATTGCTGACATTACTTTCCAAAGATAACCCATTTTTGGAAATTGCTACTTTCTTTGCCACAATGTTTTCCTTGTGGAAAGGCATTCCATAGTTCAGATTTCTTCAAGCTTAAGTACAGATGTTTGCACTAGTGGTATTGTGATTCACTCTATTTTAGGCAGAATTTGCTGATCCAGAGGTGCAAAGTGCAGAATGCTTCTTCTTTTACATTTTTTACATTTGTTCCTTTAACACTCACATTGTACCTTGTTCTTTTTCAATTAATATTCCAGAAGGAACTGAAGGATGGGGTGGCTTTTTGGCAAGATTAATAATTCCACCACCACTGAAAAGTTTCAAGGTGTGGTCAGATAGGCACAACTGCTCCTGGGACAGACAACCAAGGAAGAGCACATGGCCCTATTTATTTAGCATGATACTCCTCAGTGTCCTCAACCACACAGTGGGTAGGGGAATATGGGATTTAAAAAATAAATACTGACAAAAGGAGGCAAGCACTCCATTCTCCAAGACCAGTATTCAAGCAGGAGACTGAAAAGGAGCTCTTCCCTTCTTCCTATTTCCTGAGGAAAGAACTTCAAGGGTGAAGGAACGCTAACCTGAAGACCATTGAAGAAGGCGGAGATTTATTAATCTAGGTGCCAATTGCAGTTATCGTGCCTTGCGGTGAAAAGCACTGCACCAAGACAAACCTGCCCCAGGGCACTGGTGGAAATGCAGTGACGTTCAAATCAAGAGCACCTGAGTGGTGAAGACCAGTGTTCTGCCGTATGTTTACACTGGAAATGTAGTACTAGTTCCAATATCATAATTACCCTTGCTGAAGCTGAATTCTTGAGCTGGATTTTCTTTACTGACTCTTGTCCTGAGTTCTCTCTCTTGTGAAATGTTAACAGCCCTTGGTCCTGTTAGAAAACCCAGAATAATTTAAAATAACTGCGAAAATGTTATTACATTCCACTATTAAAAAGAGCATAATCAGATCAGCCATGGTCACAATTTTATTATAAAAGAAAATTAGACATAAAGTTATTCCCTGTTCTATTTTGTGTTTGTGAGATTACACCCAACACCAAAGTATTCGCTTATTGTTTCTAGAACAAGTGTGAATCTGTTCCTCTTACCTTAACAAAGATCTGCAGTGTGTTTTCATCCACAACTGGTGGCCGTGTGAAGTCTTCATATGAATAATCCCAATCTGTTGTTATGTGCCCTAAAATCTCCACCTCCTTTATGAACATAACTCTCCTAGATGAAGACAGAAACATGTCAATATTTTCTCTTTAGTAAACACTTGAGTGTTCGGCACACTCACAAAACCCAAGACCACTCAGTACAGAAATATCTACTTTTGTGGACCATGCACGTGACACAAGATACATTTTAACTTCAGCATATTAGAAGTTACACATCTTTAGCCACAAAATTGTTCAAATTATGACTGGACTTAAATTGGCAGATGAAATAAGCCCTTTTGCACCAGTGTTACAAAATAGTGTGGAAAGAAGTGTCATCAATATCAGCAGGTATTTCAAGGAGAAAACCTTTGCCCAAAAGCAAAATGATGGGTTCCCTGAGTGGGCTTTCAACAAAAGATAATGAAGGCATGTGACCAAGGAGGAATGCACATTAATATCCAAGTTGGAAAAGAGCTCTGTGGGAAAGCAGCTTTTTATGCAGGAGGTTCCAGATTCAATTCTGGATAACATTTCTATTTAAAGGCACAGGTTGCTGGTAACGTGAAAGATCCCTGGAAGGACCCTGGACACAAACCAGAGAACAGTATTAGTCTTCCTGGACCATATATGAACAGAAAGGGAAATTTTATTCATCATGAGGTGAATAAAATTCATATTAGTCATATTAGACTTGGCCTTAGTACAGCAGAATCTGGATCTCAAGTAGAAATCAGCAACCGGAGGCCCCAGAACCTAATGCAATTCTTGAGTACCTCCATCTGATCTCTAGGTGCTCGTAGGCAGGGGGGCGTGGCTGAGGCAAGACCATGTTTAGAAAAGAAACTGCCTAGCCCATTGCCATCCATAGCCTCAACAGAAAAACCAGAATCCTGGAATGAGATGTGCTTCCTCCTACATATAATTCAATTTAATTTGCAAGCAAAGAGGAAAGAGGAAATTCCCACAGAGGCCTTCAATATAATCCTGGTTCAATATTAACTCTCCACAGAGTGGCAGTGTTTGCCTTTTGACTAGGTGCGGATTGGTTTGACCAAATGAAATACCCACAGAACACTGGCTGAATTCCTCTGGTTTAGTCAACACAATAATACCTGTTGGTTACTACAATGTGCGCCTTTCTGCCCCCTGGAACAGCACAGTGGTACTGGAAGCTTTCTCCAGCCAGCTTCTTGATATGAGAATTCTGCAGCAGGATGAGGGTAAAAAAACAAAAGACACATTTCTAGTCTCAGGTAGAATTTCAAACCCACATGAGGTAACAATTACAAGGCTTGGACTGAATTCTGGAAAAGGGAGTTCTTCCAGTGGATCATGCCCACCCTTCCCCCCACTCCCCAAGAAAGCATATTTAGTGTTGGGGGGAGATAGTCAATTTGCATAGTGCTTTAGCGTCCAGAACTGAATCCCATATTCGTTAACAATGAAGATTTCCCCCCTTAAATTTAGTAATCTGTGTAATAATCCATTTGCCAGACTGCTGGCATTCTTTCCTGTGCAAGACTTGAGTGCATAAAATATACAAAGTGACAAAAAGTAAAATACATTAAACTATGTTGTTGTTGTTGTTTTTAAAGAGAAGTCCACAGGGCACAGCCTGCTACCCCAAAGTAGAAGGGGGGGTCACTTTAAGAGGAAGAATGTAGTAATTCTGTATTTTGCAACATCAATTCAGACAGGCTTCAGCTTTCGTTTTCTCCATGTCATAATTTTATTTCCACCAGTCTAGAAGTACTTCTTTCAATCATACAAAAAGGATTATATCATTATAACATACAGGTTATAAAATTGCTGAAAAGTTGCAATAAGGAAAATGGGGGGGGGGGGAGAGAGTTCACACATTCAAGTGCAAATCTAAAATAGGAAATAGCAGCACTTGTTTGATCAAAACCAGAAGTCCCAGCTGACTAAACATGCTATACAGAGTTGTTTTTTATGAACTCCAGATGCCAGCGTGGCATGCACAGGTATTGCTGTGCCCACAGAGTCCTCCCCTGGCACTGGCAGGGTCCCCTTCTCTGAATGAAACGAGGCTTGGAAGAAGCCCTGGGACCAAAAAAAGGTCAGCAATCCTTGAATTAACTGAAACTACGTTTTACAATTTTTAAAAACAAAAGAAGCCAAAGATACAAGATAATAAGAACGCACATTAAGATAATATAAAGGCAAACTACACATTTATGAATAAATGCCTGATTCTGTAACAGAATCTGCTATTATTCAAACATCAAAGAAACCACTGATTTTCCTTAAAGCAATTCTTTTTCTTCCTTTTGTAATCTAATATTCATCTTGCGACATGCAGCCCTATGAGTTGCATAAAACTCTTGCCTTCCACCACTCAGCTCCAGTCTCCCCCCTCCTTCCATAAGAAGGATCAGACCTGCAGGATCAGGCCAACGGCCTATCAGTCCAGCATCCTGTTCTCACTGTGGCTATCAGATGCCTCAGTGGGAAACCGAAAGCAGGACCAGAACACAGGAGCACTCTCCCCTCCTGTGGCTTGCAGCAACTGGAATTCAGAACCATTACTGCCTCCGATTGTGGAGGTAGAGCCGAGCCATCATGGCTAGTAACCATCAAGAGCCGTCTCCTCCATGAATCTGTCCAATATTCTTTTAAAGCCATCCATGTTGGTGGCCATCCCTGCCTCCCCTGGGAGCGAGTGCCAGTGTTTTCTATGTCCTGTGTGAAGACATCCTTTCCACCTTATACCTCAATTCATTTGTCAACCCAATTCAGGATTGCAAGGGACTTCAGGACTAAACTGATCTCTTCCCCCGCCCTTTAAAAAGAGGCATTGAGTAGCTTATTTTAGCTAGATCAAAAACAAAAACAGAAATTTTAGCTAGATCAAAAACAGGTATCCACTAACTCAGGGATGGGGTAAGAAACAGCTACCTACCAATGCAGGTTGGCAAGAGAAAAAGGGGGGAGACCACAATGAAGCTCAGAATGCTAACAGCAGAGAATAGTCAAGGATGCTGCTTGTTCTGGGACTCCTTCCCTCTCAAGCAAGGAAGCACCCCGACCAGGTGTCCTCCAGATGGTTTGGACTACAACTCCCATCAGTCCAACCCAGCACAGAAGGGGAGGGGTAAGGCTGCTCTAAAGCAACAGGACACACGTACACACAGAGGCGAAGACACTTAAAGAAATGTTCTCTGAAGTTAAGCCCAAAATCCTTGCCAAAAAAAGTGTGCATGGCATTATATTTGCACAAAGATTCGGTGATAATTACAAAATACATTTGAGAAAATAAATTACTCAAAACATTTGAGCATCAGTATAAAATCCAACATTTAATACTGCTTTTTATTTTTTATTGAAAATATTTCTCAGAAAAGAGAAGGCTCTCTCATGAGTTGCCACATGAGAGCAACTCAGAAGTACATAAACAGGCAAAAAGGAGCACAATTATTTTTATATTTGTTGCTAAAGCTTATGGGACATTTCTTAATCTAATTTAACAAAATCTAGCAGGCACCTACTGTTCAAGAAGAAAATGCATGCCTATAATAATTTCTTTTCACAGCATGTTTCAATACACTAAAGTTACACTGTCTCCAAACATATCTTATTACCTCTAATCAATATAGTTATGGAAATATTTATATTGAACAGCATCACCCAAAAAATCCTAAAGAAAATACAGATAAACAAAAAAAAATGGCTGCTTTTGAGCATCAAGGCATCAACATCAATTTTCAACAATCTGAGTAGAATTTTTTAAAACTGGTGTTTCTATACAACTTTCACACAGGGTTCTGATTTAGAGATTGATGGAATATGTCACTCTTAGCTTGACCCTCACTCCTCTCTTCCTGTCAGAGTTGCTGATGCTGGAAGAGAAAGGTGTGCTTTTTTCAGGCTGGTTGTAGGAGAGGAATGATGGCTGCCATCCGACCAATGGGACTACCAGCTTCCCTCTCACTGAGGTCTATGTGTGCTGAGTAGAAAAGCAGACAGTCGCTTAACATCCTACATCCAGCCTCTTTTGTATGAATAAGGAAACATGAAAGACTAGCCCATATTCATGAATTTGCAACGGCTAGCTACACATGAACAAAATTATTTTACTATTTACATATATGCCAATATACAACACTGACACTTCAACTAGCCAATGCTACACTGTCACTGATCTCTCTTTGCTTTTAATTATAGAAAAACATCAATCAATAATTGGCACATTAAAATATATAGATGTAAACTCTTTTCCACTTATGTTAACCATCACCACCAACCGAAGGGCAATTTTCATGGTGTGCAGCTAACCTCAGGGATAAAAATAAATACATTCCTATCATTTGAAGTAGGCAGTACCAGTGAAAGAGGCTCTGTGGGAAGATACAGAATGCAATGGATTCTTGTTGAATCATGCCCTAAATTTTAAGATAGAGCAAAGCAGACAAATATGATTAAATATAGAAAAAGATAATGGAAACCGTAGACTCCATTATTCCAGTTGTTGCTGCGTAAGCATAGTGGGAGAGAGAAAGAAAGAAGAAATACATTAGAAACTGATCAGATGCTGGAAGTAATGAATAGGAAGGCAAGAGACAAAAAGGAAAAGAACAGAACTTTCAGTTTATGGGTACCTATTTTGAATGGAATTTCACTTCTGGCTTAGAAGAGATTGCGAATAAATAATTCAAGATAAATGCCCCTTAAGTAATAGGTTTCTGTGTTATTGTTCTCAATGTATATCTCACCTCCCCAAATATCAGCAAGAGATATGCTTCCTGTCAATGCATAAATCAAATTGCATGTACTTAAAGGAAATAAAAACATCACCCTATAATACTATTTAATACTGTTGAAGAGCCTAGCAAAAACAACAGGCAAATTAATAAAATGAAACATGCTTCTACATCATTTCTGAATTCCAATGTTCTTTCTCCAAGCCCAGAAGGGTGCATGTAAAGTTATCCAGTGCTTTTTTCCTGTGGGGATGCAGACCCCTAAACATTTTGTGAATCTTTGTACTTTTGTCCATTTACTGTATTTATTTTCCCTGATTTGAAATGTAAAATGGTGATTACCGTATTTTTCGCTCCATAGGACGCACTTTTTCCGTCTTAAAAAGTAAGGGGGAAAGTCTGTGCGTCCTATGGAGCGAATGCAGGGGGGAGGCAGGCAGGAAAAGCCCCCAAGAGCCACACACAAGCTTCGCGCGGCTCTTGCGGGCTTTTCCCCAGGAGGGAGAAGGGACTGACGCGGCCAGACAGTCCCTTCTCCCTCCTCTAGAAAAGCCTCGCGCAACCTCTCCAGCCAGGAGAGGTTTGGCTTCCTCTTTAGCCTTGCGCACCTCTCCAGCCACGGGAGGCTGCGCAAGGCTAAAGAGGAAGCCAGGGCAGCGAGCATGATCCATCCCGCGCCTCTCCAGCTCACTGCCCCGGCTTCCTCTTTAGCCTTGCGCCCCTCTCCAGTCGCGGGAGGCTGCGCGAGGCTAAAGAAGCCAACTTTTGGATCAGTGTTTTTATCTAAGGTTTTAGTTTGGAGGGGGGGTATTATAACTCTGGATCAGTGTTTTTATCTAAGGTTTTAGTTTGGAGGGGGGGGATATTATAAAAAAGGAAACTTTGCAGCTTTTATTTTAGTATACAATAAAAATAAATTAAACTAAACACAAAAGAAGGAAATAGCATAGAAGAAGAAGAGAAAAGGGAAAGAGGGAGGATACAAAGCCATTTACCAGAGGTAGATCTTAACCCTTGCCTCACCTGGGAGCTTCTCTGGGCAGGAATTCCCTCGGCTTAAGTGGGGTGGGGGAAGAGTGGCAGGTAGGGGGGTACCTACCTAGACACTGAAGCCACATGTCTCTCCGATGAAAATTGGGAGCGGGCATTGTGTGAAGTGGCTGTGGATCTCCTGCCACAGAATTGTAGGACTTTATAGAGTTGGGAGGACCACCTGAGGGTCATCTAGCCCAGCCCCCTCACAATGTAGGAATGACAGCTAAAGAACGCCAGGCAGATGGTCCCCCAACCGCTGCTTAAAAGCCTCCAGTGGTGGAGACCCCCAACACCTTCCGACGTCATAGAATTGCAGGGTTGGAAGGGAACTCCAGGAGTCATCTAGTCCAGCCCCGGTGGACAGCGGGTGCGATCCATCCCGCTGCGCAAGGCTAAAGATGCTGTGGAAGGCTAAAGAGGAGGCCAAGGCAGCGAGCGGGATGGATAGCGCTCGCTGCCTTGGCTTCTTCTTTAGCCGCGCGGGAGAGGTTTAGTTCCTGGCTGGAGAGGTTGCACGGCTATGGATCCCGCTCGCTGTCTTGGCTTCTTTGCTCTTTGGGGCTGGGGGGGGGACCCGGGCTTCCCCCGCAGCCCCGAGAAGCTGATTTCCCCCTCTAAAAACTAGGTGCGTCCTGTGGTCCGGTGCGTCCAATAGAGCGAAAAATACGGTATCTTGAGTCAAAATGAGAGTACCCCAAAACATTTTTTTAAAGAAAAAAAGCACTGAAGTTATCCCATGAATCTCATAATCAGACTAGGATGAGAAAGAAGGGCTTACCCAAAGCCACCCAAATTTTTTTGTGGCTGAGCAAGAACTTGAGCCTAAGTCTCCCCACTCCAAATCCAACACGTCTATTCTGTGACTATGCCACACTGGTCCTGGGTTGTAAAAAGCAATCTCCTTGGTGACTAAACACCAACAGTGTGTGAAAAATGAAGTATCAGGTTAGGCTGGGCTGCAGTTCGCATAGATTTGTTTCCCAGTCACAAATATATGGCAGTTATCATATTCTTAGGTGTCATGATGCAGATAGCAAGTCAGCTCCCAACAATAAACTAAGCAAGAAAAAGTCTAGCCTAAATATAGCTGCATTCTGAATCCTATGTGGGATGCAAGGTTTTAACTCTCAAGACAATGGTGCAGAATTTGGAAATGTATTCTACCACACATATAGAGCCCTTCATGAATAGTCATGCTCTAAAGTAAAGAACCATCAGAAATGGATCACACCTGGGAACATTATAGACAAAATCCACAGGCAGAAGCAACGATTCAGATGTGGAGTATTTTTCACATAAAAACTTTGTGGGTGAAATTTCCTCCACTAATATTTGGACACTTTAAATACATTTATTATATTTTTTTTTACTTTTAAAGCTGGGATATATGACAAAGCATACCTCAAATAAGTCATACCCCTCAGCTTCACCCCTGTCATAGGGCCGAATGATGCCATCTTCACGAATGAGACGTGGAGGACGGAGATTTGATACTTCTTCGGTTGATTCCGCCACCCTGTCAAATATCATTGTGAACAATGCAGATTTCCATTTTCTATGTCGTAAATTCATTTTATTTTTTTATCATTTCAGGATTAATCAGAGTCTTTGCATACTGTTTCCCATGCAAGTTGACTATTACAAGAATCAGTTCAAGCTTTCAAGACAATGAAAATACTAAACAAGAAGCTGTTATTCTGAAACTGAATTATCGTAAGTAGCTTGAGTTTTCAAAAAGAAAAAAAAAGGTGGCCACGTAGTACCCTAATAATAATGCAATTCAAAGTGCTAGTTAAGCCCTGAATTGACTTGGAATCAGATTATCTAAAATATCACATTCTCTTATACAAGTCAGTCCTGGTTTAAAAATCTTCAGCAGATGCTCTTCTTTCTGTCCCACCAACACCTGAACCACATTTGGTGGAAGCTGGAAAGATGGCTTCTCAATGGTTGCTCCCAGTCCAACCCGCTGTCCCTCTTACCTCTGGATCCCCTGGAATGTGCTGCTTGCCATGTCTATGACACCTCCTGTTGGACGGGCCACAACACCAACAAGACCCTTCCCGATCCCTTTGAAGAAGCCAGCGGCACCTTCCTTTTTGGCACCTTCCAGCATAAGAATATAAAACAGAATTGAGTCTTCTTGCAACAGGCTAGGTTTCAAGACTCAAAGTACACAATTCTGCTAGTTACATAATTCCTCCATAAGGAGTGCTGGTTCTCTACTTAAAATATCACTTTTTATAGAGTAACAGAATTACAGAGTTGGAAGGGACCCTGAGACCCTTATTAGTCCAACTGTTTAATACTGTCAGAACTATAGTAGTTTTTATTTGAATAAAATGGCATTAAAAAATTTTACTTAGCAACTCTGAAACTATGAAATTCCTCAACATCCCAAGTCAGAATATCAGAGCTCACCTTCTACAGGTTTCGTGACTACCCCAGTCACTCCATCGAAAACCCCCTTAAAGGAAATAGAGAGAACAGAAAATCAAAATCAAAAAGCTACAAATTAATTTCATCCACCATCCTCTATGTTTTCTACTTTCAGTCTTTGGACCTCAATATTCAAAACAGTCTCTCTTGGGGAAAGTTCACAAACTTGCCCAACCAGGGGTATCATGGTGATGAAATGGACACACACAGCCCAACATTCACAATTTAGTGTTATATATTTTTAAGACATTGTCCATGATTCACACAGAAATTAATAAACACTGAAACAATATTTTCAAAGGTCAGTTGATATAGTTGACAAAGACCTATTAAGGCATAAGCGCAAGTCACAAAAGGGCTCAGAAGGCCACTTATGATGTCCTAACCTTGCTGCAAGGAGGGTACTCAAAAGTTAGCTCACCCCAGACCAACTCAGGCACCACAGATAACAGACGCACTAAAACAAGAAGCCAAACACAGCACTAAATGGCAGATGATGATCAAGCAACTATGTAGCGGGAGAGTACTCCATGTCAGACCACCTACAGTAGTCTAGTTTTCTAGTCTTTGTTGTAAGCAGCTGTCTAGCTCAGCAAGAGCGGCTACACAGGTGCTTGCTCATACATTTACCAAACCTTTACTGCTGCTGCTGGGACCAAGGGCAAGAATTTGTGCCATCAAATGGCATCTACACACAGGCTAAATTGGAGGTCTGGCTAAGTTTTCAAGAGCATTGATGTCCACCATGTCTGATTCCTTGGTGAAAAATAACCCAAAGCTTCCAATTCTTTCACACAGAATATTATCAAAAAACTCTGATCAATAAGGCAGTTGTATTTACCCCAGTCAGAGAAGTGGAGAGGAAATTGTACAAATGCCTACAGAATGCCTCCTTGGAAAGTCTAACCAAAGATTATGAGGAAGATAGAACTACTACTGCTCTCTCTCTTTTCCTTGACACATATCGTTGAACAAAATGTGTCACATGATGCTGTCCTTATGATGCCCAGCTCTCACCTCACAGACTGATGGAAGCAGGGAAGCAAAATTACTTCATGTCACGTGCAATCTTCAACAAGATGCCACAAAAAAGCAGGTCAGAAACAGCTCTGCCTCTCAAACTTCCACTTGGAGCCTAAGTCCCTAGTCTGGCTTCACACATACCCAAGCACTGGGATGTTTAGGAACTTTTTGTCCCACATTATGAAGCCTGGCCAATAGATCAGTACCCTTGAGAGTTCAAAGCCAAATGCAACTGCATAAAATTAATACTTCAGTTTTTGCTGCTAGGGTTGGCTGCCAAAAAAATTTCCACTAACTAGCGTTAGAAACACAAACAACTTTGGGGAGGGGAGCCCAATGTGTGCATATTTCACATGGATTAGGCTCAATTTAATAGACAGAAAAAATGTATTTCAGATTTATCTATGCATTTTTACTCTCACACAGAAGTCCAGAAAATATCTAAGCATCATACTCGTAGAAAGCCTTTCCCTCCTTTGGCAAGACTGTCTCCAAAATCTTTAGGCTGACGACCCATTTCCTCTCTTCTCTTCTGCTGGTACTCTTTATCCATAGTGATAGCAGCCAGACCCTTCCCAACAGAACCAGTTATTCGAGAGACCATGCCTGCTGCTCCGCCTATCAGACAAGTAGAAGAATGTTATGGGGTTCCAAGACCATTGAAGAAAAAGGTTGAGAACAAGATAGATGCACTGTTATGGTGATCCATTGCAATTTAAATGGTGGCTGAGTGTTGAGACCAAATCTTGAATGGGCCAATAATTTTTTTACATAGTCAGCTCTTGCATGGACATTTAGGTTGTGCATGTATAATATACTGAAAATTGTGAAGTGTTCAACATACCCACGGTGTGGCCAAGCAGACTTCTTACACCAATCACAAAACCTTCAGCAAACTCTTCAGGTCCTTGAACAGCTCCCTAATCAAGGATGAAAAAGACATTTGAGGGTTTTTTATTTTGTTTTACACACCCACACCATTTCCACACTCCCATCATTTGTGGCTTTATGCAGCTCAAAAAAGATCTTATGACAAATACTGAACTTTTGAAAGAAGTCACGTCTGACAAAAACCATGATCACTTAAATTAGCTGCATGCCTCCTAGCTGGAATATGTGTACAGAAGCTAGATGAGGAAACATGCATACAGATGGATGGTGTGTTCATGATTTCTGCCTTGTCAAGCTCTACTGACACAACCCTTCCAAAAAACTGACAGTGGCCCTCATCTGCTGGTCAGGAGCAGCAGCAAAGGACTGGATTCAGTTTTACCAGGCTACACACACAGAGAGAGTCACAAAATATAGTTACTGGAGCCAGTATACATATTGTTCTTTTTTCCTAACGTAGTTATATTCAACACACAGGTTTTTGAAGTCGTCAGTTTACAAATCCTTTGCTACTGATCAAAATGAAAGATCAGAATGTTTCAGAAAGAAATCCAATGAAACCAACAACCTGCAACTCCAGTGGCACAGTGACATCATACCTGGAAAGGCTCATAGAAGAAAGCTTCCACACCTTCCGACAGACCTCTGATTAAGCCAAAGGGATTGCCCAGGACATCTAAACCCAGCACAAGAACATACACCTGCTTCAAGAACTAAGGTAAAAAATAAACAAACACAGAAACAGAAAAGAGAAATAATTAGTATTCAGCTTTTTAAAAAAAAATGGATGAGAATCTATGCACGTCAAAAACAAACAATATTTAATGGTAGCTTAACAGCAGTACTATAGTGTGAGAGTGTGGGGTGCGGTGGGTAGGAGGGGGTGGGTAGGAGGGTGTGTGCACACACACACAATGCAAAGAATATGTCATTGCTTAGGAACTACGATTTCACACTGCAATATTAATGCCTCCTGGGCAAAGAGAGTTGAGCTTCAGGCCTTATGAATGCATGTGGAAATGATGTGCTAAATCCAAAGTTCAGTTGGAAATACAGCGGAGAAAATCATGCAGAGGGCAAACAACTTACCTGATCTCTGTAATGCCCGATGACTTTCCACATTAATTCATCTCTTTTGTAAAACTGATACTTGATTTCAAAGAAAGCAAGCCTGAAAAGAAGCATCAAATCAGCATCTGAAGAATGATGTTTTCCCATTGCTGAGAATGTCTAAAACTTCTAAATACTTACAGTGCATTTTCTTCTCATACATCATTTCATCTATAGAATAACCCTGTAAAGCTGATTGGCATTATCCCCATGTAAAAAATGCAGAGCTGAAGTTAAGAGAATGCAAGCTGCCTATGGTAGCAAATTCAAGACTGAGATGTGACTGAGCAGGCAACATCACAGCAGGTTCTCTTAGCCACTTTTATGAGTATCCATTCTCCATTCATACAGCCCTCTTTCTGTGGTTACCCAATACTGTTCTAATAAGTTTCCAGAAGCATGAACACAGTAGTGACAGTGGTTAAAAATAATTAGTACTGCAAATGCTTAACAAGAACCCAGAAAGAGAATTTAAGAGATAAACACTTGCTTCATCCACTTACTTGAATATTAGATCATCTACATCTGTAAGAGTAGCCCCAATGCTCTTCAGTAGTAGATTCACAGAATGGATCGCTATCATTTCTCCTCTGCCCTTATCAGATGCTTCCCCACCAGAGCCCAAAGAAAGGCTCAAATGCAACTAACAAGATAGAAGTGGATATGAATTAACATTTTCGGTACCTGCTTGTCAAGATTTACTAAATATATAGACATATGGAAGCGGCAAACATGTAGAAGTTTGAAAAATGCTTCAGAAAAAAGATACTAGACCTGTGGCGATGTTTGTGACAACATTTTTAAGTGCTCAGTTATATTGCTAATCATTCTGTCAATCATTTTTTCTTTTCAGAAAAGAGTGCTCATAGTTACACAGTATACAAGAAATGTTTTATATTAAATTAGACCCACAGTTAATTTTCAGCTTGAACCGCCTTCTAGATATGGTGAGATAAAAAGGAGGATTTTCTATGTAAATTTAGAACATTTTGAATACTCTAAATAGTCTTTATATACATAATTGACAGAGGGAAAATTGGAAATCCTCTTTATTTCTTTTGCTTATCTCTCTCTTTCTTTTTTATGATTTCTAGCTTCTGTCCTCTATTCTGGGTTAATGAGGATACAAGAAGGTGATGGGTGGCGCATAGATTTGTGTGGCAAGGCATCCCCCCTCCTCTTCGGTTCCTCCCAATACCAAGAATAAGACGCACTGCATTTTTGGGTGAAATCAGGCCGCAACTTTAATGCCAGCAGATATAAGAGGATTGGCATTGGGTAGATCCCATCCCTTCCGGTCCACCTGCTGGAAGATCTTGCATTTTGGGATCAACTGGATAGGAGGGAGTCCCTGACCTACATCAAAGGGCAACTCCCTCACTGGATTGCACCTGGGGGCTGCTGTGGCCCCTCGCCCCCACCTGGGCATCCGAAAAGAAGCATCTCCCCTGGATCCCTTTAATGGGAAAGCCCATTTCAGGGGAGGGGGTCAGGCAGAGGCTACAATCTCTCCTCCAACCAAAACTAGACCTATCTAATGCTTAAAGCACCAAAGGTGTGACAATTGCTACGAAGATGGCAAAAACCAGAGGGCTGGAGCCAATTTGCCAACTGAAAAAATTCCAACCTGGCCCCAAATATGGCAACCAGCTATGCCATAGTGGGAGGGTGGGAGATCCCAAAAATATGGCTGGAGAACAAACCACATGCCTATGTAATATACTGGAGTCTGCCCCCTGGTGGGTCCCATGTTCGGTTGTGATTTGCTGAGTAGGCAAATAGGTGGGACCAATTACCCAGGCAGCAAGCTCAGCCCAGAGACTTCCTTTGCTTCCTTTGGAAACAGTCCCTAGGTCTTCCCACATTGGATCCTGGCGCAAGGGGGAATGCCAGCCCACAATGGCACCCACCAGAGAGGATGAGTAGACATTTCATTTTCACCTGATAAAAATAAACTGCTCTAGTCTGACTGGGAACTATCAACCCTGCTTTGACCTATCAGTTGTAGGCACTTCATTTTTGGTTTTTTTTGGGGGGGGGGCTGAGCCAAGTGGAGCAGAAAGGAGCAATGCACACTGGAAAGACGAATGGAAGACAAGATTGTGCTATGCACCAGTGCCTATAGTCACATACTTAAGCCACAGTACTGTATCAACTTCCTGACAAGAAAGCCCCATTGACTTTTGAGTAAATAGGATTCTGCTTAGTGTCATGGACACTAGGGTCATAAGAAAGACCCTACGCAGGAACGTTTTAAAGATATTCCCTCTACAGGTAAAGCATGCAAAGTATTTGCAGAGTGACTAAAGAGATGCATGGCTTTGTTGCAAGAATGAGTCAAAAGTATAAATAATATCGTAGTCCTAAATTAATGTGGTTTAGTGGGCAAGTTTGCAGCATAGGTTAAGAAACTTAGGAAGTAACATCAGTGAGAAACATGATTTAAGCCAGCCTTTTCTCTTCGCTGATTTAAATAAATAAATAAACCCAAAAACATCACTATCACTTAAGGCAGGTTCCACATATTACTTTGAAGGAACCCAAGAGAATTTTTCTTCCATCTACTTAGCTAGTTAATGAAGAGAGAAATTAAAATTTGTCACAGATGGAAACACAGCAAGACTGCACCCAAGATGCTGTGCCGTCCTCTCCCTACTGAGCAAGCTGTGAGGCTGCAAATCTGTGAAATGAGAATGGCGATAATCAGCACAAGCTTCAGTGAGGACTGTTCTGCCAGGCGGTGCCCACTGAACACAATATTTACACTACTGTTAGTCAGCAAATGTAAAAATATCGTGGTCATGTGACTTTGAGTACATATTGCAGTATCATTTTATCCAATACCATTTTATTCTTAACGTTACTCTAATGTTACATAATTAAATATAACCAGCTTGATTTTTGTGTTGCCAAGCCACAGTCCTTTCAAACATACCTTCAGAGGAGAAATATGGAAGTGCTCAAAGAAGCTGAGGGTGGATATGTCAGTCAAGGATGACTCCATCAACTGTGTGTTAAGAGCATCAATATCCTTTTGTATCAGCTTTGTCTGTTAAAATAGCAATAATTTTAATTGAAATCCTCAGTTAGGTTCAGACTTGAACAGTAGGCGCTACACAAACTGATGAAACATTTCTATATTTGGGGTGCCTCGAGACTCTGTCCTGTCCCCCCCCCCCGTATGAAACTGCTAGGAGGTATGAATCAGGGGGTTTGAGCTGGGTGTTCACCAGTATGCGGCTGATGCCCAGCTCTACCTCTTGTTTAAATCGGAACCAGTGAAGGTGGTGAATGTCCTGTGTGAGTGGTTCTGTCTGGAGGTGGTTGGGGGTGGATGGTGGCTAACGGATTGAGATTGAATCCAAGAAGAGAGAAGTACTGTTTAAGGGGGGGCAGGCGTGGGGGATTCCCTGGTCCTGAATGGGGTAACTGTGCCCTTAAAGGATCAGGTGCACAGCCTGGGAGTCATTTTGGACTCACAACAGTCCCTGGAGGCACAAGTCACTTCTGTGTCCAGGGCAGCTGTCTACCAGCTCCATCTGGTACATATGCTGAGACTCTACCTGCCTGCGGACTGTCTCGCCAGAGTGGTGCATGCTCTAGTTATCTCCCGCTTGGACTACTGCAATGCGCTCTACGTGGGGCTACCTTTGAAGGTGACTTGGAAACTACAACTAACCCAGAACGCAGCTGCCAGACTATTTAACACCAGTCCTGAAAGACTTACATTGGCTCTCAGTACGTTTCCAAGCACAATTCAAAGTGCTGGTGCTGACCTTTAAAGCCCTAAATGGCCTTGGCCCTGTATACTAAAGGAGCGTCTCCATCCCCATCATTCAGCCCAGACACTGAGATCTAGCTCCAAGGGCCTTCTGGTGGTTCCCTCACTGAAAGAAGTGTCGTTACAAGGAACGAAGGAGAGGCCCTTCGCAGTAGTTGTGCCCACCCATCAGATGTCAAGGAAATAATCAACTATCTTACTTTTAGAAGGCATCTGAAGGCAGCCCTGTTCAGGGAAGTTTTTAATGTTTGATGCTGTATTTTAATTTGCTGGAAGCTGCCCAGAGTGGCTGGGGTAACCCAGTCAGATGGGCAGCATATTATTATTATTATTATTATTATTATTATTATTATTATTATTATTTATTTATACCCCGCCCTCCCCAGCCAAGGCTGGGCTCAGAGCGGCTTACAAGCAATAATAAAAACAAGATGAATGATTACAACTTAAAAACAAAAATAAAAAAACAACATTAAAATAATGGAACATTAAAATATTAATGGAGGAAGACTGGAAGAAATTTAAAGACTATCTTCAGAAATATTGTAAAATTAATGAATGTTAAAATTATGTTTGGATTGGCAATAAGTGGTATTTAGCAACAAAAGTTAACAAGAATATGCAAAAATGAATTGATAAATGGATGAAAATATAGAATCATAATATGCTATGATATAGAGTTAAGACAAATGAAAGAGGGCAAGGATTTGCTGAATTGATTATGTAAATGGGAACACAAAAAGGCGAGGTGTGAGGAGGTCAAGGAAACAAGCAAATGAGCTTAAAGATATCAAAAAATGGATCTGTTTTTTAATTTTTTTCCCCATCTATTTGCTTTTTGTATTTTGTATTTTCTTTTGTTTTCTATGAATTTTTGTATTTTTTTGTATTTTTTGTATTTTTTTATTTTTCTCTGTTGTTTTTCTATTCTGTAAATTTCTGTTTTTTTGTAAAACTCTAATAAATATCTTTAAAAAATATATATATTAAAATGTAGCCTCATCGCAGGAGGAGAAGGAAAAGAAAAAAGAAAGAGAGGGAGGGAGGGAATCAAACTGGCTCCAAGCCAAAGGCCAGGCGGAACAACTCTGTCTTACAGGCCCTGCGGAAAGAAATCAGATCTTGCAGGGCCCTGGTCTCATGAGGCAGAGCGTTCCACCAGGCCGGAGCCAGTGTTGAGAAGGACCTGGCTCTGGTTGAAGCCAATCTAACTTCCTTAGGGCCCGGGACCACTAGGGTGTTGCTATTTATGGACCTTGAGGCTCTCCGTGGGGCATACCAGGAGAGGCGGTCCCGTAGGTACAAGGGTCCTAGGCCGTGAAGGGCTTTAAAGGTCAAAAGCAGCACCTTAAATCTGACCCTGTACTCCACCGGGAGTATATATATTATATTATATTTTGCTTGCCTTGATACAATTTGATCTCATTTCAAGTAACATTACCTATCACAGGAAATTACAATATTTGTTCCAATTACCTCCTTTAAAAACTGCCTTCTAGGCATTTTTCAATACACTGGTTTGAAAATATTATTTCAATGAAAATTCAGCAAATGGAAGCTCAACTCTCTGCAATAATTTAAAAATTGCAGCCCTGTTCAAACATCATTATTACTATTAATATTTATTAAATTTATGGCCTGCCCATCTGCTGGACAGCTCAGCTGGTTAGAGCATGGTGCTGATAATGCCAGGGTTGCAGGTTCAATCCCTGTAAGGGACAGCTGCACAGTCCTGCACTGCAGGGGGGTGGACTAGATGATCCTCAGAATCCCTTCCAACTCTATGATTCTATGGAAGCATTCCCTGAGGAGCCCAGGATGGCATCATGGTAAACAACAGTTAATCGCTTACTGTGACCAGAACTTTCAGGACTGTTTGTCACATTATCATAGCAACAGGCCACCCATATGCCAAATCCATGATCAGCTTGTAAGAACATTTTTCTGGGACAGCACTTCAAAGCCACAGGCAACTTTTGGAAATCTGAAGGCTAGTAAACTCATCCCAAACTTGTTTTGTGTACTAACACTATACACAAAACACAGTTTCCAGAAATTGTTAAAAATATTACACAGTTGTCCAGATCTTGTTTAGTTATATTCCCCCCATGTTGCTAATTATTGTCTTGAAAATAAATAATTTTCTCTAGTTCAAATCTATGGACAGATCTAGCATTAGTATTCTTCTGTGCTTTCATAGACTGGCATGTTTTAAAAAACAGAATTTCAGCTCAACATATGAGATGTCCCAAGCAGACCTTACCCTTTGTTTTTCAGCTTCTGGGTCTGTAGATGGAGTGAAGAGTCCAATAACAGCTCCTAAGAATCCCTGATCTATTTTCAAAGCCATTTCCTGGATTAGAACCATGAAATACCTGAGGAAAAGGAAAATACAAGTAACTGACAACACAGCTTCCGTGAGGCCAACTGCCCATTTTGTGGTTAATATTTAATTTTAAAGCAAGTGAAATATTGGACCTTTTCTGCTTATGCAGCTACCTATGATGCACCTGCAATGCCTGAGTTCCTTGAAGACTAAACAATAAAGTGGTGGAAAACTTGTGGGTAATTCCAGAGGCTTGTGGTTAGCTCCTCTCAACAGATTTGGCCCAAACCCACAGATGGTCCATGCATTTCATTCAAAGTACTTTTATTGAAACCATTTCACAGTCCCAATGAAGATGGACAAACTAAAATATTTTATTAAGCAATTCCAGTTTAAATGATCTGTGGGTTTGACTGTATATGCAGAAAGCTTCTACCCTCAATTAAAGCTAAATGTTTTGGGCTCTTCTAGTCCTCTAGAGGAAATTTTGCATGTGGGAAATATATTTTTTGAAACATGAAATCACTCTAGTTCAGAGGTGGGGAACTAGCTGTGGCCAGCTGGCCTAATCCTGGGCTCCTCCTGTCCTCGTGGGCCTGTCAGTCACCTGGCATCACTATGACAACAGGTGATCCATTTTTCCTTTATAGCACAGCCAATCCAAGCCATGTGAGACTTGAATTTACTGCTCATCAGCTGATAGGCAGGGACTTGGAACCCAGCTTTGAGTTCCCCATTGATAATTTTGTAGCACAGAGGATCCCAACAGGCTTGCTCTCACTGCCCATCAGCTAACCAGTAGTGACAGCAAACCTCCACTGCCAATGAAGAATAGGAAGCATGCTTTCAGGCTCCCAGTTTTGCATGGGCAGTTGCATCTCTTCCTGCCCCAGACCTGACCTTCAGATGTGACATCAGGTGTGAAGCAGGTAGGCACGGTTTGGGGGAAAGGGTCTTGCAGGCCAAGCTGGACCTAATTAAGACCGTCGGCCAGAGGTTTCCAACCCCTGCTCTAGTTTAATTTGGTCCTTTTTCCGATCCTTAAGAATTAAGAATTTCTTTAGGGGTAAGATTCACATGGCTTATGTTTCAAAAACCTTTAAGTATATTTTACTTACTTGAACTGCAACACTTTACTGTACTCATTAAATCTAATGATGATACTAACATCAATGAATGGCCGTGGTTCTAAGGAAAAATGAGAGGTGAAATGAATACCTGTTTAGTAAGTGGCTGATTCTTGCTGCATCTAAAATGTTAAAAATATTATTACCTGAATCCAATGCGATGGATTTTGGAGGAGCTACGGGATGAAATACAACAGGGAACATTGAACCAGGCAACTGGTTATCGACCTTCAAGGGAGTAACAAACCAATATATAAGAAGCCAAAATATGATAAACATTAATCAAGACTATTTAGCAGAGTACAGGCAGATTTAATCTTATGTGGGGGTTATATTCCTGGCTACTGCACGTCTAAGCAAAATCATGCAAAGCCAGAGCACCCCCTAGAAAACTAAAAAAACACACAAAAATCAGCAAATCTTTCCAACTTCCTCCACAACTCTCTCCGGCCTCTGATCTCTCTCCAACCTCTTGTAAATCCCTTATGGATTTTTGCGCAAGACGGAAAAGGTTGTGATATCTGAGTTTGTAGACAGAAAAAAGTTTGGTCTGTGGAAAGTAGAAAAATTGTGTGTTTTTGCGGAATAAAATTTGGCATAAATTTTTAAAACTAATAGAAAATAGGAAGTCTTTTCTTTTTCTTAATTTACTTTTAGTTTTTATATTAAAAATGCTTGATATTTGATGCTGACTTAGGTATATTGTTTTTTCTTATTTTTTCAAGCTTTTAGAAATATAGCTTTTTTTAAAAAAAAAACCTCTCTGCAACCTCCTCCACTCTCTCCACACTCCTACTCTCCAAACACACCCTAATACTCTTCCAATGGCTGATGTGATTGTCTGTCATTCTTTCCTGCTCTCCCACCCCATTTTTTCTCCCCACTCTGCATTTATTTATTTTCTGACGATTCGCATGACTCTGCAATCGTGTAAGTCAAATCAACATAAAATGCAATGTACCTGTAATCATACAATGTCTACTCAGAAATGTGCCCCATTAAGTTCAATGGGGCTTACTCCCAGGTAAGTGGGCACAGGATTTCACTTTCAAGCTCCTTTAGCTTAGCTACACAAAATAAAGCAAAGTCAGCACCTACAAAATCTTATCTTTGCTAAATAAAAAACCAATTAAGAAATAAAGATTATTTTTGCAGGGTTTTGGCTCTTAATTTTTACAAAATGTACAATGTTTTGTGCTTAAACGAAGTATAGTTTTAAAATTCTCGTGAATAGCTAACTAAACGACAAATCATTTAGTGACCCACAGTCTTTCCAAGAACAAATGTGGTTCCAGAGAACCGTTATACAGTCCATGACTACCATCTTTAAGATTCCAGTTTCCTTGACCAGAGTTACTGCTATCCCTCATAATACCAAGGTTTTCTAAAAAAAATAATAATCAAAGATTTGTACCTGAAGCCAGTATAACTGGGCCCGTAAGCTTTGCTGGTGAGGTGACTGTTTGAATTCAATCTGTATGCCAGATAAGAAATCTCGCTTTATGCTACATTTGATTGGAAGGCGCATTTCCATTGGCATCTTGTTGAAGTTAACCTGAAAAACACGCATATACATTTAACCCCTGTTCTTTACAACCCCTCAATTTCACGCTGTTGGGATGGAGAGGTATTTCATCTAGGATCCTAGATGCCTTTTTGGGATGGGCTTGGTCCAGTAAGAGCCCCTCTGAACAGCAGAGTGCTTCCATACCCTTATGCAGGGAAGGGCAGAACATTATTTCAGTGACCTTACAGAACACCAAATTGTTTGGGATAGGCACGGACTGTTGTCATGTTCAAGGTGCTTGGCAGCTTTCAAAACTGTCATCAGCAGGTTAGTAGCAAACATGCTAGTTCCTAAGTTGTTTCTCATTCCCCTCCCCAAGCCCAACTGTGCAGCTTTCACCCAGGCCTGGGGCTTACACATTCAAACTTAATAGCCTGCCTTGGCAGCAGCTGCTATTAATCTCATCCCTCTCTATTTCCTCTCTTTGGCAGTAAACCCAGCTCAAGCAAAGAAATATCATGTAGTTGGACCACTAAAAACTGTTGTCAGTTGCTGCCATTTTTGCCCAGGGATGCTAGTCAAGTGGAAGCATGGAAGACTTCCAGACTTGGCTGAGCACCGAACTCCAACTCCTCTAAGTTGCTCCTGGCAAACCTATTCAGGCAAGAACAGCAAGAGTGGGCAGCAGCCATTAGGGGCTGCCCTGAGGAGTGCAGACCACTGAGGTGACAGAGGAAGTATCCCTGGATCTCCCCTGCAATCTTTCCCAGCTTCATGATCTACTTAACTCAAGCCGACATGAGGGAAGACCTGGGAGGCAGAGAAGCATGGAGGGCAACAGCTCCCAGAGGACACTGCAGATACTCCACTAGAAGTTTCTGGAATGCCTTCTGGGTGATTAAAAAAAGATATGGCAAGAAACTTTTCTTACACACTTGATTCACCAAATGGGAAAGTGACAGTGGATGGAGCAAAACATTGGTTCAGCTACCAAGGAGCTGGGTAACACTGACAGGACAGTGGCAGCTGCCTTTCTTCCTCAACAGGAGGCTCTCAAGGAGACGCCCCTTGTTTTGCCCATTAAGTCTGTTTGTCTCATGCTTTTCCCATAACTAGAGTCACTTGGCTATGCCATGCTGAACAGTGTTACATTTGCCTCTGCTTGCTTGTCCATACTGTATCCAGTGGCGGAAGAAGCCGTTACAGCACCCAGAGCAGCAGGGTGATCGGCGCAATCCTTGGGGGGGGTGTGTTTCCAATCACAGCGCGGTGGTGCAATCCTCCCGGCAGGGCCAATCACGGCATGGCAGCATGATCCTCCTGGCAGGGGCTGATCGCGGCGTGATGGTGCGATCCTCCAGGCAGGGCCAATCACAGCACGGTGGCGTGATCTTCCCGGTGGGCGATCCACCCAGGGAGGATTTTGTCTCCCTCCCTGGGATGGCACCCAGAGCGTACAGCTCCCCCCGCATCCCCCTTCCTACGCCCCTGACTGTATCTCCTCTATTTTGCCGTGCTCAGATACCTTGTGTTTCTCTGCATACACATGCAGGATAGTTCTTAAGCATTATGGCTTCCTAGGTCTATATACATAAAGTAAGGAGCAATGGTGCCAGTCTGCATTCTCAGAATTATCTGACAGGGATTCAGAGATCAGCTTTTTGTTGAGTTGTTCAAAGCCTCGATATTCCATATACGGCAACTAACATTTATGAACAGAAGATTTTTGCAAAATGTCTTATTGTGCTCAGTAAAATAAATGCAACATGTACGTGATACCGCAGCATACCTCAAAATTGTTGTCTATTTTAATCCAATCAGAAGCCTCCACACCTCGCACAGAAATATGTTTCTGATATGCCTGTTCCAAGAGGCGTATTTGCTTTTGGTTAAATGGCTTCCACCTCTGCTTTGGTTTTAATTCCCAGACAATGCCTGAACTGAAAAATAAATACATTGGTGATTAAGTTAAAGCTTTATTTTTTAAAAAGTAAAAACAATCCACAGCACTGTATTTTAACTAATCCAAATTTCTTAAGCTTTACATGGTTGAAGGAGCAGTGCTTAGACAAATATTTGTTTTAGGAAAATGAGAACCGATTTTGCTTTGATTTTCAAAACAGGACTTCTGTGAATTAACAGGCAGCCAGCTATTATTTATGAACAGTACCTGGTGATTCCTATGTAAGAAATTTCCTGTTTGTTTTCATTGTTGACTAGTGAAAGCCCAACACTGTGAAGAGCAACATTTATTTCTTGATCCGGTTGCTCCATCTCCTCTGCTTGCCGGGCTTTAGAAACCAATGCAACATCATCTGTGAAAAGCAGCACCCTTTGGCGTCCATCCAAGAAAGAGACCCAATGTATCTGGGTATTGGAGTTGTAAGGAAACTGACCACACTCATCCTGGGTTGGCAGGAAGGAAAAGAAGAGGCTGTGTAACACAAAATGAACCTACTAATGTAACACTGGGCACACTTTTGTCATTTTTAAAGCAAAATTAATTTGTATTAGCTTGTAGCAAGTGCAAGCAATGCAAACAAAATGAACACTGCTGTGTTCTGTTATGAATGGTATGTGAAATGCAAGCCTTCTACAAGCTGGGGTTGTCTACATAATTACATTGACTTTAAAATTTCAAAGTTAAAGAAGAAACAGAATTGTCATAATATATTGAAAGGTACCAACGATGCATAGAAGGGCAGAAACAGATTTGAGTTGAGGGGTGTAATGGTTCTAGGGGTTGCTCGTGCGTAAACCGGCGCCACACCTGGCTGGGTTGCCTGAGTGAACCTTTTCTGTCCGGACAGCCACTCGCCCGTGGCTGTCTCAATCGCTGGCAGAATCCGTCAGTGGGTGTTTCTTGAACTTCTTCCAGCAAAGAAGCTCTTTGACGCCTAGTCTCCGCCTACTCTCCCTGCGCGGAAGCCTTCTGCGCAAGGAGGGTGTGGGCAGCGGAGGACCCGTGCTCTCCCCGCTGGTCCCCGGCGAGGAGTCATGGGACCGCCTCGCCGATTCCCCCATCTGCCCCCCTTCTCCACTGGTGCTACGCTGATTCCCTTCCCCAGAAGATGGGGTGCCTCTCCCCATCCCGGGACGCTCTCTGGAATCCCTCTGGAGCCTGCTCTCTCCCTCTGGCCCTGATGGCAGTTCTTTGACAAGGGGCATTATAGATTGTTATAGAAATGGTTTCCCACGGAGTTCAGGCTTGACCGATTTTTCTTTCGACACCAAATACCTTAAGAAGATCATGTTCTCCGGAGTTTTGTGCATACACCCAAGTTAATTTTCTTATTCCAGTGGGATCTGCCCAGGCAAACAGCCTCATTCCCCTCGGCTTCAGTTCCATCTCTTCCTGTAAACCACTGCATAGATAAAATAGAAACACATGGTTAGTTATGGATGAACAAAAGTGCAACTGAATTCAGATTAAAAATATTATACATCCTATACCAAAGCACCTCTCTCAAAAGATGGAAGAAAGCTCTTTCACATACCTCTGCTTGTATTTAAGAGAAGCCCATGGAGTATGATTTATGATCAAAGCAGGTGCCGCTCCCTCATGATAATCTGAGAAGTTAATAACTGTAGAATGATCAGACACATTCACATCTACCAGGATCCCTGAGCTCTGTTGAAAATAAAATACAGTAGTACCTTGGGTTAAGTACTTAATTCGTTCCGGAGGTCCGTACTTAACCTGAAACTGTTCTTAACCTGAAGCACCACTTTAGCTAATGGGGCCTCCTGCTGCCACCGCGCCGCCGGAGCACGATTTCTGTTCTCATCCTGAAGCAAAGTTCTTAACCTGAAGCACTATTTCTGGGTTAACAGAGTCTGTAACCTGAAGCGTATGTAACCTGAAGTGTATGTAACCTAAGGTACCACTGTAAATGGATACGGTACTAAAAGCTATGGCTTGATATCCACATAGCCTAATTCAAGCTTCACCGTACCTTGTAGAGTTTATACTTCTAGCAAGTAGTTCACAGTAGCAACAAACAGCTGCTGGTCAACCAGACAACTCTGGCTCTTACAATGGGGCTCACACGAGAGTCCAGATGAGGTAACCCAAAATGAATGGAGTGTGATTGTTCTGTCTCTTCCCTTCTCAAAGCTGCTAGCAGCTTCTTGCCAGTAATCCAAGCTGGAAGCTACACTTCTAATGCATCCAATTTTAGCTTTACCACATTTGATCCAGCAACCAATATTATTCCTGCTCCTGAGAATAACCAGAAACCATGCAGCACCAATGGCTATATTTAACCTCCCTTTTTACTAGCTAACCATAATGTCATGGCTCCTTATCCAAAGGAACCTGAGATTTACAGAACAGGCCCTGAACATGGATCTTGTAGCTTCAGGAAATTAAACTGTGTGGCTATGAAGAGTGAGGTCTTCTCAGTAATAGCATTATAGCTTCAAACACGTTATGCAGGAAAGCCCACCAAGGTACCAATTTTAAGTCACTTGTGAAAACATTTCTGTTCTTGTAAACATTTAGATAGCACCAGGTGGGAGGATCTACTACTTCTGCAGTCTTTAAGCATTTAGATCAGCCTTGCATTTTAAAACCTTCACGTGGTAGCCATGTGATAAGGAATTTTATGCAGGCAAGTGGCCAGGCAGAAGAGGGATAAAGTGCTTCATCCCATCTCTGCTCGCAGCATAGAAATGCAGTGGGGGCTGGTAGGAGAGAGACAAAGCTCTCTGTGCCTCCTGTCACTCCAACCCTGATCCCCAGCAGACTAGTAAAAATAGTTTCAAGCTAGTAGCTTTTGTGCGTTTATTTGCAAGTTTGGTTTATATGTCTTTTTAAAAACAAATATTGTTCACGACCATGTTTTAAAGTAAGCACAACAGGGAATAAAAATGCCATATTCTCACCAGTTCTTCTAGACTCAACAGAGTCCCATTGTCTTGTCTGCTGAAAAAGAATGGTTTGGTCACACGGTCACAGCCAATCACTCTGATGCACAGTTTTCCAGACAAATTTTCTGGCCAGAATGGAAGACACTAGTGGGCAAAATAAAAAGAGTTTCTGCTTAAAATTGGCAATATATCCAACAAAAGACATCTAAAACAGAAGTACACCAACCATTTTAAAGGAACCATTACTGATGAGATTTGCAACCAGTGTTAGAAACTGAGATATGAAAGCTAGGAGCTAAATGGCACCTTAAACCCAGGTTATGGGCACAACAATGGAATGTCTAGGCACACTTTTTAAATAACAAAAATACAAAGCTGAAAATGAATGAACTGCAGCTAAAATATTATGTTCATTTTTCACATGGTTTACAAAAAAATATATTCACGAACTCTCCTTCATTTCCTGTGTACCACTCTCTAACCATTCTAACTCTCCTTGTTCTGTTATCCCGTCTACAATACATCTTAATTGATTGGCTATATATGTTGGAGAGGCCCAATCCACCTGTTTTCTGGGGTTTACACCATCATCTTTTCTTAATTCTAGGTTTCTTATCTCCATTACAAAATTTATTAATCGTACTTTACCAACCCTTTATCTGTCTCTGATATCTTAACTGGTAAGATTCTAAATAAAAAAAATTCTAGACAAAAACTTCATTTTAATTATTGCTATTCTTCCAAATCATGAAAGCTTAATTTTCTTATATTCCTCCAGCTTTTCCTTAATTTCCCTCTTTAATTTGTTAAGATTCTCTTGTTCTAAATTTTCTAAAGTTCTTGTTGTATTTATTCCCAAGTACTTTATTACATTTCTTAATTTTATCTTTTTTCCTTCAAAATTTTCCCTTTTTCATCTTCATCATAGTTAAATATCATAATCTCTTATTTAGACCAATTAATTCGCAACACTGTTGTTTCTCCAATTTTTCTCAAATGTGCCTCTATTACTCCCCCTAATATTCTTAAGTCTCTTCTCCAGTCTTCAGAGTAGCTGGAAGTAGGGAAGGAGAAAAAGGTCCTCCTTTCCTTCTACTCTGCAGTTTTAATCTGAAATCTTAGGTACAGTACTGCACCCAGAGATCAGAAACAGCTCATGCTAATGAAATTCCATGTCACAAAATGCAATGGGAGTTTTGAATACTGTTTGCAACATAAATAGATCGTGATAGTTCCATGTAACAGCACAGTATTAAGATTGTCATTGACAGGAATTGTTCACCTTATTATATCAAAGAGTAAAAATTATTATTCCTGAACAGAAGAGTGAAATCCTGGTAGGTAGGATCTATTGCTCATTTATCTGTTGCCATTTTCTTATGGTCCCAGCAAGACTCCTTTTAGGTCTACAGGCTCTAGCATTCAGATCAAATAAAAACAAAATGTGCTTCGGAAATTTTCAGTGATGTGAAAGTGAGAAACATTGCTTTAAAAATTACCTCTGAAGATGAGAAATAACTCCATTTATTAGTAGGAAGTGAACCATCAGCTCCCACTTCTCCCACTTCCAACTCGAAAGATGTTTTATTTGCTATGGTGTAGAATGGAGTCAAAGTAACTATCCGAGTGAGATTGAAACTGCTCATTTTAATGCTAACGCCAACCTGCAAAAATGATATTATTAAAAATACTAATATAAGCACCATACAGTGTTTAAAAAACTTTTCCCGTTCCCTGACTGCTCAGCTCTCCAGGTTTAAATGAGAGGCAAGGAACAAATGTAGATTACTTATCTAAAAAGTGAAGAAGCCATCTAGTTGCTCATTTGGGTTTGAGAACAATCTGATGGTGCTCGAGGGCTCAAGAGTTTTACTGCAAGTTTAACTCTCTCTAGCTCACTTACAGCACACACACATAGAAACACTCCTTTGTTCCTCACAAGCACACTTTGGATGTGTAAACTGAAATTATAGAGATCAGAATGTGATGGCTTTTGCCTGCATTTCCTAGCACATAAGTAATATAAACCAGCCTAGAGTAGGAAAGTTCACTATTGTCGTGGTCTTCTACTGCCACATGGTCTATAAAGGCTTGGTTTGGGTGGTCTTTTAATCCCCGTCAACTTCCTTTCAAAGATGTAACATCACTCTCTGCTTTTGGACAGGCATCATAGTCTGTGCTATGTTCCATATATCAAACTGCACAGAGGACACCAAGGAGAGCAAGAGAAGTATCAGAAAGATGGCCTCGTGCACCCTAAATTATTATTGAAATTCAAGATGGAGTTTGTTCTATGCATCTGGCATGAACAGTAATTAGTATAAGTACAGAACCCAGATATTACCAGAAAATCCATAAGGTTAGCTGGGCACTTTACACATCCGTAACTTCCTACTGTATCCAGAGAGAAACTATTAGACCACGTGCTAGTGGAGATGCTTAACTGGATCTACATCAGGAGAAGAGGAAAAAAAATTAGATGCCAAAATCAGAGGACACTCATCTGCTTCACAGGCTTTGTGATGATTTAATGGCTATTCCAGGGATCACAGGAAAACAAACATGCTTCATGTGCAGAGACAACTCACTTGGAAAGCCTTTCATTTCTGGCTTCCTTGTCCCCACTTGCCCCAGTCCTCCCTCTCAGCTGTAACACATATATATCCCGTCCCCCTTCTAGATTACTCAGAACCTTGCCTCATACAGGTATCACACAGAGACAACTTTCACCTTCTCCCTTCAAAGAACCCCTTTTAATCCTCGCTACCCTTCCAATTCAAGCAGCATTCTCTCTCTCCCTCTAATGCATAGGGGGCTACCCACTTCCTTCATATATGTGTCCCTTTACCAATTCTCTTGCCCCCACTCCACCCCTTGAAGAAGTCCCCTCACTCCCACTCCCTTCCAGCAGTCCCAGATTGGGTACCACACAGATCATCACTCTTGCCTGTCCCAGATTAACCTTCCTCCCTCCCTTCATTCCTCCAAATACCCCCTTTAAGCCCAGTCACTTTCACATGCCCAGCCCATAATTCCTCCAAATCAGGCCGCAGAGCGTGCCTGGGTTGCAGGTCCTCACCACCTGGGTGAAGCTGTCCCAGGGGTCATCGGCCAGCAGTAGGCAATGGCCCCATGGCAGGACCTCAGATGCCGCCTCCTCACTGCTGCCATCTAATGCTGGCCTCTGCACCTACTCCAGTAGCATATGCAGCTCCTCAACAGTCTCGCTTTCCGTGGCACTGCTGATACTGAGGGCCACTTTCAGGGTGTGCTTCTGGAGCCCACTTCTCCTGGGCACTCACCCCGGCTCCCGCCATGATAGCAACCTGCAACCTCCCTCAGCAAGAGCAGCTGCTGCGGGTAGTAGAATTTACCAGCTCTAGCTAAGCACCCCTCTTCACCCTCTTGGCTCCATTTCCTCTTGTAGCAGCAACTCTTGCAATAGCCAGGAAAGCCAGCACCCAAGTTAAGAAGCCTACCCCTTAAAGGCCAGTATATGTGAACTTGGCATCATACCTTATTTTTACTGAAAATGTTCCTTTTCTTGAAGGAGAACAAGATAATGTCCCTAAAATCCGCTGGGTGTTTTACATGCACATCTTCAGCACGGTACTGTAGAACACGGGAGGTTTTATTGATGATCCAGTAAGGACTGTACACAGACAGAACCATCCGGCTGCCAACTTTCCTAATGTGAATGTATATATCAACTGTTGTCGTGTCTGCAGAATTTGATGTGAAGCACACAGGAAAGAACTCTGGCAGCGAGTCACTGAGTCGAAAGTGTCCGTTCCAGTTTTTACCTTGATATTTTATCAGGACTAGTTCCATGATTTCACCACTGATTCTCGAATGAAGAACATCAGCAGTGCTCCCTTCTGGCAGTTCATGGGCCTCTGCTGTTCCCTAAAAGTAACCAGCAAAAATTATAGAATATTTTTTGGAAAATAGAGTATCTACACTCAAGGACATAGGCACATCTTTCTTATTATAAAAAAAGAAATATAAGCAATATCGATCAGAAAACTGGCACAATGACATCATAAGCCACAACCCATTTTTAACACAATTGAAAATGATGTAGAAAAGAAACAGCTTTAGGAATATTGCAATAAACACACAGTATTCTAATCATCTCAGCATAAGACCCCAGGAATCTATGACAACCTTCCCCAATCTGGTGCCTTCCAGCTGTTTTGGACAATTCTCATCTGCTTCTACTGGCACAGCTGTGATGGCTGGCACTAGCAGAAGTTGTAGTCCAATACATCTGGAGGGCAGCAGGTGGGCAAACACTGGTCTATGACATAGTTGCAAGTCGTGTAGTAACCTTCTTCCTCCTTCTGTTCACCCACCCAGGTCCTGCTAGAAGAAACAGTAGCAAAATTGGGAATTTTTAAAAAAATGAACCAGTTATACCTCCAAGTCTTCAGAACTGCAATAATCCAACCATATGCAAAAATCATAAGGCTGTTCATCTCACAAAGACACACTTAATGAAAAGTGGTTTTAAAATTACAACAGGCAATTGGAATTAAGATTTATGAGCAAGGATTTTCAAGGCATACCAAACTTAAAATATGTTACAGAAGAAGGAAGCAACTCTATGAAGGATCAAATCATCCCTGGCATTTTCAAGTTATGTTATATCCAGTCCTGAGATGCTATACCTCAAGCAGATATCGTAAAGAGTAGGGCAGAAGATTCCGCAAAGTGAGTGTTGGATAGAGATGAATAATGTAGGCTGGATCCCAGTTCTCCCCATGGGATGCAATGAAGTTTAACTCATCAGGCACAGCAGCAGTATTCACTATTAGAGGCAGAAAATTGACTTCAGTTGATGGACACTGTAGCATACACTTGACTTCGTTGCTCCTATGAAGCTCTTCTCTCCAGGATATGTAGGTTGTGGAAGGATTATACTGACCATCTAAGATCCCAGCTGGCTGAACAAATAGCTGACACCTAAGCTCAAGCACAAGAAGGGAAGGAGGGAGAAATCAAGTCCTGGTTAAATTTTGAGGTTCTTTATTAAAAAAGTAAAACTGCTTAAGAAATCTGAAGCAAATGAAAAAAATACCTATATGAATCTAATGGAACATGGAACTCCTCTTCAGGCTTAGACACACCTATAGGCTCCAACAGTTTAACATTCTTAACGAATTTGTAAATTGTAAATGGGACAGAGAAGTGGTTCTTAATCTGAAATTAAAACACAGCAGCATATTTTACCAGTATGTGTAAAAAAAGTGGTAAGCAGCATTTGATAGCATTGTAAACAATAAAGGAGCCAGCAAACAATGTTGATGTACCCCTCCTAGAAGCTAAGATACTATTTGGCAATACTCTACCCAAACTTTGACCGAAGTTTAGCCTTGCAATTAAATGCAGCGATCTGCCATTTATATTTCTTTGGGGGATCTTCTCCGCCCACCCACCCAAATCAAAAGCAGCCTTCAAATCAACCACAGTAATTTAACACAAGCATTTTAGAACACAATAATCATGCTTTTAACATACAACATGATCATTTACCTGAAGCGGAGAGCGTATGGTAATAACTTTATTTCCTTCTGCTGCATCTATCTGCACTACAACAGAATCCGAGTGATCACTCTGAGGATTTCTTACATTGTGAAGTCTTCTTCCTGGTTTTGCTATGGGAATATTTGCCACCTCTGTGTATCCTTCAGGTCCTGTTTTTACAACAACAAAGCAACAACTAAATAAAAAACCTACCCCTTTTATTTAAATATATACAAGAAGTAATATCTCAGTCCCGAAGACTTACAAGTTACATGACATATTCAGTTTAAAAAGGATCAGCAAGTGTCAATCTACTCTTCCTGTGACTGTATCTCTTCATACAACGATGATATCAGAAAACACAGTCAAATATCTCCTTCCGTTGGAAAGCAAAGCTTTCCAGGAGGAATGCAGAAGACTGAGGTGGAACCTGAGTTGCTTCTTTTCTAGCAGCAGAGGGGATTTGTTTTGTTTTATGGCTGTTATGTGCAAAAACATCTAATTGCTTGTACTTCTGAAGTAGTCCAGTAAAAGGAGGGGTGCATCTTGTGCTTTTTCTGAATGCATGGGAAACACTTAACTTGAAAATCAATCTAACATTGCTCATTACAAGTATTCTTACTCAGAACTGATTCTAACTTAAGCACAGGCATTTCTAGAATTGTAAACAGTTCATGTACTTAGTCTTGAGTAGCTTACTCCCTACCAGAGTTGTTTGCCTTGCCCCCCTCCCTCCCCAGATTAACCCTCCTAAACACACGCAGCATTCTTTACATCTTACCAATGCTCAAAGTGAATAGAGAACTTTCCAGGCGATACATTGCAGATAGCTTTCCTCTGTGTGGGGTCTCCACTGTAGAGTATTCAAATTCCAAGTTCTGATCAACTGCTATATCATGAATATCTTCTTTTGTAGCTAATCCAACAACCTGGAGATTTCTGCATGCATGAACTTTGAGGGGAAGACCCAGAGCATTTCTCACAATAAAGGGAGCCTTGTCTTTTAATGAATAGTCATACGTAGAGGCAGTTCCTTCTGAAAATCCCTAAGATGAAGCAAACATTTTAAAGTATACATGGACTATAAATGTTCTTGGGCTACTCAATATTCAAAGCTATCAGAGATTAAAGTTGACCATTAACAGCAGAAGAATAAAAATGAAGTATAAGAAAGAAATAAGCTGAAAAAGATGGGGGAATGGTAACACAGAACTAGACTGAGAAGGTTTAAGGGAGCTCAAGCGCTCGTAGACTGAATTTGATGAAGGCAGGAAGCGACCCAGAGCATCAAGGAAGCAGCATCCTACTATCAAAGCATTTGTTCCTGCCTGTAACCTTTAATGTTTTTCTTCCCCAACTATTCTATATTATTTCATTTATTTAAATATTTCCTAGACCATTTAACTTTAAAATACAACAAAGTGGTGCACATTATACAACGAAACATAAAAGCAGCGTAGTATAAATAATTATACACATCACAAAAATATGAACAGCAAAATGTAGCAAAAGAAGTTATAAGCAGTAAAATAGAGCAAAAGAAATCCAGGAAAGGCCTGGGCAAAAAATATGTTTTTCAGGAGCTGCTTAAAAAAATATTGCTTTCCCTGTTATGTTGATAAAGGGAAATAGCTCTCCTTGACATGATTAACCAAGGATCTGAATCAATGCCTTCTTTTCCACCTTCCCACCCCCCAATGACATCAATTTGCAGCATGTTCAGTAGAAAACATTGCTCCCTTAAACAGTCAGTAGCTAAACTGAAACAGAAAGAGAAAAATGCCACCTCATAATATGTAATCAATAATTATCTTCTCCCTTAAGTTAATCAAATTACCACTTGAAAGGGCTTGATTACAAATAACCTCACCACAATGCATATGAAATTACCTTAGCTAGATTGCTAAAGACAGTAAGACAGCATTTGGATATTGTTACATTCATGGTATCCTTTGAAGATATATTGATGACACTTTGAGGTTCTGGTAGAACTATGAAGTCATCTCCTGGCAACAAACTTTTATCTTGTAAGGGGTTAGTCTTCATCTAAAATAAATGCAGCATTATTAAATTATTGCCTATTTGAAACTTTGGAAATTGAACTGCGGAGGCACAATTTTAAATTATGCTAACATTTAGGTTTGCAATTTTGCTTTAGACCAAGAATTATCTTTCTGTTTCGTCAATGGAAATATACAACAATACAAGTATTCCACAAAGATATTGACAGCTTTTAAGTATGTATAACTTAGAAGATTAAATGGTGAATTTAATGAACGCAAATGACGATTAACTTCATACATGTAAGGAACAGGAAGACTTGGCAAACATGGAATTAAATTTCAAATTAATTTTTAGAAACTTCTAATTCAACAGCTGCTTATAAACAGTCCATGTTTCAGAATCTAAACATGGAGTACAGAAGGGTATATATTCAACAGAGCATTTGAATAATCAGAGAAAGTTGAACTAAATATTTTTTTAACTTGAAATATGATAGTTTAATAATTTGTGCAATGTAAGATTTTAATTATCTTTTGGTGTGTGTTACTGCCATTTATGCTGTAAGCAGCCCTGAAAGCCTGTTGGGTTGTGTGGCTGGTTAGAATTTGAAGCAAAGACAGAATGAGACTATGCCACTACAAAACCAAGTCCAGGATAAGCAACTGCTAGCATCCTTAAATGAAGCCTTCCACCAACCTATCAGGGACTGATGGGAGTTGTAGTCCAAAACATCTGGAGGGCCCCTAATTGGAGGAAGGTTGCCTAAAATTCATGGCAAAATACACTTTGCTTTTCAGCTGGCAAAAAAAAATGTAATATCCAGACAGGAATAACAGTTTGAATTTTCATTAATTAATGGTGTTTATATTTATATATCTGTATTTATAAAAGGTTGCTTACTTCTAACTTTAAGTCCCATTGACGTCTTTCATTATCAACTCGCTCAATAAGCGGTTCCCAAACTGAATTTGTTTCATTGTAATAGTGAACCTGGGATACAATATTGAGAACATAAGAGCTAAAATTATTTAACATTAGGCTTCATTTCAATCTACCACACCTAAGTCAAGCATAATAAATACTTAAGAAACAAAATTCTACATGCACATGGAACAAGTACCTAAAAATAATTTACAGATGTAACTCAAATTATCATTAGACCTAGCAACGGCAGACCATGCCTCAAATATAAAGCATCAATCACTTCTTATATTTACATACCTCCAGTGTCATGTCAGCTGTGGCCGCCATGAGAGAAGACCAGTTTTTCACTGATCCTGAAAATGTTGATTCTGCTAACAGTAAGGGAACAGTGGAATGCCCCAAACCACACTCCAGAGTGATCTGAACAGCTTTCACCTCAACAACCAGGTTCTCCTTCTTCACACACTGCTCGTTAGCACTGAATGTTTCGGTTGCTTCTGTGGCCATGTCAACACCAAGAAACCAATAGTGACACTGGTCAACAGACTTGATACCCCAGAGGTCCACCGTATTGCAAGCAGTCTCACCAGATCCTTCATCCTTCAGGTTTGATTTCATGGCAGCCATGATTGTAATTACAGTATTGAGAATTATTGGTGAAATCTTTAAAAGGGGGAAAAAAGCTGAATTAACAAGTTTCAGTGTTTTATATGCACAACATGTAACAATGTGTGTTTTATGGCACCACAGTGGTGTTCAGTAAAGCATCTACCAACTGCCTTGTGCAAGGAAAGCACTTTTAAATGGAACACTGGCCATTTCCCCTAAAGGGGCCTTCTCTGGCAAACTATGTGAGGCAAACAGTGGGTTTGTCACTTCTCAAGTTTAGTCCATGCAGGAAACTTACAATTTACTTTGCAGGCACCTCCTCTCTTGCCAGTCTTTAGTCCTCATTCATGGCAGAGGACCCAGCTCCTTAAGAAGTCCGAAGGGTGTCCTCGCTTTTATAGCCACTGAACTCTGCTGCCCTGCTTCCCTATCCTGCTCTATTCCAGGGTTAGTTTCCTGAACAAGAACAGGCACCACAGGCACAGTCTCTGGTGGTGGTGAAAATGACTGACAAGAGGAAGAGTCTCTTGGTATACACTGTACAATGCTCTCTTAGGAGCATTAACCAGATAAGGAGTCTGAAATTTTAAAAGTGTTGCTGTTCTGGTCTACATTTGGCGTTTTTGCTTTTCTTCTTTTTGTCTTTTTGGTTTTCTTGTGGGAGGGAACTCCAAGGAGGTGGAGTAAGCCCTGTTGCATTCTTTCTTACTTTTGTGCTTTGTACTTCCATCCTGATGCCTTGGCTAAATAGCCCATTAAGGCTTATTGTATTCTTGTAATAATGCATTTTTCCAGTTGTTCCTGTGGAAAATTGAGGGGCAAGCTGCTGGTCTAGGTAGAAGCACATATTTAGGAATGGACTATAAAGATGCACACTCATGCTGTCCTGCGAGGACCTCTGGCAGCTGGTCTCAGCATTGTTGCCCATGTCCCACAATGAGAAAGACAGGAGTAGAGTCAGGGGAGAGAGAACAACTCTGGGTGAGGTGTCCCTCTTTCATTTGGGCCCCCTGAGGATGAACCACTTGGTGAATGTATTTATTTTAGAACATTTTGACCCATTTAATTTTTTTTTTAAATCTAAGTGGTGTAATATAATAAATAATAAATAATAATAATAATAATAATAATAATAATAATAATAATAATAATAATTTATTATTTATACCCATCTGGCTGGGTTTCCCCAGCCGCTCTGGGCGGCTTCCAACAGAATATTAAAATACAATAGTCTATTAAGCATTAAAAGCTTCCCTAAACAGGGCTGCCTTCAGATGCCTTCTAAAAGTCTGGTAGTTGTTTTTCTCTTTGACATCTGGTGGGAGGGCGTTCCACAGGGCGGGTGCCACTACCAAGAAGGCCCTCTGCCTGGTTCCCTGTAACTTGGCTTCTTGCAGCGAGGGAACTGCCAGAACTGCCAGCATACAATAATTATAATAAAAATTACAGTAACAGATAAAATAGAGGATCAGAATAGCAAAACATATGGTCTAAGTTCAGTAACCAAGTTCAGTGGAAAGGCTGGCGTCTAAAACAAATAATAAAGGGACCATTCCATATTACTGAAGGAAGGGTGTTGTAAAGTGCAAGGGTGGCGTCAGAAAAAGGCACACTTCAGAGTCACCACGAAACAGCAGTCTCTAAGGTGACATGTATTTTAAAACCAGTGCTAGGCCTTTCTGGAAATACAGGGGGGAACTGTCATTACAAAACCATTTACTAACCTTTACAATAAATTCTTCTACTATCACTGTCACACTCTGCATTTCTGAAGTACGCATCACAGCTTCCATAGTCAGACAGCAAGGTTGTACAATCTTAGAGAATACAAGCATACTGTTAGAAATGCCCTCAAACTTAAAACATGAAAGTTATTTGATTTCATTCTAATTAAGATAAATATTAATGCTTTGCTGAAGTATCCTATTTTGCAATAAGGGGGAGGGAGTACTGAGAGGAAATCAGTAACTAAAAAGTATACTCTCCCACAAGGAGAATAGGAACTGGGTAATAAAGCGACAATGCATTAGTATAAGCACAACTGTGGTGAACAGGGAGCAATAAGGAGCAAGCATGTTTACTGAATGGAACTAAATGCCAGCGAAACCATACGTAAAGGTCTCAGCCATCCAGAAGGTTATTCCCAGATAATATAGCACTATATTCAATTGTGTAGAACCACCTTTTTCATTCCAGAACCAGCCAGTTGCAGAAATGCAATGCCTCAGAAGTGCTACACGGCTTGTGAGTGAAAGGAGTTATTCTCTCCAGCTATAAAAGATAAACTACAGCACAGAACTTACTGTTGTAATATTCTTCTCTTCTTTCTTTCGGAGGAAAGGGCAGGCCAGCACTTTCAAGTCATGCACTTGAGCATTCATACATCGATCAAGAGGGCTAGTTGACAAACTGAAATCACATTGGAACGAAGCTACTAAGGCAGGAGCATCGGCCTTTGTTAAGTTGGCAACAAACACAATTTCTGGTTCTATGATCCGTGTCAATACTGTCATGTTGGGCTGCGGTGATCCATCTAGAAAAGTTTAAAATTTAGTTCAGTCTTGATTTAGCAGCCAGTCACCACAACAGAATGAAAAATATACCTCCATGGCACCACCATAAAATACAATTTTTACAATAGAGTAGTTCAGAAAATTTGCCCTAGTAGTTGCATCCAGGATGCATAAATGTGACTGTACTGTTGGCAATATTGTGCTCCTTGCTACTAATAACTGTTTCAAATTTTACTTCACAATTTAAACATCCGGACAAGTCATTTTTCTCTGATTTCATAATAGAAAAGTCTAGTGTTTCTGCTGTATGTGACATATGCATTTTCTGTTGATAGGGGATCCACTTATATAGGTATACCGATGCAGGAAAGCATAACAGAAATACTTGCATGATTCACCCATCTACTTTTCTAAAAGATGTCTGATTATTTTGGTTAGGTTGAACTAAACCAAGCACTGATTCACTACCCAAAGGAAAAAAAATGCCAGCAATGTTATCTCCAAACAATGGAAAACAAAATAAATGGTTTGTTCACTGCAGTGCTCATAAAAGATACCTAAGACCAAATGACATTTGGTGGTGAACAGGGACACAGTTGACAAGGAACTCTTTTTTGCTTGCTTGCCTCAGAAAGATAGGAATATACTTTTCTAAATTTAAACTAAATATAATGGGTGGATAAAAGGCAAAGGTAAAGGACCCCTGGACAGTTAAGTCCAGTCAAACTTGACTATGGGGTGTGGTGCTCATCTCACTTCAGGCCAAGGGAGCTGGCGTTTTGTCCACAGACAGCTTTCCAGGTCATGTGGCCAGTAGGACTAAACCACTTCTGGGGCAACAGGACACCATGATGTAAACAAGAGCACATGGAAACACCGTTTCCCTTCCCGCCGCAGTGGTATCTATTTAGCTACTCACATTGGTATGCTTACAAGCTGCTAGGTTGGCAGGAGCCGGGACAAAGCAACGGAAGCTCACCCCGCTGCATGGGTGCAAACCACCGACCTTCCAGTCAGCAAGTCCAAGAGTCTCAGCGGTTTAGACCACAGCGCCACCCGCTCCATATTGGGTAGGATACAAAAGCTGTGGGAGCAGAAGACTGCCCAGACAAAGCTATTCCTCTCCACTATAGCCCACTGAAAATAACCCTGTCACACAAACTGTTTAGTTGCCCAGAAACATTGTTGAAAAGTGCCAATATTTCAGATTAGCTTTTACTACCTTAATACACATTCACACCCTGTTTAAAATTTTAACTGACATCAGTGGGCTTAAGCATGCTCAACTCTGCACGAGTATTCATTGTTTTGGTTTTATTGTTTCAGATGTGGAACTATGTCAACTGAGAGAGTTCTTTTGCTGACCTTTATCTGGTTTAGGTTTGCCATGAGTGGTATATTTTAACTGAATCTGGGTAGATCCTTCCATCGACGCTGTTGGCATTGATTTAACAAAGAAATCTGCTACCGTCAATAGAAACTCCACACTGGCACACAAATACAGTTTGTCCAAGACAGATATGATTTCACTCCCATTTTTATCTTGCTTGTAGTTGAGGTCAATCATGACACTATTATCTGTGCCATCTTTCTTATCTATCATTCTGAAAAATAAACAAATAATAAAGCCAGAAAACAAGCTGAAGAACTGCTTTCCTGAAAGGATTTATAGTTTAGTAGGCTTCCTTGGGAGAAAGGGCAGGGTATGAATTCAACCAATAATAGTATTTTTCATCCAATTGCAACAAAAGATGATGCTACTTATAACGTGACTGCATTGTAACTGAAGCCAATTGTCAGTTTTCAGCATTTTCCTAGTTTGAATACAGCTTTCTTTGTTCACCCAGGGCCACCTAGCCCAGTCATTAGCCAAAAGGAACACTACACTAAAGGGATTTTTCTTTCTCCACCCACCCACCAACATTCCCAGAGAGAACTCAGCTACCACTTCCCTTCCCTTGCATCTTGGCTCTTAAATAAGCTATAAAGCCTAAAGCAGAGTTTGCACTTTATTTCATGTGCAACACCAAGTTACTTACTACAGGAGCTCTAGAAATATTAATAATGACATCAGAGTCTAACCTTGAGGTTGCTTTCTGAATCCCTTCTCTGAGATCATCCAATGTACATGTTTTCAACTTAGTATTAATATCCATAGAACCATTTGAAAATATCTGTCCTGATGATGTCATAAGATGCAGTCTGAGTTCTCCAAGACACAAGCTGTTATCGTGAAGTGAAAGCTGAGATTTCTACAATACATATAAATAACCAAGGTAAAAGAATTATATGCAGAACCTAGAAGACTGAAAGTGCATACTTTTACAATCTACTTGAGGACAGAAGCACATGAGGACACAATTGTTATTAATGCTTTAATAATTTACATGTTCGCAAAGGAGAAAAAAATCTATATGAAGATTTTAATATTTCAAAGCTTGCCACAAATGGAGGACACTAAAATGAGATAGGCAAACTAGATTCAGTGTGCTGGGTATATCATTCCCTCTACTGCTGATATTCAGGATGAGTAGTGTAGCCAAAACACCACCACCTGCTCACAAGAGAAGTATCATCAGGCTTGGTGGAGCCCAGAGGCTTGCAGAAGTACAAAAATGGTGGGGGGAACACAAAAGAAGGCCAACTTCCCCCCTTCCCCAAAGGCTAACAAATTGTGCATGCTTACAACATATGCCTGCTTCACCCAGGTATAATGTGATGAAAAAGAGGGGTCAGAACCAGGGTTTCTGTGGCAGACTTTGTAAAGCCATTATGCAAGATCTTAGCTGAGAGTGCTGGGAGAAGGACTCAAAGTGAAGAATGATGTTATGGGGAGGTAAAGAAACAGTCCAAGGGCTCGTCTAGACTTCCTTTTGCGCTGCACTTTCCAGGCATAGATCTTCACTTTAAAGCTCAGTGTTCGAGCAGTTTTGTTCTTTGTTGTGGTGCTTTCCCCAGGAAAACTCATGTTTTACAGCTGAATCGGGGCAAACTGCAATCCACAGAAACCTCAATTGCCATTTGCTCCAATTTAGCAGCAAAATGTGGGTATTCCCAGGAGCAGCAGGGCCAAAAAAGAACCACTTGGACACAGAGATTTAAAGTCTGAACCTGTGCCTAGAAACACAGCACAAAAGGAAGTCTGGATGAGCCTACAGAGGCTGAGGATGGAGGAGACAGGAGCAAGAAGTGTCATTGAAAGCAGAAATGCAGCAGAGGAAAGGGGCGGACAAATGAGTGAAATTAAGAGACAATGAAGAAGAGAGGAGAACAATCTGTGAACCTGAGCAGGGAATGGAGCTGGAGAGGAGCAGAACTGACAGGTGACAAATGGAAGGGAAAGTGGGCAGAGAGGAAGGAGGAGGACACTGTGGGAAGAGAAGAGGCATCAAAACATGGGATTGTATTTAACACTGAGCTCATTAATTATGGCAGACAATATGTTAACTTATAACGTTCTTTTTCTTTAAATGGTAAGATTTTATTCTTAATTCATATTTACTCCAAAGGAAATTATTTTTCATGTTGAGGTGAAACAAACCTGCTCAACATCAGAATTGTAGAGAACAATGGAAAGCGATTCAAAATTGAATTCAAACTTAAGGGTCACACTCTCCTTAGGCTGTGTTTCATGAAGATCTCCTTCTCCCAAAGTGATGAGACTACCTGAAACATTTTAGAGATAAAAAGTAACACTTGAATCTGCAGCATCTTGAAGATCAATGCACATCTACTGTGCTAAGATTTAAAAATTAGCTGCCAACTCTTCTTTGATCCCATAAACAAAATACCTTGCTTAAGACCAAATACAGTATCTTATCATAATTACTATATACAAGTTAGCTCAACTTATCACCTTCATGGAGATCAGCATCAGTTGGGCTTTTGCTTTGTTTGAGCATCTGAGCTTCTGGTAATGTTGACTGTATAACCCTGCTAGGCGCAGCAGCTTCACCAAGATTTTCCAGCAAAATTTTCATGAGCAGGGTCAAATCATCTTGGCTGAGAGAGATCTGTAAATAAATCAAACCATTTTCCCCCTCAAGAAAGCCATTTTTAAAAAGCTTTGTATTTAAAAAATACCTTGCAACTCCCATTTTCAATCAACACCTGTCTTGGACTCAGGATTGCACTGTAGTTTCTTGAAGTTGAGCATTACACTCTCCAACTGTCAGGTAACAGAATTGGGGGACTTTACTCATGCATAGTGCCCCCACAGCCTATTATAATAAAAAATGCAAGCAGTCCTTGCTCTCCGTAATGTTAGTCACATGAACAATGTTATGAAAGTAAAAACCAATATAATATCCAGTAGAAAATCCTGGAATCCCAGCAACCATGAAAATTCTGTTTGGTTGAATCAGTTATCACCTACTTCATATTGTAAATATTTGCCCATGCAAAAACATGTCAAAGAACAGTCAGGAATACTTCTATGTTTAGCAAACAGTATTATGTCAAACAACCTTCACTGTTAAGTAGAGATAAACCTAGCTACCAGAACAAATTATTGGGCTCAATAAACTCTTTTCATGGCAAAAGCAGCAAGTGATTAGGGCAATAACTATTAAGCCCCGAGTTATAATTATTATCTCAAAATATTTGCAACAGGTTTATCTCCATCTAGAACATGGAATTATCAAGACTTCCCATGGCCTTACCTGCATGGGCTTCAAGTCTCCTTTAACTGTAATCCCTGGGATCTGTAGGTACCAAGCTGCTGCTAAATTCCTCTGGACTGACAACAACAGATTTACTGGCTGCAAAATTTCAATATCTGGCTGAGAACCACTGCCTATTGTGGTCCTACAAAACAAGGGTTGAAACATTAGGGCACACAAGATATCTGCAGTCTCTCCATCCATTGCTGAAACAGAACACATGGATTATTTGGTCAGCTCTATGAACTATCACCTTGTGTGCTAAAAGCAGCCCTTGTCCGGTGACTGTCTCTAGTCAAGAACAAGAACCACCTGGCCATCTGTCAGGGTTTCTTTAGTTGTGATTCCTGCATTGCAGGGGGTTGGACTAGAAGACAGTTGGATTCCCTTCCAATTTTACAATTATTAGAAATGAAGATTCCATTATACTGAATGAAGCCTTCGCCCCATCAAGTGTAGTACCATATACTCTTGACTGGCAGCAATTATCCAAGTTTAACTCAGGCAGTATTTCCCCAGCTCTGAAACAACACTTCAAATGGAGAAGCCAGAATGGTTGGGGAACCTGTAGTGCTCCAGAGTATACTGGAATACAACACTCCTTCATCCCTGACCATTAGAAGAGACTAATGGAAGTTGGAGTCTATTAAGTATCTGGAAAGCCACATGTTCCCAACTCTTGATGGGAATATATCTCCACAGTGGAGCATCTGTTTCCTCTTCAAGGTCTGTTAATGTGCAACTGTGCCAGCTTTACGTTATGGAGAAACCATGCATCTACAGGTTTATGAAACAAGTCGTATCACTTGCATCAAATATCACGCACACTTAAATCAAATTTCTCTCTCTCTCTCTCTCTAATGTTAAAGTCACACCAGGAAGTTTTCAGCAAAACCACAGTCCAATTAACCACCACAGTTAATTACTTCCGTTGGAGGGTGGTTTGTCTGACCAGCTGGGTGATGCTCAACCTGCTTTGGGTTGGGTTGCCCTCCTCCTGTAGGGACAGGCTGTGGCTCAGATGGCCTTGGCGGTAAAGAATGCCTTTTAGCAGTTTGACTGACCTATCAACTATGACCCTATCTGGACAAAGATAGCCTTGTGGTATGTTATCCATGCTCTAGTAATTGTACTATTGTATTATTGTAATGCATTACACTTGGGGCTGTACTTGAAAAACTCTGTGGATACTACAGTTGGTCCAGAACGATGGTCAGATTAAGGAAGATAGATAAATATTATGCGAGTGATTTGTCATCTCCGATGGCTTCCAATCCATTTTCAGGCCCAATTTAAAGGGTTACTTTTTATCTTTAAAACCCTAAATGTAGCAATCTTCACTTCTGACCCATCCCCTTGTCAGAGTGAGCAAACACTGCTCTTCAGTCACCTTGAGCTGCAACCTTCTTTAGGTAAGGGGATGAAGGAAGCTCTACCTCTTACAGCACAGTAGTGACATTCCCCAGTTCTACACATCCACAACAGCTGACTCACTGCCCAAGATCCCTACTGACTTTATCCTTGAAAACTTTATCATATGGAAATATTTTCTCATTAGATGTATTGTCAACTCACAGCCCACCAGGAGAAACTATTGTTGGCATTTACATAATTGATACCCTATGATCAAGAATTCATCTTGAGTTAAATAGGGGGCAGGGGCAGAATATTCATACCTTGATATCTTTAAATGTGTTAGTTGTATATCCATTTTGTCAATCACTGGAGGATTAGAAGACTCTTCTCCAGGAACCAGGCTAAATTCATTCTCAACTCTGATTAAGCCAAGATCTGCTACCAATACATTCTGAGAGATGGATGACTGAGGAATTACTATAACTGGAGCTTTGAGATTGATGTCCATTGAAAGTCGGAAGCTCTTTTTAGCAAAATCCTTCACACTCAAAGCAGCCATTTCAGCAGCTTGAACTGTGGCAGCACTCAGGGCATCTTTTGCAGTTTGGAAGTGATTTAGGAAGTTCTGTGAAAAGGTATAATTATGCAGCACAATAGCTAGTTTATAATGCTAACAGCAACCGAATAAACAAAGATAAGAATAGACACATCAACTCAGGATGTGGACAGCACAACCAATAGGGTGTTGCAAACAGAACTGTGGTGAAAATTGTTGAAAGTAATAACCTGTTCCCTATTTTCTTTTCTTTTTTTATGGCCAAGGATTAATGTGACTTGAATCAAAACAGCAAGTCTGAATTCAGACTCCAGATCTTGTCACAGTCATGACATCATCATCATCACTATGATCCAATGGAAAAAGCAGGACTAGGAACAACTATCATGCTGGGATACAAAAGAATGGTGCAAATTCTGCACACCTGGGAGTTCGTTTCAGAAGTGTCTTTAAAAAATACTTTAAAATTAAAATGCAATAATGAAAAATAAGTTCATCTCTTACCAGTAGTGACATGAAGAATTTATGCAGATAAACGATTTGAATGCAGCCCACTTTCAGTGACATTTTACCATCTACCTTGGACATATCTGTATAGGCTTCTTCTTCTGTAGCATCTGGATAAAGTGACATTGCAAACCGAAAGACTTCATCTCCCACTATTGAGACAGTCTGTAAAGATAATATTCATTCAGCACAATCATGTTCTTGTATATTTCTATAGGAACATTTTACACCTTTCTCAGTGTTTATTTTTCAAGATTTTTCCCCATCCAATTAGCACAACAGCTACATTTTTTAAAAACATGCATTTATCCCCTATGGAGTTTCAAGCAGCATTATGAAAGATAAATAGCAAGTCCCTAAATCCATGGGTATAATAAGGACTCTGTCTGATTAAGCCAAATTTATTAATGTACCTCTTTTCTCTGCACTTGCTGCATTCAAACTGTGTTCACAACAGATACAATAATGTTTACTACATTATTTATAATGTACACCACACATGGATTTTTGAATGAAAGCAATCATAGGCATATTACAACTATTTGAGACCATTTATACCTTTTGTTTAGCCAGAGAAAGAATCAAGCACCAGATTTAAAAATTAGCATACAGTAGAGGATATATTCCTAGTTTAAGCAAGGTATGTCATGCTAAAAGCACAGTTTTGTCACTAAAGTTCACATTTTAAAGCAAACTGTGCTGCTCTTCAGTTTGTCAGAGATTGGAGAAAACTCCCATCATCTTCTGTCTCTTCCAGCTCAATGCTTTGCATCCTCACCACCCAGCAAAAGAAGTATTCCATACTGCCTCAAAATGCATACCCTTTCGACTTTTTCGGCCCTCATTCCATTTACCAGCACAGTTTCTAAAACTGGCAGGCATAAGGCAAGACCAAGTCTGAAAATCTGTTCCTATCAATTTTCTTGAACCTTCCTGTGAAGCACACATGGCTCCCAGCTTAACAACCTCACTTCTCATATTCACCTTTTTATGAACTGTATTAGGATCCACGTTTGTTATTATGAAGTCACGAAGCCTGGCAAACATTTCTGTCTGTTTCGTCATTGTAAAAACGGAGGCTTCCATACCTGGCAGAAAAAACCAACAAAGGAAAATGTTCAGCTTTCAATTCAAAACAGTAGTGTGATAAAATAGGATTTCTTAAAGAGTGGTTAGTTATTCATATCAGTATTATGGAATAACTAAATCCTATGGCAGTGATATAGCGGTGTGGATCTGCTCCAAGGCTGGATAGGAAGATGATGGAGGCCACTCTGCACTTGCTACAGAAAACCATGATCTAAATACATCCAAGAAAGAGAGTCCAGAGCTTGCTTCCATGCTATGGGCACAAGAACCTAATAAGAGCTCTGATGGACCTGGCCAATGGCCCATCTTGTTCTCACAGTGGCCAATCAGATGCCTGTGGGAAACCTTCCAATAGGACCTGTGCACAACAGCACTCCTGCCCCCTCCCTTTGGCTTCCAGCAACTGGTATTCAGAAGCATATATATATATTGAACTCAACAGGTTAAAAAAACACCTATTAAGCAAACTGTTAGTTGCCCTACATTTAATTAAGGATATATTTCTATGATTCACACACATCTTCATATGCCCAAAATGGATAATATTTTACAAAAAATTAATAAAATGTCTATGCAATTTCAAATTACAGAAATTCATTTACCTTGTATTCGGATATCAGCAATGTCACCTTTCTGATCACAGACTAAAATGTTGAAGGCACTCAATTTGGCAGTGAGCTTCAGGTCAAACCCACCATCGTGGGTCACAAGAGCAGAAACTGCACCACAGAAAGAAACATTAAACAACAACTATTAAACAATAGTTTTCCAGTTCGGATGTTAATGGGAAACTGGTTTTAAGGAATACCTCCCTGTATATGAACTGACCTGGACTGTGCAATAATCATCTGAGGCCCTTCTTTATGTATCCCCTACATGAGAGGTCTGGAGGGTGGGAATACAAGAATGGGCCTTTTCAGCAGTGGCTCCTCATTTGTGAAATGCTCTCCCTATGGAGCATGGGCAGGCAAACTAAGGCCCAGGGGCCGGATCCGGCCCAATTGCCTTCTAAATCCAGCCCACGGATGGTCCAGGAATCAGTGTGTTTTTACATGAGTAAAATGTGTCCTTTTCTTTAAAATGCATCTCTGGGTTATTTGTGGGGCATAGGAATTCGTTCTTTTTTTTTTCTTCTCCCCAAAATATAGTCCGGCCCCCCACGTGGTCTGAGGGACAGTGGACCGGCCCCCTGCTGAAAAAGTTTGCTGACCCCAGCTATGGAGGCTTGACTGGCACCATCATTATTTATCTTTAGGCAACAGGCAACTTTTCCCTATCACCAGGCCTTTGGCGTTTAACTATCTCTGTCCTTTTAGAAGCGGGTGGGGTGTTTTTAATGCATTTCTTTTCCCCTTTGGTTGTAATGCATCAATATGGGGTGTTGGGTTAGCTGGCTGTATGTCAATTTGGGTTGCTCTGGGCAAGATAAGGCAACTAATAAATCTAATAAATAATAATAATAAGATCAGGATAGAAGTACCAAAGGTAAATGTAAAGGTAAGTGCTAAGTGTAAATTGAGGAAGGTAACAGCAAGCACACAGGTTGCTTCATCAAGGTGTTAGTTATGTATGAACTAGCTGAATCAGTGTTGGCTAAAGCATTGTTGTTGGCACTACACATAAGGCAACAAACAGGATTCCCAAAGGATGCGCCAAGGGGCAATCTGGGGCTGGCAAGCCATTTTCATGGGAGAAGTGACGGGCAGTATTTGGCATGCTTAACCAGGGCCGTCTTTAGCATATGCGGCGCCGGGGTGCAAAGATCTGCCCAGTGCCCCCAAATTACCATATTTCTCCGTGTAATAGATGAGGTCGTCCTATACACAGGTAGTGGGGGGGGGCTGCGCATTGCCAGCCATCTGGTTGGGGGGCACACAACTCTCTTCATGCTGCTGCGGGAGGAGAGCAATCCCCGCAGAGGCTTGGCGGGGGGAGCTACGTGCCCGCCAACCATCTGGCGCCTACCAGAATTTGGCGTCGGGGTACCCAGCACCCCTTGCACCCCCAGGTAAAAATGGCCCTGTGCTTTAACCCTTTTCATCACTGCTTCCCTCCTACAACCCCAATTTTGAACCATTCTCCACCTACACAACGTTATCAATGAAGTCTCAGGAGCCACAGCAAGGTGAAAATTATTTATTTATTAAATGTCTATACCACCCCTCATCTGAAGATCAGAGGTCTGTTTACAATATAAAAACACAAAAACATGTAACATAGTAACGAACAAAAACAATGAACTCCTCCATACACAGTTTAAAAGGCCATAGATTGTTTAATTAACCAAAGGTCCAGAAAAAGAGGAATGTTTGTGCCTGGCACTTAAAGATATGTAATGAAGGTGCCATGTGAGCCTCCCTGGCATAAAAGTAGCCAAGGGGAACAGCTGCAGAGGAAGAGGTCTGCCTGCTGTTTCCCTCTCCCTACAATCTCTCACACACTTAGCTTTCTTCCTCATGCAATGCTCTGGCATGTTCTTTTGGTCTCCTTCATAGCATTAATGCCCATTTTTACTCTTCTTTTGTCCCCTCATATTATGTCTTATGCTAAATCAAATAAAGCACTTGGCAAAATGTAAAGTAGATATAAATTAACACACCACTACCATCCTTGGTTATCAAGAAGGATATAGTGATATCCTATATCACAATACCTGGTTTTGCAAGAACAGTTTTGGGCTCCTCTGAAAGCAGCTTTCGATCAGTTCTCTTATCAGCAGGTGTAAGTTCACTTGTGGCATATGTGAAAAAATTCATGATTGACAGCAAGGCTTCAGTGTGTAGCAACATGTCCAATGAAGAGAAGGAGACCTAAGAAAGAGAAGATATGTCACAGAGGATCACAGGCATCTTGCCTTAGAGCAAGACCTTGGATGTCTGATTATTTTTTAAAAAACTGCCCTTTAGCTTATGTATAATCAATTGAACTCATGCCATTTTAATTTGTATATTGTGATTATGTTGTCATTTGTTTATTACTTTGTTAAGAACATAAGAACAGCCTTGCCAGAGCAGACCAAAAGCCCCCTAGCCCAGCATCCTGTTTTCTCAGTGGCCAAATAGATGCCCACGGGATGCCCACAAGTGAGATATGAGCCCAAGCAAGTGGTATTCAGAGGCATAGGACCCCCAACGCTAGAGGTAACACACTCTCCGTGTCTTGATAGCCTTATCCCCTGTGAATCTGTCCATTCCCCTTTTAAGGCTGTCCAAGTTGGCAGCCATCACTACATCATGCGGTAGCAAAATCATATTGTTTAAGTCACATTGTATATTGCCCTGGGATAAACATTATAAACCGTGGTATATGGATATCATAAATAAAATTTAACTTCATTTGCATTCATTTCTCACACAAGCTTGTGGAGAGCATGTCGATCCAATAAACTTGATCCCAAAACCCTTTGACTAAGTTAACAATTGTTACAAAAAAAATACACCAAACACACCATACTATATAGCAGCTGACTTGCCAACACATTTCAGTACTTACATTTAGTGCTTGCTTTGTACTTTCGTAAATTGTTTCAAAATGTGCTCCATCTGCATCAGCCTAAGAAAAGAATTGAAGCTTCAGATTATTATATAAATGGAAGCAACATCCAGAGGGTTTCTCTGACCTAACATCTACATGTGCCTGCCCTAAAGCAGCCCCACCCTGTCCCAAAGTGTCACTAAGATGACTGAGCTGTGTTTCACAACTTCCTAGACCACAGGGCAAGAAGGGTTAAGGCAGAAAGAGTTTTTTTCATCTCAGATGAGGGTAATTAATTGCCTTCAGGGAAAATCAGATCCTTGCATCTTTATTCAATCTTCATCACCTAAAGTCATTTCCCAGTCTCTGCCATCTCTCAATCTCCCCTACCCCTCACCTGTCACTCATACAAAAATTACACCTTGCTGAATGAGACCAGAATAGCACTGACCAACCAGATGATCAGCTAAAGGACTTAGCCTTACTACAATGTCCAATTAAGGTAACCATAACATTTAATTCCCAGTTATTTCACTTTGCTGTTCCACATCACTGAGCATAAAAAGCCCTAATTTCATTTCTTCAACACTGACTCATAAGATCCCACAATGATCTTTAGTTAAAAAAAAAATAAACCTTTATATATTTCATTTTTAAAAGATGCTCGCCAGATTCATCTGAAGAACTAATGATGTTCAGAGGATCTCCTTTGGAATCTGTGGGTAAAGTAAGAAGCACGTTTACAGAGCTCTGATTCATTTAGCATTCATTTTGCACAGTAAAGTAATCAATGCAGTAAATGCGTTAATGTTTCAATGATACAATGTTTCAATGAAGAAATGGTGTATAGCAGCAGAGGGGAACCCCTGGCCTGTTGGCCGAATTAGGTCCACCAGGCAGTTCTGGAGAAGCCAAGCCCACCCGCCCTACAATGGACATCACTTCTGACAACAGTGGTAGGGCAAGCAAATATTAGGCTGGGCCAAAAAGGGGGTTGTGCCTGCAAAGCCCCAACAATCAGCTGAATGTCAGGGCTTGCATAGCACCATGAATGGCTCTTTGCAAGCCCCTCTGATGCCTCGACTATCTGAACATTGGGGCTTGCACTTTGCATGCCCTGACAATCAGCTGGTCATGAATGTAGGTGATAGGCAAGTGGGTGGACCTGTGAGGGGCCCTGCCCACCTGTCAAACTTGGCTCACAGGGGGTGGGTGAGATAGGGATGCGGTCTGCCAGCTAGAATTTAAGCAACTCAGAACAAGACAAAGGATGAGTAAAGAGGCTTATTAAGTGACATGAGCTACTCTTCTACAAGCAAATGTAAAAGTGCTTGTTTTCAGCATTAGAGATTCACTTATTGGAAGAAATTATTTCAGCAACTATTGAATTTTCATCATAGCAACTCATTCCTTTTCCTCCTCCTTATAACCTGAAAGCTGCTTTGGAAAAGTGTGTGTGTGTGAGAGAGAGAGAGACTCCTCCTTAAATTATTTATAGCAAGTACCAGGTTCGGCCCTTAAATTAAATTTGTGACATTTAACAGGATACACTGCAAATGAGAGGGAAGACTGGCCACGTTAGGAAAATCTGAAAAAAAATATTTTAAAATGTGAAAGTTCTATGAGAAACCGCCACCCACCAACTACAATCTTACAAGTGTAAGAACTACACTATTTATACATTTCTATTTTTCATCACAGGTTTTCTCAAAAACCTATAAACACACATATAGTAATAAACACTCAATTACAATAAACCAAAAGTTGTGTGAAGCTTATGGCACAGAGGCAGCCAACAAAGGTCCTGAAAAACTACCCTTAACATTCAGAAGCAGAGGGTTCCAACTCTACAGCTCTATGATTCTATGTAAATCATAGATGGACACAGAATCAGACATTAAAGAACACAAACTGAACATGTAGGAAAGCAATCTGCAAATTTAATATTGTCACATGAAGAACTGTTTGCACCACCTGAATTACATTATTTTGTCAAATTCTAAGTTAACCTTGACTTACCAGTGAATTCAAGGCACTTCATGTGGATTTTTTTAAGATATGCTGTAGCAGTCATGGAATGTGTTTTAATTCTGCTTTCAGTTCCAAGCTGCAACACTGTTAATGTGTGCAAAGGGCAGCTTTTCTTGTCTATCTGTTTCATTAATGTTACTACAACCTAAAAGAAAAATACAGGACATTTCAAAAATTGCAACAGAATGCATTTGAAGACTCAAAAGTCAACCATATATAGTTGAAATCAACACCACTTACCTGGTTTCTGCCAACACTAGTTTCCAACTCCCAAGTGAAAAAAGCCAATCATCATGAATACTGTTCAGCATTTACTATAGATACCTGCTAGTTACCCACGACTTTTGAACTCAGTGGGCTATGTTTCACTGAAACTATGGTTTGAGAAGCAGCCTTGATCAAAACTTCTTTTGTTCTCAGTAATCATAGGTTAATCAAACCAAGTTTCCCTGAGTTCAGACAAACAAGGAACTGTGGTTTGTTTAAAAGCAAAAACTTTAAAACTTTTCCTTGGAGAGGGGACATGATATTAGCATGAGAAGCCAAGACTCATCACAGCTCATTCATGCAATGGGAAGCTAGGCCTTAGTCTGTACCAGAAAATGAGAGAAGTGGCATATTTTACACTGCTAACAACACAGATTTGTGGGCCTATCTTAGAGGCTTTCATGTGTCAAGTAATTGTCTCTAGCACAGATAAATAAAACAAACTTCAACATTTAGGCTTAAAGAGACAAACAAGCTGTCATACCTCTTTGATTTCAAAGTTTAGCAGCATATTGGTAATATCCTCCTGCAGGACTTCTTTTGATGTGCCCAGTAAGTTATCTTCTAACATAGTTTCTTTCTCAGCTACCAGTGTTTTTGTCTTTTGTTTTCCATTTCCTGCTGATATGAAAGACAAGTTAGTTCCACTTGCAAAACAGCATTTTTATGGTTATTCCTCCCAAAAAAGGAACAATGGTTCTCACCTGGAGACTGTTTCTCAGAGATATTGAACACGTGGCATTGTGAGTTTTGCTGCCCTCTTATGCTTCAAGACGGGAAACCAGGAAAGGTCTTTGCCCGCTATGCCATGCGTTCATCACCTCTGAAGAAACAGAACCCTATACTAATTCCAAAAGCTGCACTGGCTGGCATGGATTGGTCCAGACAAAATTCACAAACGGAGAACAAAGGGGGATGGGAGACCAAAACAAGAAACCTCAAAGACCAAACTATTTACGTTACAAGGTTTTTAAAAATAACCAACTAAGATAGGAAAAGGCCACTGACTGTTCAATATAATCCATTTGAATATAGTTTTCTGTAGGGACAACAACTACTTTCTGCATTAATTTTCAGGGCTGCTTTGATTACACAGCTCCCAAAAATAATAACTAAGCAGGAAGCAGTTTTCACCATCTGCTATAGTTATCAAGGGAAAACAAAAATTCCTGCTCAATAGCTTAGGTAAAGGTAAAGGGACCCCTGACCATTAGGTCCAGTCGTGGCCGACTCTGGGGTTGCGGCGCTCATCTCGCTTTATTGGCCAAGGGAGCTGGCGTACAGCTTCCGGGTCATGTGGCCAACATGACTAAGCCACTTCTGGCGAACCAGAGCAGCGCACGGAAACACCGTTTACCTTCCCGCCAGAGCGGTACCTATTTATCTACTTGCACTTTGACATGCTTTTGAACTGCTAGGTTGGCAGGAGCAGGGACCGAGCAACGGGAGCTCACCCCGTCACGGGGATTCAAACCATCAACCTTCTGATAGGCAAGTCCTAGGCTCTGTGGTTTAACCCACAGCGCCATCAATAGCTTAGGCAGTCCTTATTTCTCATTTTTTTCTTTGGCACTGCATAAATAAATCAGGCTCAAACCCACACCTAAGAAAAGAATTACTTCCAGTCCTCTTTTCGTGATATTTTATTCAAGAGACAAGAGTATGTCTAGTGAACCTGAGAAATGCTTCTTCTCCTATGATCGTAACTTTTAAAACTAATCCAAGCCTCAGCAATATGAAGCATCCCAAATGAAAATCTACAAAGGAATGGGAAAACACATACACATTTTACAATGAAGACTGACTTACCTTCAGTTTTTGCTAGTGGCTTTGTGGTTTGATCTGCTTCAGCAAGGTTCTCTGTCACTACTTTAAGCAGAACATTCAAATCCTCTTGACTTAGAATGATCTAAACAGTGGCATATGAAGTCAAATTATCTGTCTCCGAATTTGAGAGCTTCTATCAAATGTTCAACTGATGGTAAATGCCAGGGATCTTTCTTATATTGACCAATTACAGGCAGATACTTGCTGCCTATTGCCCATCATATTGTGGGTAATAGGCAGCAAGTATCTGACGAGCCAAAGAGACCTGCAGTATTGGATTCATTCTTGCATCAACAGCAGTTTAATCATGGGGTTCCAATTCCTCAGCACAACCTGCCTTCCAGCAACGCTTCAAAGCAAAAGTCACCACAGCTATAATGCTTTCTTTCTTGCCCCCCCTCTAACCATACCCTGATTAGTACCTTTCTTGAGTGACTAACTAAAAACTTCTACTTATGATCTCTACATAAAAGTTTTCTTATGCTCTTGCTATTGTCTGTTGTATAATAAAATAATTATCCATTTAAAAAGTACCTTTATGACCAATTCAATATTTTCCGGCTCTCCAGTTCTTTCTCCACACAACTCTCTCTTCAACTAGAGTTGAAACTCTGGAGGCAGCACAGAATAGTGGCTGCTGCTGCTGTACTACTATGCATGTCAGCTGCTAAGCAAGGAGGCTAAGCAACTCTCTCCTGCCATTCCCTGGTTTGACTCTATTTATTTATTTATTTATTTATTTATCCATTCATTCATTTCCTAGCAGTGAGCATATATATATGCTCACTGCTAGGAAAGTTTCACATAGTTCACACCTTCACATAGTTGAAGTCTTGCCACATTTTAAATGTTTCTGCATGTTTCTCTGCATCACTGCATTAGTCTTAACATTCTCTGAAGATATCTGTCACAATAAAAAGAACTATGCAAGCATGCCTTTGAAAACAAAAATTAACTTACATTCATTACATCTAGATGCCCTTTGATTTCCACCATTGGTATTTTGTGATACCATTCTCCAGCCAGGTTGCGATTCACAGAAAGGTTCAGATTAATAGGTTGTAGAATTTGGATGTCAGGTTGAGAGAAACCTGGTTGCAGGATTGCCCTAAGTAACAACAAACAACATGAATGTTTTGGAATAACATGATGGACCAGCCCCAAACAGCATTCTGACTATCCTGATTTAACAGCACATGGATAAGAAAAGTTTAATTCACCTTGACAACTTAAGTTGTGTCAATAAGACATCCATTTTATCCATGACAGGGGGGAGTGAACAGTCCTCAGCCAGCACCAAATTGAATTTGTTTTGTATCTTGATCAATCCCAGGTCTATCACTATAGCATTAGATGAAACTGAAGACTGAGGGATGAGTATAACTGGAGCCTTTAGATTAATATCCATGGAAAGACGAAAGCTCCTCTGAGCCAAACCCCTCACACTTGTGGCAGCCTTCTCTGCAGCCTGCGCTGTAGCAGCACTCAAAGCTTCTTTGGCAATTTGGAAGTTGTTCAGAAAAGTCTGCAAGAGGAAAAAAGCAGTGATGATTTCTTCAGCGGCACTTCCATTTTACTGAATATCCCTTGTATTAATACATCATAAACTTTTCCCTATAACAGTTGCAGCTGTTCAGGAAATATTTCAGATTCTCAGACCCAGATCTTCACTTAACATGTAGGTCCATCCTTCATCATGAAAGATGGCATAGCGATGACTTTAGCAAGACAAGATCATGACAAAGCAGGAGCAGTAACTGATGGCAAAGCAACTAATTAATCCAAATCAAAGTCTGACTTCCTTTCGTGCCCAGCAAGAGGCAACTAGTCTGGCAAAATGAAACTAAGAGCTTCAGATCTGTAAGAAGTTTATATAATTTCATATGGAACTTTTGCTTCTCTAGGGGACTGAATCAGGTCGAATCCAATGAACATGAGAGCCTATTTTATTTGGAAGAGGAAAGAAAACCTAAATAAACTCCCAAAAGTATATTTCCAAAACACTCGCATACAATTACCAAACTGTATCATCTTGCATGGTAATGTAAAGACTTCCTATTAATTCTATACGTGGCATTATAATGCAAATTCACATGATTGTTGGGTCTTACCAGGAGTGACATGAGGAATTTATGTAGGTATATAATCTGAATACAGCCCACTTTGAGAGACATTATCCCATCCACTTTGGACATATCTCTGTAGGCTTCTCCCTCAGTAGCTTCTGGATACAATGCCAAATTGAAACTGAAGACTTCATCACCAACTATAGAAACAGCCTAAAATGGGAAGGGGGGGCAGAAAGTACATATAGTTTTCAGTTTCTAGATCAGTGTAAACACACAGATATTTGAGCAGTTCAAATTATCTTAGGTGCATGTGAGTTTTATCTCCATTTCTAGGAATGAAGTTCTGAAGATTAGCATTATCTCAATGAGTAGATTTATCAGCTGAGATTGGATTTACAGGTCAGTCTATTCAGCCCATTTCAGAGACAGTATGTGATTGTCTGTATGTGATTGTCTCATAAAATATTTTCAAAGCAAGGAAGCTTTTTAGCTAACCCAATGAAGATGTCATATCCCACCAGCCACTGTTATTATTTATTGTTAGGTGGTTATTTATTCATTCCCCATCTCTTGCACTAGACAATGGTTATCCCTGTCTTTCCAAACAAAAAAGCAAACATTTGAGATGCTTCAGGACATAGAAAACATCCATGATGCCTCTTGCCTTATCAATCCTACAAAGACAATTTGTAAAACTGGCTTCCATAGGAAGAAGAAAATCTTGCTTCAGTCTCCCCCTGCCCAACAGCTTTCCGACACAATGCAGGGCACGGAACGCTTCCTCCTCTGCAGCCAGCCTCACAAACCACATTTGCATTCATCATGAGAGCCACTAAGAAGTCAAAAGAAGTGCTCAGTTCCTCCCTAACAGCTCCCATGGATGGACATTGATTCCTAACCAAGCAGCCATTTATTCTGCAAACCTGTCCACTAGAATCCAAGAATTTTTTTCTATCCAGTTTTGCAGCTTGTAATTCAGCTCACTGAATCTTTTTTTTTTTTTTAAATAGTCCTAGTGAAACACCATTATATGAATTATATAACAACATTCAATTTTAGTATATTATACCTTTTTATGAACTGTCCTTGAATCAACATCAGTAACAATTATATCTTTCAGCCGTGCAAAGAGAATGGTTTGACTGGACTGAAGAAACAAAGATGAATCAAGACCTGAGAGAGAAGAATTGGTACATGCAATTTCAAACCTTTCAAAATTATCTTTCTTTCCAATGTCTTAAAGTTGTGCATTTATTTATTACACATTGTGAACCTTGATGATACAGTGAACCAAAAATATGAACATAAGAAATCAGCCATGAATCCTCAAAGAAATTAAATCAAGGTCTTCAGCTATATTACAAGTTTTGATACAAGTTTTGGAAACAAGTTCTTAAAAGGCCCCCCCACACACACACACCCCTTACCTTGAATTTTGATTTCAGCAATATTGTTCTTTGCATCACAAATGTTTAAACAGAAGGCATCCAACTTTGCAAACACTTTGAAATCAAACACATCCTTTTCTTTGTGTAGTTTTGTCACTGTGAGGAAGAGATTTATACAATGGATTTTTTGCTGAGATGTGAGCCAATTCATGGAATATTTCCAGATAAGCTACGTTGAAATGAGAAATTCACCATACCTTTCTTCAAACTAGCCTCTTTGTTCTGTTTGCCTTCCTGTATCTGCAATGACCCTGTACTCTGACCCCTTGACGGGACAACAGCCATGAGGTAATTGAGAGATGAGAGAAGGGCCTGCGTGTGCAGCAGCAGGTTTAATGATGAGAAGGACACCTAGTTGGGGAGGGAGAAGAGTCACAGGTAGTGGGAGTTTCTTATTCACATAGTATGTGTTTACTATAATAGATTACATTCTGTCACTTGGGGAAAAATACGGAAGCCTTATATGAATGAAGAAGTCATTAATATGTTTATGGTGTTCTTTCCAGTTAACTAGTTGGAAATATTTGGGGGAAATGCAAGCCAAAGAGTAACAGCAGTACCATGAAGTACACCTTGGTTAGTGATGGGCATATTAATTACCTGTGCTACTCTCCAGTCCAGAACCCTGATCGGCCAGAAGGGTAAACCATGGACTACTAAAAATTAGAGGCCTTTATATGTGGGAAAATGTCCAGAAAAAGAAAGAAAGCCCTTTGGCCTTCCGTCTCATTACTTTAATTTCTTATTTGGACACAATGTTTTGGAAAGACACCCCACACGTGGCCACATGAGACAAGGGCAGCCTCATCTTCAGATGCAGACATATCTGGCCCATGAACAACCATGGGTCCCATCCTAATTTCAAAGTTAGCTCTAGGCAGACAGCTCATCTTAGCAAGCTAATGAAACTGTAACCGGATTTATTTTAATATATATATATATATATATATATATATATATATATATATATATATATATAATAAAGCTAGGAGGAAGCAAGCCAGAGGGAGAATGAGACAAAAGTGACAATATTACAAGTTTAAGAAATGCAACAATCGAACTCCTATCCATACCATTTCCCTCACACACACACCTGCCCCCACTACCTGCAAAGTGATATGCTACAGAGCAATCTGAAGAATCCTGATTCAGGCCAGTACTAGATTTTGTCCTAGATGTTGCTTACCCGAACTGTTTGTTCAGTGTTATCAAAAACTGTCTGAAATCCTGGACCATTTTGATTGGCCTAAAGGAAATATCAAATGTGATAGTTAAGAGACTAAACTAAACGCCATCCACATACACACAGGTTCCAATTTTATATTTACTCAGCTTTAAAAAAATAGCTATTAAAAAACCCAAAAACCCTTACCTTGATGTATTCTACTTTCAGGAGATCTAACCCAGGTTTATCTGAAGAGCTAATTAAATGAAGTTGCTGTTTTTTACCTGCAAACACAACATAGAACTTCATTTAAGAGTTATTCACAAAAATTGGCATCAGCTTTAAAATCTACAACAGGTATCAGACACAGCATTTTCTAAAACTATGGTCCAAACACCTTTAAATAGGAGTAACAAAAGACAAAAGTCACTTCCAAAGAAATTCAAATTGCAAGTAGAAAGTACGATTGGTACTTACTTGGAGTGCAGATTTATGAGGGTGTCATGCAGGAATAACCCACCCCAGTGCCTGCATGGCACCAGGAATAAATTGCTAATCAGCCAAAGGCCTGGTTATGGAGAAATGTTTTCGCCTAGCACCTAAAAATACGTAAAATACGGTGCTAGGCAAGCCTCCCTGGGGAGAGCATTCCACAAGCAGGATCCACAAAAAAGGCTCATTCTCATGCCGCCACCTTCCATACCTCTTGTGCATGAGGCATGCAAAGAGCCTCAGATGATGATTACAGGGTCCAGGTTGGTTCATATGGTGGGGGGAGGATATGGTCCTTGAGGCATCGCAGTCCTGAGCTATTTAAGGCTTTATAGATCAAAACCAACACTTTGAATTGGGCCTGGAAACTAATTAGTAGCCCCTGCAGTCAGGCCAGGATTGGTGTAGTATGAGCAAACTGATTTGCCCCAGTGAGCTACCTAGCCACCAAAGTTTCCGAACCATCTTCACAGGCAGCCCTATGTATAACGTGTTGTAGTAGACAACAGACCTTAGGCTATCCCTGCCCAGATAAGGGTGCAGCTGGGCCACCAGCCAAAGCTGATGGAAGGCACTCTGCACCACCAAGGCCACCAGAGCCTCAAGCAACAGCAAAGGATCCAAAAGGACCCCCAATTTATGTACATGCTGGTCTGAGCTTCTTTTGTTGTCTCTCTTTCAGTCCATTACCGAGGCAAGACAACGGTCCAGCACATCCACTGCCAAACTTGCAGATGTAAAGCAGAAGTAGAGCTGTCATTGGCATACTGCTGACAACATACTCTGAAACTCTGGATAATCTCACTCAGTGGTTTCATGTATATGTTAGGTAGGAGAACTGCACACTGAAGGTTCTACAGGGCTGAAGGATGCTCCTCAAGTAACACCCTCTGGAAACGTCCATCCATGTAGGGCCAGAACCACTGTAAAAGCAGTGCCACCCATCGCCAACTCAGACAGCTGTTCCAGAAGGACACTATGGTTCATGGTATCAAAAGCTACTGAGAGGCTGAGGAGAATTAGAAGGGGCATATTTCCCTTGTCTCTCTCCTGACAGGGCGGCCAAAGCAGTTTCTGTGCCAACACCACTGCTTAAGCCCTGACTGAAATGGATCTGGAAAATCAGTTTATTCTGGTCTGCAACTACCTGCTCAAGAATCTTGTCTTAGAAGGGGTGCAATTAGAGCCACCCCTATTCTCCCCAACTCCTCGTCCCAGGCACATCTTACATCCCTTAAATTAAAAAATTAAAAAAGCCACAAGTTTTAAAAAACCACAAGTTAAAAAGCAGTTAAAAACAATTTAAAACATTATAAGCAATTAGGACAATAATAGAAATAAATCAGTACGTTCTATCACACAAATACTATTATTATTATTATTATTATTATTTTATCTATTAAGCTACCTTGAATTTCATGATAATCCAGGCTAATTTTCCTCAAATAAGATACAGCTCTCAAGTGATAAGTTTTGTCAGTTGCTTCCATTCCAAGCTGCTTCACATTAAATACAAGGACTGTTTCTTCTCTCTGCAGTTGCTTAGTGAGCTCCAAAACCACCTAAGTAAAGCATCAGGATAAGTATTATATAACTTCTTTCAAACCCAGTGTTGTCCCTGCCTACATTTCTTCAATACCACACAAGGGGAGAAAACAACTACTTACAATGACAAGTGCCATCCTAGAAGAGGATGTACATGACAGTAGGAAGAATGCCTCTTCTAACATGGTGCGTGGAAACACCTCATTTTAAAAAAAGTAAATTCAGGGGGGAATGTTTTTATTCATTTGCCAAGTTGATATAATAAATTCACCAAGGCTAGAATCCTGACCCTACTTTACCTGTGAGCAAGTCCCACTGAATTCAATAGGACTTTGAGGAGGCATGCTCAGTATTATGCTGAGTCATAGGAACATAGGAAGCTGCCTTATACCAATTCAGATCACTAGTTGATCTTGCTCAGTATTGTCTACACTGACTGGCAGCAGCTCTCCAAGGCTTCAGGCAAGGGTTTCTCTCAGCCCTGCCTTGAGATGCTGGGGACTGAATTCACATGCAAGACAGATGCTCTACCACTGAGCTATGGCCCTTCATCTTTAACTGAGTGGCAATTACAGTGTTGAAAGGCATCTTTGATACTAGCCCAACAGATTAGGTTATCACAGCACTGTAAGAGACTATTCATACATGCAATGAACTGAATAAACTATTTTATTTATTTAGGAAATTTACCAATTGTTCATCATGCTACATATTCCAGGGCAGTTTAAAATAAAAAATAGAAAAACACCACCACCACCACAACCAAACTAAGATACCTAGTGGAATTGTGCTGCTTTTAGACCCACCCAGCACACTCACTATACATTTGATGCTAACATTAAATTGTTCATATGCATTCAGAACCTATGATCAAACACTTGATAAAGTGCAGCTGATAGCTATTGACTGGGTATATGAGCAGAGGAGACTGTGTATGTGCCGATCAGGTTTAAATGCTACATCAAAACAGGAGTGGGGAGGAAACAACTTTCTACCTGCTTCCCAGTTTAACTTTTTCAGTTGAAAAGGAACACTAAGGAGAGTTACGCCCTGAAGGGAAGCCTGCAGCTGATGCAGTAATTCTGCTTTAATTGATCAGGCTGTGTACCACTGCCAACTCCCCACCAATATCAGATGAAGTCAGGTTGGTTACAGCACAATGCCCATGCTCCATTTCAACAAGAGATGTCAATGCCAACTGCAGCAGCCCATTTGTTTTGGAAATATATTATTCAACTTTTATCATTTGAATATTCTTTGGGGGGGGGACACTTGCCTCCCTAATTTCAAACTTCAGTTGAAGATTTGTGAGCTCTTCCTGAACAGTCACAAGCTCAGTCTTTAGTTCCTTTCTCTTGGGGAAAGTTCTTTCTCCAGATATAATAGAGTCATCAGCATCAAAATACTCATCATCAGATTCTAAGGAACAAATGAGATTTTTTTAAAAAAGTTATCTGAGTAGAAATAGACTACATAAAAACACTGCCCCAATGGTGGACTGATCAGCCTCAAATATATCAGTAAACAGAAACAACCTGATCACTTCTTTTATTTTTGTTACCAAGAGCTCTCTGCTTCTAACCTGTTTCATATTTTTAAGGATGTTAACTAAAAGTCCTAATACATTATCCAAGTCAAAGGAATCACCTTTTAATTATTCTGAGTATGCTCAAATTCAAAGCATGGCTCACCAAGGCTTCCCTATCATTCTACTACATTGATAAATGTATCTTTCATTTACGTATTGTAAACCTGACTCCACAAGTTACGGCATTCATGGAAAAACTGCCATTATTCCCTTAACCTGTTAAACTGTTAGCATCTCATCATGATTTAAATCATCATGGATCATCCCGTCAGTAACAGCATGAGAGAGCCAAATTAAGAGGCAATAAGATCACTACATGTTGGTGATCTATTCAGCTACAATCAGCATCATATTTCATTTTTTACCTGATCCTACTCCTTCCAGCAATAGGGATGTGCCAAGAAAATCTTTTTGTCTATCAGCAATAGCAGGAATGGTGGATACCTAAGAAGATTGCAAGATACAGAGAATGAGCTGTGGTTCTAATTTCATTGTTTGCATTTTTCTAAAATGCCCTCATTTTAGAAAACGCAACATTGCACCTCTCTCTATTCCGAATAAGAGTTTTTACTTGTCTTCATATCAATCACATTTTCAATCTGTAGCATGTGTTTTTGATCTCTCCCCATATGATGAATATTATGTATTTACTTTTGCACTCGAAGCAGCTGGCTTCTGTGGAAGCGTAATGCTATCAATGAGTTCAAAGACACGTTTGATCTTCTGATCAGAAATCCTCAAGTGAAGCAGGGGAAGCTCTCCTGATACTTTGAACCTAAGGATATTTTTAAAAGGATGGCATTAAAAGTGTTTGATGTTACATACAAGGCATGTAACAAAACTAGACTACCAACAATCAATTTTATTAACCAACTGATACAAAAGTGAAATCTACAGAGGAAAAAGAAAGTACTGAAATACCAAACAAGTGAATTTCAGAAAAAAATGCTTTCTACAGTTCATTTTTCCAAGAAACACATGAAATCCATAATTACAACCAATTAAATTGTGATACATTACTTAGCCATTCTGGCATCCTTCTCCACCATTGATTTGGCAAGCTGTATGTGTATGTCCATGGGATTCAATATGTGCAGAGGTGAGGGATGTTCAAATCGAGCCTTTTTCCAATCTTCTCCTGAAGAAAAATTAATAATTTGCATGTCTTAGTAACTGTAGCATGAGAGAAAATATACATTTCTAATTCAAAAGTTATGTTCTTAAACATGTAAATCCAGAGATAACCCTGGTAGAAAGAAGCATTAGTCTTAAGCAACTGATCAACTGCAGAAAACCCAATACACTAGATGCACTATCTATGAAAAGTTCAACAATTCTACCATAACCATCTTGTTACCCCCTTAAAGAGCATTTGCTAATCTTTAAGGGACCACAATACTTTGTTTCTACTGCAACAGACTAACATGGCTACTTCTCTAAAACTGTAACATCACAGTTGCTATTAAGAAGCACCAAACTCAAGTTAAATCTGGGATGCATAACTGAAGCTAATGACATTCTGCTGACGTCAAGATTACTATCATTCACCATCAGTTGAAGATGCTTATTTTCTCAGAACTTTAAAATGTATTGTTATTTTAGTGATGCTTTAACCTATTCTATTCTTATTTATACATGCATTATATACACAAACACACACACACACACACTTTTTAAATAAAGTCTGTATTTAACATGGCACTTCTACCTCCCCACCTAGACTCCCTTATGCGCAACAACAGGGATGGGAACAGGTTACTCTCATCCAGTCTTGGACTTCTGTGCAAATTCTGGCTGAACTGAAATGTCTCAGCACTAAATCAACACAGTACGAAATGGGATCTGGAGGTACAGAGCAACAGGCAGAAAATGGATACCACAATACAAATTGTCAGATATCCCCCATGGTGGGATCGGGACAGAACTGTGCTTTACAGAGTTTAAAATCCCCAGAGCCCCACACCTACTTCTTACTTCAGAAAGGATATGACAAGTCCTTTACTCCTAAGCATGTTTGGTTGCTCTATTCATCCCTGGAGTTTCAAGTAGCTAATGACTTCCAAGCACCTGCTTTCTTCCCCATTCTACAGGCTTCCTCACACACACCTACTTCCCAGATCTCCCTGAATGTTTTCTTTCCTCTTCTGGCTTGCCACTGCATATTTATACCCAGGTACCTCAAAGCACAGGTTGTTCCCTTGTCTGTGAATGAGGCTCTGTGGTTCCTGCTTCTCTGCCAATCTCTGTTCACCTGCTCTGTCAGACACACTTTATACAGCCACAACGGAGGCTTCAGAGCCACCACTGCAACACATCCAGCCCAGCCATGTTTACTTCTGGCCAGGCCAGTTGCAAGGTTCTGCAGAAGCAGGCACCAGTTCCCACCTCTTCCTCCTAACACCAGTATACAAATTATTTTGTCTTGGGATTTGATTCTCAAAGCACTGCTTTCAGCTCCAAACACCAGCCAGTAATCAAGACTCTGTTTACACGTAACTTTTATTTCCTTACAGACTGAATACCTGATAAGCCAAACAGCAGTTGCACATTCTTGATTTCTACATCAAACTTGTCATATGCTTTATCCATGATCTCTTCCAGTGATGTACTTGAGGTATGGTGGTTGCCTTGATTGATGCTGTTCAACTATTGAATAATCACTTTTCATTATTGTTTAGAACATATTAGACACCTCATTTTCACAGATTCATCTTTCATAGCAGCAAGATTAATCAGCAGACTGATTTATGGAAAGATTTTAAAAAATATATAGGTTCATTAACTTAAAATACTACAAATGACCAGTGACATAGTCTTCAGGGTTAGTCAATTATCAGAGCTCACCAAAAATGATAGAACTTTAAAGGAAGGGGCACAGAGCACAAACCCCAAGACTCAGGTCACGTAGGTCATTCACTAACAACACCCACTCCTCCATTTCTAAACTATTTAAATGAAGAGACCTTTTAAGCTTTGATCTTTAGAAACCTAAGGATTATATACCTGAAAAGTACCAAAGTCCAGAATAAGAAGGTTGGATTTTTCATGGTGGAAACCTGTCTGTGGTATCAGAAGATAAGAAGGTTTCAGATTAATCCTCAAGTCAAGGACTTTGCGAGTTTCAATAATATGTGCAAGCCCTAAAACACAAAACAAAATGAGGATATTTTTAAAAATCTTGAGTGTGCAGTGTAGAAAATAGTGCAGGCTTTAAAACAAATAGATGTTAAACAGCATTCAAAAGGTCATTTGGTCAGTCTTCTGTAATCCCTCTATGTAATCAAGCGAACACATGTTTCTGGAAAGATACCTGTGGCAGTCCTCTCTTTAATTTCTTCTAGCTTGGAAAGAGTGGCCGTTGTTAAGCGTTCAAGGTCCATGCCCTTGCTTGTCTGGAAGAATTCCACCATTGCGTTTATTGTTTTCTGCAAAAGAAAATTTTGTTTATGCAGTTTTCGTAATGGAATTGCAAATCCATGAATAAAAAATACAGGACTTCAAGAGAAAGAAACACTGTTAATCATTACTGAACAATACTCACTGCATCATATATAATTTCCACAGGCTGTGATTCAACAAAGAATCTCTGATCTGCAGTACTGTCTTCTGGATTATTCTCAAATTCTATTTTAAGCAGAGATGATCGTGTGTCCCCAATGGAAGCCACGAGTGAAGGAACAATGTTCTGCTGTCTCAGACCAGTTACATACCAGTGTTCAAGCTTTGCTTCTACCCTGCAAGTTAAAAGTTGACAATCTGAATGCAGAACTTATACATGCAGTTAAATATTTATCAATATTACAGGGACTAGACTTGGCCATACCAAATCAGGTGTAAGGCAGAACAAAATCGGAAAAGAATTTGGCAGAGCACCACTTTTCTGAATGTGTGTGTCTGTAAGTAGCATCAGTTTAAGGAATAAGGTAACGGTATGTATAGATGAACAGAATATGAACGACTCGCTTTCAGTTAGTCCACCATGCCTTATTTAGACATAGAATTGCTCTTCTGGGCTGAGCTCAAAAGAAGCTAATTTTGCTTAACAGTTACAGCCAGCTGTGCACAGCACTAATTGGCTGAAATTTGTGATGTCAATGAGCCTCCACACCAAATAACTTAAGAGGTTGTCCTGTTTCCTTTTGTTTTTTTTAAAATAGAATGAGGAGAATACACATAACGAGGAGCATATACATATCTAACCCTTTTAAAAGGTAAAGAAAAAATGCACAGCCCACCTGAAGCAGGAGGGATAGCAAGCCTATGCACTTAACTGTGAATCAAAATTTATGGCACATATATCTGTCTCTGCTTTGAAAAGAATAGATATAATCTGAGACAGAATCCATTTTTAGGTTTCATCATAGTGTCATCCCGATATATCCTAACAAGTTATAGATGGGTTTCAGCACCCCTCGCACCACTCATTTAATGGCAGATACTAGACTTGAAAAGTTTCATGTCTCTAATAAGAACTGTCCAAAAAAAAATCACTAGTTTAAAAAAAGAAACATGAAACAGATAATTTAATTTAATTTAATTTCTAATCACCCTTCACCACAAGGTTCAAGGTCGGGTTACAGCAATGTAAAAATGCAATACTAAAATCAGTTAAAACAATTTACAACCAAAGGACTGGATTAGTTTTTACTATGTGCCATCAACCACGTACCACTACCACTACAGAAACTTACTTAAGGGCTTGTGCTCCTGGTCTCTGTGATATTTTAGTGCTTAAATCAATTATCTGGATTTTAAGAGTGTCTGGAACATTTCTGTCTTCTTTAATTGTAAAGGAAGTGCTTAAGAGTTTCAGGGATACCACATGGGCAACATACTAAACAGAAGATATAAGCAGTAAAGAAAGTTAGCCATACATTTCATTGCCCACTGTACTCATCAATGTCTACTTAATAAACATATATACAGCAAAGTATAATGGTAAGACAAAACTAGTATTTAAAGGATTCTTGAAAAATATTAATTACTCCAAAGTTTTCTCCAATGGCTAAGTTCCAAGATGCAGCAAGACTTTATTGATGGCAAACTGCGCCAACTCTTCTAATGCATGTGTAATTTAGGTCAGGGATGAACCAAATTGCAAGGTGGGAAGACTCCAGTCTTTCACCAAGCACATGTCTCAAAATATCAGATAGGACTAACAAATTATCATTGGTGAATACTCCATTTTAGAAACCAATATCCATTACATTAGTCTCCCAGAACATTTAGCTTAAGCCTAGGCCTCTAGCATCTGGCCTAGCCTTTGCCTAACTATGTATGGATTGTGACCAGAATGGGGGGGCATCTGGAAAGTCTTATGAAAACAGGCTGAAGGAGGTAGGTATACTTAGCATAGAAAAGAGAAGACATGATTGTGGTCTTGAAATGCCTTCAGAGCAGTTATGCAGAACATGTTGCTCCAGGAGGCAAGGACTAAAACCGATTGCAGGGAAGCAGGTTTGAGTAAAGCATTAGGAAAAACTTGCTGAGAGTATGCACTCTTTGACAGTGTAACAGAATACTTCAGGCAGTAATGAGCTCTCCCTCACTGGAGGTATTTAAACAAAGGCCAAACGAAAGGCCATCTGTCTAGGATGCTACAGTTTCACTGAGAAAGGGGGTGGACTAGATAGTTCCCAAGGTCCCTCTCAACTCTATTAGCCTACTTTCCATTCAGTGGCCTTGAACCATTTGCCAGTGACAAAGCACCCAGGCTTCAAACTACTTTACAAGTTAATGATGCTTCAATAAATTTATCTATTAACCCTAGGAGTGCTCAGCCTCTCTTGCATTCATTTTTTAAAAATAATTGTTATTAAAGATTTTCTTGATTTACAAAAGGAAACTGTCTCTTTTTCAGGTTTTAGAGTCTTTTCTACAGATCAATTACATTTGATATGAGATATTAGTGTTGTATACAGTATAAGGTTGGGGAAGAAGAGGTGGGGAGACTGACATGGGGACAAATAGAAGAGGACGCCTTCACACCAGTATGACTCTCCTTTACATAGCCCAATGAAACAACAACAAGAACCCACCAACAGCAAACAAATCAATATGACTAATTTGACCCAAAAAAATTTCTTGGATCCATTTTCATCCAATGTAAAAAATAAAAAAGCCCTTAGAAGAAAAACAACTGCCATACACACACATGATATTCCTACATTTATTAAAAGGTACAAATACCTTCTTGGGTAAAGATAGATTGTGAGAACTGTCACTATAGCCGATGGCAGTGAAAAGCTTCGCCTTCTCTTCTTGTGTCATGAGATCATCAATAGCTGAACAAAAGGTTTGAGATATTGTCATTAGCTACTCATTTCAAGAGCTTGCTTATTTTTACAATATTTTCACATCACTTACAGCACGGGTGTCAAACACAAGGCCCGTGGGCCGAATCCGGCCCGCCAGACCTCGTCATGTGGCCCGTGTAGCCGCCGCCAGCCGCCAGCCTTCACCTTTTATTTTCGCTTTTTTTTTTTTTACACAAGAAAGCCGCCTCTTCAGCGCATGCTAGAGAAGCCAGAGAACGTCTGCCCTCTAGCGGCGCCGGCCATTCTACACAGGAAACCTCCACTTTACATGTCCTTTACATAGTCCTACAGATACAACCGGCCCTTTGAGGGTGACCAAACTGCTGATGCAGCCCCCGATGAATTTGAGTTTAACACCCCTGACTTACAGTATTTGAAGAAAAGATTCCACTAAAACTTCTAGTGAGATTTTATTGAATAGAAACCCTGAATTGCTTTACAAATAGACATGAAGTGTGGGTGTCTCTTGTTCCATTTTTACTGATAAACTCTGATATTATTTTATCACTGAAATGATGCCACAAATTTAAGGAAAATATAGGAGCCACTATAGCCAGTAATATGAAAATTTGTGCAATCCAGGCAGTCCACATAACCTAAGTATCTAGTGCCCCAGTTACTTGTAGATGCAAACCTACTTTCAGGAACTGAAAGTTCTTCTTCATCTTTTTTCTTAGATTCCTTCTTCCCCCACAATCCACTAAACCATCCACCACCTTTCTTCTCTCCATCAGTTGATTTCTTTCTCAACAGCCTTTGTCCTGACCTTATAACCTATAAATCGGAAAGTTAAAAAAATACATGAAAGAAAAATTAGATACACTGTGGCATTGCAACCGCCAATAAGCAAAGGATGCACAAGAGATCACTCCTAAGGAAAAACTGTAAAATGAGACTAATTTTTATTTTTTAAGCATTGCATGTTTAAGTGGCCATCCTTTCGCTTCCAGAAGACAATTTTTGGCAAAGGATAGAATGGAGATGTTTTACTACTCATAAATAGGCACTACGCAATAGGAGTCTGCAAGAAGAACAAAGGTGAACATCTTACTACAGAATCCTAGTTGTCTTGATGGGAGCCAATTTCAGCCTTTCCCTAGATGTTCCCTAAAGTGTTACACCACTTTAGCCAGAAAGCATAATGGAACAGGTTTTTTTAAAAAAAAATAATAACCTGGTAAAGATAAAAATTGGGTAAGTCGGGAGCACCCTGGAGAGTCCTCCCAGCTTGCAAGGGGACCCTCCCCAGAGAGGACAGGGAGGGTCTCCTCACGAGCCAGAGGTGCAGCAGGCCTTTCTTGAGGCTGCTCTGCCTCCCCGCCTAACAACTGACAGGCAGACAGATCGGACACAAGTGGAGAGCTGCCTACATTCATCGTAGTCATTTCTTAATAACTACGATGCAATGAAAAAAGATAAAGTAGAGCTTACCTCAGTTTGTGCTTGCTGTCTTGCTAAAACAATATTGAACACATCTAGAGCTTTTTCTAAATCCTGTGGAACAAATGCATAAAAGCAACTTTAATGTAACATTTTAATAGGGCAGTTAGCAGTTATTTCAGCAAATCTCATCAATCAGTGTGTATTAGGACCAGTCATGTGCCATCCAGTGTCTTCAAAGGATGTTACCTGGATGACAAGTCTCATTTAATTAATTCAATTAAGCCTTTTTTTTTTTTTTTTTTGCTTCACAGCAAACTTGCTTTACAGTCATTTCACAAAGCTGTGCATGGTACTCATACTTATTAGTTATGTCTAAGCACTCAACAGTTTGAAGAAGAGCAGGGACAGGGAACCTTCAGCCCATAGGCAAAACCTAGCCCACTAGGGGTCATAATTTGGCCCGTGAGGCCATTTCTCCCAAACCATGGCCACACACCACACGCCACACACCTGACATCGTGGGACATCAGGTGTGGTGCAGGTACCACTGTGGCTTCAAATGAACAATCAGGAGCTTAAAGTGAGCTCCCAATTGTTCCTTTGTTGAAGAAAGGTGCACAACCCTATTAGCTGATGGGCAGTGACGGCATGCCTTGCTCTAGACTGGGGGAGTGGTCTCTCTTTTGAAAACAGTCCCGTGCTGCTTCTTGAACTTTTGTTTTTTGGAGGTTCAAAAAACAGCATTCTGAAGTCCCAGAAACTGGGCCCTAAACACACAAAGTTGCCGTGTGTCATAATGATGCCAGATGATTGACAGGTGGGCAACCCCACCCGCTTGTCAAATTTGGCCCAATTTCTGCCAAGCAGAAAAAAATCCCCTCCACTGGCATACAGCCTTAGCTTCTTCTGCTATGTTGGTGTAATTTGGGAATAAGGGTGAAATTGCACTAACTGCTTGGTCTGCATCTCAAGCTGCCCTTTCCCCGTGTCTGAATTCTGTTCAGGGTTGGCATGCCAGCTGCAGTGCGTTGTTAGAAACAGTTCAAGGTTGGGGGCCACTGGATGGGGGATCATCCATCCTCCCTTCCTTTAAGGAATGTGTGTACACGCATTGATAGGTATAAAGTCAGTGCTGCGGTCAGCAGTGTTTTAGGTCCAAACTTATTATTCCTCTTGCAATACCATTACTATTACTAGTAGAACTGTGGATAGAACTGAGTTGAATCTCTCTGGATATCTAGATCTCTACCTCTAAGACCAGAGAACTGTACTTAGTAGAACACTTCATGATGCACTAGCATCTCTTACACTTATGTAGTTAGTGTGTTGGACGTGTTTTGTGTTTTAAGACAATAAAAACTTTACACTGAACTGTTTGGACAAGGAGATTTTTAACCGTCAACTCTGGAAAGGGTGACAACTGGAGGGCAAGAAGACACTGATGCTCTGCTGGACTACTACTCTGCTAAAGCTGTGCATACTCTGCTGATCACGCTGGTCAAGGTGTGACATCATATTGCCACCATAACATAATAACATGCTATGTATTTATCTCCTGCTAATAGTATCCAATGTTGCTTAGCACCTACCATAAGTAAACTCTCAGTCTCATTCCAACAAAATAAGTCAGCTCTTATTGTTGAAGACAGTATTAGAAAATATAGCTACAAAATGATTTCACAAGGTAATATTACACATGCCAGAGTAGAAAGAAATTGAGAAGTTTTTGTATTTGTGGAGGTGTCACCCCTTTCCCGGTTTATAGCAATGCATTGTATTTACACCACATACTCTAGAATCACATCAAATACCTGCAACTGTCTCTGTGTTTCTTCTGATACTTTGGTTTGTGTCAGTTTGCTTTTATAAACATTTTTGTAACTTTTCAGAAGCTGCCGATGATGCCTTATGTTACTCCATGACCACATGCAGCTGTATCGTCTGATATGGACTTCAAGGATGCTATTTCCTGCATATTTCCACCTGCAAAAAAAACAAAACCCAATTACATTTTCAATACAAATGACAAGAGGAGAAATTGTTGCAACCTGGAATAATACTACAGAACAGAGACTGGCAGAAGAATGCAATAGATGGGGCAAGGGATCTCAAGTTTCAGAGGTTTCACAGGAGCAGCAAGTAAAATACTTTTCTTTAAAGTGGGCTACTGAAGCAAAGAGAGCTTGGAGGGAAACCTGGAGTGGTGTGTGAAACAAATGACAGTCCAGTTCAGGTTGCATTATTTCCAAAGATGCCATGGAATATAAACTTTTTTTGTTCCCCATTTAATTTCCAAAAATCTGAGAAGATACATCCATTGCACATACTCAAAATATTTGAGAGTTGGCTGCTGAGAGTCCAGTCATGGGCTTTGCAAACTGGGAAGAAGCCACAACTCCTCACAGGAAAAATAAGAATTCCCCCTGTAAGAACAGACTACAACTGACATTTGACACGTATAGGATATGGGCTGTACCACGTAGGGGGGCATTTAGAGTTGACCAGCTTAGTCATGTCAGGGATGATGAGAGTTGCAGTACAAAAACATCCATTGACTCAAGATTGAAGAACATGGGGCTAGAGGGTGGGAAATCACTCTAGTTTCCAACTTAAGCACAAAACTGTTTAATATTCTTATAAAACAGTTGCTACCTATGTGTCAATTTGTTTCAATAATATAAGCCAACCAACAGCTTCAAAAACAGGGCAAGATAACAAAAGGGGTAGTAGCAGTAGAGAAGGATTTCAATTTTTTAAAGCTTGCTTTAGAAAAAATGGGAAAAGACCAAGAGAGACCTGGTATTTCTTATGAACACATCCTACTTTCTCACAGATCACCGTGTATGCATGGTGGTGGACACTTACAGCACATACAGGAGTTCTGTTTGACCATCCATGTGAAGAACACTTTAGGAATGCTGTTAGCTGTCCTGAGTTATGAGAATAATTAGCTATCTTGCCATAAGCATGTAAGAAGATTAAAAAGCAAGAACAACAAATACAGAAAGGTCTACAACTTACCACTGTTTGGCATTCTTATGCAGTGGTACCTCTGGTCTGTACTTTCTGTATGGGAAATTTCGAACCATATAATCTATGGACTCCAGAAGGTCGATCATACTAAGGTACTAAACAAATGAAGGGGGACATGGTATCTTACCACCAGGAAATCACAGTATTTAAAGCATTCAGCTATGAGACTAAAGATTGCCATACTAGAGACAAGACAAAGGTCTATTTAGTTTAAATAACTATATTGGACATACAAGTATCCTTTTCTTATAAAGAAAGAAAGGAATAGCCATCACTCAGTAGTTGTCCCTGGCACAGAGGTATGTTGTGTCAGAATACAGAAGTCCTAATTTTTAGCCAACAGATCTTTCTTAACAGACTCAATTCAAACCATATACAATGGTACCTCCAGTCACAAACTTAATTCGCTCCGGAGGTCTGTTTGTAACCCAAAACCGCTATTTTGCTAATGGCGCCTCCTGCTGCTGCCGCGCTGCCGGTGCGTGACTTCCGCTCGCATCCCGGGGCAGAGTTCGCAACCGGGAGCATCTACTTCCAGGTTAGCAGAGCTCGTAACCCGAAGCATTCGTAAGGAGGACGGTACGTAACATGAGGTTCCACTGTACTAAGAACATGAAGCTTTCTTCAGAACTTAAGGCAAATTAATGCTGATCACAATACAGTGGAACCTCTGGTTACGTACTTAATTAGTTTCAGAGGTCCGTTCTTAACCTGAAACTGTTCTTAACCTGAAGCACCAGTTTAGGTAATGGGGCCTCCTGCTGCTGCCGCGCTGCTGCCGCACTGCCGCCGCGCGATTTCTGTTCTCATCCTGATGCAAAGTTCTTAACCCGAGGTACTATTTCTGGGTTAGCGGAGTCTGTAACCTGAAGCGTATGTAACACGAGGTACCACTGTACAGCAAACCTCTATTGAGAGAAATACATTCCCTACACCAGGGATGTGAACCTCTGCCCTGTGGGCCAATCCTGTCTCACCAGAGGGTTAAATTTGGACTGTGAGGTCATTTACGTCATTTACCCACCTATTAAACAGCTGGTGTTACTGGGCAGTGTCAGCAGATTGGGGAAAGAGTTCTAACCTGCTGAGTGCTGCTTCACCAACACATTCTCTATAGGAAAATGCTGAAGAAGCAGGACCTAGACACACACGCTTCACGGATCAACTGTCAGTTATGTCGGTCATGATGCTGATTGACATGTAACAACCCACCTGTAAAAGTTGGCCTGCAGGGTGTGGGGAGAAAATGATATGGCCCATCAGACCAAACAGGTTTTCCACCCCTGTCTTTCACCAAACTGGGAGAAATTCATGTTCCTTACTCTAAAAATGCTCAAGAAAACAGGCTCTATCACATTTCACTAGTTAAACATGTAGTTTTATAACGTATTTATAAGGTATTTGTCCTCATACACATTCTTCCAGTATGGTTTGCGAAGTAACAACATGAGCAAGTAACTAAGAGCCAGCCCTACACAGGTGACTGAAGTTAATGGCACAAAACTAAAAGAAGATCATAAAGTTGCAAGCCATCTTACCTGTGGCTTGGTCAGTTCAACTGAAATGCTCTGGACTTCCATGCTCCCAACAATCTTAGGAGTTTGTAGTTCAAGTTCTGCGTGAGGGTTAATATACAGCTTTGCAGATGCTGATACTGGTTTAAATACTTTAATGGGGGGGGGAGAGAAACAAGTCCTTAAATCAGAATTAGCATAATACTATGAAAATAAGTTAAAAGCAGTGTTGCACTATACAATATACTGTAAAAAGTAACTACTGAAGTAAAGAGTTGCTGCCCCTCACTACCAGCAGAGGCAAGAATTGTGTAGCCACAAACCCAAATTCTGTCCTTCATACTTACTATACTGATCATTTGGAGGCTCTTGGCAAGGTGAAGGGACTCCCCTTTTCAACTGCTCCTGTAAATGACAAAAATAAACCTTTAAACATCTGAAACATGCATATTCAAACTGGGGCACAGTTAGAAACTGGGATGGAAAAGCTATTCACCACATGACTCCTGGAACTTGGGTTGTGGTCGCCAACACAGAATGTCTAATTGCATTTTTTAAAAAACAGCAACACTTTTTATTTATTTTTGGGCTGCAAGCTTGCCACAGGCTACGGAGCCGATATGCTCAGGCTTTTCGTTTAAAGTCTCCCCCACCACCACAGCCATCGAGAACTAATGCCTGCCCTCTCCCCAGGACTACCAGGTGCTCAGTTTCTGAAAGGGTGTGCCATAACTGCAAACCCATGATGGGCACACTATATTCTTCTTTATTTCAGTGTGCCCCACACAAGGAAATGAAAGGTCCACCACCCACTACTATTTCCCCACCTTTGGTGTAACTTTCAGCCAGGCTGCTGCAGTGTTCCTTTCCGCAAAGGAATCTTGCATGGACCCAGAGGCGTCACCTTCCCCTGCGCAGTTCCAAATGAGTCTCCCTTCTGCACAAGATATCCAACAAGCCTACCATGCCACCCCATCACTTCTGTCCCTTCTCCTCAGTCCCCTACCTTGGAATGCCAGGCTGAAGTGTGTGCCAAGGAGACCCAAGCAGACCAAGGGGGTCAGTATGTTGTACTTGCCCTGGCGCCCCATTGGTGCTCACTGGAGGAAGGCTGATGACCAGGGCTCTTTTAAGCATATCCGGCGCGTGGAGCAAAGCTCCCTCCTGCGCACACACACACACACACACCCGTTTCCCAGAGCTTTTTAGGGAGGACAGCAGCAATTTTAATCCGGAGTCTCAGGTACCAGAGACAGCAACTAGACTTCTGAAATTGTTCACAACTGGACCACCCCTTGTTGCAAAACACGCCTGCTGCCTGGTTAGTTTCGAATGCTGAACTGGGGTGTCAGGGCTGGTCGTTGTCCTCTTCAGATCACTACACAAACGCTTCTTGTTCTTTTATAACTTTTTATTGTGTATTAACAAACAAACTTTTAAATGATCCTCATCTTTAACTATTCTTCCTCAGTCACTTCTTTCAGATACCTTCTGACCAGCCACTCTCAAAATGGCAAAGGCACCCTTCCCTTCACTTTCCCGCTCTTTTTCCTACCCTCCTAGCTAGAGCTGGCTTATATCTCCCCTCCTCTGAATCTGAGCTAGAACTTAAGCCTTGCCTTTCCTGGGAACAGCCGGTCCCTCCCTGTTGTTCCTGTTGCTCTCTTCTGTTAGCTTCACTGCTCTCCTTCCCCCCTTGGGGAAAGCTTTCTCCCTCTGAGAAACTGGAAACTTTTAACTCTAACTCTTCCCTGACATGGGGGGTGGGATCGCTTTGGTGAAGCTCAATTCTGACATAATTGTCTCATGACTTCTGAGTTCCAATTCATACACATAGCTTGCATATAATAAAAATATTTACAGAAACTGTTCCACAGCTTTTTCTCCGAAACAGTATTACACTTTCATAGATTGTATCTCTTGTGCTGAAGACTATCTAAAATAGTATTCCTGTGTTTTTCAAAGTAATCCCAATGAACAGAACTTGCATGTAACCATACCTCTTTGGTCTAAATTTTTCACCTACTGCTTTGAAAGGCTGTACGTAAAACTTGTAGGCTGACCATCTAAAGTAGACAACCGCAAAGGAAAACATTGGAGGAGGATGTGGGAAACAAGTTGCATGGGAATCAAGGTGTGTGAAACAGAGGAAAACAAATGTTTCATTTGACACAACACAACAGAAATAAATATGAGGATTTAGCTCGCAAGTAAGCACATTAAGAACTGAAGTATGATAACTCAAGCTAAATGACACGAGATTTTCCCTATTTTCCTTCCTCTATAAGAAAATATATTGCAAAGCTGGTAGATTACTGCAGTACCAAGAAATAATTCTGCAGATGTGAAAGAGAAACACAAAATTAAGCCAAATTAGTATTTCAACCAGGAAAAGGTGGCCATAAATTTATGAATGTTCTCACTTCCCTGTTATTTATAAAATAATGCAATAAAAGAAAGGAATAAATAAAATAATGCAATAAAGGAAAGAGGTTGTTTCCATCATGCTATTTGTGTTGTGATTTAGCTCGTCTCATAACTGTGTCGTTAACACTCTTTGGAATGAGGATATTAGCGATTCAAAAACCAGTTTCCAAAACAGACTGATACTCTTGTTACTGAGACACACTAGAGTTTATATACAGACGTTTTTTAATTAAGGAATTGCAAACAATCATGAATCTAAATTATAAACTGTAACAGGTTCTGCTCACTGTTAGATAAAGTGTTCTTATCATTGAATCCCCAACTTCCTGTTTAGATAGTAGGATCTCATGACCAGAGCCATATGGCAAAAACATTCAAAATGAGGCAGAAGCTGTACGTATGCAATTGCTGTTTATATGCACCATCTCTGCAAACTGATTACTTAATATATTTGTCAAATATTTATGTTCCAAAGATTTAGACAGCATTGTTTCTACAACCTGTATTAAGGATTTGGAGCCAGACTTTATGCCATTTGGTTAATGGAAACTGTGAATGCACTAACTGTTCCTGATCACAGAATCAAAATGAGTAGTTCTGCTTTTCCTTACTAGGTATTGATGATCATTATTTTGTGCTGTTGGCTTGGTTTTTATTCTTCTCAAATTCTATTTGCTAGGACTGATTATCTATCAGATAGCTATTGTCCCACTGCATTACTCATGCTGAAGAAGAAACTTGCCATTTCTTCATACACGCTATTAAGTCTATACCACAAAGCATATCTGTTATCAGGAAAATTAAATCCTCTTCCAATGTAAGTGACTACATTATTTTAAGCTATTAGGCGCAATGCACTAGGCTACAGTTGGGTCTTGTGCTGACCGAGAGAAAGCTCCCTATCTAGATTATAGATGGAATCACTTCATTGAAATAGTTCCTTTCTATTGTGTTAGACAAAAATGAAACTTCTACAGACCAGCAGTTTGAATATCCATCCCAACTCAGCATATTAAAAGTAAGTATGTGGACTTATACACCATAGGTCCAACTTACTGCTCTCTCAGATCTCAGGCATTAATCTTTCCTAACCATGCTTGAGGAGATCTAGATTCTAGATCCCTAAACTGGAGAATCCAGGTACTGAATCTGGAAACAGCTGCATACAAAGCACACACACACACACACACACACACACACAACACCAGAGCAGTCTAGTGCTCTGAGCAAAGAATGCCACTTCCATGGCAGTCTCACAAAGATGGCAACCATAAGCACACCTGGAACAATCAATTAATGCTAACTAGAAAAAGAATGCAAATCAAATGTTTTCTTCTTCTTCTGGGAAGCATGTAGAAAGGCTAAATGTATGCCTGACAGTTCCAGAAAAGCAACACAGCCACAAATGCCCAAGACTTGGGGTGGGATATGGTCTAAAGACACATGAGGTAGACACTTTGCTGAAGCTAAGGAGGTCTGCATCTAGGCAATACCTGGATAGCTGTCTGCCTAGGAATTTCAAGTAAATCACCTTCAGTTCCATGACAGAAGAAAGGCAGGATACAAATGTAAGGGGGAAATTTATAGAATGCAGAATATAAATCTGGATAAAAGTAAATAAGGGCTGAAGTTCAGTGGTAGAGCACATGCTTTCCATGTACAAAATCCCAGGTTAAATTCATGGCATCAGTCATAGGGTTACAAGGCTAGGAAAGGTCTCTGCTTATGGTTTTGGAGAGTAGACTGTAGCAGGTACTCCAAGTCAGTATAAATCAGCTTCAAATGTGGGGGAAACTAAAGAGGAATTTGTGAAATCAAGCATGACTGAGTGGGCACAAGATGTGGGTCACAATATTGATTATGAATTATGGGGAAAGCTGTGGAAAATAAATTTGAATTTTATGGCATGATAAAAGAAAATATTATGAAAATGGCCCACAGATGGTATTTAACACCCACCAGATTGACGAAAATGTCTAAAAAAGGAAAAAGCTGTATGTTGAAAGTGTAATGAAATTGAGGGATCTTTTATTCACATGTAGTGGTCCTGTAAAATCATTAAGGCATATTGGGAAACTATATATGATGAATTAAAAAAGATACTTAAAAAAACTCTTGGGGATAGTAACAACGGCGGTCCCCAAAAAACCAAAAGAGCTTACTACTATATGCCACTGCCACAGCTAGAACCTTATTGACACAAAGTTGGAGAACAAGTCTAGTACCCACTAAGGAAGAATGGCAGTATAAAATGTTCAAATATGCTGAACTGCCTGGTATGACGAACCAGATAAGAGAAAATGAAGATAAGGAATACAAGGAGGAATGGACAATGTTTACTGAATATTTTAAGAACCTGTATAAACGAATACATAGCTTAGCAGGTCTTGTGTAAACAATCCAGCAGAGTTGAAATAGACACGAGTTTTTAATAGATAACAAATTGGAGGATTAAAAAGACGTGGATTACGCAGAGTAGTAGAAAAGCAAAGGAACTAGGAAAAGGGTGGAAGGGAAGTCATATGGTGTATGTATATGTGCTGTATTTGGTATGAAGTTGTATGTGGGACAGAGGGAGGAAAGGGGGGGAGGGGGTTAAATATGCTCTTGGTTCCTGTTTTTGAAAATGCAAATAATAATAAAAAGCTGCTTCAAATGATAATAAATAATTTTGAAACTTCAGCCACATCATAATTAGTTGCTATTTAATATTTATGGCAACATAAAACATGAAAATCACAACATATGTAACAATAACATACTAAATATTAGCAAGAACCATCTGTTGGCCATTAAATGTGTTAGCTCATTTTCAAGTAATCACATTACTGAAGAAGCCTGACAACTTAATCTGCTTAACAGCTAGAAGAGTGTTTTGGCAACCAAAGCCACCTCAACAAGGGAATGGGGAGGGCATATACTGTTTCGGGCAAACATAGTTCTTTAAAAAATAAAATGAGCCTATTCAACAGCAAGGCATTTAATATTAAATTAGCATTCAATAATTTTCAATCAAAAAGACAATACTTTATCCCTTGCAGGGCAACTCTTAACCATTGCAAAAGAGCTTGCTTCTTTATTTAAACAGAAGTTCCTATACCACCTTCAGGGGGGGCTAACAAAATAAAATACATGATTTAAATATACATCAGAGACAGAAACCACAAATAAACACAACCTTTTAATGAAATATTAAAGGCACCCCTGCTATAAGGGATGGGAAGGTTTGGGGTGAGGTTTACAGGCAGGAGGGGGAGCGGGTGGGTGGGTAGAGGCTCTAAGTAGGGGAGGGGTCAGCCAGCAACACAACAAGGGTGGCAACCCACCACACACACACCCACACACAGAGGGGCTTTAACTTACCAGTATTTCTTCCCTGGAAGCATGATAATACATTTCACTCTGCACATTCCAGTAGGCACTGAGAGAATCAAGACGCAGAAGCTGAAAGAACAAACACATCTCATCAGCTGTTAAAATGTACAATATAAAATCTTTCACCAAATAGGAACATCTTACTTATTTTAAAAGTAAGAGTGCAATTCAGTCCAAGCGTCCAAAAGCAAACTTTACATTATAAATTACAGTGAATTCAGTGGTGTAGCCATTCACTAGGTGTTTTGCACACTTTATCCTAAATCCTTAACTTGAAGAATACTGTATAGCTAAAGCATAAAGAAGGTAGAGAGAAACAGTGAAGTAGTATGAAATGTTTCCATGCTAGGGTATTTGTTAATTCCTGATAAGCCAGCAAGCATGGTGAATTGTAATTGTTATGTACTAAGCTTGGATCCTAGAACAATAGGCAAGTAGGATCCTAGAATACAACAACTGATTGGCTTGCAGAAAAAGACCAATCAGGCTCCAGGAGGAAGTTAATCAGCCTATTAGGCTGGTAGGATCGTAGAATGCAACAACTGATTGGCCTGCAGGAAAAGACCAATCAGGCTCCAAGAGGGAAGGAGAATCAGCCAATCAGACGGGACTCATTGTGTAAATAATGTATATAAAAGCCTGAGGTTTGGGGGGCAATTCAATCACTGTTTTACAAGCTGCAATAAAGAGCATGAAATCACTACAGGACTCTGAGTATATTTCAGTAATGTTCAGATGAAGCCAAGTTTTGCTGAAAAGAAGATTTTCACAGTTAGACTGCAGTACTCACAAGAGAGGAGCAGCCTCTACTGTTCAAGTGGGGGTAGGGACAAAAATACCACAGGTGTAACAAAAATAGCTTTGAATCCTGGTAACTGGTTAACTAAGAAATAAAATTTCTGCTCTTAAACTTTGTATCAGAGGCTCTGACCGTACCTTGTAAATGATTTTTGCAGCCTCATTTAAAATGCAAGGAGTCCAGTTTTCATTAGTAGTCTGGAAATAGAAATAATTGAATTTAACTTATGTTTGTTTTATTTCAGACGCTTTGTATGCTATACTACTGTGATGGGATGGTGAGCTGCTTGTGCGTAAAATCCTGATCCCTCAGAGTTTGGCTAAGTTCCCAAACCTCTGTCTGTGATGGAGCTCCTTAAGCATGGCTCCATCAATCGCTCGTAGAATCGGACAGTGGGCGTTTACGGAACTTCTTCCAGCATAAAAGCTCCTTAACGGAAACGCGTCTTCTGGACTCTCGGCGTGACAGTTTCCGCCGAGGAGTGGGTGTCCCTACGGGAGGTCCTGAAACCTCCCCACTGTTCTCGCTTGAAGTGTCTCTGAGCCCTCCCTCCGACTCACTTTCCCTTGGAACTCCACTTCTCCCCCTGCTGGTCCCCTCCTCCACTGAGTGGTCTCTCTCACCCTCCATGAGCCCTTTCACCTCCTTCGTCTCAGATGACAGTTCCCTGACATCCACCTCCCCTCCAGGGCCCCCTTCACCCCCTTCCCTCCCCTCCTCTGCGGGAGGCGAGGGAGCAAAACCCCTGAAGGAACCTCCCTCATCTTCCGAAGTTTCGAACACTTCCCTCCACCTTTTGCTGTTTCCAGTTTCCAAGTACTCCTCCTCCTCGGAGTCTGTACCTCCTTCCAACTCCGATTCCCTGAATCCCTCCAGTTCCTCCTCATCGTCGGTGGTGCCAAAGTACTCCCTCCGGAACCTCGCTACTGGCTGAGGTTTCCTGGGGAACCTTTGGTGGAACGTTTCGATCAAGATCTCGTCATGGACCTCCTCTGCCTTCACCCAGGTGTTTTCCGACTCCGGTTCCCCTTCCCACGCGACCAAATACTCCACCTGATTACCCTTCCACCTGGAGTCGATGATTTCCGACACATAGTTGCGGCTTTCCCTTTCTTCTATGGCTGGCCCCCGTGTGGATACCCCTTCACCTTCCCCCCTGTATGGTGACAGTAATGACCTGTGGAATACCGGGTGCAGTTTCATGTGGTTCGGTAACCGGAGTCTGAAAGCCACTGGGTTGACCTGTTGGATGACCTCAAATGGTCCCAATCTTTTGGGTCTCAATTTCTTGCAACCCCCCTTGAACGGCAATCCTTGGGTTGATAGCCAGACCCGACTCCCCACCCTAATTGTTTCGCCTTCCCTTCTGCTCTTGTCTGCCTGCCTCTTATATTCTTCTTTGGCCCTTTCTAAGTTGTGTTGGAGTTGACGATGGATCGCTTCCATTTCTTCTACAAAAAGTTCCGCGGCCGGAACACTCCATCTCTCTCCTCCTTCCCCTGGAAACGCCCTGGGGTGGCACCCATAATTAGCCAAAAAGGGGCTCATCCCGGTGGACACATTCTCTGCATTATTGTAAGCAAATTCCGCTAGTGCCAACTTTTCGACCCAATCGTTTTCTCTGTCATTGACATAACACCTCAGGTATTGTTGAAGGATACCGTTTGCCCTCTCCGCCTGCCCATTGGTCTCAGGGTGCCTGGCAGTCGAAAAGTTGACCTCTACGTGCAACAAGCTCATAAGCTTCCTCCAGAATCTGGACGTGAACTGTTTCCCTCTGTCGGAAAACACCCTCAAGGGGGCGCCATGCAGCCTAAAAATATGTTCTACAAACAATTTCGCTGTCTCTTCCGCCGTGACTGCATGTGAGCAAGCTACAAAGTGACCCATCTTAGTTAACAGGTCTACTACGACTAGTATGGCGGTTTTCCCCTGGGATTTGGGCAGATCAGTCATAAAATCTATCGACACCGCCTCCCACGGTCGTTCTGGTGTGGGTAACGGTTCTAATAACCCCGCTGGTGCCCGCCTTTCTCCTTTGGCTCTCTGGCATTGTTCACACCTTCTCACATACTCCCGTACATCCTCCCTCACCTTGGGCCACCAAAACTCCCTGGTCACCAACCACATGGTCTTGTGTTGCCCAAAATGCCCCGCTGTGGGATTGTCGTGCAGCTGTTTGAGTACTCTCCCCCTCAATTCCCCTTCGGGTATATATAGCGCCCCTTTGTAATACAATGCCCCGTTTCTTTCTTCAAAACCTCCGGGGTCTTCTCCCTCTCTCCTTAAACCTCTGAGCTTATCCTGGGCGTACTCATCATTTACCGTTCCCTCTACCAGTTCTCTTTGCCCCACCCAGGCCGCACCACACACCCAGTGGTCCTCTGGGATAATATGTCTCTCTTCTGGCGCTCCCTCCCCCTCCAAATATTCAGGTTTGCGAGAGAGAGCGTCCGCTCTGATGTTTTCTGGACCTGGCACATAGCAGATTTCAAAATGGAATTTGGAGAACTCCTGGGCCCATCTCACTTGTCGTTGGTTGAGCACTCGTGCCGTTCTCCAATACTCCAAATTCTTGTGGTCCGTACACACTTGCACCTTATGCTGTGCGCCAATTAGTAAGTGTCTCCATCTCCGGAACGCTTCGTGAATGGCGAGTAGTTCTCGGTCATATACCGTGTAGTTCCTCTCGGATTTGTTCAGCTTACGCGAAAAGAAGGCACACGGTCTCCATTCCGACTTATTGCTCCCTGGCTGAAGCAGCACCGCCCCCACCGCCCGGTCTGAGGCATCAGTTTCCACTCTCATGGGTTTTTGTAAATCCACATGCAGGAGCTGTTCTTCCGAAGCGAATGCCTTTTTCAATTCCTCAAAAGCGTGCTCCGCCTCCGCCGTCCAAACGAATTTCTTCTTGCTGCTTAGACAGTCCGTGATGGGAGCCGTTAAGTGGGCAAAGTTCTTGATGAATTTACGGTAAAAGTTCCCAAACCCTAAGAACCTTTGCACATCTTTTTTCGTTTTCGGTGTCTTCCATTCCAGCACCGCCTGGACCTTGCCTGGATCCATGGCTAATCCCTTGTCTGATAAGCGGTACCCCAGGAATTCCACCTCCTTGGTGTGGAACTGACACTTCTCCAATTTCACCCACAACTGGTTTGCTTGCAGCTGGCTCAGCACTTCCCTGACATCCTTTACATGCTGCTCCTCATTCTCTGAATATATCAGCACGTCATCGAGGAAGGCCACGCAATTCTTGTAGAGCAAAGGTCCCAGTACATGGTTCATGAGCGATTGAAAACAGGCGGAGCCTGCTTGTAATCCAAAGGGCATAACGAGATATTCGAAAGCCCCTAGGGGGGTGAACATCGTTGTCTTCCATTCATCCCCCTTCTTTATTCGTATCAGGTTGTAAGCTCCTCTCAGGTCCAGTTTCGTGAATATCTTTCCCTTCCTCACCCTGGTCAAAATGTCATCAATCCTGGGCATGGGGAAAGTCACTGGTTCTGACACGGCATTTAACCGCCGGTAGTCCACGACCAATCTCGGTTTATCCGTGTTTTTTTTGTCCACAAAAAACACTGGGCTGCCCCCCACCGCTCTGGACTCTCTGATGAAACCTCTCTTCAGGTTTTTGTCAATAAACTCCCTCAACTCCTGCATTTCCCTGTCTGACATGGCGTACAGCTTGCCCACGGGGAGTTGGGCCCCAGGGACCAGGTTAATTTGGCAGTCAAAGTCTCTATGCGGTGGTAGTCTATCTGCTTCCCTTTCGCTGAAGACCTTGCTCAGGTCAGCGTATTGTTTGGGCACCTTCCCTTTGTCCGCCACTTCCGTCCCTGCTAGGGAGGCTTTTGCCCCTTCTGGCACCTTCCCCTCTTTGCAGTGTTCCAGGCAATGTGCTGACCCAAAGGAGACCACTCTCTGATGCCAGCCCACCAGCGGGTCATGCAACGCTAGCCAGCTCATTCCCAAAATGACTGGCGCCCCTCCCAGGGTGGCTACATTGAACGCTATCCTTTCGGTGTGCCTTGCCACCCTCATAACCATTGGGACGGTCTGTAGGCTAACTTCTCCCCCCAACAGCTCCCTCCCATCGATCGTGGTGACCTGCAGGGGGTTGCTTAAAGGGAGTGTCTGTATCTGGTGTTCCGCTGCAAACTCCTTGCTCATAAAATTACAGGAGCTGCCTGAGTCCAACAGCGCCTTGGTCTTCAGTGGGTATCCGTTTGCCAGCTCTAGCCACACCTCTATTACTAGGGCTGGTCTTGGAGGTTCCGGAGTGGGCACTTTTACTGCTCCTTGGCCTGTCTGCAGTGCCCTGACAGTGGCAGACAGGCGTTGGCTTTTACTGGCTCCTGGACTTCCTCCTCCCTCCCCCCAACAGCTCCCGCCATCCCTTGCCATTCCTTTCTTTGCGGGCAGACTCTGGCAAAGTGACCTGGCTGCTGGCAGAGATAACATTTCTTGGCGCTCTTTCCCTCCTTCTTCCTCCCTTCACTGGGATTTGAAACTGCGCGCGCGCGCGCTGTTCCAACCTCCATCGGCTCTCCGGGCGGGAAACTTGGTTCTGGAATCTCTGGAATGCGGAAATCCCTCCAACGCTCTCCTTTCCCCTCCCGCTTCTCCAAGGCTCTTGCCTCCTGGCGCGCTCCAATGGTCAGCGCTGATTTGGTCAGCTGGTCCATAGACTCCGCCCTGGGCGCCCGGGAAAGTTCGTCTTTCACCGCCGAAGAAAGCCCCTCTTCAAAGAGCATTTGAATGGGTTCCGCCGATAGGTCCCACCCCAATTTATGTATCAACATTGTAAACTCAGTCCAGTACTCACGAACCGATCGGCTCCCCTGTTTGCAAGCCATCAATTGTCTGCGCACCAGTCCCTGTTCAATCTCGCTGGAAAACATCAAATCCATGGCGCGAAAAAACTTCCTCGCGTCCTTCAGCATGTCACTATTCCCTGCCATCAGGTGCCTGACCCAGTCTCTCGCCCCTCCTTCGATGGCCAATCACAAACGCCACTCGCGATGCCTCATCGGGAAAGTCGTTAAACTGCAGTTCGAGAGCATACTGCATCTCTGTCCTAAAGGCTTGGTAGTTCCTGGGGTCCCCCCCAAACTTCTGCACCATTCCTGGCATCTTTCTTGCTAGTGTAGCGCCTTTTGCCTTTTCTGCATCCTGCGCCCTCCTTTCTTCTAGCCTCGCCGTTTGCATTGCTAGCTGGAGTTCCAACACTCTGTACCTTTCTTCCAGACTTGGACTTTCTCCAGCTCCTGCTGCTCCTCCGGCTCCGGCTGGGTTGCTCATGATGCCTCTCTGCACAAGCTGCTTTCAGGGACTGTCCGATTGCTGTGATGGGATGGTGAGCTGCTTGTGCGTAAAATCCTGATCCCTCAGAGTTTGGCTAAGTTCCCAAACCTCTGTCTGTGATGGAGCTCCTTAAGCATGGCTCCATCAATCGCTCGTAGAATCGGACAGTGGGCGTTTACGGAACTTCTTCCAGCATAAAAGCTCCTTAACGGAAACGCGTCTTCTGGACTCTCGGCGTGACAGTTTCCGCCGAGGAGTGGGTGTCCCTACGGGAGGTCCTGAAACCTCCCCACTGTTCTCGCTTGAAGTGTCTCTGAGCCCTCCCTCCGACTCACTTTCCCTTGGAACTCCACTTCTCCCCCTGCTGGTCCCCTCCTCCGCTGAGTGGTCTCTCTCACCCTCCATGAGCCCTTTCACCTCCTTCGTCTCAGATGACAGTTCCCTGACAACTACCCACCCCAGGTAGTGGATACCAGGCATTTCCCAAATAATCTCAGGACGAAAAAGGTTATTTGGTATGATCCAACTTCTTTCCCATGTTTTGACAGAACAGCATTTTGAAGAATCCATTTTTAAAGATCAGGTAAGTTGTATAAAAAAATTAAAAATATTTTCAATAAAATAATTCTCACATTAACAAGCCCTAATATTTCAGGGGATAGAGAGAAAACAGAAAGCTAAAGCACTATGGGTGGAATCCAGAGTACAGTAGCTAATCTGCTTGCCAAGGAGTTGTTCTAATCTTCCCTTTTCCAGCAGCAGTATCCTATAAGTACCCATAAGTTTTGAGGCCCTCCAGAGCAAGGACCACATGAGGAATGGGGCTTCCACTGGAAGCAATTACTGCCCCCTTCCTCTGAGTTTAAACTCTGCTGATTTCGCATATGAATATTTCCTTCCCTTGGCTCCATTTCCCCCATATAACCCTACTTCTTTGCTCCAGAAAGAATACAAATGACAGATGATTTTCACAGATGACAGCGGTTTTCATTTGCATCAACACTGAGGAAAGAGTTATTTTCTAGACGATTCCTTCTCAGCCAACAATCTAGAAAAATATTTTCTAGGTGGCCTTGACCTCTTGCATTTTTCCCTGAGGCTACTGGGCAACTAGTAATATTTCATTTTTTCATACAATAAAGCTGAAATCCATGGTTTGTCTTTGATCACACAGCAACCTTATTTCCAGGCTGTATTATATGAAAAGCTCATAATAATTATATCAACATTTCCATTTACCTTTAAATACAAGTACACATTCCTAAGTAAATTACAATTCTCAAACTAATTTCCTCTTTATTTAATCAAAAGCATGGAAATATGCTTTCTTGGTCCCCCCCCCTCAAAATTTAGTTGAATTCTACCAGAAAACAGTAAGCATTACCAGTAAGCTAAGCTCCCCCAATGTCACTCCTAAGGAAATTGGTCGGCTAGGATCTGTGATCTAAAAACAATAAAAGTAGGAATTATTATTATATGCAATATTAAACATCTTAGAACATGTTTTGTTTTTGAAAGCCTTACTTACAAATGTAAAAAAAGAAGTATTTGGGGGTGATAGCCAGCTAAGTAATACCCCGTGTACAACCAATGAAATTAATAGACTTAAGTCTGTTGATTGCCATGGGTCTTGTGTAGATTACTATAATGTACTTTCCACCTTTGAAGACAATTTGGAGGCATCAATGGGCATTGGAGGCACCCAGTGTTTAAGAATCACTTCCCCCATCACCGCCATACAATCCTTGTCGAAAACTATGGTCTGCTTCAGAGACCCTTCTCAGAACCTCTCCCCCACCTCCAAATGTGTGGAAGGTGGACACAGGACAGGGCCTGCCCAGTGGTGGCACCCAGAATTAGGTTCATAGGGAGACTCATCTTCCTGCAAGGAGCAAAACCCTTCTCATGCTGGACACTGCAACTTCCAACTGCTATTTTAGATTATGGTTAACCTGGATTATTCTAGTGATGTTGTAATTTACTATTTTATTTTGATATTTCTTGAGTTTTGTAAACCAACTTGATTATATGCTTTATTAAATGTTATGGGGTGAACAGTGCAAAGGAATACAGTAGAATTAACTTTGTTTGCCACCACTAAAAGGAATTCACATTACTTACATCATCCTCATACTTTATATGGATGCTTGTGATTTTGACTTGTACATTTTTTATAACTTGTGTTGCAAGCTTTTCCAAAAATGTATCTTTCTTCTCTTCTTTTGGTTTATCTAAAAACATAAAAAGTGCAAGTCAGCCCCAACTGCAAAACTTTCATTTCATTAAAGATTCAAACTATGACACTAAGCAACATTTAATAAAGCAACAGTGAGAGTGAATACCTTTGCTTTCTAAGATTCCGGATAAAGGGGGGGGGATTCTGTTTAAGTTCCATCTTCTCTACATGGGCCAATTTATATTTATATTTGAAGGCAAGGAAGGGAATAAACTTGATAGAAGGTCAATGCTCTCAAGTCAGGCATAGGCAAACTCGGCCCTCCAGATGTTTTGTGACTACAACTCCCATCATCACTAACTAACAGGACCAGTGGTCAGGGATGATGGGAGTTTTAGTCCCAAAACATCTGGAGGGCCAAGTTTGCCTATGCCTGCTCTCACTAAAACACAGACAAGAATTCATTCATGGAAAGGGCCCCCAAAGTCCTGTTGTTTTTACTTAAATTGAATCACGTTCTAAACAGTACTGATTTCAAGTTCCTATTATATCTCCCCAAGTTTATTGCCATCTGTAGGAGGCTGGCGGGCCATGGGAATTGGCTCGGCAGGCCATTTCTCAGCAACAGGCCACCATTAAGACACACTCCACACACAGGTTTAATGTTACATGAACTAGTTTCAGGCAGGTATGCTGCCCCTCCCCCATCTCCAGTGCAGCCACAAGGAGACTGTAAACTTTCACTTTTGTTTAACATGTCTGAACATTAGCTCTATAAAGTTGCCTTGTTTCCATAAACCACAGTGAAGACCAAGTACAGTGCTTCAAGGTTCAGACATAACATTAAACCACAGTTACTTAAAAATTGAAGCAAAATATTCCAATCTGCTCACTGTAGCAGTGCTAGAAAGGGGGGAAGGAAGTATCTACATCTAAGACTCAGACATGTAATGTTAAACCATAGCTCAGCATTACATCCAAAACAGGTCAGTGAGCATTTTGTTCACAGTATCCAACATTCCCCCAAGTTAAACAGAAGTTTGTCAGAAGCCTCTAAACCAGGCAGAGGTTCTTTTGACCTACTTTCAACACATTTCAGATTCAGTTAAAATAGGGTTTTCCCCATACATAAAGGCACTGTGCAATTGTCTACCTCCAAATTAACAGTCAAACACAACAAATATTTCCCAGACTTACTCTGTCTTGCACAAAACTACATTTTTCTCAGAAATTTCTTCACCCTACATTTTATGTTGTTTCCCCATATCCTTATCAGCACTTTACAGATCAAAACCACACATCTGCACTGACTTCTACAGCAGTAACTAGACTGTTTTGCAGCAAAAACAACATGAAGTCTTGCTCCACCTTAGAAACCAACAAATTCATTTATGTCTTCATAGACTGGAATCCACTGCATTTGATGTACTTGAACCAAGTCCACAAAAGCTTATCCCATAATATACCTGCTGGTTTCTATTATGCTAAAATTCTACTTACTGTTTTATAAGTGTATTAAGGCAGCTTCAGACTTACCTTACCTAGCCAAAGACCCTGAATAATTGTCAATGAGTGCTGAATGTTGATTATTTATTTTTATTTTCTAAATATGAGCCTACCCTTAATGCCAAAGTCTCAAGGCAATTAACAAAACAATTAAAATGTTTAAAACACACTAAAGTGTTTGATAAAAACAAGTATAAAAATACATGCAGCCAGTGCTTTTTTCTAGAAAAATAGGTGCTGGTACTCACCATGAAGTTGTTACAGTGAATGTCACATTTTTAACAACAAAAAAGAGGTGCTGGTACCCACCATGAAGTTGTTACAGAAAGTGCCACACTTTTTAACAAAGAAACAAAAAAAGAGGTGTCGGTACTGCGTAGCCTTGAGTACCCCCTGAAAAAAGCACTGCATGCAGCCAAGAATAATTAATAACAAGGTGGGAGAGGGAGATTATAAATTATAAAAGCGTTAATTATAAAAGCACCTAACTAGCATTACAGGTTGCATGAACAGGGCAAGCTTTCACCTGATTTCTCCAGGCACCTAAAGTACTGGGAGCACACCTGGAGAACATGACTAAGGCATATGAATTTCACTCAAGAACTATTTCACACAAACCTGGAAGCCTATGCCAATACCCATTTTAGGAATGACTCCAACAAGCAACTTGTAATATTTAGCCTATTTACCATCTTGAATAGTGAGATGGAAAGGCAGTCTAAAAACTGTAAAATATCTTAACATCAGATCCTTAAAAGGCAGAAGGGAGTAAGTCTCACACATTCTTATTCAAGTATACAGCCAAAGAACTCCAAGCAAGAGCTGTTTTGCTAAGGACTGCTGATCTTTGCAAAAAATAGGGCACAGAAATAGGGCAGAAAACAGGCTCTTTGGTCAGTTTCAGTGAATATTAACCAAGAACTATCAAACAATGCTTTCATCATTGCCATAACTGCTGAAAGGCAAAAGCTCAGCAGGACTGTGTATGAATATCCAAAACCATAACATTCTTTAATTAATCAAAAGTATTGCTTTGATCACTGAGAAATATAAACAGCTCAGCGTAAGATTAAAAGGTCACAAATGAATGGAATGAGAGAACAGAATGTCAATAAAAGAAGGGGACGTTCTTTTTAAAACACCTGAACACCTTTTCATTAGCACTGGAACATCTTATGGAGAAGCTCAAGGACAGAAAGGGAAAAGTACATTTATTTCTGAAGGGGGTATCAGGTAAACTAAAACAAGTGACAAACAGATGTCCCTCCCTCTCTTTCTTTTTTCTTTTCCTTCTCCTCCTGCAATGAGGCTACATTTTAATATTTTAATGTTCCATTATTTTAATGTTTTTTTAAAAAATTTTGTTTTTAAGTTGTAATCATTCATCTTGTTTTTATTATTGCTTGTAAGCCGCTCTGAGCCTGGCCTTGGCTGGGGAGGGTGGGGTATAAATAAAAAAATATTATTATTATTATTATTATTATTATTATTATTATTAGGGAGAGGATTAATCTGAGTGATGTTCTATTGGGCATGGACTTCAGAATGGTTTAGGCCTGTGGAAAGGAAATACTTGAATGATAAAAGAGGGAGTTACAACTGAGAAGGTAGTCCAAATCTGTCAACCATCTGGAATGATAATGCGAACGAGTACACTTAAGTATGAACCTACTACAGACTTCTTTCTGTAACAAATGCATCATTTAAAAATGAAACTAGCTGTGTTAAACCTTTCACTACTGTGTTCACTGGAATTCATTCAGGGGAAAGAGCCCTTAATCCTCTTGCAAAATCAAATCTGAACAGCTATTGCTGGATTGTGCCCAACTGAGGTTTGAAGGCCAAACAATTCAAGCACTAATTTGAGCAGGAACTACACAATTTCTGCTTTAACAGACATTATTATTGTATTTATAATTAATTTAAAATCAATGTAGTTTGTTTATATCCAGTAAAGTCAAAGTCTCACTAACTTACTTGCTGGCCTAAAATAAGGTTGCACATATTACTGCATTTTTTTGGTTAGCTTATAAAAAGAAAAGCAACAGAAAAGGAATATTCAACACACTGTGCTAGTTATACCCACCTTTTGAGTGACCATTACCTTTAAATGATTTCTTAAAACGCTTTTTAGTCTTTTTAGACTTACGTCCTTCTCAATGTAAGCAATTTTACAGAAAGAGGATAAATTACAGTTAGGCAGGCATCATTAAAGGAAGCAATGAAAATAAAGGAAAACAAAAAATAAGATTATTTAGGCAAGACATTTGGAATATAGAAGCATAGAGTTAGTTTGCAGCTCCAGTACAAAACCTTTTCACTATTTAATACTATTCTTTTTTTCCAAATGAGACTATAGAAAATGGATTTACAGCAAAATTATAAAATCTAAAGAGGGACTACAGCCCTGGGCCTACTCAGAGTAGACCTACTGAAATTTACATGCCTGATAGATGATGTTAATAGGTCTACTCTAAGTGGCTAAGCTACTACAAACAAGGAAGACATTTTGAGATACACCTTCCTTCAGCAAAATTTCTATAATTTAAAGACAAAGTTTTATAACAATTGCTGTATCTGCCACTAAGAAGCAGTGAGTCCACTGTGGGACGAGATTCTGGCAGACATCCAGCATTAGTCATACTCAAAATAGACTCACTGAAATCAGTGGACTTGAGTAAATTAAATCCATTGGTTTCAATGGGTCTACTCAGAGTGAACTTAGTTGGATATCTCACTCCATCCTTAAAACAGTCCACACTTTCCCTAATCATCCCCAGCTGCCTGCAAAAAACAACAACCCCGGTGCTCCACTTCCCAATTAGTCTGTTTATGAAAGGAGGAAAAATTAATCAGACTAAGTAGAGCAAGGGTGCTACAAAAACAACCACAATGGGGCTCCCTAGACAATTTCAGAAAGTAGGCAAAGTTTTCTAAATACATGCGTCTCTTCTAGGCCTAGCTCTGGGGTAGTAGGAGGCTGGTAGTTCCATCAAGTCTACAACCCAAAATACTGAGATTTGGAGGCAGAGAAGACTATTGCTGGACTTAACTCTCTTTGTGAGCAAAACTGAAGAGAGAAGGGTAAACTGCCAGGGTTAAGACTGCCTGCACATGTGCTCTGAAAAAAGATGAATATGCAGAATCCCTGCAGCCACACTCATAGAGAAGGGAAGAGACAGGAAAACAGCATTCACAGTCTATTTATAGCCAGGTCTCTCCTCTTTCTCTTTTTAAATTTGCTTACTAGCTAGGTGAGAGGCTTTTACATAAGGCAAGAAAAAAACATTTTAAAAAATGGATACTCTGAAGTCATGGCTTTAGAAGAGCATATGACTCCACTACTGGATTAATTTACAACCAAACAATGCCATCATCTACATGTTTCATTCACAGAACCCATTCCAAGGAGACATGACTAAGACGGACATGCCAATCAATGGAATACTTTTCTTACGAAAAAAGGCTTCATCTCAGCAATGAGAATAATGGCTGACACCCAGAGATGTCTCACACAAGTGGATAAACACTTCCGCTTGTGAAAGCAAGCCCCAACAAATTTGTCTCATTTCCCCATCCTGCACCATACCCATATCATGGCATTCCAGAGGATGTACCAACCCTTGGGAGCAGCACTTTATGTGGTACAGGCAGCTGTAGGAGAGGGCGTAGAACCCAGGAAAGCCATGCTGGATAAGTGAGTTGCACAGAATCTTCTCTGAATCAAACCCATTATATTTGCAACAACATAAACTCCTGCTGAAAATGCAAGAATCACAGCCTTTATATGTATGATTTTACAGCCAATTTATCAAGAAACAATGATTGAAATATTTACAAAATATTTCAACCACTGTTCCTTTGATAAATTGGCTTTCAGAGTCTCTGAGGCATGATTGTTTCTCAAAGTACTTTAGGGAATCAGAGCTTCCCTAAAGTTACCATTGAGAGAGTAGTTTAACATTAACCTAGTTCTTGTCACAAGAAGTAGCTTGATCTAGCAGACCAAGAGGCATTCAGTTTCCCTTTTCAAACATCCTTTAATGTAATCATTAAGCATGCATACCCACCAGACTTGACATCCTTATACACAATGTCCTCCAGTCCACATATGAAATCTGAATGAGCTCCTTCATCCATATGACAGCAGTAACCAAAATGCACATATTTTAAAACAATAGAATCTACTTTTCAATCTAAACCTCTAATACAGGGTTTTTAAACATTCAAAGAGAGAGAACTAGTTTTAAAATACTTAGAAAAACTATTCCACTTTCACCAACAGCCTCTTACTTATCATTGTACATTACAACAATCTACAGCATCACGAGCTTCACACGCTGGTTGTGTTCACACATCATGCTAAACCATGTGCAAAAGTAGGACCAAGCCCTTGGCTTGTTCCCCCTTCCCCTCTCATACGCCCAAAGAATGAAACCAGCAGTGTTTACTTTCAGTTTTAAACTAACCAGGGTTTGTTCTTGCAAGTGAACCAGAGATCTTGGTTTATAACTAACTCTAGTCAGTTTCAAAACAAACCATGGTTAATTAAAGCTGAAAGTAAACAATGAAGTCCTCCTCCCAGTCCTTTGTACAAACCCAAGGCTTGCAGCAACTCCTTCCTGCTTATGCACATCAACCATGGTTTAGCACAACATGTGAGCTGAACTAATGAAAATATAATTTGCTTTATCCTTGATTAGATAGCCAGAGTTAGAAGTAACTGACATTACCATTTGCATGAAGCAAAATGTTTTGAAGGTTTAATGAATAAATATCATAAATCAGTTGCATCATTACTTCTAGTACAGCTACCAATGACACTATCAATTTCTTCTATATAAACAACTTATGAAACCTACAACACATACATGTATGGAGTATGGTTAAAAATCCATTGTCTGGTTAAGTTGGTAGACCTGCATTCCTGACTTTCCCCAATTACTCAGATGAAGAATATGCAATGGTCTTTTGCAATGCAGGAGTCAATGTCCATCAGAGATAGATATATGTGTATATATACACACACACACCGAAATAACACAGGTAGCTTTCACACTTCAAACACTAATTATTACAACTCCATATACTACTTTTTAATTTTTAAAAAATAATGTAATAGTAAAAGCTTCCAAATGACAGCAATGTGAAGGACAAAAACAAGAACCACCCTACAATACAGTGTGTTGAGAATGACATTTATGAAGAAAACTGAAACAGATTTCAAACTGAAAACAGATTTCAAACTCCTAGACTCTAGTATCAGGTTAATAACTACCCAGGCAACTCTATCTATGACCTACTTCAAGATAGTGTTTGGTTAACATGCCCCTTCCGAGTTCTTCAAAAGTGTCATCTTAGAACCCTCAAGAATAACCATACAATACCTTTTTCTGCTGCTAATCGCAGGGCTTCTTCGATTCTTGATAGCTCCTTTTGCTTGTTATCCTGTAGATATTTTTCTTCTTTTTCTGCATCATATTTAATGCCTAGGAGACAGAGTTCATGATCTAGTCAAAACAGCAAGCCAATAAAGAGGCAAGGTATCTCTGATGGCTCTAGTTTAGTGCCACCTCCTGACCAAGCTGGTGGCTATCACCATTAGAAGCCATTTAGGTAAAGAAAAAAAATATGGGAAAGAACTTGGTAACATATAAAGAACTGTTGGAAGAGGAGGCAAATCAATTGAAGTTAAAAAAATAAATGAAGAAATCAGGCATTATGTTACAGATTGGCTGCAATATTATCAATTAAATGAAACATTTAAATCAAAAAAGAAAAATGGGTTTGCAACAGAAATTTCAGGGCTGGAAAAAGAATCTATACAAAACAGAAGCAAATTTTTATCTAAAATGTATAGACTATTACTTGATTGGGAAGTAAAAGATGAAGAATTGAAAGATGTTATGATTAAATGGGCAAAATATTTTGGGCATACAATACAAATGGATGCCTTGGAAAACGAAGATATTTTATAGGTGGTATCTGACACCTAGCAAATTAGCAAAGCTGTATAAAACAAACTGAAATAAATGCTGGAGGTGTAAGCAGGCAGAAGGAACAATGTTTCATATGTGGTGGGAATGTAAGAAAATCAGAAACTTTTGGGATAGTATCTATGGGGAAACCCAGCTAGATGGGCGGGGTATAAATAAATTATTATTATTATTATTATTATTACTATGAAGAACTAGAAAAATGAGGATATTTTTATACGCCACAACAGAAGCAAGAAAAGGGAAGGGAGAGGAGAGCCCAACAAAAGAAGAGAGGCAGATAAAATTATTTGAATATATTGAGCTTACGAAAATGACAGAAATAATTAGGAATCGAAAAAACCAAAAGTTCAGCAAGGAATGGGAGTGTTATAGAATCTATTTTTTTTTAAAAAATGTTCTCAAGTAAAACCTTTATTATGCTTTGACGAATTTTGCAAAATACAAAACAGTTACTATAAATAAATTGTATAACACCAAGAAATGAGAAACATCAAAAGAAGGCAATTAATAAAGGAAAAGTATGACTCATATTGAGGTGGCTGGAAGTCACCTCAAAAGATTAGAATGTTAATGATTGATAATTTAGAATATTAATTATTGGTAAATGGTGGAGGAAAAGTTTTTACTTAGTTAATTCGTATTTGTATGTTTTTGTTCATCTTTGTTTTTGGTTTGAATGTTGGATTATTTTTTCTTTTGGATGAATCTAAGAGGCAAAACTCAAAAAAATAACCAAAAAAGCCTCCTTTTTCACATTTAGCAAAATGGACTGATAATGGCAACAAGAGAGATGGATGGGAGGAAGTAATTCTGGGGCACCAGCTACACAACCGTCCAGTTCAAGTATAATCCTCCTGATCTCTAAACCATGGAATGCCTCAAAACAATGGCTTGAAGTGTATTCACAAACCATGGTTTTGCTCATCCTCAATACAGATGCAACACTAAATTATAAACGCAGAAAATTATGAAATGGTATAGGAAATTTTCACATAAGCAGAAAGAAAGGGCTCCACAGCAAGTGCATTCTTCAGTAAGGATCACTGCACTAATGCCTAAATAACATGAGTTTGCAATATCTAATATAACACAGAAAGGGAAATTTTACGTAATATTACAAAAAAGGAAACAACAATAACATGTATTTTATACACTTTCTTGTGAATAAGCACCATGGAACATAGTGGGACAAATTTCTGTAAACACAGATTAAGCTATGTGCTTAATCCAATGACCCACAACAGCCTATTCTAAAGGAATCTTTCTTGTCTTCAAATTCTGTGTAAGGCACTGGCAATACATTCTAACTACATATTGCATTTCAGATTACCCATCAACCACTTACTTGCCCCTGGGACAACAAGAAGATATAAGCCTTCTAGAGTTGCAACTACTGCGTCACCATATAAATTCTTCCAAGGAATCTTCAAAGTAAGCTTATCTAAAAAAAATCAAAACATTTTATATTTCGGTGAATGAGCAAAGACTGAATCATGCAGGTGAAGTCTGTTTGGAAAAAATATTGTTTGCCTTGTTTACAACGTAAGAGTTTTTGCCAAGTGATATTTCTATTAGGCTGATCCCAGGGCTCCAGATGCTTCACAGGTGAAAAGGGCCATCAGATCTGCTGTTCTATCAAAACTGTGTATGCTAATGAATAAAGAACAGATTAGAGGAGTAACTGTTTAGTTTCTGATCCCAAAAGATTCCAGATTTGTTGCATCATGAATCTGTTGGGATGAAACGCAAATATTTGCAATTTTCAGGTTAAAAATACCAAACTGCACATGAACAAGGGGTATCATTCATTTCATTTTCACATGGAAAACACAGTATTTGTAGCTCTACAGAAGAACTATATTACAGGGCATTGAAAGTTAAGCACATGCCTTGGCACAGGATTGCAATCTTAATCTTGGACTTCTTTCATTATACCCATAACACACCCAAGGTAAATAATGCAGGAAAATCTACACTTCCTCAAAAGTAAGCTTACTCTTCCTGTGTTCCCTTTCAAATTACACAAAATTAAGAAATGCAGCCAAGCAAGAGGTTGGCATTTTAATTATGCATTTGCTTTTGGTGGTTTTATAAGAAACACTTTGAAGAGGAAACAAAACTGAACCTGAGAGCAAGACAAATATTTCCCAGCTTCATAAATAAGCCCATAAAAGCTACTAGTCTTCTGAGAGCAAATAGACAAGAGGCAAGGAGCTCCAGCTCCTCCAGCAGCTAACCATATTCCTATGTAGAATGTGAAGGAGAGGATTTCCCTCCGCAAGCAGCCTGCTAGGTTTCTATACTGGGTACAGAGGAGACACCAAGCACTCCATCTCTTCTTTGACAGCCTGCTCACTTGAATGCGCGCAATTCCTTGTTATCTGTGGCTGTTTTCAATTTGGGTTGGGTGGTTTGCTCCTCTATTACTTCCTACAGCTGCCACCTAAGCAAGAAGCTGTGAGAGCCAGCAGCAGCAGCTAAGGGCAGAAGCCCTGACCTGTGACGGGGCTTAACAACTGCTGCTTCAAGAAGTCAGTCCAGAGCAGGACGTTTAGATGCAAAGTGGCAGTTAGAAGATTGGAAACTGGGGGAGGGGCGCTTATATATACCAATTTGAAAAATAAATATTATACTTTATTGCACATTTTATAATAGGTGGCATAGAAATACAAGGCTGTTCTAGGCTTTCCACTGCTGGATTCATGCATTTTAAGTATGAAGTCATATACTCTACTTCAATTATTTGCTAAGTGATAAAAAATCATGAGCAGTTATGGTCCATCATATGATTTACAGAAAGCATCTGACAGAAGCTTGTTTGTTTTCCTTGCATCACCAAACTGCAAGTTACTCTTAAATGAGTATTAATAACAGCAGTCCATAGGACAGAGTCAGCTAGAATAAAAGCCCATAAAACTCCAACAAACATTCAGATCCAGGGCATCTGTTTAGGACAGCAGCAGAGAGGAAAATAAAAGGAAAACATAACCAGGAAGCAGAGGGAATGAAACTGAAGTGTCTCCCATCCTGCAAAGTAGAAAATATCTGAATTACAACTGTTTCCCCACAAATGGTATTCTAATTTAAAATGCAGAAAACATTATTCTAAGCCTTATAAATTGGCCAAGTAATTGTTGTGTACTTTGCCCAATCTCCTTGAAAAAAGTAGCTGCAGGTTCTTAGCTATTGTACACTAATACACAAACTACCAAGATGCTACTAACTTCCAGCTTTTCAATCTCCAAATCAAAATGCAAATGAGAACCATCTACTTACCTATTTGTCCAGCCTTTACTCTAAAAGGTACATCCAGCTCACTCTGAGAAATGGGGGGGGGAGGTGGTAGAGAAGAGGAAATTAACATACTCATTACATATCAGAAGGCTCTTACCACTGGCTTTGCTTTATAGTTTTAAAACCTGTTTAAAGTTGTTGAGTTTAAGAATTAGAGCAAAGTAACAAAAAGATTCATCAAGCACCCAAAATGCATGGTAAATGCTATCTTCCCCCACTAGTATGTTTACTAAAGTTTGGGCCAAGGCTGCAAAACATCACTGGGGAAAAAGACAGTATACTACATGCACCTAATGACATGCTAACACGGAAGCACAGAACAACAGTGAAACTCTTGCGGATGGAGCAGAGAGACCTCTAGCTAAGCTACCTCTTCTTCCCAAGTAAAACTGAAATAATCATTCAATTAAGTATTGGACCTAAGAGTATTTAGGCACTCTGGTTCACAATTTGTTTACTGACGTACTTAAGCAACAATAGTTCCACTGACTTTAATAAACAAATCAGAGCAGGACCCAAATTATATATGATACAGGGGTCTGTGACTGGGTATCCCAGCATCTTCTTTAAAGCTTAAAAGAAGACATGAGATGGCAAGGTAGGGATGGTGAGAGGTGGCTCCAGACAGTGTCAGAAACTGAGATATGAAAGCTAGGAGCTAAATGGCACCTTAAAGCTAGGTTATGGGCACAATGGAGTGTCTAGGCATGCCTTTTTAATGACAAGAATACAAAGCTGAAAATGAATGAACGGCAGTTAAAATCTTATGCTCATTTTTCACATGGTCTAGTCCTCATCTTAAGACTGCAAAAAACAAAGCCCCTGCCCGCCCCTTAATATGCTTATGAGAGTCCCTTTTCCAGTCTTCAGACAGTGGCTGGAAGTGGGGAGGCAGAAAAAGGTCCTCCTTTTCTTTCCGCAGTGGCAGTTTTAATCTGAAATCTTAGGCTCAGTATGGCACCCAGAGCTCAGAAACTGCTCGCATTAATGAAATTCCCTGCTGCAAAATGCACCTAGAACAAAGGGAGTTTCGAACACTGGCTCAGGACAACATTGTGGAGGGAGGGAGAGTTCAATCAGACTATTCCTGATTGTTCCTCACCACTACCTCTTATTCACCTGTTGGAAAAAAGACAAAATTACGCAAGTGTATAAAAATGAAGATAAAAAAATGAGACTTTGCTTTTCAATATGTGATCTTTTGCATAGGAATCAACATTACCCCTTCTCTTGAGAGACTGCACTGGTCTGATCACTCATATTTTCTCAACATGAAATATACAGCATTATTCCAATGTCTCAATCAAAATTAAGGAATTTTAAAAAATCTAATTCTCTTAAGTCGCTAAAAAAAATGCATCAGCTACAGCTACTGTTCAAGCTTGACCTGCACAGTTTAAAAAAGCAAACCCAAGCAATTTCCTAGCTGACAGGTGACTTACCAGGGCGTTCTCCTTTATCCTCAAGTTGTCAAGTGCCACATTACCTATATAGTAAAAGAAATCAGATATCAAGATCTCTTTATTTTCTATGAACTATGTATACAAACACATACTAATAGAGATTTCAATTCTTCCAGTAACCAACGCTTATGGAAACAAAAGGGAACCATTCACATAAAAGAGGCAGCTATCCACAGGCTTGGGGCAACCTCAGGATTTGCGAAAGTACAAAACAAGAAAATTAAACCATCAGGGAGACCCAAAAAAAAAAAAAACCAGCCCATTGAGGATCACGCATGCTCAGTGGGCTCAGAATGCTAACTAACCAGGGACTGGATGGAAAAGGGGGGAAGAATGGAATATTCTTAGTGAGGGTAGTGCACAGCAACACAGCATGCTAGAACATTTTGTTTTAGGTATCACTTGTTCTATTCTAGAACTGCAAAAAGAGAAACTTGTTTTAATGGTTTTGAAATCTTTTCCAGTTTCAAAATGTATGTACAATTGTACTGCACAGCAACAATATGTAAAGATTTATAAACATATCATAAGGAAGAAGATGCTAAACATTTCACTGATCCATAAGAAAAGCCATGCTAGCTTTAACTAGTCATTCTTGTAGTTCAATAGCAGCTTAATTTGAATCTCTTAAATGCACCCAGTTTTGTAGAGAACAAGTTAACTACATAATGGATAGAACATGTTTTCATACTATAAAGAGCTTGTTGAATCTGGTCAAGAAAGAAGAGTCTTTCTACTGAAGTCTTTCACTTTCGTTTACTGTGATACTCATCAAAGTGCAAATCTCCAGAAACACACTATGGAGTTCAAGATTCTTACAGTTCATGTTTTGATTGCTTTTAAAGTAGTGTACTTTCATTTACCAAGGATAATCAAGTAGCTACACATACTGTAGAGGGCAGATGGAGCTAGTCAACCTAGGAAGGTAGCCCATCTAGGAGAAGGAAAACTCTGACCCTAAACCTCTGCTGCCTTGCAGGATATACTAGGTATTCAGGATAAGAAAAGGCTAAGGAGTTAAACCTCAACAAATCCAGAATGGAGCCCAGACAGTTAGCTAGCCCCTTGTACACCTCCTTCCAGCAACTTCTGCAGCCAAACTAGTGTCAAACATATTGCTTGGGTTTCCTTTGAACCACATCAGCAAGGCTGAGAGGGAGGGTCTTGTCTTCTGGGCAACCACACACACTGCCCAGGCTTGGGCCCCAGGGACCCCACTTCAGTACTGCTAACACAGCAGTTTGACTTCACCCCCAGAGGCACACTCCATTTTCTCTCAAGACAGAAGGATGCCAACAGCATGTCTAAAATTATTTTTATTAATTTACTTATTACCCACCTTTCATCCTAAGGTCCCAGGGTAGGTTACAGCATTACAAACAATTATTAAAAATCATTTAAATATGGACATTTGATTTCTTTTGTAATTGTTTAAAGCAGAGGTTTTCTTTTATATATATATATATATATATAAATTTTTATTAATTTTCCAACATATATTAAAACACAATACAACTGACAATACATAAACAAACATATAAACACGTATAATTTCATAACCTCTTTTCCTTAAACCTTGTTTCAACGACTTCCCCATACCTCCCTTTTCTGCATCCCTGTTTTAAACTTTTCCAGCAACCCCTAATTTCAATTACTTATAATTCACTTTCTTTAATCCTTTTTCTCTTACCCAATTATTTGTCACTGCAATTCTGTTTTACATTACCCATGACATTTTAGCACTCATTAATTTTACAACAGTTCTTAAGATAAACTTTAAATTTCTTCCAATCTTCTTCCACCGTCTCTTCCTTGGTCGTGGATTCTGCCAGTCATCTCGGCTAGTCCCATATAGTCTATCACCTTCGTCTGCCACTCTTCCAGCGTGGGTAGTTCTTGTGTCTTCCAATACTTTGCTAAAAGAACTCTTGCTGCTGTTGTAGCATACATAAAGAACGTCCTATCTTTCCTTGACACCAATTGGCCTACCATGCCCAGGAGAAAGGCCTCTGGTTTCTTATGAAAGGTACACTTAAGGACCTTCTTAATTTCATTATAGATCATTTCCCAGAAGACCTTGATCCTTGGGCACATCCACCAAAGGTGGTAAAAAGTACCTTCAGTTTCCTTACATTTCCAGCATTTATTATTGGGCATATGATAGATTTTTGCAAGCTTGACTGGGGTCATGTACCACCGATAAATCATTTTCATAATGTTCTCTCTTAAGGCATTACATGCCGTAAATTTTATACCAGTAGTCCATAACTGTTCCCAGTCAGCAAACATAATGTCATGACCAATGTATTGTGCCCATTTAATCATAGCTGATTTAACCATCTCATCCTGTGTATTCCATTTCAACAGCAAGTTATACATTCTTGACAAATTCTTAGTATTGGGTTCCAACAATTCAGTTTCTAATTTTGATCTCTCCACCTGAAAGCCGATTTTCCTGTCCTGTTTGAAAACTTCATTTATCTGGTAATAATGAAGCCAGTCTCTTACTTTAGACTTCAATTTCTCATAGCTCTGCAATTTCACTTTTCCCTCCTCTTGTTCTATGATTTCCCAGTATTTTGGCCATTTAGATTCCATATTAAGTTTTTTCACTTCCTTAGCTTCCATTGGTGACAGCCACCTAGGGGTTTTGTTTTCCAACAGATCTTTATACCGAATCCAAACATTATATAGTGCTTTCCTAACAATATGGTTTTTGAAACCTTGGTGAATTTTAACCTTGTCATACCATATATATGCATGCCAACCAAACCTATTGTTAAACCCTTCCAGATCCAAAATGTCTGTGTTTTCAAGAAGCAGCCAGTTTTTCAGCCAGCAAAAAGCCGCTGATTCATAATACAATTTTAAGTCCGGCAGGGCAAACCCCCCTCTTTCTTTTGCATCAGTTAATATCTTAAATTAAAGCAGAGGTTTTCAACCTTTTATGGTTCCACGGCTCCCTTGATCAACTACTTTCATTCTGCGCTACCCCTGTGGGGCTCAGAAGCCCAGTTATGTCACCCCTTGCCTGCAGACCTGGCAGCCCCTCTCTTGTGGAGGGTTCCCTCAGCCTGGAGTTCTCTGGACAGCCACAGTTGCCGCCCCTAATCTCTGAGCTGCATCCCCTTCCCCAAAGAGAAGTGCCTCCTCACACTGCCCCACAGGGGCCCGGGAAGCACACCCTGGCCAGCCCCAGAGGCATCATTCACCTGGGGAGTTTATAGCCAGAGCTGCTGCAACAAACAGCTGTGCAAGCCTTTGGGAGGCAGAGAAGAGAGGGCATCAGAGGAAAAGAGGCCAGTGTTGCCCGCGGCACCCCGGACCAGCATTCAAGGCTCCCCAGGGTGCCACGGCACACTGGTTGAAAACCACTGGTTGAAAGTAATACAAAGCCAAAACAGAGGGCACATTTTTAAACATTCCTACTCCATGAAAATGCCCTGCACTTTCAACCATTTTTACAAAGGGCTGCAACAGAGGCAATTGTTCACCTTGCGGCTCTTTCCTGGGCACCCAGGAGGAAGGAAAACGTGCTCATTCTAAATGTGCTTTGCATTGTCATTTTGCAACCAAATCTGTAACACTTCACCAATATGATTGGGCAGGAGTGTTGCACAGAATTCACCAAACTGGCCTCCTGTGCAAAGACGTCTGCTTATAAACTAGGACTTTCCCCTTCTCCTCTCTCCATGTGCACCCCACACACGCCAAAATTGCATCACAGGGGGTGGGGTGGGGAAACAAAGTATGATTCAGTTTGGCAAGCTGGAAGGAATCCTACCCGCTGTCCTAGGATTAAATTTATTTTCTAATAAACCAACACTTCTGAAAAACCACTATTTTGTAATAAAAGCAACTCAGTGTTTAAGAACTGCTTCCTAAAAGGAAAAAAACTTTTTAATCTAAATTGATCAATTGACTAAGCACGGCAACCCTACAAAAAGCCTTGAGCCAACCCTGATAACAGTCTAGCCAAGAAAACAAAAAGCAAAAAAAAAACCTTTGGTGTGCAACAAACACCCCACTCAAGGCCGTAACTCACATAATCTACGAACTGTTTCTTCTTCCAAAAGAACACACATAGTTCCTCTTAGTCATCACATGATGGGTGATTTTCAAGGCAATATCTGATGCTTTCTTACCCTTCCAATCTCTCTCTTTCTCCACACCCCACCCCACCCCAGTTCTCCTGCTTCTAGCCAGCCCAACAAAGTAAACAACATGATCCCAGCTAAAGCCACTGTAGAAGGAAGGATAATTTTTACAAGGAAGCTTCAAAATCCTTCAGCTTAATCTGATGCTAAGGAAGTAGAAATAAAAGCAATAAAGTTACTGGGTTCATTTTCAGCTTTCTGCAACACCAGGATCTCTGCTAGGGGTTCCAAGTAAGCCCTCCTCCACATAATTAATCACATGATGCTGTACCCACCCACCACATTTGAATGGCAATACCTATAAATGGGGGGCTGCCCCCCTCAGATATTTTATTGGGTGGGACGAAGGGACCTCGACTCCTAAGAGTTGGCTCCTATGAGCTCTACCTGTATGCTGTCCCTGTGTCATGGATGGGGAACCTCAGGCCTGACTGTGAATGTGGCCCTCCAGTCCTCTCTAATCCAGCCTATAGAACTCTCCCCAGACCACCAACCCCACCAGTCCCACTCCACAGTCTTCTTCAGGTGCTTCTGCCTTGTACTTCAATAATGCCCCTTGGGCTGAAAAGGGATCATGAAAAGGGATTCACACTGGCTTGCATGTGTCCAACACAGATATTCTCAAGATGAGGAACCACAATAGTGAAATATTATGGCAACATTACTCCAATTTTAACTGGGAGAAATGGATGGAGGCCCCCAAATTCAACCTGCAACCTAGCTAAGACATCAGCCTCAGTTTTCTTCCCATACAATGAAAACAAAAAATTCCCTTGTAAAGGAATTATGAGCTGGTGAATAAAAATAAATTTATTTAAAAACATTGGGGTTTTTGGTAACATATTTTAAAAGTATCATAAATTTAAAGTGCACAGTTTTAAACTCAAAACTGAATCAATGACCCTCTAATCCAACACTCTGAGTTAGCCTGCTCTACTATATATAAAGCCAAACAAAAAATGCCTTCCTGGTGCCTGAAAGCATTATAAATAAACTGTAATAGATCATGTGCTATATTTATTATTATGACTTGACATGGTGGGGTGCAACTTAGCATATCAAAACCTCAGATGTCACCAATTTGATCATTAAAGAAGGAAACCAAGTTATACTTTAAGGAGACGTGGCTCTTTGCGAAATAGGTGTGATCATATTTGGCATAACATTGCAAACAGTTTCCAGTTCTTGAGGCATTATAACCTTTGACTGCCTACTTAACAAAACAGGAATATTTCACAATCTGGTATATTTCCTAGATATAACAACACAACTTAATGCAATGATGGGGAAGTTCTGGCCCTCCTTATGTTGTTAAGACTACAACTCCCATCATCTCTAAGCGCTGGAAATGCTGGCTGAGGCCAAGAGAAGCTGGAGTCAAACATCGTCTGGAGTCACTGTTCCCCATCCCTGGGCTTAAGGGGCTACCTGGACTCAGCATGAACTCTCAAAATCGTGCAACAGAAGACTTGCTGGTATTGACCTATAAAGCCGTATGTGGCTCAAGACTCCGATATATCAAGGACCGACCCAGACTTTCCAATTGTCACCTGAGGCCCTTCTATATGTGCCCCTACCTCAGGAGGCTGAGAGGGTGGCAACACAAGAATGGGCCTTTTCAGTGGTGGCTCCCCATTTGTCAAATGCTGTGCCAGAAACAGGAGTAAGAGCACAAAATTGGTTTGGGGAGCGCAACCCTTGAATCAGAGAGGTGGTGCATGCATAAGCCCAACTGGAGAGGGAACTAGTCTACAGACCAGAAGTCACCCATCTAAAGATGAGAAGGGACATAAAACTGGCCTGAGAGACAAAGCGGAAGAAGCTAAACTGATGGAGGGAATCAGGGGGTGCAAGAGGAGGCTGGTCTGAGAGCGATAAGACCCCTCCCCCGCCCCACGGAGGGGGAAGGACCTGCCAGAGGAGCCCATGGGGCTGGCAGGAGGAGGAAGGGGCGCAGGAGAAGGGGGGGCTCAAGGGGGTGGGGCAGGCCAGGAGGGGTGAGAGACCCGCCTCGAACTCTCCTCCTCGCTCTCTCTGCCCGCCCCCCCCTTGGGTGCAGAGACAGGTGCGTCCCCTCCCCCCCCTCGCCCCCCTCCGTCCTTACCCCCCCAGATGCCCAGCTTGAGCTGCGACTTGTCCAGGTTCTCCACGTAGCCGCCCAGGAAGCGGTTCAGCAGGTCGGCCACCACCGACTCCAGCACCATGGCGGCGGCGGCAAGGGGGGCGCGGGGGGGCAGCAGTGAAGACCTCCTCCCTCCCTCCTCCTCCCTCCCTCCGGCCTTCCCTCAGTCACCAGCTTCGCTCTCGCCTCACGCCGAGCGGAGGGGAGGGGAGGGGCAAGGAGCAGGCGCCGCCGCCGCTGCGCGCGTGACCCTGGCCGCCGCCTCCGATAGGCCGCTGCGCGCGTGACCCGCCACGCCCCTCGGCGGGCGCTTCTTTTTCCTTCTCCCTCTCCTCCTGCTTTTCCTCGCGTGCTCTTGCCCTCCCGCCTCCTCGCTTACCTCCAGAGCCTCGCCTTCTTGGCTGAGGCAATAATAAAACGGAGGATGAGGACGCTTGCCTTTCTCAGGCCGCCTCGTCCGCCTCCTTCGTCTCTTCCTCATTTTTTATTTATTTTGAAGTTGTTGCTTTTTAACTGAAATGAATAAATAAATGTGGCTCTTCCCTCAGAGAGGCTTGTCTGGAACCATTACGTGTCTTTAGGCACCAAGCCAAAAACATTCATTTTTCATCAGGACTTGGGGATTTGGTTATCTCTGGCCTTTTGGGGAGGGTGGAATGTTTTAATCAATTTTTTATTATTAAAAAACAATCGGCTTTTAGATGTTGTTGTTTTTTTAAACCCTGGTTTAAAACAGTATGTAGGTGTGCGTTTGTAGAAAGTGACCAATAAATTTAATAAATAATAATAATAAATTGTGCATGATCACTCACCCCAGCTCATTATATTAAATATGACACACACACTCCCCAAAAGGTCATGGATGCTTTAGCTGAGATTCCTGCATTGCAGGGGGTTGGACTAGATGACCCTTGGGTCCCTTCCAACTCTTAAGATTCTTTGATTCCATTATTTTTCTTACAGTTTCATGTCTTTCTTCTCAGTCCCCCGCAGCTGCAAAGGAGCACCTATGATGTACCAAGGCAGGTACTTATGCTGTTCAGGATTCTCCAAACCCGTCAGTAAGGATTGGATTGAAAGGGATTTTGCCAGCCCCATCCTGCTGTTCCACAGCAGTCTGCAGGATGGCTGGTGGGCAGGGATGGGATTTGGCACATGCAAGCAGACATAGTCCACAAATTATCAAGTGTGGTCTAGCAGGCTGGGGCAATGGAGAGAGCCTTTTCTGTTGCCATCAGGCATGCCTAGGGAGGATGGTTGCTATTGAAGAAGGTTGAAACATGTTTAACCTGATCCTATGCAGAACCACAAGCCTGCATAGGATCAGGCTGTATAGGCCACATCTACCGCCACATATTCCCTGGAGTTCAGAAGCCTGCAATTCAACGGACATTTGATAATGATCTGCCTAGTATCACAGGAAGAGGAACTCACAGTACTATTCATTGCAGCGCATGGAACGGGTGTTCAGAAATACAGATAAGCTTGAGATAAACCAATCCTTTACGTTAATGTGGAGCAACCTTTACCCTCAGTTCACAGCCCCCATGCCTGGATTATACAGACTACAGTCTTCTTTTTGAACTATGGTAGTTACAAATGCAGCAATATGCAGCCACACCTGCTAAGTGGGTCACCCGGCAAAGGATGGCGCTTCCTGAACACTAATTTCAGCTATAACACTTTGTCCTGCGGGAGGCAATCAAGTTACATCCAAAGGAGGAAGAGCTGCTGTTTCAACCATGAGGCTCATGGAAGGTCCACGATGGGCTGAAATCACTTTTCTAGCACAGCCACTAAAATAATTGGACTCTTTCTCTGCACCTCATCTACCATGCTACTTATCAAATCCATCTCTCAAAAATGTTTGAGCTAGGATCAAGGGTACATAGAGTTGCTTAAAAGAAAAATTCAGCAAGCAGGATTCAAGCATAAGAGCTCTCCCCGCTATTCAGTGCTATTCAGAAACATTTTACTGTGTTTGATGTTTTAATTTGATGGAAGCCACCCAGAGTGGCTGGGACGACCTAGTCAAATGGGCGGCATATAAATTATTATTTTTTCTGCCTCTGACCATGAAGGCAGAGCATAGCAATCACGGCTTTATTCTTCATGAATCTGCCCAATCCTCTTTTAAAGCCAACCAAACTCGTGGCTGTTACGGCCATTTCCACATTTCTCCTGCTGACATCGTCTAAAGCATTCTGCATGTTTAGTTTTCTTGGTTGCTGACTGGCAGCTGAATTGTGGGTTAAGTCGTTTTATCCAAGGCACATGCAATCAACTGATTCATCTGTGATTAACATGAATCATAGAATTATGGTGTTGAGAGGGACCAGGAGGGTCATCTAGTCCAACCCTCTGCGATGCAGGAATCTTCTGCCCAACCTGGGACTCAAATCCATGACCCTGAGATGAAGAGCCTCCTGCTCTGCCAACTGAGGTATCAGTCGCACTGCATTCCTGGCTGCCGCTAGTCTAGGATAAACAAAAATGTTTTTAGTTCTCAGAAAGCTTATCAAAGCTTCCCAGAAAAAAGCAATGATTCATTGAACAGCAGAACTAGGCTGAAATGTGATATAATTCAGGTAATTAAAATGTACCTTCCCCTAAGACTATTTGTAGCTATTTTCATTGCAAGTCACAAACAATTATGAATAAAATTGCATGATCTATTTGAAATGAATGGAAGGTGCATTATCCTGTACATGGTACTAAGCAGCCAAGCATAGTATATACAAGTAAAAGCTTCAGTAAAAAGTTGCAGTGTAGCCCCATCCCTAAGAGGTGTGCTCCTGTTTGGAGCTCCAGTAAGCCTCTACAGGAACATTCCCATGTTCTTGTGAGGGGAGTTCCCAGAGGGGGAGGATAAAAGTGGAGAGCATACCTCTTCCATTCCCTTGTCTCTGAAGCCTTTCCCTGCTGTGCTAAAAGGGAATGGGTAGCAAATGACGGAAAAATCTCTGCATGAGATGGCGAAGAGACCCTGCCAGTCAAAGTGGGCAGTATTTGGCTAGATGAATAGCAGGCCTGGTCTACAGAAGCTTCCCATGTTCCTTAGAGCTACTGCGATCAGCTGTAGGGTGTACATGCAGAAGCCCCAGGCTCAGTCCCACAATGTTGAAAGAATTTAGGCAGCAGCGACATTCCTAAGTTCAGTTTCCAGCACCACCAGTTAAAAGGATATTTACAATTAAAAGTCTGGGAAAGATGATGGTACTTCTATGACTTGTGGCTGCCATGGACATAATAATATCCCATCCCTTGGTAGCCTGCAGTGAATGGTTGAAAACAAGCTCATTAAATGTCCGCTAGTTTATCTAACCTAAGTTACACCATAATTTATCTTAGGTGGCATTTCAATATGGTCAGAATCACAGGTCTGAATATGAACATCCAGGTGATGAAGATGCAAAAGATCAACCCTGGATGTCAACAAAATTTTGCTCCATCTGTTCTCCTTTAGATTTGACTCTCTTGCAGGAATTGCTTTAATAGTCAATGGGAACCATCTGTTTAAACATGCATGTTTTGAAGGGGCTGCCCTGTATGGTAAACAACCCTCAAGTGAAGCTTGTTTGTGGTGAAAATCTCTCAGGTTTCCCCCTACAAAACTGCAGAATGAGAAGCTGAAAGCAAACCAAAGCTGAATGTGCTTGTTTACAAGAAGAGAATAAATACCATGATGATCCATTTGAAGCTGATAATCATAGGAAAGTGGCCTCTAAGTGCCTCTAGCCAATCCTTAAAAGCCTTTCTGTGTAGGGGGTTTTACCCAAGGCAAATGCAGCTATCTTTATAACAGGTAAATCATAGAATCATAGAACTGTAGAGTTAGAAGGGTCTTCTAGAACAACCCCTTGCAATGCAGGAATCTCAACTAAAGCATACATGACAAATGATAATCCAAGTGTCCCCCATTTTATATTTGGGCAACTGATTTTTCCTGCCTAAGTGCAGAACCTTACACTTGTCTCTCTTGAAATTCATTTTGTTATCTTTGGCCCTGTTCTCCAAGATGTTAAGATCATATTGAATCCCAATTCTTTCTTCTGCAGCACTCGCTCCCCCTCCCAGTTTGGTGTCATCTGCAGTTTTGATGAGCAGCCCCCCAATTCCTTTATCCAAGGCATTTATAATGATGTTGAACAACAATTGGCCCAGGACAGAACCCTGTGGGACCCCACTTGTCACTTATTTCCAGGATGATGGGGAACCATTAATGAGTACTCTTTGGGTTCGGTCAGTCAACCAGCTACAAATCCACCAACATTCAACCCACATTTGGCCAGCTTCCTTTCAAGAATATCATGAGAGACTTTGTCAAAAGCCTTACAGAAATAAATATACACTACGTCTAGCATTCCCCTGATCCACCAAGCTCAGATAACTCTATCAAACTCTACCAAAAAGTTTGGTAATTCTGTATAAAGAGAAGAATGTTATTTGTCTGGCATGACTTGTTTTTGAGAAAATCCTGCTGGGTCTTACTAATCACAGACCAACAGTTGAATTATCTGTTCTAGGACCTTTCCTGGTATTGATGTCAAGCTGACCAGTTGATAGTTACCTGGGTCTTCTCCCCCCCCCTTTTGAAGATGGGTACAACTTTTGCCCACCTCCAGTCTGCATGGACCTCACCTGTTCTCCAATAATTCTCAGATATTAGACTGAGGCTCTGAGATTACATCCACAAGCTCATTTAGTACCCTTGGATGCAGCTCATCAGGCCCAGCAGATATAAATTCATTTAAAGTAGCTGGGTACCACTTCTTATCTTGGGCTGCAGCTCCCTCCTTGCATAGCTTATTCTGTTATCACCAGGTTAGGCACAGCTTTTCTTTTAGGTAAAGACAGAGGCAAAGTTGATGCTTTTGAGTTATGGTGCTGGAGGAGACTCTTGAGAGTCCCATGGACTGCAAGAAGATTAAACGTATCCATTCTTAAGGAAATCAGCCCTGAGTGCTCACTGGGAGGACAGATCGTGAAGCTGAGGCTCCAATACTTTGGCCACCTCATGAGAAGAGAAGACTCCCTGGAAAAGACCCTGATGCTGGGAAAGATGGAGGGCACAAGGAGAAGGGGACGACAGAGGACGAGATGGTTGGACAGTGTTCTCGAAGCTACCAGCATGAGTCTGACCAAACTGCGGGAGGCAGTGGAAGACAGGAGTGCCTGGAGTGCTCTGGTCCAGGGGTCACGAAGAGTCGGACATGACTAAACGACTAAACAACAACAACAACAACAGAGGCAAAGTAGGTGTTGAGCAGTTCCACCTTCTCTCTGTCATCCAATAGCATTTCCCCATCTTCTGCACACAGAAGACCTACTATTTGCTTGTTCTTTCTCTTGCTTTGAACACAGCTGAAGAAACTTTTAAAAATATGTTTAACCTCTCTTGCAAGCCTGAGCTCATCCTGAGCTTTAGCCAGCCTGACCTTCTCCCTGCAACTGTTGGCTACTCATGTATACTTTTCCTTCGTGATTTCTCCTTTCCTCCATTTCTTATACATGCCCTTCTTGCTCTCAGCTTCTCTGTAAGCTCCTTCTTTATGCAGCCACAGCTGTTTCCTTAGATGTCTCCCATTTTTCTTTCTTGTTGGAATTGTCTGCATTTGGGCCTTCAATACTTCCCTTTTAAGAAACTCCCATCCATCTTGGACTCCTTTCTCTTTTTGTATTTCTGAACCCAGTAGTTCATTAACTATCTGAAACCAGTCTTCTTAAAGTCCAGAGTGCATGTCCGACTACACTCATCTTCCCTTTGCCTTTGTATAAAGAAATCCAAGAGGACATGATTACTTCCTCCCAAGGTTCCCAGTAATTCCAGTTCATCAATCAGTTCCTCCCTGAGGACAAGGTCCAAGATAGATGACCCCCTTGCTGCTGCTTCCACTTGGAAAATAAATTAGGGGTTTGAATAGTGGTCAACATGAGCAATGAGTTTCCCTATGGAAGGCTTGCATTCCTGCAATTCAGCTTCACCAGCTAATGATGATGATGATGACCATTGTTGATTCAAATATTTTCAAATATAAATCAAATATAACCAAGTATTTATAGTATTAATTCAGTAAAACTGAACCAAAAAGAGAATTGCATTAACACCAAAATCCCAGATTAAGTAACTCTTTATCAAATCACAAAATTAAATTCTAACTTATTGTATTCAATCACTATTTACTTATCTTATGAATACACAGTCTTTGATTCCATATACTCATGTTCCATTATTATTATTATTATTAAGCAAAAATTGGTCTTAAGAATACACCTAGGTTGTGCTAAGATTTCTCTTCACACCCAAGAGGAGCTATTGACAACCCCAAAAAGTGATAAATACCCTTTGGGTTCTCTGAGATAGATTAGTTGCATCATAAGACTATTCACCTAGCACAAGTGTTCCTGCCTTTCTGTGAGAGCTGTAGAAGAGGTAAACAAGAGACTTGGAACACAGAGTTCAGTCTGGAAGTTATTAGCTTTTTTGGATGGAGATCGGGGGGGGGGGAGACCAGCTGTATGGCTGAGCTTGTTTTCTTAAAAATCACGTATTTCCCGTTAGGCCCACGTCATCACTTTTCATATCCTACCTATGCTGATCATGGCTTTCTGTTTAGACAGCAGAGGTTGCTAAGGGGAGAGGGCGCATTATATCAATATTTGACAAAGCAGGCTGGATTAGCGGGGAAATATTTCTAGCTCCAACTCCCTTAGGAGCGCTGCAGGCTACAGAGACCATGAGCAGAGCAGCTCTATTTTCTCAGCACCAACATATGCTGATTAGGGATAAGCACAGATACATCAAGAGTTGAAGTTCCTGCATCACAGGGCGCTGGACTAGATGAGCCTCAGGGTCCCTTCCAACTCTACAATTCTATGATTCTAAGAGGTTATGTGAAGCCTTTCTCTGACAGTTCAGATTTTATCAGGGACACCAGTTGCTGGACAAAGAGCCTGGCACTGAGTGTGTGTAAAGGCCTCAGTGGAAGGAAATCCTAGTAACACTAGCCCCAAGCAGGTAGAGCACCTCCTTTGCATGCAAAGGTCCCAGCTTCAATTCCTGGTGTCTCCATGTGCCTCCTGCCACTACCAGTCAGCGTAGGCAAAACTGCACTTGAGGGACCAATGGCCTGAGTAGGTATATGGCAGCTTCCTCTGAAGAAGCCTCTGAGCCTTGGGATAAGTACATGATTCTCATTCTTCCACTTTTGCCTGCTCACTAGAGCAGGACTTTGTTCACCAGGGCTTGGGGGGGGGCATTTTAATGTTTTGTGCTTTGTCATTAGTATTGATCTGAGCCCAGAAACAGACTTAACGAAATATGATTATTGATATATAATAGAAGCTATAGCAGGACTCGGAAAGGAGAAAAGATCATTTATTGTCTCAAACCACCCACAGAATCACCATTGGTAGTTTGCAAAGATGCAGAGAGGATCCGAACCCAAATGTTTATTTCTAGCCATTATTGATTTGGGGACATCATAGAAGCAAGCTCTGTTTACCTTTTCTGGTTGATTAGACAAGCACTGATAAAGTTATATGCCTGTAGCCGTGGAGTCTGCAAAGAAACAAATACAAGAAAGGTCAAATGTTCAAAAGCTAAATGGCACAAATACACTGCCACCATCAGATCTGTCTACAGACCAGGACGGGGCCTGGGCTTTTCCAATCGCACATCAATCCTGCTCACAGAAAGTTTGCTTAACCACCTTATTTATTTGTTTATGGTCACTCATAAATAAATGTTCCCTGTTAAAACAATGTGAAAAACACAGACTATTGCAGTGAAAATCAGCAGCTAAAAACGTTAGAAGAGACCGCACACACCCACACTCCAAACCTGACTCCAGCTACAAAAGCTGAGGCCTTTGGAGGCCAAAGACCATCTTGGCTGTGAGTTGCAGAGGCCCTGCTCCCTGCCATGCAGACCTTTTCCACCTGGCCTGGGCCCCGTCTAACTCCAGCACAAAAGCTGAGGCTGCTGAACAGGGTTGGGGTGTTTGGGGGGGATTATGGGTGGTGGTTGCTATTGGTTTTCAGTATCCATTATAGATCTTGTTGTGATTTATGTGGAAATTGTTTAGTTTGGGTATGTTTTTGTAATTTTGTGACTACTTTTGTTATGTTGTAGTTATGTAGTTTCTTATGTATGTAGGGAAGCTGTTGTATAGCCGAGGTAGCACCCCCAAAAAAGCTCTCCCTTTGGCAGCCATCTGCCTCACTTCACTTGGTGCTTATTTCTCTTTTTCCTTTTAAAAGAAGTTGCTTTTATATTCATTTTCTAGCCTATGCCTTCACCGTCTGTGTGAAATCTGAATGTGGAACTTTGGAATCAAACCTCCTGCAGGCCAGATTTCTTGCCCATAGGGCTCAGTATCGTCTCTGTTGACTGGCAGTGGCTCTTCGGGGTCTCAGGCAGAAAAGGATCCCTCTCATCACCTCTAACTCATTCCCTTGAACTGTACTGAGTGTGGAATGTGTGTGTGTATGAGCCGTCCCCTTCTCTCGCAGTGGAGCTCAGGTTGTGCTCACTTGCCCAGTTAGTCTTTCAGACAACCTAATCCAGCCTCTGGACCTTGGTCAGCACCTCTTTGGCACCTCTTGTGATTAGTAGGTGTGTCTCATCTTCCTTTCCAGCACCTTATCCAAAGTTCATGTGCAAAAGCGCATCTGGTTCCGTAGACTTGTTGATGCACCATGACAGAATGGATCATCAGAACCATTAAACACAAAATGCATTTCACTATTTGTGCAAAAGAGCCATCGTGGTGTAGTTGTTATGTGTTGCCTCCTCTGACTGGCCAGTCTCCATCTGCTACCTGTGATTCTTCTGACTGGAGATGTTGAGGACTGAACCTGGAACCTTCTGCAGCAAATCATGGGTCCTACCACTGAACCAAGCCCCCCCCCCCCAAAAAAATAGAACAGATCTCATAGCCAGTTATTATTTTCAGAGGTTTTTTGTTTCATCACAGAATGATCATTCCAATCTATATTGGTGAAGGTGAGACTGCACACCAGTCTTGTGGGGGACTTTACTGACTTTTTAATAATGCATCTATCATGGTTTCTGTTTTAATAGTTGGACTAAACAGGTGGCCATAGAGCTGTATGAAGCCCACAGGCTAGTTTTATGCAGTTCCCAGCCTAATCTCAAAAGCCTTCTGCAAGCAATTATGCGTGCTGCTGGCAAGAATGACTTGTCCTTCCTGTGGCAGTCTTCTGGACAAGGTTGTCCACCTCTGTAAGAACATAAGAAAAGCCTGGTGGATCAGACCAAGGACCCACCTAGTTTAGCTCCTGTGCTCATGGAGGCCAACCAGATGCCTATGGGAATCCCACCAGCGGGACCTGAGGGCAACCTCTCTCCCCCCATTTGTGATTGCCAGCAACTGGCATTCAGAGGACTACTGACTTCAGTCATGGAGGCAGAACAGAGCCATCAGGGTTAGTAACCTTATCCTCCGTGACATTGCCCAAATGCTCTTTTAAAGTCTTTGAGTGGCCATCACTACTACCTGTGGAAGGAAATTCTATTTTAACCATGTGCTGTGTGAAGAAGTAATTCATTTTATATCGCCTGAGTCGAGAGAGAGATTTCTCTATTCACTTTCTCCATGCTGTGTATAATTTCATACATTTCTAGCATGTCTCCTCTTTCTTGCCTTTCCTCTAAACTAAAAAGCCCCGGATGTTGCAACTTTTATTTGTGGGAGACACTCCACCACGTCAATCATATTGGCTGCCCTTTTCTGACCATTTTGAATTATCTCTTTTGAAGTGAGGCAACCAGAACGGTACACAGTATTTCAAATGCAGTCATGCCATAGATTTGAATAAGGGCACTAGGACATTGATATATGATATCCAGTATCCATAGCGGCCGGTGAGTTGCTTTCATGGTGCACGTTGTTGTCATTCTACAGCTGCACCTGATGCTGGTGTGTGCCTTTCACAGAGGCGTGCAGGCTGTAACAGTGGCCGGAGAGGCCTAGACATTGTTTCACAATGACGATTTATCAGATGAAACAAGGCAGTTGTTGTTTCCCAAAGGCTGGTTTCAATTCAAATCCTTTGCAGGAAGCGCTCATCTCACAAGCTGGCTGTTGTCTGGCTTTTAGCAGCTCTCTCAGAATTGGGTCATTTGGGTGGCCTGGGGCATATCCTGGTTATTTCCTTTTCAGAGGGGTAGATAACATCCTTTATTTTAATGCTTTGCTTGTGCCAACCAAATCAAGCAATATCCCCCAGGTCCGCATACCCCCCTGGAACAGGGCTTGCCACAGGTGAGGAGAGACTTGCTGCTTTGGTGGGGGAGGGACATGCCCAGGGTATTTTTAAGGGCTTTCCCATATTATATGAGATGTGCCCTCTAGAGCTACTGACGTACCTTGCAGTGGTATAATGGCCAGCGTCCAAAGGTCCCTATAAAATCAATCAGTTTCATTTTCTCTGTTTCATAAGATGTGTATTGACTGTAAAAAACAAAATAAAATGTCCAAGTGGTTTACAAACATAATAAAAACATTAAAATAGTAAGTTAAAAGTTAAAAGCAGCTTTTTAAAACATTCAAAAATAATTAAAAACAACAATACGCAAAAACCAATTAAAACATATATCAACATTCTACATATTCAGGTAAAGGTAAAGGGACCCCTGACAATTAAATCCAGCCACGAACAACTCTGGGGTTGCAGCACTCATCTCATTTTAAAGGCCGAGGGAGCCGGCGTTTGTCCGCAGACAGTTTTTCTGGGTCATGTGGCCAAACCAGAACACATGGAAACGCTGTTTACCTTCCCACTGGAGCGGTACCTATTTATCTATTTGCACTGCGTGCTTTCGAACTGCTAGGTTGGCAGGACAGGAGCAGGGACCGAACAATGGAAGCTCACCCCGTCGTGGGGATTCGAACCACTGACCTTTTCGATCGGCAAGCCCAAGCAGCACAGTGTATTCAGGTAGGCTTGCTTAAGCAAAAATGTTTTTTTAGCAGGCACTGAAAAGATTACAGGAAAGGCACCTGCCTGATGTCAATAAGCAGAGAGTTCCAAAGCGTATGTTTATTTTTGTGGGCATCTGTCTGTCTCGGGAGACAATGGAAGAGCGTGCCTTCAGAGGTGACGTCAAATCATTGGAGCGTTACAGAGCCTGCTGTGGCTGTGGAGGCTGATACAGGAGAGGCATGTTTTGCTGCAGCTGGGGAAGATGAAGGCATCCGGTTGGGCTGGTGAAGGTGCACCATGGCGTTTCTTCTCTCTACGCTCTTCCCAGTGGTCATTTTTCCTCTGGTCACTGCTGTGGATACACAGCCTGGCTGATTGTCTCCAGGCAGTGTGGTCGTCTGCAAGGGATTCCTACACAGTGGGGTTAATGTTGCCAGCCTTCATGTCATGTTTGCAGACATTATTTTAATGCAAAGTGCAGCTGCTGCCACACTGAAAGGCCAATTTATTGCAAATGTGAAAATGGTGTTATGGGGCGCCTATAATAGATCAAAGCGATTGAGTGGGAATGTATGGATTAAGGTGATCTTGCAGGTGAAATGGTCCCAACTTGTTACAGGCTTTACATACTAATAGTAACACCATGAACTTGACCTGGTAGCAAATTGGCAACCAGTGCATATCTCTGAGCAGTGTTTTATGCTGACAGTGTCTCATTCCTGTCAGCAATCGTGCTGCTTCATTCTCCATGAGCGACAGCTTCTCAGTTAAGCCCCAAGGACGCCTCACATAAAGCACATTGCAGTGATCCATTGAAGTAACGAATGAATGAACGACTATGGCCAATAAACACAACTGATATCCTACAGTTCATTGCATCCAATGGATCCATGTTTTGGGCATGCATCAGCTTTTCTGCAAGTGACTTAGGGGATCTGAAGACCAGTATAGAGGCAGGTGCTAAGAATGTAAGCAGAACCTGGCTGCTGGATCAGACCCAACACCCCCCTAGTCCAGCTTCCTGTTTCCCACTGTGGTCATCTAGGAATGCCACAAGCAGGACAGGAAGGCAATAATCCTCTCCCAGTATCTAGGACTGGGATTCCGGCATTGCAGGTGGTTGGACTAAATGACCTTGGCTTGGGGCTCTTTCAAACTCTACCACTCTGTGATTCTCTATTTCTATGATCTGATATCAACTGACACTGAACGTGGCATGGCCACTGTGGCTAAGATGGGGTTGCATGTTTGAATGCTTCCCTTTGAGGAAAACAAATGGCCTGGTCCCAGGCAGCTTGCCATACTAGGCCCCACCTGGAGCAGAACTTTGTATGTGCTACGGGTGCTGCCTTCTAATGCTATTGTTGTTTTTCAATTTAATTTAATTGATCAGGAGAATATTACCATTTTAAGTTTTGATTATTTGCATTTTTGAAAATGCAAATTACCTTCCTCCTGGATGTATTTCCTTGTTCGCATATATTTTGTTTTGTGATTTATATAGAAATGGGAATTGGCTCTAAACAATAAGTTCTGGCAGACTTGACAGGTCCCAGCGGCAGGTGCTGAGAGTTTAGTTAAAGGTCCTAAATCTCTGCCAATGGTGCCAATGGAGGGAGCAAGCTGACCTTCCTCTCTTGTGACCTTGAAGAGGAGGAAGTTGTACCAGTACCTGACCTCCCATTCCCAATCAGCAACTAAACAGTGTGCTTGCATTCCACATCAGTCCACAGTTTCATATCAGACCTATTTTCCATTCAGGCTTTTATGGCCTGATCCAGCCACATGGTATTGACTTGGACCAAGGAGACAGTCTGAACATTTTTGGAGGCTTCCCAACATTGTGCATAGCGTTGTACTATCGTGGATGTGTAAGACTTCCTAAAAAAACATTGCTGTCCAGGGGCAGCGTCATGTGAGAAAAGTGTGTCCATCAAAATCTCCCTTGTGTTTGGAGACTTAGAGCGAATTCCGATTAGGCAAGATAAAGTACTATAGTGCAAATAGCAACTTGCAGACTTTCCGTTTTTAGGAAGACTGGAGTCCAAACAGTTGATAGCCAGAACATTCAAAACACCTTTCAATCAGGAACCAGGGATAACAAAATAAATAAATATTTCAGCCACCTACAACACGTGCTGTCAGGTAGGCTACCTTAAAGTAATATTTGTTTATGCCATGAACACTAAGTGGAAATATGAATAGGAGAGATTAGCTGGAGTTCTGTGTGCTTAATGCGCCATTATTAGATTTGCCCCTTATCGACTTTGGCCATGGCTGTCCCCGAGCATTTTTTCCCTGCAGATTACTAAGGCTGGACTGCAGGGAGGTTGGATGATTAGGAGGAGAGGAAGCAGCACTCACCCCTCAGACTGCGAGGCCTGGGTGGCAGCCCCAGCAGCAGCTGTCAAAGACGAACTAGGAACCAGGAGCCTCAGCACAAAACAAAGCAGTCAGGAGGGCTGAAGAGCAAGTCAGGAATGGATGCTGAACCGCTGGGACACAGCAAACCAGAACTGAAGAACACCAAGGCTGCAGGAACACAACAGACCTTTTTGCTCAAGGAGGGCTCTGGAAGATCCAGTAGCCTGGGTGGGCAGAGAGAACCAGTGGTGCTGGACTCCAGCTCCCAGCTCCGCCAGCCAGACCATGTACTGAGTTCTGCAAAGGAGGCCCTTCTCAGTGTCCTGCCATTGAGTAAAGTTTGCTGTGTGGTACCTCAGCCTTCCCTTGGGGATTCTATCCAGTACTAGCTGAAGACATGCCTCCTTTCTCAGGCCTTTGTCAGGGGCTGAGTTGATGTGGTCAGCTTGCAAAGTGATGGGTGTCCGTCAGCTGTATTGTCCAGACTCTATATTTTTACCTCAGGTTTTAATTGGTACACGTGTAATTTAATGGGTTGTGTTGATGGCACAGATGTTATTTTGTTGTTAATCACCCTGGGATCATGAACTAATGAAGGGTAGGCTAGAAATTGAATTAATGAGTAAATAAATTCAGAGGGGTGGCACCCTGCCCATCAAATCAGTGCCTTTGGCAAAACTTACTCTCATGTTCCTAGCTTGATAGTGTAGCCCACAGCTTCCCAAACTTATTTGGCCTACCCCCCGCTTCAGAAAAAGAATTACTCAGTGCCCCCCTGGAAATTTACCTTCTTTAAGCAAACAAACAGAAATATGTAGTTCTTTTATGTATCTATATTTCTGCCTATGTCCTACAACATAGTCATTACACAACAGATAAAACATATACGAATGGTTTTTCAAAAGTGGACAAGGAGGTGGACTTGGCCCTGGGATTAGAAGCTCAAGGCAAGAGGCAGAGGGAAGCTTGCCAGTTCAGTCTGATCCCCCTTGGGGTTAGTGTGGGTGGCGCAGCCTGCCTGCCCTTGGCCAAATAGGCAGACAAGCTGCAACCTGCTTCACCCAAACCTGGGAAAACCCTTGCCTCCAGTAGGACTGCTGGATCAAGGCGAGGCGTTGTCACCATCCCGCAACAGCACCCGACTTGGTGGTAAGTGTCATTACACAAAGATGAAACATGTAGAAAAGGGTTTTTCAATAATTTATTCTCTTCTTTCTTTGTGCTTCCACTGCCCCCTTATTTTTATTCAATGCCCCCCAACTGCACCTGAGGCTACTAGCGCCCCCTGGATCATTCCAGTGCCCCCCTGGGGGTGGTATCGCCCACTTTGGGAAACACTGGTGTGGCCAGTTTAGACTGTAGGGAAATGGAATACCTCAGAATATCAGGGCTGGTGCTCTTAGTCCTTCACTGCTGCTTCTGAGCCAATCAGCCCAATCACTGTAACTCCTCCATGTTGAACTCAGTTATGTCGTTGGTAGGTCATGCAAGCTATAGTAATTAAATTAGGGCAGAGGATACGTGAGGGATTAGCATATGCCAAAGCAACCTTCTTCAATGTTTACACGAATGCAAAAAAAACCCCTGTCTTATCTCAGTGTACAGGCTGCCGGGCTCTCAACCAACTAGAGCAACATTGCCTGTTATAATTACATTAGGTGGAAACACAAAGAATCAAGTTAGATTAGGCATCTGCTGGGCGGTTTGCGTGCATCCGAGCCTCTCCCCCCCCCCCAATGCATCTTATCTGTGGGGTTTTCCATTTATTTAAAATATTTGTTCTGTGACAGTGTGCCATTGCTGGGAAATGCAAATGTACACATCTGGAGAGACTGCCTCTCTTCCTCCTCTGCTTCCTGAAATCTAATGAGGACTCCAAGGTTGAAAGGGTGAGTGACAGACATAAGGATTTCCCCAGGAAACTCTGGAAAGCAGGACAGCCTGCTCCTGTCATCATCAAAGGGGACTTAGGGCAAATCTCTAGTCTCGCCTGGAGAGGGCTGCCCCCAAACATTTTGCTGCCTGAAGCCAAGGACAAGATCTTGCCCATCCCGCTCCAGTCAATGCACAAAAGTGAAATTGAAATTGAAATACTTTATTATCACTTGTACAACTTGTATACAGTGAGATTACATGAGCACCCCCCACTCAGCTCTCTTAGTCTTAATTCCCCTCGTTTACTGACGCACACCCACCAAACCCGAAAGTCAGTTGCACTGTTGTTATCTTTTCATTCAGCAGCCTAACAGCCCATGGATAGAAGCTGTTCTTTGCCCAGTTGGTGCGACAAGCAAACCGGCACCTGAATCTTCCTCCAATGTTGGATGCAACCGGACTGCATCATCTGCAACTTCTGAGAGCAGCAGGCTTGCTTAGTGGGTGCAGTGGGCAGGCCAGGTGTTGGGGCACACACAGCTCTCTCCTCCGGCTGCTGTTGCTTGCCTCACTCAGCCTCCTGGTAGAGCCAGCCCAGAAAGAAGGATATGACTGCTGAATACTGCCTGAAACATGCCTGCTGTGAGCAACCAGTTCAACATTCCCCTCACTTCTTCCTCCCTTGTCACGAAGTTTCAGGGCAGGGCCACATGTTACAAACAACAGAAGGTTGCCCCCCCCCAAATGGCAGCTCTACGTCATGCATCCCTTCCTCTTCCCCTCCACCCACAGAAGTCTGCTCTGCTTCTCCTTCTCCCAAGTCTCCCTGCACATTGAGGGATCTTCAGCAGCCGCCACCAACCCTGTGAAATAGTCATATGAGTCGGGGGATCAGGATTTATGGTGCCTGTGGGTCCCTTCCAAACCTGTGGTCCTGTGTACGTGAGGTTCAAATCTATGAGTGGAAACCAGCCAAGCCAGTTACTTTGTTAAGGTGGTTGGTTTAATTTTTGTCCTGGGACTTCCCCTGAGAAAACCTGTGTTTTTTTGCTAAATCAGAGCAGATGGCAGTCCATGGAACACCCGGTTGCTGTTTGCTCTGATTCAGCAGTGAATTGTGGGGAAAGCACCAGGACAAAATAAATAAATAAATCATTTCAAACATGGAGCTTTAAAGCCCAGACCTGGGCTTAGAAACATGGCACAAAAGGAAGTCTAGATGAGCCCAGAGACCTGGCTTGCTCTGTCCTGGCTTCCCTGGAAACCTTCTGGGGAAGCAAAACCTTTTGGGATATTAATGCTTGTGAGTCCCTCCGCCCTGTGCTCAGCTTGTCTATATGTGTGAATAAAATCACATATCCTAAGGCTCCCAGTGTCCCTTGCTGACCTGGCCAGGAATTTGAAGATATTATCTGAGCCAAGAGTTGGGGCCATGGGAGGCCTTGTGGAAGCTGGAAAGGTTTCTCCTGCCACTGACCCCACCTCCTCGAGTAGCTGACTAGGCTTTAAGGGCCTTCCTCACACAGTGAAAGGGAAGGGGAGTTTACTGGCACCTCATCATCCATGTCTGAAGGAGACAGGAGAGTCACAGTTTGGAAGGGCCTTGAGTGAAGCTCCCTTACCATCTGTGTCTTCCTCAGAATCATTTTATTTTTAGTTTCTATTTCTATTTTTAGTTTTCTATAGCCAACCTTTTTCTCCAAGGAGCTCAAAGTGGCATCCAGTGGTTCTTCTCCTCACTTAATCCCCACAACCCTGTCAGGCTGGTTATGCTGAGAGGCAGTGACTGGCCTGAGGTCACACCCAGTAGGTTTCATGGCCAAGTGGAGATTTGAACCCTGGCCCCCTAGCCTGGCACTCTAACAACTATCCCACAGCGGCTCACGTGAGGAGGAGCCTGGTTTGTGGGTCACAAGAGAGAGGAACCTATTCTTTCTTCCACAGCAGGTAGTTCTGACCTCAACCATCACAACACGCCAGCTGGAGTCAGGATCAGAGGAGCCTGGTGGCCGCACTCTGTCAAAAAAACCCAACTTGCTGAGGAACTTCAAGCCAATCCTTACCTCTCAGCCAAAGCCACCTCCTGGCTGCTGTGAGAATAAGATGGAACAAGGATCTGCGGACGCTACCCTAAACTCCCTGGTGAGAAAGTGGGATGCAGGGTCACATACAGAAGCCAACTAGACAAGCAGTTGAATCTGAGGACAGTGCGTGCCATTACAGATACAAACAACAGGCTATCTTGGGAGGTGACACACCTAGCTGTGTTCTACAATAATAATAATAATTTATTATTTATACCCCACCCAGCTGGCTGGGCTTCCCCAGCCACTTTGGGCAGCTTCCAACCAAATATTAAAATACAGTAATACATCAAACATTAAAAGCTTCCCTAAACAGCTTTCCTTCAACACCTTTCGGTCACTTCCTGCCTGTCCTCAGCATCTTCTGCCTGAGACCACTGCCTCAATCTGTCAGAATAGCAATGCAATTAATAGGGTGGTAAATTAAAAATTGCCAACAAAGATCCGTATAGTTAAAGCCATGGATTTCCCAGTAGTGATGTATGGAAGTGAGAGCTGGACCATCAAGAAGGCTGATCGCCGAAGAATTGATGCTTTTGAATTATGGTGCTGGAGGAGACTCTTGAGAGTCCCATGGACTGCAAGAAGATCAAACCTCTCCATTCTTAAGGAAATCAGCCCTGAGTGCTCACTGGAAGGACAGATCGTGAAGCTGAGGCTCCAATACTTTGGCCACCTCATGAGAAGAGAAGACTCCCTGGAAAAGACCCTGGTGTTGGGAAAGATGGAGGGCACAAGGAGAAGGGGACGACAGAGGACGAGATGGTTGGACAGTGTTCTCGAAGCTACAAACATGAGCCTGACCAAACTGCAGGAGGCAGTGGAAGACAGTAGGGCCTGGCGTGCTCTGGTCCAGGGGGTCACAAAGAGTCGGACACGACTAAACAACAACAACAAATTAAAAATGCTAGCAAAGCATGAAATATCTTTGTCCCTGCATACATTGAGAAGCCTTCCCCTCCAATCTGTCCCTTTATGCTCTGTGAAAGTCAACAAAGGTGTCCTCTTAATGATACATCTGCAGGTTAGGTTTCGACAATGAACACACAGAGCAGAGGTTTCCAAACTGTGTGTCGCGACATGTTAGTGTGTCAGCTGTGGTGTGGTGTGTCACGTGAATACTCCCCGCGTTAGTTTAACCTCCAGTTTGCTAGTAAAACCGAATTACTATGTTGCAAAATGATGCATGTCTAAAAAGTGTGTCACCAACATGAAAAGTCTGGAAAACTCTGATGTAGAGGCACTTTTTGTGTCTGCTCCCCAACCACGGAAGTCACTTCCACTCCAAGTATGTCACAAAATCCAAACACGTGTTTCATTTTCAAAGCCTCCCTGTCAGAGTTGGCCTTTGAGGTTTCACAGTTAAGTCGCTGAAAGGTGAGGACATTTCAGCTCTTGATTTGTTTAAAAACCATGTTCTCTTTTGTTGAAAGTACAGTGGTACCTCAGTTTAAGAACAGTCCCGTTTAAGAAAGATTTGGTTTACAAACTCAGCTAAACTGGAAATAGTGTCTTGGTTTCATAACTTTACCTTGGTCTAAGAACGGAATCCGAATGGTGGAAGGGCACTGGCAGCGGGAGGCCTCATGAGGGAAAGCGTGCCTTGGTTTAAGAATGGTTTTGGTTTAAGAATGGACTTCCAGAACAGATTAAGTTCGTAAACCGAGGTTCCACTGTATTTATTTAAATGTATGGCTTTGTTTCCCCCTTTGTTACCATCCTTCAGGATAGGGTGGCTGTCGCTGATCCTAAACAAGTACCTGAAGAACAGAATGTTATTATTTTTATTATGTATTTTGTGTTTTTTAAATTGTGATCTACAGGTACAGAGCATTATAAAAATTTGATCAACAATAAAGAATAAAGAATGGCCACAACACAGCTTACTTCTAAACGGGACTGTGTCTGCAGAGGATGTGAAAAGGAACTCAAATGAATGTTGCATCATTATCCGGTTGGAGTCATTAATATACAATTCCTATTCAGCTGTTCCAACATCCCTACTTAGCTCTCCTTTACCGAAATAGTGCTCTGGCACTTATTGACCAAACAGCCTCTTATTCATGCACTTGAACAGCAGAGACAAGGTGAGGACAAGTTACAGGAAAAATCATTACACCTCAGTAGCTGAGAAAGAAGCTGGAACATCTTGTACACCACTGGTTGATCCAGCCAAAGTGCTGGACAGCCAGGCAAAGCATATCCTTTTTAAAAATATGCTCTGTTCCTTCTGCTGGCTTGCCAAAGCATCAACAAAACATAAATTTTAATTAATTAAAAAGAAATAAAGCATTACTTTAAAAACTTGAAACATTACTAAATAACAGCATATATAACTTTTTAAAATTGTGAATGTTGCCAGGCTCCAAGTCCCATCATCCCTGACTAGTAGCCATGCTGGCTGGAGCCAATGAGATCTGGGAGTCCAGCAGCATCTGGGGGCTGCAAGTGTCCCCCACTCCTGCTAGGAGTCTATAATACATTGGCTCTGGATTTGCTGCCAAGCCCAGTTCAAAGTGCTGGTGCTGCCCTTGAAAGCCCTCCCTGGGCTGATATCAGAAGGAGCACCTCTTCCCACAACAGAGTCATCGTTGGCCAAGATCCAGCTTTACACAAGGTGCCTCATGCATGAAGGAAGGCCTTCTCCTCTGTTGGTGCCCCAACTGCAGGATGCCCTCTCAAGGAAGTTGTGTCAGCTGTCGACACTACATTTCTCTTTGGCACCAGGTTAAAACTTTGTTTTATTTGCTCAGGCATTTTGGATTATGGTCGTCTTCTTTTTTAAAATCAGATCCAGCTGCTTTCTTCCTCACTTGAAGGCTTGCATTTTAAAGTTTTTGCATCTTTACATTCCTTTGTCAGTCGCCATTTTTGCACAAAAGGGTGGCTTGCACGTTTTAAAAAATTATAGAATTATAAAAATGATAGTTATAAAAATGATAGAATTATTGCAGCAGTTGCCCTAAGTTCTGACTTAATACTGCTTCATGCTTCTGCTGTTCAGAGGGGAAAAACTGTTTCCAAATGCAAATAGCTGCACATTTGGGGGGCTAGCAACCAACCTGTACTATTTACTTTTTATTTGTACCTCACCAACTTGCATGTTGTTAGCCTTTCGAAAGGGGGAAAAGAGGGAAACAAACAGAAAGCACATTAAACCAAAGGAGCCAGTGAAGCAAGCAAGGAGAGCGGGGGCCTCCTAAAGCCAAATGGTAGCTAGGGTAATAAATGACTCACATACATGCAAGGCTATCTTTCTGCGGCAGGATGTTTGAGAATAGCAAACAGGCCAACGTCACAAAGAGGACATATTAATGTCGACCTCTTTAATATGCATTTCTATTATCCCTCCCGATAAAGGGCAGGAGCGAGTTTGCCCCCACGGCCTCCACGTGCAGAGCCCGTGAGTCATGCCCCCCCCTGCCCCCTGCTGCAGAGCTGAAAACGGAGCAAGAACAAGGGTTGTGTTTCTGGATACAGACCAAAGGCACCTGTTGCTCTTCATGCTTTTTAGGGGCAGATTCACACCGTGCATTCAAAGCACATCCGATGCACATTTAAAGCACAGGACTTGCTCCAAAGAAAATAAATATAAGTCAGCGCTACTTGTCTAGGTAGGCTTACCTAAATAAAAATGTTTTTAGCAGGGGCCCCAAATAATATTGCAATGGTGCCTACATAAAAATAGGCAATCTTGTTTCTGATCATTTCCCAAATGATCCTTTGCATGACATTTTACTTCCCCTTCCGTAGCTGCAGCTCTCTCTCTCTCTCTCTCTCTCTCTCTGTGTGTGTGTGTGTCACTGCGGGAAAGTTCTATGAGCCTGATAAGAAGTCAGGACGCATCAGAAAACAGCTCTTCAGCTTGGCTCTCTAAGGGTTAAAGGGAGCGAGATGCGCTTCCTGAGAGAAAGTGAGGGCCTTTCTTCTTGTTTCAATCAGCTGGTGGAGAGAGGAGGATGCTGAGATCAAAGCAGAAGGTGTCAATTCAAAGCAATTATCCTACCTCTCCCACAGGTTGCTCAGTGACTGCATAGGCATATTATAATAGGGCTGACTCCATGCAACTGCATTTCGCCCAGAAAGGAAACGCGGACATTTTGCCAAATTTTAAAAATCTTCCCGCACACAAATTTTAATCCTGACAAAGAGGATGTGTCCGGGGGGGGCGGGGGGCATATAGCAGCCCTACACACAAACACACGGGCCCAGTAGGGCGAAGCCACCCTTGGGTGCCCTGCCCTCCTTGCCACTTCCACCACCTGTGAAGAAGCCAGGCCAGCTCAAGCACTGATTTCCAGCAAGATCTCACAAGAGAGAACTGCTCTGCTGGCAGGGTGGGGGGCACACCAGGGGGCAGGGGCAGGGCAGGACTTCCCATTTCACCTCAAGCAGCAAAATGGGACATGCTACCCACCCACTTGGGGCACGGGTGGCGCTGTGGTCTAAACCACAGAGTCTAGGCCTTGCCGATCAGAAGGTTGGCGGTTCGAAGCCCCGCAACGGGGTGAGCGCCCGTTGTTTCGGCCCCAGCTTCTGCCCACCTGGCAGTTTGAAAGCACATCTAAGTGCAAGTAGATAAATAGGTACCACTCTGGCGGGAAGGTAAACAGCGTTTCCGTGCGCTGCTCTGGTTCGCCAGAAGCGGCTTAGTCCTGCTGGCCACATGACCCAAAAGCTGTACGCCAGCTCCCTCGGCCTATAAAGCGAGATGAGCGCCGCAACCCCAGAGTCATCCGCGACGGGACCTAATGGTCAGGGCTACCTTTACCTTTACCCACCCACTTTGTGTTCAACCCAAGGGACTGTGGGTGCCACCATTCTGTCTTGCCTCCCACGTTTTTAATACCTGCGTAAAACCTGATTTGTAGACAGGAGGGACGCAACTCTCTTGTGGAACACTCTCCCAGGAGAAACCTGGCAGGCTCTCTCACTCCCAGCAGTAAAGGCTTTCATTTTTTAGAGAAGGTATTTCATAATAGTTTACCTATCTTGCTTTGAAACAGCTTTCAGACTGCTTTTACTGCTGTTTTGTTTAAATTCTCTTTTATACCTGATTTTGTTTTTAAAGGGGGGAGGTTGTATTTGTAAACTGCCCTGGGTACATTTTTTTCCTGTGTAGGAAAGTGGAATTTTAAAAAGTTAATTTATTCATTCTGTCCCCATAAAGAAAAAAGACAACCCAGAAAGCTTTCTGTGTGTTATTTGAGCCCCTTTCCTCATAAAGGCAGTGTGGTGTTGTGGTTAGAGTATCAGAGTGGGAGTGGAGAGACCCTGCTTCAAATCCTCATCCAGGCATGAAACTCGCAGGGAGGATCTTCCGCGCGTCAGTCTGTCCTGGTCAGGCCTAACTCACAGGGCTGTTGTGAGAAGAACATGGGTCGGGAACCGCACACAGTCTCTTGAGCTCCTTGGAATAAAGAGATGTAAGTAGAGAGTGGCAGGCCTAGAAAGTGGGGGGGGGGGGCGAGCTTATGTCAGGATTTGAATTTGCTGCAGACCCTGAATAAAAAACCTGAGCAGCAATTCAGTTTGTGTCCCCCTCCCCAAAAGACTCCAGCCAAAAGACGAAATTGTGGAAAGAGAAGTTGGCTGGGCCCTTAATGCATCACCAAAATAAGAGGAGTGAGGAGGACACATGTTTGCATATAATTTGCATATGCTAATTTATAACCAGAGATACAGATATAGAAAGACTTACTGCATAGTTAAGTGGGAATCCAAAACACACACCCACACACCCACACACCCATTGTGGAGAAGACCAGGTGAGCTGTGAGTTGCTCTGCCTGCTTTCAACCAGGCTGGCCCTGAGCAGCCCTTCCAAGAGAGAAACTCTCTCAAACAGAGGTCTGTCCTCTGTCAAGCAGGGCACATGGCCACCCCACAGAAAAGCCACCCCAGCCAATGAAAACATTATTGCATAGGTTGGCCAAAACAGGCCACCGCTCCTCCCAGACCCGTTGAGAAGCGCTTGCTCAAAGGCCATTTCCCCCTCTGCCTTCCCCATATGAGTTGGATGGGCAAGTTAAGAGCGGGGTGGGGGGGGGCTCAGGGATCTGGCCCTGCAGCACGTTCAAGATTTTGCTCTGGGCACACAGAAAATCTCCCTGGCTGGACATCCTCTCATGCAGCGCCCCCACCTCTCCCACTCCCTACTTCTGATCCAATTTCGTTCTCTCCCACCCACACTTCTCATTTGCTGCACCTCCAGCCAGCTCAAGCCCCTCGCCCAGACGCTCCAGGCTGTCATTAGTAGCCTGGCAACCTCCTGCATTGGCTTTTAGGCACAGGAGTATTTGTTTGTCAGGCTGCCCTGTTCCTGGTTCTTCTGGGAAAGGCAGCAAGAACCTCGGTTATTTCAAAATAAGACACAGGGGAGATGCACCATCCATCGTCACCCCCCCCCAGCACACTTGCCTGTTTCCACCAAGCCAAAGACCCAGAAAGAACATGGGGTCTCACCTTCAGGTCAATAGCACTTGTCAGGGGGATGATCTGCGGCTCAGATCAGTCTTTAGAAAAGGTGCCCAGAGAGTAAAAGTGACTTACAATACTTTTAATCTATAAAATTATTTTTATTGAAATTTTCTCAAATAATATTATTTCTTTTTGTGTATTATAAAATGAAAATGAAAACAATTACAGTATTTAAAAAAACACCCATGAATTTGCTGAGTTTGTGGCTAATGAACTATGGCTCATTAATGTGCTGCCACTGTTCTGCTGATGGAATGGATTTAAGAATTGTTTCCTTCACTATTTATTTACAATTTATAAATTGCCCGAAAACCAAAAGGCCTCTCTGGATGGTTTGCAATAAATGTGTAAGAGAACAATTTGACTACACAGGGAACAAAAAATACCCTGCAAAATCAAAAGCAGCATAAATTCAGCAGGGAAACAAAACTCATGGCATTCCAAGAGTTAAAATGAACAAACAGATTAATACAGCGAGGGGATCAGCCTGCATCAGTTATTTCCAAGAGCTGGAGCAACAGAAAGGGGCCTCCACAACATGGCATCAGAGAAACATGGCAGCTTATGGAAGTTCATGGAGTTTCCACTGATTTGTGCATGTTGACAATACCCACAACAACTGAAATTAACCCTTGCACAGTAGCAGTGTTTTTGCAGCACCAAGAGAAAAGCATTTATCCATATCAAACAAATTCCATGAAGAGACACAGGGTTGCTGAGATCAGCAGCAGACAAATAGATGCCATGGAGCACTTCCAGCAAAATCAAACTGGGCTACAGCGGCGAAGGCACCCTGAGCAAATTGTTGAAGCCCATGGATGAGTGAAGCCAAGAGCCAAGGGTGGGAAGTGGGGGTGACAGCGTATGTTATTAAAAGCAGCTGCAGTTGGTTTTATAGATCAATAGGCCATTTTACTGCATATTATGTAACTTTAATGTTTTTCAAATTGCTCTGGAGATTTGCTTCTGTGAACCCTTGAAAGCCTGTTTATCTTCCCAGAAAGGAAACCTACGTGCAGTTGCCACCGCTAAGCTTTCACCTGTTTACATCCTTTTGTCCAGCGCAACTGGTGCTGACGTACTGAGGACGCTGGCAGTCAAACAGGCAGGAGGGAACCTTTGCCCCCAACCATCAACCCTCCTACCTGCATCTGAGCGCTGGTGATGGTGGCTCAGCAGAGCCCGGGATCAATGGCGTTTACATGGCCATTTCTAAGGAGGGCAGGGTGGAGATGAGCTGGAGGAAATGTTTTAATTCTATGAAATAATTATATCTCACCTCTAGGGTTACCAGACCTCCAGGTGTGCCTGACCCCCTCTAGGTGGCAGCAGGAGGGCTTTAGGTTCCAGGTGGGTGAGAGTGGCTTTAATTTAATAAATATATATTAAGAAGACTATATAAATATGTGACAATAAAATATTTAGGGTGGGGGGAGAAGACTGTGCATGCGGCTTGCAAGCTTCAGCCCAGCAGGAGCTAGCTGCAGATTATGCCATAGAAGGGGGGGGCTGTCCTCTCTGCTTCCCTCCCCAATTTAGCCTCTAGGGCTCAGTGGTGGGAGGGAATGCAGGGGAAGAAGCAGCCACCCCCAGGACATCACCAGGGGCCACCCCTAGATCTCAGGGTCCAGGATGCTCCCGACCAGGCAACCCCACCCATCATGACTCAGGCCAGTTTGCAACAACTGAAAATCTCAGTACAATAAAATATATATTAAGCGGCAAAAAAGATTAAAGTGCTTAAAATACACAACATTAAATATCCATTTAAAACAACAAAGACCACAGGTGAAAAAAACACCTTCACATATGTTGTTTAGCAGGGGTGCCAAGCAGAATTTAAAAAGAAAATATCAGCTAGACTGTAAAGGAAAGCCAGGGAGAAGGATTGTGTATTGGGGGGTGGGGTGGGGGCAGCTATGTTATGATGTAATTAAAATTCCTATAAAAATTATTTTTTTTAAAAAAGGAAAGCCAGGGAGAAGGGGGGAATCTGTACTTTATGGAACAAGGTGGTCTTTTTTGTTTTAAATGGATGTTTAATGTTGTGTGGTGTTTTGTTATGTTTTTATATATGTTGGAAGCTGCCCAGAGTGGCTGGGGAAACCCAGTCAGATGGACAGGGTATAAATAATAAAATTATCATCATCATCATTATGGAATAGGATGTTCCTATTTTCATTGGAAAAATGTTGGAGGGTATGGAAACAATCCCACAGGGACACTGATAAATGTGAAACAGGAGCCAGAGGACTGCCCCATTCCCTTAAAAACCAGTGGAACTGTGGTTGAAAACAATCTGGACACAGGAGCCGAGGGGAATGCGATCACTGACACAATATTTCAAAATAAGAAGAGCTGCTGGATCAGGCAATTAGCCCATCTAGTCCAGCATCCTGTTCTCACAGTGGTGGGAAAAGTTGATGAGCTATTTTAAAGGAAAACCGCCAAAACCCCTTTTTTTAGCCATTTCTGTCCAGACACTGCTTCCAACTGCAGTATTCAGGATATGTCTGGACGTATGGCAATTTTACACAGTGGCCAACCGGATGCCTGGGAGAAACCTACAGGCATGACGCAAGCTCAAGAGCCCTCTCTCCTCCTGCAGCTTCCAGAAACTGGAATCTAGAAGCACTGCTGTCTCCAACCCTGGCTAGGAGCCTTCGCTAGCCCTGTCTTCCATGAATTTGTTTAATTCTTCTTTAAAGCCACCCAAGCATCGGAGTAGCCAGGATTTTTGTTAGGGGCAGGCTTTTGTTACCTCAGATTTGTATTGATTTTGGTTGCTTGGGAGGGCAGCTGCCCCGCCCTGGCTAAGCCCTTGCATCCAAGTAGGGGGCTACCACCACCCCCTGGGGAGCAAGTCCCACAGTTTCATTCTGTGCTGCGTAAAAAAGTCCTTCCTTCTATCTGCCCTGAATTTCCCCACATTCAGCTTCATTGGACCCCCAAGGTCTGGTGTGAGGAGGGGATGGGGACTTCCCCTATCTACTGTATCTACTTTCTCCATGTCATGCATAATTTTACAAACTTCTATTGTGTCACCTCTTACTCATCATTTCTCTAAACTAGTAAGTCCCATTTAAAAAAAAACTTAAAAAAAAAACCTGGTCCTGTTAGAAAACAAAAGATAAGTCTCAGGGCTTGCACTGGGGAGTAATAAAAACGGCTATCGTGATAAAAAGGGCTATCACAAAGCTGGCTCAGCTGCATCTCGTGGCTTTGTGAATCACAGGTTGAGGGGCCTGAATTTAAAGCAAACCCAGTTGACACTGACCAAGGCGTTTTACACAAGGGTGTAGCCCAGGTGCCAAAGGGGTCAACCTGGAATTTTGGTGTGCCAAACATGTTTTCATTGTTCTTGTACATCCTTTCTGTGGTGGTCATATTTTTATGATTGGCCACCTCACTTCTACCACAGACAAAAAGCACAGCTCCACCACCCAGTCAGGCAAAAGAGAAGGGTGCAGAGCACAGCGATGCCAAGGGGGAGAAGGCGAATGCCCTGGGATGGCGAGGGTCCTGGCTGAGGGTCAGAGGCTGAAATATACTCAGAGTCGCAAAGTGATTTCATGCTCTTTATTCAGCTCATAGTGGTGAGGAGGAATGAATCAAAGTCCCCTCAAAGTATCTGCTTTATATACATTATCTACACAATGGGCTGCACATGATTGGCTAATTCCGGAATTCTACTGTAAGCCAATCAGGTTGTGGATTCACTTCTATCTGGAGCATGATTGGGTGGTTCCTGCCAACCAATCATACTGCTGCATTGTTCTAGGACCAATCAGACTGCTGCCTTTTGGATCCTATTGTTCTAGGACCAATCAGACTGCTGCAGTTTGGATCCTATTCAACTCAGTACATAACAGAGGTGTTGTAGGGTTGCATTTCACCCCAGGAACCCTCAAGTTCCTCAGCTGTACTCTACAAGTTTCCTGATTTTCCAGGGATAGTCCCAAAATTGCAAAAGCCATTGCGACTTCCAATTTGATCCCGGAATGTCCCTATTTTCTCCACCAGCACCAGCCGCTGACCTTGGGGCTTGGCCTGACTGGAGGCTGCTGCTGCAGCAGCAGCAGCAGCAGCAGCAGCGAGGGAGCACCCTGTTGCCTCTAAATGGCTGCAGCCACTGACCTCCTCCCTTGGGCAGCTTGTAATGGCTGCTGGAGAGGAAGAGGAGGAGAGACTGCTGCCACGAGGCCCAGCCCCACATGATGCACCATTTCTGAGGGGCAGGCAGAGGGCACGGTCGCCTTGTGCACAAATAATGGGGGAGTGGAGCGCAAGGAGACTCAGGTCTGTTTATTTAAAAATATGCTTTGTGCGTCCACATCTAATCTTGCCCCTTTCTAAAATTTATTTATTGTTGTGTGCTTTTCTTTTTGTAAATCTACCAAAGAATAAAATAAAATTGGGGTTTTATCAGGACGATGGAGGGCGTGTGTGCTGCATCCATGGGTATAGCCAAGGGGGAGCAAAAAATACATAGCTAACTGAGGTTCTGCCCCCCCCCCGACTCCCTGGCTACACCCATGGCTGTGTCCAGTTGGTGCAACAGTGGCAGCACTTGCCCTTCTTCTGATTAGAAATCCTCTGTCGGGGGGGGGGGGGGCAAAAATGTGAGGTCAAGGGAATAAGTTGTGGGAGAGTGAGAAATTTTCCTCTTTTCACCTGAGGAATGTGGAAGGGTATGAGGTTTCTACATACAGACATACATACATACAGAACAAATGCTTAAGAAAAGAAGATAAGCAAGCCACAGGAGTAAGGCCTGGGAAGAAGACTCGCTCTGCTTATTTGCCAATGTTTTTCCTTTGAAAAGTTTGGGTTGTTTATATTTCTGCAGAAGAAACACACTTCCTGCCGGCAGCTCCCTAAGGGACTGGTTGGATGGGGACAAGATTTTTTCAGGAAGAGACTTTCCCTTTGCTCAGAGGGAAATGGGGAAGGTGCAAAGACAGATTTAATGTCTTTATTACAGGAAGATAGTGACAGATGATTTTCTGAACTCACTTTCTGCAGGACACCAGGCCCTGAATTACTCTCAAGAACTGGAAACCAGCAGCCTTGGCTTCTTCACTCTTAAACATTTTCAGTTTGGAATCTATTTGTTTCAGCCCATATTACTGACCATAGTAGAATCAGTTGCTGCATCAAAAATAGCATAAAGTAAAATAAAAAATAAACAGCTTCACAACAAGTGTGCCCCTAAAGGACCAGGCGTGCAGCCTGGGAGTCATTTTGGACTCTCAGCTGTCCATGGAGACACGGGTCACTTCTGTGTCCAGGGCAGCTGTCTACCAGCTCCATCTGGTACGCAGGCTGAGACCCTACCTGCCCGCAAAACTGTCTCGCCAGAGTAGTCCATGCTCTAGTTATCTCCCGCTTGCACTACTGCAATGCGCTCTACATGGGGCTACCTTTGAAGGTGACTCGGAAACTACAACTAATCCAGAACACGGCAGCTAGACTGGTGACTGGGAATAGCTACCAGGACCATATAACACTGGTCCTGAAAGATCTACCTTGGCTCCCAGTACATTTCCGAGCACAATTCAAAGTGTTGGTGCTGACCTTTAAAGCCGTAAATGGCCTTCGCCCTGTATACCTGAAGGAGCATCTCCACCCCCATCATTCATCCCGGACACTGAGGTCCAGCTCCAAGGGCCTTGTGGCAGTTCCCTTACTGCAAGAAGTGAGGTTACAGAGAACCAGGCAGAGGGCCTTCTCAGTAGTCGTGCCCGCCCTGTGGAATGCCCTCCTGTCAGATGTCAAAGAGATAAATAACTATACAACTTTTAGAAGACAACCCTTTTCAAGAAGCTTTTAATGTTTAATGTTTTGTTTTATTCCTTTATATTTTGTTGGAAGCTGCCCAGAATGGCTGGGGAAACCCAGTTGGATTGGGTGGGGAATAAGTAATGCTACATCATCACCACCACCATCATCATTAGTATAGAAATGCAGTGCATCTCTCCATAACAGGGAAGCCTGTGACCAGGTGCCTACTCAGTCTGCTGCCCAGATGGTGCCAGCTGTTAGGGGGCAACTTCAAGGTACCGCTTGCTCTCCCTTCCTCTTTAAGCCTTGATCTTTAAGCCCTTCAACTGAGGACACTTTCAAACAGAGGACTCACCTCTCCTCCTCTCTCCTCTGTAAAGTACAGCACAGGCGCAAATCCCACTCTTTCTGCCTTGCTTGCCATCTGTGCAAGGGGAATGGCAGATAGCAGACACCCCAAGCCCAGAACACGTTAGAAGAGAACATAAAGTGTTATAAATGATGCAAGACAATTCAATTAAGTGCCATCAGTGCAGTTTGGTACACCTCACAATGAGACGGCAAATTTTACAGCCAACCTTCTGCTGCTTGCATTTAAGATTAAAACTTGAGTTTTTTTTAATCCATTGCGGTATTACCATAATTTTACTACTAACTGGACCAAGAGACCATATTCAATAATACATAGGCAAGATCAGATTAAGTCAGGGTGGTTGTATCTTGTCTTTTCCTCATCATCTTCTGAAAATGGATTCTACTCCCACCGCCCTCAGCCTCATCACGTAGACACTTGGAAGCGTTATATAATTCACCAATAGCTGCTGCAATACAGTTGACAATGCTTCCCCCCTCCCCCACTCACAATTAAGTGATTGAAGCTTTCCACATATTGTATTTTGCAGTGACCTAACAGTACTGGAACTGATTTATTTACTTTTTAAAGCAAAAGACATACAGTGTAGGCAAGTGCAGCTGCAAAGTGCAAGTGACTCTGTCAGCCTGGGGTTGTTGCAAGGATTACAACTAGATCAGGCACAAGAAATAGCTGTAACACTTTGAATAGGTACCGTATTTTTCGCTCTTTAGGGCGCACTTTTTCCCCTCCAAAAATGAAGGGGGAAAGTGTGTGCGTCCTATGGAGCGAATGCAGGCTTTCGCTGAAGCCTGGAGAGCAAGAGGGGTCGTGCGCACCGACCCCTCTCGCTCTCCAGGCTTCAGGCAGCTGTCCACAAGCCTGCGGAGCCCGAAGCTGTTCTAGCTTTGGGATGGCTGCGGAGGCTTGAAAGGCTGTCCCCGAAGCTGCGCTCCAAAGGCTTCAGGGATCTTTGAGGTTGGCGGTGGGGGAAAGCAGCACTTCCCCCCACCGCCAGCCCAACAAGCTCGGGGGCAGTGGCAAGGCTGTGTGCAGCCTTTGTGCTGTTCCCCGACCTGCTCTTGAACGCACTTTGAACGCACCTTGTTTTTGAGGGGGAGAACAAGAAAAAAAATATTTTTTCCTGTTCTCCCCCTCCTATGGTCTGGTGCGTCCTATGGTCCGGTGCGTCCTATAGAGCGAAAAATACGGTAACTAGGAAGCTGCCATATCTCACCATCGTGCAGAAGACTATGTGACTGACCAGGGAGGTGCCTGCCCAACAGGTGCAGTTGCTGAGCAACTTCCAGGCCCCTCCTACTCTCCCTCTGAAAACTCTCTGGTATTCAGAGGTGAACTAGGTTTGATGAGGCCCTAAGCTACTGAGGGTGATGAGGCCCTTTATATGTCCAGCTGTACTTTGTCAACAACAAATTGTCACTGTTTCTTGTGTTGTGTATATGCTATATGGTAATTGATGGACCTAATAGGTCTGTAAAGGTAAAGGGACCCCTGACTGTTAGGTCCAGTCGTGACCGACTCTGGGGTTGCAGTGCTCATCTTGCTTTACTGGCTGAGGGAGCCGGCATACAGCTTCCGGGTCATGTGGCCAGCATGACTAAGCCGCTTCTGGGAAACCAGAGCAGCGCACAGAAACACTGTTTACCTTCCTGCCGGAGCGGTACCTATTTGTCTACTTGCACTGCGTACATACACAACACAAAACACTGTTGTTGTATGTAGGTTTTATTTTATTTGTTTTTTATCTTATATTTTGGAAATGTACATCCAGGGTGTTTTTTTTCTTTAAATTTTTTTTTGGGGGGGGCCAAGAGAGTAGGGCCCTAAGCTATAGCTTGTTTAGCTTATACGTAAATCCGGCACTGACAGCCATCGCAACTAGCAGCCCTTGAAAGCCTGGTCCTCTGTAAATTTGTCCAATCCCCTTCTAAAGCTATCTTCATTGATGGCCATCGCTACAGTAAACTGCAGAGTGTTATAGAAAGAGTGTTCATGTGCTATGGGAAGAACTGCTTTGGGGGAAAGGCTGTAGTGGGAGAGCATCTGCTTTGCATGTAGAAGGCCCCAGGTTCAGATCCCTGGCAGCATCTCCAGGTGGGGCTGGGAGAGCCCCCTGCCTGGAATCCTGGAGGGCCACTGCCAGTCTGACTCAGTGTAAGGCAGCAGCCTCTGTGTGCTCCTGTTGCCCATCATGAATTTTCCACCTTTCTGCTTTACTTAGGACCACAGTGGAGTCCTAAGTGGTGAAAGGGCTCCCTCCCTCCTCCCCATCCAGTTTATCCTCCGCACAAGGAGGTGTCCTGCCCTGAGCGGCTGGCAGAAGGAAGACATCAGACAGGGGACTAGAGAATGTATTTCAGTTGTATGCAGTGCTTTTTTTTCTAAAGAAAAAAAATGTTTAGGGGTACTCTCATTTTCCTACTCATATTGAAATACTGCCCCTCAATGAGGTCAAACTTAGATTCACAAAATGTTTAGGGGTATGCGTACCCCCAGAAAAAATGCACTGGTTTTACGTACCCAGACTCTGGAGGGAAATTGCGGTAAAGGAACGGGTACTTCCTAAGGGCAAAGCTGCACAATACACCTGTGCCCTGTCTCAACCCAGCTCCAGCATTTGGGGCACCCTCAGCCTCAGGCAAGACACTTAAGAAGGTAAGGACCTAAGCAGAGCCTATTACTGGATCAGACCATAGCACTCTGTTCTCACAGTGGCCAAGCCAAACCCTGTGGGGAACTCTTAAGCTGGACCCAAGGGTAGAATCATAGAATTGTAGAGGTGGAAGGAACCCTGACGATCAATTACTGCAACTCCCTGCAATTCAGGAATCCTTTTGCCCACCACAGGGCTCATGAGAGTGCTCTCCCTGCCCCCTGAGGCTCCTGTGGACATGTAGCGGCTCCCCTTAAGGTGGGGCTCTGCAGAACTGAGAGTTCTCCCACAGGACCTCTGGCCAGACTTCTAGGGTGCATGTGCAAAGTAAGAACTTGTTCATTGTTTTTGGGGATCTGACAATTAGCCACACTCACAACTTTCCTGAACAGGGCTCTCTAGGATGTAGAGATGGCACTTCCCTCCTCCCTGCTGAGCATATAACAAGTGGGAAATGGGGTAGTGACATATGGCATGGTTTCACTTCTACAAATGTTGAGGCATGTGATCACTCAGTGCCACCAGTATTTGCAGTCAGGCAGGCTCATTTAGGACTGTATAGAAACTTTATTGTCAGTAATGGTGGAGCACGCAGGTGGAAAATACTTTGATTTTTATAATTCTTCACTATCTTTAAAGGGAATCTTTCTGTCAGTTCATACTGTTGCAGGCCACCCCAATCTCCAAGCAGCGTGAGATTCCAGGGGTTCCAGGCGTTTCCCCAGGGTTCCGTTTCCTTGCAATGAGGGACAGCAAAGACTGTGGTCTCTTTAGGATATATGGTTTATTTACACATGTCTACAACCTGAGCCTACGATGGAGGGGTTCACAGCATTAACACCCCAAAGGGATCTTGCTTCCCCCATAGCCACAGCCTTGGATTCAAGAAGAGATCAGGCATGGTTGTCCCCTCAGAGACTTCAGCCTGCTTCTTCCTCCAGCTTCAAGCTTACACACACACAACTGAGCTTGGGCCTTTGTCTTTTCTAACTCCCAGTGAATTGAGGGAGGAGGCCTCATTCATTTGATGTCTGGCACAGAGCCACTTCCTTTGCTACCTTAATGACCCATTACCTCACCAGGAAGCTATCCTGGATATTCCAGGAATCTGAATTATTGCTTAACACTTACTGGATCCAGGAATTAGAAGGGTCTTGACAGACAGCCTATTCCTCACCCTCAGCTCATGACATTACATTATTATCCCTTTGGAGCTGTGATGTATAATTATTATTATTATTATTTGTGCTTTTGTATAATTGTGCTTTAGGATGGGAAGGCTTATTATTTACATTTTTCATTCTTTGTTTTCTTTGTTTTTGTTATGTGTGCACTTAAAAAAAAATCAATTTATTTTTTTAAAGGAAATGGGGTAGTGGACCAAGTCAGCCCCTCCCCAGTTAGGAACCTACACAACTGCAGCATTGGATTTTGGCTCAAAATACACATCCAACCTCTCCCTTCCTGCTCCACTCAGACTCCCTCACAGATTCAGCAGGCAAGCTGCCATGGCCATTATCACATAAGATTTCAAAGCTCTTTGCTTCCTTAGTGTTCAGCTAAAAGCAAGCAACCTTTACATTCTGTTTGATGGAAGAGTTCTGTTCAGCTGAACGTTCACATATTGCCACAACTGAAGAAATGGACTCTTGCTTGGATTATTTTCTACACATTTCTTCTTTGATTCAATTCCTGTTGGGAACTTCTGGCTTTAACTCTTCACATCAGCACCTCTTACTGAAACAAAACCTAACAACCCAGCCAGTGCTATATTTACTCAAAATTATAGCCCCAAAACATTGTGGCACCCTCAGAGCTAATAGATCGACAGTGCAATCCTTTACCCATTACTCAGAAGTAAACCTTAGTGGGTTCACTATAGCTATGTACTAGGTAAATCCCTTTGGGATTGTAGCCTTGTTGTGGCTTAAATTGTCATGGACCACGGCCCACTTCATCAGATGCACTGAGTGCTGGCCTCAGTTGGCAATTGTTTATAATGGGCATGAACTATAAGCTATGATGCTAAAGGGTCATGAAATGCAAGAGGTACAGTCTGCCGTGTTCCTATACAAAGCTCACAGGCATTTGTATTTCACACTGCAAAGTAGAGCACTCTGTACTGGAAGGATCCCAGACTGAGGAAGGCTAATGTACCCTGATGGCTTGATAAAAATGGAGCTGGTTTTGTGTAACAGTAAACTAAATTCCAGTTCAAATATCCCCTCTTGCCATGAACTCACTAGGAGGTCTAAGGTAAACTGCTGCCCTTCACAGCACAACCCTGTGTGTGTTTACTCAGAAGTAAGCCCCACTGCGTTCAAATGGGAGAAAACTTTCATAAATTACATTTTAAAGCCACCCTCTGAGGCAGGGGAGGCCTTGAGAGAGTGAGCTCTGTGGCTGAGCAGAGATGACCTGGGACTCTCCAGCTGTAGGTTGAAACTAACCAGCTTCCGCCGCCGCCACCACCACCACCCTGTCAGCTGCCCTGTGGGGGTTGTTTTAAGGATAATGTAAAGCACTCTGGTTGCTACACAAAAACTGAAGCTGAACGTCTGTCACAGCTCCTTAGGTGCAAGCCTCATGGAGAGCTCAATGGGACACTGCCAAAGCACAGGTGCATAGGAATAATAGAACCATGAATTGTGCGTTCCAGTGTGTAACTTGCAGGCCTCGCTCAAGTCAAAGTCATTTACTGACCTAACAGATACCAAAAGAGAAGCATTTGCAAGTTTCAGTAAAAATTATATTTATTTTAAAACAAAAAAAAAAAAACCACGAGTATGAAAAAAATAAATAAAGTATCTCAGGTTGCAAGAGTTGTTTCTCTTTTTTAACCTGCTAAAAGCTTCATCAAGGGAACCTCGCTCTCCCCCAAAAGGAGGTCCCTTTTCAAGCTGCTCCCCTTATTCACAGCCTTCATCCTGACGGCGAGGCTGCCCAGGTCGTCTTCGGCGATGCCCACGAAGAAGAAGTCCTCGTTGAAGATGGGGTCGCGGCTCCTCTTGATGACTGTGCTGCGCTGCTTCTGGATCTTGCCGGGCACCAGCGAGAAGGTGATGCAGCAGTTGATGCTCTTGGGCTCCGCCGCCGGCTCGTACAGTCCTTCCACGCTGATCAGGCGGACCCGCAGGCGCCGGTTCTCGGGGCAGTACTCGCAGGACAGCCGCAGCAGCCCGCCCCGGCCCAGGCCCACCGTGCTCTCCCGGCCCAGCCTCTCCCGCCCGCCGCCGCAGGGCGCGTCCAGCGGGAAGATGGGCAGCAGCGGCGACAGGCTGCAGGCGCGGCAGCTCAGCGGCTCGAAGAGGCTGTCCGAGGAGCGCCGCACGGCGCTGGGGCTGCTGTCCGTGGAGCTGCTGTCCTCGGTGGACAGGGAGCTGGCCCTCCCCGCGCTGGACAGCTTGCCCCGGGACCGCCAGGCCCGGCCCAGCAGCCCCTCCTGGCTCCGCGCTTTGGAGAGCAAGCCGGGCCCGCGCGGCGGAGGGGAGCGGCCCAGGAGCGGGGAGCCGAAGGGCGAGGACTCGCTGGAGGAAGCCGTGTCGCTGTCGCCGGGCCGGCGGAGCAGCGGGGGCGGGCAGGCCGGGGGGCGGCCGGAGGAGGAGAGCTCTCGGCCCGCGTAGCTGCTGGCTCGGGGCCGCGCCGGGCTGAGCGAGGAGTCGCTGTGGAAGATGGACTCCTTCCTGCGGGTGTGCGGGCTCTCCAGCAGCGTGCAGAAGCCGTAGGAGGTCTGCGCTTTGGGGAAGTGGGGCAGGGAGAGGGCAGCCTGAGACTGCGGGTCCGAGTTGGTGCCGCCTTCCTCCTCCTCCTCCAGGTCCGGGATCTCCTCCACGCTCTCCACCTGGATGAGGTGGGGCAGCAGGAACGGGCAGGGGGTGCGGTCGGCCCCCACCCCGGCCGAGGTGGCCGCCTGCTGCAAGCCAGGCTCCGTCAGGCAGCGGTGGGGCTGGAAAGTTGCGCTGGGACTCTTCGCCGGAGGAGGATTGGCCAGCCTGGGGGGGATGCAGAACTCCGGGATCCTGTCCGGGGTCAGTATGTTGGCAAAAGCTGCAGCAGGGCCGCCCGGCTTGGCTGCGTTAGGGACGGGGTGGCTGGCGGGCAAGCCCAGGAAGGACGGACCCGGTGGGCTGCCTTCTCCCGGGGACGCCCCCACTTTCTCCAAGAACCACATTGAGTCCGGCTGACTTCTCGGGAGTCCCACAGAAGAGCTGAAGGAGATCAGAACCTGCCCAAAAAGGGAGAGAGGCGTTAATATCTCTGGGTTGTTCGCAACAACCCTTGCAAGGGAGCCGGACCTGCCGAGCCAACTACATTCAAACCTTATAGCCCTCTTAAATGTAGGCAGCAGGTGATGGGTGGTATTCAGCTTTTTACTCAAGAGTATACCCACTGAAATTAGCAGCCATGTTTGTTCCTTCCAGTGGGTCTACTCCAAGTAGGGCGTAGCTGAATGCTGTTTTTGTATAGCTAAAGCCTGTTTGCACACCACAGCTGCAAAAATCCAGGCATGCTTACTTGCGAGTAAGCCTCACAGAATCCAGTGCGCCTTACTTCACAGCCAACAAGCACAGGATCGGGCTCCAGCAAGCCTTTCCAGCCCCCACCAAACTCTTTCCCTTGTGCAAAAGAATTCCTGGTAGTTTTAGACAGAATTCAATACATACATTCCATTTACTAAAACGGGTTTCTTTACTTAACAAGGGAGGAAGGAGAGAAAAGGGGGACGGAGAGCCCCCTGCAGAACTCCAAAGACCAGTCTGTCTTTGGCCAGTCCGTAGACTTTCACCTTGGCCGCCTTTTCAAGGCTGCGATCCCCAGAGCGCTTAGGTGCCAAGCCCCATCGGAGTCATAGCTGCCAACTTTTCCCTTTTCTTGCGAGGAATGCTATTCGGAACAAGGGGATTTCCCTTTCAAAAAGGGAAGCGTTGACAGCTACGATCGGAGTCCCCAGCCTCGCTTCTGAGGAAGCCCGCAGAGTCCGCTGGCACAAAGAACCTCGCGCCTACCTTGCAGGCTTGGCCGCTTCCCAAGAACTGCTTCAGGATGCTGCGCGCACAGAGCCGCTACTCCGGCGAGTTTGCAGCCCGGCGCCGCGGGCGCGCTCTTTATGGGCGAGCGGCGGCGCGCCGAAGCCAATCGCGAGCCGCGGAGGCACCTCCCATTGGCCATCAGCGCCGCTCCCGCCTCCCGCCTCCGCGGTGCCAGCAGCTGCCAGGTGCGTAAAGGTGGAGGAGCCGCGCTGGCGCCGCCTGCTCAGGGGCGCTCCTGCCCGGGGCATGCAAACAAGCAGGGCACTGCCAGCCAGCCGCCGCCGCCGGCTCCAGCAGCAGCCAGGGCCACGTTTCCCCGTCCGGTGTCGTTTTTCTAGCCCGTAGCCCCTCTTGAATCAGGCTCAGCGCAAAGGGGAGCCCATCCTCTTGTTCTGGCGGTGCCCAGTATGGGAAGCCCACGAGCAGGACGGGAGCCCAGAGCTGGGGATGCCCAGCCAATGGTGGGTGGAGGCAGCTTCCCTGTTCCTGGATGCAGGTTCTGCCCATCGTTCCTGGTAGCCTTGCAGTTCGAGCGCTTTGGCTTAGGAGAACAAGCTGATATTCTTTTCCCAATCTAGCGCCTTTGGAGCATCTGGACCACAGCCGTGGGCCATGATGGAGAAGAATGGGTTAGATAAGTAGATCTGAATACCTGGAGTTTGACCCAAATTCAATCTCTCTCCGTGTGTGTGTTTCCTGTTCTGCTGGTGACACTCACGAGAAGGTGCAAGGCTTCCCACCACACATTGAGATTGCATAGCCTTAAGGACTATCGCCTTACCGCAGTTGTTTTAAAAACTGAAACCCCCAAGCAAGCACTGCTACTCTACAGCGATCAGTGCAGCTGCTGCTGGAACCTTCAGAGCAATACAGAGAAATGGCCAGCGAGGAACAGAATCCTTGATGTCCTTTCCAGAAAAAAATTCTTGCAGGTATTAATTGGACTTCTAACGCTCCCCCTTCCTCTAACCAAGCTAGCTTAGCACATCCCTGATGGTGCCAATTGAGAAGCAGGAAGTAATACAGATAAGATACCTGCAGGAACTGTACCTGCTTAACTTCATCACTTCATTTCTTTCATTAATTCCTCACCTAAAGAATCTTCTGTTCACTTTTCCTTTTGGAGAGGTACGTTGTCCTGAACTTTACCTCTGTATTCTGATTTTCTACTTGGTTACTTTAACCCATGTGGAACTGGACTCATTTTACATGCCTATTTTATAGTTTTGCTTTTCACTTTTTGATTTTCATCTGTTGTTATAACTGTTCTTTCTGTTTCATATACATTTATAAAAGGAAAGGAAAAATGTTTTTTAAAAAGCTGGTTTGGATTTTCTTTATTTAGATATCTTGTCACTGGCTCTCACCGAATCTTAAAGAAGGTTGCTGTTAGCTTTGCTGACGTAATGGACCCTATGTTTGGCATTTATCAGTATATTATTCCCAAAGTATGTAATGAGGACGCATGGTTCGCTTACATATTTCCCATCCCCATGTGGTCTTTGGAATGTTTTGATTGGTTTATATCAGATTTTAAAGTTTTGTCTGCAACATTTTTTAAAATAAAAAGTGTTATACTGTGAAGGATTCAATGAAATTTGTAAAAGCAAAAAATTAAAATGCAACCGTTTCCAGAGCTGCCACACACCGGGCCCATGTTTTCACCTCTGTGCCGAGACTTCATTTCCAACTGTATCTGCTGAACTTCCACCACCACCCAGACACCAAAGTTCCTTCCTTTCCACAGGGCCTCCCAGGAGAACTCATTGGCTCGCCCAGGCTGGAGAGCTGCTGCTGTAGTAGGTGGCTGAATTTGTAGGTGATAATATCCAGTAATATGCTCGTATCAAGTATCCACCCCTCCTGTTGACGAGCACTGTGACCTCTGAGGCACACACCTGAGGGGAGCTTTAAATGGCCAGGTGAAAGCAAGGATTGCAGTCCCCTTGTGAAAAAAGTCATGGCCGTGTTAATCCACCCTGAGTCATCTGCCTTCTGAACAAGAAGCCATCACAGCCTTCTATTAGGGTGATTTATAACCAGCATAATAAAATAAAACCATCTTTTTTAAAAAGTCAAACCATCACAACAATAAATCTCATTTCCATCACAGCACTGCAAGACAGCAAAACATCACTTCCAGCTGACTAACCAGCCTCTTCCAGCCTGGGGCATCAGCAAACCTCTCTTGGCCTAATTCTGCTTGACGCTGAACCTGGTGCTGCCTCTGTCCTTGCAGCCTAGGAGTGACAAGCTGCAGTTGTAGCTGCCTTCCAGGTGAGCCCAGTAATTGATTGCAGTGCGCCACCTATTGGCCACTCTTTCAGAGGAAACCACACCATTCTCTCCTACAGAATTATCCAGGGCTACATCCCCACTTGTGACTTTCGCTCCACCATCACCCCTTGTCCAAAGGCCTGCTCCCTCAAACAATTCCCCCCTTTCCTCCTCTTGCTCACCTCAATCTGTCCATAATTCCAGGCTGCAACCCTCTATGCATTTAATGGGGCTGACATCTGAGCAGGCATGCTGAGGATTGCGCTGCCAAGAGCGCACACAGCATAATTATTACTTTCAGTATTCTCTATGCTGTTTTGAGAGCTTTGTGGGTTTAATTTTAAGAAAACCACACAGTCACAAGGTTAGACAGCTACAAATGGAGATTCAACAAATTCATGGAAAAGAGATATGGTAACCAGAGGTATGGAAACTACGGTATAGAACCTCCAGACTCAGAGGCAGTCTATCACTAAAAACAGAAATAAGTACCGTATTTACAGAGTTACTGGGAAATAAGAGTGGGAAGAGCACAGGACCCCTCTTGTGCTGCTGGTGGTCTTTCCCATCTGGGTGCTGACTAGAGACAGCAAAGGGCTCCTCTGATGTGCTTATACTGTACATCAGGGGTGGGGAACCTGCGTCCACAACTCCCTCCGTCCTTGACCTTTGGCCTTGCTGGCTGGGGCTGCTGGGAGCTGGGGGTTCAACAGTATCCAGACGGCACCAGGCATCTCAGCCGCATGATGATGATTAACAATAATGATATTCGATTGATATACCATCCTTTATCAAAAGATCCCAGGGTGGTATAAGACATTAAAAATGTATTTTACAGAGCATAATAATTAAAACATAATACAAAGCATAATAATAGATAGCATAATAATAAAAGAATCGTAACCGTGCCCCCCCCCCCTTTAACAGGCCATAGATCATTTAATGACTGAAGGCCTGGGTAAAGAGGAATGTTTTTGCCTGGAACCTGGAAACACGTAATGATGGCGCCCAGCGAGCCTCTCTAGGGAGAGCATTCCGTGGGTGGGGAGCCACCACAGGAAAGGCCTGTTCTCATGTGGCCACCCTCCAAACCTCACAGGTAGGAGGGACATAGAGAAGGGCCACAGATGACAAGAGCTGGATCCGGGTCATTGTATGGGGAGAGGCAGTTCTTAAGGTATTGAGGTCCTGAGCCGTGTAAGACTTTATAGATCAGCACCAGCACTTTGAATTGGGCCTAGAAATGAAATGGGAGCCAGTGCAGTCAGGCCAGGACTGGCGTTATATGCTCAGACCATCTTGTTCTGGTAAGAAATCTGGCCATTGCATTTTGCACCAGCTGAAGTTTCTGAACCACCTTCAGAGGCAGACTCAGGTATAACACACTGTAGTAATCCAGCCTACAGGTTACCAGAGTATAGGCCACAGAAGTTAGGCCATACCTGTCCAGATAGGGGCATAGCAGGGCCACCAGCCGAAGCTGATGGAAGACACTACGTGCCACCAAGGCCACCTGGGCCTCAAGCGACAGTAATGGATCCAGGAGCACCCCCAAGTTATGTAGCTGCTCCTTAAGAGGAAGTGTAACCCCCTCAAGCGCAGGCCACCTCCCAACAGTGCCACAGTCTTATCTGAATGGAGCTTCAGTTTATTTGGTCTCATCCAGTCCACCACTGAGGCAAGACCACTGCCACACCTGGAGATGTAAAGGAGAAATAGAGAATTATACACACCACCATGCTGAAGGCACCTGATGATCCCACTGAGAAATCTACAGCCCTTCCCACTCCACAAACCCACCACTAAGACAGAGGCTGGCTCCTTTGGTGGAGAGGTTGTCGGCTTCCTTATACAGACAAAGGACTGGACAAGCCGTGACCCCAATGAAGGACATGGCTGAGTGATGAATGGACATCTTGTTGTGCACACTGCCCATCTCAAGGGAAAGTTCTCTGATTCCAAGCTGCACATTGGAGGACTGGTTCTTCCTGAATTGTTTCTCCTGCTACTCCCCATGGTCTGGAAAAGGAGCTGGTTGCTGTCCTCTTGAGGAAGAGTCATTCTGATCTTTTGGACTGCAAGCCCCATCAGCCCCTGCCACCGTGGCCTAGTGTTGGAGATGATGGGAGTTTACATCCAAAACAACTGGAGGGCACCAGGTTGGGGAAGACTGATGTTTCCTTCGGCAGCCTTGCTAGCAGAAGCTTTAGCAGCTCTAGAGATGTTTCTTCTGTTGGTAAGCCCCTCCTTTCACGGGAAAAGTGATCATTGGTTCCTCCTTCTAAGAAAGGCCTCAACTTTTAGAGTTGCCAGTTTTACCACTACTACCAGGGCCCCTATCCCTTGAGTGGCTGGAGAGCAGGATCAAATCACCTGGGCTCAGGACTACATTCTTTCATTCTACTTATATTCCCCTTTCCTCCAGGAAGCTTGTTTCATCCTCACAATAACCCTGTAAGGTAGTTTAGGCAGAGAGATGGTGACTGGTTCTAGGTCACCCAGTGCGCTTCATGCCTAGAGCAGTAGGATGTGTCATTTAAGGGGGTGAAACTTATTTTTTGCAAATTTCTTCAGTGAGTGGTCTCAATAATATGGGTGTTGGGAATTCAAATCTGCTATTAGTTCTGTGATTGGACAACATTTAATTTGGTAAGTCTACATTTGATTAAGAAGCATATTAAGAAGGGAGATTAGTGCTCTCCCTTAGCGTTTTGTTTTGTTTTTATTATTTTTACTTGGTCCGAGTATGTCTGACCGGGCAAGAAAGATTTACAGCAGGCAGGAACTTCTGAAGGTCGGATTACAGTGTGAACAAGCTGTAAGAGCTGATTATTTTCGCCTAGATAACGTTCCGGTGGGAGTAGCCAGGCCGCCGGGCTCTCCATGGATTACTATGCCTCCAGGGAGGAGGCGAAGGCGGCGTAGAGACAGGAGGCAAAGGCGGGGTTGTCGGGCTGGCGTCCTGGTAAGATTACAGAGGAGTCCATCTAAACCACCACTCCCCAGCATATTTCTTGCCAATGTGAGATCTCTTGCCAACAAGATGGATGAATTGAGGTTGCAGGCAGCAAAGAACAGCCTTGTAAAAGATTGCTGCGTTTTATTTGTCATTGAGACATGGCTTCAACCGTCCATACCAGACACAGCTATTCAGTTGGAAGGCTGGGTGGTACATCGTCATGACCGAGGCATGGACTTCGGAAAAACTAGAGGAGGGGGGCTGTGCGTATATGTGAACAAATGCTGGTCCAATAATTCTAAGACTGTGGGCAGTCACTGTTCACCGGATTTGGAATATGTGGCTGTTAAATGTAGACCAGCCTATCTCCCTAGGGAGTTTACAGCTGTTATGTTAACTGGTGTGTACGTGCCACCAGATGCCAATGCCAACTTGGCTTTGGGACGCCTGCAGAGCCTTATCAGCAGCCAGCAAGACAAGTATCCTGAAGCTGTGCACATCATTGCGGGAGACTTCAACCATGTAGAACTTAAAACAGTGCTCCCAACGCTCTATCAGCATGTGAAATGTCCCACAAGAGGGGACAAGACACTAGATAAAGTTTATTCGAATGTAAATCACGGCTATAGGGCTTTACAGCTGCCACACTTGGGCCAGTCCGACCATATGTCTTTGTTCCTGGTACCAGCATATATCCCACTCAGGAAACGGGCTCCCACAATATTAAAATCTGTTAAAATCTGGCCTGAAGGTGCTATTCACCAGCTGCAGGACTGTTTTGAGAGAACTAATTGGGATATTTTCGATCGTTCAGACCTGGAGGAGCACACGGCGGCAGTTCTGTGCTATATCAATCACTGCACAGACACTGTCACAGTAAACAAATCCATCCGGTTTTATCCCAATCAGAAACCCTGGATGAATAGAGAGGTCCAGGGCCTGTTGCGGGAAAGGAACAGGGCTTTCAGGTCAGGCGAGGTGCAGCTTTACAGTGTGGCAAGAGCAAACTTGAAGAGGGGCATTCGACAGGCAAAACGGGATTATAGGCTGAGGATTGAGGATAATTTAAGGAGCAACAACACAAGACAGATGTGGCAGGGGATTCAGCACATTACCAACTACAAACCTAACCTTGGTGCTGTCGACGGTGACCCTTTGCTGGCGGAGGAGCTTAACCTCTTCTTTGCTCGCTTCGAGAAGGAGCCACCTGAGACGCCGGTATTACAGCCACCAGCCCTTAGGGGCCCCTCATTCACGGTAGAGGAGCATGAGGTGAGAAAGGTATTGAGGATGGTGAATCCGAGGAAGGCGGCTGGACCTGATGGCATCACTGGAAAGGTGTTGAAGGGCTGTGCGGATCAGCTGGCGAGGGTCTTTACTAAGATCTTCAACAAGTCCTTACACCAGTCTATTGTCCCACCCTGCCTGAAGTCGTCAACTATTGTCCCTCTGCCCAAAAAATCCACAATCAGTAGTTTGAACGACTACAGACCAGTTGCACTGACTCCAATCATCATGAAGTGTTTTGAGAAACTGGTGCGCCGTCATATTATTTCCTGTCTTCCATCAACTTTTGACAACTACCAGTTTGCATACAGGGCAAATAGATCCACAGAGGACGCTATCACCACCACTCTCCATGCTGCTCTGTCCCATCTGGAGCAGCCGGGGAGTTATGTGAGGCTGCTGTTTGTGGATTTTAGCTCAGCTTTTAACACTATTCTCCCCCATAGACTGGTGTCCAAGCTAGAGGCGATTGGACTCTCCAACTCCACCTGTCTCTGGGTTTTGGATTTTTTGTCAGAACGTTCTCAGAGGGTTAGAGTAGGGTCACATATGTCCACAGCCCTTAGCCTTAACACCGGCTCACCACAGGGTTGTGTGTTGAGTCCCCTGCTCTATGCTCTCTATACGTATGACTGTACAGCCATCTATTCCAGCAACAAAATCATCAAGTTTGCTGATGACACTACGGTGGTAGGGCTCATTTCAGGAGGGGATGAGTCCGCCTATCGGGACGAGGTGGAGCGGCTCTGTGTTTGGTGTGGAGAGAACAATCTGGCTCTTAATACGGCTAAGACCAAGGAATTAGTGGTGGATTACAGGAAAAAAAAGGCGGACATTCAGCCCTTGTATATCAATGGGGAACGGGTGGAGAGGGTGGCGGAATTCAGGTTTTTGGGAGTAACTATCGATCAGGGCATGACTTGGAGCGCAAATACCACTGCTCTGGTGAAGAAGGCCCAGCAGAGAATTTATTTCCTCAGACTTTTAAAGAAGAACAATCTGAGTGAGAGACTGCTGGTGTCCTTCTACCGAGGCTCCATAGAGAGCATTCTTACATACTGTATTTGTGCTTGGTTCTCCAGTTGTACAGCTAGGGAGAGGAAGGTGCTCCAGAAGGTCATAACCACAGCACAAAGGATTATTGGTCAACCTCTCCCATCCTTGGAAGAATTGTACGGTTCCCGTTGTCTTAGGAAAGCAAACAACATCCTGCAGGATTCATCTCACCCGGGATACAGTCTGTTTGCACTACTGCCGTCTGGCAGGAGATATAGAAACATCAAGTCAAGGACAAATAGACTGAAAAACAGTTTCTACCCGAGAGCTGTGGCCCTTTTGAATGCTGTAACTCGATAGTGTGACTTGGGAGATTGATGGGTGGGGGTGTGGGTGTGGCTGGAATGTGGTTTGTGGGTTGTTGTTGTTGTTTTGCTTTTGTTGTTTTTAAGGGATGGCATCCAATTTCGTTGCACTTGTGCAATGTTGCACGTGTGTAATGACAATAAAGAATCTATCTATATAAACTGCTCTTAGAAAACCAAATAATTTAAATTTTAACTTCTGAAAGTCTCAGGTAATATATGTATAATCAGGGTTTTTTTCCAGCCAGAATTCACCTAAACTCTGTTCCGGCACCTCTCAAGTAGGCGCCATTGCCATGACAAGAGAACCAGGGAGGCGTTCATGGGGAGTTCCAGCACCTCTTTTTCTAGAAAAATAGCACTGTGTATAATACAGTGGACCCTCTGGATATGAATGTAATTCATTCCAGGGGTCTGTACGTACCCCAAAAAATCAGCAAGTAGAGGCGCTGCTTCTGCAAACATGTGCAGCACGATACAGCGCTTCTGCGCATATGGCAAAACCAGGAAGAATACACTTCCGGGTTTGCTGCGTTCGTAACCTGAAAGTTACGTTACCCAAAGGTAACGTAACCCGAGGGTCCACTGTATATAAATAATATAAATATATAACTACAAGTACCTGACAATTATTTTTAATAATTTCTATACAATTTTACACACATGTTATTTACCAAGCAAAACTAAATTATATTAATTTAACCTTTTTAATTCCCAAGTCATGTTACAACTTTTTGCACCCCTCATTTTTGGAATTTGAAAGTTGAAAAATTAAACATGCCCAAATAGAGCAGGGATTTGAAACTAGGTCTCTCTCAGGTCCTCATCTGATGCTCTAACCGCTACACTCTCCTTGACTCTCAGATCTGATTCTTCCGCAGGAGCATGTGAACTACTCTGCCATGCGAACAAGAAATTTGCTAACACCCTGCTCTGGTAATTTGATCAGGACCTGCTTCCTCTCCCCCCCCCCCCCGCCTGCTCCCTGAACATATGCACGGAGCCTCAGAAATGCAAAAAAGGTGTCACAGACATAAGGAGGCTGGTGAGTCTTCAGCCAGATGCTGAGTTTAGCCTTGGATGGGAGCAAAATGTTCCGAACTCTTTCCCCTGCAGGCTGGGAAGGAAGGGAGAACAGTGTTATTTTTATATGCCTGAAACATTCTAGAAAGGCTTATATAAGCCCTGAGCTGTTTGGCCACCAAAGTAGGCCAAGGACCTTCAGATCACAATTATAGATTGTGCCGCTCCCTGAACTGAACAAACCATTCCAGAGAGAGGCTGTGAAAGATCTGCAGGTGTAGAAAAGCACCTGTACATCCATGGTCTTCCCATGCCATGGCCAGAGACAGCCCCTGAGACAGCCCAGGAACTTTGGATTTTACTGGGATGCTCAAATTGTTGCTTTCATGTCCTGATTTCAAGACAGAAAGACAGGAATGGATTAAAATGGTTGGTCCTGTTTCTTCAGTAAATAGAGTGGGCAGGATCAGCTGGGGCTCCTTCACCAGAACCACTACAAAACCATGGGTGGGCACCATGGAGAACGGCTGCCTACACATCACTGGCAGAGGGCCTCCCCAGCCAGTCTTAGCTCTCTGGCAGGACTTTGTCAGGATATATATGTTTGGATCAATAGCTCCACTAGCTGTCAGTTGCAGAAATAAATTTCTGCTTGGTTCATTCAAGTTCACCTGAAGTCGTGCAACGTACAATCATATTACCTGGCATTTGTAAGAAGCTTTTAGGGGGTTCAATCCTTACAGCAACCCCATAAGACCCCAGTCCTTGAGAAACATTCCCCAATGCTCATCTTTTGAAGAGTGGATGGGGCCCAGCTATTCACGCAGTAACCATCCTTAGTCTTGGGATTGGGCAAGTCAGCAAACACTCCTCCAAGTTGGCTGAGCATGTTGGGGGGCTGGTCTGTAGGATCACCTGTGTCTCTACCAGTTCTTGGGCTCCTGTTCCTGTGGCGCATAAGGTATGAGAGCAAAAATGAGTCCCTTGGTCTAGTCAATGGTTGTGGCCAGCTGGTTAAGCACCATGATCAGCATCCCCAAGGAGCAAGTTGGGTTGCAAGAGCTACAACAAGTGATTGTGCCCTCTGGGTGAATGGGTGAGCATTTCCCCACCTCACTTGGCTGGTTGTCTTGGGAGACAATGAAGGAATCTGCCTTTGCACGTAAAGTTGAACGGTTTGAAGGTTCCAGCGCCTGCTGTGGCTGTAGAGCCCGATATGGGACAGACATGTTTTACAGCAGCTGTGGCAGATGAAGTCATCAGGTTGTGCTGCTGCAGATGCACCATGGCATTTCTTCTCTCTGCACTGGTTGATAAGGAAGAGTAGGAGGGGAGTTATGTGTGAGCTGAGCAAAAGCAGTCTGCAGGCTGAGAAGACGAGAGACAGAGACATGTTAGCTCGGTGCTGGACTCTAGAACTCTCCTGGAAGCAAGATATGTTAGGGTGTTAATGCTCCCTTTGGCTCTGGTCATTGTATATATGGGTAAATAAACCATATATCCTATAGACACCACAGTCTCTGCTGACCTTCATTCCAAGGAAACTGAACTCGGGGGTAAGTGTCTGCAGCCCTTGGAATCACTCACCACTTGGGGATTTGGGTGGTTCTAACACATCCACACTGGCACAGTCGTCCCCACATCCTTGGAGATGGAGATGTCAAATTCATCCTAGCACCTCCCCTGAAAAGGAGGGCTCCCCACTGACAGGGGAAGGTGTCTGAGCCACCCAGTCTGCGCTTGGGAGATGTCATGGCACTGAGGCAGGCAGCTCTGCTGACAACCACTTGGTCCTCTCCCTGCATCAGAGTCTCCACCCCTAAGACCGCTGGGATCCTCACCAGGGTTGGACTTGTCCCTGAATCCGCATACTCCAATCCTTTAGGACAGTGGTTTTCAACCAGTGTGCTGTGACACCCTAGGGTGCCTTGAATGATGGTCATGGGTGCTGCAGGCAACACTGGCCTCTGTCCCTCTTTCTTTTCCTCTTCCCTGGCTATAAGCTCTGCAGGCAAATGGTGCCTCTGGGAAGCACCTCTCTTTGGGGTGGGGAGACAGCTCAGAGTCCAGGGACAGCAGCAGCAGCTGCTCAGAGGACTCCCAAGGAGAGGAGGCTGAGGGAACCCTCCAGAAGGGAGGGGTGAGGGGCTGCCAGGTCTGCAGGAAAGGGGCGACATAACTGGGCTCCTGAGCCCCACAGGGATGCTGCAGAAAGAATGTAGTTGGTTAAGGGAGTTGTGGACTAAAAAGGTTGAAAACCTCTGCTCTAGGTGCTTCCCATGGGTCCGACTCCTCCAACTCCCTGATCTCCTCCCATTCCTCCTCATCTGACCCCCCTTTCCACAATGCCTCTGTGGGGTTCAGGACAGTGGCTCAAGGTCTGAACCTTCTGAATGCAAAGCGGGTGCTCACTCACCCAGTGATGGTCCTTCTTGGAAAGGCAAAAGGGGAGATGACTTTGTTCCTCCCTCTGGACAGGGGGTGGCCATGCTCCCTCCCTCCATGTTAATCAAGAGCAGCCTCTAAGGGGGAACTATGTGCATAGTGAATTGATTTATAATCAGATCCGATTATAGACGTGGAAGAATGTCCAGTTTGGCTCTGCTGTCCAAAAATGTTGGCTCCATTGTCGTTTTACTGGCCAAAATGAACAAGTACGCTGCCCTGACTAAGGAAACAGGATCCCTTTCCTATGTCAGTCACAGAGTTGAGCTAAAGGCAGTGGGGCAGAGGCGCTGGAGAACCTCATTCACCAGACTCTGCAATGACAGGACAGATGGAAGCAACATTTGCTTCATATCTATGCACCATAAAAAGGGTTTGCATGCATTTAAAGTCTCCTTCCCCCCTTCCCCCACTCAGAAACAAAACTCTAAACAGCTTCTCAGAAAATATTACCATAGATAATGCGAAGGCCTCTCCTGCGGCAGCTGCCAACATCTGGAACAGCCTTCCTCTGCTTTCAGCAGCTCCACACCTGTTCTGGGAATTTAGCTGATTGTGCAGCTTTCTTGCCCTCTCCAGCAGGCATTGGGGGTTGGGGAGAGTTGTTGCCTTGATACTTCTGTGTCATGAGAGTCATTTAGAGCATGGTCCACAATAGAGGTCTCCTGCAGAGGTCAAACTGAATCAAGGAAGCAGCAGTGGGCGGGTGGGCGGGGTTTGCACAACTGGAACTCCCCAGTAGATTTGATTCAAACTTATACAAGATTGTGCCCCAGAGATCAGAAAATCCTTACTTATCTCAACAAGACAGGTTATTTATATACATTTTTCTGATAAATCAGTTAGAATAGAATTATGCATTGCCTTTCCGGTTACTGAAGACAGAATATGGAAGCTGAGCTACCAGCTGTGCAGAAAGAAAGCAAACCTCCGTGTCTTCAAAATAATTCCACTGAAGAGGCTTTTCTTTCCTCAGGCAAGAACACAGCACACATTTATTGATTCATGACATTTATACCTCACTTCTCCTCCAACGAGCTCAAGGCAGAGCACACGCTCCACAATAACCCTGTGAGGTAGGTTTGGCTGAGAGAAAGTGACGGGCTTCAGGTCACCCAATGAGCTTGATGGCTAAGTGGGAATTTGAACCCTGGTCTGCCCGTATTAATCTGGCACTCTAATCACTATACCACACAGATGAGGGGGAAAATAAAGACACACACACACACACACAAAAAAAAAATAAAAGAATCCTGGAGCATCTTGGACTCCAGTCCTGTCCAGCGTGACCACAGACAACAGAATGCTAGACAGTCTGAGGTGCTCACATCAACTGTTTTGGCAGACACACAATGTCACTCAAAGCCATGAACTCCAAGGAAACATTCCAAACACTGTCGAGAAAATTTACGACGCCAAGACCTCCTGGGATTTGGGAGGTGGAGAGCAAAGGACCCAATTTGCCAACTGCACGTTAGACAGTACAAACAAACAAAAATGCTACTTGACGGTAGACTTAGGTGTGTTGTAATTGTAATGTCTGCACTTGGCTCAAGTTCCCATTCCTGGCAGATAATCCAGGCTAAGCTTTAGCCATTTCAAGTCTGGAGGAAGATCCAGGCTGTGTCCCTCAAGCAAAAGGCCCGATCCCATTACTAATCGCTGTAACCATCTGGCTCCCCAGAGGCGTGCTAGGCTCTCAGCAAGTCTGGGAGAATTATTCAGACTTCACATATTGGTATTTAAGGAACCAACACAGAAGGGACATTTGGGATCAAAGGGAATATAGCTAATTTTAAAGATCTGCCAAGCCCTTTCCTCCACTCCATCATGGTCTCTCTCTGTGCTAGGAATGATGGGCTGAAACTAGTATCCTTGCTCCTCATTTTAGTCCAAGAATGAGATCCTATGCTCCACTAAGCACAATGTGAGTAGGCTTAGTTTACTCACAGTCATCCTTCAAAACCAGTCATCCTTCAAAGCCCACAGTTCCCTGAATTTTGCAAGGGAAGTAATGGGTACAAAACCACAAATATTACAGAAAAGTGTGAAAATATCCCATGAAAACTCTTTATTTTGGGGCAAATTGCTTTGCAAAAATGTGCATATCAGGAAAAAATTAATAAAACAGCTTAGAAAATTGCACTGAAATGCTGATGAATTTCATGAGGACTTTTTTTTTTTAATGTGGTAAAGTGGTGAACCAAAATTAAGACTGGAAAAATGAGAAACTGTGAGAAACCAGCATTGATAGATTCAACCATCCTTGGATCACATTTGCCCTGAAGTTGGAAAAATGCAGTCAGGCCTTGTCTAAGACCAGGCAGCTAACACAGGTATTTGGACATTGGTCAGCAGCTAGAATTACAAGATTTGCATTAAGGAGTAAATTTCACAGAAATCTGGGTCTTTCCTCCTTGCTTTTCTTTTCTGTAATATGTGCCATCCTTTCTCCACTCATGTCCAGCCGAAACGTTTATGTGATTCATGAGTTGAAGCAGCAATGAAGATGGGCATCACTCCATAGTAGACGTTGCATTTCCCAGATAAATCTTCCAGCAGTGGACACAGCCAGCCCTGGCAGGAGATGCTGAGGACAGAAGCTGGGGCCTTCTGCCTTCTGCAGACAAAGAAGATGCTCTTCCACCGCAGTTCTTCCACTGGCTGGGAGGAACCCGGTGCCTCCTCTGACTCCCTAGTGCTTTATTGAGGAAGGTCTGACTAATGCTGTGGTTCCTGCTTAGAAAGTGATTTATTGCACAAGAGCAAATGAAACATCACAAAGTGGGTTTGTGTCACCTTTTCCTCTCCTAACTGTGCAGAAGTACAAATAAATATTCATCTCAAATGGGATTTATAGGGTTTATGCAAAAGCAATACAGAGTGAGGCCTCCTCCTCCTTGGCCCTGCTGGAACCAGATGTTCACAGTTTATTAAACCTACACATACAGCAGGGCTTCTAATCATGAATCTCGCCAATTAGCCCCTGGCAGGCCTCCAGGAATGAAAACCCACATTTCTGCTTTGCAATTCTTCCCTTCAAAGCTGCTCAGGAACCAGACGATGTTCAAGTTGTTCATGCCTCCACCACTGTGGTGGGATAAATCCCAAGCAGGGTCTGCAACAAGGAATAATAAAACCACAAGACGAAAGGAAAGCCCAGATGTTGCACCAGCTACTGGAGCAGGCCTATAAATGTGCATCATCAGAACCCCAAGCTCTTGTTGGTAGCAGCTCCTCTGAAGAAAAGGGGCGAACGACGCAAATGCTGCTAAAGGCAAGGACTTTTACCCCAATGGTTTCTGTTTACAAATATATATGGCCAGCACTCCACTTTCATAAGGGCAACAAAAATGTAGTCCTGGTGAACATGGGGAATATAAAGTGGTTGGGAATAAGAGACGTGTGGTTGTAATACATCATCATTTATCATCTAAACAAACAAACAGAAAGTAAATCGGACATTACATTTTTATGGTGGACTTATAAAGCATGCTGTTGGATGGAAGAAAGCTTACCATACAGTCTGCATCACTGAGGATGGTTGGACTTACTTCTGAAAATACCTAGAGAGGGTTGTATCATTAACTGATTAGGCAATCAAATGTTTTCCTGGAGAGGTTAGATCTGGCTATAGTGACACATGCTTTAGTCCAAGATCCCCCAACCTGGTGCCTTCCAGCTGCTTTGAACTACAACTCCCATCAGCTGTGTGCCTGGAGGGAGTTGTGGTCTGAAGCATCTGGAGCACACCAGGTTGGGCAAGGCTGCTTTCTGCCACATCTCTAGTGGTTCAACGTAATGCACTCCATATGAGGCTGCCCTTAAAAAGCAGTGGCAACTTCAGCTGGTCCAGAATGAGCCGGCCAGATTGCTCTCTGGTGAGGACGGTGGGAGCACACAAGCCCTTTACTGCAGCAACTACTACAGCCCTGGCTCGTCTCTCCAAAAGGGTAGGGAAGAATGTGGTGCTAACAACCAATACCAAGATGAAGCTCTACCAGGCTTGCCTGTTGAACATGCTGCTTTATGGTAGTGAGTTGTGGGCAACTGACACCTGCCAGGAGTGATACCTCAATGCCTTCCACATGCGCTGTGCCAGGAAGATTTTGGGCATCACATGACAGGTCAGAATCTCAAACAAAAATCGGCTCTCCCAAGCCAACATTCCCAGCATGTTTTCACTTCTGCCTCAGTGGCATCTATGCTGTCTTAGTCTTGTCCACAGCATGGAAGACGACAGGATTCCCAAGGATGTGCTCTATGGGGAGCTGGCTTCAGGCACCAAGCCAGCTGGCAGACCAACTCTGCATTATGAAGATGTCTGCGAATGTGACATGACGGCTGGCAGCATCGGCCCCGCCAGGTGGGAATCTCCTGCAGACAACCGCAGTGCCTGGAGACAGACAGGTTGTGCGTCTATAGCAGTGACCAGAAGAGGAATGACCGCCAGGGTCTTAGAAAGCTGCTTTATACATCAGACCATTGGCAGGCAAACTAAGGCCTGGGGGCCAGATCTGGCCCAATTGCCTTCTAAATCCAGCCCATGGATGGTCCGGGAATCAGCGTGTTTTTACATGAGTAGAATGTATCCTTTTATTTAAAATGCATCTCTGGGTTATTTGTGGGCCATAGGAATTCATTCATTTTTATTTTTATTTTCAAAATATAGTCCGGCCCCCCACAAGGTCTGAGGGACAGTGGACCGGCCCCATGCTGGAAAAGTGTGCTGACCCCTGTGTCAGACCAGGGGTCCATCCAGTTCAGTACTGACATACAAACGTAATTTAGTCCAGCCTCTTGTTCTCTCAGTGGTCAGTCAGGTGCTCATTCCAGAAGCCTGAAAGCTGGACCTGAGTGCAACAGCAGCACTCCCCTGAGCGGATGCTCAGTCACTGAACTATGTTCCTTTCCTTATGACTACAACCAAGATTTGGAACTCTGCACAGAGAAGTCTGCTTTAAAAAAAAAAAAATCCAGATGACGTTTAATCTGCTTCAGATGTGCGTTTCATTATTGCTGCTTTTAAGTATTTAGAGTATTTAATCTGAGCTTGCTGATTTGTCTTTTATTGCTGTTTTTGAACTGGCTTTATATTTTGGCTTTTAAATATTTTTATTGTACTGAAAGCACTGCTCTGTTGCCCAGGAAAAGGCAGAAGACCAGAATTACAGAATCGTAGTATTGTAGAGTTGGGACCCCAAGGGTCATGGGGACCAACCCCTGGAATGCAGGAATCCCTGGCAGGTGGACATCCAACCTCTGTTCAAAAGGGGAGTCCACCCAGTGGCATAGCATCAGTTGTTGGTGCCCGGGGTGTGCATACGCCTGGTGGGGTGTGTGCATTGTGCACATGCACTGGGTGGTGGGGAGTCAGCCCAGCCCTCGCCTTCACGAGTGACCCTACCCCACCCAAGCAAAGCAGGGCACACTGAGCTGCCTGCCCGCCCATGCAAGGGCCCCCCGGTTGAGCTGTGCTTTGCACCCCCACAAAAATTGTGTGCCTGAGAACATGGTCTCCCTGCCCCAGAGTCCACCCCCTTCTGAGGTAGCCCATTCCACTGCTGAATGGCTCTTACCATCAGGAAGGTCTTCCTAACGTTTAATATCCGAGAGGCCAACGCTGCTCTCTGCTTTGCCTTTCTGTACTTGAGGAGGACAGTGACACAAACATTGTTCACCAGGGTAGGTTTCCCAGCTGTTCTTGGTAGAAGCCCCTGGCAAAGGAGCCAGGAGAGGAGGCTGCGAACAATATTTCACAAGGTTTGAGAAATGCTAATCTAATTTAACTCTGTCTTTGAACCTGCAGTGGATACTGTATCTGCATCAGTATCCACTGGTTTTGAAGCCATTATTTTCTGGACTGGTGATAATCTCTTGATTATATTTTCCAAGGCTATTCCAGTAGAAGGGTTGCAGTTTCATAGTTTCTGACCAGATAATTTTTCAGGGGAGTTTTATGAGTTGGAGCACACATGAAATGCCCTTTTAAGGGCCTAAATGCTTTAACAGTTAAACCCTGTTGCTCCCAGGGGCCCTCCATCTCTCCCATTTCTGTTATGCTGTCAGCTTTCTGACTGCTTAAAATCAGGCCCAGAAACAGCATTGAGCTTGTCATTTTTTTTGCTCTTTGAAGTTTTGTTTTGAGGAAATAAAATAAAATAAACCAGAGATAAAAAGGAAGTCTTCTGCAACTCCTGGAGTTATCTAGAATGATCAGCTGACTTTATCAAGGCCTCTTTGGTGCTGCAGAGAAGAAGTCATTATCCATTATCCTTCCTTCTAATAACTGCTGCAAGCATCAGGCACCAAGCCACCTACCAGAAATGGGCCAGTCTTCCTCCTATAGGCTGTGGTCCTATAGGAGGCCTGTGGGTGTTGATTCGCAGCAGCCTTGGGCAACTGCTGCCCTCCCTGACTCCTGGCAGGATCTGCTGCCTGCTTTGACCCCTCCATGCCAGGAGGCTGGACCTGGGAGCTTCCACTTAAATTCCCGCACAGCTAGGGCATCCACTCCCTTATGGAAAGTTACTCTGGAACAAGGGTAATAGAAATTGGACAGGAATTATCCTACTGGAGCAGACTAACCCTAACTCAAAAAGATGCCAAGGATGTGGTGATACATGTACGAAGGGTCTTGGCCAGGGATCCTTGTAACAAGCAAAAGTGGGGAAAGGGTGAGGCACGAGAGACGAAAGGGCTGCAGGCGTGTTGCCTCTTGGGGGTTCTTGGCACTGAGAGAGAACTGCTTTTATAGACTGCAGGATGGAGAGCAAAGTCCTGTCCCACAGGATCCAGAATGTCATTGCCAAAATCCGTTTTCTAGGTATTGAAAAATGTCTCCAAATTGTCCTCTTTACATGCATGGGAACATCCATTACGTGGGCCGAGCATTTTTGCGTACCGAAGCAGCAAAGTTCAGCTGCCTGTATTGCAGTTCCAGCTTGATCTTCACACCTGCTCACCTCACCCTGCCTCTTTCCTCTTAGTCTCTGAAAGCAAAAAAAAAAGGGGGGGATTCAAATATGCACACATACAATGTATCCGTTCAGCTATTTGGTTGTCAAGCAGTTGCTAAGGCTCCTCCTCCTCCTCCTCCAACTCTGAATTGCTTCTGCAGAGCTTCATTTAATATGCTAAGTTTTCATTCTCTCTGCCCATCACGGGAAGCCTGCCAGCAGGAAGCGAGGGCAGCAGCAGTGCTCTCCCCACTTGCAGTCCTAAGCAACTGGTATTCAGAGGCAAACTTCCTCCATCAGCGGAAGGAGATAGCCTTATAACAGCCTTTCAGATTCCTTGAGCCTCCCATCCAATCTGTTAAAGTAGCTGTGGTCCAATGCAGAGAACCCACACAAATCTAGCATCACATCTTTCTAGGATACAAGCTACCAATACCATCAGGAAGCAGGTATTCATTATGTTCTGAATCACAGTTGCAGAGTTGGAAGAGACCATATAAAGGTCATCTAGTCCAACCCCCTGAAATGCAGGAATCTTTTGCCAAATGTGGTGCATGAACCCACAACCCTGAGATGAAGTCTCACATGCTACCAACTCGCAAATATATTTTATTAATAATAATTTATTATTTATACCCCGCCCATGTGACTGGGTTTCCCCAGCCACTCCTGGCGGCTTCCAACAGAACATTAAAATATAATAACCTATTAAACATTAAAAGCTTCCCTAAACAGGGCTGCCTTCAGATGTCTTCTAAAAGTCTGGTAGTTGTTATTCTCTTTGACATCTCCTGGGAGGGCATTCCACAGGACGGGTGCCACTACCAAAAAGGCCCTCTGTCTGGTTCCCTGTAACTTGGGTTCTCACAGTGAGGGAACCGCCAGAAGGCCCTCAGCGCTGGACCTCAGTGTCCGGGCAGAACGATAGGGGTGGAGACGCTCCTTCAGGTATACTGGACTGAGGCCATTTAGGGCTTTAAAGGTCAGCACCAACACTTTGAATTGTGCTGGGAGCCAACGTAGGTCTTTCAAGACCAGTGTTATGTGGTCTTGGCGGCCGCTCCCAGTCACCAGTCTAGCTGCTGCATTCTGGATTAGCTGTAGTTTTCAGGTCACCTTCAAAGGTGGCCCCACGTAGAGTGCATTGCAGTAATCCAAGCGAGAGATAACTGGAGCATGCACCACTCTGGCGAGACAGTCCGTGGGCAGGTAGTGTCTCAGCCTGCGTACCAGATGGAGCTGGTAAACAGCTGCCCTGGACACAGAATTGACCTGCGCCTCCATGGACAGCTGCGAGTCCAGAATGACCCCCAGGCTGCACACCTGGTCCTTCAGGGGCACAGTTACCCCATTCAGGACCAGGGATTCCTCCACACCTGCCCACCTCCTGTCCCCCAAAAACAATACTTCTGTCTTGTCAGGATTCAACCTCAATCTGTTAGCCGCCATCCATCCTCCAACCACCTCCAGACCCGCACACAGGACCTTCACTGGTTCTGATTTGAAAGAGAGGTAGAGCTGGGTATCATCATCATTTTGCTGAGATTGTGCTTCAAATTCCATTACTGTTTAGAAGGATAGCGGGTAATCATGCCCTATCTGAATCAATGCACCTATCACTTTAACTATCAGCAGGTGGTGCTGTCATTTCACTTTTAACTCCCTCCCCTTTAAGGGAAACTCTGGTTAAATGAATCTTAAATCCAGGTGCCCAGGGCCAGCCAGCCCTGCCCATGAGGCAGCTGCCTCAGGCAGCAGGATCTAGGCAGGCAGCATATCCAGCCTCCCCCAAGTGTGTTGACGCCACCATCTTGGTGACTGCAACCACTACTATGCTATAAGATCCACTATCCTGTAATATCACATATGAGCGTGTTCTACTGATGAAGCCTAGGATGGCGAAACAAGGCTAATATTCCTTTGTGAAAGGATTCGGTGGAACTGTAACAACCCTTCATGTGGATTATTGGACTCTAAGAACAGACAGGTGGAATAGATATGTATACATGTATGGACCTTATGCATGAACTGACTAAAGAATGAACTGATCCACTGGGTCTTCTGCTTTTTTCGTTGAACTTCATGAGACTTCCGTTGAAATCTACAATTTGATACATTGAATAGTATACCTTATTTATTCAAAAGTACAGCCGGTTACGTCTTGTGTGTTTACTGAGTATGTTTCACGTAACCATAGGTTTGTTGTTGTTGTTTTCAACATGGGCAGGAAGGCACTTTGGCAGCCGGCCTGGAGCATCACCTGTGCCACAACAAGGAGGATTTTGGGGGCAGGGGCCAGGATAGCAGCGTAAAGAAGCCATTGCGACTGAGCCTCTTTCCTCTCATTGATGATCTTCAGGGTCCCTTCCAACTCTATGATTCTACGAAATATAATCTGTCCTTCCTTCTGCCTACCTCATCCTGATTGAAATTATTGAGGAGCGGTTGGCCAGGACTGGCCTCCTTGCTCTGACTAACCAGGTTCATGATGCTCCCTTGTGAGGGGGGAGCAGTGCTGCCCCCAATCCCTGACTGGAGGCAGGGAGCAAGGGAGGGGAGAGGGGAGAACCTTAGTCTCCATGGCTCCCGGACTACCTCAGCAAGCGAAGAAAGGAAGAAGCTGCCTTATTATACCAAGTCAGAACACTAAAGCTCAGTATTGCCTACACGGACTGGCAGCAGCTCTCCAGGGTTTCAGGCAGGGAGTCTCTCCCAGCCTTTCCTGGAGAGGCCAGGTTTGAACTTGGGGCCTTCTGCACATGAAGCCTGCGCTCCATCACTAAGCTACGGTCCTTCCCCTAAAGATGAACCAAGATTCCAGTCCTCATTGCCCTCTGAATAAAGAGCTGATTTAAATAAGATCATTGGAAGCTCCCCTGTACTAAGTCAAAGTCTTGGTCCTTCTAGCAGAGTCTTGTCTACAATGACTGACAGCAGCTCTCCAAGGTTTCAGACAGGAGTCTTTTCCCTGCCACGTCTGGATATACAGGGGGATTGAACCTGTGACCTTTTGCATGGGAAACAGGAGCTCAACCGCTGAGCTACAACCCTTCCCAAAAGAAGACTGCAGCCTCAACAAAATAATGTTGTTTTCTTCAATACCTGTAGTAAAAAACCTGCATACTGGTATACCTGGGTCCTACTGCGCAGCGACATAATCCTCAGGTGAGGATTTATAAGGTCCTCCAAAATGTCATATAATAATGTGTGAGGTTTCAAGTTATCCAGAATTCTTCATCCAGTTAGACAAGCCCATGGGACATGCAGTGTGTCTGGAGAAACAGCACTAGCTAGTAGTCAAGTCATCAGTTCCTGCATCTGCTGAGTCATCAGGTGGAATCTGGAGGAAGCAAACATTCAGATGAGGCTTTCAGGGGGCTGCTGTTCTGGTTTCAGGGTCTCTGGAGAACTCAAAAGCTGGAACGTTATTTGGTGAGATTTTGGTTTGGTCTCATATATGGATAATATATTGTTGCTATTTTTCCAGTGGGCAACCCTGACAAGTTTTGCTTTAAAAATATATTTTTTCCAAAGTGCACCAAATCATCAATTACAGCATAGTTCAGGTCAGCACATAGCAAAATTACTCCATTTGGAAACTGATCAAGAAAGCATCCAAGCCAACACAGTGAGAGCTTGTAGGGCAGCTGCTGAAGAAGGAACAAAAAGGGTTTTCTTGTGTGAGTTTCTTGTGGCTGATTAGCTGCTTTCTCTGTGCAAAGGTCAGAGGGGGCAGGGCTTCTGTTGAGGTAGGTGATTAGCTGTGGGAGGAGCTTGTCAGAGCTTGTAGGGCAGCTGCTGAAGAAGGAACAAAAAGGGTTTTCTTGTGTGAGTTTCTTGTGGCTGATTAGCTGCTTTCTCTGTGCAAAGGTCAGAGGGGGCAGGGCTTCTGTTGAGGTAGGTGATTAGCTGTGGGAGGAGCTTGTCAGAGCTTGTAGGGCAGCGGCGCGCACAGTTTGATCCATCTTTTAGATTTAGGGGAGCTAGTCTCAAACGTTTGTTGGGGGAGATATAGGTTTATTTGGGGGGATTTATTTGTCCTGTCTTCACGCTTTTTATGATGGAGGACCGCTGTAGTCACCCCCAACGACACCTTCTCAAGATGGAGGGTGAGGGAACAGCTGCAGTCGCCTGTGGTTCCTGCGCAATGTTTGCCATCTTGCCAAAGGTTGCAGGCAGCTTTACCTGCAGCAATTGCATGTTGATTGCCCTCTTAAAAGACAAAGTCCAGCAACTGGAGGAACGTGTAGCTACGCTCCAAAGAATTAGAGAGCTGGAGCTCTTCTTGGAAGCAACAGAGCACACCGTCTCCACCAAGGAGGAGACAGGGGACTCCCCTGAGAAGGAGGCTAGTTCACCAACACAGGAGCCAGATATATGGAGAAACGTGACTCAAAGAAGTAGGAGGCCCAGGGTTCGCTCTGATTGTTTAGAAATACGCAATCGCTTTGAGGTCCTTTCTCCTAGCATGGAAGACGAAGAGCAGACTCCATTTGAGGATCTCTCCCTCATTACAGTCGATCAGGTATATGAAGACGAGCAGCAAAGGCAGTCCTCAGGGAATGTGCAGGCGACCTTGGAACGGACAGCTCACGGAAGAACCCCGACCAGACCTAAGAGGAGGCGTGTAGTGGTGATAGGGGATTCCCTACTGAGGGGAACAGAAGCAGTGATCTGTGGGCCTGACAAGATGTCTCGGGAAGTGTGCTGTCTCCCCGGGGCTAAGATCCAAGATGTAACTGAACGACTGCAAGGAATCATAAAACCCACTGACAAATACCCCTTCCTCTTGGTTCATGTGGGAACCAATGACACTGCAAGCAATAGCCTCCAGAAGATCAAAAGAGATTACGAGGCTCTGGGCAGGAAACTGAAGCAATTAAATGCACAAATTGTCATCTCATCTGTCCTCCCAGTTGAACGACGTGGCCCAGGGAGAGAGGGAAAAATAGTGGAAGTGAACAACTGGCTTCGCAAATGGTGTAAACAGGAACGGTTTGGATTCTTAGATCACGGAATGCAGTTTCTTGAAGATGGACTTCTGGCAAGCGATGGGCTGCACCTCACAACGGTTGGGAGGAATGTTTTTGCAAAAAATCTCAGAAACCTCATCAGGAGGGCTTTAAACTGACTAATGTGGGGGAGGGAGACAGTGCTCCTGAAGGTAGGAGTCTATCAATTGATGAAGATGATCATCCAAATGTCATAGACCGAATGGAGCAAACAGCACGCAGACCTAGTGGTGGGAGGAAAAAATCCTTAAATAAGAGACACGGGGGAATGATTAATGGACTTCAATGTCTGTACACTAATGCGCAAAGTATGGGAAATAAACAAGATGAGCTTGAGCTCTTGGTACAGCAAACTAAATATGACATAATAGGAATCACTGAAACCTGGTGGGATAAGTCCCACGATTGGAATGTAATAATGGAGGGATACAATCTATTTCAGAGAAACAGACCAGACAAGAAAGGAGGAGGAGTGGCGTTATATGTCAGGGATGTGTATACCTGTGAAGAGATCCAAGATTTAGAACCTCAAAGCCAAAGTGAGAGCATTTGGGTCAAAATTAAGGGAGAGAAGAATAACAGTGACCTCATTGTGGGAGTTTACTATAGATCCCCAAGCCAAACGGAGGACATAGATGATGCCTTCCTGGAACAGATGGCCAAGCATGCAAAAGGAAGGGAGATAGTAGTAATGGGGGACTTCAATTACCCGGATATTTGTTGGATGTCAAACTCAGCCAAGAGCATAAGGTCAAACAGATTCCTCACTGGCCTTGCAGACAACTTCATTGTCCAGAAAGTGGGAGAAGCAACAAGAGGAACAGCCATTTTAGATCTGGTCCTAACCAATGTTGATGACCTGGTTAGTGGGGTAGAAGTGGAAGGATCATTAGGCGCGAGTGATCATGCTCTTCTGAAGTTTACTATACAGCGGAAAGGAGCAGCCAAGCATACTAGGACTCAATTTCTCGACTTTAAGAAAGCCGACTTCATAAAACTTAGGGAAGTGCTTGGTGAGATCCCATGGACAGTAATACTAAAAGGAAAGGGAGTTCATGATGGCTGGGAGTTTGTTAAGAGGGAGATAGTAAAAGCACAACTTCAGGCAATACCAATGAGACGGAAACATGGAAGGTGCCTAAAGAAGCCAGGGTGGCTATCTAAAGAACTTTTAACTGAGTTAAGATTAAAAAAGGATGTGTACAAAAAATGGAAAAGGGGGGAAACCACCAAAGAGGAATTCAAACAAATAGCCAGCACGTGTAGACACAAAGTCAGAAAAGCTAAAGCACAGAATGAACTCAGGCTTGCTAGAGAGGTTAAAAGCAACAAAAAAGGCTTTTATGGGTATGTTCGTAGCAAAAGGAAGAACAAAGAAACAGTGGGGTCACTCAGAGGAGAAGATGGTGAAATGCAAACAGGGGACACAGAAAGGGCTGAACTCCTCAATGCCTTCTTTGCCTCAGTCTTCTCCGATAAAGAAAACAATGCCCGACCTGAAGAATTTGGAGCAAATGATTCAGCAGAGGAAACACAGCCCAGAATAACTAAGGAGATAGTACAAGAATACTTGGCTAGTCTAGATGTATTCAAGTCTCCAGGGCCAGATGAACTGCATCCAAGAGTATTAAAAGAACTGGCAGATGTGATTTCAGAACCACTGGCAGTCATCTTTGAGAATTCCTGGAGAACAGGCGAAGTCCCGGCAGACTGGAGGAGGGCAAATGTTGTCCCTATTTTCAAAAAGGGGAAAAGAGAGGACCCAAATAATTACCGCCCAGTCAGTCTGACATCAATACCAGGGAAGATTCTGGAGCAGATCATTAAGCAAACAGTCTGTGAGCACCTAGAAAGGAATGCTGTGATCACCAATAGTCAGCATGGATTTCTGAAAAATAAGTCATGTCAGACTAACCTGATCTCGTTTTTTGACAGAATTACAAGCCTGGTAGATGAAGGGAACGCAGTGGATGTAGCCTACCTTGATTTCAGCAAGGCATTTGACAAGGTGCCCCATGATATTCTTGTAAAGAAGCTGGTAAAATGCGGTCTTGACTATGCTACCACTCAGTGGATTTGTAACTGGCTGACTGACCGAACCCAAAGGGTGCTCATCAATGGTTCCTCTTCATCCTGGAGAAGAGTGACTAGTGGGGTGCCACAGGGTTCTGTCTTGGGCCCGGTCTTATTCAACATCTTTATCAACGACTTGGATGATGGACTCAAGGGCATCCTGATCAAATTTGCAGATGACACCAAACTGGGAGGGGTGGCTAACACCCCAGAGGACAGGATCACACTTCAAAACGACCTTAACAGATTAGAGAACTGGGCCAAAACAAACAAGATGAATTTTAACAGGGAGAAATGTAAAGTATTGCACTTGGGCAAAAAAAATGAGAGGCACAAATACAAGATGGGTGACACCTGGCTTGAGAGCACTACATGTGAAAAGGATCTAGGAGTCTTGGTTGACCACAAACTTGACATGAGCCAACAGTGTGACGCGGCAGCTAAAAAAGCCAATGCAATTCTGGGCTGCATCAATAGGAGTATAGCATCTAGATCAAGGGAAGTAATAGTGCCACTGTATTCTGCTCTGGTCAGACCTCACCTGGAGTACTGTGTCCAGTTCTGGGCACCACAGTTCAAGAAGGACATTGACAAACTGGAACGTGTCCAGAGGAGGGCAACCAAAATGGTCAAAGGCCTGGAAACGATGCCTTATGAGGAACGGCTAAGGGAGCTGGGCATGTTTAGCCTGGAGAAGAGGAGGTTAAGGGGTGATATGATAGCCATGTTCAAATATATAAAAGGATGTCACATAGAGGAGGGAGAAAGGTTGTTTTCTGCTGCTCCAGAGAAGCGGACACGGAGCAATGGATCCAAACTACAAGAAAGAAGATTCCACCTAAACATTAGGAAGAACTTCCTGACAGTAAGAGCTGTTCGACAGTGGAATTTGCTGCCAAGGAGTGTGGTGGAGTCTCCTTCTTTGGAGGTCTTTAAGCAGAGGCTTGACAACCATATGTCAGGAGTGCTCTGATGGTGTTTCCTGCTTGGCAGGGGGTTGGACTCGATGGCCCTTGTGGTCTCTTCCAACTCTATGATTCTATGATTCTATGATTCTATGAGAGGTGAATAAGGTTGCCTGCCTTCCTGTCCACCAGCCTGGCTCCCGTGCTTTTAACAGGAAACTGAAGTGCAGAACAAGCAAGCAGCTGCAGCTTTCTTCCCTGCAAGGATGGAAAGAAGCCTCCCTTGCTTCATGATATTCTACACGTGGGGAACGCTGCTTGAAAGCAGAGGAGGATCAGAACTAGTTTTGGGGAGGAGAAGGTGGCAGCTTGCCTGGTGGAGAATCACGCACAGTTCTCTGGCGCAAACGCATTTACTCGGGAGTAAGTCCTGCCGAGCTCAAGAGGACTGGAGCCTGCTTCGGCCGCAGCCTGGGAGACACCTTGGCTTTTGCTTTGGGAGAGGGATGAGCTAATTCTGGGGTGCGGCTCGCCTCGCTGGTGGGGAGCTCCGCCAGCAACGTGCAGCACAAGCTTGCTGGGTGGCTGGTCGGTCCAGTCAGCTCGGGGTGAGGGGGAGGAGGAGGAGGAGGAGAGGGAGGAAGGCCAGCTGGCCGGTCGGTCCCGGGGTGATGACGCGCTTCCTGCTCTCCCTGGGCTGGGGGCTCTCAGCCTGGGAAGCAGAAGCGCCTTGCAAAAGGCTGGCAGAGACGCGGCGCCTCCGAGCAGGCAGGAGGTTGCTGCAGCCGCGCCGAGAGGAGGAGGAGGAGGAGGAGGAGAGCGGCGCTCCGATGCCCCGCGCCATGCCCGGCTAAGGCTCGCCTCTCCCGGTAGGAGCCGCTTCCAGGCGTGCATTTCGGGCGGATTCCCCTCCTTTCAGTATATATGCAGGTGTATCTTTATGCGCATGGTTTATGTGCACCTTTGCATTTAAATGCTTTCGGGAATATATTTGCACCATCGGCGCGCGCGGAGGAAGCAGGCGAGCTTGCGGAGAGGGCAGCGCCTCCTGGGATGGGCTGGATCGGACCGTCACTGCCTGGCCCGCGCACGCCTCCCCCTCGCTTCCTTTCCCGGCCACCTGTCCTTTAGCACGGGAATGCAGCTGACTCTGCAAAAGGATTCCCCCGCCCCGCCCTTGCTCCCTTGCATCTTGCTCTCTCTCTCCCCCCCCCCCCCCGCTTCCTGACCTGCTTTTCTGGCGATCGGGGCCCCTGGCAAGGCAGCGAGGCGATCCGAGGTGGGCCCAATCCTCACTGAGCAAGCCTACCGACCCCTCCCCGCCGCTTGTTGCTTTCCGCCCCCGCCCGGCCCCCTTCGCAGCGTCCCCAAGCAGGCTGGGCAACTGGGTGTTAGCGGGTGGGGAGCTCTAGAAAGGCAGCCGGAGGTGAAGCAGAATGGGATCGTGTCCATTTCAGCTCCCCGAGAGCTCGGTCTCTTGCTGGCGCTGCGCGGCACCCACCGCCGCACCCGCCCATCTTCCCAGCCCGGCTGCTGATCCGCGTCAGGTCCGACCCGCTTTGCAGATGGCTTGAGCTCAGTGCGGTTTGCCCAGACTTGAACCTTCTCCTCCCTTCCTCCTTCCCCAAGAAGCCTGGGAAGGAAGGAAGGAAGGGGGCTGAAAACCCAGCAGCCTCCAAATAAGTCAGCCTTATCTGCTTGTGCGTTATCGGGGGAGCCTTTTTGGAGACACGCTGGATCAGGGGGAAAGTCCTTGCGCTGGGGAGCCATATTTGCTGCTTGGCGCGGCTTAGCCGGCTGGGTTCTCGTGGTGGAGGTGATGGGGGTAGTGATTTTAATAAACGGATTGCGTGTTCCCTGCAAGGGGGGGCGGGGAGCCGCCTCCCTCCCTCCCTCCCTGCCTGCTTCAAATACCTTTGAAAGTTCAGTTCTGGGCTGTGGAGCTGGGTGAAGGCCCCGGCAAGGTGATCCTGGCGTGGCGCGGGGATGGTGGCTGGAGGAGGAGATGTGGGTCTTCTGGCGGATGTGCCCTTTAAAGCACCACCGGCCTGGGGAGATGCGAAGGGAGCAGCCGGATCTCTGCAGAGCTGGGCGTTTGCTTTAGGGAGCGATGCGCGCCTTGGGAGATGGGTGGAGGCGGTTGGGTGGCTGCCCCGCCGCTTGGCTTGGCTTCCCTCCTTGAAGGTGGAAAGCAACCCGGCTGTTGGCCTGGGAGAAAGGCAGTTGCCAGGAGGCTGGGTGGGCCGGAGGAGATGGCACCTCTAGGTGCAGCCTGGTTTCTAGCATGCAGCCACAACAAGGTGGTAGAGCCCTGAGCTGGTAGGATGGGCTGTGTCACTTTGGAGTGCAAGTGGAGGAGACTGTTCCTTTTTTAAAAGTGCCATGACCCTTTGCAGGTTTTAGGGGGTTTTATTTTTACAACCCCCCCCCATGATGTGCTTACTTTATATCTTTAGGGAGGTTTTTGTGAAAATAAAACAATTGAGGCTTATGCTCAAAAGTAGCATCCCCCCCACCTGCATCCTGAAGTGGTACGCTCCATCCTACTCCACCTCCGGGCTCTAGGACTTTGTTGCACTGGCTTGATGATGCCCCTTTCCCAAGTGTCACAGCCGAAGCAGAGCCAAGTTCTTCTGGCACAGGAGGAAGGGAAATTCCACAAGTGCCTCTCCTTGGAAGTAATTATAATACAGTAAGGCATTAGATAGCTAATAATTTGATGTTCTTTCACAGCACCTAAAACCAGCAACCTGATAAAGTCAACTTGCCTTGCCTGATGTTAGGACCAGCAGCACCTAAGGCTTTTTCCGGATATGTTTGCATGAGGGCAGCATCAGAAGTGCACTTGAAAAAATGGAGAAGGGGTGCGCAAGCTTCATTTTTGAAACAGTAATTTTCTACCGTTTGTAGACTCTGAGGTATGCGGCAGAATGTACAGGCACTATTCTTCTCAATTTTGTGTGTGAGTGAAGCTCCATCACACTCCTTTCAGTGGTTTACTTTGCACAAACACCCAGATTGCAGGCTGTTGCAAGGCATCACTGAGATGACCTTACAGGGTTTTTACAGCCTGCCTGCTACAGACAGGCCTCTGTCTTCATCTGAGAGAGTCTGGTATTTGTGCAGGAGCCATGGCTCTTGGAAGCTGTCAGTTCCATGACACGGTTTCTGTCCCTGCAGGTTGCTTGAGGAGGAGGAACAGGATTTGATTCCCTGATGCCTGCTTGGGAAAGCCCAGGGCTCAGGCCTAGAGCAGCTGCTTTGCATGGAGAAAACTCATTGTTCAGTCTCTGCCCTCTCCTGTTAAAAAGGGTTGGGTGATGTGAAAACCGTTCTCTGCCTGAGACCCTAGAGAGCTGCTGTCAGTTAGTGTGGAGGCTGCCCTGGGCTAGATCTGACTCAGTGCAAATTCATGGAGAGTAAGACTGTCCCTGGAGATGGGTTGTGGCTCCATGGCAGAACATCTGCTTTGCATCTAGAAAGGTCCGTGTTCAATCTCTGGCATCTCCAGTTAGGGCTGGAGAGAGAGAGGGGCCCCTGTCTGAAATCCTAGAGTGTCATTGGACACTAGTGTGTTAGATAATGCTGATTGATTGGGTATACCTGGATGCCACTTTTCCATAGTGAGTTGCACCCAGTGCAGCTTACAGCAAATGTTCAAGGCATCCAAACATAGTGTGTTGGGAATACAGATATACAAAATACAGAACACATCAGTAAATTCAAAATTAGCAAAAACCAACAATTTAGCAAACACATAGTAAATTCAGCATTACTGAAAGAAAATAGTTATGTAGGTTTAAGTACATAAATACAAATCAAAACAAGAGTGAACCAACAAGAATGTTTCTGTTACTGGTCTTGCTGCATTGCAGGGAGCCTGGCTTAAATATAGTTCAGAGGGGAGAGGTGGGTGATATGCAGCTGGCTGCCAGTGAGCCAGCAGGACCAGTGGTCTGAATTCGGAGAAGGCAGAGTTTTGAGTCCCTTTCTTCTAATGGCTGTTAGCCAACATGGCCAAGTATTTCTTCCTCTGTCAGGGGCAGTGTGCTAGGAATCGCAAGAGGAAGAGGGGCTGCTGCACTCATGTGCTGCTTCTGGGCTTCCCATGGCGGGGGGCAGGCTGCGGTGGAAAATGGGGTGCTGGCTAGATGGGTCTTTGGCCTGGGGGCCTGGCGAGCTTGCTGTCCAATGTGCAGATGCCTCTGCTTGTGGTGGTAGGTTCATGGTGCAGGTGCTACCTGCTTTGCTCCAGCCAGTGAGTTTGCCACTGAGCATCATGGAACGCGCTGCTCCCAGCCAGTGCTTGTTTGCTCTGACTGAATTTCTGTCTTCAAGTGTTATTCAGAGTCCTGTATGATACGCTGCATCTTGCAGTGCAGGGGAGGAGAACCACATCCTGCAGGGGTAGGGACCACAGAGGGATGGTGGACAATAAGCGATTGACCTAGGCTAGAAGGATCTCTATCCTCCCTGATGTTGCCGGGCTACAGCTTCTGCCGCCCCTGACCTTTGGCACACCCAGACCAAGGCTCATGGGAGTTGTAGTCCACAACAGCAGCAGGAAGGTCACAGCTTCTCCATCCTTCGCTGGAGGGTTTGCCCTTGGAACAGGGGCCTAGATTTCACGTGCAGGGAATCTGTAAGAATGGGCCCACAACAGGCTCACAAAGTGCAGATCTTGCAAAGGTTGCTCTGTAACTTGTTGCTTGTCCTTGAGCCTGTTTAGTGGGAAAATGTATTATTTGTGCATGGGAGTTATCTAATTATTCCAGGCTCAACTGAATTTCTTTTCTCCCCACCCGCATGCGCAAGCAAATCAAGGAAGGTGCTTCTCCCCCACACCCCATGTGTCTTGTCTAAACATTATCACAAGATCATGGTCAATGATCAGCAGTTGAGTGGAATATTGTCGTATTGTATTGTATTTTAATTTTCTGTACTGCCCTTTGTATGTCGATTTCAGGGTGGTTCACAACATAAAAATACAAGATAAAAACACAAAGTACACAAGAAAAACTAACACACAAATCAAAAAACACAAAAGTGGAGTAGATGGCTCTACTTTTATTCCTGCCTTAATAATGACATCATCATGGTGTTGACATAGCTCTTTTTGGAGTGTTCGAAACACTTCATTTCTGTCACCTTGTTATCCTAAATAGCTCTGTAAGGAGGAAAGGTTGCACAGTAAACCCATTTTGCAGATGGAGGACTGAGGTTGGGAGAGTGAGGCATGCTCTTGGCAGAGACCAGATTTGCTGATTTGTAGCCCACTTTCCTGACTACGCTGCCATTCCTGTTCTTTGGCTGTGATCTGAGCAGCCCACCAAAGAGCAGAAGAATCTTATTCCCGCTTCCAGCAAGGCATTTTGCTTTGGGAAAAAGGAAACCAAAAGAACCCACTACACTGAAAGCCGGGTATGAATACCCATAAAAATATAGGAAGCTGTTTTGTATCAGTTCAGACTTATTGGTTCACCTGACCCGGCGTTGCCTCCTCTGTCTGGAAGTGGCTCTCCAGAGCCTTGAGCAGAGAAAGGTCTTCCCCCTCACCTGCTACCTGGGGTTCTTTTAACTGGAGGTGTTGGGGACAAAAAGTAGCACCTGCAGCAGGCATAGTGGCTGCTTCGCCACCTGGGCTTTGGCCCTCCCATGTTAGTTTTAAACCTTAATAATAATAATAAAAGGAGCATCTAGCCACTATCCAGCCACCTTCTGAAAGGCAAAAAAAGAAGAAAAAAGAAGGCGGCTCAGGAGGCAGCCATTTGATTCTCTATCAGGAGAGAGTTGTACAGTCTGGGTGCCACTGCTGTGCAGATCCTGCCTTACATAGCCGCTCACGGTACCTGACCTGAGGTGTTGGGAGTCTGCAAAGCAGGACCTTCAGAGGTGGACTCTTGCTGGGCTGGTTGGCCTCTTTGGCTGGGCCACCTCTGCCTGTATCTCAAGCATACGGCTGCATTTCCTTGGTGTGCCTGTGATAGAATAACCTGCTAGGAAAATGCTGTATGGACTACAATTCCCATCATCCCTGAACTTTGGCCATGTGGGCTACTAGGAGCTGAAGCCCATCATCATCTGGGAGTCACCCTGCCAGATACCCCTGGTGTAAGGAAACAGGCTGAAATGGGCTAAAGATGCTCACATTGTATGCTTTTGAAGGTTGGCAATGGTCCAGGGAACCTTGCACAATTCATTCTCTGACTTGTGTCCTGACAGTTCTCATATTACAGATTCGGCCTGATCCAGATTCTTTCTAGCTATTTCTCTACACATTGTTCAAAATGCAAGTGAGAAAAGACAGTATTAGGAGCAGCCCTCAAGTAGCATAACCCAGAACTGACAAGGGAACGGTGAGGACAAATAATTGATTTGCCAAACTACGAATCCTGGGCAAAAGCAAGAATTCTTGTGAGCGGTCTGGAGCCATTTCCATAAAGGCGAGGCCTGGTGGTACTTTGCAGCAGAGCACCCTGCCACACAGAAACTGATCTCTCCACCCCCCCCCCAATAAATCATGCAGATCTTGCAGCCTTTGCTAAACTTGCTTGAAATGCAAATCTCCATATTTCTAGACTTCACAAGCCAACTTGCAGGCCAAAGACATGGTTTTCCCCAAGCAAGACTCATGGCAAAAGAGGCTAATCTGGAGTTCTACATCAGATTCTCCTTTTGCCCATCAGGAGCTCCTCACTGCAAGGCCTTGCGGAAAGGGTTATTCCAAACGAGTGCTCAATAATGGCTCCTCATCATCCTGGAAAAAGTGACCAACGGAGCGCCATAGTGTTCTGTCTTGGGCCTGTTGTTGTTCAATATCTTCCTTTGGAGGAAGGAATTCATAGAATCATAGAGTTGGAAGAGACCACAAGAGCCATCGAGTCCAACCCCCTGCCATTGAGAGCCATCGAGTCCAACCCCCTGAATTGAGAGGATGCTTATCAAATCTGCAGATGACACCAAACTGGGAGGGGTAGCTAATGCTGCAGAAGACAGAAACAGAATTCACAAAGACCTTAACAGATTGGAGACCTGGGCGCAAGCTGAAAGATGAGTGACACCTGCCTCGCAAGTACAGGCAGCCCCTGTTTACGTGCATTCAATATGTGTGCGACCGTGTATATGTGCATCACACCAAACCCGGAAGTGACTTGGAAACATCATAATGATGTCACTGAAATGTCACTAAAAGGGTGGAATGGGGAGGGGTGAACCAGGGTGTTTCCAGGCTTTTTCAATGGGTTTCAATTATACTCCATTCCACCAATGTACGCCTCAGAGTGTATCCCATGCATAAATGGGGGACTGCCTCTAGAACATGTGAAAAGGATCTAGGTGTCTTAAGAGACCATAAGCTGAACATGAGTCAACAGTGTGATGCAGCAGCAAAAATAGTGAATGCTATTTTAGGCTGCATCAACAGAAGTATAGTGTCCAATCAAGGGAATTAATAGTCCCACTATATTCTGCCTTGGTCAGACCACATTTGGAATACTGTGTCCAGTTCTGGGCACCACAATTTAAGAAGGATGTTGACAGACTGGAAGGTGTCCTGAGGAGGGCAACCAAGATGATCAAGGTTCTATAAACCAAGCCTTATAAGGAAGAGTTGAAGGAGTTGGGTATGTTTATCCTGGATAAAAGAAGACTGAGAAGAGATAGGATATCTATCTTCAGATAACTAAAGGGTTGTCACATGGAAGATGGAGCAAGCTTGTTTTCTCCTGCTCTGAAGTCTAGGACCTGAACCAATGGCTTCAAGTTATCACTCAATATTGGGAAGAACTTTCTGACAGTAAGAGCTGTTGGTCAAGGGAACGGACTCCCTCGGGAGGTGGTGGACTCTCCTTCCTTGGAGGTTTTTAAGCAGAGGTTGGATGGCCATCTGTCATGGATGTTTTAGTTGAGATTCCTGCATTGCAGGGGGTTGGACTAGATGATTCTTTGGGTTATTTCCAACTCTACAATTCTATGGTTCTGTGATGGTGGGGCGAATGGCAACACAGTTGTGCTACCTGAGGCTGATGAGAACTATAGTCCAAAATATCTGGAAGGGACCAGCTTGGGGCTAGCTAATTTAAAATAATTGCATGTATCCAACCTACAACTTTTTTTTTGGAAGAAAAATGTCTCCAGCAGCCTGATGAAGGGCAACTGAGCTAATAAATTAAACTATCAGAGTTTGCTTTCATTTATCTATTTTAACTAATAAGACAGCTTCCATTCTAATCAAATAATCTCTGTTAATTAAATGGGGGCTCCGTTGGCTTTCAGCCAGTTCATGAATATGTATGGGGGAAACTTAACTTCATCTGTCATGGTGAATTATATGCTGGCAATCCTTATGGGGAGGGAGCCTGTTAATGGAGTGTGTGTCACTGCTGGTATATTGATGTCCCTTGGATGGAGATATCACATGGTGTGTACAGGCAGTCATATTCAAATTCCCGTCTGGACTGTGTGTTTTTCAGTCCATCCAACGAAGCTGGCTTGTGGAGCTCCCTTTCTACTTGCGGTTAGTGCAGAATGCTGCAGCACAATTGCTGTGCTGACAGGAGGGAGACCTTGTCAGCATGTGGCAGTTGTGCTCCGAGATGTGCACTGGTTGCTGATTTGCTACCAGGCCAAGGTGTTCCTATTAGCATATGACGCCCCTCAACAACTTGGGTCTGCATTTGTAAGGAACATAAGGAACTTCTGGGTCAAAATGTCCAATTTTCACCCAATTACCAGAACTACTTAAAAAAAAATTAATGTGGCAGGAGACAGAGAGGTGACAGATAGCCATTTTCAAATACCTGAAGGGCTGTCACATGGAAGACAGAGCAAGCTTGTTTTCTGTTGCTCCAGAGGAAAGGATTCAAACTAATGGATTCTAATGACAAGAAAGGAGATTCTGACTAAACACTAGGGAGCACTTTCTGATGGTGAGGGTTGTTTGACAGTGGGACATACTGCCTTGGAAGGTGGTGGACTCTCCTTCATTAAAGGTTTTTAAACAGAAGTTGGACGGCCATCTCTCATGGATTCTTCAGCTGTGTTTCGTGCATTGTAGGGGTTTGGACCAGATGACCCTTGGGGTCCCTTCCAACTCTACAATTCAAACTGATGTGGAATGTGGTGACCTGAACTTTCCTGGAAACAGGAGTCACTGAGATAAACTGGAATTGACAGATCTGCCTGTCCCAAATGCATTTATATCCTGCCTGGCCGCGCCACTTGGCATTACCAGAGCAGAGCAGGGCATGTGCCAGGCCTGTCCTCACACCCAGCAAGATCTGCCCAGGTGCCCTGCCACCCTCACGGCTCCTGTTGGCGTGTGCTGCTTTCATTTGTTTTGCCATGCACTGACGTGTGAGTCCCATGATCAGAACAAGTTCCCATTGCAAATAAGCAAGCAGAACATTTAATCTTGTGATGGATCTGAGTCTTTTAATAGAAGGCTGCAGCAGACCGTATATTAACTGCCATGAAGAGGCCGAGAGGGTGGAAGGGAATGAGGCCCTGGTGTTTTCAGTCTCTGTTCCTACAACTCTCACACACGGGCACAGCCCTGTCAAGTAGCATCTCAGGGGTTTTTAATTTAAGGAGAGATATGGCTTGAGCAGGAAGAATGCAAGTGCCCATTGAGGGGCACACTGACAAAAATTGGGGAGGCATATCCTCTGGAAGGGATGAGAAACCCGTGGCTCACAACCTCAGGGCTGTTTGTACTTAGCTCTTCTTTCCATCAGACATTCCTTTGATATCCAACACTACATCTGTGACGCTAATCTTCAGTGCTACCTCTCACTCCTTCTTCCACTATTTTGGAATATTTCTTATCAGTGATGGCCAGTGAAGTGGTTCACTGGTAGGAACCACTAGCTGCTAATGCAAGGCATTCAAAACGATGTGAATTTGTGCTGTTATGAGTAACCAACTTGATGAAGTGATCATGCTGGGGACAAGGGGTGCCACAGTCAGAACCATGCAAGAGCACAGTTCCTAAATGTTTTTGGCCTGCCTAGATGGAGGATAGAAAAGCATCAGTGTGTATAGAAACTTGTCTACTGTACAAAGGTAAAATTTGCACCTTCAGCCACTTTTGCCTCTCCCTGCCCCTCACTGGCATGTTGCCCAGTTGGGAATGTGACCCTTGGTCTGGAAAAGGTTCCCCACTGTGGGTTAGCTGATGCAGCTGCTGGTGCCAGATGTTGATCAGTGTAGGCGATTAGCCAGTCTGCAACCATGCACTTGCACAGTGCTCTTTGGGGTGCCTCCTCCTGCCAGCAGCATCCCAGGATAGCTGCAAAATCCATTTCTCGCCTCTCTTGATTAACCCAATGTGGCACCTAGCACCTAGCAATAAACTGGTTCCCATTCTTGTTTCTGCTTTCCCTCTTAACTTCTCATATCTTGAAAATGAATGCTGATAGATGGGCTTGTTTCACTCTCCCTCTTCTACTCCTCCATCAGCCTCAGCAAACATGACCAGTGGTCAGGGAAGATGGAGGTTGTAGTCCAGCAACATTGGGGGGGGCACAGATTTCCTCACCCCAATCAATCAACAATCATTTCATTTCCAAAGTTGAAACAATGCTCAAGGCTTCTTACAACATACAAGAATTTAAATAACTCCAAACACAACAAAACTAGTCTCAAACAAAACATGAAAAAGTATACAACTGAATTGAACAACCTCCACACAGATTACAAGATCCAAGATACAAAAAATTGACAGCAACATCTTCCCCAACAAACCCCCCTAAACAATGCCCCATCCCTAGACTAAGACTTCTGGGGAGTGAAGAAAGTGGAGGCTCCCTGCTGTGACTCTGAATGAGCTGCTTTGGTGTGTTTATCAGGACTGATTAAACCAGGGATGGTGAAGCTGAGGTCCTCCAGATGTTGTTGGACTCCCATCAGTCCCAGCCAGTGTGGCTGATGACCCCTGCAAAATTGGGAGCAGACTTTGTGAATTTGGTGCCCCCAGATGTGCTGACTAGAGCAATGGGAGCTGTGGTGCCAAACATCTGGAGTGCACCAGGTTAGCGAATGTTGCTGACCATCACCTGGTGGCTGGGGCAGAAGGGAGGATGAGCTCACCAGCAGCAGCATCTGGAGGGCCATTCTTCTTCTTTTGCTATCACTCGTAGCCGAGTAAGATTGTCTTCCATAAACATGGTTTTAACAGTGTGACCGTCACTGTGGAGGCCAATTCTGGATCCATACATCCTTCCACAGTGGGGACATTGGTTTCCGGGCGGGAGTTGATCACAGTGTGGATTTGCCAAGCATGCCTTCCTCTTAGCACGTTTCTCCCTTGCGTCCTGAGTTCAAGTGTCTTCAAAGCCTTTGGTAAAGGCTGTTCTCCAACTGGAGCGCTCACAGGCCAGTGTTTTCCAGTTGTCAGTGTTTATACTACATTTTTTTAGATTTGCCTTGAGACCGTCTTTAAACCTCTTTTGTTGACCACCAGCATTACGCTTTCCATTTTTAAGTTCGGAATAGAGTAGTTGCTTTGGAAGACGATCATCAGGCATCTGCACAACATGACCAGTCCAATGAAGCTGATGTTGAAGAATCATTGCTTCAACACTGGTGATCTTTGCTTCTTCCAGTACACTGATATTAGTTCGCCTATCTTTCCAAGTGATGTGTAAAATTTTTCGGAGACACCGTTGATGGAATCTTTCAAGGAGCTGAAGATGGCATTTATAAGTGATCCATGTTTCACAAGCATATAGTAAGGTTGGCAGTACAGTAGCTTTGTAAACAAACATTTTGGTTTCCCTGCGAATGTCCCGGTCCTCAAAGAGGACTCTCTCTTGCTTGCCCTACAGGGACAGTCCTGAGGAAACAGGAACTGCTCCTGGGCACTTGGGACAGTCGCAGCGACTTGTAGGAGGCAAACTAAGGCAAGGAAATAATCTGTGGTGCAATCTTGTGGAAGCTGCCCATGGGGTTGGCCTCCTGGGATGGAAATCTTGTAACATGGATTTGAGGAACAAAGCATATGCTTGTTTGCAAATGAATGTCAGCAAAATCCAGTTTGCTGCAACTCTTGTATGTGTGTGACATTTTATGCAGAGGAATTTCCATTCTCAAGAGAAGCGGGGGCAGGGGAGGCCACTGCTTTGTGGAAGAGCATGAGATGCCGAGGGGTCCCAGATTCAGTCCTCAGCAGCATCTCTAGGCAAGGCTGTGGGAGACCCTGGAAAGCAGCTGCCAGTCAGTGCAACCAAGACTGAGATAGAGGCCAAAGAGCCTGGCTTGGTATAAGACAAAGCTGTTCATGTACAGCCCTATGAAAACCTTCCACTCAGCTCTGAGGATCTGGAGTCACCTCCTCACCCCAACATTAGTTTAGAACACATACACACACAAAAAGAAAAAGCAATTTATTCATTCACACATCAGTGCCCAACCCACCTCTCTCTACTTCACACAGACACACGTTTTGCAAATTAGTACCTGCAAATGTGATGGGGAACTAGATGTAACTCAGTGGCTTTTAAGTTTACAGTCCCTATCAAACCAGCTCCATGTACTTGGCAGGAGTTCTAGGATGGGAGGTAGGAATCAGAAATGGTCTGAGTTCTCTGGATATCTCTTGATATAACTCCCAGATATTCCAAGTCCTTTCTAAAGTTTGCTGGCATAGATTTTGTAGTTTGTTCATCACCTGTCTGTTATTACTTCTCTTGATTTCATCATAGACTGATTCCCCAAGATTTGTTTTATTTCAGCTGCCACTGTTGTTGTCCGTCTTATGTGCCTATCCCCAATGTGCGCTTCCTGCATTGAGTGGGTGGTCATGGGGTCTTTGTTGCTCTTTGTGTAGCCTGCCTGGGCCACCAGTGGAAGATGATCTTGCCTTCCACATAAAATAGTTGATTTTTTTAGTAAATAGCATGTGACACAAAGATGTAATCCATCACACTGCCCCCATTCTTGGATATTACAGAGATTCTGGGATATCCTTTACAGAGCAAATAGCTCTACAATGTGTGATTTGCATGGTTTGCTTTCCTTCTGATGTGATTCTCTACACAGTGACTCAAATCTGGGCCCAAGCACCTTGCCTTGTGTGCCAAAATTCTTGGCTTGCTGGGGCAGAGAACCATTGCGCCTCCTGCAGGTGGTCAGAGGGGGGCTAATGCAGCTGCCAAGTCAGAAGGGATATAAGCAGTGTTAGAAACTCAGATATATAAGCTAATCATAGAGTTGGAAGAGACCCTGAGGATCATTTAGTCCAACCCACTGCAGTGTAGGAACATGCAGCTGTCCAATATGGGGATCGAACCTGTGACCTTGCTGTTATCAGCACCATGCTGTAACCAGTTGAGCTATCACCAAATGGCACCTTAAACCTAGGTTGCAGTCACCACCATGGTATGTATAGGTGCCATTTCTACCCCCAGTGGGGTATGGTTCATCATCATCATCATCATCATCTCATTTCTGTACCGCTTTATATTTTAAAGAAAAAAATCTCAAGGTATTTTACAACACATTAAAACATCAAATGAAACAATCCGGAATAAAACAATTTCAAGCTTCCAGGAAAATATTTCAGATCCTTCTCTAATTGACATTTTGCTTTCCCCATAGTTATTTACTTACCGTACTTAATTTCTATAGCTACCCCCATGGAAGAACTACTCTAGAAAGCCAACATGGTTAGACCTGGCAGATCAGGGTTCAAATCCCCACTGAGTCATGAAGCTCACTGGGTGACCTTGGGTCAGTCACAGCCTCTTAACCTACCTCACAGGGTTGTTGTAGGGCAGGCTTCCTCAACCTTGGCCCTCCAGATGTTTTGGCCTACAACTCCCATGATCCCTAGCTAGCAGGACCAGTGGTCAGGGATGCTGGGAATTGTAGTCTCAAAATATCTGGAGGGCCGAGGTTGAGGAATCCTGTTGTAGGGATTAACTGAGGAGGGGGCGAACCCTTGGAGAAAAGGGTGGGATATAAATGCAATAAATAAGCTCTTCTACTTACCTGCTTAAGAAAGCTGGAGGGGCCAGCCGGGTGGAGATGTCAGTTGGCCACCTGGCACCCAGAGATCTATGTTGTTGCAATTGGACCTGCACCAGTCGCAAAATGTGCCTGGCTCCTGGCTAATTTCTAACACTGGATGCAACGGACCCGTTGGACTCCATCTGGTTCTAGAAAACTGGTGGCTCCAAGCTACCTTGTCAGTGTGAGCGACCCATCACTCAGGCTGCCTTGGAGTTCTTCTTCCTTTCTGTTCCTGCTGGCCAGTGTGGTGTAGTGGTTAAGAGCAGTAGACTCGTAATCTGGTGAACCGGGTTCGATTCTCTGCTCCTCCACATGCAGCTGCTGGGTGACCTTGGGCCAGTCACACTTCTCTGAAGTCTCTCAGCCCCACTCACCTCACAGAGTGTTTGTTGTGGGGGAGGAAGGGAAAGGAGAACGTTAGCCGCTTTGAGACTCCTTCAGGTAGTGATAAAGTGGGATATCAAATCCAAACTCTTCTTCTCCTTCTTCTCCAGGCCAGTGGGAGGATCAGGCATGAGTTCTGTACTGGCAGAATTAGAGCAGTGTGGGATTAGCATCCTCACTGGGGTGTGTGTGTGAGTGGTAGTCCATCATAACTAATGTACAAAATGTATCCCTGGGTGCCAGTTACTCCAGCTGCCCTCAGCGTCTAGGCTCTGCTTTTTTCCTTGCCTCTTTTTGGAATTGTGCAATACCAAGTCAGTTGCTCAGATTGCAGTGTCCTCAAACCTAAGAGCTTCAGTCTTGCCGCTGAACTCCACTGTGGTACCTACTTTTTGGTGATGAACTTTGGAGAGCAGGCTAGTGTAGAAAACTCTGCTTCTGTTTCAGCTCTTGCATACATGCACAGATTTGGGGGAGGATTGTACCACACAGTGCATGCTAACGGGCTTATTTGAACTGCTCTTTCTGCTCCAAGGAGACTGACTTTTGAGGAGAGAGGGGCTTGTTAAAATCACAGAGCAAAGCCTCGGCTGTCTTTCTTGCGCACCCAAAGAGCAGAACCCGCCTGATGGACAGACAAGGAGAGTAAGCCGGCCTGACAGATTTTCGGGGGGGGGAGGGACAGGTTCCGTTGCAGCTGCTCAAGTCTTTGCCTTTGGCTGCAGATCCAGCCATTAGAAAAGGGTTGGTTTTTTTTAAAGACAGAGGCAAGATTAAATTTCAGGTGCCTGTGGAAGTGTGCATTGCACCACACATTCTTCTGCTGCCCGTGTTGGCACGGCTGGCCTTAGACATTTTGCTGCCTGAGGCAAAGATGGAGGAGACGGCGACTGAGGGCTGCTAGCCGTGATGGCTGCCCTCTGTCTCTGCTGTTGGAGGCACAAATGCTTCTGAATGTCGATTGCTTGAGACCGGTTGCTTATGTTCTTATGCTCCAGCTCCATTCCATGGATGGGCAGTTGGCACTTACGTCCACACTGGCGTGGGGTGCCCTTCTCCAGCCCACCTGATGCAACAGACTAGGTGAAGGGCTCCAGAACAGGCCAGGGAGGCCACAGAGCCAGTGTGATGTCGTGGTTAGAGTGGGGAGAGGCCAGAGTTTGAATTCCCACTCGTCCGTGAAGCTCACTTGGGCCAGGCATTGCCTCCCAGCCTAACCTTCCTTGCAGGGCTGTTGTGAGGATAAAATGGGGAGGAGGAGAACAGTGTATGAGCTTTTGGGGAGAAAGGTGGGAAAAGCTGGGCAGCTCAGGAGGAACAACGGGGATTGGCCCTGCCACCACTTGCCGCCTGAAGCAGTTGCCTCTCTCTGCCTCATGGTAGGGCTTGTTCTGCATGTGGGAACAAGACGCCAACTAAAATGCAACTGGGAGGCTTCAGACACCTTTAGTGTCTTAAATACTGTTCAGAGCAATAACTTTATTATTATTACCCTCAGGATATGTCTGTAAATTACCTTGTTTACTTGTACCTGGGCTTTGCCCACAGGTGATACTGGCAGGAAAATATGAGGAGTCCCACATGAGGACCAGCTTTCCTTTCGGTTAGGTTTGAGTTTTGTTGTTGTCTTTCCTCCAAGATGTTCAGAACACTGTATGCAGAGTTCTCCCCTTTTTGCACAGCAGCCTTGTGAGGTTGGCTAGTCATGCAGATGTGCAGGGAGGGGGCTGGTCCAAGGTTAATCAGCTGGTTTTATTGCTGGCTGGGGGATTTGAACCCAGATACCGTTACTTTGACAATCCCTGATGCACCTAAAATGTGGATTGATCATTTGAACTTCTCACCCCTCTCATTCAAGCAAGAGAGGAACTGCTTATAATTTTCATTTTAAAAAAATGTATCTTAATCCCTCCCTTGAGGCACAGTTTGCAATTTGCAATCATGCATCAAAAAAAGTTTAACCCCGGCTTGTAATTTTGACCATGTCATGGAAGTTCTAGCCAGTTTATTAAAGAGAATGGAATTCTGTTTAGAGTTTTGTCTTGCCTCGTTTTGAGTGGATGCAGTCGGGGGGGGGGGGTTGATACTACATAACTATAATTAATTTTTTTTATACCCTGTCATGTTTCCCAAAGAGCAATTAGTTCTTTAATAACTTGATGAGCTGTAATTAAAGGGCAGCGCACCTCGGTGTCCCTGGGTGGGCAAGAGATAGGTAACCCTCTTCGTTCCTTTCTTACTTGCTTGGAAAAAGCCGGGGGGTGTGTGCTCTGATTTAACTTGACACAACAGCAAGAACTGACGACTGGAATCCAGAACTAGCCTGCAAGTATGAATGGCACTGTGATAGGAACCTTCCCCGTTTGCCAAGGCAAGCTCATAGCTGGTTGCTTTTTGCCCATCTGACTTTTTTGCTTCGTTTTTCAATCTAAAATAATGTCGCACTGCAACATGGGCTAAAAGTTGGTTTGTGTCATATGGTTGCTGCATAACAGAGTGACTTCAGAACATAAGAATGCGGCAGCTAGACTGGTGACTGGGAGCGACCGCTGGGACCATATAACACCAGTCTTGAAAGACCTACATTGGCTCCCAGTAAGTTTCCGAGCACAATTCAAAGTGTTGGTGCTGACCTTTAAAGCCCTAAATGGCCTCGGCCCAGTATACCTGAAGGAGCGTCTCCACCCCCATCGTTCAGCCTGGACACTGAGGACCAGCTCCGAGGGCCTTCTAGCAGTTCCCTCACTGCGAGAAGTGAGGTTACAGGGAACCAGGAAGACGGCCTTCTTGGTAGCGGCACCCGCCCTGTGAAATGCCCTCCCACCAGATATCAAGGAGGTAAAGAACTACACAACTTAGAAGACATCTGAAGGCAGCCTTGTATCAGGAAGTTTTTTTAATGTTCGATGTTTTATTATGTTTTTATATATGCTGTAAGCTGCCCAAAGTGGCTGGCGAAACTCAGCCAGATGAGCAGGGGCAGGGAATACTACTGCTAGTAGTAGCCTACTGAATCAGGCCAATGGTCCACCAGTTGTCTGCATGGAAGCCACAAGCAGGATTTGAGTATAAGAGCCCTCTCTCCTCTGTGGGTTTCCAGCAACTGCTATTCAGAAGTATTACTGCCTCATGTCCACCATGAATTTGTCCAGTGCTCTTTTAAAGCTGCCCAGGTTGGTGGCTGTTGCTGCCTCCCTGGTGTGCGAGTGAGTTTCATAGTTTAACTATGCGCTGCATGAAGAAGTTCTCTCTTTGATCAGTCCTGAATCTTCCAACATCATTGCATGTCCACAGGTTCTAGAATTATAGGAGGACGAGAAAAAAATCTTCAGTATCCACTTTCTCCACGCCGGGCATAATTTTATAAACTTCTGTCATTCCTCCTCTTACTTGCCTTTTCTCTAAACTGCAAAGTCCCAAACGCTGCAGCTGCTCCTCATAAGAGACTTGGGTAACATTAGCCCTGATCCAGCAAGCAAGGTAGCTGGGGAGCTGCATCTGCGTGAATTCCCTTTTTGGATCAGGACCCCCCATGCAGGCTGTGTGTGGATAAAAGAAAGTTGTTCTTTACACAATGCATACTTGAGCTCTGGAACTCGCTCCCACAGTGAGGGCCACCAACTTGGATTGGATGGCTTTAAAAGAGCACCAGACAAGTTCATAGAGGCTGCTAGCCATGGTGGCTGGCTATGCTTTGCTTCCACAGTCAGAGGCAGCAGTGACTCTGCCTGTTAGTTGCTCAGAATCACAGAAGAGGAGAATGCTCTTGCGCTTTGGTCCTGCTTGCAGGCTTCCCATGGGCATTTAGTTGGTGAGAGCAGGGCGCTGGACTAGGTGGGCCATTGACTTGACCCAATGGGACTCTGTGTTCCTAGATTCTTATTCAGGGCCAGATCCGTGTTGAGTATTCCCTGGGTTGGCACATATTGAGGGTGGCAGTGGCTGTGCACAGCCCTACCATTTTCTAACTTTGTATCAGTCCTCATTTAATACAAGAGAGCTAGGAGTTTCTTTATTTATCCAGAACAGGAAAATCCAGCGAACAATGGAACAGCCAGGCCTTGTCTTGATTACTTAGGATTTCCTCTAGGTTGACTGACTTGCTGCCTCAATCGGCACGCCTCCCCTGAAACGTTTTTAACAGCAATCTGTAGGAAGAGGCATTTTCAAGAGAAAGAGCACAGTGGCCCTTCCATCCCATTTGGCTTAAATTAAATCCCTGCTGACTACAATGCAAATGAGACTTGGAACTGATGTAAGTGGACACTCATTGCCCTTGTGAAGCCCTTGAATAATAGAATCAGCCCTCCAGAGCAAATGCAATTAATTGGAGAGCAGGACGGTGATGGGTCAATGGAAGTTACATTTAATCAATAAGCCTCCGTCTGAAAAGTTATTGCGCAGGCACTCAGGAATCAAGTGGGATCCTTGTCTCGACTTAGGGTGGAGCTACATTGCCATACCTGCCACACTGGCACAATGAAGGCTTTGAAACCCTCGGGACTTGGCCATGGTTGTGGTCCTGTTGAGGGTGGTTCTGGTTCTTGTGCAGAAGGTGGGGTCTCCTAGCTGTCAGAGGTGGGGATGACTTGAGGCACTTCCATCATTACAGACTACAGCTCCCATCAGCCTCCAGCCAGAATGGCCAGTGGTCAGGGATGATGGGAGTTGGAGTCAATCACCCTTGGAGTTAGCAACTCCTGTTTGGGCCCCCTGCCTTCAGCCACAAGAAAACCTCTAATGTGACCATTCCCAGGCTACAGGCTTGATTTCATTGCAAAGGTTCTCCTTTCTTTTATTAATGGGGAGGGAGAGCTTTTCCCTAACTGCTCATGCAGGTTAAGTGAATGTGATTCTGCAATGGGTAAGCGCTACTTATATATGAAACATGCTGCACTGCATTTAATGCAACTTTTATGATGAAAATGTCATGCATTCTGAAAAAAAATGCTTGCTAGGAAGAACAATTAAATAGAGCAGTGCTTCTTGAAATTCTGAGTTGTTAAAAGGAGCAGCGATTGAATTTGGAGATTGAGAATGTGAAGGTCTCTGGCAAAGCACGCGTAGTTGAAGAGTTATGTCTTGAGCATACGGGCTGTGTGTGTTTTGCCCATTGATATACAGTGGTACCTCGGGTTAAGAACTTAATTCGTTCCAGAGGTCCATTCTTAACATGAAACTGTTCTTAACCTGAAGACCACTTTAGCTAATGGGGCCTCCTGCTGCCGCCGCGCTGCCAGAACACGATTTCTGTTCTCATCCTGAAGCAAAGTTCTTAACCCGAGGTAATATTTCTGGGTTAGTGGAGTCTGTAATCTGAAGCGTATGTAACCTGAGGTACCACTGTATAGATGTTGTTGGCATCTGTCTGTCTCGAGAGACAATGGAGTGCACCTCTGGAGGTGAAGCCAAACCACTGCATTAGCAGCACTGAAGTGACCTCCCCGGGGCACAATCCTGGCCAGTGTATATGGAGGTCCTAGGCTGCCCTGAAAACGAGACACCCCCCCCCAAGCCTCACTAATGTGGTTCAAAGAGAAGCAGAGCAAGACATTTAGCTGCAGGAGTTGCTGGAAGCAGTGTTAGAAACGGGTAGAAAAGCTAGGAGCCAAATGGCTTCTAGGACCTGGGTTGTGGGCACCAAAACAGAATGTCTAGTTGCTGGGGGGGGGGGAGGTTGGCAACACTTTTAATTTATTTTTTTGATAAGGATGAATTAATATGCAATTCACAAAAGTGACACATTGTTAATATCACATTTTTAGTAGAAATTGTTAATACATGTTTAATTTGGTGTTTACAATAAAAATATTGGTACCATACTTTAGTTTTCAAAACACTTTACTCTTTATTGTCTATCCTTAACATATAACAGATTCCATTATTAGTGAAAATAATATGCACCTACTGATGCATGTAAGTATCTGGCCATGGCTGTAGCAAAGAACTCCCACTGAGTGGTCAAGTGCCTGGTTTGCAGGCAGGTCTGAGGTTCATCCCCCAATGGCATCTCCAGGTTGGGTGAGGAGAGCCTGACAGTGTTGATCCGACTCAGTATAAATCAGCTTTGTATGTTTTTAAGGCAGCCCTTTAGTCAAAACCTTGAGGACTGGAGTCTTACTTCTAGCTCAGCTCCATGGTGGAGCTCCTCTGGCTTTGCCTGCGGGTTCAGTCCCTGACAGTGTGGACAGTCCTGAGCTAAATCGGCCAATAGTCTGACTCCTGGCTTCAAGCAGCGCTAACGTTTTAGTGGGAGCAGGAGAAATCCCAAATCTTTGCCAATGGCAACATTTTGACGGGTTCTTCTCAATACACTCCTGTAATTTTCTTGGATTAGCTGTTGCATGCTGCAGGCAAGAATCAGAACCTCCATGGAATAGACATTTAGGTTCAGAGATATTTCCCAGTGGACCTTGAGAAATTCAGTAACAATGTGGGCTCAAGCAGGTGTTGCACATCAAGGTTCTCGCTACAGAAAAACTGAAAACACAGTCCTCCCAAGACCAACTAATCTGATGATTGTATATCCGGAACAGAGACAGTTTGGAATGGATTTCATGCAGCTGATGTTTGGGACAGCTGTGCTTTCTTGTAACAGTTGAAGCAGGAGGGGGGAAGAGAACAGTCCTTGCCAAAGAGCACCTGTGTGAAGCATTTAAACTGTCCAGAGAAGCATAAGCCATTTAGCAGGGTCTTTGCCAATGTGCCCATTTACCCATGAAGATGGTGTACCTTAGGCTGCTCCACAACTTTCAGGTTTTGAATTATGGCAGCCCTAGCTGGGTTTTCAGAGCTGCCGTTACATCTCACAGGGATGTGCCCAGGCGGGGAATCTCTTTATTTGTGCCTAAGTTCTCTAAAGTCTGAAGACAGATTAAATTTTGCAAACAGGTGAATACATTTCTTTGAACAACCTGCTTTGATTGCAAGAGTTGCTTTCCTGTGGCAGCTAAGGCCTTTGTTGGCACAATACATTGAAAGCAGTATCATGTCACTTTAAACAGTCAGGGCTTCCGCCATGGAATCCTGGGAACTGTAGTTTGTTAAGGGCAGTGTTAGAAATTGGCCAGGTGCATTTTGCTACTGGCGCGGGTCCAATTGCGACCACATGGAGATCTCTGGATGACAGGTTAGCAACTGACAACTCCATCTGGCTGGCACCTCCAACCTTCTTAAGCAGGTCAGCAGAAGAGCTTATTTACTCCCCCAAGGAGTCCATGGTTCACCCCTCCTCAGTTAAGGCCTACAACAACCCTGTGAGGTAGGCTAAGAGGTTGTGACTGGCTTCATGACTCAGTGGGGATTTGAACCCTGATCTCCCAGGTACTAGTCCAACATTCTAACCACTACACCCCACTGACTTCCGAAGGTATTTCTGCTATGGGGCAGCTCTATAAATAAAGTAGGTAAATAAATATGGGAAAAGCAAAATGTCACTTAAGAGAAGGATCAGAAATATTTTCTGAGATTTTTTCTTTAAAATATCAAGCAGCATAGAAAATAATAGTGATAAATATCATTGCAAAAACAAAAATGGGGTCTAGATATTCAGTCATGGCAACCGTAACCTAAGTCTAAGGTGTTATTTGGCAATTTATATATCTGAGTTTCTAAAATTGGTTAAGGGTGCTGAGGCTGGTTTAACAGCCAGGCCCTGTTCCATGGGACCACTGGGGATTGTAGCCCTGGAAGGGGAACAGGGGTATGCAGGTGGCGCTGTGGGTTAAACCACTGTGCTGCTTGGGCTTGCTGATTGAAAGGTCGGCGGTTCGAATCCCCACGATGGGGTGAGCTCCCGTTGTTTAGTTCCAGCTCCTGCCAACCTAGCAGTTCGAAAGCACGTGAAAGTGCAAGTAGATAAATAGGTACCGCTCCGGCGGGAAGGTAAACTGCGTTTCTGTGCGCTGCTCTGGTTCACCAGAAGCGGCTTAGTCATGCTGGCCACATGACCCGGAAGCTGTACGCCGGCTCCCTCGGCCAATAAAGCAAGATGAGCGCTGCAACCCCAGAGTTGTTCATGACTGGATTTAATTGTCAGGAGTCCCTTTACCTTTAAGGGGAACAGGAGTCTCTGAGCAAATGTTGGGGGTACTTCTAGCCACCAAGGACACCTGAACCTCCACTGGCAGAGATGGATCCAGGAGCACCCCCAACATTTGCTCAGAGACTCCTGTTGGTAAGGCAGCTAGCGTTGTCCATGGGTCAGGATAGCTTGACCACAGTTGTCCATACAGTGGTAACCTCACAGTTAGATTACTGCAATGCGCTCTATGTGGGACCACCCTTGGGGTTTGCCCAGAGGCAGCCTTGGATGCAGAACACAATGGCTAGGTTGCTTGTGGGAAGCAAACTACATGCAGCATATAATCCCTTGCTTGTGGGATTTGCAGTGGCTGCCAGTCTCCTGTTGGACCAAATTCTGACACTAGCATACAAGGCTCTATATGGCTCAGAAACATGTTACTTGAGAGACCCACTTATCCCTCAAGCACTGAGTAGATCACTGCAGTCTGTGGGAGAGTTTCTCCTGCAAGTTCTAAAGATCTCAGGCGCCTGCTCCTTAGTAACTCGGAGCAGGGATTTTTAGTGTGGCTGCCCCTGTTCTGTAGAGCAGCTTCCCTGTTGAAATATAACAGATACCTACTCTCTGTACTTTCCAGAAACAGTTGCAGACATTTTTCTTCCAGCAGGCTTTCCCAGATGGATGGATGGGTCTTTGCCATGAGTGTCTGTTCTGAATTGGGGTTTGGTGGTTTTTAACTCCCCCCCTCCCTTTTGCTGTTGTACATTGTGTTGAAACCATTGTGTAGAATGGTGAATTTATTAGTACCAGGCTAGGCATGGAAGTCAGCGTCCACCTCAGTCATCATTCATATATATATATCTTCATCTTACCTTTCCCGCCCCGACCTGGCCACAGTGAGCCATGCGACGGTCATCTCCAGGCTTGACTACTGTAATTCGCTCTACGCGGGGCTGTCCTTGAAGCTGTCCCAGAAACTCCAGCGGGTGCAGAATGCTGCAGCGAGGCTCCTCACGGGGTCTCTGCCATGGGAACATATTCACCCAGTGCTTTTCAAGCTGCACTGGCTCCCGGTGGAGTACAGGGTCAGATTTAAGGTGCTGCTTTTGACCTTAAAAGCCCTTCACGGCCTAGGACCCTCGTACCTACGGGACCGCCTCTCCTGGTATGCCCCACGGAGAGCCTCAAGGTCCATAAATAACAACACCCTAGAGGTCCCAAGCCCTAAGGAAGTTAGATTGGCCTCAACCAGAGCCAGGGCCTTTTCAACACTGGCCCCGGCCTGGTGGAACGCTCTGCCTCATGAGACCAGGGCCCTGCAGGATCTGAGTTGTTCCGCCTGGCCTTTGGCTTGGAGCCAATTTGATTCCCTCCCTCTCTTTCTTTTTTCCTTTCCTTCTCCTCCTGTGATGGGGCTACATTTTAATATTTTAATATTTTAATGTTGTATTTTAATTTTGTTTTTAAGTTGTAATCATTCAACTTGTTTTTATTATTGCTTGTAAGCCGCTCTGAGCCTGGCCTTGGCTGGGGAGGGCAGGGTATAAATAAAAATTATTATTATTATTATTATTATTATTATTATTATTATTATATATCACTATCTGTTTTTAGGTGCCAGGGGAAAAACATTCTTCTGCACCGAGGCCCTTAGGTCTTAACTTCCTGTTTATAGGTGGGGTGGATGGGTGGAGATGGGGGTGGATTGCATGTTTTAGATTGTTTTCTCCTTGTTTTTAAAGTTCATTTTTGTAAATCGCCTTGAGTTTCATTATATGTTTTAAAGAGGACAATTAAATAATTAACATGAACTGGAGGGGCTCTATCCTTTTGGGGTATTTTTTGCCTCAGGCAGGACTGGACAGGAGCAGATTTATGCTGTGGTTTTCCTTGGTTTCTAGTCGTTCATTTCAAAGCTAGTTGAATTGTGAAGTTCAGGGAAAGTGGATGCAGCTCAAAGCGAAGATTCGCAAGGGGCTGTTTCGATTTATTTTTTCTTAAGATGCTTTACTGGACATGATGAGCCCCTGCAGGTTGCAAGAAGAGCGTTTGTCCAAAGTGCCGTCAGTTCATATTTCCTCACCTCACTCCGATTGTCTTAGCATCTTGGGTCATTGACTAAAGCACATAATTGGCCCAGAGGTGCCTGTTAGTTTTATCCTTAATGGTGAACCAAAGACGACGCATGAGTTGGATTGCCTTTTATGGATGAAATTTTCAGCTGCTGAGCTGGGAAAAAATTCAAAGGGAAAAGTAACAGGCGGTGCTAAATCAGCTTTTTTAGAGCTTAAATGTTCAGTTTAACACCTATCAGTAAAGAGAACTTTCTTTATCTTGCTGTATCAGTTCTGTTGTTTTGCAAAATTGCACAGCTGAAATGTGTTTTTGTGTGTTCATATGCTGCCACTCTGCATGTGGAAATGAATAATGTAGGACTACTGTTGACAAGGGGTGAAGGCTGCATTTTTTTGGGGGGGGGACCAATTGTGCATCTTTTTTTTAAAACTGTTCTTCACTGAGCCAAGAAGAGGCTTTTTGCTAGCTCAGCTTCCTGTTTCTTAGATTGCAGCAAAATCCCTTTCTTGACCATTGAGAGATCACAGTGAACTATGACATGGGCATTTGAAGGACAAGTCTCTGCTTCAAGTTCAGCTGCTCCTTCTAACCAATTTCAGGGGTGCCAGGTGAGAAATTTTGTTGCTCACCAACAAATTAGTTGCGCAGCAGGAGTTGGCACCTGACAATGGAAGCCCTCTGTGAGCTGTCAGTTGAGACCTCTAGCGAGGGTGGGCTGCCCCTCCCCCAACTCCCTGTTGGGTGGGGGAGGGAAAAGGTATGGGGAATAAGCTAATGGCAGAGTGGAAACGGGGGTTCCCCCTTCTCATTCTGGTCCCATGCACCAAGGGCTTCACCCCTGCCCACTACTGGCATCCAGCCTGCCATGGACTGGCTAGATGCAGGGGAGCGGGGGGGGGCACCAAATGGGGAACCCTCCAGGGAACCCCCAAGAATACCCTTGGTGTTCCACTGCCCCAGGTGGCTGCCTCATGGGCAGGTCAGCCCTGAAGTTAGAATCCATCAGCTTCAGCCAGCACGGCCAGTGTTTAGAGAGGATGGCAGTAGGACATCGCGGTTTGGCGATAAACCACGATGTTGAAACAAGGTGCATTGGCTGACAAGCCGTGGGGTGAAACTGCCTTAGCTCTCACTGCCGGAGCTGAGGCACTTTCACCCCAGCACCTCGCAGGCTGGGGCCAATGCAGCTGGCCCCCGCCTGCTGCTCAGCTGGGGGGCAGAAGGCTCCTGCCTGACCCCAGGGTCCCTGGCGCTCATTCGCAAGCAGAAAGAATGCCGGGGATCCTTCCTGAGGCTCCCTTCACCAGTGCAGGTGGCAGGTGAGCTATCTCTCTCGCTCACCCCCCCCCCATTCACCAAAGACAGACCAGGCGTCACCTTTGTCCATGTGGGTCATTCACCCTGGGAGGAAAGACTCAGCCCACCCTCCCTGGGCAAAATCCGCAAGTAGGGCTGCCTGACGCTGCTGGTGCAGCAGTTACACCGCCTGGCCCATGCCCTGACTCCCATGCCAGGCCCTGGAGGCAGGGGCACGGGCCTTACTCAGCCACAGCTGCCTTGGCAGAAAGGGTGGAGCTTAACGGAGTCCACAGCCCACTGCCGGCTTGTGTGAACCAGAAGCAACATGAAGGATCCTGATCCTGCCCCAATCCTGATCTTGCTGGTGTGCAAGCAGGAGCCAGATCAGGGCCAGCTCAGCTGGGGAGAAGGGGCACCTTGACGGAGCCCCCACCCTGCCGCTGGCTCATGCAAGCCAGTGGCGGGTCGGGGGCTCTGTAAAACTGCTTGGCTGAGGCCAGGGCAATGGCACGCTCCTCAGCCAAGCTGTTTAAAGAGGCAAAGGGAGGAACAAGCTGTATAGGCACCTCGCCAGTGCAGCTTCTTTCTCCCTCTGCCGGTATGAGGGCAGACGATGGCGGTTTCACTCAGCGCTATATCGCTGGTGAAACCGCCGCCTTCTGAGTCCCTCTGCTACCAGCGCCAAGGGAGAAACAAGCTGCCCACAGCGGAGCCTTGCCAAGGAGCGCCCGGCTGCAGCTTGTTTCTCCCTTGGCGCTGGCATTGATATGCTGCTGAGTGAAACTGTCATCACGGTCTGCCCCTCATACCAGTCCTGGGTGATATATTGATATATTGCCCAGGCCTAGATGGGAATTGTGGTACAACAACATCTGGAGGGCACCAGGTTGGGGAAGGCTCATTTATATAGATTTCCAGGCCACGCTTCATACTGGATGCGGGGCTCAGGATTTGTCCTTCTCCTCCTCCTGCTGCTGCTGCTGGCTGGCTATAGGCCTGGCCTGGCGTTTTCTTATCTTCCCGGGTCTGACTTAAAAGCGTCATGGTGTTTCCCTGCACTGCCATTCTATTTTGTTGCATTCTCAGGAAAATATGCATGTCGGAAATGCTCTTCTCAAATTTCCTCTTTAAAAATTACTTTTTAAAGACAGACAATGCACAAAGCCATCTTTGACACTTGGCTGTGCATCTGGAATTACGGAAATGGGAAAGAAAGATCACATTGTTGGGATTCCGGAAGGCTGCACTTGGGCTGACGTCAGGATAACAATAAGGGGTCTTCGCCATTGTCCAGCCATCAACAATAGCCTGTCTGTGTGGAGTGTGGGAGCCTCTGGCATGGCCTCTTACCAGGCGGATATTGATCCTTCTTGGAGAGTGTTGCAATCGCACAGGGTCCCCGGACGTTTCACCGTCTATTGATCGCTGTGCCACCACTTTATTTCTCGCTGCCACCCCCCAGGCCCTACCTGGTACAATACTGAGTCCAGTCAGGGTTAAACTGGAACATAAACTTCTGTTTATTTATTGCAGTTTAACAAGCGTGTGGTTTCATAAATGGTATCAGTCAATTTCAATCATTGGTTGCCTATCCAGACCTATAACTTCCGCTACCTGCTCTCACTCACTAAACCACCCCTCAGATATTTACTTCTCTTCCTAGCCCCTAACTGTTCCTCACTCAGCTTATTTCTCTACACTAACTCAACCTGCCCACAGACTCTCTCCCAATTCACTCCCACTCCAACCAACCACCCAACAAACTCCTCCTTCACCCCTCCCAGAGCTGGTTTTATAGTCCCTCTGACTCCACCCCCTGGGTTCTGATAGGGTAACTTGTTTTAACTATTTCACCTCCAGCACTCTCATATGTTAACGTCACAGAGAGATTCTACTCCACTTCTGTTTAGCTGCAAGCAGAGGAGGCAGAGGCCCCATCTGCACTATGCATTTGAAGCTGGCTTCCTCCAAAAGCACCCTGGGAACTGTAGTTCATTAAGAATGGTAAGACTTCCTGTTCCCCGGGAACTTTGGGGATTGTAGCTCTTTTTGAGGGGGAAGAGGGGCTTCCTAACAACTCTGATCACCCTTAATGAACTACAATTCCCAGGATGCTTTGGGGTCCTGTCTCTTGCGCTGAGCCTCTTGGCTGCTTGAAGCAGGAAGGAGAAAACAGGCAAGGGCCAAAGAAGGCAGCTGATTTTGTGGGGGGGGGGTGTCTATGGAAGGGGGTGAAGGAGGAGAATGATAAAGGTCAAATGAAGGATTTGTAGATTGGGGAAGACTCCAAGAAAAGAAAAACTGAGGGGAAATCTGGGCAAAGGTGAATGGGAAATGGAGATGTAAGAAGCCCTCAACTTACCTAAATATTTCAAATACCGTATTTTTCGCTCTATAGGACGCACCTTTTCCCCTCCAAAAATTGAGGGGAAATGTGTGTGCGTCCTATGGAGCGAATGCAGGCTTCAGCGATAGCAACGGGAAGCCTCCGAAGCGCAGAGGGAGCGCTCCCTCCGTGCTCCAAAGGCTTCGCGTTGCTTTCGCTGAAGCCTGGAGAGCGAGAGGCGTCGGTGCGCACCGACCCCTCTCGCTCTGGAGGCTTCAGGGATAGCCGCGCACAGCCCCTCCGGCAGGGAGAAGCTGCATGGGGCTATGGTTTCTTTAGCCCAGCGCAGCTTGACCCAGGAGGGAGAGGTTGCGTGGGGCTAAAGAGGAAGCCAAAGCAGCCAGCGGGATGGATCCTTGACTTGTGACATAGCCGTGCACAACCCCTCCGGCAGGGAGAGGTTGCGCGCATCCCAGCTCTTTGGGGCTGGGGGGGAAATAAGATTATTTTTCTTGATTTCCCCCCCTAAAAACTGGGTGCGCCCTATGGTCCGGTGCACCCTATGGAGCAAAAAATACGGTAACTAGCCGTGTCTGCCTAATTAGAGATTCTTTGTTCATTGTGTCATTGAACAATTTGTTTGTGAGATTTTTGTTTTGCACGTATCTGTAGGAAGTCCTTCCAGCATCACAGGTAATTTGACATAATGATAAATGACTTTACTTAGAAAAGCCAGCAATTATAAACATTTTTTAAAAGTGTACTACAGAGTTTTCTTTAAGTCAGTGCTAGAAACTAAGATAAATGAATGAATTGCCAAATGGCACCTACACCTAGGTTACGGTTGCCACAACAGAATGGCTAGGCCCCGTTGTTGTTTAAAATGACATTTATTTCTTTTTCTATTAATTTAATTTCTATGCTGCTTGATATGTTGAAGAAAAAATCTCAAAGTGATTTCCAACACGTTAATACATCAAATAAAACAATCCAGAATAAAAAAAACAAGCTTCCAGGGAAATATTTCAGATTCTTTTCTCTAAGTGACATTTTGCTTTCCTCATATTTATTTCTCTACTTCATTCATACTACTTCATTTTGCCCCATAGCAGAAGTACTCTAGGAAGGCAGACTAGTGTCAGACTAGGACCTGGAAGACCAGGGTTCAAGTACCCAGAGTCATGAAGTTCACTGGGTGACCTTGGGCCAGTCACAGCCTCTTAACCTGCCTCACAGGGTCATTGTAGGGCTTAACTGAGGTGGGGATGAATCATGTGTTCCTTGGAGAAAAAGGTGGGATATAAATGCAATAAATAAGCACTTCTGCTGACCTGCTTAAGAAAGCTGGAGGGGTCAGCCAGATGGAGATGTCAGTTGGACCAGCGCCAGTCACAAACGTGCCTGGTGCCTGGCTAATGCCTAACATTGCTTTAAATTCGTGAATTGTATGAAAATGATGTTAGAAAAGAATGAAAGTGTTGGATCCAGCCCAAAGTTGCTTTTAGGGAGCTGCTTCTTCTATACTGTTCTATACTTCTTCTATACTTCTTCTATACTTCATGGTTTACAACAATTACAACAATTAAGCAAGTGTTTTCATTGTTCGTCTTTGGGACTTACCATGGATGGGTCCTGAAGGGACGGAATGGGGCAGTTGAAGTCTGGGTCTCATAGGAAACTGTGTTTGTCTATAATTACTCTTCATGTGTGTATAAACCTTTTCCTTGCATTTTTTGAATGTTGATTTTCCACTACTCCTGTACAGTCATACCTTGGGAAAAATATACTTCAGGATAAGTATTTTTGGGTTGTGCTCTGCGGCGACCCGGAAGTAACGGTTGCGCTGCTCGTGCATGCGCAGTCAAAATGCCGTCATGCGCATGCGTGGAAGTGGCAAAACGCAATCTGCAGATGCACTGTCATGTCTTATGTTCTGTTCAGGATGCGAACAGGGCTCCGGAACGGATCCCGTTCGCATCCCAAGGTACCACTGTATTGCACTTCTGCTTTGCGGATATAATGCAGACGAACCTCCTAACAAAAAGCAAACTTAAGAACTGCACCGTCCTACGTGCTCTTAGGTCACATCTTCACTTTGAGGGAAATTTCTTTGTTTCCTGGGCTGCCAGACAGTCTGATGCAAACAGTATTGCAAACTGACAGACGATCTTAAAGTGCTATAATTTTTACTCTCTGGAGTAAGCCAAGCTGACATCACTTTTGGATGCAAAATAAGCTGAAAGGGGCCAGCGGAGATTTGGTCAGGCAGCTGGGTTGAGTGCAGCTTTGCTGCCCAAATTACTCCTTGATCCAAACAAGCAGAATCTTTGGGTGTAGATGATAACGTAGTTGTAGATAAGAAGTGCCTGCTTCCACTTTTCTGATGGTGGTATAGATTGTCATGCTTCTCTTTGTGGGGTCTCTGTGCTTTTCTGAGTGGGGTTTCTCAATCATCCTGTATCCGGATCTCTTGGCTTATCATCGTTTTTCTCCTCCTTGGCACGAGGCCTTTGCTTTTAGGCCTCTGTTGTCATCCCAATAAAGTTGGCTCAAAGGGAGCAATCCTTCTGATGTCTTCTCCCATCCTTCCTCTTTTCTGGCGCAGTCCTTCGGGGGCCCCTTCCACGCCTCGTTCTCAGAAGGTGAAAGGCAGTTGTGCAGAGAGAAGATGGAGGAAGAAGCCAGCCTGGGAGCCTTGACAAGCATTTTTCATGAGGCTCACCTGCTGGGCATTTCTCCAGCACCGTGAGGATACATGGTCTTTGGTTCTCCTCCTGGCTGTGTCAGGCTGAGAAGACCACATTTTGTAGTACGGTACTTGATTAGACAGGTGGTTTGTGGCTGTTAGCTATGGTGGTCTCAGCACCATATGGCCGTGTTGGCTTCAGCTGATGGGAGTTGTAGTCCAACTGGGTTGGCAAAGGCTAGACTGTGATAAGGAATGTGTAGAGGCAGAAATTTCTCCAGATCAAAGGTTGGTAACCCAAAGGAGGGGAAGTCCATCTTGACTTGTGCTTGGACATTTTTATTTTTATTTAACAAAATTCATATACTGTTTGATTGTAATAAAACCTCTCGGCGGCTTACAAATTAAAAAAATATATAATGTTAAAATCACCAAAAAATGACTGTTAGAAATGGGTGTTGAAAACAAATAGAGGGCTGTCCTCAGTAAAGCAGGACATGTAGCCACCCTAGAGTGGCCAGCCATGTCCCACCTGGTCAGCAGGTAGCCCAGCCTGGTGATCAAACAGGGCTCCTCTGCAACCCAACCACTATTATGGCTGCTGCTTCATGCGGGATGAGGCTCGCTCCACTGGGCTGATGCCTTTCCTACCAGACAGAATCCTATTTATTCCTGGCTGTCTCCGTACAAGTTTATTTCCAGCTGCAGTCAAGTTATTCTGGGAGCCCCCCTTTTTTGAAACAAGCCTTGGCAGACTCTGCTTCTTGACTGGTCCTATATCCATCCACCTTTCTTTGATTTCAGGACTGAACGTTCTATAACGCAATGCACCAGGATGGCTTTTTCTGGTTGGGCTTTTCCCTTTTTGTTCCTGTGGTGCCTTCATCCAGCAGCTGCCATTAGGCCACCCTTCAACATGACAGCAGGTCCCCTCACACATTTTAGTTGTGTGAAGGGGGCTCTGTGACATTTTCACGTTCTGTGGGTGTATCGGAAAGAGAGGAGCCCTCTGCGTAGAGGCTTTCTGGCACCCCCAGGGTTCAGGTTGCAGGGAAGACGAATCACGCAGTGTGTACGGAGTTCTCCTCTCCAGGTAATTCATGGGCATTGGAAGACCATGCAGGTGGAGGGGGCGGGGGGGCAGTGCTGTGGGCAGAGTCAGTGGCTTGGCCTGAATCACCATTCTCAGTTTCATCTGCTTAAAGCCTTTTAATGGTGAAATGAAATCAAATAGCACATCATCATCATCATCATCATCATCATTTATTAAACTTACTAGTCTCCAAGCGACTTTCATTAAAGAAATATATATGCACATAAATAACAGGAAGGAAAGAAGGAGGATAATATAATACATTAACATTTGATATATCATAGAACTTACGGAGAAACAATACACTAACCCCATAAACAGTCGCAAAGATTAACAATATTCTAACAATAAAGCAGAACTTCCACCCAGTAACCAGCAGATAACAAAACCTCAATCTCCTCCCTAGGCCAAAAACCATTCACTTCAACCAGTGTATTTCCCCCACCCTGTGAGGGGCTGACAGCGCTAACCCTTCAAAAGATCTTGGCTTCGCATTAACAGTCCAGCAGATGGTGTTGCCCTGTCCTGGGAAGCCCGGAGTCGCAGCTCTTGGGTTCAGCACAGAGCAAGACAAGCCTCTGTCTCTCCAACTTCCAGCATGAGCCAAACTCTTTCTCACACAGGCCCCCTTGGCCTGTTGCTCTCCCTCCTAGGGTGGTGTGGCATCCAGCCAGGGGAGGGGGTGGCCAAAATGCCCTCCCTCTTCCTGGGAGAGAACCATCACATAGTTGCCCGTCGGTAGCCTAGCTCACTCCTTGAGAAGCTGATGAGAGCACTTAACTGGCTGGTTGAGGCCCTTGTCTTCCAAAGAGACTAATCTGAACTATTCAGCAGGTTTCCTCTCATGGATTCTAATCTCACAAGTTTGGAAATGACCCACAGGCATCATCCAGACTGACCCCCCACCCCAAAGTACCTATAGCGCTATTTCTCCAAGGAGTTCAAGGTGGCACACACGGTTCTCCTCATTTAATCCTCGCAGCAACCTTGTGAGGTAGGTTACACTGAGAGGCAGTGACAAGGTCCCACCCAGGGAGCTTCATGGCTGAGTAGAGATTTGAACCCTGGTACCTGAAGTCCTAGTCCCGCTCTCTAACTGCTACACCACGCTGTCTGTCTGTGTCAAGGAAGTGATTGTGTCTGCAGCAGGTGACTGAACTGAATCCACAATTGCAGGCAGATACCGTTCAAAGGACCCGGCTGGTAGGCATGCGCTTATTGTTCTTTGTGAAACATGGTTGTTTAGCTTTGCATGTGAACGTTATGAGTCCACACACAGCGATAACGTGAGCTCAGTAAGGAAACGGTCTGAGCAATGTATGTGCAGCATATCTAGGTGTGAGCCGGCCTTGGACAAGTAAGCCTGAGTGGAGTTCCGGTCATCTCTTCCCTACAAGATTGCACACTTAGTGTAAGGGCTGAAACGAGCGCCTGCATTACTGAACAGACATAAATAGCATTGCAACCTGAGAACTGCCCCAGCGTACTGTAGTACAGCAGCTAAATCTACTTTGGCAGCTCCAGGACTCACACTTTGCAGAGGGAAAAGGGCACCCAGTGGAACTTCCTTAACACTGTGGAGAATATATCCACGAATGCTACAATATATAAATGAATGTTATTGTCAGATTGGCTACCCAAAGCTGCTGAAGACCTGTGGGCTTATAGCATGCAAGCAAAGCATCTTGATCTGGGGGAGGCAGCGCTGCACCAGAAGTAACTGATGGAATAGATGGCTGGGAAATCTTCTGAAGGGGTCTTAAAAAAGCCTAGGATGCTGTTCGGTTGTTTTGCTCCTTTTGGATTCCTGATGCTCGCCTGAGCTTCTTATAAGAGGTAGGTGCTAATAGACTGATTACTTGGAAATTCCATAGCTGCAGTAAGATACTGTGTCACCAAAGTCTGATGAGCTGCATGATAATTAGGCAATTAAGTCCTGAGTGAAACTGTGTGTGTGTGTGTGTGTGTGTGTGTGTACAATAGCTGAATGGCCCATTCAGTTAAAGGGGGGGGTCTTAGTCAATTTGCATTTCATACAAACCACAAAGACACCAATCCGCCAGCTTCCTACTCTTTAACTATATTTAATTTATTTATGTCATAAAATATATACACTGCTTGATTGTAAAGAAACAAAAACAAAACACCAACAACCTCAAAGCGGTTTACCAAAAATAATAGAACAATAAAATTAGCAGTAAGAAGAATTAACAGTAATTTCAGACTTTTCGAAAGATAAAATAATAGACTGAAAATATATTAAAACCCGCATCAACTTTCTAAATATCTGGGTAGGCTAATCTAAAAATGCTGTTAGCAGGTGTCAAAAAGAGTACAGTGAAGTTGCCTGCCTGATATCAATGGGCAGGAAGTTCCAAAGTGCACGTGCTGCCACACTGAAAGATTGAATTATTACAAATGTGGAATGGGTGTCATGTGGCACCTGGAAAAGTGCCAGTTTTGCTGATCAAAGTGGGCGTATATATTTTGTTTTATTTATTTATTTGTGGAATTTGTCCCCATAAGGCTGCCAAATTGGCTTATATACAGTCAGAATAAGACAGTCCCTACCTGCAGGCTTAAAGGTAAAGGTAAAGGTACCCCTGCCCGTACGGGCCAGTCTTGACAGACTCTAGGGTTGTGCGCCCATCTCACTTAAGAGGCCGGGAGCCAGCGCTGTCCGCAGACACTTCCGGGTCACGTGGCCAGCGTGACGAAGCTGCTCTGGCGAGCCAGCACCCAGCACAGCGCACGGAACTTCAGGGTGCTGTCTCCAGGTGACAGTGGAGGGGAGAGGATATGAGAGTTACATTTCAGCTGGCTGAAGATGTTTTGTCAAAGCGGAGGAAACACCCCTGAGCTCAGTGGAACTTTCTCCCAGGTGACTCTATGCATAGCACTGCAAAGCCATGCTGATCATAATAAACTGGGTGTTATGCGCTTCTCAGCTTTGCTCGTCTTTGGAATGGGTATAAGGGGGGCATCAAGGCAACTGCCTGCATTGGGGGCTCATTTTGGAGGGGTGGACTGTGGAGTCTCCTTGAAGTGTGTGGCTTTGAACTCTATCATGATGGACACTTCAAAATATACCACTGGAGCTCACAGGGTGAAATGCCCCCAGATGTGTGCGCAGCCATGCTTCCTTCACATGGAAAAACTAGATGGAGAGGTGTTCTGAACTGCACCTCTCCACTTCATGCCATAGTCAGAAGGCTATGTGTAGGAACATTTTTCCGAGGGAGAAGCATTTCATTTTGTGCCCACCTGACTGCAGTTTGAAGTGCTGCAGCCCAGATACAGGTTTATATGTTCTCTGTGAGGAAGGGGGTCTTGGAGAGACGGTTGTCAGCTGTGTGTGTAGGTGGATTTTTGTTGGTACATCACTGGACAGCACAGCAGGGGTGTGAAGGTGTCCATTGTTCTGGACGCTCATCTTTACATCTTTAAATTCACCTGATGGTGTGTGTGTGTGTGTGTGTGTGTGTGTGTGTGTGTGTGTGTGTGTGTAATTAGCTTCCAGGAGCCCACGCAGAATATACCGGTACCTGCTTTATGAAATGGCCCTTGGTGACATCTGGCTCCCCATCCAGTTGCAGAGAATAGAAGGATTCCATTCCGAGGGATGCTGAAGCAGGATATTCCCAGTATACCAACATGGATTTTTTCGGAATTGTGTCTGGACTACTTGCTGTGATTATGTGTCAATGTTGGTTTTTTAAATGACAATTTTAACGCAGCACAAATAGGTTGCAGTTAGTTAATCTTAATTGAGTTAATTTTACTCTTTTAAAAATCCTGTCCCAATTTTCATACTTTTTTGAAAGTTGTGAGGTGACTTACGAGCAACAATAAACATGAAAAATCATAATTTTATGAATACTAATTCAAAAACATTTTTTTTAAATCAAACAGCCACACTAACAGCATTAGCACTAAAACAGTCCCCCCCACCTGATGCCCTCCAGATGTTTTGATCGGCCCCAGCAAGCACAGGCACCAGGTTGGAGGAGAGTTGCATTGAAAAATGCTTGACGAAAGAGCCCTGTTGGGTCAGACCTGAGGTCTACGTCCTCCTCCATCTTCCAGTGGTCAGCTGGATGCCTCTGGAAGAGCCCATAAGCAGGACATGAATGCCAACTCCTCTTGTGGCTCTCTACAGGGGGTACTTGGAGGTAGACTACTAATGAGGGTGGAGGCTCCACAGAGTCATCTTGACAAATAACCACTGATCGGGGGGGGGGGGAGGCAGGTTACAAATAAATTCATCATCATCATCATCATCACTGACCTCTCTGCCCTGACCTCTTCCACTGATGGGTTCAATCTCCTGCAGCCATCTAAGTTTGTGGTCCCCAGCACAATGAAAAGCCTAGCTAAAGGTTGCTGAATGTCAGATGGAATGCAGAAATATTTCCAGGAGAATTCTGTCCCATTGTTAGTCCCTTTGGCATGTGGTTAAATCAGCAGTGACTGGGAATGCCGCCTTCCAGTCACTAAATTACAGCTCTGCTGCTTAGCAAAAGACGCCTCTTGGGACCAAACCCATCTCCTATTAGCGTGTAAATATGGCCTGCAAGGGAGATGACTCATCCCAGCCACCTACACGCAGCAGCTCAGGGCTTTGTTTGGCAGAGAGAGGCCAGTAGCTCTAGGAGACAGCCCCTCTTGTCCAGCTGCCCTCCTGGAGCTCAGCTCACCCCCATCCTGCAAGGAGAGTTGAATCCTTCCCTGTGAACAAGCAAGGAACTGGTGTAGCGAGAAGCCCTGTTTGCACACTTTCAATTCGCCCCCTTCCAAGATTGGGTGGGGGCAGGGGAACCCCCAAACTGGGCCAAATGTTAAAAGGCAGGAAAGTGAATAAGTCAGCATAAAAACATTGTCTCTGCCCTTGGTTTGCCCTTGAGCCAGAACAGGGGAGCAGGAGCCCTGTGTGACTTGGAAGTGTGGCCAAGTGGGAGATTGGCTATTTAAACATGCTTCCTTTTCCCCCAGGAATGGATTACTGCAACATGCTCTATGTGGGGCTTCCCTTGTGCTTGACCTGGTAGCTGCAGTTAGTGTGGAATGCTGCAACACAGTTGCTGACAGGAGTGAGGCCTTGACAGCCTATAACAGCTTTGCTCAGAGATTTGCACAGGTTCCTGATTTGCTACTGGGCCAAGTTCAAGGTGTTACTAAAAAGGTAAAGGTACCCCTGCCCGTACGGGCCAGTCTTGACAGACTCTAGGGTTGTGCGCTCATCTCACTCTATAGGCCGGGAGCCAGCGCTGTCCGCAGACACTTCCGGGTCACGTGGCCAGCGTGACAAGCTGCATCTGGCGAGCCAGCGCAGCACACGGAACGCCGTTTACCTTCCCGCTATAAAGCGGTCCCTATTTATCTACTTGCACCCGGGGGTGCTTTTGAACTGCTAGGTTGGCAGGCGCTGGGACCGAGCAACGGGAGCGCACCCCGCCGCGGGGATTCGAACCGCCGACCATGCGATCAGCAAGTCCTAGGCGCTGAGGTTTTACCCACAGCTCCACCCTCGTCCCTTATAAGGTGTTACTATTAACACCTTGTAGTAACACCTTACAAGGTGTTACTATTAGCATATAAAGCCCTGAACAACTTGGGACCAGTTTACCTGTGAGATCGCCTTACCCCATATATACCCTCTCAAACACTTTGATCTGCGGAACTGGCACTGTTACAGCTGCCACATAATAACCGTTCCGAATCTGTTAGAAATTGATCTTTTACTGTGACAGGAACCTACACTTTGGAACTCCCTGCCTATAGACATCAGGCAGGCAACTTTGCTGTATTCTTTCAGCACCTGATAAAAACTTTGTCATTAAGACAAGCCTATCCAGGAATCTAGAAAGCTGATGACTGTTTTAATCTGCTAATGGTTTGTTGATGATTTTAATTTTGGAATGCTTTATTTAGATTATTGTTTTTAAAATGTTTTTATTCATAATTTTATCTTTCCTCCCCTTTTTATAAACTCCTTTGAAGCTTTTTAGAATGAAGCAGTATATACATTTTATGAAAGAAATGGAATAATAAATAAATGCAAAACATGGCATGTCGGGAGGAAGGGAAAGGAGATTGTTAGCCGCTTTGAGACTCCTTAGGGTAGTGATAAAGTGGGATATCAAATCCAAACTCCTCTTCTTCTTCTTTGGACAAGCTAGTAGTCTTCCCCGATCAGTGGTCTGGCTGCCACATTCTGCGGCAGCTGGAGCTGCCAAGCCAAGCCCAAGGGCAGCCCCACATAGAGCTCATCTCAGAAACCCAGCATCAAGGTTTCCTACACACAAGCTTGATTAGTCAGGCTGTCCCTATCCAGGAATGTCTGGAGCTGACGAACCAGATAAAGCTGCTAAGAGGCTCACCTAGCCTCAGGGGACACTGGGGCATCAATGACAGAGCATCCAGGAGTACCCCAAGCTTCGAAGATGTGATGCCACCCAGAAGAGGTAACTCTCTTGTCTCCCAGGCCCAGGAACCACCCACCCGAAGAGCCTCTTTCCTCTAAAGGTGTCATTTCACCCGCTGCATCTCCTCTCTCCTCTGAGAGAGCCCTCTTCCCAAATTAGCATCTATTTTGAGCTATGCTCTTGCTCCCACACTGAAACATGGAGAAGATCATTAGTACTAGGTGTCCAGAGCCCATTACTGCGTCGATAGTCAGCTACTGTCGCCTGTTTTAGAAACTCTTGTTTGTCTCCTAGGCATGCTGGGGATGTTATGTTGGCGTTTAAGGTTTTGATGCCTTTCCAGGCTATATAGTTTTGCTTATGGCGAGCATGTAATTATCTCTGCTTGTGCAACCCCTCTCTGCCAGATTTCTTCTCCTAAGATGAAATTTCTCACTTGGAGAAACAAGGCAGAGTTTACTTTTTAAAAAACAGGTTGCTGCTGATTTCTCATAGAAAACAGCAGAGTTAAACTAGCCAAACAGCCCATAAATGGGCCATCCACATGTTTCAGAAGCAAGTAATTTGCAATTTTTGTGTTTTGACTTGAAGATTCTGTTCTGTGTTCAAGAGATTGATGCGGGGGGGGGGGGATATCTGTGCCCCCTCAGCTGCCCTTAGCCATCATAACCACCTTTGCCCTCGGACAGTCAATCGACTTCAGATCCCAAATCGGAAGTCAGAGATCCCTGAACCCAGAAAGAGGGCAGAGATGGTGCAGTCCAGCAATGTTTGGAGAGCCATAGGTTTCTTGTCTGCACGTTGTGGGAATTGGCAGCAGTGGACAGGATCCAGAAATGGTGAATATCCCTGCAGTATACTTCTCACAAAGCATCTTCTTTTACCTCCCCTTCCCTGCCCATGTAGGTAATTTCTGTTCAAAAACCGAAATGGGAGCAGATTTGGTGCCCTCCAAGACTGTGGTTGGGAAGGAGAAACTAAAGCACCCCAGGAATTATTTTGCTGCGTTGCAGGGGGTTGGACTAGATGACTCCTTCGGTCCCTTCCAAGTGTACAATTCTATTATTTCCTTCCTGATGTACATACTGTACAAACAACCACAGATATCATTTATCTGTGAAGCAATGAGGCCTAGTATTTATTTGTAAATGAAAGCATTTATTCTCAGGTCTCCAGACTGAATAGAAAAAACAAACAAACCTTAGGCATATTGAGTAGCTCAAATTATGGCCTTTTGGAATATGTTTGTTTGTTCCTTGAACGTGTGATAGGAATTTTTGAGGTCTTAGATATATGGTAATGTTCATAAGTGTACCAACCAAGCACATACATAGATCAGTACAGGAAGGCCAACCTGGAACCATTTTGATTCCTAAACTGACCAAATGTTTTCTCTGCAAGGTCAAAGTGGGAAACCTCCCCATTGTCTCTTTCCTCACAAATCCCGTCTTAAGGGCACATTTAAGATATGAATAGGGTGTGAGCCTGTGACCTGGCCCAGGAACTAAGTATTTATCACTACAAAAGACTGGCCAGGCTCCCCAAGCAATCCAATCAAGTAACCTGCCAGACAGGAGATAAACAACGACAGGAGAAAAACAACATTCAAATTTCTGTTTAGACCGCCTTATCTGTGATGTAGGTATGATGTATCTGAGGGGTGGTCTTGATCTACAGGGTGGCAATTTCAAACGTCTTTATAACGCCATTTTTCTGGGTTCCTCCTCTCCTGTGGGTGAGGGGAGCACCCTGTTGCAACAGATCAATAAAGATCAAGCTTACTAGCTGTTTTGTTTCTCAATATTCTCTGGTTGACCTCTGTTATTCTCTCCTACCAATAGGGAACCCATGTAAGGACTCTTTATGGGCTCTTGGATACCCCATAAGGGAAAAGGGCAAATTTTTGTTTACAACAAACCCTGAGTGTGCCGAAAGTTAAAAATTGAGCTGCATTATCAGCCTAATTCTGCTCTTTGTATTGATTCTGTCTTCAGCCCCAGCATTGGAGGCGGCTGCTGCCTTGCATTAGCTAAAAGGTGTGCAGCTCTCATGTTCAGGCTTATGGTGAGGCCTGCAAGCGATCGTTTTGAAATGAAGTTCTCCGTTTTATAGACAGGAATTCTAAATGAGTTTTTCTTGATCAATTGCTCAGAGCAATTTGCTTGCTTTCTGGGAATGCCAGACTCCTGCCGAATAAGCTCTGGTGCATGTCGCCTGGCTCCCTTTTGTTTGTGTGTCTTATCTTGAGCGAACAGCGAACATGCTGTCTTCTTTCCATTCTACAATATGCAGGTCAGGCTATTTCCCCATCAGGGCAGCCAACATGGAGCCCCTCCAGATATTGTTGACCTCCAGTTCCTGTCAGTCACAATCAATGGTCCATCTTGTAATGCATCCTCTTCTCACACTGTAGGAAGCCTGCAAGCAAGATGCAAGCACTAGAACACTCTCCCCTTCTGCGCCTTCCAGCAGCTGGAATTCAGAAACATTTGCTGCCTCACACTGTGGAGGTGGAGCATAGTCTTCATGGCTGCTATCTGTCTTATCCTCCTCTAAAGCCATCCAAGTTGGTGGCCATCACTGTCTGCTGTGGGAGTGAGTTCCATAGATTAACTATGCACTGTGCAAAGATGTACTTTCTTTTACCTATCCAGAACCTTCCATCATTCACCTTCATTGGTTGTCTTTGAGTTCTAGTCTTATGAAGGAAAGAGAACTTTTCTCTATCCATTTTCTCCATGCCATGCAAATTTCTATAGGCTTTTGTCACATCACCTGTTCTCTGAACTGAAACATCCCAAATGCTGCAGCCTTCCCTCCTAGCCTTTAAGGCAAAGTCTCACTGTGTTCAGAAGCCTTGCCTGTTGTGCTGTTCCTAAGTCGCATGGTGGGCTTCATTACGGTCAAGTGAGATGTACGTGTTTGAGGAATTTCAGGCCTTTAGCTGAGATTGGGGGCAGTGGTTAGCCAGCAGGGCCCTTACCTTTCCCCTGCCCCATCTGGATGATTGTGTGACTAGGACTTGCACCCTACCCTCAGTTGCGCCAGGAGTGGAGCTACCTTCAGCCCTTCTCCTGGCCAGTTGCCAGCCATCAGATGGAAGTCCACTTGCAAGAACTAATTCTGCCAAGGCCTGATCTTCATTAAACTGTCATAGACCCAAACATAGAGTTATTCTGGCCCTGGCAATGCTCTTGTGAATTTTGCTACAGGCAGATTTACAGTAAGAAATGCATCAGGCCCATGAGAGGTCCTAGGTTTGGCTCTGCGGACAATGCCAATGTAGGTGCCAGTGCAGCATTCCAAGATTGTTTTTTACAATCCAAAGGAGCATTGCTTTTGGCAGCCAGGCATGGCCCTTTCTCTACATTTTTTGAGTGCTGCTGCTCAGCCAAGTGTTCAGGGGGTAACAAAACACTTGAACCTTGTGCATTGGTTGAAATTAGACACGTTCAAGGCACATTTTGCACCTTATTGACTACTTGCAACCAAGTGAAGATGCCCGGGTGCAAGAGTGGCACCTGACATCTCCACCATCTAGAGGTGCATGCCTGGGGAGAACTGAATCTGGACTATTTTCATACACTAATACCACATCCTATAGAATTCTATCAGTTATATTTTATCTGCACAATTGACCTGAATTTCAGGAACTGAAATGCTTTTTCTGTGCAGCCTGAGCAGGCACAGTGAACAACATTATACTTAATCGTTGTAGCTTGTCTTCACTTTACCCCACTCCACTGCCCTGCTCACAGTTGTGAAGAATATTATTAAGTTATGAATGGTCTGTGTCACCATTAAGAAAAGTAGGTAGGAATAGGCCAATATATATGTGGACTGTCGCTGGATCAAGTGACTTTTCTTCTTTAAGTTCTCAAAGCTCTTAATCTAGCTCAAGACCGTTATCTGAACTAGCCGGATGTTTAACTGATAATCAATCCCAGCCAGTTCATCCTTTGAAAAATAAAGACTTTAGAGCCGCTTTGCCCAAAGAAGGCAACCAGACATTCCGCTTTGGTGACTGTAACCTTGGTTTAAGGAGCCATTTGGCACCTACTGTATCTTACATATGAATTTCTAACACTGGCCTTGTGTGTTTGGAAGGTCACTGCTGGTGGCCCCCTAAAACAGCCAACTCATTTTTGTTTTTTAATTGTTTTATTCACAGTGTTGACTTTCTAGGCAAATCTGTCTGAAATCCTGCCTCTCTCAGCTTTCTGGAACTTAGCTTCCTGCTGGGCTTAGCAAAACATTTCTCCAGCTTTCAATTTCGCTTCCTTATTGACTCAACTGCTAATAGTTCCAGTTGACATGGTCTGTAGGATCATTTGAGATGCCACTCTGTATGCAGGCAGCTGTCAATCTGCCTGGGCCTCCTGTTCCTGACGGCCTTGGGACTCTTCCACCATTGGGCATGTTGGATAATAGCAATGTCTAGGGGCTGGTAGATTACCCCTTCCCAAGAGGTCTGGGCTTTCCATAGTGCTGCCTTTTTATTTGCACCTCCCTGAGTCCGCCCCTTTAGCCTCCCTGGCTCTGGAATTAGGTTTGAATACAAAGAACACTATTGTTGTCTCTGCTGTGACCGTGTTGGATCTTTATGTAGTTTTGATATGGCGGCTAGGCTGCCTTAATGACAAGTGTGAGATCGCCTGGATGTAGATGGGCAAGTTTAAACGCTTGTAGGAATACCTGTCATTGAAGGTCATAGAAATAATGAGTGAGTGAGTGAGTGAGTGATTCAGTCTTCACCAACTTGGTATGGTCCTGATGTTTGGGGCTACAGCTCTCATCTGAAGGGAGGGTTCCAGTTACTTTAACTCCCCCCCCCCTCCACACACACCCCCTTTTACTCAATATGTGCGTATGAAGTTGCAATGTGAGGTTGTATAAAAATCTAGAAGGAGGGATGATAGCTGGTTCTACTTTGACTTTTCCATAGATCCTGGCTAGGTAGTGGTGTTCACCAGTGTCTGGCTGTGTTGGTGGCCTGAACAAAGACTTAGCAGACTGATCCAACCTCTGCTTAAAAACCTCCAAGGAAGCAGAGTCTCGCCACCTCTGCTCCACAACAACTTTTGTTTTTCTTTTATTATGCATTTTGTATTCTCATTTTGTATATAAATGTTGTAAACTGTCCTGTGATCTATGGATAAGGGTGGTATACAAATTTAATCATCATCAACAACAACTTGCAGTAGCCAATAAAAGATGTTGGGTGATCTTTCCCCCAGTTGCCAAACTTTATGTAGCCCCTGATTTGGTATTCTGGTTGTGGGTTTGACTGGACATGTTGAGTCTCTTTATACAAGTAATATAATAGTCTGCCAATTAGCTAGATAGTATTTGATGCTTAACTGGGTTTGTCTTGCCTGACTAATTGAAGTACATCAAGTTGCTGCTTAGTTGGCGAGCCTATTTGGACTCGCCCGTGGAGGCTGATGGACCCTGATAGATCACATTCACCCAGTGCTATACCAGCTGCACTGGCTCCCGGTGGAGTACAGGATCAGGTTTAAGGTGCTGGTTTTAACCTTTAAAGCCCTATATGGCCCAGAACCCTCGTACCTACGGGACCACCTCTCCTGGTACGCCCCACGGAGGACCTTACGGTCTGCAAATAATAACACCTTGGAGATCCCGGGCCTCAGAGAGATTAGGCTGGCCTCCACCAGGGCCAGGGCCTTTTTGGCCCTGGCCCCATTCTGGTGGAACGCTCTGCCACAAGAGATCAGGGCTGTGCGGGATTTCCGCAGGGCCTGCAAGATGGAATTGTTCCGCCAGGCTTTTGGCCAGGGCTCAGCCTGACTCCCCTTTTCTTTTTTTGTATAAGAACTAATATGAAAGAGGCCTCCCATCATTCTCACAGGCCTTTCCTAGCAGTACTTCTAGACTCTGGAGAGTGAACCTGGGGCCTTCTGCATTCACAGCTGAACTGTGGCACTTCTCTTGAGGCCTGGAAGGTCCCTTTTACTAAGTCAGACTATTGTTCCATCTAGCTCAGCATTGCGTACACTGACTGGGAGTGATGGCTCTCCAGGGTACCAGGAGGGAGTCTTTCCCAGCCCTGCCTGCAGGTGCCACCAGGGGCTGAACCTGGGACCTTGACTGGCTTGCTTGAAGTCAAGCAAGACTTGCTTAAAGTCAAAGACTGCTTAAATGTTTTAATTTCTTTTTTGCCTTGCTTTTCAGCAGAAAAGGGCCACAGACCCACTCAGACCATCAATAAAAATAAGACACTCTCTGCCTGTAGGCTTGCAGTCTAAAAGACGCAACACAGAAGGGAAGAGGGAAATAAGCAAACTCCTGCACCAGTTCTTAAAGTTACAGAGCAGTTCTTACAGTGACCAGCTTGAATGGGAATAGTTCAGGTAGGCCCTCCCTATACAACTGAGTCCTTCAGCAAAGCCAGGGGGTCTGCACTCTGTCCCTCCCCCTGGAACAGAAAGCTAACTTAGCTACAGTTCATGTATTAGTTAAAGCATGAAATCCTTCCATTTAAACTAGTTTCATCTGTCTTACTTCATTGGCTTCAGTTGTTGCAGCAGGAATTAAAACGAAGGCTGTAGCTGCGTGCAAGCTTACCTGGCAGGAAGCCAGCTGAACACAATTGGACCAACTTGGGAGTAAATATGCAGAGAGGGGACCGGGCTGTACATCTTCCAAGTTTTGTAGATAAGCACGTTGGGTTTCCATTTGCATGAAATCCTAAACTGAAGACCAGCCAATTCACAGAACAGTTGGTCTTCCTATTGGGGGGGGGTGCATTTTCAGGCAAAGGAGAGAGGTGTTTTGCTTTGTTTTGTTTACTACATGCATATTCTTTTGCAAAATATCACTTTATGCTTTATGCCTCCTTCCTCACTCCAAAGCAGGCACCCACATTTAATTTTTTGCATTTATCAAATTAAACTGGTCAGAAACTGCATGGCATTTATTGGCAGAGTACATTGGTTCACTTTTGCATGCTAGATCTTCATCTTCATCATTAGTCTCTACAAATTAGAATAGGGGAGGGATCTAAACTGCAACTATGAGCACAAAGCCCAATCTGTTTCCCATTTAGTGGATGAAATACTCCACTCAAGGAAACACACCCAAAATGTTACTGATTTGTTTGCTTAGAATAATATCCCAGAGATGATGGAACGTTATGCATTCCACACACACACACCCAGTTAAAGACAGAAGAAAGCCAGCAAAGTTTTGGGTTTGTCCTGGCAGGGTGTAACATTGTTCTTCTTATTAGCATCTTAAATTCACATCAGGGGGGATAAAATAAAGGGATTCTTAGAGCATCTCCTTCCAATGGTTTGAGGAATATGTTAGTTGGACTCTGTGGACTCCAAGGGTCCCTTGCTGGGCAGATGTCACCTGGAACTCATCAGAGGGCACCTTGTGTCAGGACTGGGCATATTCTGCCTGATGTGGAGTGGCACAGGGCACTGGATGAATGGAAGAAGCAGAACCTGTGAGGTTTTTTGGAGTGGGGAGAGACAAGAATATCTGGATCCAACTTCTAAAGGAGAAAGGGAAAGGAGGCCTCTGGAGAGGGAACATGACAGAAGTCGCTGGCTGTATAGAGTGGGTAGGAGGTGATGAGAAAGACCCATTTCTGCCTAAGACCCTGGAGCAGTGCTGCTAGTCAGTGCTGGGCAGCTGGGCAAGTGGCCCCATTTGGCCTAAGGCAGCTTCCTGTGTTCCTATGCAGATGTCTTTCCTGTCACTTTCTAGATGATCCTTTTAAACTGGAGCTCTTTCCAGGAAATGAGCCTGGGTCCTGCTTCAGCATAAAAGTGGATGCTTTGCCACTGAGACCATGCTCGGTTTTAAGTCAGAATCACCTGCGGACCCCCCCTGCCCACATATTTCTGTATGAGTGGGGATCTGGGCATGCCTCCAGAGCTGAACTCAGGCATTGAGATGCACTGGTCACCGTCCTCTGAATCTGCCTGAATATTGGTAGAGAAATTGGATCAAATGGATCATTTTACTCAAATGCTTCCATGTTGGTGCTGAGCTTCTGCATTCACTTTATTGCAGGTCTACACATTGCTCTTGTGATTTGCAGGTGAAGCACCCATGTGGAATGTAAGTCATGTAGCAACCCCTGCCCACACAGGTCTCCTTGTACACGTTGCAGTCCCAGCACATGCTGGGCTCAAGCATCTGATGAAAACATCTCTGCAGAAGTCTGTGTCAGCCCCTAAGTTGTCAGAGCTGGTTAGAGAAACATTCTTCAAATATCCAGTTACTTTGCTTATTTTCTAGGCTACTACTTCATCTCTAAGCCCAATTTAAAAAGTTTAAAGCCACTTCTGTTTTGGAATGTGATCTTGTCCTGTGCTCATTTGTCCTGTGTACCAATGGGTAACCTTTTTTATTTTAAAAATGCATAATCTGAAATGTTAGTCCATGCATAGTCTTTTAATTGGAGTGCCTGCACTGGCGTGCATTTATAGGGAGATTTGCCATCCTCCAGTGACTTGCTCGCTCTTTCTCAGCACATGTAAGGGACATAAAATATTTACTCCCGGTATTGATTTTTATGTTGCTTCCGTCCTGGAGTAATCAAAGTGGCAGGGAATTTAAATCATTGTTTTCAGTGCAGCTGCTTACTTTTATGGCAGAAATAATGTCCCCTTTTTAAAATGCACATTATGTTTTGTCTGCTATAAGCGAAGAGAAATAAAAATAATTGCTTGACAGGCGGATTCTGAGATGTGGGGATGAGCCAGAGGGCTGGTCTGTTTCCCTTGTGTCTCGCTTGTCGGCTCCCCAGGGGCCTCTGGCTGACCACTTGCAGAAACTAGATCCTGGTCCAGTTGGACACTTGCTCTGCTCTAGCTGGGCTGCTAAAGACCCAGTTACCACTGACTCCAAATAACTGGCCATAAAGTGCCTGGTGCCTGGCTTGCTGAAGAATGCAAGGAGCTCCTTCCTCGTCTTCCACCTCCCTGAGTGTGAGCTGCTATGTGTGAGTCCCAAGTACCCCCTTACAACAATGAAGAGTCTTGTGACCAGTGGTGGCTGGTGCCCTTTGGGACTGGTAGGGCAGAAGGCAAGGAGCCCAGCAGTAGGTGGCGCCAGAGCCAGTGACAGGATGGCCCGGCTAATTCTAGATTTCTCCCCATCTTCCTGCCTGCTGAATTCTACAAGGGCAACACTGAGACTCAAGAGGAGAAGCTGGCAGCCAGTGCCATTTCCTGATCTGGGTGTAAGGAAGAAGGCAGACAGGTGGTGGGCAGGCCAAGGGCATCCTGAGATGGTTTGGACAGTTTGAAAACCTCTGGGTTGAAGCGTTGTCTGTCAGCTATCACGGACCTTACACCCAGAAGGAACACTGACCTGACACCCATGGAGCATGATAAGGCTAACAGTGACTTCTTGGCAGGTTGGGTTTGTTCTGCCTCCCAGGCTGGAGGCACAATGCCTTTGAATACCAGTTGTGGGAGTTACAGATGAGCAGAGCCCTCAGGTCCTGCTTGGAGGATTCCCATGATGGGCATCTGGTTGGCCACTGTGAGAACAGGATACTGGACTAGATGGGCCCCCTTTGGCTTAATTCACCGTGGTCTTATTTATGTACTAAATAAATAGTGTGCAAATACCATAAAGTATGGTAGCAATGACTACCAATTGCCAGGATTTGCAACAAAACCTCCACAGAGGGCCTCATAAGTAGATAATCTTCTGTTTGGGCCAGTATAGCACTCCGAGTGCTGGAGCTCCCCCCCCCCCAATGAAGGACTATTCTGGTGGTTTAATTTGACCTGTGCATGATACTTAGAAGGCTGTACTCTAGAACCGTGGGACTAGACAGGAGCAAACCCAAGCAGAGAAACTTGGAGAAAATTATTTAACAAAAGCAAGAGTGTTCTTCTTCTCCAACTTCCACTCCCCTAACAACTGTGCTGAGTCTGGGCATCTCCTGTGTCTGGCTGTGGAGCTGCCGCCTCCTTCCCTGCTGGGAAAAAACCCCTTAAAATAACTCTTAGCTTCCTGGTTGGAAGCAAAGAGCTTTTACTTAGGTCTGAAGTGATTCGAAAGCAGCAGTGTCACACCACAACTGGGGAAAATATGTTGTTCTTCCCTCCTGTTGACTGCCATCCATCATAACAAGCACTCCAATTTTCTAGATAAATATGTAGCCCTTCTTAGGCCTTAAAAATGCAAGCGATCATACAGTCTCATGCTGCAAAATGCGGAATTCAGAAACTGCCACTTCCTATGAAATTGAGAGAATGGAGGTTAATTGATTTGCTTTAAAGAGAGGGAACCACTAGTCCTTATGATTGTAAGGAGAAAATATGGGGGCATTTCCCCCTTAAATGCCAATAATTCTACCTATAATGGGAAGTCTGTGTCTGATTGGCACTTTTGGGTATTTAAGAGGTGGAAAAGTAGAACGTGCTTAATGAAAATCTGACCACATTCCACCTGTCCCAACCCCTTCCACTCTTTACCCATTTCATGGCCATACTCCTTGTAGCTTTTCTTTTTTAACAGCTATGGGGGAGGGAGTTTAAAGGGCCCCTTTAATTCTAGGTCTGTCTGCAGTCTTCACGTGTAATATCTTCTTCTTCATAAAATAAGTGTGAATATTAGAAATAAGAGAGTAACTATTTGGCAATGGTTACTCTTACAACAGGACTGCATCATCCTGTTTTGTCTTTGTATATGTATAATATGTAAAGTTATATTAGGTTTCTCACCCACTGTACCTCAAGGTTGTTAACTTTATTATTATTAAAAACACAAAATGGATATTGCCAACTCTTTTTTTAATGGTTGGATGATCATCTGCATCCTAAACACTTGCATTTCAAGACATTTATATGTTGCTGGTGTGGGGAGAAAATATAAATCCCTGTGACCCACATGTGTGGGGTAAATAATAAAGGAAATGGCTGTGTGCCTAGATAATAATCTCAGGGCTAAATTCTCTCTCCAGCAGGAGAGAGCCCCCAGCAGCCGAGTTTAAACTCACCAAGTCGAGCAGCACAATGAAGCATCAGGAATGTAAACTGTTAAATCTTTTGCATGTCCCTTTAGTCCACTTGCAAAGCACTCTCCACTTTCTACCCTTCTGGCAATGAACAGACCACACACTGTTAAATACCGTATTTTTCGCTCTATAAGACGCACCAGACCACAAGACGCACCTAGTTTTTGGAGGAGGAAAACAAAAAAACAAAAAAATATTCTGAATCTCAGAAGCCAGAACAGCAAGAGGGATCGCTGCGTAGTGAAAGCAGTGATCCCTCTTGCTGTTCTGGCTTCTGGGATAGCTGCGCAGCCTGCATTCGCTCCATAAGACGCACACACATTTCCCCTTACTTTTTAGGAGGGAAAAAGTGAGTCTTATAGAGCAAAAATTACGGTAAGTTTAAAGTGCTTTACTTACAAAAAGTTCCAAAGGTCAGGTTCATGCATTTATCCAAGCAGAGGCAAGGAGAACATAGGTAAAATACTCATGAATAGAAAATACAGAGAGATAACTTCCAATATGTACTCTAAGCTTGGAGCTCATTTAGGCACGCTTCCTTAGTCACTTACATGGTGAGGAGAGAGGGAGAGAACAGGAGGAGAAGGATTCACTTCCTTCCTCATCAGAGAAGAGGGCGTGTGACCTAACCTCGTCTAGGTCTGTGATCTTAACCCCTTCATGCACTAACTAGCACTAATTCATAGTTATGTTTGACTGCAATTTCCCACAGCCAGAATCTCATATCTAGGTGCCCTCTAGAAACATTAAAATAAGTATAAGACAATTTAGCATTTAAATAAACAAAAGCTGCTGCACATTTTTAATATACAGTGGTACCTCGGGTTAAGTACTTAATTCGTTCTGGAGGTCCGTTCTTAACCTGAAACTGTTCTTAACCTGAAGCACCACTTTAGCTAATGGGGCCTCCTGCTGCTGCTGTGCCGCTGGAGCACAATTTCTGTTCTCAACCTGAAGCAAAGTTCTTAACCGGAGGTACTATTTCTGGGTTAGCGGAGTCTGTAAGCTGAAGCGTATGTAACCTGAAGCATATGTAACCCGAGGTACCACTGTATACAGAGGTACCTCGGGTTCCAGACGTTTCAGGTTACAGACTCCGCTAACCTAGAAATAGTACCTCGGGTTAAGAACTTTGCTTCAGGATGAGAACAGAAATTGTGCTCCGGCGGCGCAGCAGCACGCTTATTTAGCGAGTGATCAGAAATGTTTCTTTCTTCATCACCCGTGACATCTAATGCTTGCTTTTATATCACACATTCCTCGCTTGCAGAACTTAGCCCAGGAGCAGAATTCAAGGATATCAGTCACCAAATTCAGCAGGATTCCAGCCCCATGCTAGTAAGTCTGTAAGACCTGAGGTAGCTGTCTGCAGCAGTCCTTGCCAGCGGACTGTGCTGAGAGCGGTTTTTGTCACTGTCACGCTGACAGAAGCTCGGGTGCCTGTAGTGGCGCTTTGCATCCGCTGGATTCTTGGCCCCTTCATGGGCACTCAAACGCAGCTGTAGTGCTATCACGGGGTCAGCTTTGTGCTGCAGTTGCCAAGATAACATACCGTTCAGGGCAGCGGCATTTCAAAGGCAAAATCCCTTCTCTCCCTTGAATAGGGGTACTATCTTGCAAGGTTTGCTTTGGAACCCTGTCCAAGAATAATAATGATCTTGGTATATAATAAAAAAGTTAGAATGTCGTCACGCAGCCCTCGTTGGAGGATTTGTAGTACCTCATCACGATCCTGGATTGTGAGGGGAATGGCAGGGGGTTAGCAAGCAGAGCAAGCAGGGACACAGCCCCCAGTAGTAGCAGTAGTAGCTCCATATCACACAGACATAAACGCCTGCTCTCTTGCTTGCTAAAGAGGAGGAGTCTGAAAACAGTAGCTAGAGGAAGCTTTCACAAAAGATAGGGGACCAGGATCCCTTTCTGTCTCTCCTCCATGATTCAGGTCCGGAGTATGGGTGTATTTGGATAAGCAATGGAAGTAAACAAATGTAATTCAGGCTGCCTTCCTCAGCCAGCCTCAAAGATGTGGGGGAGAGATCAAGGCCTGGGGTAAGGGGACGGGTGGTCCGTGAAAAGAGGAGGAGGAAATGGTGCCCCCCGGTAGTCTTCTGAAACAGGAGTTAAAGGGACTGCTCCGTTTCAACAAAAGCACTTTGCAGGAACCAGTGTGAGCTGTGGTAAGGTGGAACTCCTATGCAGTGCTTTCCTATGCTGTTTCACTTTCCTTTGAAATGGAGACAACAGCTTTCCCCAACACCACTGGGGCTGATGGGAGTTGCAGTCAAAGCTATCTGGAGGGCACTAGGTTGGGGAAGCTGCTGTGGAATTTGGTGTCTGTCTCACCAGTGCATGCCCCACATTTGGTGGGATTTTTATGGAAAGGTGGTGAAAGTTTGCAGTCGCTAGACCAGCAAACTTTTTCTGTGGGGGGCTGGTTCACTGTCCCTCAGAACTTGTGGCGGTCCTTTTACGTCGACTCGTTCCTCCTAAGCAGCTTTTTCCTCTTGTCTCCCTGCTTTCTATTCCCATTTTAATATTTATTAATAATAGTTTTTGAAATGAATAAATAATCTTTGGTCTTACATTTTAATTTCCTTCCAGAGGAGACCTCTCTTCTTTTCTCCCGGACACTTTTACTTGGCATGCAAAGAGTTGGTGCTGATGCCGCTCCAAACCAAAAAGGTCCAGGCACCGGGCTGGCTGTGGAACTGAAGCCCATCTGAAAGTGTCCCCAAGCCCACTGGTGGCTCCCAACCCACTGTCTTGAGAAACACCCTGCCAGACAGCTCTTGGTGGACTTGAAAAGTCTGTGAATACATTCTTGGCCGAACCCCGGCTAATTTATAGAAAGATGCGCCAAAGCTGTTAAACATTGCACATATGGAAATGATGTGATTTCCCCAAATTCTTAACCACTCCCTAGCACCGGATTCTAAAGATGTTTGTGCCAAATCTTGCTGGGTGTGTGGATCACTTTTCTTGGGCCAGCCCTTTGCTTGTTTCCAGCTAAGCAGTCCATGACCCAGAATGTGGGAATTAGCCATAACTTGTCATGGAACAGATTAATCTCTTCAAGATTTCAAAGCGAGATTTCAATCAGAAGTTTTTTCCTCTGAGTCGAAAAACAAACTCATTTCTTTCCCAAGGAACAATATTGTTGGTGTCCAGAAGGGTGCTGGAATGCAGAAATCCATTTCACAACTCTGGGTGGTTGAAAGGCAGTTGCCTTAAACTGAGTCAGACTATTGGTCCATCATAGGGTTGCCATGTGTCCTCTTTTTCCAGGACACATCCTCTTTTTCATGGGTATGTGAAATGAGAGGTGTCATAGTGATCCATAGTTAAAAGTAGAAGTTGGCAAATGTGTCCTCTTTTTTGCTCTTCAAAATATGGCAACCCCAAGAGTAGTCCTGCCTATGCAGACTGGCAGCCGCTCTCCAGAGTTTCAGGCACAGGGTTTTCCAAGCCCTACCTGGAGATGAACCTGGGACGTACTACATGTGAAGCAGATGCTCTACCTTAAGAGTGCTGCTTCCATCCCTGGCCTTCAGTGGGACGCCCTTCCAAGAAGAAGACATGTCTAGAATCATCCTGTTCTTTTCTGATAGTGCGGCACCATATTCTGTGGGCCGGCTTGAGTCTACTGGAACACACGGCACCTACTCATTTTTATTTGTGACTGAGGAAAATGGACTTGCTGCCTTTACATGCACACACCTTTTTATTATTATTCCATGAGTTAACTATTCACTTTAAAACTCTAGAGTGGCTGGAATTCTCACACGCATGTGCTCTCTGAAGCCCACATTCCCAGCATGTTTGCACTTCTGTCTCAGTGACGTCTACACTGGCTTGGTCTTGTCCACAGAATGGAAGATGGCAGGATAATAATAATAATAATAATAATAATAATAATAATAATAATAATAATTTATTATTTGTACCCCACCCATCTGGCTGGGTTTCCCCAGCCACTGTGGCCGGCTTCCAACAAAGATTAAAAATACATTAAAATGTCACACATTAAAAACTTCCCTGATGTCTTCTAAATGTCAGGCAGTTGTTTTTCTCTTTGACATCTGATGGGAGGGCGTTCCACAAGGCAGGCGCTACTACTGAGAAGGCCCTCTGCCTGGTTCCCTGTAGCTTTGCTTCTCGCAATGAGGGAACCACCAGAAGGCCCTCAGCGCTGGACCTCAGCATCCGGGCAGAACGATGGGGGTGGAGACGCTCCTTCAGGTATACTGGGATGAGGCTGTTTAGGGCTTTAAAGGTCAGCACCAATACTTTGAATTGTGCTCAGAAACGTACTGGGAACCAATGTAGGTCTTTCAAGTCTGGTGTTATGTGGTCTCGGCGGCCGCTCCCAGTCCCTAGTCTAGCTGCCGCATTCTGGATTAGTTGTAGTTTCCAGGTCACCTTCAAAGGTAGCCCCACGTAGAGCGCATTGCAGTAGTCCAAGTGGGAGATAACTAGAGCATGCACCACTCTGGCGAGACAGTCTGCAGGCAGGGAGGGGCTCAGCCTGCGTACCAGGTGGAGTTGGTAGACAGTTGCCCTGGATACAGGATCCCCAAGGACATGCTCTACCGGGAGCTGGCTTCAAGCACCAGGCGCATTGGCAGACCAAAATGTGACACAAAGGCTGGCAACATCAACCACACTGCGTGGGAATCCCTTGCACACAACCGCAGCACCTAGAGACATACAGGCAGGTTGTTCATCCACAGCAGTGTCCAGAGAACGACTGACCACTGGGTGGGGCTCAGAGAGAAGAAACGCCATGGGGCATCTTCAGCATAACCAGATACCTCCATTTGCCCCAGCTGCAACAAAATGTGTCTCTCCCATATCAGTCAGGCACTGTAACCTTCCAACAGTTTGACTTCATGGCTCCATTGTCTCCCAAGACAGACGGATGCCAACTGAATGCTATGGGGAAGAAGTGCCAAAGCTGAATGTCTGATAACTAGAGATTGTCCTTGTTGCACGCTTTACAACTTCCAAAAAGAGTAATAAACAAGAGCCACAGCAGGAGGCTTAAAACAGAGTCAGTGATGCTGGAGTGATTCCCTCCAGATGTTGTGGACTAAAACTCCTATCATCCTGACTATTAGCCACGTTGGCTGAGGCTGGTGGGAGTTGTAGTCCGCAGCACCTGAAGGGAATCACATGGGCTATCTCTGCTTTCGCTGGAGATGCATGTGGGATCCTGATAGCATTCAGTGGCTCAGTTCGGCTAATGAATGTGGAGGGCAGGTCACACTGAAAATTATTTCCTCCTGTGGAAACAGGTAGAGGTATATGTGCCATACTCTTTGATTATGAGTTAGGGTATAGAGGGGGTGGGGAACCCAACACAGCTGGAGCATTATTATTTTTTAATATATGCTCTTTAATGCGCAATCAGAATGCCTTTGCTATAATGAGTCTCACACTGATTGCTAACAGGGTGGCTGTGCAACACCACCTGGGACAACCACAAGGCTACTGCAATTTGTTGAGCTGTCTAACCGTGAAATGATAGCCTGCAAAAGTAGCATGGGATAATGGGGAGATAGAGGCTACAACTGATTGAATTGCCAGCAAACTGAAGTGAGGGTTTTTTGGGGGGGCATGTTATTGTTTTATTTCTATGCTACCTTTCACAGTTAGAACCATGTTCAAGGCAGCTTAATGCTTAATGTTGTGTGTTCTGGACGTTCACCACTTGGTGTTGGATTGATCACCATTGCCATTTGGATAGTCCCAATATGATTTCTCTCTCTCTCTGTCTCTCTCTCTCTCTCTCTCTCTCTCTCTCTGTGTGTGTGTGTGTGTGTGTGTGTGTGTATTTGAAACAACCTGTATCAGAATAAAATGCAAACGTGTGTTTTTGTTCTGAATTCAAGTGGAAGCATCATTGACCACTAAGCCCAGTTGAAATCAATAGGAGATGTGGAGTGTGGAGGTGTTGGGGGTTGAACCTTGTACCTTCTGCATGCAGAGCAGGTGCTCTACCGCTGAGCTATGGCTTTCCTTTCTTAAATCTCTGCCCCTCTCAAACCCCCAGCCCACTCCCTGCCTGCCGTGGCCTGGCACAGAGCGGGCACTGCCTTCCTCAGCATCCTGTTCGGGAGCCTCCTGCCCTCGCTTCCCTGCCGCTGCTGCCAAGGGGGAGTGTGTGGTGTCCCAGCTGCTGTGTGCTGCACCCACCTTATTCTGTAAACTTTGAGGGTGATCGCCCAAGGAAAGATCAACAACTTTGCATTGCTGCCACCAATCGTCTGAATTTTCACTTCTATTTTACTGTTTTGTTTTCTTAATTTGGGGTTCAAAAAAACAAGGGTCATCTTATACATGGAAAAATACAGTATCTTGGTTCCTGAATCCCTTTTACAAACTTACACCTATTGTTACACAGAAGATGCTCTATTGACATTCTGTTTAACGGATACTTGCCAGACTGGTTTTGCAGGGAGGGATAAGCCCCTATGTTACAAGCTGTTTATCAGTTAGCAGGTTTTACAAATGAAAATAACTATTTTGGGGGAGGTATTTTCCCCCCCCCATCTCCTCCTTTCTACTGCAGAGGAATATTTTAGGGTAATTTAAGAGAGTCAAAATGGCTTAATGATTGCTCACCGATATCATTTCAGAATATGGTTTATGTACCTATGTATGTGTATTTTGAACATTTATCCTATTGATTTGACACGTTAGAATCAGGGTGGGGGGTACACACAGTGGCCATTTCTCTGGTAACACTTCCCAACTGACACTCAGCATTCTCTGGCTTTTCAAAGCTACTCCACCTGCTCATTCCTCACTCAGCTGTTCTTTAGAAGGGGTGTGGGGTTGCCCCCGTTAATGTCTTAAAAATACTTTCTACTTTTGTATACCTTGGGGGTTCACCCAGACCTACTGGTGACTTCCCAGTCTTTCTTCTTGATAGCCCCTTTTTGATTCTAAAAATCTGTCAGCACTCAACCTTCTGAGTTTGCTGTTAGGGGAATGACTCCTTTAACTCCTTGGCTCCAGTAGATCTGGGGCTCTGCAGTGAGGAAGCAAGTTTCTGCGAATCTGAAAATGCACATCAAACTTTGCTCCCCTCGCAGGGTCAGAGCTGCCTGCCTTTTTGGCAGTGCAAATTCCTGATTCATAGGAAGAAGAAGGAACCTCCTAGTTTCCTGCTGGGCTTCCTTTCCAAACACACTGGGCTGGAGAGAGACAGAAATTTAAGATGAGCAATGGCTGGCCTGGGAATTGAGAAGTGGCTTGTTTTTATTACGAAGGTGGTTCCTGCCAGCATTCCACACGTCCAGACGTCACTTTGGGATGAACTTGCTATGAAGCAGACCTTAGGCTTTTCTGGTTGTAATTGAGTTCATTTGTATTGCCTTTGGTATTTTGAAAAACAGGTATTTCTCCCCTGCCCCCGCCTCCATCCTTCCATTTCAAATGGATTGCTTTTCATAATTCTTGTTAAAATGTTCTCCTCTTCAGTCTTGGGTAAAATGGAGAGAGGGTTTTGTTTTTGTTGTTTTTGTATCCCTCCCCTGTTGGTGACTTCTTGTCTGGTTGGGTACCAGGATGGTATCGGGCTTACAGCTCATTTAAGGCTCTGAGAACCAATTACTTTACTAGAAGTCTATTCAGCATATTCTACCCCTCCTCTCTCTCGCAGTTTGGGATTGGGATATGTTTTCAGGGCCTGAGGATATGAAGTAAAAATAGATTAAAGGTCTTGGAGCATGTACAGAGGGCACTGCTCTCACCTGCTGGCAGCAATTACATGTAATGATAAGCCAAGATTCTCTGCCTTTTATTTACTCTGAGCAAGTGGCATCCTGATGCACACAGCTTAATCAATCCCATCTTGCTACTTCCCTGGCATGTGAACAGGATAACCCAAGCAGGAAGCCCCTTCAGCTAGGGAAATCCCTGCACAGCCACAGCCAGGAATTTGAGGCCAGTCGCTATTGACGCAGGTGGTGCTGTGGGTTAAACCACAGAGCCTAGGGCTTGCCGATCGGAAGGTCAGCAGTTCAAATCCCCACGACGGGGAGCTCCCATTGCTCGGTCCCTGCTCCTGCCCACCTAGCAATTCGAAAGCACATCAAAGTGCAAGTAGATAAATAGGTACCGCTCTGGCGGGAAAGTAAACGGCGTTTCCGTGTGCTGCTCTGGTTCGCCAGAAGCGGCTTAGTCATGCTGGCCACATGATCCGGAAGCTGTACGCTGGCTCCCTCGGCTAGTAAAGCGAGATGAGTGCCACAACCCCAGAGTCGGTCACGACTGGACCTAATGGTCTGGGGTCCCTTTACCTTTACCTTTACCTTTATTTATAAAGTATTTGCAGGAGCTAGGTACTTTTGCAAGTTGATGCAGTCCTGCTGCCAGATTCATGCCCTCAATAAACCATGTCTCTCGGCCCAAGCAACCTTGCAGGATTCTTGCAAAGATTTTTTTTTAAGTGGGGAGAGGGGAATATTGTCCTCTCCCACCCATTTGTGGACCAGCTTCAGCCCTTTGGCAGAATTGCATTACATGTATTACAGATGCAGTCAATATTTATGCTGTCTTTCAAGTCTGAACTCATTTGATGTCTCTTCATTGGCTGTGGGGAAACTCCTCTCCTCTGGCTTCCAAGAGGGAATCAAGCCTGAATACTCCCTCTGTTTCTAGAGAAGCAAAGGCTGTTGCTCATCTGTTCCTTTCCTTGCAGGGCATGGTCCCCAGATCTGATGTTTGTTCTCGCAAGTGGTGGCAGCCATTCTGCCAGCTGTTGGAAATTATAAAGTGAATCGCTCTGTGGGGGGTGGGTGGGAGGGGGGACCCTGAAAACAATAAAAGCCTTCAGGGTTTTTTACATTCTTTCTGAGTAACAAACTGTCCTGCCATCCCATTCAGTCATGTTTTTAAAAGTGGGATGGTATTTGGTTTCTGGCTTACATTTCCTAGGTAGAGATCAACATTAAAAAAAATATGTTCCTAGCTTGTTCCAGACAGGCCAGGGGTGGGTGGCTTGTGGTCCAGCAGATGCTACTGACTCCAGGTCCCATCAGCCCTAGCCAGTGATCAAAGATGATGGTAGTTGTGGTCCAGCAATATCTGGAGGGCCTCAGGCCTCCCATTCCTGCTCCAGACATTGATACGCTTCTGGCGTTTGTGTTGCTAATGCATCCATGGGTGTTCACCTGCAGAGCAGTGAACATTAACCCCCATACCATGAAGCAGCTGCTCTGAACTGCCCCTGAACTGTGCCAGCCATTATGAGAACTGTTTAAGAATTAGTGTCTGGGTTAAATATTCCACCCCCTTCTTCGTGTTCCACTTTTTTTAGATTTTAGACCTGCAGGCTGGGACTGTCTTGTTTTAATTGATTGTATGTATGTCACTCTGGGAGGCTTTCTGACTGAAGAGCGGGGTACAAATGCTCTAAAGAAATAAATTTTCCAAGTTTTTCTCTGTTTATAAAAGAGTTAAGTTTCTAGCATTTGTAGGACCTGAAGTATATTAGGCAGAATGTACCTGCCCTGTTCTCTTTGTGTGTTTGTGAGAGAAGCTATCCTTCTATCCCTTTCAGGTTTTTTTCTCTTCACCCCACAAACAATCCCTGCAGACACCCCCCAAAAAACGAGTGCATATGAGTTGACAATGCTTCTTCCAGCCAAGGTCTGGCCCTCCACTGCCTTCCCTCCTCCAGTGGAATCATGTGAGTTGGGAGTGGGGCCGGAAGGCAGTCTCAGTCCTCAAGGAAGTGGCATGGATAACTCCAAGGTCTCTTGGGACTTACCATTCTTCTGACAACATTGTTATGCCTTTGTGCAAACTCCAAAATGACACAAAAGCAAAAACTCCATCCATCTTCATCAGAATCCAGCGGTCAGATCTGCAGCTGTTATGAATGGGTGCAGATTTTGACAGAGCCCGGAATGTGCTACAAGGACCACAAGTGATGTTTGGAGGTGTCCCAGGTTTCACTCCCAGGCATCTCAGGTTAAAAGGCTATCAGGGAAGTCCCATGTGAGGATTGTTTGTGTCCCCGTGGAGCAGTGAAGCAGTCAAAACTCTGGCTCACATCTTTTTTTAATGTAATCTTCGTAGAGAGGCTGCTTTGGCCCCTTATGCAGAGCCCCCTGGAAGGATACAGGAATGGTATCTAGAATATTTCGTGGCTAATACAAACAAATTAATAGCAGTGTTGGTGGCCAAGTCCCTCTTCATTGTTCAAAGGTCTTGTAAGATGATACTCTCACTCTACTTGTAATTTGGAGCTCAGGTTTTTATCTTTTGTATCATATAATAATATGACTGTAAAATTGGCTGTCTCATTATGAGGTGTACCAAACTGCACTGATGGCACTTAATTGAATTGTCTTGCATCATTTATAACACTTTATGTTCTCTTCTAACGTGTTCTGGGCTTGGGGTGTCTGCTCTCTGCCATTCCCCTTGCACAGATGGCAAGCAAGGCAGAAAGAGTGGGATTTGCGCCTGTGCTGTACTTTACAGAGGAGAGAGGAGAGGAGAGTCCTCTGTCTGAAAGCATCCTCAGTTGAAGGGCTTAAAGATCAAGGCTTAAAGAGGAAGGGAGAGCAAGCGGTACCTTGAAGTTGCCCCCTAACAGCTGGCACCATCTGGGCAGCAGACTGAGCAGGCACCTGGTCACAGGCTTCCCTGTTATGGAGATGATGGTGGTGATGATGATGATGTAGCATTACTTATTCCCCACCCATCCAACTGGGTTCCCCAGCCACTCTGGGCAGCTTCCAGCAAAATATATAGGAAGAAAACGAAACATTAAAGCTTCCTGAAAAGGGCTACCTTCAGATGCCTTTTAAGGTCGTTTAGTTACTTATCTTCTTGACATCTGACGGGAGGGCATTCCATTGGGTGGGTGCCACTACTGAGAAGGTCCTCTGCCTGGTTCCCTTAGCATCACTTCTTGCAGCAAGGGAGCTGCCAGAAGGCCCTCGGAGCTGGACCTCAGTGTCCAGGCTGAAAAATGGGCGTGGTGACAAGCGTATGTTTTAATGCTCGTGTTTTTATTCTTTGCACACACTGTTTTAGTGTATCTATGACCACATAATAAATGATTGAGGATTTTAGGGAACTGGTGATGGGAATTCCCACTGTCTTCCTTTGGAGAACCTCAAAGGCAGCTCCCTGTGTCCCCATGATTTCAGAAGATGATATTAGCAGACACAGAAAGCTACCGTGGAAGATGCAGTTTGGTTGTCCTGGGATTTCAAAAGGACAGGGTTGTTGTTTTTTTAAAAAAATAGCAATCTAATGTGTCTTGTTTTGTTTCTGCCCAAGGTAACATAAAGAGAAACCTACAAGAGATCTGGCAAGATGGTTGCTCTGTCCTTGAAGATCTGCATTCGCCAGTGCAATGTGGTCAAGACGATGCAGTTTGAGCCCTCCACAGCCGTGTACGATGCCTGCCGCGTTATTCGTGAGCGAGTGCCAGAGGCTCAAACTGGACAAGGTTAGTTTTGGCAAACCCCACATTTGAGTTACAGTCTGACGCATGATGCCAGGTACAGTCATACCTCGGGTTGAAGTAGCTTCGGGTTGAGCATTTTCGGGTTGTGGAAGTAATGAAGCATGTTACTTCCAGGTTGTGCCGCTTGCGCATGCGCAGACGCTCAAAATGATGTAATGCGCGGAAGCGGCAAATCGTGACCTGCGTGGACAAGGGTTGCATTCGCTTCAGGATGCGAACAGGCTCCGGAACAGATCCCGTTCGCATCCAGAGGTACCACTGTATGGGGCAGATAAAGACTTGGCTCAGCTGAAGTGGGGTTTGCATGCACAGCTAACCTGCAAAGCACTCTGCAGCGCTTCACAAGACCCGCCAGTCAGCTGAATGGCCTCACTTTGTGGGCCGACACAGCTTGATTTCAAACTCTGTGGACAAGGAAGGGTCACATGACATCACTGTGGGCACACCCCCCACATGTTTCAAACTTGGCCCACGCCAAGTGGGAGAGATAATGATCTGGGCTGCCCCACCACGTCCAGTTTTCCACCCCATCTCTAGATGCTGGACTGCAGCTCCCACCATCCCTAACTGCTGGTCTTTCTGACTGGGGCTGATGGGAGTCCATCTACATTTGGGGGGGGGGCACATGGTTCCCCACCCCAGATAAGGCAGTGGGTGTCCTGATGAGCAATCAGGGTTCACATAATGAGCATGAAAAGTTCCTGGTGTCTCAGAGGGCCGCCTTAGCAGCTGTTCGCAGACTTTGGAACTCCCTCCCTAGAGAGGCCAGACTCTTTGCTACCTGTACTTTAATAGATTTGCTTTTATATTGTTTTAATTCTGTTACAGTTCAAATATTTCTTAACTGTTATCTGCTGTGTGTTTTTACCTTTCTGTGTTTTAATCCGAGCTGCCTTGAGTCCTGGCTCTGGGAGAAACATGGAATGTAAATAAATAATAGTGCCAGGTATTTTATTGGACTTGAGGAGTGATGTCCCTGAAGTGAGGGCAAATGCATTGTCTTCACTCTGTATGTGTGTGTAGTAGGTGGGGAGGGAGAAAATGTGTCGCTGAGGCCGGCAAGCCTTGCTACCCTGCTGTTTGACTGCTGTCATAACTTCTCTTTTTCCATTGCCACCTACTCGGGCCCCCACCCAACCAGGGGGTTAACACTTCTGCCCTGTTTTTGCAGCACCACCCCCCAGTGCAAAATTACCCTCTCTGAGAGGGAAAAAGTGATTGTGAAAAGGTCCTCTTTTGCTCATTTCCACTCGGAACAAACACGTTTATGTATTTATCATCTTCAACAAATAATGTCGGTTTCCAGGGCAATGGGAAACCTTGATTTATTTTAGGGCAACCAATCGCTCGCAAATTGCGGCAATGCTGTCTTGAGCGGCCACAGGCAAGTTCATATTAACTTGGGATTCAAGATTAGCAATGCCGTCATGCGGACGAGATGGGGCCTTGATTGGCAATGCAGTCTTGGAGCTAATTGTTGCTTCCCCGGGAGCTTTGAATCCAAGCTGGGAATTTCTGCCCCGCACTGTAAACCGTTTCCATTGCAAACAGGCTCCGCAAGGGCATCCGCTGAACAGCCGGATTAATAGACACTGATGGAGTGGAAGCATTAGCTCTAAACTACTTTGTATTATTTGGTTCATTACGTTTGAATGCAACCTTCATTAATTAGCAGTGAGTGATTAAAGTGCCGTCGTTGGAGCGTTGCCTTTTGGCGTTGCCTTTTTGGCCTTCGTCTCCTGCGGTTCCAGCAGTGACATGTCCGTGACCTTTGGGCACCTCACCCTCCGGATGCTCCTCCGCAGACGTCCCTTGGGTCACAGCGTTTGCTGCTGCAGCATTGCCAGTTTCTGCCAGCAGGAAACCGTGGTGCGACCAAGCACATGGGGAATGCTGTACGGTGGTACCTTGGGTTACAGACGCTTCAGGTTACAGACTCCGCTAACCCAGAAATAGTACCTCGGGTTAAGAACTTTGCTTCAGGATGAGAACAGAAATCGCGTGGCGGCAGTGCGGTGGCAGCAGGAGGCCCCATTAGCTAAAGTACCTCAGGTTAAGAACAGACCTCCGGAACGAATTAAGTTCTTAACCCGAGGTGCCACTGTATACAGTTCTGGCCACCTCACCTCAAAGAGGAGGTTGTGGAGTTGGAGTTGGAAAAAGGTTCATTATGCATGGCATGGGGAAAGGGCATAGAGAATTTTTTTTCTTCCCTCTGTCATAGCACTAGCTCTCATGGACATCCGAGGATGCTGCGTTTTGTAAGCTGCAGGATAGATTAAAGAAAGTCCTTCTTCATGCAGCGCATAAACTATGGAACCCGCTCCCCCAGGAGGCAGGGATGGCCCCCAACATGGATGGCTTTAGAAGAGGTTTAGAGACGTTCATGGAGGAGGAGAGGGCTCTCAGTGGCTACTAGCCAGGATGGCGATGCTCTGATTCCACAGTCCAAGCCAGCAATGTAGCTGAATACCAGTTGCTGGAAACCACAGGAGGGGAGAATGTTCTTGTGTCTAGATTCTGTTTCTGGCTTTCCCATTGGGGTGTCAGGTTTGCCACTGTGAGAACAGGATGCTGGACTTAGATGAGCCACTGGCCTGAGCTAAGAGGCTCTTACCAGAACGTTCTTACCAGAACTCTCATCACAGAAATGTTCAAGTTCCTGGTTTGGGGTCTTATCATGACTAAATACAGTGGTACCTCTGGATACGAACGGGATCCATTCTGGAGCTCCGTTCGCATCCTGAGCAGAACGCAACCTGAGTCTGTGCATGCGCGGGTCATGATTCACCGCTTCTGCGCATGTGCGTGACATCATTTTGCGCGTCTGCGCATGTGCAAGCGACGAAACCCAGAAGTAACCCGTTCCATTACTTCTGGGTCACCACGGACCACAACCTGAAAACGCTCAACCTGAAGCATCTTTAACCCGAGGTATGACTGTACTTCAACCTTTGAGAATTCTTTACCCTTTCTTTTTAAAAATGAACACTGTAATGGCCCCCTTTTGTAGATACAGTGTTCACTTTCCCTTCCTCTCCAAAGCGAACAGTCAGCTGTCCCAAGCGCCATGTGATTTGAACTGTGTTGAGGCAGGTGAGCCAATTATGGGAAAGAGAAAGGGAGAGGAGGAGGGGGTGGGGAGAGAGCTGCAGGGAGAGGGCAGAAGCTGGAGGGGCACTTCATGGCTCTCTAATCAAGTGGAAAACCTTCGTTTGGAATACACTCTATTTGCTCTGCGATCTGTCCATTTCTGCCTTTCATTTCCCAGCCTCTGACTATGGGTTATTCCTGTCCGATGAAGATCCACGGAAAGGCATTTGGCTGGAAGCCGGGAGGACCCTCGATTACTACATGCTGCGGAATGGGGTACGACTGAGATCTGTGTGCTCCTGGGAGACATCTAGTTTATGGAGAAGGAGGGTGGCCTGTTGGTGACTGTTCAGGCGGCAGGGCTAGGTAAAGACTCCACGTCCAGAAGGAGGCGTATGGCATTGTATGCTAGTCACAGGAGACTCCTCTTATAACCTTTGTGAGTCATTGTAGAAGCGGAACCCCCATGTACATGGACAGTTGACCTCTGAACACAATATGTTGCAAATATACTGCAGGATTGGGTTATTGCCTGCATGCCTTGCTTGGCTTTCCAGAACCATCTGGGTAGCCTTTGTAAGGGGAAAAAAAGAGGCTGGACTAAGTGGGTCTTAGCATGTCCACTCTTACATTATAAATTCTCCACAAAACTTCATTAGGGCTCGTAGTTTTGGAAGATGTCACCAACATTATCAGAGTGTGAACAATGGAATGGAAAAGGTTTCAGAAAATACAGTGCTGATCATTTAAAAGAAGGCTTGTGTAATCTACCTGGGGTTGTATCCACTGCTGCACCTGCAGAATTCTGCAAGGGCAAGAGGGCTTTCCTTCCTCTCTTCTTGCCGTGCAGCCCCAATTGTATGAAAATCTGCCCCAGAAGGTCCCCCAACCCTCTGGAGCAGATTTTGAGGGACCACAGTGATACGGACCCAGTTTGGGTTGCCAAGTACACTAGTTGGCCCTAATGCTTCTGCTTATTAGGGCTGCCGACTTCCTAAAACCACATTTAAAAGTACATAACACATTTTAATTGCGGCAACGGGGGCTGAAGGGCAGAGGAGAAGAGGAGGAAGTTCTGTTGTGCAAGCACGGTATCAGTGTTGGGTACTACACTTAGAACTGTAGCCAATGCTAGTCCTACTCAGAGTAGATCCATTGAAGCTGATGGACATGACTAACCTAAGTTCATTCATTTCAATGGCTCCACTCTGAGTAGGACTAGAATGGTACCCTGAGGGATCCCCCCACTCTAGATTCACCCTTCAGAGTCTGGTGCAAAAGATACAGACTTCAAAACTCTGAGGCCAGGATTTTGTTTGAATTCTGGGACAGGATGCAGTTCACAGCTCTTCCATACAAACATCCGCACCTGGTTCCTCCAGGCTTTTTTCACCTCAGTGGTGTAATTTAAGGGGCCGGGGGGGGGGGGTAATTTCATTGCTGCCACTGTCAAAACAGTTGTGACTTAGAAACCCTTGCCGATCTACTGCAGAGCACCCAGAAATCTGCCAGTTGCTCCAGATCTACCTTCTGTCCACTCCAGGTTAGAATGCTGGAGGCAATCTGGAATGGGCCAGAACAATCACCCCCCCCAAAAAAAAATGTTGGTTGAGCTACAAAGCAGAGGCACCCCTGTTATGTGACTGGAACCTCCTCAGGAAGGCCGGTGAATCTGTGCGCATTTCCTTAAGGCATCCCTGGAAAGCCCTTGTGGCACTGGGAAGTTTCCTGGGATCCCTAGAGCCTCATTTATTGACTTCATTTATTAAGATTTCTTACTCACCCTTCACCAGAAAGCCCCAGGCTGGGTTACAAGGAAATAATTATAATACTATGTTAAAATCAGTTTAAAACAGTTTATATCAGAAGACCAGAGTGGGATCTAAAATGTATGCCTCAGCTGTCATAGGATAAAGATGCGTATCTTCAGCATATGACACAGTGCAGGTGCTGGAGAAACCTCAGGGAGAGGTCTGGGGTAGGAGGGGATTCCTCATATCAGAAATTGTGGTCAGTTGGAATGACTTTAAGTTGTCTTATTGTGGCCTGGTGATGCTTGACGTAAAGGGGTCTGCATACTGGGAAGTGCAATGGAAGAAGAGTCAAACCCAGCCCCTTTTGGAACTTCACTGGCCTCCTAGGAGGGTCAGCTGGGTCTGCCTCTGACGTATTCTTAAAAGTGTCCCTGTGACTCACTTCCTAGGATATTTTGGAATACAAGAAGAAGCAAAGGCCGCAGAAGATCCGGATGCTGGACGGGTCGGTAAAGACGGTGATGGTGGACGACTCTAAAACCGTGGGGGAATTGCTGGTGACCATTTGCAGCCGGATAGGTGAGGCCAAGGGTGCCGTTAACTCCATTTCCTAGGATAGATTTTCCTGTGAGGAGAAATAGCCATTGGGGTCCCCAGGCCTAAACCTCACCTTTTACTGTCTGTCCTGGTAGAAATAACAACTCCAGAAGAAAAGAAAGGGTGCTAAGTGAGTGTAAATGGAACTTGCTGGTGAATTTGGAGGGGAGGGACAACAGTTGGGATCTTGAACCTTGTGCATGATCTCCATTCTAAAAAAAAGGCTGTCCTGGAAACTTGAGCTTCTGATCCGAGTTATGCACCCGAATATATGAGAAATGCCATTCTCAACCATGGACCACATTTTGAGGGTCTGAGACAAAAGTGGAGGGGGGTCCATGGATGTGACTCTTTGTACAATAAGCCCACAACTTATGCAGGATTTACGTTCCAGGGGGTCACACCTACTACCAAAATCACATATAATCAAAATCCATTGGGTTCAATGGAGTGTGGGATTGCCAAAGTCATTTTTCCCAAAACCCTGACCCCTTTCCACCTCAATTTTATTTTTGCCACATGCCCAAGTTAAAAGCACACAAGTCATACAAAACTTTCTATATCCCCATGCACCTCCACAGTCCATTCATGCAAGGAAGAGGCATTGCTATGGTCCAGGGTTGCATTCCAGTGAGGCAAAAGGCCTTGAAGATATGCAGAGCAGGTTGGAGGAGGGGGTGTGGCCTGCAGGCAGTTCTAGGGCCCAGATTGGCACGCCTGGAGGGCCACATTTGGCCCTTGGAACTTAGGTTCCCCACTTGTACCACGAATTGCTTCATTTTTCTGTTCTTCCAAGATGTGTTACCAGGTGGAACATTTGCAGCCAGCATGTTGGCCAACCCGTGACTCAGAGCTAAAACTAAAGGGCTCCTTCCCTCGGCCACTGGATGTTGCTGGGGTGTGTTCTTAGTTGTTTCTTTAGAGCATCTGTACCCCACTCTCCAGCCCAAAAGCCTCTTGCAGAAGCTTATGCTCGGTCAATTAAAAAAACGTTGTCCCTGCCTGTAAGCTTACAGTCCAAAAGACACAGCACAAAAGGAAAAAAGGATGTGCAGGGGAGAGGAAGGCAGGAGCCAACTCAGGAGCCAATTCTTAAAGTTAAATATTAGTTCTTATAATGAGCAGCTGGAATGGAAACTTTCATGGGTAAGATGCACCTGATGGAGCTGGTCTTTCAGCAGAGCTGATGGCAAGGGCCCTTCTTCCCACATCTCCCACTGTCACAGCCTGAAAGAATGACTGCAGGCTGAGAGAGAGCTTTCGTGCCACAGGGGCTTCCTTTCCCAGCTCTGTGACTGGTAAGATCCCTCCCCTAGTGATGCCAGGGACTGAAATATGGCTTAGCATTATAATGAGCTAAGCCACACCCCAAGCACTGTGGTTAGTAAAAACTAAGTGAGCTTCATAAACCATGGCTTGTTTCTAAGTGGTTAATCTAAAACAGAAGTGAAAGCTACCAAACTCCTCCTTGTGGCTGTACTGGAGAAAGGAGGAGAAGGGATGAGCATGCAGGCCTTGTGGAGCACCTGGGCCCAGTCTCATGTTCTAAATTGGCCTGCGAGGCCTTTTCTTTTTTAAACAGACTTTAGGACAGTGTTTTTCAAACTTGCGTTCCCATCTGTTGTTGGACTACAACTCCCATTATCCCTGACTGCTGGTCTTGCTAGCTAGGGATGATGGGAGTTGTAGGACCCAAGTTTGAGAACTAGCATTACATCCAAAGTAGGCCATGGAGTTCCCCGTGGCAGAGCAGCAGCCTTCTAAAAGAACTGTGTTTGGGGTTTTCTTGCTTGCTTTAGACGAGGATGTGGTTTCGGACCAAATAGCTGTGTTGAATAAGCAGGCTTAGTTTGTTCTTGCAATTCCAGGAATAACCAACTACGAAGAATACTCCTTAATCCAGGAGAGCAACGAAGAAAAGAAAGAGGAGGGCACAGGGACCCTGAAGAAAGATCGGACGCTGCTGCGAGATGAAAAAAAAATGGAGAAATTAAAGGCAAAGCTGCACACGGATGATGACCGTAAGTTGTGTTCCCCAGTGAAGCTCTGTGGCCTTTCATATTTTGCTGGACTCCAACTCCCATCAGCCCTAGGCAGTGTGCCCAGCAGCCAGGAATGATGGCAACTGTGGTCCTACAGAGGATGCTCAACATGTTCCCAACCTATGACTTGTCAGAATAAATAGAAACTGAAGTTGGTGACAGTCTCTGAAAACAGAAGTGAATTAACCGTAGCTCTGACTTGCAGAAAGTCAGACTGTGTGTGTGTTTAATAATTTGTGTTAAAGGTTTTCTTAGTTTACAAAAGTACATTGTCTCTTTATCAGGTTGTGTTTTCTACAGATCAGTTACATTTGTTGTGAGACATTAGTGTTGTATGCAGTATAAGGTTGAGACGAGAAGGGGGGGAATTGTGCCAGCATCCACTGGATATGTTCTCTTTCTATTCTCTTATTATGTTTCCTTGGTAATGAGAGGTATTGGGGGGGCAGGGTGTGGTTGGTTGTCTGTGGTTGACTGCAGTGGGGTTTGTTTGCAATTGTGAGGGGAGGAGGACTTGTTGGGTCAAGTAAGCCAAATTGATTCATATGCTGTTGATGGGTTCTTGTTGTCTTGTTGGGCTGTGTATGTGATAAAGGGGATCCATACTAGGGTGAAGGTATCCTCTTCTATTTGTCCCTGTATCAGTTTCAGTTTGTTGGTTAGCTTTTCTAGTAAGGCTGTTTCCCATACGACTTGGTACCAGTTGTCCTTGTTCACTCCTGACAGGTCTCTCCAGTCTATGAGGCTAAGAGTAGGTGGGTCATAAGCTCTTTGTAATGTGAGTGGTCAATAGGATCTTGGAAAATCTTCAGTAGGGCCAGTTCTGGGGTGAGTTCCAATACTTGTTTAGTTACTTTGCATATCTCTTGTAGGACATTTGTCCAGAAGGGTTGGATTTGGGAGCATTTCCACCACATGTGGAGGTATGTGCCTGTAGAGGTGCAGTCTCTCCAACATTTTCGTGAGGTTCCTGGGTGTATCAACGCCAGTTTCCGTGGTGTTAAGTACCATCTGTATGTGAGTTTCAGTGTGAGTTCCCTTCTTTTGGCTGAGATAGATTTAAAGGGAGGTTTAGACCACGTTCTAGTCCATTGGGTGGGGTTAATTTAATGGCCTATGTCATGCTCCCATTGTTTTTTGATTGTGTTAAGGGAGCTTGTGAGATTTTGGACCAGTATTTTGTATATTGTGGATACCATCCCTTTGCCTTGTGTCTTTGTTGTTAGGAGAAGATTTTCAAAGGTGGTCAAAGGCCTAGTTGCTGCTGATTTTACTACTGGATTTTTTAAAGAAGGCATGCAATTGGTGGTGTGTTAGCCAGGGCATTTAGGTGTCCCCTAGTTTGTCTTGTATTTCTTGTGAGCCAAATTCTCCACTGTGAACAATCAATTTTAGACTTTAAAAACGTATATTGGCTGCCAAGGAACAACTACCAGAAAAGATTAGTTATCAAGTTTCACCAGAATAGAACTCCAACTAAGGTTTTGCACATGCGAGATCATTTGGCAAAGTACCAAATATTATTGACAAGAGTTTTTAAAGACAGTATGTGCCCTCCATTGTGCAAACTAAGACGCAAGGAACAAGCATAAAGAACAATAATTACTTTGGTGCAATAAAGAGCTCAGCTAAGAACAGCAAATGCCAGAGGAGTGGAACTTCCCTCTCCATAGCAACAAGACCCGATTTAAATACCCCACAGAAAAAGGGGACTGTGACTCAGTTAAGGGAGTCAGTAGACTTACAAGATTCTCCCCAGACTCCAAAAAAGATCCAGAATAAACGGTCCCTAGAACAGAAAAAGGACCAACAAAACAAAGAGGCTGCAGATAATGTAGAAGCTACAGGACTTAGGGAAATCGCCCCACTGACAGACACAAAGGCCCATAACGTATCATGCTGCTCATATGCTGACCCTAGAATCCCCGTACTGTCCATCAGTGGATGAACCATTAGGAAGATTCAACCTACTAATTCAAACCAGCCCAGATAAAGAGGAGGGGACTCAATTTACAAATGGAACACACTCAACAGGAAGCGAAACATGTTCTGCTTCCAAGGCAAAGTTCACAAACCAAAATACCTACTTCCAGATTTGCAGCATTCTTAAGGTTCATTAAACCTAACAAGAAACCGTGGCTCCATTTCATTTTTTGTTTGCAATAAACAAACCATAGTTAGGAAGGATTAAGATAAGCAAGCTATGGTTTATTAAACCAGTTTGCTAAACCACAGATTAGCACTGTGTGTGAACCAGGCCAGTGTCTCCCTAAGTGCATAAATGTTAAAGAATGTCCGGTGTTGAAGAACATGGATGTTTGAATGTGTTGGGAAACTGGAAAATACTTTAACTTTATTTATAAATCTTGGTCCTGCTGTACAGTAAGCGCTGCTTCTGACTGCTGCTTCCACAAAGCCTTTTGCACAACCCCCCTAATCACCATCCAGAGCCCTTGGTAGCTAAGCCCCCAAAGTCCATCCAACAGAAACAACTGCACATTGCTTCCATTGTTTTACCCCTGCCTTCACCGCTTTCTCTGATATTTTACCATGCATGCTCCTTGGGGTTGGGACCTTTGCTGTCCAGGGAGCAGGTTCTATGGTTGTGAATCCTCATTAACATAGCAGCTGATGCAGCAGAGCCCCATTTGAGCTAGGTGAGGTCAGGACCCTGGACAGAGCCCTGCCTAGAAGGGAACTGTTGCTTCAGCAAGTTGCAGAAGCCTTCCTGAGGTCTTATGGAAGATGGCTGGCCTGGGCTTTGTGTGACCCCCCTTACCCTCCAAGGAGCTAGCTGTTCTGCAGCTGTAGGTGGGTGATAAGGACCATCTCTAGGACTGATTCTTTTGAGATTCAGATTCTAGCAACGCTAAGGCTTCTGACCCAGAAGAACCTGTTGCAGGAATGGTGACACCTTGCCCAGGTTATCCTCTGAGCTTTGCAGTGGGTGGGTGGGCAAAATGGTTGAGGGTGATATTCTCTTCCATTTTTTACAATGCACTAGGCACACCCTGATGGCGCCGTATAAATATAATTGCATACCCAAGATCACACCATCCTTTCGCCTTTCACATGTGCTCGTAAATCTGAGCATAAAAATACAGAGACGTTTCCCCACCTATTTGGTGTGTGCCTATAAGTGTGGACTAAACCAGGTTGGCGAATGAGAGTCCAGAATCAGCTGTTTGATTTGATATGGCATGCAAGGGTAGGATCCTTTATGTATTGCAGGGGAACAACAGAGGTTCCCAGGCAACAACTATACATATTCTTTATCCTCCTCCTTTCCTCCTTCCTTGCCTCCCCCGCTGCCCTTCCCCCTTTCTAGAAATGGCTTTTGAGCAGCCTGGGGTCTCCTGCTGCCCACTTCTCTTACTAGAGTAAGAAGTGCTATTTAGGTGTGGACTGTGTGTGTGTGTGTGTGTGTGTGTGTGTGTGTGTGTGTGTGTCGCCTTATTCACCTTAGATGCTGGAGGTCAACGCAGTGAGCTGCTTTCATATGCTGGAATCTGCAGTCCAAAATCTCAATAGTGTTTGCAAAGGAAGCTAAAACAATCCTCACTTTGTTCTGTAACTCTGACAGTGATCCAAGATGATAATTCACCATGCACAACTTGGCAGGGGCAAGGACTTCTTTATTTTATTGATTTTATTTTAATTCCATTAGTGTATCCTAGCTTCACCTCCCATGCAGGTTTTAGAGTTGCTTGTCAGTTAAAAATCAAAACTGAGCAAAGGAGAAACAAAGCAAATTTATAATAGGTCAAATGAGACGAAAACAAGGCTTTTGCAGTGATCCTGTTCATTTTTAACTTTAATTCAGCATGAGCTGCATATATGATGTATAACACTGATGCCCACTCAACTGCTTCAGTCTGCAGAACCGGCCCTGGTACAGGTTCCACATAATACTCGTTGCACATTTGTAAGAAATTGATCTTCTAGTGTGGCAGCACCTACACTTTGGAACTCCCTGCCTATTGACACCAGGCTGTACACTTTCACTGTACACTTTTTTTGCACTTGCTAAAAACATTTTTGTTCAGGCAAGCCTATACAGATAAGCAGAAATTTGACGTGTTTTTTTAATCTGGTTTTTAGTGTACTGTTGATTTTTATTATTATTATTTTTTTTGAATGTTTTAAACAGCTGTTTTTAACTGTCTTTACTGATAATTTCATTGTTACATTCATTTTGTAAACCGCTTTGAGGCTGGTTTTTGTTTTGTTTTTACAATCAAGCAGTATATAAATTTTATGAACTAACTAAATAAGTGTTCCCTAAAGGTTGGAACTTGCTGCATGGTTCAGCTGCTTTCAAGGAAGCTTGGAAGCTGCCGTATGTCCATTCAGACTGGCCCGGCCGGCCCAGTATTGGTTGCTGCTCTCCAGGGCCAGGGACTCAGAAAGGTCCTTCCCACCATGGACAGGCAACTGTCGTGCTCAATCAGCCAGGGCTGAGTGTTTTCCCCACATAACTGGAATCCTTCCAGCCAGGGAGGACGAGGCGTCATGTAGTTCTGTGGGAATGCGGAGGAAGTGCTGTGAGGCTTTGAGTGCTCAGGCCAGCTCTCAAAGGAGCTTGATGACTGCAGAGTGAGACTGCGGCATTGAATCACCTCTTGGGTTAATTTTTAAAAAGGGCTTCTGAAGGCCAAATCCATTTCCATATAATTCTTAGCACGTGCAGAATACCTAGATGCAATGACAGTAAACTATGCAATATTGATAGTTCCTGGACAGGATATTGGCCCAATTCCATTTTCCAGACAAATGCCATAATCATGAGGATTGCATAGATCAGTATGTAGTTGTGAGTCTGGGGTGTGGCAACTTTCCTCACAACAGAAAAAAACACCCCTGCCGATGGATGATAGAAATTATGGGTTGTAGCCAGCTAAGTTCTACTTAGGGAAGACCCACTGAAATCAATGTACTTAAGCTAGTCATGCCCATACATTTCAATGGGTTTGCTCCAAGCAGGACTAACATTGGCTACAAACCCAGTGACACAGGTGTTTTAAGCTGGTTTTTGTTTATTGTTGGTTTTAATTGCTAATGTTTAAAACAGTTGTTTTTAACAATGGTTTCATTGGTTTATTCCTTTTGTAAACTGCTTTAAGGCTTTTCACAATCAAGCAGTGCATAAACTTTATGAAATAAATAAACACCCACCTGCCAAAATATGAACTCTGAATGCTCTTAAAAATGCTCCTGTAAAGTATCTCTAGGCTAATAACGTGCTCTTTGCTTTCAGAGCTTTCTGGTGGTGGTGATAAAACTTGTTACCAAGGTGCTCAGCCTTGCTGGCATTCTGAGTAACTCCCTTTAAATGCCTTGACATTTTTGATTCAGTTGATTCAGTTTTGTCTGTGAAAGGCTGACAAAGCAGAAGGATACGAAAGTATTTGCTGTATTATATTGGTTAATGATGGGGTACGCTAATGATGTAGGCATACAAGCTTAAGAACCCTGGGCATGCAAATTATCTTTCTTATTATCTAACTCCTAACTTAATCAAAGGATCCAGTCCTCTTGGAGCCCAGGGGCAACAAAACACCGCCTGTAAAGCATTGGCTCTGACCGTCAATCTGTTGGTAACTATTAGCATTTCTTAAGGACAGGAACCTTCCACCGGAGATATACACAAGAAATTGGCCACTCTCTGCTCCTTGCACACCTGTGGCAACTCTTAGGAGCCCATCAAAGCCCTGCTCTCCTTTGCTATGCTGGGGGAGAGATGACTTTAACTGCAATTGACCTATAATACAGTTCCCCAGCTAGATCTGGGGCACACTTCCCCCAGGTCTATTTTGCAGGTCCAGGAGGAGGATTACATGGTGGGACAAGGGCTGCCCCAACCCCCTTTGCTTTAGTCCTCCTGCCCACCCTTCCTTCCAGGCTCCCTGGCATTTCTTTCTCTTCTCCATTTTTCTCATGGCAAGCTCAGTTCACTTAGACACCTTTGCAACTGCGCCGTTGCCTGCATTCCCTCCCTTCAAAGAAGCTTCACAACCTTACAGGCTTTCAGGGACTTCCAGAGTCCACATAGTAATAATAATAATAATAAAAAATTTTATTTATATCCCGCCCTCCCCAGCCGAAGCCGGGCTCAGGGCGGCTAACAACAATCAAATAATCAAACAATCAAATAAACCAACATTCTAAAAATATTTCATTATAAAAATTAATTAAAATCAAGTTGAAGGCGACCATTAAGCAAAACTCTGTGCAGGTTGCCAGAGGAGGGAGTCAGGCTGCGCCCTGACCAAAGGCCTGGTGGAACAGCTCTGTCTTGCAGGCCCTGCGGAAAGATGTCAATTCCCGCAGGGCCCCGGTCTCTTGTGACAGAGCGTTCCGCCAGATTGGAGCTGCTGCCGAGAAGGCCCTGGCTCTAGTTGAGGCCAGCCTAACCTCTCTGAGGCCTGGGACCTTCAGGATGTTTTTATTTGCAGACTGTAGGTTTCTTTGTGGGGCGTACCAGGAGAGGCGGTCCCGTAGGTACGAGGGTCCTAAGCCGTATAGGGCTTTAAAGCCCACCTCTCCCATCGCAACCAGGCCTGGGAACTCTTGTCAGCCTGGTGCCAAGAAGGGTCTCTGGATTGGGCCCCTGCTTTTTTCTATCAGGCCTGGGAGGGGGAATACTGTTGCTTTCCCTTCCCCTTTAGCCTTCTTGTTTAGCCATGCTGGGGGGCACGTATATAATTATTCCCCCTCTGTCTACCAATTAGGCTCTGCTTGTTTGTCTGCTGCCTCCTTTGTGTGCTGTGTTTTCTGTGTATTTGGTAGGTGACGCTTTCCAGGGGCGGTTTTAGGGTAGCTTGACCAGTTCAGCTGCACTGAGCACCGTGCTGCAGGGGTCGCCACAGCAATGCTGTAGAACGGAGCTCAAGTGCCAAGGGGGCGCTGAATTTTAGCATCTCAGGGCGCCACCGAAATTTGAGAGCTCACAGTCTGCCACTACTCTTTCCACCTCAGACTGCCCCAACTGTACTTCTGCTGCTGGTTCATTTTGAAAACTGTCTTATATTAATGAATTCTTTTTCATTCTGCAACAATCTGCATAATAAACAATATTTCTACATCAAAATAAAAATGCACATTCTTTGATATTACTCTCTGGTCTGGCGTCTGAGGACTAATTCCTCCATGGAGGGTGGTCAGAGTGATACATCCCCCCTCCCCGCTCCAACATATGTTGTTGGACTCCAACACCCATCAGCCCCATCCAGTAATCAGGGATGATGAGAGATGTAGTTCAACCCCATCTGGAGGGCTACCCCTGTCATGCCCAGTGTAATATCCTCATAGAACAGCGTGGCTTCAAGCTAAAGATTTCATTACACGTGTGTTCCAATACACAGGCATACATGTGTGCTTATATGTAATGTGCAGTCAAAGACACATGGCAACAAGCTGCCGCTAACTTGCTATATAAAGAGAATTTGCTTGGGTATTTGATTAAAGCAGATTCAGTTTTGTTTGGGGCTGGGAGTTAGTTTTTGTATTGCCCTTGCCCTACCCTACAAGGTTGTTGTGAGGATTATATACAATGCTAACTAAGTGCCTGGCATTGTTATTGTTTCCAATATTTATAGATGGTTTTTCACCATAAAATAGTTTATAAATCAATAATAAAATGGCACATGGTTTAAATCAATAAAAAGCCACAGGTAAGAATGTGAAATTGGCTTGATACAACTTACTTAAAATGCCTCCTGGAATACAGGTATTGTATATACAAATGATAAATACAGTGGTACCTTGGTTCTCAAACTTAATCTGTTCAGGAAGTCCGTTCCAAAACCAAAGCATTCCAAAGCAAGGCGCGCTTTCTCATAGAAAGTAATGCAAAATGGATTAATCTGTTCCAGACTTTTAAAAACAACCCCTAAAACAGCAATTTAACATGATTTTTACTGTCTAACGAGACCATTGATCCATAAAATGAAAGCAATAAACAATGTACTGCAGTCACGCACACACGCAATCAATCAATAGCTGAACTGGGTTCTACACAGTCACAAAAACTAAACAAAAAAACGACAAAAATGCAAAATACAGACAGACCTCAGCCTAACACTCAAATCGGAAGCGTAACACTCAAAAGGGAGCACATTCAGCTTCCCAAAAAGGTTCACAAACTGGAACACTCACTTCTGGTTTTGCAGTGTTTGGGTTCCAAGTTGTTTGAGTACCAAGGCGTTTGAGAACCAAGGTACCACTATACTACGTATGTAGCAACAGTGGCCGCACCCCAGGAGTGGCTTCAACTGGCCGGTCTCAAACCTTCAGTGAGTTAATGACTTTCCCTGCATGCGAAGACCAGCTGTGGCAGATTGAGTGGACAGGACCAATAGTGAGTCCAACAGTTAAGCAGGCAGTTTCTGCATGTGCTGTAGATGGAAGTAAGGGCAGCTGAGGCTCATCTACTTGGGGAGCCCATCTAGGAGAAGGAAAACTATTATCCTAAACCTCTGCTGCCTTGCGGGATATCTTCAGGAGGAGAAAAGACCAAGGAGTAAACAAATCTGGAGTGGAGTTCCTAAGACGGTTGGATGTCGCCTTGTACGCTTCCTTCCAGCAACTCCTGCAGCCAAGCTGGTGCCAAACATATTGCTCTGCTTTCCTTTGGACCCCATCAGCAAAGCCGAGAGGCAGCCCCAGACCTCAGTGGACACTACTAGACTTGTCCCATGAGAGGTCACTTTGGTGCTGCTCATGCAGCGGTTTGGCTTCACCTCCAGAGGCACTGTCTTGAGACAGATGGATGCAGACAATGAAGTTGGCTTCCTTTTGAGGAGTTATCCGGAATGTGTATCTACCATTTGGACTCTTTTAGAAGTTTACATAATTGTATATCCATTGTTGGTATATACTTCAAATTATAGACAAGACATTTGCCATTTCATTTCATGTTCTTGAAAGCAGGTACCCTCTAGATGTTGCTGGACTAGAGCTCCAGACACCCTCTCCAATTGCTGGCCATGCTGGTTGGGACTGATGGGAGTTGGAGGCAAGCTACACCTGGGGCACCTGGTGGGGGAAGGCTATGTTACTGAAATACTGACTTCTCAGTGTGTGTGTGTGTGTGTGTGTGTGTGTGTGTGTCTGTGTCTGTGTCTGTGTCTGTGTGTCTGTGTGTTGGTTGGAATGCCTAGCTCTTGCAATTGCAAGAAGAGGTAGAAAGAAAGGTGCCCACCTGACGCCCTCCAGATGTTTTGGACTACAACTCCCATCAGCCCCTGCTAGCACAGCTGATGGGAATTGTAGTCCAAAGGGGATCAGGTTGGCAGAGACTGAGTGATAGTAACGTGCATATTGTAAGTCTTTTTTTCTTTCTCCGCTTAGTAAACTGGTTAGATCACAGTCGAACGTTTCGGGAGCAAGGAGTGGACGAGAACGAGACGCTGCTGCTGAGACGCAAATTCTTCTACTCGGACCAGAATGTGGACTCGAGAGACCCTGTTCAATTAAATCTGCTTTATGTTCAGGTATGCTAGAGCTGGAATCAAGAAATCCCTCTCCAGCTCTGCAACAAGCCAAGCCCTACTCTCCTTGCCAGCTATCCCATCAGAACAGATAGAAGCCTTTGAGTTACAGTTCAGACATACACGTTTATCACTTGTTCACAGCAACATCCAGGGGTGACTTACAAGTGTGAATACCAAGGGGCTGGATTTTCTAATAGGCCAGGAAAGGAATGTTCTTTGTTTCTGTAGAACAGGCCAAATGGAAGGTGTGCTACATTATATCTTTTTCTCCTTTATGTAATCCATGAAGGGTTATGTTCATTCTTCCATTTCAGAGCTTCCTAGGAGGCAAATCAGACAATTTTAAGATAAGTTGACTGTTGGCTTGTATAGATAAGTTCTTCGGCTAATAAGGTACCTTTATTTCCACTAGCTGCAAAATAAGATAAGGGGGCCTTTTTGAATCATTTTAATGCTAAATGTTAGGGGGAAGTGTTAAACTAAAGGAATTTTCTAAATCCTGTCTATTTGTATTCTGAGGGTTTATCCCTACCATATTGGACCAAATTTTTTGGCCTCTGTGTTTTGCACATAGGCGCTTTATGTTTATATTATAATGTCTGTTGGCTATAGACAATTAGACTTGACGACTGCATGGATGTGTGAACATGCTGTCCCAAATCAAGTACAGATAGCATTTCCTCATGCGCGCACACACACATACCCTGCATATCCTCTCGCATCCCCTGAACCACAAAGCTATTGTTTTTGTTGTTGTTTCCTCTTTATATTTTACAGTGGTACCTCGGGTTACATACGCTTCAGGTTACAGACGCTTCAGGTTACAAACTCCGCTAACCCAGAAATAGTGCTTCAGGTTAAGAACTTTGCTTCAGGATGAGAACAGAAATCGTGCTCCGGCGGCGTGGTGGCAGCAGGAGACCCCATTAGCTAAAGTGGTGCTTCAGGTTAAGAACAGTTTCATGTTAAGAACGGACCTCCAGAACGAATTAAGTACTTAACCTGAGGTACCACTGTATTAAGATGTTACAGTGGGGTACGCAAAGAGAAGAGTGAAAACTCACTGGGGAACGCGAGTGCGTCAAGCTAGAGTCCATATTTAATAGTACTGCATAGTACTATTTTCCCACGCTTTGGAGCCCCTGGGAAGCTCAACAAACCTGCTGCCCCTGGAACTGGGAGTGGAGAGTGAATGGGACACAGCTGTGGGCAGCCCGAGGAAGTGCCATTCACCTTGGGCCTGTCCATAAAAAGCAAGTCTAACGTGGGAGACTAGGGTGATGTCCGCTGTTTCCAGGAACTCTTCTCATTGTGAGATTTTTGTGAGTGAGATTAGAGTTTGTTTGGACCCTGGCTGAGAACCCAGAGGCTGAGAGGGAGCGTGTGCCTGAAGATGATAGAAATGATGGATAGATAGATAGATAGATAGATAGATATAGAATTTAGTATTAATGCAACATTTTTACATTTTTTGTAATATTTTATTTAAATTGTCTCTTGTAGCTTCAGTTTTTTGTACTCCACTTAGATATATTTTCAATATATTAAATGGTATAGAAATTAAATAATTAATCAAATAATCAAAAATATTCCAGATAACACCTAATGCTCTTCACCTCCGTGTCAGTATTTACAAAGCTGTGTACATCTTCTGTTTCCCCAGAAACTACTAAAAAGCTGTTTTTTAAACTTGCTACCTGTCTTTCAGTGGTGCATTCAGATGTGAGCCATCAAGTGACATCATCAGATGATGCAATACCAAGCCACAGTGCTTTTCCACAGCCCCTGTTTATTTCAGTGGGGTTTATGTAGCAGAACTTACCAGTAATCAAGAACCATTAGAAGGCGCCTTATTCCAGGACAGACTGTTTGTCCACTGAGGTCAATATCTAGCTCCACCACATTTGCTATGACTGGCGGATCTTTGGCATCCAGGTGTCAGAGGCCAGGAGTCTGCATCCTCTTCAGGTGAAGTAAATGCATAACACGGTCTCTTTCTTCACTTGGTTTCCAGGCTCGTGATGATATTCTGAATGGTTCCCATCCAGTGTCGTTTGAGAAAGCGTGTGAATTTGGAGGTTTCCAAGCGCAGATCCAGTTTGGGCCTCATGTTGAGCACAAGCACAAACCTGGATTTTTAGAGTAAGTTGCTCTAACGATCTTTACACATGGGGTTAAACTGTTGTGTGCTGCTTTGATAACTCTTCCAGCCCAGTGGCTTTCAGGCTGTGTTCTGAGAAGATGGGGTAAGATCCCACAAAAACAGATCTGGGCTTTCTTGTTGAGAAAGCAGATAATGGTGTTGCAAAGCTCTCCATGAGAATTTCAGCAAAGGCCAGCAGTTGCCGCTGCTCCTTCACAGTGTGCCCTCTCAGTCTAGACCTATGCACCCAGTAAAGTGAGGTGGTAGAGACCTGTGGTAGTGGAGAGGACCATATCAGTTTAGACTGGAGGCAGGGAATCATCCTTTGGAAGACCTTCTTATGTACACCCGGGAACCCAAGATTGAAGAACACTGATTTAGGTACCTGGTTCCCTCCAGCTGCTTTGGATTACAGCTCCCATCAGCCCCAGCCAGAATAAACCTAAGATGCTGTGCTTGATAGGAATATAGCCATGCTTACTAAGGATTATGGGAGTTGTAGTCCAACAACATCCGGAGGGCAGAAGATTGGTGAAGGCTGCTCTAAGCAGAACACTAGCGTGGCAAGGAGAGAGGAATAGACTAGAACCTGGATCCTTCATGTGCTAATTTCTCTTCTTGCTGGGAATTCCTTGCTTTAGTTTTACTGTTATTTCACCCGTCAAGCTTCTGTGCAGTTGTGTGCAGTTTCTGTAGAAAATATTTCAGTGGAATGGCTGAAAATCTTCCTTCCCACCAAGGGGAACACTGTGGCTCTCAATCCAGCATCTCCAGCAAGAATAATATTCACAGCAATCTCTGCCAGTGGTGGTATTGGCTGTTGTTTCCTTTAAGAAATGACAGACAGCACAGAAGGAAAAACCAAAGGGTCTCTTCTGATGAAGCAGGGAGCCTTCATGAGCCATGAGTGGAGATTTGTCCAGAACAACTTGCCTCTGCCTTTTTCCCCAATGCAACTATTCAAAGGCTAAAGCAGTGTTTTTGCAGGATTTGTGGGTTGGGTTGTTTTTGTTTTTCTGAAGAAGAAAACCCAAGGTACCAGCAAGTACCCTTTCTTTCTGTAGCTGGCGAATGCTCCTTTGTACACCCAGAGTCTTCCCTAACATGCAAATATGAGTACTTCAACAAACAATATGCAGGGTAGTGATATAATAACAAAATGCATGTGTGTGACCTTGCAAATATGAGGCCTGCCTTAACTCGTAGTGGAGCTCCCGGTACCTAGCAGTGGTCGTGGGCTGTTGCTGCTCTGTGTCACCTTTTTGATTTTGATTGTTGCGCTTGAACAGCAGAAGAATTCATATGGCTGCTACAGATGTTAAAACACTCTCTCAACACAGGAAGGAACAAAAGATGATGGCATAGATTGTCCTTGAATTTAAATACATTTAAATAATGTAATTGCATAATAATTGAATTTTTGTATCTCTCTGAAGAGAAGTGGTTCCCTTCAGTGGCATAAGCATTCTGCTCAGAGTTCAAATTAAAAAGAGCTGATGGATGATTTCTTGGGGGCGGGGGTGTTCTCTCTGCCATTTCCCCACTCTGTACAAATGATTTCCTTTTAATTGGATGGAGTCTTTTCTGAAGGCCGATGTTATACTTAAGCATCATTTCCAAAGGAACAGAAGGCATTGTGCTTTTCTGCTGAGCCATTTTACCTTAATGAAGGGGTCTCCCTGGGTTTTTCATACATCCCTTATGGGTATGAACAGTAAGTAACGAAGCCTTGAGTTAAGGCAAAGCAACAAGGGACAGTGTCAAGAAGGGTCCCTTTCACAGCTTTCTTACCAGTCATTTGTGGGCAGTGAACATCTACAGCAAGGGCTGCTTCATACACACCCTTGGTTTGCCAACCAAGCGTACACACAACATAGACCAATTGCAGCTCCCTGATTGTTGTATCTGTGAGATACATACATTTGCTTTCCAAGATCCATTTGTTGCTCTCATAAGAGCCTGAGAAGGGCCTAACTGTAGAATTTGAGCAAAGGCCTAACTAGTCCAGCATCCTGTTCTCATAGTGGCCAGCCAAATGGCAAGCAGCCCCCAAGCTCGTTTGTGATTTCCAGAGACTGGTATTCAGAGGTAGAACATAGCCGTCGTGGCTAGTAGCCATTAAAAGCTTTGTCCTTCTTCATGAATTTGTCTAACCCCATTTTGAAGACATCCAAGATGGTGGCCATCACTAAATCTTTTGGGACTGAATTCCATAGTCTGGCTTTTGTCTGTCAAGAATTTCCCGGCATTCAGCTTCTCTAGATGGCTGCATTAGGTCTAATGTTATGAGAGAGGAGGAAGAACCTCTGTCCATCCACCATCTCCCATGCCATGCATTATTTTGTACACCTCTGTCTTGTCCCCTCTCACTCGCCTCTTTGGTAAACAAAGTCCCAAACTTTGATACCTTTCAACATATTCACACTTTGTATATTGCCATGCTTTTGTGCAGCTGCCATTCACATGAATGGGGCTCGCAGATTAAACCACATTGGTGAATTTTACCCTGTGCTAATTGATAGAAAGGGGGCACTGTTTAGGTTTTCCTCATACAGGTACATTAATTATGAAACCAGTGGTGACAGTATCTACCTATTGGATGTATGCGCAATGACACACCCAGAGTTGTTGCTTGCTGGGAACTGCTGACCACTTCCCCCTGTGGTGAGCAGCATAATTGCAGCCTCTTGGGGAAAAACCTTCTAGATCTGCCCTGTCTCCACATACTCAGACTCTCTGAGCTTGTTTGTGCCAACAAGGTCTATCTGAGCTCTAGCTAGTCTGGCATTTCTGCTCTTCAGACCTGACTTTTGGCTTCTTCTCTGACTTTGCCTCCTGGTTGTCCTCAGATCCTGATTGCCTTTTGGTCCTGACTGCCTCTCTGACTCTCTCCAAACCACTTGCCAGCACCCAGCCCTGGCATTGCTGAGTCATTTTAAAGTACTAGTGTTATTAAAATAACTTGGCTGTATGCATTACTGTAATAGACATCTTCTCCCATACAAACATACCTCTGCTTTTAAATTGGCATCACGGGTCCTCCTCTTCATCCCATTGTTGCATGAAATCAGATGGGCCGGGTACAAGAGACAGGTCCTTTTAAGTGGTGGCCCCAAAACTGCAGAGTGCGCTCCCTGTAGCAGTCTGTCAGGTTCCCTCTGTGAAATAGCCATCATAGAAATTCACTGTCTTTGAATGGTGGATTATAAATATTTCAAATAATTAATGAATAGTTAATTAAAGACAAAAACTCTTAAGAAAGCTGCAGCATGGAGCCCATCATCTTCCACCCTTTCAGTAATTATTATTAAATCTGCAAAGAGAATCTAGTTTTGCCTTGAGCACTGAAGTGTCTTGAACCAGCCTGCCATTGACTTGCTGCCAAATTTCATCAGTACCAGAGTTCTGGCTGAATTTTGTTCTTCATCAATACTGCTATTCCAAGCCTGGAGTTGAAATCTACCATGTGATACATGAGGAGGTCCTCAGTGTTTCTAGTGCTTAAAACCTGTGATAGAAAACACGGTCTGCTTGGAATTCTAATAATAGAGGGGTGGAGAAGGAATTATCCACGTGCTCAGAGACCCATTCATTATCACAGAGGTCCTGTGGCTAAGCTGTAGTTCAGATGGTGGAACTGAGGCCAAGGGCACATTCCACCAGGAAACAGTGTGTTCTCACTCATGCACTTCAGGTACACACACATGGGCAAGGCAGGTTTCTGGATGCAGCACCACGGATAGCTCCAACTGAGCAACAAAGCCTGGAGGTTAACTGAAGCCTGTGGAGTCTCCTTCCTCCAGTCCATTTTCCCAAGCTCCACCCACTTGGTCTAAAGACTGGATCTTACAGGACTGACCCCAGGCCTGAAGATGAGCTCCTTTATATGACCTCTGCACTGATGGGAAGGTATGGGAGGCATGTGACTCTAGTGGGTTGGGCTCAAAGGACAGCATTTGCAAAGATCCTGTCTCAGACTCTGCAGGCTCTGGGTTGCCAGCCTCAGCCTCCAAAGCACTGGCCTCGGGCACTGTTGGGTATGAACCACCAGCATCAGAAGCCCTACCCAATTCCATGACTGGTGATGGAGCAGCCCCAGACTTGGCCAGCTCTGCCACATCTGATTCTTGAGTCCAAGGCAGCGCCATGACACCGTCCTGTCGCACAGCTCTGCTTCATTTTCACGGGACTTGTGCAGGCTTATAAGTGGAAGGAAGATGTGCTTTGCATGTTTGACCTCAAGCACTGCCGTGCTTTAGTGAAGACCTGCCACTGAAATTCAGCAGTTTAAGAATTCTGGTCAAATGTTGATGGAAATCCTAGCAATCATGCCGAAATACATACATCCATCCAGTGAATTTGCTGTCCTGTTTTGGTCTTAATTGTGAAGTTTCTAATGCAACAGCCCATAAACAGGAAAAGTACCTGAGAGAGCACCTTCCCCGTTGCCAGCTGACCTCCTTGTTATGATCAGCAGGAGATGCCTTGCTTGGGAATCCATTCTTAGCAGAAGCTAGGCACATAATAGCACAAGACAGGGCCTTCTTGGTAGTGACACCCCACTTATGGATGTCCTCCCAGAGGATATTCTATATGCCTCCACAGTGGATACATTTACATGCCAATTGAAAACATTTTGTTTATGCAGGCATTTGGTTCATAATTTCTTTGGGGTGTGGTCCCTTTAGGTATCTACACTGCCGCTAGTGTATTTTAATGTAGTGTAACAGTTTTTCTTTAGACAGTTGTTTTGGTGATTTATTATGTGAAGGTGCCCTGTGCTCCATACTGGAGGAGGAGACTTTTAATGACTAAACAAGTGAATAAAATTGTTTTTAAAATGGTATGAAAACAATACTAAAAAACAAAAGTTGCACTGGGAAAAATGAAGTATGTTACATGGATCTCAAAATAACAATACTCGTTCAGGTTCTTTGACATTTTCTAATTGCTGTACTTCAGCTTCCCCCAGGAACCTCAAGGGGGAGGGGCCACCTACGCAATTAAATGATAATGATGATATTGAGGCCATGAGAGAACAGAATCTGCTGAAACTCCAATGGGCAGGTGGATTTTCAGTGCCTCATGGCACTGGAGCAGAATGGATCTGAATCCTTCCTGTGGGCTCCTTGCACATGGCTGACTTGGTGGTGGCGACTTTGAGAGGTGTCAGGTGCCCACCGAGGAGCTGGGTGGGTGAGCTCCCTATTGGCTGCTTGCTCTCCTCCCCAACTCAGTTAGGTTGCTGAGGTGGATTCCCCTGAATGGCTGCCTTTGAAGGGGAGGGGAGGAGGAGCCAATCAGGAAAGAGGGAGGCTGCCAAGGAGTCTAGAAGCCATATTAACAAATGGTTGACGTCCACTTCGCTTGAAAATGAGGCAGAGGCGGTTGTCTCTTCATTAAACTGTGGCTCTTTGTTTTTTCCAGCCTAAAAGAATTCCTTCCGAAAGAATACATCAAGCAAAGAGGAGCTGAAAAGAGGATATTTCAGGTGATTAAGAATGCTTTATATAGATATGTGGTATTTCTCTTTTGCTTTCATAACCCTGTGTGTTCTCTTTGGCAATAAACTAGCACCAACTCAAGTGTAAAAGAAGCAGACGGCTTTTCCCCCTTTGGCAAACTTGCTCTCCTAATTCAGATTTTGTGTGTGGTTGGAAGATTTCCTTGCTTTTTATAGTGTGTTCTTCAAGAAATGAGCATGTTTTAGCAGTTCTCAGTTGTAATGTGGAATGCAAAAAGCAGAGCGTTTGAAGGGGGAAAATATGGTTATGTAAGGGTTTTTGTGGTCCTTTTGTCCACATAGCCCCCTCGGTCATTGCCCACTCGCTGAACCCTACATGCTGCTTCTTGTCTTCTCTCCTAATGAGGTCTGTGGGCTCGTTGAGGACGTTCAGGTGGTAGGGCTCAGAAGGCGCTCGTTCAAATAGTAAACTTCTATAATAGGTGGTGGTGGGGCAGATCTGGCTAGCAAAGCCCTAATTTGCCAGTGTCAAAGGGCATTTTAGTTCCAAAGGGGGCTTAGATCTTAGAACTTCTTTCTGTGAAGCTAAACTGGGAATGACCCTGGATGGAGAAACGGGAGTTAGAACTGTCCAAAAAGGAATGGCAGCAACCCAAGTGGCTTGACTACCATAGACCCTTTCTGCAAATCTAGGCATACATTTCTGAGAGACCCAGAGCAGAAAGGGGGAAAAGATGCCATAACTGTATAAATCAACATTGGCATATATATTGGGAAGAGCTGTAGCTCTGCAGTAGAACACCAGCTTTGCATGCAGAGGGTCCCAGGTTCAGTCTTCAGTGACATATCCAGATACAGCTGCAGGGAGGGCGGGACCAGGACCCAGGAGAGATGCTGCCAGTCAGTGTAGCCGATACCTGAGCTAGATGGACACAACAGTCCGACTCAGTGTAAGCCAGCTTCCTAATGTTGCTGTATCCTTTTTCTGCTTTTCAATCGGCACAGACATCACCCACCTTTGGTTAGTGGCATCCAGGAAGATGACCAGTGTCAGTTTAATTTATTGCAGCCCGTTTTGGAAAGAGCCGACAGCAGAAAATGAGCGCGATCCTGCTAGCGTGAGAAAATGTCATTGCACATGCTAATATCTCAGCATTGGAATGTCACGGGAATCCCAGAGAGTAATGCAGGCTGACACACACACACACACACACACACACACACACACACACTTTCACAGATTACGGCTGTGCTTTTGGAAAGAAAAGGGCAATTCAGTGGAAACAGCTGAGCTTCCCCCCCTAATTGTTTCATTTCTGTTAGAATAAAAACAGCAAATATTTTTGCCGGGTCTTTCTCTCTGACATTAGTAGAAGAAGGAAAGGGGTTTAAGGGTGGTATAGGAATTGTGGGCTGGCAGGCAGAAGAGCTTCCAGCAATGTGGATGGAGCAAAACCAACACTTGGAACAGAGAGACGCAAGTGTGGAGTTCGGTCAGGTGAGTTTAAATTGTGCAGAAGTGGGGGGGGGGCTTAGAGGTAAAGGTGGAATGGGGATTGTGAGTTTGACTGAGGGCACACTGGGGATTGGGATAGGAAGAGATTCCCCCTAGAGGGGCAGGGAAGGTTTGGTCCAGCCTTCAGTGGAGCTGAATTGTAGGAATGGCTGGTTTGCCATCATGGTGGAAGCAGTAAGGCTACATCTAATAAATCGGAAGGTGTTTCATAGTTTTTCTTGTCCCTCTTTGGGCCAGCCCTGCCATAAGGCAGAATGAGGCAAGTGCCTCAGGCAGCTGGCTCCGAGTGTTGTGAAATTAAATTGACATTTGACTTACGGTGTTTGCATTTTTACTCCCAGGAGGAGGTGTTTTGTGGGGTTTTCTGCTTCAGGTGCCAAAATAGCAGCCAGCCTTCAGTCTGATGGTAGGGAAATGTGCTGTTCTGCCTCTGGCTACAAAATGACTTGGGCTGGGCCATTCGGTTTGCTATTGGAATCCGGGCAGGTGGAATTATTTTCCATTTTGTATAAAACCCCAGGCAGCCCTGATCTCTTGGGGGACAGAGGAGGCTACAGATTGCGAATGAATAAATAAAAATATCAAGAGGTTGGGCATTCCCATGGATGATCGTTGTTTTGATTCCTTTCTGTTTCAAAACCTTTGGACGAAGGCTAAGAGGCCATCATGGCTTAACAACAGCAAAAGTGCATGTGACTTATATTTCCTCATAGTTTTTTTTTTATGATAACAAAAATCAATTGGCGGCTCTTTGCAGGAACACAAAAACTGCGGGGAGATGACAGAAATCGAAGCTAAAGTGAAATACGTGAAGTTGGCTCGGTCTCTGAGGACGTACGGAGTGTCTTTTTTCCTTGTTAAGGTAGGAGGGGCTTGCTTTCAATTCAGTTTTCATTGCTTATAATGAACGGCTTACCCATACAAGAAGCTGGTGCATGATTTTTTTTTTTTGCAAAGCGGAAAATGTATTTATTGGCAAGAAGTCTTTGAGGCCTGAATTAAGTCATATGGTTAGAATAACTTACATTCACAAAACAAAGAAACACAATACTGATCCCTCAGTGACTGCCATAGCAATCTGCAGCTGAATATTACAGATTAAAATAAAACCATGTTTTGAAATCTGCCTGCCCATAGATAGCTAGATGTCAGTGAAAAGCACTGGAGGCTTTTCTGTTAGGTTGAATGGGGCACCACATCAGCAATTTCATTCGGACCTCAGCCACCCCCACCTTCCTAGGGTGTGGCACTGCTCTCTGTTTCCTCCTTCTTCTTTTTTATAAATATTTTTATTAGTTTTCCAACACAATTATACATTTTTCTCTATGCTTTAACAAATTAATCTTTTTTGACTTCCTTCCGCTTCTCTGGTAATCATCCATATTTACTCTTCAATACGCATTCCCTTCATTGTATTGCCATTTGTCTTCCCTCCCCTTTCTATTTTTTTTGACAATACATCTCAAACTTTTACAGTGCTTCTTGAAACCCCACTAGCGTTGTTTGCACATCGCATACATTTTTCAGATAATCTACAAACTTTCCCCAATCTTCAATGAACTTTTGGTTTCGAACATATCTTATTTTCCCAGTCAATCTGTCCAGTTCCGCATAGTCCGTTAATTTCAATCTCCATTCTTGTATCGTCGGTACTTCCTCTTGTTTCCATTTCTGGGCCAATAAAATTCTTGCTGCTGTAACTGCATACTGGAAAGGTTTGCAGTCTTTCCTTCTTATTTCATTTCCTGTAATCCCTAAAAGAAAAGCTTCTGGTTTCTTAACAAAAGTATATTTTAAAATCTTTTTCAATTCATTATATATTGCTTCCCAAAAGCTCCTCACTTTCTTACATTCCCACCACATATGGTAAAACATTCCCTCTTTTTCTTTACATTTCCAACACTTATTACATGTTTTATACATTTTTGCAAGTTTTACCGGTGTGATGTACCATCTATAAAACATTTTCATAACATTTTCCTTCAGCACCGTGCATGCAGTAAATTTTAAATTTTCTTTCCACAATTTTTCCCAGTCTTCAAATTGAATATTATAACCAAAATCTTTGGCCCATTGTATCATTACCGATTTGACCTCTTCATCTTTCGTGTACCATTCCAACAATATCTTATACATTTTTGACAAAATTTTATATTCATTATTTATTATGTCTATTTGGAACTTAGAATCTTTTTCTTCATAACCACTTTCCTTTATATCTTTTTTAAACATTTCGTTTACCTGGAAATAATGCAACCAATCATATACATGATCTTTAACTTGTTCATATGGTTTTAATTTCCATTTTCCTCCTTCTTTAGTTACCATTTCCCCATACGTAGCCCATTTACCTCTCATATTAATTTTCTTTACACACATGACCTCCAGCGGGGATAACCAATGTGGGACTCTTGGTTCCAGAAGACTCTTATACCTGTCCCATACTTCTATTAGCGAATTCCTGAAAGAAGCTGGTGCATGATTTTTCTCAAGTCAGAAGACTTAGGGTTCCCTGTAAGATGTAAGAATTAATGAAGATTAATGAATTGGTAGGATTGTCATTGAAGCAGGGGAGAATGCGTTTGTGTGTGTGTTTAAAAAATGAATTGTTTTTTGCAAAGAAGTTAAAATAAATCATGGCGGTGGTCCTTAAACATTGTGGTATTTTATTTTTTAATTAAATATTTTTGGGATATGGCCAGATTCAGCTCAAAGCTCATGGGCTGCTTCTGAGCCACTCATATGTTCTCAATCAAATCTACCTTTAAGGTGTGCTTTGAGGATAAAAGCAGGGTGGGAATGAGGATGCTGCATGCTGTCTTGAGCTCATTAGAGGAAGAATGTGATTATTTTAAAAGTACTCAACATATAAATTAACTAACAGCCAGGGGTTCCTTTGGAGCTTCAACAGCAGCTGCTGACATTGCTTTTTAATTTTTATTTATTTAAACAAGAACATATACTTCAATAACATACAAGAATAAAGAAATGAAGAAAAGCAATACAGCTGAATGAAAATTAAACAAACACACACATGCGTATGAATTTGGACCGTTTCATTCACATTCCCTGAAAAAACCTACCCTATTCTTGCTGGGGGTGAGTGGTAACATTTTTTTAAAAGATGCATTTTATTTACAAATATTAGGATATATTCTCCCTTAAAGCCGAAAAGTCACTAGGAATTTCAAATAGCAGCCTATTTCACAGGAGGCATTTGAACATTGTTCGCCATGTTCTTTCAAACCAGCCTGCCCAGGGAAGATTTATACACAAAGAAGAGAACGGCTCTTGCAGGATTCTCAGTATTGTGACTTAATTAAGTGATGCTTCTTTCAAATACTGAGATTTCTTAGAGGTTCTAAAGAGAGGTGGCTTCAGGCCAGCAGCATCCCAGGCAGTAGGAACACAACCATTTGGATAATTACTTGTCTACAGTGACATGCTGGGGTGTGTTAAATTAAAAATGCCTATTAAATTCCTTAGACTTGTTTTAGTACTGACGAAAGCAATTTGTCATTCAGTTGTTTCAGTAGCCATGCTGCGCGTTGTATAGCTGTGATAAATGTGTGAAGGAAGGCCATGGCAGTATCTGGGGCTTGAGTTACTGAAGCGCAATCCAGCCCCTTGGGAGCGCAGGGATCTGCTGCTTCTGCACCCTGATACGTGGCCAGCCCACCTTTGTTTAAAACACTCTAGCCAAGGAGAGTCCGCTTCCTTCCGAGACTGACTGTTCCACCGTCCAACACCACAGAAGGAAGGCTTCCAGCTGCCCCGCCCCCTTAGAAAGCAAGAAGAGCCTGCTGGATTGGTCCAAAGGCCCAAAGAGTCCAGCCTCCGGGTCTCACAGGGGCCAGTCAAATCATCATCATCATCATAATTTATTATTTATACCCTGCCCATCTGGATGAGTTTCCCCAGCCACTCTGGGCTGCTTCCAATCGAGTGTTAAAAACAATACAGCATTAAATAATAAAAACTTCCCTAAACAGGACTGCCTTCAGATGTCTTTTAAAGACAAGATAGCTGCTTATTTCCTTCACATCTGAAGGGAGGGTGTTCCACAGGCTGGGCGCCACTACCGAAAAGACCCTCTGTCTGGTTCCCTGTAACCTCACTTCTCGCAATGAGGGAACCACCAGAAGGCCCATTGCTTTTCATTTCAGTCCTGGAGGTTTTGCTAAACATGATTAGAAGAGACCATCTGATTAAAGGTATTCAGGTCGGAGCTAAACAGTACAAACTTAAAGCGTTTGCAGATGACTTAGTATTGACATTACAGGAGCCAGAATCTAGTACGAAAAGAGTATTAGAATTGATTCAGGAATTTGGTCAAGTGGCAGGATTTAAGTTGAACAAGTTAAAGACTAAGGTTCTTGAAAAAAATTTAACACTGATTGAGAAAGAGAGGTTTCAGAAGGAGACGGGTTTAACACTGGTAAAGAAAGTAAAATACCTGGGGGTTAACATGACCGCTAAAAACTTAAATTTATTTAAAGATAACTACGAGAAATGTTGGTCAGAAGTGAAAAAGGATCTTGAAATATGGTCAAATTTGAAGCTTTCCTTGTTTGGTCGAATTGCCGTTATAAAGATGAATGTATTGCCAAGAATGTTATTTTTATTTCAATCATTGCAAATTTTGGACAAAATGGACTGTTTCAAGAAGTGGCAGAGAGATATTTCTAGATTTGTCTGGCAGGGCAAGAAGCCCAGAATAAAATTTAAAATATTAACTGATGCAAAGGATAGAGGTGGATTTGCCCTGCCAGACCTTAAACTTTATTATGAATCAGCAGCATTTTGCTGGTTGAAAGAATGGCTGCTTCTTGAGAACACAGACATTTTGGATTTAGAAGGTTTCAATAACGTTTTTGGGTGGCATGCATATCTGTGGTATGACAAGGTTAAAGCACACAAAGCATTTCATATTGTCAGAAGGGCATTGTTTAATGTCTGGACAAGATATAAAGATTTACTTGAAAATAAAACCCCAAGGTGGCTATCACCGATGGAAGCGAAGGCTCAGAAAAAGCTCAATATGGAGGCCAAATGGCCAAAATATTGGGAGATTTTGGAACAGGAGGGTGACAAACTGAAATTGCAGAGTTTTGAGAAACTAAAAGATAAAGTGCGAGATTGGCTTCATCAATATCAAATAAGGGAGGTCTACAACTTGGACAAAAAAACTGGTTTCCAGGTGGAAAAATCAAAATTGGAAACAGAACTGTTAGATCCCAAAACTAAGATATTATCAAGAATGTATAACTTGCTGTTGAGATGGAACACTCATGATGAAACGGTTAAATCTGCTATGATAAAATGGGCACAAGATGTTGGACATAACATAATGTTTGCTGACTGGGAACAGTTGTGGACCACAGGTATGAAATTCACGGCATGTAATGCCTTAAGAGAGAATATTATGAAAATGATATACAGGTGGTACATGACACCAGTCAAGCTTGCAAAAATATATCATTTGCCCGATAATAAGTGTTGGAAATGTAAAGAAACTGAAGGTACATTCTTTCACCTTTGGTGGACGTGCCCAAGGATTAAGGTTTTCTGGGAGATGATCTATAATGAAATGAAAAAGGTATTTAAATATACCTTCCTGAAGAAACCAGAGGCCTTTCTCCTGGGCATGGTCGGCCAATTGGTGCCAAAGAAGGACAGAACTTTCTTTATGTATGCAACAACAGCAGCAAGAATTCTCATCGCAAAGTATTGGAAGACACAAGATCTACCCACCTTGGAAGAATGGCAGATGAAAGTGATAGACTATATGGAACTGGCGGAAATGACTGGCAGAATCCGAGACCAGGGAGAAGAGTTGGTGGAAGAAGATTGGAAGAAGTTTAAAGACTATTTGAAAAAAACATTGTAAAATTTATGAATGCTAAAATGATGCTGGATTGAAATGAAGTGGCTTTAGCAATAAGGTTAAAAAGAATATGTAAAAATGGACTGATAATTAGATGAAAATATAAAGTTATAATATGTTAAGACATAGAATTAAGATAAAAACAAAGAGGGAAAGGATTTGCTGAATTAACTATGTGAATTGGAATACAAAAAAGGGAGGTGTGAGGAGGTCAGGAAACAAGTAATTGAAATATAAGATATGAAAAGATTGACCTGTTTTTAATTGTTTTTTATTTTTTCATGTATTTTGTATTTTTCTTTGTCTTTTTATTTTTTATTTTTTCTTTTCTTATTCTGTAATTTTCTTTTGTCTGTAAAATTTCAATAAATATCTTTAAAAAAAAAACAACAGAAGGCCCTCGGAGCTGGACCTCGGTGTCCGGGCTGAACAATAGGGGTGGAGACGCTCCTTCAGGTATACAGGACCGAGGCCGTTTAGGGCTTTCAAGGTCAGCACCAACACTTTGAATTGTGCTCCGAAATGTCCTGGGAGCCATTGCAGATCTCTCAGGACCGGTGTAATGTGGTCCTGGCGGCCACTCCCAGTCACCAGTCTAGCTGCCGCATTCTGGATTAATCAGTGAGACCTACAAGCAGGACCTCTCCCCTCCAGTTTCCAGCAACTTCCATTCAGAAGAATGCTGTCTCTGACCATGGAGGCACAGCAGAGCCATCATGGCTAGTAGCCACTGGTAGCCTTCCCTGCCTCTGGGAGGCTTGTAAGGAGCTGATGCAGGAGAGGGGCTGTGTAAATAAAACACGATGGGAGGAGTTTCTGTCTAATTGGCGCTGCCAACAGGGCTGTGACTCTTAGGGGAACTGAGGCAGACAATTAACTTGATCCTTTGTTCCAGTGCGGGATTTACGTTCTGTGTAAGCTAAAAATTAAAGGGAAAAAATACTGGATGTACATTTCCAAAAAACAAATAAAATAAAACCTACATACAGCAACAGTGTTTTGTGTTGTGTAGGCTCCTATGATGTAAGTCATGGGCCCTGCCTGCTAGCCTGCTCCCTCAAATATCACTGGTTTGCTCCTTTCTGTATATAGGGTGCCTACATTCTGCATGGACTGGTTGCATGGCCACATGGGCAAATGGCTTTAGATACCTATTAGGTCCATCAGTTACCATATAGCATATATTCAGCACAAAAAACAGCGACAATTTGTTGTTGACAAAGGACAGCTGGATATATAAAGGGCCCCATTACCTTCAGGAGCTGAGGGCCTCATCAAACCTAAATCCGGCCCTTCTAGGCTCATTTGTGGCTTGAACATCTAGGACCAAGTTGAAACTGACTAGACTTCCTTGTTGTTTTTGCTACTGCCAGGAGATGTAGTGTTGCAACATTTAGAATACTGAATGTTGTTCTTTGTTTGCCACTACATTTCCTGTATTTTTATTGCCATTATTAAGAAGTTATTCCTGCAGTTGTTGATTTTTATGATTTCTCAAACATCGTAAGCCACTGTGAGCATAATTCTTTGGAGAGAGGCAGCATGCGGTGACGATGGTGAACAGCTTAAGCTGTTGGTTAGTTCTTCTGAGTGTTTGTTGGTTTGTTTATTTTTAACTTATTTCACAGAAATTATATGCTGCTGACTCAAATAAAAGACCCCTAAGCGGTTTGCAAAAGACAATGTAGAACATTATTTTTTTTAAAAAAAACACACACAAATGAAAGCAGACATTAAAACTGAGTTGCATTTATGAAATAGAGAATGGAATTTGTAATTTTAAAACAGGGATACTTACTAACAGCGCATGCGAAACTGCAGGCTTAGATTGTTATGTTTATTTTGGCTACCAAAAGCACAGGCCACAGGTTCCTCCCCGCCTCCCCATTCTGAATGGAGACTTGCATCAGCTGCTCAGTTCTTCATCCATTCTTCCTTCACAGGAGAAAATGAAGGGGAAGAACAAGCTGGTCCCTCGTCTGCTGGGCATCACGAAGGAGTCGGTGATGCGTGTGGATGAAAAGACCAAGGAGGTCCTCCAGGAGTGGCCGCTGACCACCGTCAAGCGCTGGGCGGCCTCGCCAAAAAGCTTCACTCTGGTAATCGCTTTGTGAGGGAGAAGTGAGATGGGTGGGAGGAGTTGCCTCATTGTGGTGACTAAGTTTCTACCCTGATGGTCAGTCTCCTCTCAACAGAGGCCTTGAGGCCTCCAAGAAGGATGTGGAACCTGTGGTCATCCAGGTGTTGTTGGACTCCAACGAATTTAGATTACTTTAACGTGTTATATGTGGGGCTGCCTCCGAAGACGGTTCAGAAACTTCAACTGGTACAGAATTCAGCGGCCACTGGTGTCACTGAAGCAACAAGGCCAATACTGTCCCAGTTTTTCAAACCCATTTGGCTAGGGATAGCCAGCTTAGACCAATGTCAAGAACACCCACAGACAACTCTTTCTAAAAAGTCCTGTTACATCATTCAGATGCCAATTCCTGCCTTCATCTCTGCCTCCCTTGCAGTGCCGCCTGAAGCAGGTCACTCCCAGGGGTCTACTCCTGGGAGTCTTCGGCACAAGGGTCTTCCCTGTCATCAGCTACCTGGTCCTTTTAACTGGAGACACTTCCAGGGATTGGACCTGGGACCTTCTGCATGCAGAGCAGGTGTTCTTCTGCCCAACAAGCTGTGGCCCCTTCCCACACCCCACTAGATGGGAATCTGATGTGCTTGGTATTGAACCCCCAATAGAAAAATAAAATTACAACCCGGTCTGATTACGACAAGTTCATGAAAACAGAGTTGGCAATTACTCTGGAGGAACTTGTCTGCCTCCATTGCCCATCCTCAGGCCTTTACACTCTGCTTCTGTTTATCATTAGTAAAATGGTACTAATAGTGAAGTGGGACGTGGGTTGCTCTGGGGTCTAAACCACTGAGCCTCTTGGGCTTGCTAATCAGAAGGTCAGCAGTTCGAATCTGTACAATGGTGGTGAGCTCCCATTGCTCTGTCCCAGCTTCTGCCAACCCAGCTGTTCAAAAGCATGCCAATGCGGGTAGATAAATTTCCCAGAAAGCTGGACAAATGCCAGCTCCCTCAGTCTGAAGTGAGATGAGCACCGCACCCCATAGTCGCCATTGACTGGACTTGACTGTCCAGGGGTCATTTACCTTTACCATTTTACCTTACTAATGGCAAATTACTTTAGAAATAATAAATGTCTCATTTCCTTAGGATTTTGGGGAGTATCAAGAAAGTTACTACTCGGTGCAAACCACTGAAGGGGAGCAGATCTCTCAACTAATTGCAGGTTACATTGATATCATCCTCAAGAAGGTAAATGCTCTGATGACCATCGGCAAAGAAACTATGTCATGCAGTTTTGTTGAAAGATTTCTGGGTGTGAAGCTGGGTCAGTGGTATTAGGTGGGTTTTATGTATTTATTTACACTAATGCATGGGAAGGCAAACTCTCAGTACTTTGCTGAGTGGGAGAGAAGCTGCCAGCTTCGCCTGGGGATGGAAAGTTAGGGCCTGATGCAGCCAAAATATCATTTTTCCCCCTCCTAACACTCCCATGGGTTCCAGTAAGTGATGGAGCTTCCAGGGCCCGACCGTGGACAGAGATCTGGGGCTCCACACAGCTCAGGGGTTCCCCAAACACCCCAGAAACACCATGGCTGAGGCGCTGTTATTTTTCTTGAAATGCTGGCTTTGCACTTCAATAATAATAATAATAATAATAATAATAATAATAATTCTAGACTTGCATTGAGTCTCCATAGCACAGAGCTCTGTGTGTTCTGTGTGCCAGTCCAGCGCCACTTCCTAAGATGTCCAGGAAGTTGGTATGCACTGCTGGAGTCGGGACGGGACTTTTATTCCACAGCATTTAAAGAAAAATTAAATCCTCCTCAGCCCCCACATACAATGAAATAAGGTAAACAGCACAAGCCCTTCTGAGCTCACACCCCCCCTGCCCTTTTCCAGGTAGGGAGAAGGATAGAGTTGGCCAGAGGAGCAGGTGAGATGGAACATACCTGGCCTGAAGACGCCATCAAACTTGGCAGCGCTCAGACGAAGCGTCTATGTTATAGTCAGGTGCTCCACCCCTTCCTGGCTCTCTGGCATCCCCTAAGAGAGTCTGTGGGCAAAGTGACTCTCAGAGTCACATAGTGTAGAGTCTGCAGCCAGGGGTGGATTCCAGTGTTTCAGGACAAGCAACTCTCAGCTTGGAAAATGGGCTCCATTTACAAAGAGGAGGTGACGGCTGAAGTTCTTTCTGGTGTCTCCTGTTCTGCAGAAGCAAAGTAAGGACCGTTTTGGACTGGAAGGGGATGAGGAATCCACAATGTTGGAAGAATCCGTATCGCCTAAAAAGTATGTTGTTCTGCATAACATAATTGCAAATGAAAATCTTTAATTTTGCTGTGTTGAATTACACAACCTCTGTCCTGTAACTGCCCCAGGCTGTGTAAATGTGTCAGCCAACAAGGAGCAGCCATTGGTTGTGGAGCTTTTCCCTCTATTGCATTGCCCCAGTTAACGCAAAACCAAGCAAAAACCCTTTACTGAGATGGTTCCATGGAAATTTGGAATTCCTTGGAAAATTAACAAGAATTCTTAGAGACCTTAGAAGGTCATTAGTGGCAGGCAGGTGAAGCACCCTCAAAAGAGGCAGGCGGATGAAATATTTGGGGTACCACTTTTTATTTGCTTAGTTTAAAAATGAAAACAAAAAGTGGGATGCTGTCAATCTTCCCTTCAGTGTGTAGCTGAGCTAGAAAAGTACAACACAAGGAATGCACTTTTCTTTATAAAAGTATTTGCATACCTTCATTTAAAAATCAGCATGGTTAATAATAATAATAATAATAATAATAATAATAATAATAATAAATAATAATATATTTCTGCCCCACCCCATCTGACTGGGTTTCCCACTCTGGGCAGCTTTTCAACAGAACATTAAAAACAGAATAAAACTTCAAACATTAAAAACTTCCCTAAACAGGGCTGCCTTCAGATGTCTTCTAAAAGTCGGATAGTTGTTTATTTCCTGGACACCTGACAGGAGGGCGTTCCACAGGAAGGGCGCCACTACTGAGAAGGCCCTCTGCCTGGTTCCCTGTAACCTCACTTCTCGCAGTGAGGGAACCACCAGAAGTCCCTCGGAGCTGGACCTCAGTGTCCAGGCTGGACGATGTTTACAACAATTTTGCATAAAACCATACAATGAAAACCATATGAACAAGTTAAAATCAGAAATCAGCTAAGTGTTGTGGAGAGACATATTCCAAATTGTCTGCACAGGCCTGGCAGAACAGAAGAATTTTCAGCAGGTATTTAAAAGTTGGCACAGAAGGCACCTGCTGAATCTCTCTTGGCAGGGCATTCCACAAGGCTTGGCCCATGACACTGAAGTTTCAGTTTCTTGTTGTTGTCAGATGAGCCTTGCTGGTGACATTCCTGCAGATGATATTAGTGATCTGGCTGGGATAAAGGTTTGGGTGGTCCCTGAGGTACCCTGGACCTAAGTTGTTCAGGGCTTTGTAAATTAATGCAGGGACCTTGAACATGGTGTGGTAGGAGATGGGCAGCCAGTGCAAGTGTGCTTAAACAATGGGGTCACAGGCTCTCCACCAGATGCCCCCACCAGCAGTTTGGCCACTGCTTCTGCACTGGCTGGAGCTTCAGCATTGACTGGGGTGGGGAAGGCCCCTGAGGTCAATGTGGCCCCCCAGGCATCTTGGTTGAGACCCTCAGGCTTCTCCCTAGGCCCTGCCCCTCCCTGGCCCTGCTGTGCATCCTTCTCAAGTGCTTTTGCTGGGCTGGAATGGAGATGCCTCTTGCTTGCTTGGAAGGAGGTGCGTATGTGTAGTACTTCCGGCTTTTGATTGCTGGAGTGCAGTGTACCCCACACAATCTGGCTGGAGACTCTGGGTTCAGCACCCCATTAAACCACAAAGCCTAACCTACTTCACAGGATTGTTGCAAGGAAAAAAGGGCAAGAGAACGATTTTTCTGCCTTACGCTTCTTGGAGCAAGGTAAAAACAAACCGGGGGGAAATCCACAACTTTTTGCAGTTGCATCCCATGCTTTCTTTTGCAGATCGACAATCTTGCAGCAGCAGTTCAACCGAACGGGGAAAGTAGAGCATGGCTCTGTCGCCCTGCCAGCTGTCATGCGTTCAGGCTCCACGGGGCCAGAGACCTTCAACATTGGCAGCATGCCTTCTCCGCAGCAGCAGGTGACCGTTGGCCAAATGCACAGAGGGCACATGCCTCCCTTGGTAAGCAACCGTCTGGTCTTTTGTTATCCTCCCCGCCAACACGTAACCTCTTCCTGGTTTTTACCTGGGGTTTTCACCCTTCTGAAAATGTTCTTTCAGAGCTTCAAGACACAAATTGGGGGGTGGGGGCAGTGATGCCACAGGCAGAAGGGTGCTCGGAGCACAGGAACCAGCCTCATAACAGGCCAGGCTATCCATTGGTCCATCTGACTAGCTCCATGGCTTGAGCTGTTCCTCAGTTGGGGATACTGGCTGTAGAATGTCCTGTAATGGTCAACTGTGTTTTGGGTTAGTGGGGCAGAGGAGTTAAAACTCTGAATAGCCTGATTTTCCCACCCTATTACTTGCTTCTTACAAGGACACATCCCTGTCATGTCATGCTTCCGGCAGCTAAGGAGCTGAAGACAGAACTGTAAAGGAACAGACTTAGAAGTTCACAGCTTCTTACTGCCACTGTCAGCCAAGGATCATTATTCCCGGCTGAGTGGGACATTGAAGCATCAGGATGTTTCGTCTGTTTAGTTTTCCCTCAGTAAAACCTTTTAATGCACGTGTCAATCAGCAATTGAAAGCATTTGCTGATGAACCTGCTGTGGTGTCAGCACTCTGGGAGGATTCCGGTCACTTAGCCCAGAAGAGATTCAAAGCTGAGTTTGTGTCCTTCGTCTGTGAACAATCATCAGGCTCATCCATCACAACAGCCTTTGTACTGGAAGGTGGCGACCCACCTCAGCTTTCCCCAGATTTATTCAGAAAGAGGAAAAGGTCAAGCCAGCAGTGGGGAGCCTTGGACCCCTGTGCCAAACCTGCCCCCGGGTCACAACCCTCACCAGCCCTGCTTCTGCCTGAGTAGGATGTGACTGTCTCTAACCGAGGCGGCTTTAGATGTGACCCAATGAATAGTGCTGGTGGCGACAGGCCGCTCCCACCCACCTGCCCACCCTGATGCAGATATTATCTCTTGCTCTAACAGTTGTTGACAGATTTAGTTGTGGTAGAATCCCCGGCGAAAATAACCTCACTTGACTCTTCCTCCTTGAACTGCCCAGCGCGGATTCCTCAGAGCACGCTCGGCTGATCTTTGTTGCTCTTGATTATTTGACCTCATTATGTTTGCTGCGCACTCCTCGTCTTTGGGGATGAGGTGTCTGTTTCTGAAAATCTCTCCCAAGAGCTCAGAGCTGCCTGTGAGCTGCCCGTTGCACCTTTCTCCCCCTACCTTCTTCCTCCCTAGACCTCTGCCCAGCAGGCCCTGATGGGAACGATCAACACCAGTATGCATGCGGTTCAGCAGGCCCAGGCCGACCTGACCGAAGTGGACAGCCTCCCGCCGTTAGGAAATGACATGGTAAGTCCGGGGCCAGTTAAGCAGAGCAAAGTCGTTGCTTCAGGCAGCAGGTGTGGAGGAGGGGAAGGGGGGGGCAACACGCACCTGCCATTCCCCTCTGTTGCAGATTGAAGTTGTCTTTGCACATGGTAGGTGATGTGCCCCCAAAACTAACCTGCAGTGGGGGACGCCATCTCATCCCATTGCCAGTACTGAACGAGGAATCAGCTGCCAGCCCAACCTCATTCTGAACATGAAATTGAGGGGTGTCAGGGGAGGGTCTCATCTTACCCTTTGCCTCAGACAGCAAAATGTCTTGGGCTGGCCAAGCAGAAACCTAAGGAGGTGGGCTGTGTGATAGTTTGCTGATTTCCCCATGCATCCAGATGCCTGTGCTGCATTTTGGCAGGACTTTCAAGAAAATGTTCTTTCGCCATTATGCAAAGCGGTGTTAAATCTGGCAATTCGCAGCATGCAGTTGGGTGCCCCTCCCTGTAGGAAACAACCAGATTCATCAGTCTGTGAACAAGCCCTTTGTCAGCTCTTGTTACAGTCTCACTGGTGCTCAAGTCATAGGTCTGCTCCATCCCATTCTGTGTAGATTTTCTGACAGAATCCACACAAATGGTCCACACAGAGCTTCCCCTAAGATACATATCTTTCAATACTTTTTGTGGCACTTTCCTGTAAAATAAACATTTTTCCTGTAAAATACATACTGTTACTGTTTTGCATACCTTGAATCTGGAGAAATGCATCATCAGTTGTGTTTGATCTGTGAGCTAATTTGGACTACCGACTCAGGTCTGTACACTACAAAAGCAGACTGAACAAATTCCTACATAATCCCCACCTCTGACTTGAGCCTACTCAACTTTCATTGTTTCATGGATGCTTCTTGCAGGTGGCTATGCATGTTGAAGCTGACCTTTTCCGTTGCTTTCTAGGCTTCCAGAGTTTGGGTTCAGAACAAAGTGGATGAATCCAAACATGAAATACACTCTCAGGTTGATGCCATCACTGCAGGAACAGCTTCTGTTGTGAACCTTACAGCAGGTGAGTTGGCAATCGCTGGTGTGCAGGTTCCTCTGCAGTGTCATGCTGGCTTATGGGTCATTCAAGAGCCTTCCCCTCTGCAGATGGCTGCAGACCTTCATGCGGGAGAAATGGGAGACTATGGGTGGATTCAGATGGCAATGCTAAAACATCATTTGGAACTGTATAAACAAGCCTAAGGAACCTAGGAATCTGCCTTAGAGCAGGTCAGACAGTTAGTCCAGATTGCTCACTTGTTATTTACTCTGACTAGTGGCTGCTCTCCAGGGTCACAGGTAGAAAAGAATCTTTCTCATCGCAGATTTGGAGAAAGTGGAGAAGGAAAAGTTTTTCTCCCTGTCTCGTAACACTAGAATGTATGGTCTTCCAATGATGCTGAACATTGGATTATTCATGCAGCACATAGTTAAAAAAAAAATATTTTCTTGATTTACAAAAATATGTACATGCATTGCCTCTTTTTCAGGTTGTAGAGTCTTTTCTACAGATCAGTTCCATTTGATGTGAGACATTAGTGTTGTGTACAGTATAAGGTAGGGGAGGGGTGGTAAAGCTTTTATTCTTTTACTTAGTGTTCACAAGGTTTTTGTGTCAGTGTCACATGGGTAAGTTCTCTTTCTATTCATTTATTATTTTCCCTTGGCAGTGAGAAAGGGGGGGGGCAGGCCATGGTTGGTTGTCTTTAGTTGACTGCAGCGAGAGTTGTTAGCATGTGGGGGGATTGTTGGGTCAGGTTAGCCATGTTGATTTGTATGCTTTCAGTGGGTTCTTGTTGTTGGGCTGTTTGTGTAATAAAGGGGAGCTGGTTTGTTTTGTTTTCTTCTTGTTTTTATTATGTACTTTGTGGTTTTATTCTGTAATTCTATGCTGTGCACCACCCTGAGATTTTTGGATGAAGCGTGGTATACAAATATAGTAATAATAAAGTGTCAGTGCAGTAGCACTAAAACCTTAGTGCAGAGATGAAGACCCGAAGGCCATTCAAAAGTTGTTGGGACTACAGCTTTCATCAGCCTCGGCCAGCATGATCAGTGGGGAGGGACAATGGGAGTTGTTGTACAACAGGGCACCAGGTTGAGTAAGGCTTCTATAAAATATAGGCTAGGGACACGGAACCTGTGGATCTCCAAGTGTTTGTTGGCGTCCAACACCCATCAGCCCCAGCCAGTGTGTTCAGCTATCATGAATGATGGGAGTTGTAGTCCAACAACATTTGGAAGGCACCAAGTTCCCAAGCCGTGACTTAGTAAACAAAAGAAAAGAAAACATTGTTAACTGCTGGTCTCTGTGTTGACTTTAGGGGCTATTCATTTACTGACCCACCCGTGGCTGATCCTTCCTGTTTGGCAGGTGACCCAGTTGACACGGACTACACTGCTGTGGGGTGTGCGATCACCACCATCTCTTCAAACCTCACTGAGATGTCCAAAGGAGTCAAGCTTCTTGCTGCGCTAATGGATGATGACGTTGGAAGTGGGGAGGACCTATTGAAAGCTGCCCGCACCCTTGCAGGAGCTGTGTCGGACTTGCTGAAGGCTGTGGAGCCAACGTCAGGAGAGGTGAAGTCACAAAACTGACTCATAAGCACAGAGTTCTGACACTAGATACTGGGGAAAGGATATGTTGAAATCTGTGAAAAATTGCACAGTTGCATTTTTTTAAGGGTACTTCCCAATGGCAAGATGATGATGTTGCTCCTTATTAAATGGTTGGGTAGAGCAGAGTTAGTCAATGTGGTGTGCATCTTGTCAGATGTCCCCAGCCTGGTGCCCTCTATTTGGACCTCAGCTTGCACCACCTTCCTTCATCATTGCCCATGCTGGCTGGAGCTGATGGCAGTTGTGGTCCAACTGGAAACCAAAGGAGGACAGAGAGCTCTTGTGCTCGGGTCTCGCTTGCTGGTTCCCCCAGGCATCTGGTTGGCCACTGTGAAAGCAGGAGGTTGGAATGGATGGACCATTGGCCTGATCCTGCAGGCTCTTCTTGGGTTCTTATTTTCCACATTGACTACCCCTGGGGTAGATAGGGTTTTGGCCCTGACTAGTGGTTTGAATCTTCCTGCCTTCTCCTTAGCCCACCCCATTGGAATGGCTTTTCTTGGCTTTTCATCTTACTAGGTCTTGTCTTGAAACCAATAATCTGTGCTGCTGTGTTCTGTGTGTGCCTTTCTCTTTCTCTCAATCCCCCAAATGACTTACCAGCTGTTAACACACATTCTGCCTCTCCCATGGAGCTCTCCAGAATTTCACCAACTGGGGCATGCTCAGAATTTGCTCATGCTCTCACTTCAGCACAGGGGTCCACGCATGCAACCCAGCAAGGCTTCTGTTAAGCTACAGATGGCCTGAGCTGTGTTTTCCCTGCTGGAATTCAAATCCTGAGTCCTGTATGTGTATCACGATTTCATACAGGTGATGCTCACATTGATAACTCCTTTCCCAAAATTTTGCTTCACGTTCGCTGTACTGAAGGATGTAAGGCTGATAGTCAAAACAGGAAGTGCCATATTAAGGTAATACTATTATTGGCCAACCAGATGCCTGTGGGACACTCAAAAGCAGGGTCTGAGCACAGGAGTCATTCTCCCCTCCTGTGGGTTCCAGCAGCTGGCATTCAGAAGCATCGCTGTCTCCAACAGTGGAGGCAGAGGCACCAGTAGCCTTCTCCTCCATGAATTTGCCTTTTAGGCCAACCAAGACTTCACAAATAGTGTGCAAGCTTTGGAGTTCTCTGCAAGAGTTCTGGGAAGAGTTACTGAGAACCTGAAAGCTTACACATTATTTTGTGACATTTTGGTTCACCTAATAAAGGCATTGCAGGGATAAGGAGTTTGGAATGAGTACTAAGTACATACCTCTACACAATGATAGTTTTCTCTTGCTTTCCTGAAAATTGATAATGTATCGCACTTATGGCAGTGAAGTCTCTGGTGCTGACTGGCTAAAGTCATGTTCAGTTGTGCAAAGAACCAAACAGTTTTGCAGTCTGGTTTCTATGAGGGAAGGGAAACTGTTCATTCAGCTGGGATTAAAACCTTGCACATTTATAGGTTGAAGACCTAAGAAGTGATGTAGGGGCATTAATGGGACAAGGAAGCTCAGAGGAAAAGAGACTGAAGAAAAGGTGTAAAGTTAATAATAGACTGAGGATGGGTAAATGAAGACTGAGACTTGAAGAAAGAATTTCCTGGCTGATGATGATGCCTTGTGTATTTAGGCTATAGTTGGATAAGCTCATTTTGGATAAGAGGCCTGCTCTGTGCAGCAACATGCTCTGTCGATGTTCTGGAAAACAAGTGATCTGAGAACCTCACCTCCTTGTATTAACCTAGTAGCTTAACTTCATAATCTCTTTCTCTCCCCCCTAACTAGCCTCGCCAGACGGTCTTGACAGCAGCCGGGAGCATCGGGCAAGCCAGCGGTGAGCTTCTCAGACAGATCGGAGAAAATGAAACCGATGAACGATTCCAGGTGAGGGCATCTCCTGTGCTGTTCCTTTTCCACCTTGGATCTGAGTAGAACATTGCTGTGAGCATGTATAATTCAGAGCCACAACTCCCCTGAATAAGTTTTCAATTGGTTACTCCTCTGAATTTTAGCTGATTATTCCATTACTCTGTTGATTTAAATTTGCACATGGGCAAAATTTGTGTATGGGTAAAGCAATATTTCTGAAGGAAGAAGCATTTTATTTGCTTTTGTCTCTAGATGTTATACAAACACTAAGCAGGGGGTTGGGAGATTGGTCTAGGAGGTTTTGCTCCTGTTTATGACTGAGAATACCTCCTTTAAGATGGTGCATTTCAGGTTCGGCCTTTTCAAGCAGTTCTGCTTTATATTTATCAGCTGCCCTGTTAATCAGGAATGCCATTTTTAGTCAGTTAAAACTGGTTAATGCAACCAATTAATCAATTAAATATTGTGGCCCCAATAGAAATGTTTTCAGTACCATAAGTACATTTTCTGTTCTCACCTTTAGCTTTATATTATTACCACCACCATTATTCCTAACTTCTGTCGTTATTATTTTAAAAAGAGTGCTTTGGCTTTTAGCTTTCAGAACAGGAGAAGGGCTGTAGCTCAGTGGTTGTGCATCTGCTTTGAATGCAGAAGGTTTCAGGTTCAATCCCCGGCATCTGCAGATAGGCATGTGAAAAGTCTCCTGCCTGAACTCCTAGAGAGCCACTGCCAGTCAGTGTAGACAGTATGGGGCTCGACTGACCAATGGAACTCAGGGTGACTATATGTCCTCTTTTTTCAAGGCACACCCCCTTTTCATGGCTAGAGTCGTCATAACGATCCATAGTTAAAAGCAGAAGTCAGCAAATGTGTCCTATTTTATGCTCTTCAATATCTGGCAACCCTTTCTTTGGTTCCTGTGTTATCATTGGCATATGCTTTGTGATGATAAAACGATGTGTTTGTGTCAGAGATAAAAGTGAACTAAGCATGAATCTCTTCCTTGACCCTCCGCCTTCTCCAGGATGTGTTGATGAGTCTTGCCAAAGCAGTCGCCAATGCCGCCGCCATGTTGGTGCTGAAGGCCAAGAATGTGGCCCAAGTGGCCGAAGACGCGGTTCTGCAGAACAGGGTGATCGCTGCTGCCACGCAGTGTGCCCTCTCCACTTCTCAACTGGTGGCCTGTGCAAAGGTGTGACTCTGGTGTCGGTGGGAGGTTGGAACCCTTGCAGAATAGTTCTTCAGTAGCTCCTCGTAGACAGGAGTTTGGCACAAGGCAGAAAGAGACCCAGAGAAGTTGATAAAAAAGGCCCCAGGAGCTGTGATAACTGCATTGCAGAGGGTTGGACTAGATGACCCTCAGGATCCCTTCCACCTCTGTTGTTCTATGATCCATGAACACATCTGGGGCTGTGCTTTTTTATTTAAAATATAAGCATCACCGGAGAGTGCAAACTGTTTCCTCAATGGATGTTGACAATATCTAGCACAGTCTTCAACATTCTGATACTGTCCTAATGTGGATTGCAGCCATTGGACTGGGTGAATGAGGCTGATGGGAGATGCAATCCAGCAACATCTGGAGGCCCCCATTGGCTCCCTCTGGGTTAGGCCGCAAGACAGCAGTAGGCCCAAGACCTCCCACCGCCACCTGTGTATCCTGTGTAGCAGGGTTTTCTTCTATTGATCCCACCCCTCAAATGGAGTGGCTTACAAAAAAACAGACACACAGGCCTTTTCTGCCATGGCTCCCTGTTTATGAAATGCTCTCCCCAGGGATGTTCATCTGGTGCCTTTATTATCTATTTGAAGGCGCCAGACAAAAATGTTCCTCTTCGACCTGGCCTTGGGCTGATCAATATTCTACTCTACAGCCTTTTAAATGTATTTATGGGAGTTGTTTCTATTTATTTGTGCTTTTATCTTGTATTCTTCTCTTGTGAACCACCCTGAGATCTGTTGATAAAGGGCAGGATATAAATCTAATAAATAGAATTCATTGGGCGTCCTTGGGACATTCAGTCCCTCTCTCGGCCTAAATTCCCACACAGAGTTGTCGTCAAGACTAAGTGAGGGTGGGACAGCCAGCTCTCCTGTGTCAAACATGGCGGCTGTGCTTCCTTTACAGGTCGTGAGCCCTACCATCAGCTCCCCTGTGTGTCAGGAGCAGCTGATAGAGGCCGGGAAGCTGGTGGATCGTTCTGTGGAAAACTGTGTCCGAGCCTGCCAGGCGGCCACAGACGACTCCGAGCTGCTCAAGCAGGTCAGCGCAGCCGCCAGTGTGGTGAGCCAAGCCTTGAACGATCTCCTGCAGCACGTCCGCCAGTTCGCCAGCCGGGGGGAGCCCATTGGGCGCTACGACCAGGCCACCGACACCATCATGTGTGTCACCGAGAGCATCTTCAGTTCCATGGGGGACGCTGGTAAGCTGCTTGAATGTGGCAGGTCAGCCTTGATTGGGGCCAAAGGGGTGGGGGGTTAGTTTTCGTATTGCTCTTGACCTCCCTTGCAAGGTTGTTGTACGGATTATATACAGTGCTATCTAAGTGCCTGGCGTTGTTATTGTTTCCGATATTTGTAGATTGCCATTCACCATTATAGAACAGTAATAAAATGATGTCTCGGTCAATAAAAGACCACAGGTAAGAAGGTGAAGTTGACCTAGTACAACTTACTTAAAATGCCTGCTAGAATACAAGTATTGTATGCACACAGTGATAAATACTGTATATACAGCACTTAATGAGTATAAAGTCCCGAGTAGTGTTTGTTACAGTACATTCAGGAACATTATTTATTTGGAAATGCTACATCCCTGTCCTTCGGGAAATAGATACACGCTCAAAGAACTTACGAAGAGCCCTGCAGCTGGATCCGACTGTGCTTTCCACTGTGGCCCACAAGGTGTCATTATGGGGAGCCCCCAGTAGGACCCAAACAAATGAACAGGGCCTCTCCCCACTTGTGATTCCTCCCAGCAAGTGATATTTGGAGGCGATACCTGGAAGTAGTACAAAACCACTTGCCACCAATAGCTTCAAGAATTTGTCTGGTCCTCTTTTAAGGTTATTGCTACACAGCCCATGTGAAGGAGCACCTCCTTTCATCCTCCTTAAATCTTCCAACATTTGGCTTCCTTGGGTGGTCCCAGCTGGGTCCAAGAGAGGGAGAAAATATAGCATGCCTAGAATGGTGAAAGATTGAGTAACGGTCAGATATTTGTTAATATGAAAATCAAAACTTTGCACAATCTAAACGGAAATGAAAGGTTCCTGTCATGGCAAGTTGATTTGATGGGAGGTTTACGAGCTCTTGGGAGGTTCTTGTGAAGAGCCACACCGTCAGATGGGGATGCCTCCAGGTGGTGCTGCCACAGCCTGTGGAGGTAGGGCCTTTTCTGTGGTGGCCCACCTTTTCCCTGGGATTGTTTCCCCTCAGAGCACAGTCTGGCCCTGCCCCGGGTGACATCTTGGCACACTCTTGCATTCCCATGCCTTAGCTGGAGTTTCGTTTAGGTGCTTCTAATTCACTTCTCTCTGCCTAAGTTATTAGTTGCGTTTTCATCTTATCATGGCAACACTTTGTGTTTGCACCTATAGATGTTTCCTTGTAATGTAAAGACGGTTGTGAGGAGGGGCTACAAAAATGTTTTCATAAACAAATAGATATGACTAAAACAGCCTGTGGTGCTTTTCAAATGTGTTCCAAACATCCCATCACGATGGTCACAAGAGTTGGTCAGGAAGGACAGGGATGTGTCTGAACTGAACACTGAGGGATAAAGGAGAGATAAAAAGCAGATTTTTAACTCAATACTGTTGTAGGTGAAATGGTACGGCAGGCCAGGGTCCTCGCTCAAGCAACTTCGGATCTTGTGAACGCTATGAGGTCGGATGCTGAGGCAGAGATAGACATGGAAAACTCCAAGAAACTTCTGGCAGCTGCAAAACTTCTGGCTGACTCAACAGCCCGGATGGTTGAAGCTGCAAAGGTACTCAGCACAATTTGCCAGGTTGAAGGGGAATTATGGATTGATGAATTAGAGGGATGGCTGGATTAGATAGATATATACATTTAGATGACATTCGCATGCAGCATCTAAGTAGAAATCCCTGCAAAACATTAACTGGTTTGAAGCAGAGCATCAGAAGTGTTCCTTTTCAATACTGTAAGCGGCAGCACTTCAAACTCTCTCTCTCTCTCTCTCTCTCTCTCTCTCTCTCTCTCTCTCTCCTATTTCCTCTGTGTATGTGCATGTGATCAATTCTGCCAGGGAGCTGCCGCAAACCCAGACAATGAGGACCAGCAGCAGAGGCTCCGTGAAGCAGCTGAAGGTCTGCGAGTGGCCACCAATGCAGCCGCTCAGAATGCCATCAAGAAGAAAATTGTCAATAGATTAGAGGTCAGAATACAGCCTGGGAACCTCTTCTTGTTTACCTTTCCCAATCAGGAACATCACAACATTCACCAGCCTGGTGGCCTCCAGATGTGTTTGACTACAACTGCAGACTGTGGGGCTGATGAGGCCTCCACCCTTTCCCGCTTGACCTGTGGGGCTGTTTTGACCACCCTCTGAAGTGTTCCTTTGCAGCCATGCATTTACATTTACTGTACCTGTCATGTGGCATCAGGTGATTGACAGGTGGAGGGCTGGCCGCTTTCAGATCTGGCTCTGACCAAATGTGGTTGCCCACCTGTGAACTACAAATCACATCAGCTTCAGCCGTGATGGGCTGAAGGGGCACCATGTTGGCGAAGGTGTGCTCCAACGTAGCCTGGAGGGCAGAGAAAAAAGCATTTTGTTTTCCTGCCCAGCTGACAAAATCACCCTCTCTTATCCACTGCAAGACTTTTATGCAGGTGTAGACAGACTTCAGGCTGATGGGATCTACTTTGTTCCTGAGTATAACCCCTAAATCCACCACAGGCAGCCAGGTGCAAAACAGTTGCAAAGGGGAGCTAATATATACTTATAATTAAGGGAGGGTGACTTCAAGCAAATGGTCAGCCCAGCATTTATTTTTTTTCAATAACAGACTTCCTGTCCTTTTGCACACAAATAAACGCCTCCAGATGTTTCTTCATTTTGACAAGTAAATATAAGTATGCATACATGTTGCAAGACAGAAACTTACAGGTGTGTTTATAGAAACTGATCTGCAGCAAATCACAGATTTTCCCATTGCCCTCAGTCTCTCTTACCCTCTGCTTAATTGCATTTCCTTTTTTCCAGGTTGCTGCTAAGCAAGCAGCAGCAGCTGCAACTCAGACCATTGCAGCCTCACAGAACGCAGCCATTTCAAATAAGAACACGGCAGCCCACCAGCAACTTGTCCAGAGCTGTAAGGTAAGCTAGCTTGAGATGGCAAAATACTCTTAAGCACCACTTTCCTCCTCCCCAACCAGAATGACCAGCGCTCATCGATGATGGGAGTTGGAGTTCAGCAACATTTTTTAAAGGGCCACAGTTTCCCCATCCCTGGTCTAAGGGAATCAGGGCAAGAGGGCGCTGCCTAGGCCAGTCTTCCCCCAACCTGGTGTCCTCTCCGTGTTTTGGACTGCAACTCCTATCATCCCTGGCCAGCGCTGGTTGGAAAAAGCTGGCTTAAGCTGAACTAGGAGTGACATCTGCACAACTTTGGTTCTTGATTCACAACTGAGCATGGACACTGTTTTTTCCCTTGCTGCTCAGTAACCACAACCTCACACCATTGTTTGTACCGTGTGTAAATTTATGCACACCTAATAGGTGAATCCAGTTAATCCACCAAGGTTTCTTTAACTGAGTGAATAGCCCTATTTCTGAGTTTTCTCATCCATTCTCCAACCTTGAAGCATGACAGACAATTCCATGGATTTCTGCATGCAACAGACGTGGAAACAAGTCTCATCTTCAGGGCCACAAGAATACCCTCTGCTCACACTGGGGAGAAGTTGGCTTCTAGCCTGGACAATCAGAGGCAGCCTGAGACTAGCTGTTGGCTGCAGTTGATTCTGCACTGGCAGCCACCACCTTTAACTCCGCTGCTTGGAGGTGAATTGCAAGATGTCTGGTAGCTTTATAAGGAGGCAGGAGGCAGGTCTGCTGGCCGTTCTTAGCTGTAGCTCTATGGAATCCCCATGCTATATCTCTGGGGGAAATGAAAGGCCATTTGCTTCTCGGTGTCCGCTGTTGGAGACAGAAAGGTGGACTAAGCAAACTATTATTATTATTATTATTATTATTATTATTATTATTATTATTTCAAATGTTTCTTATCTGCTCTTCATCAAAAGTTTCCAGGGCAGCGCACCAAAGTGTGGATAAAATTATTCACACCCAGTTTACTGGGTGACTACTGTAGTCCGTGTGTTGGTAACCTTGAGGTTAGATTACTGTAATGTGCTCTATGTGGGTTGGTCCTTGGTCCCGGTTTGGAAGTTCCAGCTGGTACTGAATGTGGCAGCCAGATTGTTGATGGGAGCTTCTCAGCCTTTTGGCTAAGATCAAGTGGGTGATGGGAGCTTCTGGTTGAGAACATGTGACATCATTGTTAAAACAGCTGCACTGATGGACCATCTACTGCTGAGCCAGGTTCAGGTTTCTTGTATTAATTTACAAAACTCTAAACAACTTGGGTCCAGGGTACTTTGGGGGCCACCTGAACCCTTCTATCCCAGTTTGATCACTGAGATCATTTGTAGGAGCATCACTGGACATTTCCCAAGTTGGTGAGGCTCATTTGACAATAACAAGGAATTGAGCCATTAGTGTCATCTGCCCAGTCCTCTGGAATGCTCTGCCACTAGAGATTTGGCAGGCGCCTTCTGTGCCAACTTTTAAACACCTAATGAACATGTTTCTATGCCGCCAGGCCTATGCAGGCAATGAAGAATACATCCTTCCACAATGGTTAATCAACTTATGTCTTAACTTTCTAATGGTTTTCATTGTACAGTTTCATGTTTTAATGCTGTAAACTACAGTACTTATGTCATAAAAATACATCAGTGTAAAACCAACAAGCAAACATAAAGATGTGAGCTAAGCTCAAAATCAGAAAATGAAAGAGCAGTGGAAGGCATAAACATATCTCATAAAATGTCACAGTACCCAAGGGAGTCTTTACCTAGTGCTGAAAGGACTGCACCAGGTGTGTCTCTTTAAGGAGGGTTCTCCCCTCCCCCCCCAAAAAAAAATCAGGGTTCCACTGCTGAAAAGGCGTGTGCCATCAAGGCTGGTCTAGTGATATGGGAAATCCCATCCTCTCTCTCTCTCTCTCTCTCTCTCTCTCTCTCTCTCTCTCTCTCTCTCCCCCCCGCCCCCCAATGATCATTGCATGTGGTTTTCTTAGACTTCTTTTTTCAAGGAGTTACAGTATGGAAATTATGAGATGCTGCTGATCATTGTGCATAAGAGATTTGGTTTTTGTACTGCCAGAGGTCTGTCTTCGTTCCAAACAAATAGCTCATGGCGGAATTGAGGCAAAGTGGGAGAACGCGAAACATGCTGGATGCATATTTATAATCCCAGGGCTTAATGCTCTGACAGCACAGGACAGCTCTGCATTTATCTCAGATCCCTGGGTGGTACGATAGCACTGCTGTATCCAAACAAATCTGTGAAATGAGCTCATAGTGCACTCCAAGGGTAGCATTTTTTCCTTTTCTGGCGATGGTTGCCTGGGCAATTAAAGAAAATCCTGAGGCCAGAACTGATCATTGCAGAGGTGCAGAAAGAAGGCCACATGTTGTGCTGGCGATGTGCCACATCTTTGCCCAATCCATCTTACACAAACACAGCAGTCAGGGCTGCACACACAAAGCCCAGTCTCAAAATTGCTGATAGCTTGTCCTTAGCAGATTGGTCCCAGTGTAGCTTTTTTGAGGGGGCTGTTGAGAACCCAGTCGGAGTAAATAAACTGGGGAAGGCATAATGTGTAACAGATGTACCTGTGCACATCGTTCTCTATTCAGTGGTGCATGCATATGCCCTCACTGGACTGGACCATTATAGGCAGAGTTTTGACTTATTTGCAGAAGAGTTCCTCTGGAGCTTTTGAAGCAAAATTAAGAGGACACTGACTGGTAGTAAAAAGAAACAAACCCAATTTGTTCTAAAGCTGCTGCTTCTGAGTATGCAATTCTATTTTAATTTTGTTTATTTGTTTCAATTTTGTTGATTATGTTTTAAAGCAGCAATTTATTTATTTTTCTACTGGTGAATTTTATGGTAGACTCTTAAATAACTATTTGGAACTTCCTTGCAGCAAATGTGTGTGTGGCTGGGGATCCCGTTGAATCCTGAACGTTTCTTCCCTCTTTCTGTTCCCTGCAGAATGTTGCAGATCACATTCCACAGCTTGTCCAGGGAGTGCGTGGAAGTCAGGCTCAGGCAGAGGACTTGAGTGCTCAACTTGCACTGATAAACTCCAGCCAAATCTTCCTCCAGGTACAGTCAACAAGAGCACAGAACACTAACCCCAGCCTGAGTATACTAGCTACCAATTCGTTTCTGGGCCCAATTCGAAGTACTGGTTTGACTTGTGAAGCCTTATGCAGCTCAGGTACCCAGTACACCTCTCCCCACGTGAATCTACTCAGACCCAACATTCTTCATCTGAAACCCTCCTCTGTATACCCTTTCTGAGGATGGCGCAGAAGATGTCAACACATGTGCGGGGCTTCTTACTGGTGGCTCCCAGCTTACAGAGTGCTCTCCCTAGGGAGGCTCGCCTGGCACCATCACTCCCTGTTTTTAGGTGCCAGGAAAAACATTTACATTTTCTCAGACCTTTGGCTCTTAATCTTCTGCTTACCTTCTAGTGGGGTGGGTGTAGCTGGATCTGACACAGGGTGTTAGATGGTTTTATGTTCATTTTTGTAAGGTGCTTTGAGGACTTTTTGTGGGGGGAGGGAGGTGGACTAAAAATTTATTAGTAGTAGTAGTATAGAAACCAAGAAAATATACTTTGTCATTCAGAAATAGTTTTTCATTTTGAAACAGTAATTTAATTCACAGAGGTTGCAATCCTATACCTGCTTACCTGGAAATAAACCAACTGTGTTCAGTTGGATTGAGGGTGGGCAAATAGGATTGCACTTTTAGGCTTTTTTAATCAGGTGCCAGATCTAATCTGGATTCTTTGAAATGTTTGTCTCCCTGGTGATGTTGCATGCATAAGCTCCGTGGACAAATGGTCCATAGGTACTCTGTCTTCTCTTCTGTCATTCTCTAAATAGCCGGGGAGCAAAATGGTGGCCTCCGCTAAAGCAGCCGTGCCTACAGTGGCAGACCAGGCTGCGGCGATGCAATTGAGCCAGTGTGCCAAGAATCTTGCCACCAGCCTTGCCGAGCTAAGGACCGCCTCCCAAAAGGTATGTAGGCATCCCAACTCTTGAGTAAAGCATTTACAGATGGGATGGGGCACCTGTAGCCCTCCAGATGATGCCTTGACCCCACCTCCCATCATTCCCAGCTATCATTCAATAATCAAGATGGCGGGAGTTTTGTAACAACTGGAAAGCTACAGGTTCCCCATCCATGAGACTTTTAATTCTCAAAGTAATTGGCCCTTTCAAGACTTGGACAGGTCATTTTAGATCGAGGGTGGAACGTTTTAAGCCCAAGGGCCACGTTCCTTTAGAGACAGCTTTCTGAGGGCCACATTCCTGTGAGAGGGGGAATCAGAGGTGAAAAGGTGGGTGAGTCCAGGTGCAGAAGTGAGTGGAGCAACAGGTGTGACTCTTACTTTTGTATCATAGGGTACATCTCAGCCGCACAAATGTTTTATGTACAGACATACACACACACACTCTACATCCAGGCAAGCATTATCCCAGTTCATGGACACATTCCAGCCAGGCTTTAGATTATTAGTCTTGTGCTGAGACGTCTTGAATGTGCCTCTTTTCTATTGCTCACTCTTCATGTATTCAACAACTCATGGATTGTAGCTGAACACCAGAACTGGCTCCATTGAAGCAGATAAAACTGAAGAAGTGTCTAGCTCATGGGTAGTCAAACTAAGGCCTGGGGCCAATCACCTTCTAAATCCGGCCCGCGGATGGTCCGGGAATCAGCGTGTTTTTACATGAGTAGAATGTGTGCTTTTATTGAAAATGCATCTTTGGGTTATTTGTGGGGCATAGGAATTAGTTCATTCCCCCCCAAAAAAATATAGTGTGGCCCCCCACACAGTCTGAGGGACAGTGGACTAGCCCCCTGCTGAAAAAGTTTGCTGACCCCTGGTCTAGCTGAAGCATTTGATCTGTGATACTTTCTTTCCAACATGCATCTCTGTTTTAATGTGGCAACTCTTGAATGCCACGTGTGGACAGGGTGAGCATGACTGTTAGTCAGAATGGTTGGAGAGCAGCTTTGATAATAAGCCTGTTTTCTGCTTCATCTTTCTCCTGCCTAGGCGCATGAAGCCTGTGGACCCATGGAAATCGACTCTGCCTTGAACACTGTTCAAACACTCAAAAATGAGCTGCAGGATGCAAAGATGGCAGCCATTGACGGGCAGTTGAAACCACTTCCAGGAGAAACTGTAAACAGGACAGCATTTATTGTTTGTTTGTTGAATTTGTAAACCACCCTCATCTGAAGATCTCCGGGCAGTTCACAGCATAAAAATACAAAATAAAAACACAAAAAATAATAAAAGCAAGAACAAGAGCAAAAAATAAGAAAATAACCCCTTCCAACCACACAAACATATGTTTTATTTAAAGGGGGTGCTGGATGGTTGAACAATTTCAAGTGTGCTTGAAACAGAATAAACAAAACAAACGAGTGGCCATAGGACAAAACGGTCTTCATTTTCCTCATTTTTTATGGGCAGCCTTTCCTGAGTCAGATTGCTAATATTTTGTGACTTGTGACTTCTGCCAGATTCTAACCTGCCTCCTGTGTCCCAAGTGGCTTCAGTGACAAGGAGTGGTTATTTATTAAATTTCATTACCACCCTTCAACCAAGGATAACAGGGCAGTTTACAATATCAAAAACACAAAAATATATAGATAAAATATTTCCAGCTACAGCCATTCCTAGACTGGACCAGGCCACTGTTATGCTTGGTATTCTCACGACTGGATTACTGCAGTGTGCTTTGCATGGGGCTGCCCTTGAAGGTGCAGCTAGTGCAGAATCCTCACAATTGGATTACAGTTTGGGGCTGGCCCCTGGAGACCATCCAGAACCTACATCTAATGCAGACTTCTGCAGCCTGTCTACTGTATGATGCTCCTAGGTGGAGCCACAGTACACTTTAAGGAAATACACTATCTGCCTAAATGCCACAGGGCCTGGTTTAAGACTTTGACTTTAGTTCATAAAGACCTGAACTGCTTAGGGCCCAAATACTGGAGTGTGCCTTCCCCAGTATGTCCCAACTGGAGCCCTGGTGGTGGTACCACTGACAGGCATTGTCCATTTGGCAGTGATACAGAGCAGGGCCTTCCTGTAGTGGCTCCTAAATAATAGAACTCCCTTCCATTGGAGATATGATTACCACCTCCCACTAGAGGAGCAGGAGGATGAGTAATAAATAAATAAATAAATAAATAAATAAATAAATAACCAACCAACCAACCAACCAACCAACCAACCAATCAATCACCCAGAATGGCCCACTCTGCCAAGTAGTACATCTCCAAAGTCTCAGACAGAGATCTTTGCATGCAGAGTTGCCATTCACACCATTGGTCCATCTATGCTTCCTTCAAGCAACAGCCCTTTGCTGAGCCCATCCATTTACTGAGGTTGTAATCTAGATGGCTCCCACCTTTGCAGGTTACATGGGTTCCTACAAGTGATGGGGCTTTCTCGGCAGTGGAGCTTAGGCGGTGGAATAGTTTCCCTAGATCCATTTCTGTGTTCCTTTTGGCTCCAGGTGGAAACTATTTTATTTGAAAGAGCTAATAACCAGGATAACTTGAAAACTGAACTGTGTCCCATAGCATGGGCACTACTTCTAGAAAGCACTGCTGTGTGCAAGACTTCTGTGTGGTCAGTGACTGCAATGTTCCATGAGCTGAGGGATAGGAATGTGTGTGTGTGGTGGTGGGTCGTGATGTTACCTTTGCTTAATGTTCGCATCGCTTTTTTGCATTCAGCTTGAAAAATGTGCTCAGGACCTGGGAAGCACCTCCAAAGCAGTCGGTTCTTCAATGGCCCAACTGCTGACTTGTGCAGCACAAGGCAATGAACACTATACAGGTAGGCCTCCACTCGCAAAGCTTGGCAGAAGAAAACACACATTATTTATATCAGCAGCTCATTGACTATGGCAAATGTACTGGTGCTACTGTACAAGACATTTTCTAATTGTTGTGTTTTTTCTTGCTTTGCGGGGCCCTTGTGGGGATGAAAAGTGTCATAGCAGTGTTTGTATAAATAAATAGCAATATTATAAGAACATAAGAAGAGCCTGCTGGATCAGACCAATAGCCCATCTAGCCCAGCATCCTGTTCTCACAGTGGTCAACCAGATGCCTGTGGGAAACCCACAAGCAGGATTTGAGCACAAGAGTCCTCTCCTCTCTTGTGGTGTCTATCAACTGGCATCCAGAATCATTGCTGCCTCCAGCCATGGAAGCAGAGCAGAGCCACAATGGCCAGTAGTGATCAATATCCTTCTCCATGAATTTGTCCAGTCTTCTTTTAAAGCCATCCGGGTGGCGCTGTAGGTTAAACCACACAGCCTAGGACTTGCTGATCAGAAGGTCAGCGGTTCGAATCCCCGTGATGGGGTGAGCTCCCGTTGCTTCGTCCCTGCTCCTGCCAACCTAGCAGTTTGAAAGCACGTCAAAGTGCAAGTAAGTAAATAGGTACCGCTCCGGCGGGAAGGTAAACGGCGTTTCCGTGCGCTGCTCTGGTTAGTCATGCTGGCCACATGACCCGGAAGCTGTACACCGGGCTCCCTCGGCCAATAAAGCGAGATGAGCGCCGCAACCCCAGAGTCGGCCACGACTGGATCTAATGGTCAGGGGTCCCTTTACCTTTACCTTAATAATCCCTAAAGTTCCCTAATAATATTTTATAGCGCTACCCAGCAAAGCACACCCTGCACATTATCTCAAGGAGGAGAACTGGCTGCCCAGCTGTTCTCATCTGTTTTCTCACAAGAGCGCAAAGAGTCTTCGGGTGGGGGGGGTTCTTCTGATGATCTGGGGGTGTAGGCAGCTCATGTGCTCCCTCAGTTACTTTTCTGCTCTGAATATAGCCTCATCTCTGATTTACTGTGTTGATCTACATCAGAGGTAGCCAGGATAGTGTCCTCTAGATGTCACTGGGCTCCAACTCCCATCAGCACCAGCAAGGATGGTGGGATTTGTAATCCAAAAACATCTAGAGGAAACCACATTTGGCTACCTCAGCAACAAGTCCATCTCCTGACTTCTGTTAGCTAACTATCCTCTTTTTGAAACCCTTCATTTGAATTACTGGGAACAAGTTTCTGGCAGGGGGGGAAAATATGCATTCTCAAGAAGACTCGTGTGTGGTTCCAATGTGACATGAATATCCATGTACCTTGCTCCCTTAAAGGACACTAGTTGTGTCCCTGTATCAAGAAATGAAAATGCATTCGATACCAAAGCGTCTCCTTCAGTATATGAAAGGCTTGGGGAATTGCCCTTGGGGAATTGCAGGCTGAATGGCAAAAAGGCTCTTGTAGCCATTAAAATGCTCTTGTGTCAATTACATTCTGTCTTCAGTGCTTAGTCCAGTTGGGGATTTCTGAATCCAGCTGATACAACTCATTAGAGCAACTTTCCTTTTGGTAATGGGACTGAACAGATTTCGGTTGCACTTTGGCTTTGAAGTGGATATAATTGGATTAAGATGGCTCTGTGTTTCATTTCAGATGCAGAGTCTTGGCACATGGGAGCTGACATTTGTGCATCAGTAACAATTCCTAAAATACGGAATTAATTCTGGAAGGGGAGGGACCTATATAACTTTCTTTTTTCTTGTTCTGAATCACCTGTGAAAGATAAAGAAACAATTTTTAAAGAAAATATGGCATTAAGAAACCCCTCTGTAATGGTTCTAGGGGTTGCTCGTGCGTAAGTTGCCGCCACTCCTGGCTAGGTTACCTGGTTGAACCCTTTCTATCTGGACAGCCTTTCATTTCGTGGCTGTCTCAATCGCTGGCAGAATCCGTCAGTGGGCGTTTCTTGAACTTCTTCCAGCACAGAAGTTCTTTGACGCCAAGTCTCCTCCTACTCTCCCTGCGCGGAAGTCTTCTACGCAGGGAGGGTGTGGGCAGCGGAGGACCCGTGCTCTCTCCGCTGGTCTCCGGTGAAGAGTCCTGGAGCCTCCTCTCCAATTCCCCCATCTGCCCCCCTTCTCCACTAGTGTTATGCTGATTTCCTTCGCCAGCAGATGGGCTGCCTCTCTCCCTACTGGGACCCTCTCCGGCATCCCTCTGGAGCCTTCCCTCCGCCTCTGGCTCCGATGGCAGTTCCCTGACACCCTCCATTTTGAGAAATGCTACCAGACAACTTGGCTGGCTGAGAGGATATATTGATTGACATGCTTCATGTCCACTACATTAGCTTTGCCTTGGCATCCAGCTATGTTTGGGAGCATTGACTTGGCCTGACACCTATGCTTTGCTGACACCCTTAATCAAGGGTGGTTAATCCCCAGCTCGGGAACTTGATTCCCCTCCCCCCAACAATTTTTTTTGCTACCCCAGTGACCTCACCAATTACGACAGCAGCAGGAAAATTTACCTTATTTTAAAGTAGGCATGCAGTTTAGGCAGGCAAACCCCAGTGCCCTGATGCAGCTGGAAATTGCCCCCCTCCATTCAACATAATTTACTAGCAGAGAGCATGATTTGCACAGCTCTGCTGAGAAGGACAGGCTGTGGGCCCTCTGTGTGTGGGCGGTATAAAGTCATCAGAGGGTTGGCCCTCTGGCTAAAAGCTGTTCGCTATCGCTGCTATCAATTTTTTATTTGTTGTGATCCAGGTCAGGGATCATGTTTGTTTCTGTAAGCAGAAATGCTCAGCTTGGAGAAAAGCCAGTTGGTAGTTAAGTCTCACAGTGTTGGTGTAGGATTGCAGCAGTAAGGCTCCCACATGGTTTGAATGCTCTTCACTTGGGAGAGGACAGCTCCTATATTTGTTAGGCTGAAAGCTTAAAGGATTTATAACTGTGTAGATATTTATCATTCTGGAAAGCAAAAATGTACCAAAACAGGCCTTGTTATTTTGTCTCCTTCCTCCTCTACAAAGGAAGCATTTCCACTTCTTTCTTCCCTCCTCCTCCTCCTCCTCTTCGCTTTCTCTTCCCTGTGAAAGCTCACCTCCAAATTGGGGGAAGCTGGGCAATTGGAGGCGAATCTTCCCAGTGCCCTGGTGGTTGCTCAGTGCTATAACAGCCAGGGTCTCAAGAAACAATGCCATGACCCCAAAGGAGCCTTCCGTTAGATTTTTCCCAAATAGCTGTTCCTCTGTGCCGTGTTGCAAACTGCTTTTGAAACAGGACAGAAGATTGAAAAAGCTGTTTACAGTGTCAAGGGCCCAGGCTGGTTAACACAGGGTTATGGGGGTGTGGTGAGTAGAGCGTTGAAGCTTCCGCAAAATCTCAGGCACTCTGTGGATCAGAGCATTTATTCTTGATGAGAAATCAGTTCCCTGCAAAGCCCCAACAACGCAGGCTACTGGTATCTTTAGCTCATCACTTTTCAGTCTGTGATGTTGTGGTAGTTAGACAAGCTTTTCAGTGAAGCAGAAACTACTGTCAAGCTGGGTTGTTGAAGAATCTTGTTTAACCCAGAAGCTTGCTGTTGTGGAAGCTCAATTCCAAGGATTGGCAAGCACCAGGATCAGGCTGTAGGCAGATAGAAGACAGGTGGTCCTAATCCTGGTGTCCCTGCTGCATCTGCACTGCGTTGGATCCACCGACCTTGGATATTTGCAGCAGGTGGGGGCCTGGGATTGGCTCTGTGGCATCACCTGGTGACCAGAAGGAGTCTCGGCTGTGGTGACAGTGGCCTGGCTTGAAGGACCTGCTGTTCCTTTCTCTGGTCAGCAGCTGCAGTGGAGCAGAGAACAAGCTTGGAGTCCCTACTGAGTCTGACACTGGCCATGTTCCATGAGCCTGGTCAACCACTAAGAGTCTGCTGAGGCCTGCTCTCTGTGTCACTCCCAACATTTGAAGTATGGCAGACTGGCATGGGAGGTGGGGTTTTCCTGTGTTAGTGAGTGAATCAGTGGAAACAGGTTTTGCCAGCCAAGGCTTATGGAAGTTGCAGCCCAAAACATCTGGAGAGCTCCAGGCTGTGGAAGAATTGAACCTAGCTGAATCGCTGGATTTTATCACATTTCAAAGTTATCAAATCCCATTTGGTGCCTTGAATATTTTATGAAAATGAAAATATAAAAAATGAATACTTTTGTGTCAAAAGGTGAAAGGGCATGTAGAAACAATCAGTCCACATCCCCAATGGGTTTCTATCCTCGTGGATGCTGGTGAGGAATTCTCATTGAAAATGAGGTTATCCCACTTGCTAATGGGGAAATTTGCTTTCTGTGATCTGGAAAGAGGGCTGGACCAATCTGTCAATATAAGTTTCTGTTTCAGTTCCTCATTTTTCAAAGTTGAAGTCCAGTTTCCCCTATTTTCTGCATCCACATGAAAATAGTTTTTATGCACATTTCTCATAACTTGCATTTTTGCAAGCAGATTTTCCTAATGGAGTTCTCTGCATTATTTTTCACCACTATATACATTTTTGTAGACCTTTTTTGGCTGGAGAATACACCACAAAATCCAGAACAGTGCAAATTTCAAAGCCTAGCTGTGTTTTGGTTCTCATTGTTTCATTAAATGTGAATTAAAATGAGAAACTAGCTGGCCGGAGCTGAGTATTACTAATATGCTCAATGTGATCTTAATTTAGGGGTTGCTGCCAGGGAGACGGCACATGCCTTGAAGACTTTGGCTCAGGCGGCCCGAGGTGTTTCCGCATCCACCAGTGACCCAGCAGCAGCCCACGCAATGTTGGACTCGGCGCGGGATGTCATGGAAGGCTCAGCAATGCTCATCCAGGAAGCAAAGCAGGCTTTGGTGGCTCCTGGCGATGCAGAAAGCCAACAGAGGCTGGCCCAGGTGAGGCTGGGTGAAGTGGAGAGGGATTTGGGGGCCCCCACTGTGCTCTTGTTCAGCCCCCACTCACTACAACAAAGTCTGTGCAGGAGCCTGTCTCAGTGGCTTGTGCCCTGTGACACCCGTCCATCCATTTCTCCTTCTGCTGCCCTTAGTGGTGCCTGGGATCTGCCACCCAAGGCAGATGCCTCATTCTTTCTCCAACCTGTCTCATTCCCATGAAGCATTTGTCTTAGCTCGTTCAAAGTTGATCTCCATCTGTACCTAAAGCAGCGTAGGGATGGATGGAGGAGTTTCTTGTGGTCCATGCCACTTCCATCTTGCCAAAGCAGTTGCCAATGACCACACCCTGTTGGTGTTGAAGGCCAAGAATGTGGTTCAAGTGGCTAAAGACACAGTTCTGCAGGACAAGGTGATTGCTGCCCCCATTCTGTGTGCCCTCTGCTCCTCTCAGCTGGAGGCCTCCCTCTGGTGTCGGGGAGAAGAGCTCTTAAGGATGGTCTGTCAGTAGCAGCTCAGAGACAAGTGCTTGGCACAAGGTGATAAGAGGCCTGGAGAAGTCAATGAAAGAAGGCCCAGGAATTGTGATTCTTGCATTTCAGGGGGTTGGACTAGATGACCCTTTGGATCCCTTCCAGCTTTGTAGTTCTATGATTCTTTGAGTTCTACATTATTTGGTGAAATATTAATATTTAAATATGCACGTTGTTGCAGAGATATGCTTTTAACACATGTTTTATCTCAGTGTACATCTTGCTTAAAGTACTTTACCATACAATATGGTAGGGGTGTTAACCCAAATTAATATCTTTTTGAGCTAAGAAATGCATTGCAAAATTCAGAGAAGTGTGAAAATCAAAGGAGAATTGTGTTCTGATTCATATATTAGTCCAAGGGCTGCAAATTAGGTCAGTTGGCTTGAAAATCTGCTCCAATGAAATGCTCCTTCCTCTGTCCATCTGGGTGCCGTGTGGCTTCTGCATTGTTCTCTCCTGCCCTTTGCCTCTCCTCCGTTGTCAAAATTCAGATTGTAAGCAACATGACAGCAGGGATTTCTGACTGCTGATGCCTATCTGAGATGCGAGTACCACGACCTACTTTGATTATTATTCATTTAAAAGATTTTTTATACCCGATGGATGAAGACAGCCAGACAGCCCCTGCCTACAGGTTCACTAGCTGAGAAGGAACTCAGTTTCTGGTTCAGCCTCCAAGGAGAGAGAGAGAGAGAGAGAGAGAGAGAGAGAGAGAGAGAGAGAGAGAGAGACTACTATGGGGTGCAGCTCTCATCTCGCTTTTCAGGCCAAGGGCGCTGGTCATGTGGCCAGCATAACTAAACCACTTCTGGCACAACAGGACATTGTGGTGGAAGCCAGAGCGCACGGAAACACTGTTTACCTTCCCGTCGCAGCTGTACCTATTTATCTACTTGCACTGGTGTACTTTTGAACTGCTAGGTTGGCAGAAGCTGGGACAGAGCAATGGGAGCTCACCCCATCATGCACATTCGAACTGCTGATCTTCTGATTGCCAAGCCCAAGGGGCTCAGTGATTTAGACCATAACACCACCTATGTCCCTTTTATAAACATGTATATACACACACTATACATATATATATATATATATATATATATATATATATATATATATATATATAAAATTTAAAAGTTGTCACAGAAGGCATCTGCTGAATCTCTCTTGGCAGATTATTCCACAGATTATTGGCTGATGATGCCAAAAGGCTTGGTTTGTTTTTGTTGTTAAATGAGCTTCACCAACTTTGGGAGCAACCAACGATGCTCCTGCAGATTATCTCAATAATGGAGCTGGGATATGAGAGTTCAGGTGGTCCCCGAGGTACCCTGACCTAAGTTGTTCAGGGCTCTGTAATTTAATTTAATGCAATGACCTTGAACTTAGCTTGGTAATAGGTGGGCAGCCAGTGCAGTGTTTTAACAATGGGGTCATGTCTTCTTGGCCATGTGTCTCCACCATCATTCTGGAAGAATTTAAGTCTCTGAAAGATTTGTCCCTTTCCCACATCCTCCTGGAATGTTGAGGCTACTGGCTTGTGGGGGTCTGGTACTGGGGGGTACGCACTGCACACATGCTCAGAGATTGTAGGCAGCATTAATTTAATTAATTAACTTTGCCATGTTTCCCCTCTGAAGGTGGCCAAAGCTGTCTCCCATTCTTTGAACAACTGTGTGAACTGCCTTCCTGGCCAAAAGGATGTGGATGTAGCATTGAAGAGCATTGGTGAATCCAGCAAAAAATTGCTTGTGGAATCGGTGAGATACTTTTCAATATTTGTATGTTGTTGTTGTTGTTGTTGTTAAGGTGGTGGTGGTAGGTTTTTGTTTTTGTTTTTAATGCAAAGCTTGCCATAAAATGGTTACTGCAACCTCCAAGAAGCAGAACATTACTCTCAAAAGAGTTGCTTGCTTGTAGACTTGTGGTAAGATGGTGGTACAGATCTGGCACCATCCATTCCATCACCTCACTCCACCTCATGTATAACCAAGCTTTCACAAGGCTCACTGCAAGAGAGTTTGAGCAGCCTGGCCTAACTTTGGGACAGTTGGCATAACCCTTGGGTAGTCCTTGGATAACCAGCCTGGTGCCTTTTCAGTGTTGCTGGACTACTACAACTCCCATCATCCCTGGCCATTGGCCAATGCTAGCTGGGGCTGATGGGAATTGGAGGCCAACAACATCTGGAAGGTTGGGGTGCAGGAACTGCTGTAATTCCTGTCCCCTACTGTAACTAAACCCAGGTGCACATAACCAAAACAATTGCATTGTTCCCCTCTGTTCCATCCCTTCTGTGTGCTACAGTTTTAGACTGTAAGTTCCATGGAGCAGGGACTTTGCAAAGTGTCGTGCACTGAGGTCACTGTGTATAAAGCCATTGGTAACTTACCCCCAACCCCTCTTTCTCTTCCCCCACCCCTGCCTGGTAGCTGCCTCCCAGTTCAAAATCATTCCAAGAAGCACAGAGTGAACTCAACCAGGCTGCAGCTGACCTCAACCAGTCAGCGGGGGAGGTTGTCCATGCCACGCGGGGCCAGAGCGGGGAGCTGGCAGCTGCTTCTGGAAAATTCAGTGAAGACTTTGACGAGTTCCTGGATGCTGGGATTGAAATGGCTGGGCAAGCTCAGGTGAGACGTCTTCCTCCACCAGTTTGCTCTCTGGCTGGGCAGGATGCGGTGAGGGGGGAAGCGATTGGTCATGGTTGTTGGAGTGGGGTGTTTGTCAGCTCCTTTGTCAGCTTTCCTCAGAAGGGAACAGTGGGATGTAAACGTTGAAATGAAAGGAATGTCCAAAGGAACAGGAGAGGAGAAGACAATAGCTCTTTCCATGCACCTGAAGGTTGCCACATAGGAGAAGGCAGAGTCTTTGTTCTCTGATGCTGTTCCAGAACTAGATCTCATGGGATCATGTTGGAGGAAGCTAGACTTGGGTTGAACATTAAGAGAAACCTCTTGACAGAGCAGTGAGGCAAAGAGACCCATTTACTAGAGAGGTGGTGGGTGGGCTCTCCCGAAGCAAGAGGGGTTGGGGGTGGAGGATGCTCTAGTTCTAAATTTCCTGCACTGGGCTATATGACCCCCAAAGCCTCCTACAGTGTTTATGATTCTATACATGGTGTATCCCCTATCACATCTCATTCTGTCCAACTCCCATCCCCCTGGCTTGTTCACTATCACTTAGCAGGGAATCAGCATGTCCATTATAACAACCTAAGAAGAGCTTGCTGGATCCGACCAGTGGCCCATCAAGTCCAGCCTCCTGTTCTGACAGTGGCCAGCCAGATGGGAAACCTGCAAGCCGAACCTGAGTGCCAGAGCCCTCTCCCCTCCTGCAGTTTCCAGCAACTTGTATGCAGAAGCATTGCTGCCTCCAACTGTGGGGGCCGGGCAGGGCCACAGGGCGAGTGGCCATTGATAGCCTTCTCCTCCATGAAGTTCTCTGATCCTCCTTTAAAGCCATCTAAGTTGGTGGCCATCACCGCCTCCTGTGGGAGCGAGTTTTTAACTACTAGCTAATAGATTAACTACGGGCTGCATGAAGGAGTCGTTCTTTGCGCCTGTCCCGAATCTTCCAGCATTCAACCTCTTTGGATGTCCACGAGTCCTAATGTTATGAGAGAGGGAGAAAAGCGTTTCTCTTTTCACTTTCTCTGTGCCATGCATAACTTTCTAAACGTGACACATCTTTTCTCTAAACTAAAAGGTCCCATATGCTGCAACATTCCCCCATAGGGAGTTGCTCCACCCCCTTGATCATTTTGGTTGCCCTTTTCTGACCCTTTTCCCTAAGGAACAGCAGCAGCAAGGAAAAGTTCTTCTCAGCAAAGGTAACCAGCCTGTCCTCTGCCTTTGCTTGATAACTCCAGTCCACATTAGGCTACACTGCAGATCTCAAAGGTGTTGCTTCATCAGCGCAGCCCTCATTCGCTCTGCTATTGTCTGGGCAGGCAGCTGAGTGACAAAGTATGTCTTGGTTTATCCAGGGCCACCTGCTCCAAGCTCTGAGTCGGCCAGAACCTCCCTGTGTATTAAGCAAAGACCGCTCTGCCCTTCCCTGTCTAGCAGGCCTGCCAACATTAACAGCTGCGCACCCACCCATGGTCGCTTGACATCTTGTCGTGCTCATGGAAATGAGATGCTAATTAAGCCCTTGCAGTCAAGTCATGCAAATTAGCTGCAGACCTTTTAGCACTTGCTATAATTTCCAGTGTAGCCTGTGGTGCAGAGTGAGCGGCCCTCTCTGCTGCTCGCCAAACATGTTGCCTTGTTCAACAAGTTGATTTTAAAGCACTCCCCTCCCCCCCACCACCACTTTTTCCGCAAAGGCCCCCTCTTGTCAAAGCATCAGGGGCTTGGATGCGACTCCTTTTGTCTTTGCATGGAGAGTAACTCAGAGCTTAGCCTCTTCACTGCCTTCCCTTGCCCTAAATCCATGCCATGATTTGCTTCTTTGGCCTTACAGACGAAGGAGGACCAAATTCAAGTCATTGGGAACCTCAAGAACATCTCCATGGCTTCCAGCAAGTTGCTTCTGGCTGCCAAGTCTCTCTCGGTGGATCCTGGAGCTCCCAATGCCAAGAACCTCTTGGCAGCGGCTGCAAGGTAAGGGCCAAGGCAGAAGTGCAGTTCACCTGCTTCTAATCAAACAAATGGGAGGAAGGAAATCAGGGAATATATAGATCTGTTTTAGATGGGACCCACATGCCTTAGAAGTGGCCTTTCTGTATGTCAACTTTCCATAAGCTGGTACTTTCAAATGTTTTGAACTACAACTCCCATCAGTCCCAGCATTGTACTGGCTGGGCCTGATGGGATTTGTAGTTCAAAACATCTGAATGGCCCCAGCTTTGGGAACCCCCTGCCACCTTTGTTCATCAAGGGGGGCTTTGCTTCCGCTGCCATCTGTACAGTGCAAAACAAAACCTGCCAGTGGAGGCAGTGCCATTACAGAAGTAGCCCTGAGGATAATTTTATTTTTATTATTTGGTAAATTTCTATACCGCCCTTCATCCAAGGATCACAGGGCTTTTTACAATATAAACACATAAAAATACATTCCATAGTAACAAATAAAAACAGTAACCTCCCATGGACAGTTTTCCTCTCAAACAGGCATTGTGCCTCCTTGCCTTGCTTTTTGTAAACTGTTCCTTTTTCCTACTAGAGAGATGCAGCTTTGGGTCGTGGGGGTTGTTTCTTGGATTAGAGAGATATTTTCTAGTTTGTTTTATCTTTAAAAATTGATATTGCTATTAATTGGCTGCTTGGTTTTACTAGTGGAGGAGAATTTTAGGAGACTGTTACTAGCTTATTTTGAGAACTCTGTTTGGAGCCTGCCCTACCATTAGACAGAATTAAGCAGATGCCTCAGGCAGTTGATTTTGGGTGTCGTTTATAATTACTGATTTCTTACTGCCAATTCAAAAATAATTTGGCTGCTCTTGGGTACCATGCATCTTAATTTCTTAAACTTTTCTGGCAGGGTGGTGGTGGGTTGCCACTTGCTTCTCTAATCAAGCCGGCTACCTCATAGCAGGTCCACCTGTGATCTGCTCTGATTACCCACATTGTTGGTCTCTGAGATGTGCATGTCTCTTGTCTTCTAGGGCTGTGACTGAGAGTATAAATCAGCTCATCACTTTGTGTACTCAGCAAGCGCCGGGCCAAAAAGAGTGTGACAACGCTCTCCGGGAACTGGAGGTAGGTCTCCACTTGACTGCAGGCTCACTTTTCTTGGGTGATATGACTGGCAAAGCTTTCATGATTAACGGTGTTTCTGGCTGTCCTCAAATCTTGCCCCATCTGGACTTGGAGAGTTGCTTGCTAGTCAGCTGACTGAACACTCAGCAGGCTGGCACTTGAGTCTGCCATGCTAACTGTCTAAACAAGAGTGCTGGTGGATCAAGTGATAAAACATCAAAGCTTGGCTGCCATGGTTTTTTGACGGCTCGATTGCCACAGCTTGACTGCTACTACCCAGGGAACCTTCCATCTCTTACTTCCGTAGACAGTGAATACTAAACTGTATTAGCTGCGTAGCTTTGTTCTCAACTAGTATCATTCAAAGATCACTGTTTTGTTTCCATTGATTTGTGATAGTGGCCACACTATTGTTGACATCAACCTTCCCCACCCTTGAGCTCCTCATGTTGCTGGACTCCAAGTCCCGTCATCCCTGACTTCTGGTCACCATGTTTGCTGGGACTGCTGGGAGTTTTTGTCCCATCTGCCTCTGGGAACTCAAGGCTGGGTTTCCCTGATGCCCTTCCCCCTTGATGAAACAGATAAAATATTCTATTTGTTAAGTTCTTGGATATTTATATATTCATTACAGTGCCTTTTCTCAGTTTATTGTCACTCACATGTGCAGATTCACATGTTAATGCCAATAGTGGTTGGCATTATTGTTAATTTCTGAAATTAGCTTTACTTTTCTCCACTTTGGGGGCAGATGCACTTTGCCAGATTCATTTGGGATTGTTGACATTCAACAAACTTCAGGTATTCCTTGTAACACACTGGAGGCTGATGTGAGCCAGTAAGTTGTTTTTCCAGGATAACTGCCTGGAAGATATGAGTCTCCTTGCATGTATTCTTCCAGCCAGAGAAGGGGCCTGATCAAAGTGTCAAAAATGTTAATATTGTTGGCCACATATGTGATAATTTTATTTCTTCCTGCAACCAACCCAGAGATACACAGACAAAAGAAGGGAAGTTATGTAAATACACATATGCTGCTTTTATTGGGAGGGGGTGTCATACAAAGCAGTGTACAAAACTAAAATCAATCCATAAAATTGCAGTTCAACATTCTAATAAATATAACAAGCCAGGCACAAAAAGCTGGTTTTCATTTCAAAGCAGTAGATGGATTCATTCCCATTCCAAGAAGGGCTTTGCTTAATCAGCTCACCCAAGCACCCTAAGAAGGTGCAGCAAGGGCTTCATGGTCTAGGATTTTGACTGCATTGCCCCTCTTATTTTCAGACGGTTAAAGAAATGCTGGAAAACCCCAACGAACCTGTTAGCGATCTCTCTTACTTTGACTGCATTGAAGGCGTTATGGAAAACTCCAAGGTAGCCATCATATTTTCTTTCCATCTGCATGTTCAGTTTCATGACCAGTTGCACTAAGTCATATTTAGCCCTCCCTGAAGTGGGGTACTGGAGCCACCTGGCAGGGGAGTGGGGGGGAGCAAAATCCTGGAGCTACAGCTTTCTCCAACATCCAAAAACAAGGAGATTTTTTTTTTAGTAGTTATGTCAAAAGTACAGTCCACCCTCCCTCCCCAAAGAGAGTCCAGGCTGCTAATAGTTGTTAAAGCACTATATAGAAAAACAGTGTAAAACAACACTTCAGCAATGCTAAAGGACCTGCAGTGAAACTAATCTTCATAAAACTAACCTCCAAAAATCTAGAGCAGGGAAGGGGAACCTTTTCCAGCCAGCAGGCCAGATCCCCATGTCTTCCAGCCCCCTATCTTCAGTGGGCCACTTGGGCAGGTGGGGGGTGCCCACCTGTCAATCAGCTGATGGTGTTGCTCCTGATTCGCAGTGTGGAGATAAAACCAGTAGGAAGGTGATTGTATTACGCAGATAATGTGTGTGAATTGAGTCTGATGTGCCTTCTAGGTAGGGGGTGTTGTTTTTGTTTGTTACTATGTTATATATTTTTGTGTTTTTATACTGTAAACCACTCTGTATTCCTCTGATGAAGAGCTATAGAAAATAAATAAATGAATGAATAAATAATATTTTCATTTTATAGCATTGCATATTATCAAATATTGATACTAATAAATCAGGCTTATTAGAAGTATGAGGTATTAGTAAACATTAGTGTATGGTTATTAAGTCGTGTTGTGATTTCTAAAGCAAGGATTGAATTGAAAGTCTTGAATTGCCTCCCCCCCTCCCCCCCCCGCAGGTTCTGGGAGAGGCGATGGCTGGAATTTCTCAGAATGCCAAGACAGGGGACCTTCCAGTCTTTGGCGAGTGTGTTGGGGTGGCTTCCAAGGCCCTTTGTGGCCTCACTGAAGCAGCAGCTCAGGTCAGTTTCAGGTGACTAATGTACTAAGCAAGGTTTTCTGCAGTGGTGGGTGACGGTGTGGTTGAGCTTCTGCAAATGCATTAAGGTGTTTCAACTGCTTGCAAAGTGTGAGGATGGAGGGACCTTCAGTGGTCTTTTTGAATGTTTGTCTTGATGGAGTTTCTGCTAGACTGCTTATTATGTATTTATAAATAACCTTCTAGTTATCTACCTTGCTGCTGGCCCACTGAATGACCACAGCAGTGGCTGATTTGCCTGTGAATGACTTTAGCTGTGGGCATTAGCATTAGGCCAGTTTTGCAAATAATGCTTAAATGGCTTCTCTGCATTTTTCCATGCCTGTAATTGGAATGCAAGACCTGCCTTGTCTAGGAAGAACATTGGATGAAAAAATGACTCTCTCCTTCCACTCTCGGTTTTGCATGATCTCAAGTGAACTAATAGGCGTTTATTGTGTGCTTCTTGAAAACCACCTCTGAGTAGTCACAATGCCTTTGGTTTTTGCCTAGGCCGCTTACCTGGTTGGCATCTCGGATCCCAACAGCCAGGCCGGTCAGCAGGGACTTGTTGATCCTATCCAGTTTGCCAGGGCCAATCAAGCTATCCAAATGGCATGTCAGAACTTGGTGGACCCCGGAAGCAGCCCATCCCAGGTAACTTTCATCAAGGTTGCCAGAGGCATTTTGCTGGCTCGTGCTTCACAGCCTGTAAGAGGTCCACCTTTATAGAAATAGCAGTCTTGGGTTGCACGTGGCCTGAAAATAGGGGTGCACTTCATATATTAATTGGGTGTGAACTTGGGAACTTCCGTATGCAAGGCATGGTCTGTTTCTTACTAAGCTTGCAGCACAAAAATTTCTATTGCTACTGCTAAAGTATGGAAGCAAGCAGTTGCTCCTGACTGTTACATAACAGAGAAAAATTAACAACTATTTCCTATGGAGAAAATCACTAGTTTATTTATCAGAGGAAATTTTCCCCTCTCCCAAGTATCTATTTCACTGATGTTTTTTTTTGGGGGGGGGAGGCAAGAATAAGGATTTGTGAATACCAGTAAAGAGGTTTAAAATGTGTTTGGACTGAATTGCGTTTGGGAATGCTGTGTTTGTACTTTACAGGTGAATGAATGCATTTTCCTCTTTTTTGTAAATATAAAGATGCATTTCCTTCAGTCATTAACAGAAATATATAAAGCATGTGAACAACCAACATTTTAAAAACTCTTGTCAACATGTCAGTGGCCATTCGTGTCTTCTCTTTATCTTACTTTGATCTATAATCAAAGCAGCAATTCTCTACCAACTTACCTGGGAGTGAGCCCCATTACATCTGAGTAGACATGGATAGGACTGAACTACAAGGAGGAAAAAAGCTTGCTGGTATCTCCATAGATCTCTCAGCACCCTTTTTTAATCAGCAGCGAGACCTGGACCAGCCCTACCTGTATTTTGTTTGCTCCGAAACAGTCCATGCCTGACAGCTGCTAAGGATCTTGCCAAACATTTAAATAACCAAATGGCTCTTTAAAATGTGTCTACTGTCTATGCTGCATCGTAGGGCCAAAATACAGTTTCCAAAACAGCTCAGGTTCCTTTCTTCCTAACCCACCGGTGCTTCAGAACACAGATGGAGAATTAGCAGAGCAGCCATTCCATCACTGAGCCAGCCCAAGACATTTGGCTGCCTGAGGCAAAGGGAAAAGATGGAGCCTGCAAAAGCTCACCAAACTGTTGAATCCTATTTTGACACTGGCAGTGGAACAGCATCCTCCTCTGTACACCTGAGGGGCAGGCCTCATGGCATACGCAGCTCTATCCACTCCCCACCCCTCCACAACTGCGCCTGAATTGGCTGCCTCACTCTGCCTCATGGTAGGGCTGGCCCTGCCTGTGGTTCTATTTCTGCCCCCTCAGCCATGTGTGTGTGTTTTGTTTTCCAGGTCTTATCAGCAGCTACCATTGTGGCAAAGCACACTTCTGCGCTGTGTAATGCCTGCCGCATTGCTTCGTCCAAGACAGCCAACCCGGTTGCAAAGAGGCACTTTGTCCAGTCTGCAAAGGAAGTGGCAAACAGCACTGCCAACCTGGTTAAAACTATCAAGGTATGAGAGTCTCCTGCCCCGCTGTACAAAGGCTTAAATACTGTTCATCTCTGGGTCCTTAGAAAAAAAAGTCATTTACGAGAAGTTGTTTCTCCTTCTATGGGAAAACAGAGTTTGCAACCTACAGAGGAACTGCCATTTTGAATCTCTTAGGGAGCCATTATCCGCCTCGTTCCTGGAATGCTTGAGAACAGCTGCACTGCTAGAATGCAATTAACCTAATGTATTTGTGATTAGGGAGTTACATTTTAATTCTGTTGTTTCGTCTGGAGGTTCCTCCTGTCTTCATTACAGGAGAAAGAAGACCTTGCTCTTGGGAAAGTGCAGGTTTCAAAAATGAGGAAGGAGGAAACTGTTCAAGAGTTTGGATTTCCCAACATTTATTTGAGAGAGCATATTATTATTATTATTATTATTATTATTATTATTAACCCACCCGTAACCCAAGGTACCAGGCAACATCATTAATAACACAATATTAAAAACTTAAAATTACAAAAACGTAAACTTAAAATTATAAAAATAAGGTGAGTCCTGAAAATATACATCTCAAGTGTAATGTTATTAGAATATATCTTTCTCAATCCCTTCTGCAATTTGTAGCAAAGTAGCTAATTATTGTCTGATTGAAAATATGAAAATGAGTTATTTGTGTGGCTTTTAAAAAGTGAAGATAAGTAAAGAGCCAGCCATACTTCTAGAGAGTCTCTTGGATCTCAACAAATCCCTGCTCACACTCATCTGTATGTTATTTGTATTATTAAATTTATTACCCACCTCCCTTCACCAGCAGGTTTTAAGGCTGGTGACAACAATTTAAAATCCAGAATTAAAAACTGTTAAAACATATTGCATTCACAAGAATAGCATGGGTCCTTAAAACACACATCTCAGCTGCCAAAGGCCAGGGTAAAGAGATGTATCTTCAGCATTTGCGTGTCGAGGTCCCCAGGGCCACCCCAATAACTCACACGTCACACAGAATTTTTTGTTTAAGATTTTTGGCATAATTTTGGCCACAACTTTATTAAAATACAAAATTGTGAGTGGTTGCTTAGGCATTGGTTGCGACTATCTGCCCCCACCATGGGGGACAGACTGACATTCCTCACGATGCGAAAGTCAGAATAGGGGAATACACTTGGGGGTAGCGACGGAGCAGGGAACCTGCCTTCACCCCAAATGCAACCAGGAGCTCATTGCTATGGCCCGAGCCCCCTTGACAGAGTGGACAAGCAATAGTTATTATATATATATATATATAATATTTTTATTAGTTTTCAAATACAAAAGCAAATTTATACATTCCATACATCTTAATTACATCTTACTTCTCTTTTTTGACTTCCCTCAATTTGTCTGCCATTCCTTCCTATTGTTACTTTTTACACATTTCTGCTCTTTTAACCCTTTCCCCTCACAGAGCTTCCTTAAAGCTTACAAACGTAATTTTATTATCACTCAGTTTTTGCATATATTGGATAAACTTTTCCCAATCTTCTGTAAATCTTTGATCTCGCCGATTCCGGATCCTTCCTGTCATTCTGTCCAGTTCTGCATAATCCATCACTTTAGTTCTCCATTCTTCTATCGTAGGTAATTCCTCCTGTTTCCATTTCTGGGCCATCAATATTCGTGCTGCTGTCACTGCATATAAAAATAACTTCTTTTCTTTCTTATTTATCTCATTACCTGTAATGCCTAGTAAAAATGCTTCTGGTTTCTTAACAAATGTATATTTCAACATTTTCTTCAATTCATTATAAATCATTTCCCAAAAGCATTTTACCTTCTTACATTCCCACCACATATGAAAAAGGTACCTTCTTTTTCTTTACATTTCCAACATTTGTTGCTTATCTTATACATTTTTGCTAACTTCACAGGTGTTACATACCATCGGTACATCATTTTCATAACATTTTCTTTTATAACTGTGCATGCAGTGAATCTTAAGCCATCTTTCCAAAGTGTTTCCCAATCCTCCATTTGAATATTATGCCCTATACCTTTGGCCCAGTCGATCATAACTGATTTTACCTCCTCATCCTTCGTACACCATTCCAGTAATATCTTATACATTTTTGCTAAATTCTTATAATCATTATTCAATATTTCTGTCTGAAATTTTGATTCTTTGTCAGCAAAACACCTCTGATTTAAATCTTTTCTGAACATCTCATTAATTTGAAAATAATGCAGCCAGTCATTCACATAGTCCTTAACTTCTTCAAATGATCTCATTTTCCATTTTCCTACACTTTTACACACTAACTTCTCATATGTCACCCAACCCCCTGTCATATTGACTTTCTTCACACTTATCGCCTCCAACGGCGACAACCAATATGGAGTTTTTTGTTCCAACAAGTTTTTATATCTTTCCCACACTTCAGTCAAAGACCTTCTTATAATGTGATTTTCAAAACCTTTATGTACTCGTCTCTCGTCATACCACAAATACGCGTGCCACCCAAATCTATTATCAAAACCTTCAAGATCTAACACATCCGTGTCTTCTAATTTCATCCATTCCTTCAACCAACAGAGGCAAGATGCTTCGTAATACAATTTCAAGTCTGGCAGGGCGAAGCCTCCTCTTTCTTTTGCGTCCGTCAATATCTTAAATTTTATCCTCGGCTTCTTACCCTGCCAGATAAACCTTGAAATTTCTCGCTGCCAATTTTTAAAAATCGCTGCCCCTTTGATTACTGGAACTGTTTGAAACAAGAATAACATCTTTGGTAGCACATTCATTTTTATCGTTGCAATTCTTCCCCAAAAGCAATAGTTAGCCCCCAATTCCTTTAACGGAATCCCTTGCAGCAGCAGCATTAGAGGGGCAGGCACAGACAATCCATGCCCCACAACCAACCAAACCATAAACCAATGCCTAACCGTAACCTTACAAGTTGTGATGATTTGCTACGCAGTAGGCAAAAACCAAATGGCCCCAGCCAATCAGCCAGATGGACAAAATTCCTACCGGGCCCCTGCCCCAAGAGCAGACAACCCCATGACAGGCATAGCAAGGTCAAAGCGAACAACCCTAATTCTAGGGAAGGGGGGGGGACAGGCAATCCGATGCACGGGTGAAAAGAGGAAGCCCTAGCCTCGTGCAAGGAGTTTTAGCATTTCTGGCTGTCAATCAACAAATGGCAACATTAACTTCCTCCCAACAACAAGGGAAGCCCCAATCACATCAGTGGCCAATGATCAATTAGCCCGCCCCCAACTTTGGAGTGTCCTGGCGACCCCCACCGCAACATGTGCTCTCCATGAAGGAGAACACGTTTTACCAAAATCTGTTTCATGAAGGTGCAGGACTCGCCTCTATGGGGAGCTGACATTATCTCTGCTTTGCATGGGTGTCACGGAATTCAGGAACCAGCCAAAAACCTGCAGGATATGTTCTTGGGGAAAGAGAGAACACATGAATGGTTCTGGTGATGAGCTGGGAACCTGACAGGCGCTTGTAAGCATCATACAGAAATCTGGGGTCAAGCTGACTGAATGGGAAGATCTGGGTTATCCTATTTTAACGTATTGTGAGATGGAGTTAGGCTGGGATCTGTCATCCAGTGAACTTCACAGATGAGTGGAAGATTCAAGTCCAGGCTTCCCACATCTAAATCTGGTGCTCTCTCTCCAGTTCACCACAGCACTTGAACCCATTTTTATTTTTCTTCACTAGGCCTTGGATGGTGACTTCTCAGAAGATAACCGAAATAAGTGCCGGATTGCAACTGCTCCATTGATTGAAGCTGTGGAAAACCTAACAGCCTTTGCATCAAACCCTGAGTTTGTCAGCATCCCAGCCCAGATCAGTACTGAGGTAAGAGAAGTGCTGTATTAAATTAACTTTATAATGATGCGGAGCCTGTCTTTAACTTACTGCAAACTGATCTCCAGTTTTCTGGTCTTTGAGGACATTACAAAGCATTTTGGAAGTTTGTTTACAACAATTAAGCTCACCTTTTCTATGCTTTAGATAAGCAAGCTGCCTACACGATCCGCGTCGCAATTGCCATGTTGCCTACATGGTAACCTCACATTGTTTTTATTTAACTCCCTCCCTCCCCTTTCCTGTGAAACTCTTGTAAGTAAAACTATAGCCCGCTCCAGGGGTTCTTCCATGTGCAATGTGGATCAGGTGAGGATCAGCCTCAGCTAGTACAATTGTAGGATGCTGAGGCTGATGGGAGTCCAAACCCTACATGGTCAAAGTCTGGACAAAACAGGTCAACGAGCTATGATCTGATCCGAGGTTCGCAGGGATTACTCAAACCATAGTCTCTTGGTTTGGAACCTTAAGACTTGAATTGAGGCGTGCTAGAAAAGGTAGGAAGAGAAGGAGCAGCAAATGAGTTCACATGCCATTTCTAACCCAACAAACCATGGTGGTTTAGTCTGGGGTTATTACACCTGAACCCAACCTGGGAGTTGCTGTGGAACTAAAAGCCAGCTGCTTCCCTCTTTGCAGGGTTCTCGGGCACAGGAACCAATCCTGACTTCTGCCCGGACTATGCTAGAGAGCTCGTCCTCTTTAATCAAAACTGCTCGGTCACTGGCAATCAACCCCAAAGACCCTCCCACGTGGTCCATTCTCGCTGGGCACTCACACACCGTGTCCGAGTCCATTAAGAGCCTCATCACATCCATCAGGTGAGTCCTTTCATTTTTATAGGCACTTGCAGTGTGGGTACCTCTGCCCCTTTCTCCATATCACGTTCCCCCATTCTGCAGGAACACACGCCCTGCTCATGCTTATTATTTCAGCAAGCTGGAATATGTAAAAACAAGTATAGGGAACCTTTCTCAGCCCAAGGCCTGCTTTCCCTCCTGGACAACCTTCCAGAGGCAACCTATCAGCGGTGGGCAGCAGGTCCAGAGGCAAAAGCAGGTGGAGCAGTGGAGGTGACATTTGCCTTTTATGCAGTAGGCTACATTCGAACCCTGCAAAAATCAGGGGTTTCTGCACATGCACAGCCCTCTGTCCAGGCAAGCAAGAGGCAGTAACACAGTTCCAAGTATGCAGCCCAGCCAGGCCAAAACACTTGAGAGGTACATGGATCAGGGATGGTGGGAAGTGTGTCTGGGGTCAGAGAGAGAGTCCTGGAGCATTGCACTCAGCTCCCAAGCTTCCAGTTTTGCAATAACCGCAGACTGCCTTCAGGGGTCAAGACCTTCCCCCACCTCTAGAATACTCTGTCAGTCAGGCCCCTCTTTGAAGTATGTTTCTCTCCCCACTTCCCTTTCAGGTCTTTTCCTGTGTACCAATGTACTATGTTAATGTAATATATATGTTTTACGTTGTGTTTGTTTTAATTGCTTCTTTGTATCATATGTTATGATTATTGTTCTCATGTACACTATTCAGTGCTCTGGGTGCTCATTAGTAGAAGAGTGAATGATTATCAGTCCCTTTATTTTCAAGCGTTTGGGGTGTGAGTGCCGTTCCCTGTTTAGGCAAAATAGCACCACCCATGTTCAGGAAAGAGGTATCAGCCAGCTAGGGAATATCCTAAAGATTGAAGAAGTGCAAAAGAATCTGTGAGGGGGAGTTATTGGATGTGTATGGAGCATGCTCAGTAGCCACAGAATGCAGGCTGATGGGTGGGGCAAGGATGGGGGGGGAGAGAGATGGAAAACCGGGGGAGGGGCTGGAATCTTCCATTCTTTAATATTTTGTTGCAGTTCCCACTTGTTAATTATGGTTATATCCCCCCCTTCACCCTTGACATAACAATCTGCCATACATTCTCCAGAGACAAAGCCCCTGGCCAGCGGGAGTGTGACTACTCCATAGATGGGATCAATAGATGCATCAGGGACATTGAGCAGGCCTCACTTGCAGCTGTCAGTCAGAACTTGGCCACGAGGGATGACATTTCTGTTGAGGTAAGCAGAGCTGTGCATTGCCAGTGAAGGAAAAGCTGAGCCTCCTTCTCAGCCGGGAGTGTGTCTGTGTGTGCGAGGGAGAGAGCGGGGGGGGGGGGAGAGAGCTCTGAATAAAATTAATGTAATTGGCAGTGCAGGGTGAGGGGAAACTGAACAGGAAACACACCAATAAAGCTTCTGCTATAAACTGACTAGAAGATTTTCCCATGATGCATTGCATTCCTCTTGAGTGAACCTGGAGTGAACCTGCATTCCTCTACCACAACACAGGTGGTAGACTGACATAGGTTGGTTGCAAAATGACAGGTTGAAATTCTTCAGGCTGAGGCTCTTAAGTTTACTTTTTCTTTTAATGCCCAGGGGAGAAAAGAGGGACCTTCAAACAACCATAAGCAGCTCAGCTTCATTCCCTCTTCCATTTTTAAGCAGGAAACTAGAATCCTACTTGGAGGGGGAAAATAACAAGTTTTCACAAACTTATTTCTCTTGTTTTTACAGGTAGAGCTTAACATGAAGTTAAACTTTGTGTTAAAAAAATCTGGCCATCTGCATTTGCTGTAATTCAGAAGGTCCCAGGTTCAAACTTGGGATCTTCAGTTGAAAAAATATCAGCTTGCAGCAGGTCATGGGGGGAGGGGAAGTCATCTCTGCCTGACCCCTTGAAGTCTGCTAACCATCAGAGTGGATCGGAGGCTGGCCTTTGGCCCTCCAAATGTTGCAACTCCCGCCAACCCCAGAAAGTGTGGCCAATGCAACGTATACCGTATTTTTTGCTCTATAAGACGCACTTTTCCCCTCCTAAAAAGTAAGGGGAAATGTGTGTGCATCTTATGGAGCAAATGCAGGCTGTGCAGCTATAGTTGAAGCCAGAAGAGCAAGAGGGATCGGTGCACAGCGATCCCTCTTGCTCTTCTGGCTTCAGGGATAGCCATGCAAAGCCTCTTGAGCGCAGCGGGAGCTCTCCTCCCTCTTCGCTCAAGAGGCTTTGCATTGCTTTCTTGTTTGTTGTTTTCCTCCTCTAAAAACTAGGTGCGTCTTATGGTCGGGTGCGTCTTATGGGGCACAAAATACGGTAGTTAAACTATGGAACTCCCTCCCTCAGGAGGCAATCATGGCCAGCAACTGGGGTGGCTTTAAAGAGGACTGGAGAGATTCATGGAAGGGATCACGCTGGACTGGGTGGGCAAAGAACTTGTCCTGGCATTTGGGAGCCGATCGTAGGAGGGACAGAAATGGCAAAATGAACACGTTTTTCCTGTTTTTATTCAGCTTCACAAAATCAAAATCATGCTAATACATCAGATAATTGAAGTTTAGTAGGGAGCTCCAAGGGTCATCTAGTCCAACTCCCTGCAATGCAGGAATCACAGCTAAAGAATCCCTGATGGATGGCCGTCCAACCTTTGTTTAAAAACTACCAGGGAAGGATAGCCCACCACATCAATAAATATTTATAAATATATAAAACAATACAGTTCCCCCTCACCCCACAGAGAGAACAAATGTGCTTTTCAAAATAGTGCCTCTGTGTGTCTTTCATGTCACCAAACACCTCCGCATTGTCATTACATTTCTGTCTGTGGCCCAACATGTCCATTTTGCTTGTTTCTCAGGCCTTGCAGGAGCAGCTGACGTCGGTCGTCCAGGAAATTGGGCATCTGATTGACCCCATTGCTACAGCCGCTCGAGGCGAAGCCGCTCAGCTGGGCCACAAGGTAGGAAGCCACAAAATGGCCTCTCTGGGGAAAAGGGATGTTGTTGGTCTGAGGCAGATTCGTGAAAAGAACGCTGACTTGAGGAGGCAGCCACGTGGGATCCACTGAGGAGGATTTGGGGAGGCAGCTTTGGGATCCACTGAGGGCAGCAGAGGGTCTGTGAGGCACAATTAACCAGGCAGCCATTTTGAAGTTCTGACTGCAGAAAGCTAGTTTGTTTAGCCCATGTGTTTTAGAGCAATTACCGTATTTTTCGCTCTATAACACGCACCAGACCATAACACGCATGTAGTTTTTAGAGGAGGAAAATCCGTAGGCATGCCACCCGTAGGCATTCCCTCCATAACACGCACAGACATTTCCCCTTACTTTCTAGGAGGACAAAAGTGAGTGTTATGGTGCAAAAAATACGGTAATTCTATTCACTATTTGGTCATTCGCTTCTGTATTTTTATTATTTTATGATCCTGTGCCAAAGCCAAAGGTGGGAAAAAATGTAATTATATGAAAATGATACACAGGTGGTATCTAAGTCTGAGTAGACTAGTGTTTCCCAGTTATCAGTGCTTATACTACATTTTTTTAGATTTGCCTTGAGAGCGTCTTTAAATCTCTTTTGTTGTCCATCGGTATTTCGCTTTCCATCCTTAAGTTGGGAATAGAGTAGTTGCTTTGGAAGGCGATAGTAAGGCATCTGCACAACATGACCAGTGCAGTGAAGTTGATGTTGAAGAATCATTGCTTCAACACTGGTGATCTTTGCTTCTTCCAATACACTGACATTAGTTCGCCTATCTTCTCAAGTGATGTGTAAAAATTTCCAGAGACACCGTTGATGGAATATTTCAAGGAGTTGGAGATGGCGTTTATAAGTGATCCATGTTTCATAAGTGTACAGTACAGTTGGTAGTACAATAGCTTTGTAAACAAACATTTTGGCTTCCCTGCGAATGCCCCGGTCCTCAAACACTCTGCCCTTCAATCGGGAGAAAGCCGCACTCACAGAGCTCAGGGGATGCTGGATTTTGGCATCAATCTCGGTCCTAGTGGAAAGATAACAGCCCAGGTAGGAAAAGTGATCAACACTTTCCAATGTTACACCATTAAGTTGGATTTTTGGCACTGCGGAGGGGTTGTTTTGTGCTTGTTAGTGCAGCTTGTTGGTGCTCTTGAAGTACATAATGTCTGAGGCCTTCTGGGAAAACAAAGTGGCAGCTGCCCAAATCATAAACAACAGCACTCTAACCACCCTGAGGACATGGCTCATTGGGCAGCACAGAAATGCTTAAATAAGCAAATGAAATATATGAATGTGGAAAAACAAGATGAATTACATTTAAATGGATGACAAATGGTAAACAGATGCATGGTGGGTTTTTTTTTTTTAATGAATGCATGATGAAACAAATGAGGTCTTTGCACAGCCACATTGAATGAATTCTGTTGCCTTCTTTCCCTTCCTCCCTTAGGTGACGCAGGTAGCCAGCTACTTTGAACCGCTGGTTCTTGCTGCTGTCGGTGTGGTATCCAAGTTGATGAACCACCAGCAACAAATGACCTTATTGGACCAGACCAAGACTCTGGCGGAATCTGCCCTCCAGATGCTCTACGCAGCCAAAGAAGGGGGAGGAAACCCCAAGGTAGGCCACCCTCAGGATGACTAATTGAATGCTGATATTTAGAGGTGATGTCCTAAGAGAGGGTCCTGCATGTTCATCAAGCCACAAAAGTATTCCCTTTTTCTCTCCGGGATAGCGAATGTGTTACCTTCCAATTGTTGTAGGACTCCAACTCCCATCAGCCCCAGCCAGGATGGCCAGTGATCAGGCATATGATAGAAGGGGAAGGTCCATAGCTCAGTGATGGAGCACATAGTTACATGTAGATGGTCCCAGGTTGAATCCCTGCTACCTCCAATAGGTCTGTGAAAAACTTAGAGAGCCACTGCCTGTCATTATAGCCAATGCTGAGCTGGATGGACTCTGTATAAGGCAGCTCCGTGTCTTATTATGTTTGAAGGGAAGCACACTGACTACTCCTGTAGACTAATTCAGCACTGGTAAATTGTGTGGTGGTGGTGATCTGATTTGATGGATCACAGCAACTGATGGTCATACAAGTTTCCCAAATCCAATTGAGTAAGTAAACAGTCAGCTTTGCAGCAGAATTTTAACCTGGGTGGGTCTCTCCAGTCCAAAGTGTCATCATTTTTTCAGATTTGGATGTTGGATTTTAAGGGTTTTAAGCTTGCATACCTTTGTTTAAAAAAAGAGAAACTCATGAGTACAAGCAGAGAAGAGTTCTGCCTGAACTAGGTATTATGGATAAGACTCTTGCACCACATTTCAAGCCTGTTTGTCTGAGGCCATGTCATGGGATCAGTGGCAAAGCCGCCACATTCCAGCATCAGAGGAAGATTCAGAAGGAACCACCAGACAGCTGAGGATTGCCCTCCTTTCCTTTCCGCAAGGCACTCAATAATTATTGCCTAGGAGGGCTTCCAGTTTCCTGGGCTGTTAAGCTGTGGCATGTTCAGCATAACAGTTAATCCTGCCCTCTGAATTCCTACACAAATGTCTATGAGAGTAAAAATAGACTGGTTTCAGCTTTTCCAGTCAATTAATTTTGAACTCCTTGCCCCATAAGCATCTTCCTGTTCAGCTCCCCTCAAAAGCTCTGCCATCTCTCCCTGCTGATGCTGGAAAAGGAGAGCCAAGGTTGGAACCACAGTGGGTTTAAAATTGTCCCAATGGCAACATAGGAAGCCACCTTTGTGAAGCATTTGTCCATCTACCGCAGTATTGTCCCCTCAGATAGTCAACAGCTGCCCAAAGTGTCTGGCAGAGAAGAGTCTATTCCTTCACATCTTAGTTGGAGACTTTGCCAGGAACTGAATCTGGGACCTTCTGCCGTCACGAGAACCAGAAGCTTCAACATTCCAAAGGCCCTGCTACTGCACTATGGCCCTTCCGGTTGATTTTAATTACACAAAAATATTGTCCTGTTAATCACACTGATTAAGCCACTGAAGCTTGCAGGCCCACTGGCATTGTGGCTTAGTGTGCTGTTGTTTTTCTTAAAGGATAAGTTCTGTAGTTTGCATCTAAGCGTGGTCTCCTGAGGAAGTAGAATAAACTGTGCCATTCCAGACCATGATAATGGCAGGGAGGAGGGGATCCCATTTTTGAAAGCTAGCCTATATAACAAACTCCCAGAAATGGAAAGCTAGCATGTCAGGGAGACAGGTTTCAGGCTAGCCCTTGTTCTTACTGAGCTAGTTTTCTGTTTTCAGGGGAGCAGTCAGGGATTTCAGCACTTTTACCACCTCATTCTCCTGCCTGTGTAGACCAGCCATTCATGTTTCCCTCAAATATTTTTACTTTGTCAGAAGATGCTTTCAGAGAAGGAGAGATGATTTGCATGTCTGGGGGTCTAAAAAATACAGTCCTTGTGAGCAATCAAGCATGAATGGTGATGGATGATGAGAGACTCGGGAGATATACTTTAATGGCCCTTAGACAAACATGTGTAATTAAAAAATCCTGCCTTCAGTAATCACCCCTGTCTGACAATTGTCTCCCGCAATGAGATCATGAAGCAAACACTGTAATTGCCTTAATGTGTCAGTAGGAAGTCTAGTCTTAAAGTCTCAAATCGGGAGTGGAGACTGGAAGGGGAATCAAACCTTTTTTAAAAGAATTGCTTTTTACTTTTAAAACTAGGCTCCTTTCTCTTTAACACACCAAGGCTCACATCCCTTCAGTCATTCAGCACCAGCCCTACTATTGAGCAGGCCTCCTCAGGAGGCAAATGTTGAGGGGCACAGAGGCCACATTCACACCATACATTTAAAGCATGATGATACCACTTTAAACAGCCATGGCTTACTCCCAAAGAAACCAGGAAGCTGTAGCTTGTTGAGGCTGCTGAGAGTTGTTTGCTGACCCCCTATTCCCCCTCACAGAACTATAGTTCCCAGAGTGGTTTAAGTGTCAGTCCCTCTTCGCAGGAAACTCTGGGGGTTGTATCTCCGTGAGGGGAATCGCAGCCTCCTCCTAACAACTCCTGGCACCCTTAACAGACAGCAGCTCCCATAATTCTTTGAGGGAAGCCATGACTGTTTAAAGTGGTATTGTAATGTAGGCCATGAACGTGGACAGAGCGGACAAAGCTGTGGGTGTCAACTCCTATTTTCTGTGTTCCCACGTGGAAAGCCTTTTAAGTCTCCATGCCGGCCATCACACAAAAGTTGTGTTTTTCAACAGAAGGGACACTGGGATGTGTTTCAGTTGTGTCAAAGAAAGAGGGAGATGCAATGTTTCCTGTTTTCTCCATCAACTTATTTCAGGCTTCACACACTCACGATGCCATCACGGAAGCTGCCCAGCTGATGAAGGAAGCGGTGGATGATATCATGGTGACCTTGAATGAAGCTGCCAGCGAAGTAGGGATGGTGGGCAACATGGTGGACTCCATAGCTGAAGCCATGAGCAAGGTCTGTACGAGTCACCCGGGATCCCTTCTCATTGCTGTTTCCCAAGGCCCCTGGAATATGTGATTATCCCAAAGCACCCAGGAAGACTCCAATTGAGGTTGCAGCTATCAAAAACTTGTTGTTGATTATATCAGTAATTGCCTTCCTTGGTAGCCGTATAACAGATTGAGGTGTCTGTGATTCAAGGACTTGGGGGGGAGAGGGGAGACACATGCAGACTCCCACCCCTCAGTCCCAGGCACTAATGATACCATTCCTATTTTGCGTAATTTAGGTCAGTCAGTGTGGGTTTTCTGGTTACAGTAGACCTTTTCCACTTATGGGAACAGGGTCTAGATTTCCTGCCATTTTGATCCCCTTTCTTCTTCCTCTTCAATCCCCATTGCAGCTGGATGAGGGCACACCACCAGAACCCAATGGAACTTATGTTGACTATCAGACCACCGTAGTCAAATACTCCAAAGCCATTGCAGTGACAGCCCAAGAAATGGTAAGATCTGTTGATGGCAGCAAAATGCATTGAGGTGCACCTTAAGTGATGACCAACGGAAGCCTTTGGGAACCCAAGAAGTTCCAGCTGCTGGATCAGACCAAAGGATAATCTAGTGCAGTATCCTGTTTCTCACAATGTAGCACAAGTGAGGCATGTTCACCTCTTCTTTCTTCACATTCCTTCAGATGACGAAGGCGGTTACTAATCCAGAGGAGCTGGGAGGACTCGCCTCGCAAATGACCACAGACTATGGTCACTTGGCGTTCCAGGGACGGATGGCAGCTGCTACAGCAGAACCGGAGGAGGTCTTGAGCCCTTGGTCTTGTTTGGGGTTAATAAGCATGCAGTGATGGAACCAACTTTGGCGGGGAGGGCCCAGGCAACATCAGAGTTCTCCTTCCACCACCCCCTTTCTGTTCTTAAATTGCTGCCCCAAAGAAACTAGTGGGTCTCCCATATTGGAACCTTGCTGCTTGTGTAGAAAAATCCTCTGCCTCTTGATTATCTCTGTTGTCATCACAGGGGTATTGATTTGGTGTCATTGATTTGTGCAAAGTTGGGGTTTTGCCTGCTGTCTTGAGCAAGCCAATAAAAAGGCAGAATATAAATTTAAGCAATGCTTGAATTTATTTATTATCTGTTCATTTATTGTTGTTTTTTGTCATATGTACATGCCTCCTTTTTCTCCAAGGAGCTCAAGGTGGCATGCATGGTTCTCTTCATTTAATCCCCAACCTTGTGAGGTAGGTTAGGCTGAGAGGCGGTGACTTGACCAAGGCCACCCAGTGACATTTATGGCTAAAGGCTTCCTCAACTTCAGCCCTCCAGTTGCTTTGAGACTACATTTCCTATCATCCCTGACCACTGGTCCTGCTAGCTAGGGACCATGGGAGTTGCAGGCCAAAAACATCTGGAGGGCCGAGGTTAAGGAAGCCTGCTCTAACCACTGCACCGCACTGGCTTTCCGGGTAGGAAAAGGAGAATGGCCTGTAAGCAAACCAGATTGTGCTAATTTTAATCAAAGTGCAGTACCCCATGTCCTGCTAACAAGCAGTAGCTAGCGGGAGCCCGTGGAAAGGGTGTGGGGGCCCTCTGAACCTGCCCTCCATCCTGTAATTCAAGTACTGGGTATAAGTAGCAGTAATAGCAATTCTGAAGCAGGAATCTTCAGAGTCTCTCAGACCTGTGGAAAGATGCACTTTTTGGTGCACTTGCAGTTAACCAATTGAAGGTAAGAGACCCATGAAGACCAGGAGCTTTGATTTTGACTGCTGTCAATTCATCATGGCATCCCTATACCTTCTTTTAGCCATTCCTCACCTGGCAGGATATTATTATTATTATTATTATTATTATTAACCTCAGTGTAGAACTGTGCAACTGCTAAAGAGACGGGGCCACTCCTGCTAGGTACTGAACGCCTGGAAAAATAATTGAGTGTTCAGCTGTCTCCTAAAGCAATTAAAAGTGGGAGACAATTGGATCTGCACCGGGAGGGAGTTCTATAAAAAGGGTTCTGCCAGTGAGAAGGCCCTGTTAGACTGAGAAGGCCCTGTCCCTCAAATAATATTCATCAAGTTTGTCATAAGGGCATCTTATAAACCTGTCCAGGAACAGTTCCATAATAGAGAAAAGCATCAAAGTGGTGTGCCAAGGTTTGCCTAACACTGCTGCCTTTACCTCCTTTACAAATAACTTGCAACACTTTCTTTTCCTCCACTCTGTTCCTCTCCACACCAACCACTTGGCTATCCAGATAGGCTTCCAGATCAGAACGCGGGTTCAGGAACTTGGCCACAGCTGCATCTTCCTGGTCCAGAAGGCTGGTGCTCTACAGATATGTCCCACAGATAGCTACACCAAGAGGGAGCTGATAGAGTGTGCTCGGGCGGTCAGCGAGAAGGTGGGTGCCCTCAACGTCAGTGGTCTGAGCTTAGACACCTCCTGGTCCCCAGTGCGTCACTGAGAATAATGTCCTCTTCTAAGACAGGGTTGTAGCAATCCTTGATCAGAAACAGGGTTCAGGGTATCAAGACCCCCTTTTTATAGTGGGTGCTTGGAAGCATCCTCAGATACTTGGAAGGCATCCATAGAGACTCTAAAAGGGAACCTCCTCAATATTAAGGGCAGGTTGAAATCTCTTGCTATCATGACATCCTGCTGGGTTACACCATAGTGTTGTTTATTTATTGTTATTACGGGTTGTGTCCAGCTATGTCCTAGTGAAAGTGAAGTGAACGTACCTAAGTTAATTGTGTTCATTAATTTCACTGGGTCTGCTCTGAGTAGGATTTTGCTTGTTCCTCTTGACAGGTGTCCTTAGTTCTATCAGCCTTGCAGGCAGGCAACAAAGGCACCCAGGCGTGCATCACAGCTGCTAGCGCCGTCTCAGGCATCATCGCTGACCTGGACACCACCATCATGTTTGCCACGGCCGGAACGCTGAATGCTGAGAACAACGAATCATTTGCAGACCACAGGTCAGTGTGGCCGCAGAATTTCAGATCAGGGGCATGTCCAAAGGGGGCCGGGCTGTCAGAGGCAAAACTGAACCATAGGCTGCAGGAACCCTGGAAGAGTTTTCAGGGAGGGTGTAAGGTGCTCTGACATGAAATTAAAAATTGAGTTGAAAAGGGATCCCATCTAGACTGAAAAGATGCAGTCAGTGAATGGTAGAAGAACTCGGAGCTTCGTGGTCAGAGTGAGGCCTCTCCACTCTTAACCTCAGCTCAGTCACCCTCTCCATGCATTAGCTCTCAGTTCAGCTGCCCCACTCCCACCCCCACAGCAAATCTGTACTATGCCCCTGGGGCGCTGCAACCTGCCACAAATGCATATATGGAAGTGCAAACGAACCTTGTTCTGAGTAGACCAATATGTTACCATGGATTTTTGTACATATCAGGGTGGCCAGCCTTTGATTCCCAATTCCCATCTGCACCAGCCAGCATGGTCAGTAGCTCAAGGATGGCTCTGTGTGCATTGTTTAGGCCTATCCCATTTATCAAATAAGTTGTACAGGTTTTTATTCAGAAGCTTTCCAAACCTGTCTAACCTAAAACTAAAGTGGAACAGATGAAACATCTGCATTTGCCAGGAGAAATGAAGTCTCTCCCAGAGCTCTTATTAACCATTGTCTGTTTCAAGCTCCAAACAGCAGTTCCTTGATGAAAAAGTGCCTCTGGTTTTCAAATTGCTTTCCATTACTTTTACTCCAAAAATAATAATAAATCCATAGTGATTCTGAAAGACACAAAACCGTACTGTGTCTGGGATGAAAAAGTCTCTTTGGGAAGGAGCCCAATAAGCAAATGGCTTCAAAAACCTATTAGGAAAGGCAGTTCTAAAATATTCTCTCTATTTATTTCCCTTCAATGCATAATTCCACTTTAATGAAAGCTTTCTACAGAAAGCCCTGAAGGACATTTGGGGTATTCTGAAACTTCCTCAGCTTTTTGGATCATTCTGAAAATGTACTTTTCAATGCAAAAAGACTCAATAAAGCTTTGTTGCTGTTTTTGAAAAACATGTTCCAAGCCATTGGTTTCAGAATAATAAACTGATTCTGTTCCAGGCACAAAACAAGATCAGGCTAGCAGCAGCATTGTTTTTTTGGATAGGATAAATATGGGCTAGAGAAAACTGATGCTAGAGGTATATTTAACCAGTAAAGCGAGGAAGATGCTTTAATCTCCTTTTGCCTAAGTTAGGGTCCCCCCCATACATATATTTTATGAGTTTTTATACTACTTGAACACCTGGTGCCTTGGCTGTAAAGAGAACTTGAATTACCACGTGATCCATGAAGTGAGACTAGTATTCTGTTGCTCTCATGTGGGGGTGTATGGTCCACAGTGCAGAATACAGTCATACCTCGTGTTGCGTTAGGTTCATGTTGCGTCTTCTCGGCTTGCGAACGCGGCAAACCCAGAAGTGTATACTTCTGGCTTTCACCACGTGCGTGTGCGCAGAAGCGGCACTCTAGTTACGGACTTTTCGGGGTGCGAACAGCACCCCGGAACAGATCAAGTCCGTAACTAGAGGTATCACTGTATACAGTCATAGCATTTTCAAAATGTCAGGTTTTGACTTTTGAAACATGCCTCTAGCCCTTGTTGTCATGCTGAACTCCCTGAAAATAGTTTGGTTAGTTTCTTCTCATTTTCATCCTACAGAGCATTATAATTCCAGAGAACTGCTTTTAGAATGATTCTCTTGGCAGTTCTGTATCTATTTGGGGGAAACAGTATTTATATGACCCTGGTGTCACTACATTTTGCTCCTTGGCTCCCTAAATGCAAAGTAGCTCACAGAATTTGCACAACTCAATAAACCAGTAAAGCAGTGGTGTTCCGAGCTCATATCATAACAGGGACAGTGTCTTCTTGTTCACAGAACTTAGATGTGTCCTGCTAGTTGGAGTATCTGGTCCATTGGCTAGGAGCCCGTTTTTGCCCTGCACAGCAGTGTCCTACCTCCCTGCCTGTCTCCAGGAATGTTTGGTGATGGGTTTTCTATTTTGGCCATGCTCAGGCACCCATGGAACCTCAGCAAATGGCCAGCCCCTTCTCTTGGAATCGGTGAGGGGTGGTCACGCTCTCACTGCTGTCAAAATGCTTCCTGCCCACCTCTGCAACTTCAAAGTTCAGGTGAAATCTCTCCCACTCTTCTCATTCACCAGACGGTGGCAGCACACTCACAGCGATGAGCTGAGAAATGGCAGGACCTGGTGGTTTTTAATGTTGTGTTACCAGTTCCACCCATTTCCATATCAGAAAGCAGGCCAGAACTCCCTTGTTTGAAAGTTACAGCATTTCACTCAAGAACCAGTTCATTGTTTTGTGAACCATGAGTTTGTCAGAGACATAAGACTCAGCTTCCCGAGAATCTCAGCACCTTGCTTATTTTAAGAGCATGCTATTAGTGCTTGCAGTTGCAAAGATGTGCTTTGAAGTGTGTGAGCAAAGTCTTGGGGGCTGCTATGCATCCTTCCACTGGGTGTAATGGACACAGTGGCATATGAAAAAGTTTTTGTTATTGGCAGCCTACAAATGAAGTTAATATGCTAAGGACACAGTAGAGTCTAGAGAATATTGCAGCAGGAGGGACTTTATCATTTTAAGTGTAAAACAACACAATCAGTTGGCTGGTGATCAATTGGCTAAGGAGTAAAAAAATAGTCAAACACCAGTAACCCATCTGGCAAACTTAAGGTGCTGCTAGGGCAGCATTTATATTTTCTTTATTTTCTTTAAAATATTTTAGTGCTGCCTTTCAGAGCAAATGGCCTCCTTCCCAAGGGATTTTTTGCACAAAATATGACATAAGGTATAGGCATTTCAATCACATCTCATCCTAAGACTTGGCTGGCCAGGAGCATCTTCTGAGGTAACGGAACACTCCCACCAGTCAGTGTGGAAGGCCACACATTTCGCTGATCACCCCTTCACCCTCCAGCTCTTTTTCTCCTTGAAACCTGCTCCAGAGGGTTGGAGAGCCCTCCAGAACAGCATGAGATGGGCCACAGAGGGAAATGGCAGAAACTTCCCCTGGATCCCAGTTCCTTTCATATAACATCTGGCTCCATTGTTTTGTTTCCTTGCATACTTACAAAACATATGGTATGTATCCAATGACCATCCACACAGTCCACTTAAGGCCTTCTTATGCCATTTTAACAGCTGTGGCTTCCCAGAAAGAATCCTGGGAACTGTAGTTTGGTAAGATCGCTGAGATTCATTAGGAGACCAAGACCCCTAAGAAACAACGGTTCCCAGGAACTGTTCCCAGGAACTTGAGGGGGAGCCGTGGCTGTTAAAGTAGTATAAGAGGGCTTTAAATGGATGGTACAGATGTGAAGCAATACGGATCTTTCCTTGGTCCATATCAGAGTGTCTCATACCAGACTATATAGTCAACAAAGAAAAATGGTGGGGCACACCTCCACATGTTGTTGAGACTCTGCTCCTGTCAACACCTGCATGCCCAAAAGGTTGGGGAGGACGATGGGAGCTGTAGTCCAGCAGCAGCTGATGAGCCAAAGGTTCTCCACACTTTTTACATACAGCACATTCCAGGTTTGGCACAGCCAAAGCTTTTCCCACATTCCATGCACTTAAATGGTCTCCTCCCAAAGGAGAAGTCATTGCAACTTCTGTACAAAGCTCAGAAAGCAAATCCATCTGCTCAAACTTAACTTTGCAACTTTTTGCTTGGGAGGGTTATCTTAAAAGCTCTTGCAGGTCCTCTGCAACAGTGCAGATGAGTACCAATTGAGTCTTCTCCTACCCCACCTCCCTCTTGTCTTTTTCCAGGGAAAATATTCTGAAGACAGCAAAAGCTCTGGTTGAAGACACAAAGCTGTTGGTATCTGGGGCTGCCTCAAGCCAGGAGAAGCTTGCTCAAGCAGCACAGTCATCTGCAAGCACCATCACTCAACTGGCCGAGGTTGTGAAACTGGGAGCAGCCAGCCTGGGATCAGGTGACCCAGAAACACAGGTGAGAGAGTCCAGCGCTAGCAGTTTTCAGCTTCCTGAGATGCTCTGTTTTTGATTCAAGGTGTGTGTGTGTTACCTTCGACCTGGACAGTGGAGGAGAGAGCTGTTGATGGCTCCTAGCCATGATGGCCATGCTTTGCCTCCATAGTTGGAGACAGTAATGCTTCTCAATACCAGTTTCTGGCTCTTGTGCTTGAATCCTCTTGTGTGTTTCCCACAGGCATCTTCTTGGCCACTGGGAGAACAGGGTGCTGGACTAGATGGGCCACTGGCCTGATCCAGCAGGCTGTTCTTTTGTTCTTATGACAAGGGAACCTTTTTTCTTTAGTATGAGGGCCAAGTATCCTCTTGAGGGGCCACATGCCAGTAGCAGGCAGGGCCAAAGGTGTAAATGGATGAAGCAACAGATGTAGACATCAGTCCAGCCACATAAATGTCAGATGTGACACACACACACATACACACTTCCAGCAATTCATACAGAAGCCAAGGCTTGAGAAGCTTGTGTGAATACAAGAGAAGTACCACTTCCAGGTTCATTTGTGTGCATCTTGAGATGTACACCCCACTAACATTTCATCTCTTCTGAAGCTTGCAAAGTGCCACAATATCTCAATGTTCTTTTCTTCCCATCCTTCCAGGTTGTGCTGATCAACGCTATTAAGGATGTGGCAAAGGCCTTGTCTGACCTCATAGGCGCAACTAAAGGAGCCGCCAGCAAGCCTGCAGATGACCCATCCATGTACCAGCTCAAGGGAGCAGCAAAGGTAAGAAATGTGTTGGCTTTCCATTTGCAAGTTCCACACCTGGCCACCTGAGCTCGGTAGGGACCTCACCTGTTCTCCAAGAATTTTCAAAGGTTGTGGACAAAGGCTCTGAAATTACATCCACACACTCAGTAGGGAGTCACCTATCATCACCACCACATCTCTTCCTTCTCTGGGGTGTGGCAGGAATCATTTTATGGACTGTGCCTTCCAAAGGCTGCTTGGAGTGTTCTGGGGTCTGCACCTGCTTCTCCTGAGTTTTCCCCACTTGTCTATTGAAGCTTAGTTTGATACTGTTGGGATAATTTACAAAGGCAGGATGGCTGCTTGAGCATTCTGTGATGAGAGTTGGCAGTTGAGCAGTTTCCTTCTCCTGACTTTCCAGGTAATGGTAACAAACGTCACATCACTACTGAAGACTGTGAAAGCCGTAGAAGATGAAGCTACGCGAGGGACAAGAGCGCTTGAGGCTACGATTGAGTACATCAAGCAAGAACTCACGGTAAAGGCTTTGTATAATGATGCTTGCGAAATCTCTAGAAGTAGCAAGCAAACTCTAGGTCCCCGATCCAATGCATTAAAAATAAATAAACTGGGGGTTACTGCATCTATTTTTCAGGCCAGCTCCTATTCTGTCCTCATACAGCGCAGTTCAGCTTTTGTAAAATTTGCAGTGCAATGCTCTGCATGTCTACATTATAAAAATATGTGCACCCCACCACCAGATTTAGTTCCAGGCAATTTACAAAATTAACATATCAATAACCATTTTTTCAGTAATAAAAACAACCAGCAAATTAAAGCAGTGTTCAGCACAATGTTAAAATGTTTAAACTACGATCCTAGAACAGTTAATTGGAAGTAAGTCTCATTTAATTCATTGATACTTAACTTCTGAGCAGACATGCATAGGATTATGCTGTAAAATAGTTATGTCTGCAAGTTTTTTGCCATACTTAATTGCTGTTTTATTGTAACTAAATTTGTTTGTATGGCCATTCTCAATTCTAATTGAAAAGGCACCTACTCAGCAAAGGCTGCTTCAGAGGCTGTGATTTTATTTTTATTTTTAAATGAAGCCTGTGAGCAAGTCAACTCTAGCCAGCATTGTCAGTGGTCAGGGATTATGAGAGCTGTAGTCCATCAGCATCTGGAGTGCCACAGATTTCCCATCCCTGATATAAATCATTATGCAAAGTTGTTGGGGTGGAGGGAGGCATTAGCATTTCATTAAAGAAATACTGTAAATCTGGCTGCTACAGTGTGCAGACTGGCTTCCTTCCGTCCATAGAACTGGAGCCATCATCCTGTGGGTGGCAAGTAGACATAGTAGGCTGTCATTGGTCCATGTCTAATATTACTTTGATTTAGGAGTGGCTTTCTTCAGCCGCTGTACATGAGATTCCCATCTTGGTACCTTATATGCAGTCATGTTGGGGGGTAAGTCAGGTGTACTGCTGAATGGATGTAGTGCAGGCCCTCTAACATTGGAGGAAGAGAAGACCCGCTTCTGGGAACCAGATTTAAGTGGGAGCAAAGAGAAGTGGCTGGTTCCTGCGTCCAAGTGGAGGCATGTGCAGTTCTGTCCAAAGAGTATCAGGAACATAAACCTCTTTGCTGGGAGTTGATTTTGTTTGGGGGGGGACCAGCTGTTTTCCACTTAAATGCCTTGCTTTTTGACATTTTGGAGGCTGTTTCCACGCCAGAGTTTAACCCTTCCAAACCAAACGTGTTTGGGGCTGGGGGCTTGCTTGTAGGTGTTTCAGTCAAAAGATATTCCTGAAAAGAACTCATCACCTGAAGAATCGATCCGGATGACGAAAGGCATCACCATGGCGACAGCCAAAGCCGTAGCAGCTGGGAACTCATGCCGACAGGAGGATGTGATTGCCACAGCCAACCTGAGCCGCAAAGCTGTAGCTGACATGCTGACAGCTTGCAAGGTACAGACGCATCGCTGAGCTGGGTGGGAGCTTTTCCCTTCTCTTTGAACACCTCTCCCCCCAAAAATCCTGGTACTGGTATGTTGGTCTGGGTTGCTTGGGTTGATCTTTCTGGAAAATACCTGAATGAAAGGATGTTGTTCTTGCAAAACAGATTTGTATTTAAATAACCTTTAAATAAGTGAAAATAAGTTTTTGTTGTTTGTTGACCCATTTTGGTTGCTTTTTTACTGCATTTAAGACTGGAAGTTGAAATGAGGTCATTGGATAGATAGATAGATAGATAGATAGATAGATAGATAACATTATTTTAATTTAGATTTTAATTTTTAATCTTAAATTTAATATTGCAACCAGGGAATTATAATGCTAACACTTTGTTACAGGATTATATTTAAGGATTGCAACAAAGCTTTCCACAGTGTTGTGACACGTTAGTGTGTCAGCTGCAGTGTGTAGCTGTGTCACACGAATGCTCCCTTCGCTCCTCCCGGGGCTGGAAAGGGGTTAGTTTAACCCCCGGTTTGCTAGTAAAACTGAATTACTGCGTTGCGAAATGATGCATGTCTGAAAAGTGTGTCACCAACATGAAAAGTTTGGAAATCTCTGGATTACAGCAAGATAACGTGTGAAAAGTGCTTTGAATACTCCAAAGTGCTACATAAATACTTAGTAGCAGTATTCTTAAATTATTTTAGTGGATGCTCTCTGTATGTGCCTGCTTTGGGAACACTGACAACGTTCCTGTACGTTGCTTCAAAAAACGGGGTTCTCTTTTTAATCTACCTGTCTATTGACTGTGCAATCTTATGCATGTCTACCCCAAGACTAGGTGACTATAGCCAGAGCTTTCCCTTTTCAAGTCCTGCTAGAGTGGTTATGTTTTCATATACCAGGTTTTCTTTTTAATTGTGTTGTCTTGTTAAATGAAGAGTTTTAACATAGCGTCATCACTGCCTCTCTTGCCTAAGCATGTTCTTTTGCATCCTTAGCAAGCTTCGTACCACCACGACGTAAGCGAAGACGTCCGGACAAGAGCTCTCCGCTACGGAACAGAGTGCACCCTGGGGTACCTGGAGCTGCTGGAACACGTTCTCATGGTAAGGGACAAGGGGAAAACCCCTCTATATCTTTGCCAAAGGACAGCAAAGGTATGTTGAGGCTAGTTTGTGATGACTGCTGTGGTTAGCGTTGTGATTTCCTGAGTTGTTGTGAGAGGCAAAGGACCGACATCTCTTGGTCAGAGGGTACCAACCTGGAAGGATTGTGTTCTTCCTCATCTTTGTACATTGTGCAGGGGAGGAAGTGGTAGAACATCTGCTTTGCATGCAGAAGGTTCCAGGTCCTCTTCATCTCCAGTTAAAATGGATCAGGTAACAGGTGACAGGAAAAGCCTCATATGCTGGGAGCCACTGCCTGTCAGAGTGGGGGGAATGTTCTAAATTTGTTGTTTATTTATAAATTTGATTTATTAATTAACTTTGAAATATTTGTTTGCTGTCTTCCTGAATAAAATTCACTCAAGGTGAATTTTGAAATACAAATTGAAACAGTAATAAAACAGATAAGTTACAAAAGCTTCCAGAAGAAATGGCCACAATATGAAAACCAGCAGCGCCAAATTACGGCAAATTTTAACAAGGCCATCAACCAGATAATGGTGTCACACAGCCCACTACCTTTTCTCTACCAGGACTTGAATGGCTGCATTTTGCACCTGGTAAAATGTCTAGGCTGTCTCTAAGTGGTAGAGTGCACCACAGTAGTCAAGACTGGATGTGATGAGAATGGGCAACACCAACCCAAGCTGGTAAAATGTAATTCTAGCCATCAGTGATCTGACTCAGAGTAAGGGCAATTTCTACATTTCTATGATCCACAGCTGCTCAAAGATATTTTTGGTGCATGGGGAAGAAACTTCAAACAGTAGCACCATGTAACAGATAGTATGGGTGCAGGAAACCTTATTAAAACAAACCCAGGTGTTGTGCAGCTGCAGAGGGTTTAGGTTCCAGGACTGGCCCAGGCATTAGGCTCAGTGAGGCAGTCACCTCAGGCAGATTGGGGGCAGCTGGGAGGGGTGGCAGATCCGGGGAGCACAAGAGTGTACCATTCACCGCCTCCTGTTTGTTGCCCACGCACTGCATGGGAAGAGCAGGACCTCTGCTAACCCTAACCCTAACCCTAACCACCGTCTATTGCTCCTCAGCCTCCTTTTTTATCCACTGCTGCCTTCACTCCACGGCTTCCCCAAGCAACCTCCAGTAGCCTCTGGCAGGGGCAGACGAGGAGGGGGCAGGGGCAGGGGCAGCAGAGGAGGCACAATTTTCTGTTTTGCCCCAAGCGGCAAAATGTATTGGGCCGGCCCTGATAGACTTGATGAGTTGGCTGTGCCTGACTCCCACTTCCATCTCCACTGATACCCAGAATCTCCCAACCGAAGTGATCACATTGGCTTATCTCTTAGTAAGGTCACCTCTGCCATTCCCCGCCCCCCCGAACATTGTGGTCTTCCATTGACATTCTAACTCTGAACAATACAGGGTGTGGGTTCCAAAAAGCTGCATCTAAGTAATTTGTGAGTCCAATCACGCCAGTGAATTGCCAGAAGCTCCCTCTTGGCCATTAAGCTGTCTGAATAGAAACATCTACATTGCCCGCACAATGATGCGCACAAGCGGACCATGTATTTTGTATTTTGCTTTACATGTATTGTAAAGCTTCTTGTTAAATTGAATTAATAGGCATGTGTTGGAATAGAGATAAAGCAGAAACAAAAGGCACAGTTGTGTTATCACCTGTCGCTAACAAGGCAAACTGTGAGAAGAATGAAACCCTTTAAATATCATGGCAGGAACCTACTCAGCAGAATCATTTATATTCAGGAGCTTGACTGCTCAAAAGGGATTTGCTAGATATTTTTAAAGCCAACCTTCAATAATTTCCCTTTCTGCCTCAGTGCTGGGACATAACCAAAAACTGATTTGGACCTTAAGGATACAAATGCATTTTATGAGATCGCTGTTGCTCAGTTCACATATAACTTGGTTGGTTTCACCAAAGTGTGGTTTATTCGAATATCCCAACTCAGTCCAATAGACTAACCATGGTTCGTTTTCTGGCATCAAATTGCAATGACCTACAAACCATATCTCACTTTAACAATGGCTTGACATTATGTCCAGACCCAGCTTAGCCATGGTTTGTTTCACCACCCCACCCCAGACTCTCACCAAGCTACAGAGGCACAAGGCAAGAACAGTTGGGAAATGAACTAAGCTTTGGAGAAACAAAGCCCAGCTTGTTTGCTTATCTCTGACATAATTTATGGTTTGTTGACAAATATCTGGTTAGAACAAACCATGGCTTAGAGTTATGTGCGGCATTTGCCATTGAATTATACCTAAGGTCAGGTTAATTATAGGGTGAGAAAAGCATCTTACGTTCCAAACTAGCAATGAGTTCCCTTTCCAGTTTAGAGGCGAGGGCTGGGCAAGCCCTTGCCCAGAATACCAGGATTCCCAGGTTGTAGGTCTACTCATTCACTCTCAACAACCTTACTTGCTGTTGTATCAAGAGGAGGTTGGACCCCCTTCCTTATAAGGAGAGGTTAAAACATATGGAGCTTTTTTATTTTAGAGGAAAATACAACTAAGTGGATCTTCTTTGATGGAAGCTCCATTTGAAATAATTAGGAACTGCTCCAGATTTGTAACTGGCTGACTGACCGAACCCAAAGGGTGCTCATCAATGGTTCCTCTTCATCCTGGAGAAGAGTGACTAGTGGGGTGCCACAGGGTTCTGTCTTGGGCCCGGTCTTATTCAACATCTTTATCAATGACTTGGATGATGGACTCAAGGGCATCCTGATCAAATTTGCAGATGACACCAAACTGGGAGGGGTGGCTAACACCCCAGAGGACAGGATCACACTTCAAAACGACCTTGACAGATTAGAGAACTGGGCCAAAACAAACAAGATGAATTTTAACAGGGAGAAATGTAAAGTATTGCACTTGGGCAAACAAAATGAGAGGCACAAATACAAGATGGGTGACACCTGGCTTGAGAGCAGTACATGTGAAAAGGATCTAGGAGTCTTGGTTGACCACAAACTTGACATGAGCCAACAGTGTGACGCGGCAGCTAAAAAAGCCAATGCAATTCTGGGCTGCATCAATAGGAGTATAGCATCTAGATCAAGGGAAGTAATAGTGCCACTGTATTCTGCTCTGGTCAGACCTCACCTGGAGTACTGTGTCCAGTTCTGGGCACCACAGTTCAAGAAGGACACTGACAAACTGGAACGTGTCCAGAGGAGGGCAACCAAAATGGTCAAAGGCCTGGAAACGATGCCTTATGAGGAACGGCTAAGGGAGCTGGGCATGTTTAGCCTGGAGAAGAGGAGGTTAAGGGGTGATATGATAGCCATGTTCAAATGTATAAAAGGATGTCACATAGAGGAGGGAGAAAGGTTGTTTTCTGCTGCTCCAGAGAAGCGGACACGGAGCAATGGATCCAAACTACAAGAAAGAAGATTCCACCTAAACATTAGGAAGAACTTCCTGACAGTAAGAGCTGTTCGACAGTGGAATTTGCTGCCAAGGAGTGTGGTGGAGTCTCCTTCTTTGGAGGTCTTTAAGCAGAGGCTTGACAACCATATGTCAGGAGTGCTCTGATGGTGTTTCCTGCTTGGCAGGGGGTTGGACTCGATGGCCCTTGTGGTCTCTTCCAACTCCATGATTCTATGATTCTAGGAAGGGTTGCCCTCACTCTGAATTGATGCTGAAGTAGCAATGCTTCTATGGACCCTGATTGGCTGGGCTCAGGTACCCAGGAGGGAGGACCTGTTCTGCAAAAGAAAGAACGGTGGTGCCTAAGCAGTTGCTGTTTGGGATTGAACATCTACAGACTTCTGGCACAGGACTAAAATGTTAGTCTCCACTCTAATTTGCACCTCTAGATTCTACAGAAACCCACCCCAGAACTGAAGCATCAGTTGGCTGCCTTGTCAAAGAGGGTTGCTAGTGCTGTCACAGAGCTCATACAGTCAGCCGAAGCAATGAAAGGTGAGTATGGCTGTTCTGCTGTCATAGCATGCAAATGACCTCACCTTCTGGGCTCAGAGATAGAAATCTACTGTCAACCACATTCATTTCGCTGGGCCTTATAAGCACAGGGGTTAATAAGAAGTATGGCTGCAAGGCTTAGTCTCTTAGATTAATTAATCAGTTTTGATAGGCTGCTCTGATAGGCTGAGGGTGGGTTTTTTTTCCAATTAACAGAAGTATAAAATGTGGCAACTATGAGCAGCATTTTAGAAGAACTCCCTCTCTCTCTATCTCTATCACACACACACACACGAACGAGGGGGGGGGGGTAGATGGCACTTGCCAGGACAACCAAATGCATTATCTAAAAGCAACAAATGTGTGTGTCTGCTTCAAAATTATTGTTTTTAATTAATCAAGTTTGCATGAGATTCGGCTATATTTACTACTGAAAATGCATAAAGGTGATAAAAAGTTTGCATACAATTCAACTCAGCCTTATACAATTAATCAACTAATATGTCTTTAACCAGGTGACACGCAGCGTAGATACTTCCAGCGCAATCCAAACCCCTAATAAGCTGGAGGGGGGTTGGAGGGGGTGGAGATGTCCCTCCTGACTCCACCTTTTCCTTTTTACTTCTAACATCATGTTTGGGGCATGGTGGCAGGAGCCATGGTCTGTTCCAGCTTCAGCTGCTACAGCAACTGGTGTGATGGTTCTTCTCTTTTTAAAAAAAACTCCATGCAGGCACCGAATGGGTGGATCCAGAAGACCCCACAGTCATTGCCGAGACAGAGTTGCTGGGAGCTGCTGCATCGATTGAAGCTGCTGCAAAGAAGTTGGAGCAGCTAAAGCCAAGAGCCAAGCCTAAGGTGAGCAAGAGGCAGGGCAAGCTCACTTCATCATCATCATCATCATAATAATAATAATAATAATAATAATAATAATAATAATAATTTATTATTTGTCCCAGCCCATTTGGCTGGGTCTCCCCAGCCATTCTGGGCAGCTTCCAACAAAGATTAAAAATACATTAAAATGTCACACATTAAAAAATTCTCTAAACAGGCTGCCTTCAGATGTCTTCTAAATGTCAGGTAGTTGTTTATCTCTTTGACATCTGATGGGAGGGCATTTCACAGGGCGGGCGCCACTACCGAGAAGGCCCTCTGCCTGGTTCCCTGTAACCTCACAATGAGGTGTTGTGCACAAAGTCTGCATCACAGTGGATCACCTCCTCCGTTGAATGTCAAAGCATTTTGCGCAGCAAGGTTGAGAGGAGGGGTGGTGGTGTAGGGCATTGCCTGTTGGTGCTACGATAGGATTCTTCATTTATCAAGAAGCTTCCTGATATGAAAGTCTTATAAGAAGTTATTCATGTTGAGTGAATGAAATCAGTTTGTCTCTGCTTTGTGTTCTGCGATAGGGATATAAATGGCTTTCCACGATTTCTGCTAGGATGCAGGTAGAGGGCAGTCATGCTCTGCTCAGGCGATGGGCTGCCCCCACCCCACCCCCCCTTCAGACCGCCTTCCCGCAAGCACGCAGCCTGCTGCCCCTGAGGTTCCCATCTAGCTTGCCCTGCTGGCTTCAGTACTTGGAGGAGGAGGACCGTGTTTGAGGAAGGGCGGGGGAAGGTTTTATCGAGATCTAGCCCCCCTGTGGCTTCCTGCTGTTGAGTCTAATCCGTATTTCAAGCTGAGTCCAAACCTGGATGCCTTTTTTCTGCAGGACTCTGTGTGATATGTTTGATATATTAGGTTGTTATTTAGTCCAACTATATATCAAACATTCCTACAGTGTCCCGCTCTGTCTCCGGGGACTTTTTAGATGAGAGATATATAAATATATAGAAAACGTAGCAGGAGACAAAACGGAGTTTGCAAAGAGGCTTGTTAAAGGTTTAGAAGAACTGCCTGCTGATTCTGCTGCTTCTTTCGAATACAGTGGAGAAAACCAAGCTCCCTCTTTCAAGCATCGTGGGAAGATGGCGGACTTGGAACTCCCTGCCACCTGACATGGTGGTAGCGGTGGCCTCTGTAGCATAGTTGGTTTTGTAAAATAAACCAAAAGAATAAGAAAAAACTGTGGTGGAGGGGTAGGCCCTTTTATGGCTTAACAGCTGTGACTGTCTGCTGGGACCCCCACATACAGAGGCAGAATACCCTTGAGTGCCGCCTCCTGGGAGAAATAAGAAGGGAAATCCATCACTTACTTGCCTTGTTTGAAGCATCTGGAGGCGCATGGCAGATCATGGCCAGGCAGCTGATACTGGTACCTTTGGTCTGGCCCAGCCAAACAGATCTTAATATGACTTCGCTCTTGAGCTACACTTAATGGGCCGCAAGCTTACAGATAACAGGGGTGACGTAACAGAGCTGAACTCAGCCTTCTCTGTGTGCTAATCTCTGCTGAGCCTATATTCAAATATGAGCTCCCATGCATTGCAAAAAACAATAATGGCGGTTTGTCTACTGCAGGGCAAGGGGGGACCATTTTAGAATCCTGAGAAACTCTGCCACCTTCCTTTGGAAAGTTAATCCTCAACCTCGAGTGACTGTTTCACAGAGGAAGTTTTTTTTGGGGAAAGATAGTATAAGTGTTTAAAAGATCCCTTCCCTGCAATTCAAACAAAAAAACAAAATGGAGACAGAAAGATGGTCTGACATAATATATTTTCATTTCCCGTTATTTCAGAGTCTGTATAGTAAAAGCCAAATTAATTCCCCCACATTTGTGATTGTTTCAGCTTGGGGAGGGGGGGATATTTCAAACCATGTCCTTGTATCAGTAGCTCTTGGCCAGAGGCAACTCTTACCACTGATGATTCTTTCCCTCTCTCCCCCCTATTTTAATTGCACCCGCTATCCCTCAAGTCCCGCACCTTCCCCTCCAGGGGTCTTCCTTCCTGCCCTCTTTGGCCTTCTGCCCTTTCAGGTCTTGCTTCCTTCTTTCCAGGGCCTTTTGCCTTCCCAGCCTCTCTGCACCACATATGGAAGGAACCTGGTCTCCCTCCAAACATTGTTGGACTCCCATCATTCCTGACCATGAGCCAAGACAGATGGGGCTGGTACATCAACAAACCATAGGCAGGGCCGACCATACCATTAAGTAGAGTGACATAGCTGCCTCAGGCAGCAGTTGCTGAGGCGTATGGAGCGGACAGAACTCTGCACCCCCTGCCATGTGCCTTGCACCCCATGAACAAGCCTGCTGCATCCTTGGTTGCTGTCCTTGGGTGCAGTGGAGGAAGCTGTGCCAAGTGTCCCGCTGCCAGTGCTGAAGTGAGATCCAGCAGCCAGTCTGGTTGGCTTCTGGAATAAATTTGCCCTCTGCAGCAGAATGTCTTGGGCCAGTCCACTCTGAACGGCCCACAGGTTCCTCATGCCTGCTCCAGAGCTGCACTACCCAAAGCCTGGCAGGAGCTTCACCACCCAACACCATCAAGTCACTTGCTGCAATAGTCATCAGTAGATGTCAGAGCCACCTTTACCCCAAGCATTTGGAGACATGTTTCTGGAACTTTTTTAAAAAACACACACCCATATTCTGGTATGTGGTAGTATTGCTGTTGCTCTTGGGTCAGGCTGTGGCCCCACAGAGCATCCCAACCCCCTTACATGCTACATGCTGGTAGCTTATCCTGCTAGTGGTGTCCATTTGCACCTAAGTAACATGGTGATAACATGACCTCTGGCATGGGGTGCCTTTTGAGCATGATCCCTGCCCTAGACCTGGGGCACATGTCACCACTGGACTAACCAAGCAGCAAATCAGCAGAAATATGCCTGCCACATTTCTTTCAAATGAAGCCAGTATTTTGCTTAATCCTCCTCTCTTATTGCATTCTTCTTCTGGCACAGGAAGACTTAGAGAGCCTTGTGTGGAATGTGCCTCTTCCTGCTCCTTTATTATTATTTTAATGGTATCATAGAATAGAGCTATAGAGTTGGAAGGGACTCAAAGCGTCATCTGGTCCAACCCCCCTGTTGAGTATTCATCAGGCAAGGGCAAAACTGCTGAAATTTCAAGAGAACTGTAGGTGACAGTCTCCTCTTCTGGTTACAGCAGGCAGACGAGACCCTGGATTTTGAAGAGCAGATCCTTGAAGCAGCTAAATCCATTGCAGCCGCCACCAGCGCGCTTGTCAAGTCCGCGTCTGCAGCTCAGAGGGAGCTGGTTGCCCAGGGCAAGGTTAGTGAGCAAGACTCTGCCCATGAAAATGTAAGTCACCACTTTAACTATGAGATGACACATCGGCTGGTGGGGTTCAGGGAACAGATTGCCGGGGCAGCTGTGCTGGAGTAACGTCCCATCATCTGCCTGTCTCCCAATACAGCTCAGATGCAGCATAGCTTGCTGTCTCTCATTTCTTGCAGCTTTACACACTAATGCAGCAGCCCTTATGGTCCCTGCAGCTATGAGGCAATTGCCTTGTGGCCTCACAGTTAAGCTAAGTGCCCCAAGGTGCCTTGTAGTGCCTCGTGGTATAACTTTTAACTGCCATCAGGTGGATCTGGGGGAGCCTTTCCTGTAGCGAAAAGCACTGAGAGCTCCTCAGCAGATTTCCAGATGCATTTTGGTTTAACCTCCCAGTCCCACCTGAGGGCAAGTTCAGCTGCAGCCCATAATGCTACCCAGCTGTTTGTCATAAGGCAGCTGCTGCTCACGTACCCTGGCCCATTTCCCCCAGATGTTGATGCAAGGCCCAAAGCCATCTAAATGTTTTATAAAATGTTGCTTTCATGCTATCAATCCCACCAGATAAGTAATTAATAATTAATTATTCCTGCTAACTAATTTTATCTGAACTATGTTTCTAGGTTGGAGCCATCCCTGCCAACGCAGCTGATGATGGACAGTGGTCTCAGGGACTTATTTCCGCCGTGAGTTAGTCCAGATTTTTCTCCTTCCACCTTTTCAAAGGTAGCCACCACCTGCTCTCTGCTGGCCTGATAAGATCCGCCCAACCTCCTGTTGCTCTGCAGTTGGGACAGAAGCACTGCAGGCCCTCATATTTTGCAGGCTCAGGCCCTCATATTTCCTGTTGAAGCAGAGGGTAGGGGACTGGATGCAGCCGACCAAGCCTCCCTCATAGGCCATGACCCTTGCTACCCCTGCTTTGGGGGCCCTAGAACACTTTTGCCTGGCTGGATTGTGCCCTTTTTTATTTTCATAGAATCATCTAGTCCAACTCCTTGTAATACAAGAATCTCAGCACACGGTTCCCCATCCAATTTGAAACCATACCGGGCCCTGCTTAGCTTTTCTGCTGTGCTACCTGTTATTTATTGTATTAATATCCCACCTCTTCCAGAAAGGAGCTCAAGGTGGTGTACATGGTTCTCCACACCCTATTCCATCCTCACAGCAGCCCACTGAGAGCAGCCCACTAGGCTAGGGCCTGGGCTGAGGGGCAGTTGTGGCAAAGTGGGGATTTGAAATGGTCCACAGCCTTACCGACTACACCCCACTGAGTCTCTTGAACTGTGATAATGCTTTTTGTTTCTGTGGATGGAGATAAGGCTGGATGGGTGTGAAACCTTTGTAAACTGGCTTGTTTTTACAATCAAGCGGGATAAAATTGGGGAGGGGGCGAAATATGAAATAGAAACCTCTGGATTTTGTTTGACTGGGGTGCAGCATACTGTATAAAGACAGAGAGAGAGTCACACTTTTTGCCTCTCTCCCCTGCCCACCCTTCTCTATAGACCTTGAGGTCCTGGAATCAGACAGGGTCTCACTGGGAGGTCAAGGGAAGCAGAAGACCAGAAGATGGATTTTGCTGCTGGACATGATTCCAGCACAGATCCTGGCATTTTAGATTTCCTTTCATCTGACCCCGCCTGAGCCTAGTGGACCATTGGCCTGACCCAGCAATAAAGCCAGGCCTGATATTCTGTTGTTGCCCCTTCCAGGCCCGAATGGTGGCAGCTGCTACCAGCAACCTCTGTGAAGCGGCCAATGCTTCAGTCCAAGGCCACGCCAGCGAGGAGAAACTGATCTCCTCTGCCAAGCAAGTGGCAGCGTCCACAGCACAGTTGCTGGTGGCTTGTAAAGTGAAAGCAGATCAGGACTCGGAGGCCATGAGGAGGCTGCAGGTAAGGAAGGTTGCGTGGCTCAAATCTCTGACCTTTTGCGAAAGCTGCTTAGCTTGATGCAGGAGGTCAGGTTTGGCATCCTCACCATGCCTTGCATTGATTCAGCACAACAGCCTTGCAATGTAGGCCAGTATTGTTACCTCCATCTAGCCTAAGGCCCAGTTTAGTCTACCACACCTACCTGCCCCTTCTTGACATCACACGTGGGGGAGGTAGAGATACTACTTAGATAGGTGAGCCTGCAGAAGGCAGGATTGAACTCCCTGTCCATCAGCTGATCCATGGGAAGTTTGGTCCTGCTTGGTCACGATCTTCCCCCAAATTTAGATGGGTTGGGGAGGCCGCTGCCCCTAACAAATCACCTCACATCATTTTGACATCAGATGACTGACAGGTAGGTGGTCCTGCCCACTTGTCGAAGTAGATAGGACTACCCACCTGTCAATCATCTGATTTCATAATGATGGCACTCAAAAGTTGAGGTGAGATAAAGATCTAACCCACAGGGCCAAAAAGGTTCCCACCGATTGCCTAAGGCCAACCAGCAAGTTCATGGCTGGAGTGATGCCTGAATAAGGGAGCTACCACCTCACTCTTGAGTTGCACTACATATGCCCTCTAATGGTAGTTCCGAATGCTCCTCTAAAGCTTGTTGTAAGTGGCAATGGACTCACTGCAAAAGTTCATTAAATGAACTGGATGCTTTGTGGCATTAATGGTCAGCAGGCTCAAGGGTAAAGTCCTGGTGGGATCAAGATAGAGACCCCTTTTCACGTGGAACTCCAGTGGGTTTATTTGCTATTCCTTTCTGGGCTCAGTTTTCGGTCCTCATTCTTATCTGTAAAGGCAGAAATGGCTTAGGATCTGGTTACCAACTTTCATATAGTGCCCCTGCCTGGTTTTAGAGTTGAAAGGGTGCAGAGATAAGGCTCCAAATATGACCTGGAGAGACGGTGCAGGAGCATGAGACCCTTCAGGACCACCACCACCCAAAAAAGCTTAGAGCCGCCTTCCCCAAGCTGGTGTCTTTCAGGTGTTGTTGGACTTTCATCAGCCCCAGCCAGCAGGGATGGTGGGAGTCCAGAAACATCTGGAGCATGTCAGGTGGCAGAAGGTTGACTTACACCAGGTGTGGGGGAGCTTTGGCCCTCCGGATGCATTCATCCCTGGCCATTGATACTGCTAACTTCTTTATCTGCTCCTTCTCTAGGCTGCAGGGAATGCTGTCAAACGTGCATCAGATAATCTGGTCAGGGCAGCCCAGAAGGCGGCGTTTGGTAAGGCTGACGATGACGATGTCGTGGTGAAAACAAAGTTTGTGGGAGGCATTGCACAGGTCAGTAATAATCTTTCACCTGTCTGTCCTTTTCACCTTTTCTCTCCTGTTGAAACCGTGTTGAGAAGAGTCCATTTAATACAGTAGGTTACGTGACGGCAAAAGTAGATAACCTAAGGATCAGGGGCTGAATGTGTCGCACTGGGCCTGGTCACTGCCTGGATGGAGGACCTCATGCCTGCCTGCCACCTTGGGTTCTATGAAAAATGAGACTCTGAATGGCATTGAAAGTAAAGGAGACTCTGCATGACATTCTGAAATCTCTTGGGTTTCAGTTCCCTGCATGTGCAGAGCGATTGCAATCAGCTTAAACGTACAGTATGATCACATCTAACACGCATATAACTTGTGCAATTCCAGCCTTGCACGATTGAAGGCCATCCAATTGAAATTGCAGGAATTTAATGCCTGCAGGGTTTTCCTGGTGTGAAAGGAGCTTTAGGTTCTCTGCTTGCTTACCATGCAAGGCCCTCTCAGCACACCAGCTGTGGAAGCCTGGGGGTGGTTGCGTGAGCTCTTGTGGGATCTCAGATGGCCCCATGAGATCTCATGAGAGCATCCCAGACCAGGTGTGCTGTGTGGGGCCTTGCCCAGTAAGCAAAGCAAAGAGCTTAAGAGCTCTTTTTGCACCACATTTCCCAGCTTTGGAGTCCTAGGTATGCTCATGTGGGGGCGTTTACATGGCATTGAGTACACACGTTTTCAGGTATATGTGGAACCCTTGGAACCCTGGGTAAGATTCTATCGTGCTGTTTTATTTATGTCATCCTTGGTTTATTTCTGTGGCACCATCACTGTCCTTTATTCTTCTAGATCATCGCAGCGCAGGAGGAGATGCTGAAGAAGGAGCGGGAGCTGGAAGAGGCGAGGAAAAAGCTGGCCCAGATTCGTCAGCAGCAATACAAATTTCTCCCTACTGAACTGCGGGAAGATGAAGGCTAACCTTTCCCTGGTGGTTTTGCTTGAAAGAAACCTGAACTGAAGGGGTAGAAGATGAAGAAACTACCAGGCACTTCCTGAAATAGGTTTTGGGGCAGGAGAGAAGCAGAGGGTGGGCTGTTGTTTCTCGACTCTTCAGCTACGGTGCGCTGGTCAACCGACTGATGGTACAGTGTTATGGTCTCCCCCCCCCCCGCCCTTATTTGCTGTATCTCAGGAGAGAGAGCCTCACTTTTTTACACAAGGGGTTATAAAGTCAGTATTATATCATAATCAGAAGTTTTGATCTATTTATTATCCTCTTTGACTAGCGTTAAGGACTTTGGTATTATCATATGTAGGAAGACGGTGTTTAGAAGTCCATGATTCAAATAAGCTACCCAAATGAAACTGCTGGTGGGTTTTCTTCTTTTTCTTCTTCCTCTTTCTTTCTTTCTTTCTTTCTTTCTTTCTTTCTTTCTTTCTTTTTCTTGTGCCCTCTTTCCTTCCAAGACTGAGGCAGCAGCCATGTCCCAGAGAAACCAGACATTTGAATGTGTTGGCTTCATGGAGGGAAAGTATTTGTCCTCCAGTGTCATATAGGGCTGGTTCGCTCTAAATGTTGGGGGAACTTTCTCAGTAACTGTTTGCACTAGAAGTATCCATATTGGCACATTGCCGTGCGTCACCCCATTCTTTGTACAGTGGTTTTTTTTTCCTTTCAGGGGGTGGATTCAGGTTTCTAGCCCACAAGGAATTAGAATAGTTATCCTTTTGGGGGGAATAAAGTAACCCAAGAAAGACAAACCGGCGTTCATTTTTTAAAAAGTGCAGAGTAGCAGGTTCATGAAGGAAAATGCCTTTTTGTTTAAGTATACCTCTTGCTTAAATCAGCCTTTGCTAACCTGCGGCCCTCTGGATGTTTAAGTCTACAATTCCCATCAACCCTAGCCAGTACCAGCCTGTTAATACAAAACACATCTCAATCCTAAACTCAACAGCTTTTCTCTCTCATTTTAGTGAAGAACTGGCTTATATTATGAATTTGTGCTTGAGCATCGCTTGATGTGATCCATGAGGTGTAATATCAGAGAGGATGCTACTTAGCAGACCACTGCCCCACATTGCCCCCAAGCAGCCATTTAGGTTTTCTAGGGTTTGTGCTACCACCTGAGTTCAAAAAGGAGGAGTCCATGAGGACCAGTGGCATGTACTTCCATTTATCCTTTTCCTGTGGAATCTCTCCTACCCTCTTCGCCTTCCCCCATACTTTTACAAATGTTACATTTTGCAGGGGAAGTCAAAAGCTGCTTTTACCAACTGTGAAGAAAAATATCTGGAAATTTAAATGCTGGCCAGTAAAACAGTATTTTTCTGGGAGATGATCGTTGTGTTGCTATCCAAGGAACAGCATTCTAGAAAAAATAAACTTAAGAAAATGCTGTTTCAAAGGTATTGCAATGCTCTTCACCCAATGCGGCATAAATCCTCAGACAAGATACCATTACAATGTTATGTTTCTCATGTACAGACTTTGCCACATAACTGAAAATGGGGAAACTAAACTGGAGGTTGTGAATCATCATAATTATCTATCATGCTCAGACTGTGGCAGAAGCCTTCAGAACAAGCTTCCCAGTCTACTGGCTGGAAAAGAATTTCCTTCCCAAGTCCTCCTGAATGTCATGAAATTAGCTCACCTGCTCCAAATTGCACCAACCAGGCTTCCTGGCTTAGTTACACTTTTTGCAGAAATAATGCTCTCTGAACGCAGTTGAAATCTTGTGCAAGCCTTGGGCGCCAGGTGTGATATGCAAAGCTCCAGCGGAGGCCTTGCCTGCCTGTGGTGGGATGCAGGCTGGGGGTTGTGTTGCCTGTTTCACAGAAAGCTCTGGAAGAAATGGTAGAGCTGCCTGTGGACAGGATTATTTCAGACAGCAGGTGGGAGGTTGTGGGCAGGTGTCAGCCCCATGAAGACTGTCGCTGACTAAGCGGGAAGAAAGCTGAATGGGGGCTCTTCTTCCCCACCCTAAAAAAATGGCTTTCCAAATCCAGAATGGTGGTTTTCTTTTTATTTTTTTCTTAATATAGACTGTTCCTCCAAATGCAGCCTGATGGGCTACAGTCCAGCAGAGCATCTTTATCATCCTATCACTCTCTTGGAAATGGGTGCATCGTGTTTCAGCTATTCTTCCCTGAGGGCTGGCCAAATGACTGTGGGACAGGCAGGAAATTGATTTGTTGGTGGTGGAATGCAAAAGAGGGCCTGATGTTTCACCTTCCAAATCCGCAGTCTACTTCAGGCCTTGACAGGATTCTAGTTGCCAACAACTTGCTGTAAGGCTAGGCTATAATTTATGGTACAATTTTAGCCTCTCCTTAGGAAATGTCATTGTGCCAGCGGTTGTTGTTTTTTTAAAGACTTTGTCTCGTCTCTGATGCTGAAGCATTTTAAGGTCTGTCAGACTGCAGAATCCTTGGCAAATATAGAAAACTTTAGCAAAGTTTTGGACCCCTTTTTGAGGGAGGTCCCACTGTCAGTCTCTGAAGGCTTTGTACAGGGCAATGTATTTTAAAACATTATTGAAAGTCTGCAACAGATTGAGTGCATTTCATAATTCATTCTGTGAGATTAATTCCTTTCCATAATTTATTCCATTTCTCCAAATCATGGAGGAGGGTCCAAGAACTCTGTGGAACATCATTGTTACACTCCCAGCCACTGAGAAGCTTATTCATCTGCCCTTGCCTCCTCTGCAGCTTCTGATGTTTCAGCAAACATGGTCCATACACACCCAAGAGTATTTTCTCAGGGCTGGAAACTTGCTTTTCTTAACAATTGAGAGCTTGGGCTCTCAAAATGCTGTTAATTTGCCCCTGCGCATTTAAAATTTGAGGTGCAACCACTCCAAGTGCAATATTTGGAGTGGGGGGAGTTGTTCTGCGAGCAGAACCAGCACAAGGCATTTGGGGCCGGTGGGAAGAAAACACCCATTTCCCTCCATGCAGGCAGGGCAAAGAATCAGAAAGGTCGCCTGCACAAGCCCCACTGAAATGAAGGGGAGGCTTCAGAAAGGCTTGCACAGGAGGAGAGCATCTGGATGGATGGTGTTGCTGTGCACAGAGGACCCTTTTGGTTCTCCTTCCAGCCCCCAAATGCCTTGGACCAAGCATAAAGCAAAGAGGTGACCTTGACATCAAGAGTTTTAACATCCTTGGCTTTTATCACCTGCAGCAGTAACAAGAAAGTGAAGCAGACTTGGAAAAAATTCCACTAAAGAAGGGTGGTGCCCATTTTCACCCCATCCCCTGATCTCCTAGCATGGCTCTTCTTGGGCAGTTAAATCCCCCCCCCCAAGTGCTCTAAGAATCTCTAAAGAGAATTGTGACATGGCAAACGCCTGTTTAGCAACTGAGCATCTTTCCATGAGGAACCGCCTTTGCCTTTAACGTCTCCACAGGTCCTCCCCTGCCTCCAGTAAATGACCCAAATCCAAGCCTCACCCCTGCTCCCTTTGGAAGAGTGTTAAATTTCTCATTTGCAAACAATTGGGATTCAGGACTTGCTTGTCAGCCTTGTTTCTGTTCTTCAACAAAACCACTATTGACATTGCCAAACTCTGAATGTTGGTGTGAGCACCGAAGAACTTCTGAATGATTCAGACACTTGTGTGGTGACAGAGACGATGTGTTCCTGTTTGCAAGGTCGCCTGCGCAAGGAAAAGTACGAGAGGAGCGCACACTCCGTCTTGATGTTACACTGTATGTACACTATTTATCTGGCCCACAAAACTGTTTTGTATTTACCATAAATAAAACTTTTGATGGCACATGCTCTCTTTTTTTTTAGACATACATCTGTACTCTTACTAGCTGCTGCCTGGCAAGTCTGTCCCAAACTTGGGAAAGAAAGATATCTTAGTCAACTAGCACTGGGCTCTTCCAGGCAACCTATTCATTGAGACTTCATGCTGATCTGTGTGCATGGAGGTTGTTTATTCTTTTTAAAAAATGTATACAGGTGTCTGCCATTTTAGGCACATCTAGTTGACGTGCAACCATAAACACAGGTCCTTTTGGATGTAGAAGAGGGAGGGGGGCTTATGCATGCTCCACAGACACACACTTTGACGTGGAGCGCAACCCCTGCAGAAACGGGGGGTTGCCTGTATACCACAATGCTATCTTTAAAATTATAAAGCTACAATAAACACCATGTAAAAACATTTAAAACAAGACATCAATTAACCATTTGGAAGGTATTCTTAAAGGCCTGAATAGGCAGGCTTTCAGCCCGTGATTAAAAGGTGGCACAGAAGGTGCCAGCTTAAATGAAGTATCAAGTGGTGATTGTTCCATGATTTCCAGTGCATTTCCCTGTCTCATTCGTTACTCATTCCACAAGTCCAGGGCTTGTGGTTTGGGGAAAGCTTTTGGAAACAGGTGAAGAGGTCACCCATAAGCAAGGGAAACAAGGCTAGGCCGTGGGGGCCTGGCCCTGCCATCAGAACTGAGGCAAGAGTGCCCACCTGGGCTGCTCTCAACCATGTGTCTCGGGGCTGCTTTCATAGCTGAGCAACCCTGCTTTGAATTCTCGCCCTATGCAGCATAACTTGAATGATCTTGTAACCCTTAAACCGTGTTGCACACACCCCAGTCTCTGAGCAGCAAGAGACTCCAGGGAGGTTTGTACATACCCAGGGTTCAGTTTCCTTGGAATGAAGGCCAATGCAAACTGTGGTGTCCTTAGAATACATGGTTTTATTTACACATGTATGCATCCTGAGCATAGCATGGAAGGGTCACAGTAACACCCCAAAAGATCTTGCCTCACCACAGCTTGGGGGGGGGTTCCCACACAAGCAAGATGAGCCTCTGTGTCTCCAAGGTGATAGGGCATCCAGCCAGGTGAGATGAGGAAATGCCTTTTGTCCCTTGGGCAACCGGACTAGTTCTTTGGATATATAAATGGAAGTACTTAACTGGCCAGCTCAGGCCATTATTTTACAAAGAAACTAACCCGACCAGTTCAACAGGTTTTCTCTTGTAGTTTCTAAGCTCATATACACAGAATCATGGATTTAGAATGCACCTACAAGTATCATCCAGACTGACCCCCCGCCCCGCCCCCCCGCAATTTATGTTTTGAATACACAAGAGTACTGTTCTAAGTATGGTTAGATGCTTGAGCAGGGAGGCTGGGACATCCCATCACAGAAATGTCCAGTGGCACTATTCAGTTTTTTGGTGCAGTTACTGAAGACAGATTCCATCCCCCCCCCTTTTTTTTTTTTAATAACAGTATTACAAAATTAAGTGGCAGGAAATGGCCTACAATAATATGGTTTTGGATTCTCATCTGTAAAGGAAAGCCAAAGCAAACTATGGTTGGGACTACAAGCTACTCATTAGCTTGCTTGGAGTCTATAATGAAACATGCGGGTTTTGTTTCTCCAAAATTTGGCAGCAAAATGTTAACATCTGCAGAAAATAGGGCAGAGGCACATAGGGCTCAAAAAATCAGCTGAGGCCAAACACACTGGGAATCTGGTAAGTGCTGTTTATTTCAAGACCATATGGGCTTTAGAGGCAAATCCAGAATTCTTAGATGTGAGACAGAGTTCAGCTCTAGAACCTTTTTGCAAACTTAGACCTGGAAAAAAGGGGGAAGAATCTCCCTTTCCTCCTATATCCCAAACTTTATCTTCTCACATACAGTACGTGCTCAAACCATCCCACTTACCAGGGGTGGGCTAAACACAGGGAAGCTTCCTTATACTGAATCAGACCATTGGTCTGTCCAGGTCAATATTGTCCAAACTAGCTTGCAGCAGCTCTCCAGGATTTGCAACCAGGGTCTCTCCCAGCCCTACCTGGAGATGCTCCTGGGACCTTCTGCATGCCAAGCCAGTGTTCTCCAGCAACTGGTGCTCAGAGGTGCACTACCACTGATAATGGAGGTTAACAGGTAATATAGCCATTGTGAGTTGTCACCACTAGTGCCCTTCGCCTCCATGAATTTGTCTCACCCCTTCTTATAGCCGCCCAGGTTGGTGACCATCATCATACCATGTGGTACCAAATTCCACAGTTTGTTTATGTGTCCCTTGTGTTCTACAAAGGGGCACTGTTTGAAAATTCTCTTGCACAGCCTGTCTCTGATCGTATACACCATGCAAAGTGGATAGGCGATCTATTTGTTTTTTAAAGCCACCTTTCCTGACAAAACAGGATTAAGTAGAATCTGAGGGAATCTGAGAGGAGGCAGATTCCACACATAGATTGCTCAGAACCTGAACGGCTGAGCAGCTCAATAAAAACAATTCATTACCAGCTGGTCCCTCAAAGGATGCAGGAATTCAGAACATGTTTGGTATTCCTTTTGGCTCACAGAGGGGGTGACATTCCTTAAATGCATGTTGGCATCTGCTGCCCTCCAGGTTTTCGTTCTTCGAAAGAAGCTTTTTGTCTCTGACACATGCTCCCAATTTGTGTGTATACTTGCCCATATTCCCCCTCTTTAAAGACAGTGTGAGAGTACGGCGAGGGCTGCTGCTGTGTTTGTGTCCTGCTGGTGGCATCTGGGTGGCCACTGTGGAGAATATACTTTGATGGGGATTTGGACTGATCCCATAGCCAGGCTCTGCTGACATTCAAGGCTGCATACCATGGGGTGTAGTTAAGGATTGGAACAGGAACAAAAGGACTTGATTGTTTATTTAGGCTTCTGTGGTAGCCGGGCACTGCCTCTTCTGTTTCTGCCACCTGAGGCAGCTTCTTCAGGCTGCCTCATGGGCTAGGAAATGAGCCAGCAAAATGGCTGCCCAGCTGAAGCTGAGGGAAGGGGTCAATGCCAGAGCACTGCTAACTCGTTCCCTGGTATTTGGCAGCTTGCCATCCACTCCGCTAGCTTGCTAAATTTCAGGGGTTAGGAGCCTCAGGGCCATGTGTTGGGTGTGGCCCTGCAGGCCTCTCTCTCTCCAGTCACCAGGACTCCCTTCCCTGGCCTTGCTCTTTGTTTTCCTTAAGTGCTTCTGCCTGCAGCAATGCACCCAAGAACTGTGCTGGTGCCTTTTGCTTGCCGGGATAAAGCAATGAATGTGGGCGCATAGAAACCTCTGGCTTTAGCGGGACTGGAAGACAGTGTCTCGTATAAAGTTAAGGACACCACCTCCTTTGCTCCATCCCCTTTTAGCACACAGCCCCCATAAGTTGTCCCCTACAGAATCCCAGGAACTATGGCCCTATGCAGTGCTATTTTTTGGGGGGGGGGGTGTTCAAGAGTACTCAGTACTGACACCTTTTCCCCCAAATGTTAACAGTGTGGTGCATACTGTAACAACTTCATGGTGTATACCAGCACCGTTTTCTTTTCTTTTTAAAAAAAATACTGGCCCAATAAGAGGAATAGGGGTGTCCTAAAAACTTTCAGCACCCCAGGATTCTGTGAGGGGAAGCTATGACTGTTAAGTGGTATCATAGTGGTTTAATTGTATAACCAACCTCCCAAGCCAATGGCATTTGAAGGACTGGTGTCTAAATGGCAATTTCATTGCAGAATCTATGGATCAGGGTTAGCATTTCATGCTAATCAAATAGTCAATTCACTGACATGAGGAATATAACTCCACATGTTTATTTGGCATGGGCTTCTTTCTTTTTTGGTAATCACAGCGTGCTACAATTGCTGCCCTAGAAGAACTGTTGGTGGCTTTGAACTGTATGCTCTAACTGCTAGGAGCCAATACTTGGAAAAAGCTACCCAGAACTGGGCTGGCATCCATCTAGCATCCACTTCCAGCATCAAAGAGGTTGGGTGGGTGCGTTGCTTTATATACTTGGGAAAGAGACACCAGAGTACAAAATACAATGTGTGGCACTTTCACTTTTAGAACACATGGAAAGAGGAGCCAGAAAAGGGCTGGGTTCTCGGATCTGGGTTCTCGGGTCTTCTAAACTGAAGCAAGAGCTCATCTTGGCCAGCATCCACCTTCCCCTCCTGGCCAGACAGGTGTCTCTAGGAAGGCAACAAGCAGGGCTTGAATGGAACAACATTCACTTGCCCTTTGTTTCTTGTACCAGTTATCCAGAGATATACTGCACTTGCACATAGAGACTCCATTTTAGTCATCATCGTGACTAGTAGCCATTGCTACATCTTATGATTTTTTCTTTATCCCCTTTTAAAGCTCGGATGGTGACAGCAAATGCCATGCATTGTATGGAAAGGTCACACCCACCCGCCACCCTCTTGCCTGCCCTGAATCTACTGCCAGTCAGTTTCACTGGGTGACCTTGAGACCTACTACTCCCAGAGAGGGAGGGAAGCATCTCTGCTCCTCTGGTGGGGGTGGGGATCCTGATGCCATCCAGCTGCTGTTGGATTGTAATTCCCATCAGCTCCAGGCAGCCTGGACAATGCTCAGATGTTCCCCCATCCTGATCTAACCTAACTTGCATGAACCGTCTGCAGCTATCTCTGTACATGGGTATCCGCACCAAAGGAGCCCAGGAGTGCTGCAAATTCTGTCACATGAGACTGTACCCTCCCTTTGCCTCCTAATAATGCCACTTCTGGGTGCTGAGAATGACTGGACACACCTTCGCCCGAAGCAGAGATGCCCAAAGAGCCACAAGCTTTCATTAAAAAGCAGCTGCTCCAGGCTTAGACATTGAGCAGACCCTCTGCCACTGGACAGAGCCAGCCCAAGACATTTTGCTGCCTGAAGCAAAATACAAGATTGTGTCCCCTGCCCCTTCCACAGGGTGGGTTGACTGATGAATCTTATTGCAGCACGGACAATGGGGTGGGCTCCTCCTCTGGACCTGAAGGTGGCAGCAAGTTAGCTTAGGGGGAGCACATGTGGGAAGCATAGCTGATCTCCAGTGTCCAGGGGATCAGGAAGTAGAGTTTGATGGGGGCCACGGCTGCTCCCCCAGTATCTGCTGCCCAAGGCCATTGCCTCACCCTTCCTAATGGGAGGGCCATCTACTGGAGTGCACATTGGTCTCCCCAGCTTCTTTCTTCCTTTGGAAAGAGAAAGGGATTGTTCCTTCTGTCGTCTGTCTAGTAGTTCCAGGGACGGGAAAAGCAGTGAGACCAGGCTCCTTGCAGGCCTGTGGGAATCCTGGAGCAGCTCCATATTTGGTGATTGCAGAAGAAGGTTTGCCTCACAAATGCATTCCAAAACTGCAGCTGAGACAGACATTTAGGGTGTTCTGCTTTCAGACTGCCACAGGATGCCAACTAGCTTTTAAAGCAGCAGCTTCCCTTTTTTCTGAAAAAGGAATCCAAAATGTGAGCTTTCAAAAGAACCACTTAGGTGTTGCTGTTGTTTACATCCAACCTAGAAAATATAAATGTCTTTCTCTTCTAGCATTTTCCAATTGTCATTGCTTTTCAAAACATGATCATTAAGAGCACCAATAAATTATGCAAAACCGCAGTCATATATCTATTTCCATTAAAAAGCACAAAAAAATCCTCTTTCTTTTTCTTTTTCCCTCCAACTTCCTCTGGGGCCTGGATTGTAAAATTTTCAGACCTCTCAAGTAGCTACATTCCTTACAGCCACCTCACCATATTTTATTGCTGCTTCTGGCGAAGAATTCCTTCCTAGCAAAATCTGGCGTACTGAAGTGAGAGATAGGGAACTGGCTTCTTGATTTGGGATCACGATTGTTTCATTATGAGAGCATTTCATTTGTATGCTACATTTCCACGGTTCAAGCCATGCTCAAGGCGGCTCACAGCATGAAAAATATACTAAGCATAACATAAGAAAAATAGTTATAAACTCTAAATGAAACATCAAAAATATACAACCAAATGAAACAATTTCAACATACATTGTACTAAGATCTAAAATAAAGATATAAATATAAAAAACAGCAACAACCCCCGCCAACAAAAACCCCAAAACAATTCCCCAGCTCTATGGATAGCTCCATGCATTGGTTTGTGTTCCCAGGGAAATGGGAGCGGGTGGCGCTGTGGTCTAAACCACTGAGCCTCTTGGGCTCGCTGATCGGAAGCTCTGCACAACAGGGTGAACTCCTGTTGCTCTGTCCCAGCTTCTGCCAGCCTAGCAGTTGAAAAGCACACCAGTGCAAGTCAATAAATAGGTACCACTATGGCGGGAAGGTAAATGGTGTTTCCATGTGCTTTGGCACTCGTCACAGTGTCTCATTGCACCAGAAGCGATTTAGTCATGCTGGCCACATGACCCGGAAAGCTGTCTGTGGATAAATGCTGGCTCCCTTGGCCTGAAAAGTGAGATGAGTGCCGCAACCCCATAGTTGCCTTTGACTGGACTTAACCTTCCGAGGGTCCTTAACCTAGTGAAATTATATTAACTCACTCAGTCTGGCCAACCAGAAGTCACTTTTCGGAGGCTCGGGAGAATAAAAGCTTCTAGGATACTCCTTGGTACAAAACTCTCCTCATCTCCAACATCTCAGTGACCATAACAAAGCCCTTGTCCCTGTGAGTAGTAGGCAGAAAGCTCACAAGAGACAAGCTCTTCCGATGGCACATAATTCTTCTGTGTCTGTCTGCACAGTGAAGTGAATGGATGATCCAACCATGTCAGCGGCAAAGATGCGGCAGAATAAAACTGCACGCACATGAAAACAAACACACACTTTACAGGCTGCCCCATGTTTACACTGGTGTTACCTTCTGAGGCACCACAAGCGTCAGCGAAATTGTGTATAATTGAAACCCACTGAAGTTGCCTGCAAATGTCCCACTTTGCCCCACCCCCACTCCGGCCCAGCTCCACCCTTTTAGTGGCGTTTCAGTGATGTCTTTATGACATTTCCAGGTCACTTCTGGATTCGGCACGATGCGCGCATACACAGTCACGCACAAATTGAACATGCTTAAACAGGGGGCTGCCTGTACTTGCGAGGAGATTGCAGTCAAAGCAGCAAATTTTGCAGAGGGACTGCAAAGGGAATAAGCTGAAAATTCTGGCAACGTTTCCAACGTTTAACCAGTGGGAGATCCTTTGCAAGAAGCACATAGAGTCCAACAGCATTGGAAGGGTCACAGGTATAGGAACTATACTGAGTTAAGTCGTTGGCAGAGCTAGCACAGTGTTGTCTGCATTGACTGGGTTTCAGACAGCTCTCCTGGAGATTCCCAGCCCTACTAGGAGATGTCATGGGGGAGACTGAGCTCAGGGCAAATGCTCCGCAGCTGAACCACAATGGCCCCTCCTCACGCTTTAAATAGTCCCTTCCTACTAATGACCACAACCCAGTGGAGAAAGCTGTATGAGAGTGCATAGGAACCATGTAAGATTTGGTGTGGTTTTTTGAAGTGTTTTTTTAAGGGACAGGGAAGAGAATTAAGGAGGAGGAGGCAGCGAAGAATTAGAAACAACAGCCACAGTTCAGCCTCCCAAGAGAGGAAGAATAACCCCAGCTATGTGTGTACACAGGATGTAATTCTAAAATTAGAAGCCTGGAAGAAACTGTAAATTCAGTGCAAAAGGCACTTGGCATTCAAAGGGAGCACAATATAATGCTGTGACTTGTGCTTTGCTCAACTGCAGATGGAGGGTTAAGACATTTAAATCTAGTTGCCCTTTGTCAGGATTGGCTAACCTGCGACTCTCAAGAGGTAGCTGGACTCCAGCTCCCATCAGCTCAGCCAGCATGGTCAGTGGTCAGGGATGATGGGAGTTGTAGTCCAACAACATCTAGCAGGCCACCCTTAGAATATAAGAAACTGTCCTTCACTGGATGAGATTGAGGGCCGAATTCCACATGACACCAAGTATATATTTTCATCTTAAGTCGCAGTGTTTTCAAAGCACAGTAATCAAATTCAATTACAGGTTGTAGCCAAACCAAAATGCAAATAACATCAGCTGCGAGAGGGAGAATGAGGCTGATAATCAGCAAGAACAGAGCTGGGGAATTTTCAAACTTTCATCCTCTCCTGCAGTCCTGAAGGAAATCCTCAGTTTGATTCCCTTTCTGCAGCAACAGCCCCGTGATGGAGGAAAATCTCTCTTCGCTCCGCAGCCTCCTCCCACCCCCCTGCAACCACCGCCCCTTCCATAAACCTCAGCTGAGGTTGCAACTCCACATGCATCTGAATACTTTGTTTGCAATGAAGCTTGGCAGGTCCGGCTCTGTTTCCTTGGCACGGGGCAGCCTAAATCTATAAAAGGCAAACTCCAGCCTTTGTTTATGTGCTAATAGATCTTTGGAGCATGCCAGGGTATATTAAAAACGAGCTCCTCATTTTTTATTTTTCCTTGATCATTCACAGGTCACTGGAAAGAACAGCCAGAGACTGAGAGAGAGGCTTTACCTAACCAGACTGCAGCACCGCCTCCACAGAGCAGTGGAGAAATGTTCAGCTGTGAAGCCAGGACTGCCCACATTCCTGAGCTTGCAAGATCACCCCAAAAGCTCAATAACGGTGGTAGAATTTAACATCCTGTGCATTTCCACTGTGTTTGTTTAAAGGAGGGTTCCTACAGTGGTGTGGCAGGGAGTTCGATATTCAAGAGCTGTGCTTCTGTTCACACAGGTGGGGAACCTGTAGCCTTCCAGGGGCGACTGGGTTACCTGTCTCCTCTTTGGTGCTGATCACGCTGGTTGTGAGGGCTGATGGGAGTTGAAGGTCCAACAACATCTGGAGTGTCACAGATGTTTCCCACCCCATCCTCCACTTAGATCCTCTCACACACTTTGGAGTCCCTCATGTAGGGTTGCCATATTCTGTAAAGAAAAGTTGTTCAGCCTTTTGAGGGGGGCAAAGTTGTGGGTAAAAAGAAAACAGTGTTTTTGAGCTATTTTTATGGAAAATTGGCAAAAACTGACACTGCTGATATGGGTTGCCATATGTCCAGAATTTCCCAGGCATTCTCCTGATTGCCACCTGGACACTTCTGCCGACTGCAGTATTCCAGATATGGCCTGGAAATTCCTGCTGTATGGCGACCCTGCCCTCATGAGCCTTGCCCCCTCAGGTATATCACCTTGTCCATTCTACCAGCAGCCTACAGTATATGTTTCTCCTCCCTCACATGTACGAAGTGAGCATCTGAAGTGAGCTTTTGTGGGGGTCAAGTTAGACACCATAGAGCAGCCAGATTTCTCCATGTGACCACTGCTTTCTAATCTTAGAAGGGGCTGTAGCTTCACACTTCTGAGGCTTTCTTACTAGGCCACAGACAATTCTCTCTTCAGATAGTAGAAAGAAGCCAGGCCAAGGCTAGGAGGCTAAAGCCTCAAGTGACAAGGCTGGACGGAGGTTGCAATGAAGGACATTTCAGCTCTGCACCCTTAACCAAAGTAGAAGCAGGAGGTGCCCACTTCACAGGCCTGAGGAGCAGAAGACCCTGGGCTGGTCCATCATGGCTCTCAGAGTGTTGGGGGCCTCCAGACAGCAGTGGCAGCAATGATCCCTGAGGCAATGTGAAGGCCCACACCTCCACTGAGGCAGCCACATTGCATCTCACTGCCAAGGACCAAGGCCCCATTGAGGCAGCCCCCTTGTGTCTGGGATGTTGTCCACCACTGAAAGCAGCAGATTTGTGGGGAGGGAGATGGAGCTGGCCCATAGAGAACAAACCACTGGGAAGTTCTCCTGTGTAATTGTCGTTGAAACAAATGGCCAGCAGAGTAGAGGGTGAATAGAAGGACACAGTGCCATGGAGCAGAGAAGGGGACAGCTTTCCTGGGAAATGGTCTATTGAAGTGGACATGATTGGTGGGGAGTATAGAGGAGAAATTTGATCAGTTCACATCTGAAGGTGAACTTGCCTGATTTGCACTTTCCAAAACAATGTGCAAACCAAAATGCTGCCACCCACAGCGGTTTGTGCTTCTCTCAATTTTTCAGTGCAGTTATCCAGGCAAGTGTTTACAAAAATGCAGATACTAGGGCAAATAACATACAAAAATGCACTATATTGGGGGAAATTGCTTTGCCAAAATGTGTAAATTAGGCAAAACTGCATCCAAAGGATAAATTTACACTAAAATGCTGACGAATTTCCAAGAGGACGTCTTCTTTCTAAAGCAAACTGATGTGGAAATGTGGAGAACTGAGCTTAAGTTTGGAAAAAATAAGAAATTGAGAGAAACTGAACTTGTCAAATGTTCCTCACTCTACTTGGGAGCCCTGACGCTTAGTGTTCCACCTGCCCCAAATTCTGCTCTCCTTCTGCCTCCAGCCAACCTGTGTCAGATGCTCCCCACCAAACCGTTCATCCCCACGTCTTGGCTCCATCTTGATCTGGGGAGCTGCACCCTGGAAGTTTGTCCCTGGAATTCTCACAACAGCTGAAAAGCCAGGATAGGGCAGGGGTGTTCCAACCCTGTCCTTGTCTTGAGATGGGCGCTGGCAAAACATGCCTTTGTTCGCTTATTCCAAAATCCCAACAGAGGGTCCCGATCTCTCTCTCTCTTTCTCTTTTTTCCTCTTTCTCTCGTTTGTTTAGTGAGGCCTGTGCTTCATCACAAGGCACTCTTTGCTTATAAACGCACGTTTGCCATCTGGGCCCCTCCTTGTATTTATACAAGAGCGGTTTTGTGGTAGCCATTTTGATTTGGCTAAAGTAAACTATATACTTTGGAGCTGGCAGCAGTAGCTATGCAGTGAGCAGGAGGCTGCTGCACAGAGCTAGAGAGTCGAACGCATTGCTGGATTCTTGCCCGAGCAAAAGGAGAGGTGGAGGCAGCAGAATGTGGCTGCCACAAAAGGTGGCAGAGTGGGAGACAGGCAGCTGAGACAGGGGCACTGAGCTCTATGGGGCAAGCCCCACTGCAATCAGTGAGTGCCACGCAAGAATGAACAGCTTCCCAGGGCTTTATTCCGTTGGAGCTCCCTGGAACTCAGTTCTGGCCCCTCTCAGATGGGCACCACTGCCATTCTGAGAGAACGAGGAAGGTGTTCGAGAAAAATAGCTCTGCAGCTTCTATTCATTTCAATGGGGCATCCATAGGATTATGTACCACCAGCTTCTTCCAAAGTTCATTAGTGTACGGGGGCACCACCTGGATTTTCCATCTCAGCAAACAAAACCAGAAAGGAAGGCTATGTACATGGTGTGAGCAAAAGTTACTTAAGTAACACAGGCAGTGTCCAGGAAGAAAATAAATCCTGACAACACTTTATGGAGGAAAATGATAAAAAATATTATATAATCTGAGGAGAAAAGGGCAAAGAGGTGTTGTCATTCTTAGTTCAGGCCTTTTACATAGCAGGATGTGATTCAAACAAACACACAAAGGAATTACTCTGCTTGGTTGCTAAGTAGCACTCCACATATCCCCCTCTTGGCTAGTTGACTTTAACGCCAACAGAAATAACTGAATGATCTCTGCTGTTGCACTTCCAACACATGGAACTGCATTTTCCCATACAGTGGTACCTCAGGTTACAAACGCTTTGGGTTACAAACGCTTCAGGTTACAGACTCCGCTAACCCAGAAGTAGTACCTTGGGTTAAGAACTTTACTTAGGATGAGAACAGAAATCACGCAGCGGTGCAGCAGCAGCAGGAGGCCCCATTAGCTAAAGTGGTGCTTCAGGTTAAGAACAGTTTCAGGTTAAGAACGAACCTCCAGAACGAACTAAGTTCTTAACCCGAGGTACCACTGCCTCTCCCTTCCTTTCATGTTGCCACTGCTGTTCACATCTAGATTGCAAGCACCTTGGAGCAAGGATTCCACCTTTTTTGCTTCTTTATTTTGTTTATGGTACTCTGAAACACCAGGTATGCTACCTTGAGAAGTAGCAAAGCTCAGAGTGCAGAGATGGGGCTTAGCATTCTGAAAACCCCAGATTTATTCCCTGGTTCCATTGCTCTCTGCCCTAGGAAGCAGAGTTCAGTTGTGAGCCCTGGTGAATCCTGATTTCAAACTGCACTCATGCTGGATAGCATCTATTTCTTATTCCACCAATAAGGAAGCAGCCCCAATGGAAGCAGGTGAAGGATTCTTGCCTCATCCCACTAGAGGGCGGTGTTTGGTGCAGTAATGAGCCATGATTACTCTTATGATTTTGTAAGGATGCTTTGCATTAATATGAATATGATTTGTATTAATATGAATTAATACTCTGTTTCTGCCTGGCCTCCTGAAACTCTGGCCTCCCAGCTTTTAGTCCAACACTCTGCTACATACCCCAGCTCCCTTCCGGTCTAGCAATACACATATCTGCTCCATTGATGACTTTAATCTTCTCAAAGCCTCTTAAATATGTATCTTTTGCAAGGTGCCCTCAGCCTAACTGTTCCCCACTGGTGAGTTGTTAAGGCAGCCTTCACCAACCTGGTGCCCTCTGGCTGTTTTGGGACTCTCATCAGCCCCAGCATCATACAGCTGTGCTGGCTGGGAATGATGAGGTTTTTCTGAATTTTGCAGTGTGATTTGTAGCTTTTGCCTTGGGCAACATGGCACAGCAGTCAGCCAGGGTGAGCTTCTTCTAAGGCCGCCCCTCGTGAGTTTGGCAGCACTCCTGTGTTTTGGGGAGAGATGGCTGTCATTTTTAGGGCAGGTGCTAGAAGGAACCCTTTCCCTTCTCCTAGAAGGAGCTGACAGCAGATGAATTATCTTTGTGCATGAGGATTAGCAGTGCAATCATATGCATGATTACTCGGAAGCAAGTCTTTCCATCTTCAATAGGGCTACTTGCATCTGGAGGCACCATGCTGTGAAAAGGCTGCTGTTTCACACCCAGTAGTTGCTGAGATACCTTTTGGATTCCTAGTAACAGATCCTAGAATAGTTTTCTCTGTAGACCTTTAACCAAAAGGACCACTGCCTTGTTTCTTTGTACTTTGTTAATCAGCAAAAGGCAGGCAGCTGCAGAGTAAAAGCATGCAGAAGGTTTAGAGGTGAACAGAGATGTCAATAATCCACAGGTGCGGTGGTGGTAGTTTTGTTGTTTTATTACATTTCTTAATTTCTTAATTTAATTCATTTCTTAATTTCTTCTTTTATAAAATTTCTCAAAAATGACCGAAGGCAACGTACAGAAAAATAAAACAAATGTACTGTAAAACATAGGGTTTACCACAGAGCCTAGGACTTGCCGATCAGAAGGTTGGTGGTTCAAATCCCCGGTCCCTGCTCCTGCCAACCTAGCAGTTCGAAAGCACGTCAAAGTGCAAGTAGATAAATAAGTACCACTCTGGCGGGAAGGTAAATGGCGTTTCCGTGCGCTGCTCTGGTTCGCCAGAAGTGGCTTAGTCATGCTGGCCACATGACCCAGAAGCTGTACGCTGGCTCCCTCGGCCAATAAAGCGAGATGAGCGCCGCAACCCGAGTCGTCGGTGACTGGACCTAATGGTCAGGGGTCTCTTTACCTTTACCTTTTACTGTAAAACATACAGGGTTTGAAACCAAACAATAAAACAATGAATCCCTGCATGGATCTACATTGGTATTTCAAACATTATTTGAATGATATTAGATATATTGTTCTAAAACATCACCTTACCTTTAACATGCAGTTTCCCTATTGCCAGTGGCTCATTGCTCTGCAGCACCCTTTGGTGCCACATTTTAATAACACATTATTAACGTTATAAACCACAAGTGTAGACCTGCCCCCTGTCATATAAAACAGATGTGGCCCATAAAATCAAACTGGCAGAGTATACAATTAACCAAAAGCAAATAAAAATTAATGGAAGGAAAAGAATCCCCCCTTATCCGATCAAATGCAAGTTTTAAATTAAACTTGTACCTAAAAGAGAGAAACAGCAAGTAGTGATCATTGGTAAAAGAGCTAGAGTATTGCACACCTGTCCATAATAATGTCTGTGAAAAACTGAAGGATAAGGTTCAATATTCCCCAACTCTTAGAATGATTTAACTCGCTGGATCATGTTCAGAGGCTTAAACTGGTACAAAAGCTATATAAACCCATCATCTGGCCTCCTGGGGCACGGGGTGGAGGGTTAGGGGGGATAGTTTCACAGCTCATCACAAGATGCCACTCTCCAAAGAAATACAGCTGAGCTTTTGTTTCTGAGCTCTCCACCCTGATGTTATGCTAAACACATCAGTGTTTGCTTTGAGCTCCAAGCTGCTTCTTGATTTTGGCAACTTCCGTCAGGTGGGTGTCAAATTTTCACACTCTAAATGCCATCTGGCTGAAATTTGCCTAGTCTGTCTGCTGCACTCTTCAGCTCAGCTCATATGACGAAAAGCCACTTTCATGATTCATAAAAATATAAACATCAAATTGAAATACCTTCCCAGTGTGACCACCTTCTTCCTAGATCCACTTTCAGTTAACTCCCATTGGAAACCTATTTTGGATGGAACCCTCACTCTCTGGATTCACATTTCAGAGCTCACTGGCTTGGCCCAGACAATAACTTCTGACGCCAGTTGAACTTTCATGTGCCAGAAGTCCAGTCAATGGGTGTTTGAGAGAAACCCGCTTGAATTATGCTTGCAATGACTTTGTTGCAAGTTGGTAAACAGCAGTCAAATGTTCCAGGAGTATCATCTGCAGCGCTGATGGTCTGCAATTCATACATATGCCCCTTTGCAAACAGTGGGGGGGGGGGTTGGGGGGTGCATTCAGATGCTTCCAGAAGGGTGTTTATTGTGGTATTAGTGCTCCTCATCATGCATTCCAGTTTTTCACAGTGTCCACATACTGTTGTTGGCATCAAAATACCAGCCTGTATCTCTGTCTCCCTCCCTCACGCCCCCTCACAATTTAATCAGGATTTACTCTTTTAGAGGAAATCTGATGTTAAAAGAAAAATGCAGTGACCTGTTCGCAAGATATGAATGCACTGTTTGCAAGATATGCCCACACATTTCTTTCCTTGAGTGTTGTGTATATTGTGTGGTTCCTATGTTTGAAAGAAGAATCTTAGTGTTAAGTTGTGGGTGAACATATCAGACGACACAGCGATTCTTCAAACAGCTCTTGTTTATTCAGAGGCCAGAACAGAACTGAACTGAACTGAAGAGCTCAGTCAGCCTGCTTATATAGAGCTCCAGAACAACGTAACTGTAGCAACTTTCTAAAACTATCCAATCACTGATCATCACTTTCGATCCTTCATTTGCATACAAACTATCCAATCACTGAACGTCACTTTCGATCCTTCATTTGCATAACTATCTACAGTATCTCCCTGCTGGCCCAGGGTGAGAACTTCAGTACATAACACTTAGAGCTTCACATTTTACCCTGTTCTTGATCACTGTGTGCACAAGGAGAGCCAGGTAGATATTTATGGTCAATGTTGGAATGAACCATCATTTGGCAAAAAAAGAGGCAATTGTGCATACTGAGAGCCAGTGTGGTACAGTGGTCAGAGTGTTGGACTAAGACTAGAGAGACCCAGGTTCTGCCATGAATCTCAGTGGAGAGTGTTAAGCTGGTGCATGGGTAGGCAAACTAAGGCCCAGGGGCAGGATCCGGCCCAATCACCTTCTAAATCAGGCCCACAGACGGTCCGGGAATCAATGTGTTTTTACATGAGTAGAATGTGCCCTTTTATTTAAGATGCATCTCTGGGTTATTTGTGGGGCATAGGAATTCGTTCATTCCCCCCCCCAAAAAAATATAGTCTGGCACCCCACAAGGTCTGAGGGACAGTGGACCGGCCCACAACTGAAAAAGTTTGCTGACCCCTGCTCAGTCTGTCCTCCTTCACAGGGTGGTTGCATTGATAAAATGGGGAGGAAGAGAACCATGAACACTGCCTTTTGCTCCTTGCATAAAAGGTGAGATATAAATACAGCAAACCAAGTAAGTATTAATAGAAATATAGAACGTAAAATAAAATCCATTTTACTCTGGATACATAGACATATATACCTCATGTATCTGATGGACTGTAGTCATTCCTTCCTTCCTTCCTTTATTAAACAGCATACAAATCATTTTTCATTTTAAAATAACGAAACAGTCCACATTCCAAATACATCAAAATAATAAACTTATAAAATACATATGTCAGGGCTACCCTAGGTCCCAGCTCACAAAGGACCAACGCTGCTTCGTTGTTAAGTATAAAAGCCTTTATTGAAGTTCAGTTTCACTTCCAGAGCCGCAGCGCGCAGCCCCACGTCTAAAGTGTCAGACCACTGATGCTCCGTCTGAGTCTCCTCCCCCTTGACACCAATTTAAGAGTCTAGCCTTGCTCCACCTTCTCCGCTGCTCCTTCCTCCTCTGGGTCCGCCTGCCCGCCGGGGTTCCGCCCTTTCTAGCCTCTTCTCCCGCTGATTCCCCTGAGCCTTCTCCCTCCCTCCGGCGGGCTTTAGGAGCTGGTTCCCCATCCGGGTCTCCTGCTGTTCCGCGCGCCTGCACATTTGAACTTGGCGCGCGCGCCCAGCCAGCAACTTTCCTCCTGACCGTTCCACTGCTGCTGTCACTGCTTCCCCCATCGGGGGGGCTAGCTGCAACTGACCTCCCCTCCGTTGGAGGCGTGGTCAGCCCTGACTCCCTCTCTGGAGGAGACACTGCTCCTGACACATGTGACTCCTCCCCCCCACTACGCTCTGGTGGGGAAACTGGTCCTGATCCTCCACTGCTGCTTTGGGGTTCCCCTCTGGCTCCTTGTTTCTGGTGCGTCCCCCCTGGGACCCCCCTTGCCCTGACCATCGGCGCCCCCTTCTGGGAATCTTCTGATTCGCTGGAGAAGCTCATGGAATCTCTCGGGCCACTGTCATACTCCCCTACGCTGCCCTCGGATTCTTCCCCTTCGCTCTCCCAATCCTCTCTCCCCAGTGCTCCTGCTCCTGATTCCCTGACATCCATCCCCCCCTCGAAGCCCCCCCTTCCCCCCTCCCCCTCTTCGGGTGTGGGTTCCGGGTGCTCCAGTCCAGTGGGTGTGAGTGCGGGATACCATTCTTCCCCCCTGGTGTGTAGCCGGTCCACTGGATCCGGCCCAACCGCAACGGGCTCGTCGACGTCGATTTCCTCTGCTTCCATCTCTCTGCTGATGTGCTCGAATCCAGGATCCTCCCCCAACACGTCCATGTCCTCCCCTCCCCCGGGTACCTCTGGTGAGACAGCTTGCAAAGGTCCCCGCAGCAGCTCCCTGCGCCACCCCACCTCCGGTTGAGTGTCCCACCAATAGGAGCGGTCTGTGGCAAACCCCGAGAGAGACCCCTCCGAGGAGCTAGTGTCTGGCGTCGTCTCTTCAGCTGATGAAAAACCCTGGAACGTACTGGCTGACAGTGTGGGCGTGAAGAGCCAGTCGTCGAAATACTCTGCCGGCATAGGTCTGTGTGGGAAGAGTGCATGGAACTCGTCTTTAAGATAGTGCTCCTCCACGGCATAGCACGGTACCCACCTGTTGGCACTGGCTGGGGTACCTTCCCTGGCGAGGAGGTATTCCACCCCCTCTTCCCCCCACCTCGAGTCCAAAATCTCCGTGACCTCGTTGAGTGGCGTCGCCCTCCGTGACCCCTCCCTCTTCGGAGATTCACTAAGTGTGTCTGGCGCGTTCCCTGTCGCCTGAAACCTGTGGGGTTCCCTGTAGGGTGTGAGCACTGACCTATGAAAGACTGGGTGCATTCTGGAGCCCTCCGGGAGTGTCAACCGGAAGGCCACTGGATTGATTTGCGCCGCGACCTGGTAAGGTCCCAGCTGCTTGTGCTTGAGCTTCCTCTTAGCTAGCGTCCTGGCCGGCACTGCCTGGGCTGCTAACCAGACCCAGTCCCCCACCTGGATGTCCTCCCCGACCCTCCTGTGCTTGTCTGCCTGCATTTTGTAGGCGTGTTTCGCCAGTTCCAATTGCCTGCGGAGTTGCTCGTGGACCTCCTGTAACTCTGCTGCTAAGTGCTCTGCTCCCCTTGGCTCCCCCTCCCCCTTCGTCTCTAACCCTGGGAAAGTTCTGGGATGCCGCCCATTATTGGCGAAGAACGGTGTCACTCCCGTAGACCCGTGCTTCGTGTTGTTGTAGGCAAACTCGGCCAGCGGTAGGTAGTCCACCCAGGTCGAGGGTTGTTGATTGGCGTAGCATCGCAGGTACTGCTGCATGATGGCGTTGACCCTCTCCGCTTGTCCGTTGGTCTGCGGGTGTCGTGCCGACGCTAAGTTGATCTTGACGTTCAGGATGCCCAGCAGCTTCTGCCAGAAGCTCGAGACGAATTGGCGACCCCGGTCGGACAGGATGGACCGCGGCAAGCCGTGAGCTTTGAACACGTGGTCTATGAACAGCTTGGCGGTCTGTTCCGCTGTGGCCACCTTCGCGCACGGAATAAAGTGTGCCATCTTGGTGAACATGTCTACGACCACGAGCACCGCTGTTTTGCCTCGCGAGCTGGGCAGATCTGTGACAAAGTCCAGGGCCACTCTCTCCCACGGTTCGAGCGGCGTCTGTAGGGGTTCTAGTAGACCCGCTGGCTTCCTGTGTACTGGCTTGGCCCTTTGGCAGGTGTCACACCTGGAGACGTAATCCGCGACTTCTCCCCTCACCTTGGGCCACCAAAAGTCTCTGGTTACTAATTCCGCCGTTTTGTCCTTGCCGAAGTGCCCAGCGCTGGGCGCGTCGTGTAGCTGCTGCAAGACTTTCGCGCGGAGGTCGTCTCCGGGCACGTAGAGAGCCCCTTTGCGGATGAGCAGTCCGTCTCGTATCTGGAACTCGTCGTCCTTCGCTGTGCCTCTTCGCACCTCCTCCATCTTGGATTGTGCGAACGAATCCGTCTGCAGCGCTCGACGCACCGCGTCCAGGTCCACGGCAGCTGAAGCGCACGCCCACGCTTTCGGTGCGAAAATGTGCTTGGCCGCCACCGGCGCCGCTTCCTCGAGATACTGCGGCTTCCTGGATAGTGCATCCGCCATGACGTTGTTGTCTCCCGGGATGTATTCTATCCGGAAATCGAAATCCGCAAAGAACTCCGCCCAGCGGATGTGTCTCTGGTTCAGGAACCGCGCCGTGCGCCAGTACTCCAGGTTCTTATGGTCCGTGCGGACTTGCACTGTGTGTCTGGCTCCAACGAGGAAGTGCCGCCACGCCCTGAAAGCTGCATGAATGGCCAGCAACTCCCTGTCCCAGATGGTGTAGTTCTGTTCCGCCTTGCTGAGTTTCCTGGAGTAGAATGCGCACGGCCTCCATTCCCCTTGCGGATCTTGCTGCAACAGGACGGCCCCCACTGCTCTGTCTGAGGCGTCCGTCTCAACCCTCATTGGTCTGCTGGGGTTTACATGTAGCAGCTGTTCTTCGGACGCGAAGAGACGCTTGAGTCTCCGAAAGGACTGCTCCGCCTGGTCCGTCCAGGTGAACTTCTTCTTCTTGGAGCTGAGGGTGTCCGTGATGGCCGCCGTCTCCTTCGCGAACCCTTTGATGAACTTGCGATAAAAGTTGGCGAAGCCGACGAACCTCTGGACCTCCTTCCGATTGCGCGGGCTCTTCCAGTCCAACACCGCGCGGACCTTGGCGCTGTCCATGGCGAGTCCCTTGTCGGACAGCTTGTAGCCCAGAAAATCCACCTCCGTCATGTCGAACTGGCACTTCTCTAATTTGGCGTAAAGTCTGTGCTCCCGTAGCCTCTGCAGGACCTCCTTGACGTCCCTCTCGTGAGCCTCCTGCGATTCCGAGAAGATCAGGATATCGTCCAGGAAGCAGACGCACTTCTTGTAGAGGAGTCCCGCTAACACGTGATGCATGAAAGCTTGGAAGGTATGGGAGCCATTTTGCAGACCAAAAGGCATTACGCGATATTCATAGGTGCCTAAAGGTGTAAACATGGCTGTCTTCCACTCATCGCCCTCCCGCATGCGTATAAGGTTGTACGCCCCTCGTAGATCCAACTTGGTGAAGATCCGTCCCTTCCTCACCGTCGCGAGCAGGTCGTCGATCTTGGGCATGGGGAATGCTGCGGGCTTTGTTTTGGAATTTATGGTCCTAAAATCAACTATGAGTCTCCGTTGGGGCGTGTCCTTCTTCTTCACGAAAAACACGGGACTGCCCCCCACTGCTTTAGATTCTTGGATGAACCCCCGCTTCAAGTTGTGATCTATGAACTCCCTGAGTTCTTGCAGTTCATCTTCAGACATGGAATACAGTTTCCCAGTCGGCAGCGTCGCTCCCGGCAGTAGGTCAATCTTGCAGTCGTAAGGCCTGTGGGGAGGCAGCTTATCCGCTTCCCTCTCGCAGAAGACCTCCAAAAACTCCTTGTACTTGTTGGGTACCGCTTGCACCATGCCTAGGTGTAGCTGCGGTTCATCCTCTTGCCCCTCCTCCTCCTGGCGGGTCTGGATGCAGTGTTCTGCGCAGTAGGAGGAACAGAAGGTCAACTGCCGCTGGTACCATGCCAATGCCGGGCTGTGCCTATCCAGCCAACTCATACCCAACACTATGGGCGTGTCCGACAGGTGGGTGACGTTGAAGCTGATGACTTCGCGGTGGTTTCCAATTTGCATCACCATCGGTGGTGTTTGCTGTACCACCTCTCCTCCCAGTAGCTTCCTGCCATCGACCGTGACGACGTTTAGGGGCATCGTGGCTGGCATGAGTGCTATGCGATGTTGCTTGATAAAGTCCACTCCAATAAAGTCTGCGTTGCTCCCAGAGTCAATGGTTATTGGTACTTGCATGGTGTGCCCATTGGGCAACTGGAGCGATGCGGTGAGTTGCACCACTGGTTTGGGTGGGAGGGGGTCTGTGGGCTGTAAAATCTCTGGGGACTGCTTCACTGACTTGCCTGGTTGGGCCCCAGTGGCTCTGTTTCCAACCAGGCTTCTTCTTCCCCCTGCAGCTGTTTCAGCTGCTCACCTGTTCCCTTTACTGTTGCTGAGGCTGCAGTGTGCTTCTGGAGCCTCTGGGGACACTCTTTGGCCATGTGCTGTGCACTGTCGCAGATGTAACACTTCCTGGTCCCTCTAGGAGCCTTCCCCTTGACTGCTCCCGGTGTTTGGGCTCTGCTGGCAGTCTGAGCCCTTGCACCACCAATCTCCATCGGCTCTTCTCCCCTTCCCAAAGGAGGCATGGACAGCGCCCGCCCCGCCTCTCTGGGAAAGAAAGGGGTTGTCCTGGCTGGGGTGCTTCCCTTACGTCCTTCCAGGCGCACACCAATTGCCAACGCTCTTTGGGCAACTTCTTGGGTATTTTGGGGTCTTTCTCCTCTTGCCAGTTCATCTTTCACCTCTCCACTTAGCCCCTCCCAGAACAGGTCTCTGACAGCAATGGAGTCCTTCTCCCAGCCCAGCACGTTCAGTAAGGCAAAAAAGCGCGAGTGATACTGCCTCACCGTCGCTTTCCCTTGCTGTAGTCCATGCATTTCCCTCCGAGCAATATCTACATCTACCGTAGATTTAAAGCAAGCGTCCATAGCTTTGATAAATGCATCGGAATCTTTGAGGGCAGGGTCTTTTTCGCGCCACAAATTCCGCAGCCACGCTTTTGCTTCCCCATGCAAATGAGTGATTATGAAGCCCACCTTCTCTTCCTCATCTCTAAAGTCTTTCCGAAGCAAATTGAGCGCGTAAACCACGTCAGCTCTGAAGTTAGGGTATTGCTGCAGGTTCCCATCAAAGTGCGCCACCAGGCTGCCCCCCCTCTTCCCGAGGCCAACTCCCTCCGGTTTGGGTCCTGGCAGCCCCTCTTTCCCCCAACGGTCCCACCTGGCTTGCAGATCCCGGCAGAGCGCTACTGCTTCTTCTTCTCTTTTCCTGGATGCTGCTACTTCCGCGTAAAGCGTCGTGACTGCTTCTTGCAGTTCTTTCACCTGGCTCTCTGTAGTCATCTTTGCCTATCTTCGTGAGCTCGCAAAACACCAAGTCTTGCCCCTCGCTGCACCAACTCACGCTGCGAGGTTTTTATGTGAGACGGAGCATACTGTCAGGGCTACCCTAGGTCCCAGCTCACAAAGGACCAACGCTGCTTCGTTGTTAAGTATAAAAGCCTTTATTGAAGTTCAGTTTCACTTCCAGAGCCGCAGCGCGCAGCCCCACGTCTAAAGTGTCAGACCACTGATGCTCCGTCTGAGTCTCCTCCCCCTTGACACCAATTTAAGAGTCTAGCCTTGCTCCACCTTCTCCGCTGCTCCTTCCTCCTCTGGGTCCGCCTGCCCGCCGGGGTTCCGCCCTTTCTAGCCTCTTCTCCCGCTGATTCCCCTGAGCCTTCTCCCTCCCTCCGGCGGGCTTTAGGAGCTGGTTCCCCATCCGGGTCTCCTGCTGTTCCGCGCGCCTGCACATTTGAACTTGGCGCGCGCGCCCAGCCAGCAACTTTCCTCCTGACCGTTCCACTGCTGCTGTCACTGCTTCCCCCATCGGGGGGGCTAGCTGCAACTGACCTCCCCTCCGTTGGAGGCGTGGTCAGCCCTGACTCCCTCTCTGGAGGAGACACTGCTCCTGACACATGTGACTCCTCCCCCCCACTACGCTCTGGTGGGGAAACTGGTCCTGATCCTCCACTGCTGCTTTGGGGTTCCCCTCTGGCTCCTTGTTTCTGGTGCGTCCCCCCTGGGACCCCCCTTGCCCTGACCATCGGCGCCCCCTTCTGGGAATCTTCTGATTCGCTGGAGAAGCTCATGGAATCTCTCGGGCCACTGTCATACTCCCCTACGCTGCCCTCGGATTCTTCCCCTTCGCTCTCCCAATCCTCTCTCCCCAGTGCTCCTGCTCCTGATTCCCTGACAACATACTTCCAACTCAACAGTTCTATGATACATGCATCTATAAACACAATGACTATCCCATAGTAAATGCAGTTGTCTTTTAAGGTGCCACAATACTCTTTGTTAGCAAGAGGCTAACATAGTTACCCGTCTGGGGGGAAATAGGTTACTGATATATTGTTGAGACAGAAGTCCTTTTCTTCTGGGATGTATCTAACGCATGTTGCTTCACAGCTACTCCTAAAAACAACCTGCTTGGTTTCTGGTGCAGCTGGGAGCCATGTGCTTTTGCAAGTGTTTTCTTGATTGCCCGTGGATGAAAGAATTTTGATGGCTCCATCATCTGCCTATTGACTGTCGAATCCAGCCTTCCTCAATCTGATACCCTTGTTCTGGACTACAACTCATATCAGTCCCAGCATTGCACAGCCATGCTGACTGGGACTGATGGGAACTGTAGTCCAGAACACCTGGAGGGCACCAGACTTGGAGGTCTCTAATGAATTGCACTTAAGTCAAACCTCTTTTTGAGAAAATGAAGGCTGCAACCATAGCTCAATTTACCTGGGGAAGAATGGCAGATGAAGGTTATAGATTATATGGGACTGGCAGAAATGACCGGCAGAATCCGAGACCAGGGAAAAGAGACGGCGGAAGAAGATTGGAAGAAATTTAAGGACTATCTTAGGAAACATTGTAAAATTATTGAAGGGTAGAACGATGTTGATTCAGAAATTAAGTGGTTATAAGCTGTAATGATTATGTGATCAAGAAAAGAAAGGTTAAAAATTATATAGAAATTAGGGGAAGGATTTGCTGAATTGAATTAATTAGAGATTGGAATACAGAAAGGGGAGGTATGAGGAGGTCCGGAAAGTAAGTTTTATGTATAAAAGGGATTGAAATTATACTTGTTGTTGTATGTGTTCTGTATGTATTTTTACTGTTTCTGTTTTTTGTTTTTTCTATTTTATATAAACTTTTAAAACTTTAATAAATATCTTATAAAAAAAAAACAATTTACCTGGGAATAAGCCCCAGTGAATTAAATTCAACATATTTCCAAGTACACAGGATTACGCTTGTGGTGTAATTATTTCTTAAACAGCTGCTGCTTATTGTAGGAAAGTAAAGTTATTTCCCCCTTTCCCTTCCGTAGGACAGTAGCATAGGCAAAGGTAAACGGACCCCTGACCATTAGGTCCAGTCGTGGCCAACTCTGGGGTTGCGGCACTCATCTCGCTTTATTGGCCGAGGGAGCTGGCGTACAGCTCCTGGGTCATGTGGCCAGCATGACGAAGCCGCTTCTGGCGAACCAGAGCAGCGCATGGAAACGCCATTTACCTTCCCGCCAGAGCGGTACCTATTTATCTACTTGTACTTTGACGTGCTTTCGAACTGTTGGGTTGGCAGGAGCAGGGACCAAGCAAAGGGAGCTCACCCCGTCGTGGGGATTCAAACCACTGACCTTCTGATCGGCAAGCCCTAGGCTCTGTGGTTTAACTCACAGCACGTCCCTAGGACAGTAGCATACCTGAATCTAAACAGCCTCAAAAATACTGTGCCCTTTACCTGCAGTGTCAGCCATTAAAATTGGCCGTCTCTATTCATTCACCTTAAGCTGAAGAAAGCTCCCAGTTGAACCTTTACCTCACAGCCCGAACTTACTAGAGAATTCCTTGTCTCTGAGCCTCAGTCTTCCACCTACAATACAAATTATTATTCATTTATGCAACATGAATTATTCATTAATTTCTAAAACTATGTGCCACCTCTCAGCTCTAAAAATAGTCCTGCCGTAGCAGAATGCTGTCCACCTCCTGCCCTCCAGCTGTTTGGGATTTGACCTCCCATCAGCTCCAGACAGAATGGCTGATGGTCAGGGTTGGAGGACACATCAAGGAAGGCTGCCTTAAAGGGCTGTTGAAAGAATGGTTAAGTGGGACATGCATGAAATATTTGCTATATTCTGTATTCTAGGGGCTGCAACACTGAGTTTATCACTTAGATAATGCAATGTAAAAAATTTCATTGACTAAAAAGATGCTCCCGATTTAAACTACTTCTTAAAAATTCCAAGTGGCAACTGTGATCCCTAATATGGACTCATCTTGTTCTTCTCTTTAAAGTATGTTTTCTCATATGCAAATGCATCTAGATTTAATGGATGGACTGGTTGAAATCTCTGCTGTGAGTTAACTCAGATTTATTTAATTTGGGTGCGGTGCTACTAATATAGCAAGCAGTTTCTGTCCACCTGCCCTGGCTTTCCAAGACCACTGACAGAGATCAGCCAATGCTGGAAAAGACCAAAGTCCTATTTGGACCCACAAGGAGCAGAGCAGAAGGACAACAGCGCCCCCGCTCTTGTTCCCCAGCAACTTGTATTCAGGGGCCTACGTGGCATGGTGCTCAACAGGTGAAGCTTGGGAGGCCCTCTTCATCTTTGGCCCCAGGGTTGCAGCTGCCAGCCCGGCACCGTCACATGACCAGAAGCATTCAAGACTTGTTCCCTAAGATGTGCCTCTGCTTTCCCCCTTCCCACACTACGTCTACCCTTCTGCTTGCTGTACTTGAGCTTCTCTTTGAGGAAGAACTATTTCTGCGTCAGCTCCAAGTGCCTTTCTAAACTGGGGCTTGGCTCCTTACAGATGCTTTTATTTTGGGCAGTGCTTGAAACCGTATCCCTGAGGAACTATCAGCCAGTGTGAACACACTGGTGTTCCCAGCTTAACAACACTGGTGAGCCATTCTGTTGGTTCTGGGTGCTTTTGAACCTAACTCCGGTGGAAGGTGGAAAAAGAAGAAGATGCCCCAGAAAGAACCCCTGTGTGGGCTGGTCTACTGGACTTGGGGGCATTGAGCTAAAATGGCACATCCATGATGCTTGCATAGCCATGGGACACCAAACATGACATCTAATTTTTGTGGGATCACAGGAAGACTTTTAAAAAAAACTCAAATACAAAGTGGGTTTCTAAGTGACAATAATAGAATCATAGAATCTTAGAAGGGATCCTGGTGATTATCTAGTCCAACCCCCTGCAATGCAGGACTGTCAGTTAAAGCATCCATGGCAGACGGCCATCCAACTGCTGCTTTAAAACCTCCTTAGGAAGCATAGGAGCCAACTCCAAGGGGCTGTGGGGGCTTCAACCCCCGCAATAAAATATTTGAGGGGACTGGGGGCCCCTAAAGTTGACGGGCATTCAAATGGTGTGTGTGCACTGTGTCATGTGATTGATTATGCAGGACGGGGCTTACCTGGGCCCCCACAATATTTTATTCAAGTTGGCACCCCTGTTAGGAAGTCTGTTCCAATGTCAAACAGCTCTTACTGTCAGAAAGTTCTTCCTGATCTTTAGTCTAAACCTCCTTTCTTGTTACTTGAAGCCATCAGGTCCTACCCTTCAGAGCAAGAGAAAATAAGCTTGCTCCATCTTCCATGTGGCAGCCCTTGAGATATTTGAAGATGGCTTTCATATCTCCTCTCAGTCTCCTTTTATCCAGGCAAAACATACCCAACTCCCTCAACCATTCCTCATATGGCATGGTTTCCAGACCCTTGATTATTTTGGTTGCCTTCTTCTGCACACATTCCAGTTTATCAATATCCTTCTTAAATTGTGGTGCCCAGAACTGGACATAGTAGTCTAGATGTGGTCTGACCAAGGCAGAATACTATGACCTTTTATCAGAACACTATACTTCTCTTGATGCAGCTAAGAATAGTATTAGCTTTTTTTGTTGCTGTATCACACTGTGAACGCATATTAAGCTTGTGGTCTACTAAGGATAGATCCTTTGCACAAATAATACTGGCAAGCCAGGTGTCCTCCATGTTATATTTTTGCAGCTAGTTATTCCTGCCTAAGTGCAGAGCCTTACATTTGATGAAGGGCTGTGTGTGTGTGTGTGTGTGTGTGTGTGTGTGTGTGTGTGTAATTCATTTTTGTTAGCTTTGATTCAGTTCTCCAATCTGTTAAGGTCATTTTGAATTGTGATTTTGTCTTCTGCAGCATTCGCGACCCCTCCCAGTTTGTTGTCATTGGCAAATTTGATGAGCATCCATTCAGTTCTTTCACCCAAGTCATTTATAAAGACTTGAACAACAATGGGCCCAGGACAGAACCCTGCAGCACCCCACTGGTCACCATTCTGCAGGATGATGAGTCAGTACAGGTTCAGTCAGTCAACCAACTGCAAATCTACCTAACAGTAACCTCTTTCAGTCCACATTTTACCAGCTTAGGTTATTTTACCAGAATATCATGGGGTACTTTATCAAAAGCCTTACTCAAATCAAGATGCACTATGTCCACAGCATTCCCCTGATCCACCGAACTTATAACTCTATCAAAAAAGGAAATGAGATTTGTTTGGCATGACTTATTTTTGAGAAACCTATGTTGGTTCTTAGTAATCACAGCATCCTTTTCTAAATGCTCATAGACGGTTGAATATCTGTTCTAGGACCTTTTTTGTTCTATGAATCTGGGAGTGTTGTTGCTGCTGAGCTCCTGTTCATTTCAATAGGGCTTGTGCAGAAGAACCTCCCAGTGGATTAGGCCCCATCAGTCAAAGGTGTCTTTGCCTGCCCCCCCCCTCATTCAGTTGCTCCTTCTGGTGCCCCAGCAACACCTACAACCTAATGCAGCTCCTTTGCCTTGCCATGTCACCATAATTTCATCACATTATTTCGAAGTATTCTTAGTGTGCTGTTTGTCTACCAAAAGATCATCAGAGTGGATTGCGAGAATTTAAGACAAACAACACAGTACTGTATATTATAATTATGAAACATTTAAAATGTCCAGTAAAACAGAATCAGGGCAGTCAAACAATTAAAAATAGTTCAATGAGAGGAACCAAAGGCCCTTTGAAATAGAAATATCTTCACAACATCAAGCATGAATGCAGCACTTAGCCCAAAAATGTTTTGCCATCCTTGGTTTATTTGGGAGACAGTGGTTCTCAGGGACCCAACCTGGATCCAGACTGTTTAGGGCTTCGAGGTTGGCATCAGTCCTTTGAATTCAGCTCAGAATCAGATCAGTTGTCATTGAAGAGCACTTAATGCAGGTGTAACATGATCCAACCTGATAGTTCCATCTGGTGCCATTTGGAATCAACTGAAGGCACACAATCCAGTCTTGAGAGGACTTGGGTGCCAATAACTGAGTCTTGGTAGTGATAATGCCTGGTACGTCCAGCAAGGGTGCCTAGAACTAATGCCTGGTACTTCCATCCATGTGGTGCACACCTGAGGCTGGAGTCCAGCTCCACCATCCCTGACTGCTTCCATGCTGGCTGCAGCAGATGGGAACTGGCCACCCCCAACTTAGGTTGAGTGATTGGTACTATTCACAAAGTTTCCCCCAAAATCCTCACAATGGCCCTGTAAGGCAGGCCAACATTATTATTCCTACGCTGCCTATGATGAGCTGAGGCTGTGGAGGTGTTGTGCTCAAGGGGAGATTTGACCCCACGATGTCACAGCCCACGTTCTCAGCAGCTTGTACTCTTGACTTCGCTCAGGCATCTCTCACACGCTGTGAATGGCCCCCAAATGACTCTGACTAACATGGATTCCCCTCCCCTTTATTAATCAACATTCATAAAAGAGCCAATTGATCTCCATGTGTAAAGAATTATTTATTGTTTTGATTCACACCCGTCGTATCAAATGTCCCAGCAACAAGGAGCCCGGTGGATTCCATTGCGGACTTCGCCTGCCCAAGAAAAATCTCTCTTGCCTTTGATCAACCCTTTGCTTTGGAAGCTGTTTCAAGTTTACATTTAAATTTCAGAAGATCATGTTTCTTTTGAAAACCTCTCTGGGGCCACATAAGGGATCTCTTCCAAAACTGAAAAAATATTCTGCACAAAGCACATTTTGCTTGGTGTGTGTAGGCTCGTCACGGAGTCCTGCAGTGGTTCATAGGCGATGCCGCTCCTTCTCTCTCTCTCTCTCTCTCTCTGCTCTCCAAGTTTTGACTCCCCTTTGGAAGAAGATCCTTGCAAAGAAGAAACATTACCTTAAAAGGAAAGGAGTGTTATTTCATCACAACCCACAACCATCCAAAGAACCCAGAACCAGCCGACTACCTTTCGAGCTACCTTTCAGAATGAGATTACATTTCTTGAGCGTATTCTTCAGAATTTTTTTTTTCTTAAGTGCAGTCAACTGCAAATGAGCCGTGTGTGTACATAAGACATGTATCAGGGATCCAGGATTTGTGGCAGCTTCCTGTCAATTGTAATAGTCCCAAAACCAGGTTTGCAGCTGTGTGGTGCGTTGAAAAGCCCACAGAAAAACAGCTGGTTTGCCTTCTTCGGCCTTGCACCCCGACTCCATCCAGATGTTTTGGACTACAACTCCCATCAGTCCCAATCTCAGAAGAGGCATTCCCTCCCGTCTGAGAGAGACATTGCTTGCCACTTGTGTTTTTAAAAGGGATTTGTATCAGGAAATATAACTTTAAAAATAAAGATTCTGATCCAGAATCGAGGGGTCCCTTTTCTAGCCATGTCAAAAGGGCAGGGCTAGCCTGAGGCAAAGGAGAAAATGGACCCTTCCCTCAACCCTGGCAATGGGGCAGTGTCCTTCTCTGTGCCTGTGCTATGAATCCACCAGGGCTGGCCCACCCATGAGGCAGGCTGAAGCAGCCACCTCAGGCGGCAGAATCCCATAGGGTGCTGCCTCCACAGGTGCCCCAGCCATGCCTGCTGCCACTACTGGGGTCATATGGCTGCTGTGGTTTCTTCCAGCAAGATCTTGCAAGAATTCAATAAGATCTCACGGGAAGCCATTGCCACAGACCCCCAGTAAGTGAGGCTTCAAGGGGGTGACCATCTCCTTTTGTCTCAGGTGGTCAAACAGGCTGGGCTGCCCCTGGAATCCACACAAGGACTGTCCTAAAGAGCTCAGTCAGACCTTTGGTCTTTCTAGCTCCATAATGCGACCTTCCAGGCCGATCTCCTCCAGCCCTACCTGCTGATGTTCCTACCAGTGACCTAAAGGGTGAAAACAGAAATATACTTTTTTCCTTCACTGCTGAGGGCAGTTGATGATGTTGACCCAACAGGTGAGATGACAAATGGCGGGCTTAGTGACTTTGCTGTTGGCAATAGGAATCTTTGGTGGCAGGAGCACTGGCGGCCAAAGGAGCCATCACTTGAACTGGAGTCATGTGTGATGTGCTTAAGGGCAAGGAACCAGGTGTTCTGATGTGACGAATTGTAATCTAGAGTTTTGTATAAAGGCTGAGCAAGTAGCTCTTCTTAATTTCCTGCACAGGAATTTGCACAGGCTCAGATTACTCGAAACATATTTACACCCAAACTTGTGGATAAACTTAAGGTCAGGAAAGATATATTTTACATAGCAGTTGCTGGCAACTCTGGCACTGATCCCCTCCAGCTGACTAAGCATCATCCACATGGAAGGAAATTCTCCAGAGCTAAGGAGGAGAGAGAGATTTAGTGCATGGGAAAGCTGGGCTCAGCCTTAGAAGATGCAAAGTGGGGTCCCCACCCCATTTTCAGTAGGGTATCCATCAAGTGGAACAGCTGGCCTCCACAATTTTGGGCAGAATCTGCTTGGGTCAGCTGCTGACCCCCACCCAGAACAGAGCAGGTGCTCCAGCCTAGGATTCTACAGCCAAATCCCTCTAGTGGCAACAGAGAGTCCAGGCATAATTCCCTCCCCAAGCACTGCTCTTTCTCTTTGTGTATCACAGACATATGTGAGATGTGTGAAGTCACCACAGTGGGGTCCTTGGAGACCATCTAGCCCACCCCCATGATCAATTCTGAGCCTCCCAAACCAGCCTCTGCTTTTAGACCTCCCCATGAGGGAGAACTCACCAACCTTTCTAGGCCATTGGCTTCATTGTCAAACTGCTCTACTGTTGGGATATTAGCTTAATGGTCAACTGAAATGGCCACTCCTGTAAACTCATGCGCATCAGGTGGCGCATGCGAGGGTGGCGGTGGGGCGAGGCAGGTAGCAGAGAAGAAGTCCTTTCCCTCCTCCACGTGACAGTCCTTCAGCTGCTTGTGAAGAGTGCTGCCATGTTTACCCCACTACTATTACTACCTTAGTCTCCTATCTAGCTCAGTTGGTTAGAGTGTAGGGCTGATAATGCCAAGGTTGCAGGTTCAATCCCCGTAAGGGACAGCTGCATAGTCCTGCATCACAGGGGGTTGGACTAGATGACCTTTGGGTTCCTTCCAACTCTATGATTCAGGTCATAGAATCATAGAATCTTAGAGTTGGAAGGGACTCTAAACCTCTGTGATGCAGGACTCTCAACTCAAGCATCCATGACAGATGGCCGTACAATTTCTGCTTAAAAACCTCCAAGGAAGGAGAGTCCACCACCTCCTAAGGGAGTCCGTTCCACTGCCAAACAGCTCTCACTGTCAGAAAGCACTCCCTGATATTTAGTTGGAATCTACTTTCTTATAACTTTAAGCCATTGGTTTAGGTCCTACCTTCCAGAGCAGGAGAAGACAAGTTTGCTCTAGGTTCCATGTGGCAGCCCTTGAGATGTTTGAAGATGGCTCTCATATTTCCTCTCAGTTTCCTCTTTACCAGGCCACACATATGCAACTCCCTCAACCATTCCTCAAAAGGCTTTGTTTCCAGATCCTTGATCACCTGGGGCACCCCGCTCTGCACCAGAAATGGACGCAGGACTTTTTCCATTCCCATCATCATCAGTGGTTTTTTTCTGGCAGAAAGTGCCTGAACACAGTTCCAGAGCCATTTTTTTGGCCAAATCTGCTCACCTTCTCTTGTGTGCGCATCTATCCCCCTGAGCGAAACCCTCTTCTCCCAGCCCTTCAGGTGGATCAGGGGCAAATCCAAATGCCAGAGCAAGTGCAAAGCAAAGCAAAGCTGCTGCTAAGCATGGCCAAAGGGTGGAGTAAGCCACTTGGCAGTCTGCTGTTCACAGTGTTGTCTGGCTAGGGGAGGAAGCGCAAGCAGCCCTCCACTTTCCCCCTGGAGAGTGCAATGGTGAGCTGCAGAAGGGCAGCCATGGAAGGCAGCGGGGCAATGCCACTCGCAGAAGGGGCAGATGGCAGGAAACACCGCTCTTCGAGCGGAGGTCAACCACAGGCTGGATGAGGGCAAAAATGGTGGGTCCTCTTAGAAATAAGAGCCTCCAACCCGCCTGTAAACGGCATTCTTCTGGTGACCTTTCAAAGCTGTTCCCAAAACCTGTGGGCCAGTTATGGTTGGCATGTTCACTGGCATCCAAACAACAATGCCAGTGTCAGGAAAGAGTAGTTTCCCTCTGAGCATGTACAGAGTGCCCCCTTCCCCTACCACCCACTTGCAGCTGAGCAGTACCAGCACCTTTTTTTCTGTTAAAAGGAGCACTGCCCCTCCTTGCTGTTCTCTGCGTCCCTTCATTTACTGCAGTACTCCAGTCACGGTCCTCTGCCAAGGGCAGAGTAATGAACAACTGATGCCCTCTGCATTCCTATGCTACTTTTCAAATATTATTTTGATTTATTTCTTGGGAGGCCGAGCCAAAGCCTCTGCTGAACTGAAAGCCTTTGTCCAGGTCTGTTCAAACAGTGCATACCAAGCACCACCCAAGGGTATGGGACTGCTAGGAAATGTGTCTTCCACTTAGTGCCTGGCACAATGTTCTCCATGGGAGTTGCCAATCTCATCTACCTAGGAAGTGTTGAATCTCCTCCCAGTGACTGGATGGAGCCAGCTCCAAGTCTCCTCTCTGAACTGCCCCTCAAACAAATGCAAAGAAAGTCCTTTTGTCTCCCCTAATGTTTGACCAAAATCTTCCTTCCTGCAGCTTAAGCCACTAGTGAGTTGCACACTTCCCAAAGCCTCAAACTGCTTTGCTCCATCTCTTCAGTGCAAAAGAATTTGATCAAGTTGGTCCCAAATGCTGAGATGGTCTTTCCTTTTGACCAACACAGCTGCCTATGGGTTGTGGTGCAGACACTCAAGGCTGAACTAGGTAGAGCACAGAGGTCTGTGGTCTCTGGCAGCTTTTTAAAAAAATGACAGCACCTTTGAGGGCACCTGAATCAGACTGGGACCATGGCACCCAGGCAGCGGGCAGGAAGTCTAACCTTTTATCCTGCACCATTTCCCCAATTAAAATTGCCTCTTGCTGCTATTTGCCCTGTGGCAAATGAATACTTACTTTAAGATACAGTGCAAGGGAGCTGCTAGAAACCTCTTGATCAGGGCCAGCTCTCCCATTAGGCAGCAGGTGCAGGGGGGCCGCAGTGGCGCCCTTGGCCATTCCTCCCGAGCCTCCTGAAGAAGTTAGAATTGTGTTTGCACATGACCAGTCACGAGCTCCATAATCTAGCCTGCTGTCCTCAGTTGCAGGGAGGATGCCTGTCCCATAATCAGTACTGAAATAAAAATCAGCTGCCAGCCTAATCAACTTCAGTACATGGATCTGAGGGTGGGGTCAGTTTGCCTTTTGCTTCAGGCACAAAATGTCTTGGGCCAGCTCAAGCTCCTGATCGTACGTTTTGTGTCTCGTCTAGTTTATCCCTAAGCCTTGACCTATGACTCATAAAGCCAAAGGTCACTAGCAAAGAGCCATGCGTCATCGATGCCTCGGTGCAAGGAATGCCAAGCTGCTGGCCAGGACAATGGACCAAGGAAAACAGTTATGGGAAAAGGAAATGAGGGTACCAGAGCATGACCTGGGCAAGGAAAAGGCAACAAAATAAGAATCCGTGTGCAGGCAGTGAGCTAGATGCAAAGGGTGGGTTCATATAGCGCTGTCAGATATTAAGTGCTGAGAATTGGGTTCCTTCTTGATTTAGGGATGGAGGAGAAATGTGCTGCAGTTCACATTATAATGTGAACTTAGTTCACACTTGCCAAGCCCATAGGAAAAGCTGAAGTGAAGCTCCCTTTTGAAATTCATAGGCCATTTCCCAAATTTTGTGATACAGTTCGCCAACCTAAAACACGCACAAAAACAAGTGGATTAGGTGAAAGTGTGCACAAGAATGCATTAAGGAAACTAGTGTACAAAAATGTGTATGAAAATGAATTTGAATTTTAATGGAGAATTTCTCTTTGATTCACAAACTGTTACCAGAATAGAGGCAAATAGAATTTAAAATTAGAGAAATGAGAAACTGAGAGAGAAATGGGAATTTGGCAAATTCTTCTTCCATCGTTATTTCCTATTCTGGAGAGAGTTGTGTTCCTGGTTTTGTGAGCGCCTCCTTGTTTCAGGGTTTGCATTGTGATAAGCCAAACAGGACTGTGCTAGCAGAGTTGAATTTCTCCTCCCCACCCCCCACCTCTTGCCTAAAGTTGGTGCTCTGGGATGTTGAAAGATCCACATTGCAAAGTCACTTAATCCCCTGTCAGCTACTCAGGCCTTAAGCTAGAAGTGGCTTTCACAGGATCCTAGTTTCTCAGGCAGAGGAGAAGCTTGAACGTGCTAAGGCGCTGGCATTGCAAGTATTCCTCGAAAAATGTTGCTCTGACAGTTTCTGCCTAAGATTTACTGTGTGTCGGGCGGCACTGTATCATTATTCTAGAATATAAATGAAAACAAGGGTTGCAGTCCTGAGCATCCTTGCATGAGAGTAAGTTGGATGCGGACCAACTGTTCTGGTGTCCAGGTATCTAAATTCTGCTGGAGGGGGCTATAAATCAATGTGTGGCATTCTTTTTCTTCCAGAGAAGCTTCAAAGAAAACCTTCTATGCTGGTACCTAAGGACTATCATGCTTTCTTTACTAAGCAACTGGAAGGCTTGGTGTTCAGCACTGCATGTTCAGCCTGAAGCATTTTAGTGCCTAAGGCACAAAACCTAAATAGCAGGCACATATGCAATTTCCTATTAAATAACATGGGGTATCCAGTTGCTGAGGTTCAAGCAGTGCTGGAAACATTCATGTTGGAAGCTAGATGTTGCACTAGGTGGATTTTTAGACTTGGCCAGTTGGGCTCTATGGAAACTCTAATGGAGAAGTCTATTAACAGCAATGAGCAATGGAACTTCCATATCCAGAGACAGTCTACCTCTGAATATCAGGCACTGGGGAGAAACAGAAGGGGAGGGATATTGCCTTTGTGGGCTTTCTCAAGTCATCTGATTGGCCATGGTGGGAAGTTGGACCTCTGGTCTGATCCAGCAGAGCTGCTCTTTACGCTCCTAATTCACTGGGCAGGTCTCATGTGTAAGCCACATTGAAGTGAATAAACATCCCTGCATTTGAATATTGCTCAGGAGAATTTCCCTGTGGATTGTGTCCCATGAGCTGAATCTGCCTCCCACTCTGCCAGCCTTAAACATACCCGAAATCCACAAACCCTGAGGCTTGCTGAAATTAGCATCAATGGCTCTAGATGTCTGCTGTCTACTAAAAGGAGCCTTGATTGGAGCTGCAGAGAAGAGGACTACCTCTTGGGTGTGGGCCATAGACCCAGGAGCACGCCTACAGGCGTCAAAACGTCCCTCTATGCTCACTTAGTACAACATTTAGGAAAGGCAACCATTTATAACATGGAAATGGTTCTTCTGCTGCTGAAATCCTGCTGCTGCTTAGACCTGCTGGCCATAAGAGCCTGTTACCTGGAGATGGCAGGTGGCTGAGTTTTGCAAGTTAGAAGCAACTGGGGAAAGGGGTGCACTGCTGATGTTTACCCCAGATGGGGTCTAATTATGCTTTAAGGTCTAGCAGGGTGTTTTCCTGTGCTCAGGTTTATGTATTTGTAAACGCACAAATACCACAAAGAGAAATACCATAAAGGAAAGTGGGGAGATGCAGGATGGGCTGCAGTCAGGTTGGGAGGGGGCCTCAGCAAAAGACTTCCTTGAGGGGGGCTTCCATTCCCCTTCTACTTACACTCCTGTGGCAGCAGCAGCTTCTGCTGAAGCCTCCTTTCTGCATGAGGCCAGATATGGGTGGAGAATCTGAGCACCCGTCTTGTCAGGAAATGTGGGGTCTCCCTGGGGCCTCTGCAGTGGAGCAATTTGGTTCCCAGTGGGGGAACACCAACCTCTGTATCTCTGCAGGGGAGTTGCAGTGGGTTTTGATCTCCTTCCTCAGGTGTTTCCAGTCTGCACTGGGCTCCTTCTGGTCAGTGAGGCATTTGCAGGTACCCAAACAGACCAACCACTGACACACACACCCCGCTTAGCCAGGAAGAAAGCTGCAAAACAGCACTTGGAAGACGTTTATGGGCATTATGTCACTGGGCTACAATGCTGTTCATGTGAAGACGAGAACTACTGAAAGCAACGCAGGATGACTCAAAGATTCCTTTGGTTGTGGGGCAAGACAATCACATTCCTGGGTGCAAGTGATGTCAGCAAGTCAAAAACCCAGCCAGGCTTGTTGAGATTACCTCATTGTTAACAGGCAGGAGAAATTTAATGTCTCCTTCCAAGATCCTCTCCTGCCTTCCTTAAACATGCAAGATTCCTCTCCAGGCCTGCCAGATGCCAGGAGGGCTCTCAACTTTCCCAAGGATGGAGTTTAATACCTCCCCATCTGCTGACATAAATTAGTCCTCCAATGCACATTTCACTCCCGTTCTGGAAGCAAATCTTGATCCAGCCTCAGCTATTTATATATCTGCTTTGTGTTCAGCCACTGTATCTGAGGCATTAATCAGGATTTCTCTTTAAACCCGTCGTACAAAAAACAGAGTTGAAACCCACCTCAGGTGTGCATTTCATTTCGTAATTTGAACGGAAGATTTCCAGTGCAGTTCTTCTAGGATAATGGCCCCTGTGCAGCAGTAAAGGATGTCTCCAAATTTCAGACACTTCCCATTTACAGTTTCCTTTCTGTAAACAAAAACAGCCAAGGAAGGAAAATAATCAGACTCCATTCTGATCTTAGTTTAATATATTACATATTTTTACTCACCTTTGTTGTAATTCTGGCGATTTTTCTCATGCATTTATTGTTCATGATTTGTAGCCTTACCTTTTACAAAATTAATCAAAAACAGAAACAGAAAACGCATTGGAGTTTTTTTAAAGGACCGATGCCTTTTTTGGAACAAAAATTATTCCCAAAATAAGGGAAGCCTCATTAAAACTTCTGCATCGGTGGCATTATACACAGGTGAAGCTATCCCAAATATGTAAGGAAGTCAATCCCAATTGTTGGAGGGGATGCACAGGCAAGGGTACATATTTCTATATGTGGTGGTGTTGTGACATCACCAAACCCTTCTTGAATGCTGTCTTCAAAGAAATAAGCTTGATATACAATTGAAATGTCTCCTGCACTAGCACTGCTTGGGCTTAGGATCCTGTCTGCTCATGATTATCCTAAGGATGACCTCTTAATCTTTCTACTGACTGCTGCCCGTATGGAGATAGGCAGTTGTTGGAAAAGTTCAGTGTTGGGCTGAACATTGATTCTTGGTATAACAGAGTACGGTCAATAGCATTGGCTGAGAAACTAACATGCCAGGTGAGAGTGGCAAAGGGCAAATACAATTCATATTCCTTTTATAACATATGGCAAATGTTTATTGAAGACATAAATTGTTCAAAATAAAAAAAAATCCTTCCAGTGGCACCTTAGAGACTCCCAACAATAATAATTTGTTGCCCATCTAGTCCATGACGCCCCAATTATTGGAAAATGGTATTGTTGTGCCCTCCCTCAAAATGGAGGACAATTGGTGTACACTAAAGCTGTTTCTGCGGTTAAGGCCCACGTCAGCTGAATAATGGCTGAATAGGATGCTTCATTCTATAATGAGCTCAACAGCCTTAATTATTTCAAATAGCAGAAATTAAGGCTGAATTGTCCTAGCCAGAAAGAACAATTATTACTTCAAAGGCTGGGGAATAAACTCTGGATGACTACCACCTTTGCTGATCACTAATTTTCTGCTGAGTATAGCTTCACAAAAATTGGAAGCCCTTGGCCTCTAAGGCCACTTTAAAAACTGTGGCATCGAAACAAAATTCACTCTGCCTTGTTCATGTCCAGTGAACATTAACCGTGAACTCTCCAGTAAAATTAATATTTTCAGAGCAGTGAACACCCCTTCTGTTGACAACCCTATAGGCCCTTTTGATGGTGAGGGTTAGGGCTGTAATTCATGATGCTGTCCCACTTTGCTATTTTTCATGAATTATTGAGCCCATCACACTTTGCAGCTTTGATGCCCTTTCATCCCTGTGTGCTTCACCTGCATAAGATTTTGCAATTGTTTTCTCCACCAGCAGCCCCTATTTTTGTATAAGGTTCCCTTTCCCACAAAATTACAGTCAGCTGCAACCACAGGCTCATTTTAGCCTGAAAAGCCACTGTGTTGTCCTCTTTTGTGCAGAGGGATCTCTAAGCCAGCTGGCATAGCACCAGGGTAACTGACGGACCCTTCTGGTTCTGGCAAGCGAAGGTAATCACAAGGCTTTCAAATCTGCTTGTGGCATGTTAGCAAAGAGAAAGTCAAAGAATGAGAATAATCAAGCAGAGGCTGGATACTTCTTCTTTTTTCTTCAATGGGGTTCCTACTTCATGAAAGCAGTTTAAACAGTAATATTTATTTGAAAGATTGATTGCATTTCTAGTTAAAAGCAAATGCTTGCATTTCATTGGGCTGAATTTTTTTGACAAAAGCTCGATGTGTTTTACAAGTTGAACCCATGTGATCAGAACTAAGAACAAATAAATTCAAGTGTGTTCATTTGCTCCCAGATAACTATGCATAGGATTCCAGTTCTGCCACATGGCTGACTGGGGCTGTGAACTCAGGTCTCCGCAGACAGATTTCAACAGACTAATCCCTACACCTGTCTTTGCCAGTTTCCAATTCTATGACCCTCAATTGATTTTAAGAAATTGGGTATTATGCTATGCTCTACTGTTCGTGAAGCAGGGAGATATGATAGGTAAATAAATAGAGATAATGGATCAACACAGCTGCCTCCATTTTTACAAGTCTACTTAGACTCATGGCTATGGGGACTTTGATGATGAGCTCCTGTCCTGAGATTCAAAATTTACCACTACAACACCACTGACAAGGATCCCTCTCCTTAAGTCTACCTCTAGAAATATTAAACAAGGAATTTCAGATTCACATGTAGAACTTAGTTTGTAAAATAGCCTGTGGGGATATAGCACATGGGGAACATTTAAGTGAGAAACTCTCAAGAAATTTCTGATGTCAAGTGTCAGTGTATTTAAATAACATATATCTGGGGAGAGGAATGGAAGAAGGAAGGCAACAATTGCACATAAAGACTTTGTAGGTAAAATATCAATGTAGTTGTTTTTGCTACATTTCACCTGCTTGAGTAAAGGCTTGGGTTTTAGAGCATGTGCAGAACGGCATGCGGAAAGAAGAGTCCAAGAGCCTTTGGTGGTTCAGATGGCTTCAAAGAAACCAGAAGGATGCTTCAGTTTTTATGGACATTTAAGAGGAGGAAAAGCCAGTCTGTTTACCATGATGAACTGTTGTTTGGATCAGTGGTGAGAGAGGCTAAGTAGCCAATCAAAACTATATTTAGAAGCTGGTTCCACCGTCTTAATTATTCTCATCTCACAGTGCAAAAAAGACTAGCCACTTGCAGCTGGGTTATGGTATTATTTTATTTATTTTTATTTATAATATTTGTAATATTTTATTTATTATTTTATTTATCTTTTTTCCTCCAAGATGCTCAAGGTGGCATACAGGTTTGTCCCCCTCCCCAATTCATCTCTACAACAACCCTGTGAAGTAGGACAGGCTAAGAGGCAGTGACTGGCACAAAGTCTCCCAGGGAGCTTCATGGTCAGGTGGGCATTTGAACCCTGGTCTACAGGTCCAACACTCTAATCGCTACACTACACTGGCTCTCACGGCTAAAAAGGAGATTAACAAAACCCAGGATATTATCTATTATTCTATTTGGTTCACCAAAGGGGTGCTGAATTCCAGATGCTCTAAGAGACACTGGTGGTTTACTTCAGAATATGTGGGTTTGTCACAGACAGCAATGTCGCTCTGTTCCATAGGGCAGGAACCTCTACCAAAAGGCCCTGCCATGTATCGCCACCAGTCACACATCTGATACTGATGGGAAACACAGCACAGTTTCCACTGGTGATCTCAGCAGGTGCGCAGGTTCATTGGCGGTCCTTGGATGATCCTGGTCCTAAGGCTATATAAAGTCATGGCAACCACTTGGAATTGTGCTCAGAAATAAACCTGGAGCCACTATAAATTAAGCAGCAATAGGATCACATGGTGCATGTCAGGAGTGCTTGGCCACAGCACTGGGCATCTGTTTCTGACCTAATGAAAGATTCAGTCGCCATTTTCGGCAGCGGCAGTGCGTTTAAGACCACCTACCCCAAATCAATAGCCAAAGAAGGTTTAGGTAGGATGGCCTCCCATATCAGGGTTGCAATTGTCAAGAGCACCAGTCTTCAGCCTTTTCAGACCCAGAGCTCATCTTGACCCCCAGCCTGCAACATGACACCCCCTTTATTTCCACCCTCTTGCCCCTTCCCCACTATGCACCTTGATCGATTACAGAAACAAAATAATGAAATACTTTTCTGTTTCTTTCTAAAACAATTCAGTGAAGGTTTTGAACAAGCACATACTTTTTCCTTTCTTTTCTTTTCTTTTCAAAAGGACAGGACTATTTCATCCGTTTTCCTTTGGGTTCTTAGTGCTGGAGTTTGTGGGATATTTTCAAAGCATTGATAACAATTAATGGTTGGGGGGGGGGAATCATGAGGCATAATCCACCAGGAAGTTCTCGTGCACAGTTCCTGCGGAAGTGACCAGGAAGTGCACCAGAGCACAACAGTGTGATGGCCTGTGAGCATAGCCTTAAATTGTGGGTGCCCAGCTAGTGTTGTGAACAAGAAAGGTTTCTTAGAAAGGGCAAGGGATCGGGCTGTTAATTCATTGTGCTCTCGAACTTTGAATGGGAAAAAGCCAGGAGGAGAGCTGACCATGACCCCAAGAGCAGATGCTTTGCTCTGCTCCCCTCCCTACAATTAACTGCCACATTCTTCTGGTTGATTAATGCAGCCAGGCTAATGAAAGCAAGGACCTCATCCCAGAGGTGTGGAATAGGGATCCGTGGCTGTTCTCAGCTTCCTCAGTGTGTTAATATCAGTGTCTTGTTGTGATGACCTGTCCTGAGGCTCCTTTGTGTAAAGGGCTCCAGTGATGTAGGAAATGGCTTCAACTGAAAGTTGCCAATGGCCTTTTTTGGAGAGCTTCCAGGACAGGTAGAAACAAACAGGGTAATTCCTCCTCCTGAATCATCATCACCATAACCTCATCATCCTGCCATTAGCAGTGGCACTTCGACTCTTCTTAGGTCATCATCGCCTCCCTTGAGATCAAATCATTAAACTGCAAGTGTGCCACAAGCCAAAAAAGGAACCAAATTACTTCATTATTATTATTGTTATTGCAAAAAAATAATAATCTATAGTTGCCCACATTAAGGGGGGGATATGTGGTGGTGTCAACAGCATAAAATCATCCGTTATTATTAGGATATTATAGGGGTTGTTTTAAAGCAAATGTAACAGTTAACCATAAAAGCAAATAAAAATAACATAGGAAAACACATCTAGTTGAGACTTTTTCCCTATGCAAGTCAATCCTTACAAAACACAGTAGTTTCCATTCAGCATCTGTATTCCAGATCCACTGAAGTCCTTTCCACTGACTTATTTTTCCTGACTTCAGCTCTTGCTTCTTTCTCCCAACAATGCTCTTAACTCCCACTCCATTACTTCTACTTCCCCTTCCCAATCTTTTGGCTGTTTAAATTTCTATTTCTCATAATTTGTTTTGTTTCCTTTCCCTGCCTAAGGACTGAATTTTTAAACCTGCTGTGACATTTTGCACATCCTGGTCAGAATACGCTCAAAAACAGAAAGGGGCCATTTTACAAGCAAAAAGCCACAAAGCACAACATGGCTGGGATTGCCCCTTCCTTCACAGAGGAGCTTATTTATTAAGTTTTCTTCCTGATTTGCTTGCACAATGCAAAATTATATCTGGTCTTAATGAGCCCTCGTTTGGATTTCTTTACAGGGTGGTGATGAGACAATGAACATTCATCCCAATGTGTTTGTGTGGTGTTTACAGTATATATCTTCCCATTAGTTATTTATTCATGACATACTTTCAAATTCATTTCCCCATCACTTTCCAAACTGAAAAAAGTCCAAATTTCTTTTTCTTTTTAAAAAGTGGATTTGTTAAACTAAGGCAACAGAGTGCTTTTTTCAAATTTTAACTGTACAAAACTGAAATCATGACGGTCTGGGGGGCTCTAAAGACTTTGCACGGATAGCTAAATAAGCACCTGTGATCAACAAGAACTACTCTATTCTGAACTTAAAAATGGAAAGCGTAATGCTGGTGGTCAACAAAAGAGGTGTAAAGACTCTCTCAAGGCAAATATAAAAAAGTAGTATAAACACTGACAACCGGGAAACACGGGCCAGCAAACACGGGCCAGTTGGAGTACAGCCTTCACCAAAGGTGTCATGGGTTTGAAGACACTCAAACTCAGGACGCAAGAGAGAAACGTGCTAGGAGGAAGGCACGCATGGCAAATCCACACTGTGATCAACTCCTGCCCGGAAACCAATGTCCCCACTGTGGAAGGATGTGTGGATCCAGAATTGGCCTCCACAGTCACTTATGGACTCATTGTTAAAATCGTGTTTATGGAAGTCAATCTTACTCGGCTACGAGTGATCACCAAAGAAGAAGAAGAAGATCAACAAGCCAATCAAGGCCTGCATTGAGATTATGTGTCACCTAGGTGTGTCACCCAAGAAGTCTCTGAATTCAGAACACATAGCCACACCCTTTCCCCATCTTCCTCTCCAAAACAGTAAAAACCCCACAGCCACCTGGGGAAGGCAGACCTGCAGCCCCCCTGCACTGCCTCCACCCAAGTAAATAAGCTCACAATAGCCTTTGTTCCTTTCTTACCTGAGGAGCTGCCAGAAAAAAAGAGAGGAAAGAGGTGTTTACACACACAAAGGATCCTCCTCAGCCCAATTAAGATTTCACCATGTAAACATTTCATAGGTGTTGTTCTGCTAAGTGTGAATTGATGGGTGCTGATTAATGGAAACTCAAGGTCAGGGAGGAGTTCTGCTGCTCATGCCTTCTAGTAGACGTGCGGCTCCAGAGCACCTGCTTGGCATGTAGAACGGCATCTCCTGGGTTTCTTTCCTTGCTTGTTTAAAAAGGGGACCTTTGGTGGCAGGGCTGGTAAAGACCCTCCTCTGCCTGAGACCATGTCATTACTTTTGTGGGAGTGATCTAATCTCCCTCAGCTTTGTGCAAGCAAACCAGGACGAGTGCTCAGTTAAACAGAAAGTCTGGGCGTGGGCCGTGCAGAGCTGCTGCCTGCCAAGTTGGGCTGTAGCAGGAGGCAAAACAGGCTACTGGGCCATCTCAGTATAAAGCCGATGATAATATTCCCTAACTGGGCTTAGGGACAGACTTTGGTAATATGGCAACCAGAGCAAAGACAAAATTTAACACCACTTAGGCAAGGGTTGGGTTCCAGGGGTTCATGCATAAAGGCAAAATCGTGCAAAGTCAGGACCCCCATAACACACACGCCATGAAGCAGAGCAAAGTTTGAATCTGACAGGCAATTGTCATGAAGTGACAATGGTCAAGAAGTCAAGAAGTGACTCTGGCAGTGAAGGTGGCTGTTGCTTTTGAGGGACTAATAATGTACTCTAGCAGTCAGTGCTGGATTTACGTATAAGCTAAACAAGCTGTAGCTTAGGGTCCCACTGTCTTGGGGGCCCCCAAAAAATGTAAAGGAAAAAACATGGATGTGCATTTCCAAAAAATAAGATAAAATAAAATAAAATAAAACCTACATACAGCAACAGTGTTTTGTGTTGTGTAGGCTCCTATGATTTAAGTAATGGGCCCCACCTGCTAGCCTGATCCCTATTAGGTCCATAAATTACCATATAGCAGAAATGTCCTACTCCCACTATAGAAAACCTGGCAGTGACCAAAGTTGTTGAGCTTTTTTTGTGGGGGGGAGACAACGATCAGGATCACATAATCAACCAGGATTGATAAGGGACGCCCCACAATCGACCAATAGAATAGAATAACCACACTGCTATTCTCTTCCACAGCTCTGGGTCATTTCAAATAAGCTTCCTCCTTGTCCTTAGCTTCCGCATTCCCTTTGTAAAATGCAGAGGATAGGAACCAACTCCTAGGGGCTGAGGTCCTTCACACACACACACATAAAATATTTGAGGGGCTACCCGCCCCCGTTGTCTTTGTCCATGGAGTTTTCTTGGCAGGGATATTGGAGTGGCTTGCTGGTTCCTGCTCCAGGTGGATCACGTTTGGTCAAAACTCTCTGCTATGACCTGTCCATCTTGGGTGGCCCTGCATGGCATAGCTCATAGCTTCTCTGAGTTATTCAAGCCCCTTCGCCACGGCAAGGCAGTGATCCATGAAGGGATCACTGTGAAGTGATCCAGTACTGAGGCTCCAATACTTTGGCCACTTCATGAGAAGAGAAGACTCCCTGGAAAAGACCCTGGTATTGGGAAAGATGGAGGGCACAAGGAGAAGGGGACGACAGAGGACGAGATGGCTGGACAGTGTTCTCGAAGCTACGAACATGAGTTTGACCAAACTGTGGGAGGCAGTGGAAGACAGGAGGGCCTGGCGTGCTCTGGCCCAGGGGGTCACGAAGAGTCGGACACGACTAAACGACTAAACAACAACAACACCCGCCCCCAGTGGATGGGCATTGCATCAAGTGATGTGTGAGTGCCTTATACCATAAGCATTTCATTTGTTCTTTATACCATAAGCATTTCATTTGTTCTCCAGCACCCCCCCCCCCTGCAAATACTTGCTGCAGCATCCCATCCATACTAGCTGGGGAACATACTAGAGATTAATCCCCCCTCCGGGCATTTGATCTCCACACGTTATCAAGAAGCTTAAACAGATTCCATCCATGACTACAAATATAGTTAGGAACGCTCCACTGTCATGAACGCTTTCTAAAGTGCTTCTCCATCTGTTGGGGTTTTACTCCTGTGATAATCGAACATAATGACAGGAGGTGTTACTCATTACCTTGGCTTGTGCCTAGTGGTGTGTTGAAAGCGGATGCCCAGGGAGGGGCCCTGCTGATAGACAGGCGTCCTTTTATTCTCTGTCCGGTTTTGTTGTTTTCCTTTCAGAAGTGGCTGCAACAATTGGCCCTCCTTTATCCTCGCCAGCTGTTTGGTTTCAATAAACAGACAGCCTGGTTTACAGGGAGCTCAGGCAACGCTCCAGACATTCTGTGAGTAACTGCTTAGAGTTACAAAAGCATTCCTGATAAGAGGCATCCTTGGCAGGGGTCTGCCCGATATAGCCTGCTTCGCCCTGAGTGAATTGTGGCCTACACACAAAGGGCCACCTGGGCACAAAGGAGGCTGGGAATTTACGATGGGAAAGCTGGACATCCAGATCAGCCACCCACCACCACCCGCCCTCTGGGCCTGATTCTTTTCAGCCTCTTGTTGTGTGTAGGCAGGGCCAGTCCAAGATGTGTGGCTGCCCAAGGCAGAAGACAAAATGGTGTCATTTCTGTTCCATTTGCAAAAGCTGATTGCACTGGCAGTTGAATCGTACATCAACACTGGCAAGAGGACAATGTGTTCCAGAGCACCCAGGAGTGGCACACTAGTCCAGAGGGTGGTACACACCAGATGGGAATGACCACGGGCTCAGGAGGAACATGGGCGGGAGGCTGCCACAGCATCTACCGCCTGAGGTGATTGCCTCACTCTGCCTAATGCTAGGGCCGGCCCCTGTGTCTAGGCTTTTAGGGCAGCCACCACTTGTAACTGCCACCGCCTAGGTTCTCCCCACAGCCTGCATTTCTTGGTTCCTGTTCCTAGTAAATCATTTTACCTAATTATTTGTAGCTTTTGGTGGTGCCTCATTAACATGTTGACACGGTGTTTTGCTTCAATTTTTCTATATTCCCAGCATATACAAACATAGTAGTGTGCAGAAAAACAAGCAAACAAAGCAATGAACTATATTCAGGGATGAATTAAGATTGGAGCCCCCACCCTCTGGCAGTCCTGTGAGTCTAAGGCACCCTCCTTCTTATGGGATCAGGGGCTGAGTCTTCTGCTGATGCACACACTGACGTTACATCCATCAGCTGTGCATTTGCTGACCATCCGAAGGGGCTCTAGGAAACTCCTCCATGCAAGTGAGGGATCAGAACTGCTAAGAAAATAAAAAGAGCTCTGCTGGATCAGGCAGTTGGCCGCTCTAATCAAAGCATCATGTTCTCAAGTGGTCTGCCAGATGTCTCTGCCCACCTGCAATTCCCAGTAAATGATTTTCAGAGGCACATTCCTCCCGCAGTGAAGGGAGAATGCAGCTATTGTGGCTAGTAGCCACTGACAGCTTTATTGTTGCCTTATCTCCTTTTTAAAGCCACCCAAATAAGTGGCCACCATGAATCTTGTGGAAGTGGGTTCCAGATATTAACAGCACACTGTGCATAAAAGAAATATTTCTCCTGTCTGTCCCGAATCTTCACTGGATGGACTCAAGTTCTAAACAATTAAAGGAGGAGTTGAAATGTGTGCATGGAGTCCCTTCACATCGCTGTCAAACACGCAGCCGGGGGGAGGAGTATGGCCCACACACGTGGCCATGGCAGGGCTATGTAGCACAAGCACCTCACACATTCTTTCGACACATGAACAGGCACATTCAGGCCCCAGGAGGGAGAGGAGGAAAGATGAGATTCCAAGCAAATATAATTATGCTCTGTGCTCCTGTTCCCACCTCTCTCTCTGGCATCATACAGAGAGGGGCAAGCTCTTCAGAGGAATATCCCTGGCCCGCCAGCCTAGAGTAAAATCGCTTGCCAAGACCGGACCACGCAGTGCCAGCTGATTGGCACCTCCGACCTCAAATGGGGCGAAGCAGCTACTACAGGAACAAGGCGAGGTCATGGCAGAGTTTGTGTTTGGATCCTGTGTACTCTTCTGGGACTGGTGCTGAGAGGAGAGGATTAAGAGATTGTCTTTAGCAGTCTGTGTGAGAGGTCCGTGCTGGGTATAGCCTCGAGAAGAATGCTTGTCATGCCTGATGCTGGAGTGCAGAGAATTCGCTGTATCTCTGAGTCTGGCTGCGGCAACTCAGCTTTCCGGAGAGGCTTATAAAGCCAGGAGGAGGAGGAGTTGGTTTTTCCACCCATTTGCTTTTTTTTTTTTTAAATGATATTTATTAAGAATTTTCAAGATTACAAAAAAGAGAAGAAAAAAAAGAAAAAAAGAAAAAAAGGGTACATAAAAACCAATACAACAACACAACATCATCAAGAAAGAAAAATACAAATCCCATATTACATATCTTATCTTTCATTTGCTTGTTTCCTTGACCTCCTCACACCTCCCTTTCTGTATTCTAGCTTAATTAATTATTTCAGCAAATTCTTTCCCTCTTTTTCAATTATTATTAAATAATTTATCTTGACAGTCTAACCTATTAATTAACTCAGCAAATCCTTTCCATCTTTCACCATATTCTGTTATTCAATTTACCTTACATTATTTAACCTTATCTTACCGTAAAATGCCTTAAAACTTAAAACTTAATGCTTATTTATACATAACTCCTTATATCATTTCTACTAAAGCCAAACAATTTCATTCCAACATTTTGGTTTTTCCACCCATTTGCTGTCCTGCTCAGACACACAGAAGACCTAGGCAGCCCTGCGGGTCCTTTAGGGGAGGGGAATCTATACAGTAGTAGCCCAACTGCAGCCACAGGCCACTCCAGATGTTGCTGTACTCCAACTCCCATTAGCCCCAGTCAGAATGGCATTTGGGAACTGGCTCCCACTCCAGCTCTGACATCCTGCAACAAATTACCTGGCTCCCATACCCTCCAACATTTCTCCAATGAAAATAGGGATGTCCCATTCCATAATGATAATTTAACTATTTATATCCCACACTGCTGACTGGGTTGCCCCAGCCACTATGAGTGGTTTCCAACATATATAAAAACATTAAACATTTTTTTAAAAACCCTCCTTATACAGGATTGACTTCAGACGGCTTGGGGGTTGGAGAGCTCCGTACCCTCCAACTTTCTCCAGTGAAAATAGGGACGTCCTAGGGAAAAGCGGGACATTCTGGGATCAAATCAGAAACTGGGACTGCTTCTCTAAATCAGGGATGTCCCTGGAAAATAGGGACACTTGGAGGGTCTGCAACATGTTTATCAGCTTCTGTTAGGAATGACAGCTAAAAGGAACCTCCATGTAGAAGAGCAGTATATCTCTGAATGCCACACACAAGAAACAAGCATAGGAGGCAGGGAAGATAATCCGGGGCTAGATGGATCTTTCATCTGATAAAGAAAAGCAATAATGTTTTCATGGACTGCGCCCTCTGCTAATGATTGTGGTTTGCAGGGTGCTACCATTTGGGGGGGTTTTCTGCCTCAGGCTCTTAAACTATTTGGGGTTGCTTCAGTTGTTTGAGCAGGGGTGGGAGACATGGTCCTCCAGATGTTCCACAGCCCCTGACCCTTGGCAATGCTGAAGGGTGCTGGTAGGAGTTCTCCATCCCTGCGTTGGTGTTGGATGAGGGCTGGAAGGATGCAGCTTCAGGACCCCCCCCCCCACCATAAAGTGCAGTGGGTGGCCTTGGGCCCGTCAATACCTCTTGGTCTAATCTACCTCCCAGGGTTGTTGTGATTTATAAACTTGGGGCAGTGAGAGAACCATTTTACACCACTCTGCATTCCTTGGAGGAGTAACGATGCGATTAGAATGTAGACAGGCAAACAATCTTCCAATAAGCAGGAAAACTTACCAGGGGTTGTGCCCTTAGTATACCATGTAGGGAAACAACTGTTCTTTAGTGTGTTTATTTAATATAATTATTCCACTATCGTATTTTTAAAAATGATTGGGGACTTGCCCTATTTCAAAAAATATTTTAACACCCCCCCAAAAGAGCCAGAGGTCTGTTTTTACATATGGGAGAGATTCTGGAACACTCTGAACATGCAGTTCTGCCCTGTCAGAAGCAAGTGGCCTTTTGCAAACATTCCATCTAGACAGGAAGCCCCAGCTCTGTCTAGCACAGATAGGGAGCCTGAAAAGCAAAATCCTGGCAACACAAAAGCCACTCTCATTAAACACCCATTGTGCCTTTCGGACACACAATATTGTCAGCTCCAGTGGGTGGTTCCAGATATTTTGATAGGAAGCAGAAGGAAACCTCACAAAAAATATCAGGAAGGGAAAGGTATGCCCTCAACATTGACTCATAAATGACATTATTGTGGTGGAACCCTCAAAGCAGGGAGGCAGGAGAAATTTGATTGTGCTCAGATTTTAGCACTTTCTCCCTCACTCTCTCATAATGCTGCAACTTGTGGGCAGCGGAAGTTGGGAGATTCAGGACAGACAAGAGGAACGACCTTCTTCATGTAGCCCAGAGTTAAACTATGGATCTCTCACACAAGAGGCAGTGAGGGCCATCAACTTGGGTGGCTTTAACATTAGACCAATTCATGGAGAATAAGGCCATCAACAGCTATTAGCCAGGATGAATAGGTCCTACCTCCATTGCTGGAGGCAGCCTACCTCTGACTACCAGTGGGGAGAACACTGCTGTTCCACTTGGGTCCTGGGTGGGGGTTTCTCATCAGGGCATCTGGCTGGGCCCTATGAAAACAGGATGCTGACAAGATGGACCTTTGGCCTGGTCCAGCAGCTGAGTTTTTCTGAGGTTCTTAGTGCAAACTTACCTAATTTGAACCTCGCAAAAAAAAAAAAAACAACCCACCCCACCCTTTGATATTTGCAGACCTCTGGGGATTTTGGGGGAGTGGGGTGGGCAATGCAGCTCTCCAACCAAAAAATGTGTCTGTTGGGGAAAGTGTCCACATCTATGGGCATCATCATAGTAGCACACAGAAATGCCTTATATTTATGGAAATTGTTTCCAAAAAAGATGTGTATATTAGGCAGTGCTTTTTTCTTAAAAAAATGTTTAGGGGTACTCTCATTTTCCTGCACATATTGAAATACTGCCCCTCAAGGAGGCCAAACTTAGACTCACAAAATGTTTAGGAGTATGCGTACCCCTGCGTACCCCCAGAAAAACAGCACTGATACTAGGCAACAAAAACGTGCATATCAGGACTGGAGAAATGAACACTAAAATACTAATGAATTCTGGTGTGAGTAATCACAAACAGATGCAGAAACTTTAGACTGAAAAAATGAGAAATTGAGGAGCTAGCAATGACAAACCTAGACAGCATCTTAAAAAGCAGAGACATCACCTTGCCAACAAAGGTTCATATAGTTAAAGCTATGGTTTTCCCAGTAGTGATGTATGGAAGTGAGAGCTGGACCATAAAGAAGGCTGATCGCCAAAGAATTAATGCTTTTGAATTATGGTGCTGGAGGAGACTCTTGACTGCAAGAAGATCAAACCATGGACTGCAAGAAGATCAAACCTCTCCATTCTGAAGGAAATCAGCCCTGAGTGCTCACTGGAAGGACAGAACCTGGAGCTGAGGCTCCAAGACTTTGGCCACCTCCTGAGAAGAGAAGACTCCCTGGAAAATACCCTGATGTTGGGCACAAGGAGAAGGGGACGACAGAGGACGAGGTGGTTGGGCGGTGTTCTCAAAGCTACCAGCATGAGTTCGAGCAAACTGCAGGAGGCTGTGGAAGACAGGAGTGCCTGGCATGCTCTGGTCCAGGGGGTCATGAAGAGGCGGACACGACTAAACAACTAAACAACAACAAAACTGGCTGCTTCATTCATCCCTATCTGAAGTAAAATTATTTTGCTCTTCTTCCTTTCCACTCCCATCCTCAACCTGCCAAAATCTTTTCCATATGAATGGATGGGTGCATCATCTATCTATCATCTATCTATCTATCTATCTATCATCTATCTATATCTATCTATCTATCTATCATCTATCTATCTCTATCTATCTATCTATCTATCTATCTATCATCTATCTATCTCTATCTATCATCTATCTATCTATCTATCTATCATCTATCTATCTATCTAATCTATCTAACTATCTATAATATAATAGCACAAAAATATATAACATAGTAACAAACAATAATAATACCCCTCTCCCCTTCGTTTAAAAGGCTATAGTTTGTTTAATTAGCCGAAGGCCTGAGAGAAGAGGAATGTTTTTGCCTCGCACCTAAAGATAATGAAGGCACCAGACAAGTCTCTCTGAGGAGAGCATCCCACAAGCAGGGAGCCACCTCAGAAAAGGTTCGCTCTTCGTACTGCTGCCCTTTGGACCTCTCACAGAGGAGGAGGCACACAAAGATGATGATTACAATTGGGGAGAGGTGGTCCTGGGCATATTGCAGTCCTGGCTTTATAGGTCAGAACCAGCACTTTGAGTAGAACCTGGAGACCAGGGCAGGATTCGCGTTGTGTGTTCAAACCCTCTTGCCCCAGTGAGCAATAATATGTATTATTTGTATAAAAATTGTAGGTGACACTAATGGTCTATTTGGGGAGACGGGACCCAAAAGCAGCAATATAACTGAATCTGTGCTTACTATATTAAAAGTATGTTGTTATAAATCCAAGTAATACATGGTTGTGCAAGAGACCTGCCCGTTTGAAAAGCTGTGCAGAAAAGTTCCACAATTTTGATGATTTTTGTGGGATACCAGCCTCATATAACTAACATGTTTAAGTCTAATTCATGCATGAAGGGGTTAATGCCAAAGAGTAAGCTGTTCTGCCCCTCAGCTGTAGGCCCCCCCCCAAAATATGAAATAAAGTCAAACCATTTTCAAGGGGGGGGGTTGATATGAATTTATTCGCACCGGGTACCACCTGACCTTACTTTGCCACTGGTTCTCTCACGAAAGAGTACTTGCCCCAAGCTTAGGTATTCATATCCAGGGAATTCTCCTTTTATACCTAATTTTCCTTGCCACCAACAATTTCTGCTCCACTCCTTTTGTCTTTTTGGTGGGTTGATCCATTAATTTATTATTAATTGTGATCAGAAACCAGAGCCCAGGAGGGGCCCAAAATATCTTAGGGCACAAAACTGGTCAGGATATGACCTCAGGACAAATGCCTCTGCCAATTTTGAGAGAACATTATGAAAATAATATACAACTCCTTCTTGGTTGTTTTCATTCATAGATGTATTGCGTCAACATTTTTCCTGGGTGTCCTTGACATCTCACCTGCTGTTCCCCAGCAGATGGCTCTTATCTTCAGAACAGAACAAAAACTCCTCTTTCCTTGGTAAGAACGGAATGAAGGAGCTATAAAGTTGATACACAACATGGAAACAGTGAGCAAGAAATGTCAAATATTCATATGCAGACAGGGAATCATCTGAGATCTGGGCCAAATTCTCCTCTTGAACAATAAACTTTGCTTCACTGCCCCTTGCTTGCTCCTCCTCAATCATCTAATCAGCCAATTTAAAAAGTGGCCTCAAGCCCTCCCATGCGGCCAGTGCAATAAGCAGGAGAAAAATATATTACAGATAAAGCTGTTTCCGTCTTTAGCTCCATCCCTTCTCCTTTAGCACTCTGCTTTTCTTCTAGAAAAAGAGGTGCCAGTACTACGTATCCTTGAGTTCCCCCAGCAAAAAAAGCCCTGGACTTACCTGGCACAGCTTCACCCACCTTGGCTGGCCACACACCCTTCATTAAAGAAAAAGGTAATTTAACTCAAATGTTTTATGCTGTTATATAGTGCTTTTTCGTTGGGGGTCACAGGGGGACGCATACCCCTAAACATTTTGTGAATCTAAGTTTGGCCTCATTTAGGAGCAGTATTTCAATAAGAGTAGGAAAATGAGAGTACCCCTAAACATTTTTTTAGAAAAAAGCACTGCTGTTATAATATATTGCTATGCACATCTGAGTCTCTGTGGGGCTCACATTGCTTTCTTGGATGATAACTTGTTGCTACTGTTTTACCTCCAGGTTTACTGAAGGGCTGGGAGATCTGAGACCCAGGGGTCAAATGTGCCCCCCCCATGTCATGGACTGGATGGACGCAGAGGAATTGTAGGAGGAACTGGGTGGGGAACTGCCAAGGGAAGAAGGCTCAGAGGTGGGGGACTGATGGTGGGAGAAAGATGAGTGGTCAGAGGGAGAAGAGGGAGAAGACTGGGAAGAGGAGGTGTTGGAAACTGAAGAAATAGCAGGGCATAGTGAGCTGGGGGAGCCAGTGGCAGAGAGGAGGCAGAGGCAGAAGCTGAAGCCAACAAGTGCAGGGAGAGAGACCAAGAGGCAGAGATGAATCAGGCTAGTGAAGAGTCACAGGTGTCTCCCCCACCTGCCATGACTAGCTCTCCTCCTGCCTTGTCTCCCAGAAGCAGAAGAGGCATGAAAAGGGTGGAGGAGAGGTTGGCTTCATGTAGGCGCAGCCTCTGATGGCTTGGAAAAAGCACTGGAGAGGAGGTGACTTAGATGGCTGTGGGGAGGTGCCAACTTTCAGCCTCAGCAGCTGATTCATGGGGTAAAACCAGAGATGAGCTGCTGTGCTCAGTAAGCCTGACACTCAGCCAAGTCTGTGAAGGTGGTGTTTTGGCTAATAAAGAGTTAACTCCAACTTTGAACAGTGTGATTTACTGACTGCTTGCTCTTTGACACCAGCTGTCTCTGTCAGGCCCTTTGGCCTCTGCCCAGGCCACAACCCCCACCAGCCCTACATTGTACATTGTTTTTGACTAGCTGGAAATGGGTCCTTGAACTTTCGTAATCTCTCTGGGCTATGTAGAAAGGCTTTGAGTTTAAGGTGGAGCTTAAGGTAAAGGTAAAGGGACCCCTGACCATTAGGTCCAGTCATGGACGACTCTGGGGCTGTGGTGCTCATCTCGCTTTACTGGCCGAGGGAGTCGGTGTACAGTTTCCAGGTCATGTGGTCAGCATGACTGAGCCGCTTCTGGCGAACCAGAGCAGCGCACGGAAACGCCGTTTACCTTCCCGCCAGAGCGGTACCTATTTATCTACTTGCACTTTGACGTGCTTTCAAACTGCTAGGTGGGCAGGAGCAGGGACCGAGAGACGGGAGCTCACCCCGTCGCGGGGATTCGAACCGCCGACCTTCTGATCGACAAGCCCTAGGCTCTGTGGTTTAACCCACAGCCCCACCCGCATCCCCAGGTGGAGCTTATTCTGATACAATTCTACAGTGGTGTAGCATGGGGGGCAGAGGGGCTGTGGCCCCAGGTGCATAATTGGGGGGCATGAACCAGGCGCCCCTGGCCCCTGCAAAAATCCCTACACCCTGCCTGGCTCCAGTGGTGGGGGCTTGGTGAGAGTGGAGGGTGAAGAGCACCCTCCGCAGCCTGCTCCCACCCGGTGTAAGAGCACCTGTCTGGCTGTGGTGGTGGCAAGGGCTGGGCAAGTGTGCTCCACCTGTGCGCCCACCCCGGGCGCCAAGAAACAGCACTGGGTCCCTGCAATTCTAGCATTACAAATGTCATTGTGGCACTGTGGCACTCCAAGAATTACAGTATCAACTCATTTTCACCACTGAAAATGTAGTGCAGCACCAGCGTTAAGCAAGAATATATATAAAGTCTGGTCCTGCCAGTCTCAAACCTGCCAGCCGAAGGAGGTGTCATGTGGAATTTTGAGTTCCTGTGTCAGGTACCAAATTCTGTGTCAATGCTCTCACTTTGCACGTTGCAGCACGTGAGTCCAGGCCCTGATGGAACTTCTGGCCTGCCCAGTGGCAAGATCACATTAGTGAGGCCCAGCAGAGGTCACACTTACACACCACACCATCATTTTATAATGAAAAACCAATTGTTTCAGAATGAAAATTAGCACCGTTGGCTGCAACAAAGTCCACTAAACCAGACCATCTCGTTTCTAGCACTCCACCTCCTTCTGTTTAGGTCTCTCATTTTAGTCCAAGAGGAACACCAAATTCTCCCAAATTGGCACAAACTGTCTGTCCTCGGCTTACTGAGAACGAACCATAAAGGACTAATTTATTGTGGCTCTTGGTCTGATTTCTCGTCCCTCCCTCACTAGGCCACTGGGGAAGCAAGGGAAGGGGAATGAAAAGGGCAGCAGAGATGGAAAAAGAGGTGGCCCCACCCACATCCAGCATGTGGCCCCCAACAGATTACCCGCAGCAGAAAAGACGTTCCCCAACTCTGACCCAACTCAATTTGTCTGCAGCGATTGACAGTAGTTCCCCAGAGTTTCAGACAGAAATCTTGAGATATCAGGATTTGAACTAGGTGCCTTCCTCCTGCATAGCACACTGAGCTCCAGGTAGCCCTTTCCCTTTGTTGCCGGAAATATCCGAGGGCTCCCTTGGACAAAAAGTAAAGACACCAACCAGGATAACTTGGAGCAAAACAGCAGCCTGTAGGCTTGGCCTTTATTGAACTGTTGCAACAGGGTGTTCCCCTCACTTGCAAGAGAGAGGAAAGACCCAGAAAAATAGTGTGCAAGGTCTTATAAAACTTTTTGAAATTCCCCTCCTCTAGGTCAAGCCCACCCCCAGAAACATCATGCATACATTACAGAAAGGAGGGGTTGAGGGAGGAGTTGGTGGTAACCTGAGTGTCTTGTCACCTGGCTAGTTCCTCCTTTCCCCCCTCCCCATGAGTCACTTCCAGGAGACAAAGGGGAGTTTGCAGTTTCCTGCCCCCAGAGGGAAGATCTGATCATTGTCCTTTGTTTCAGTCCATGCTGAATCCACTCCCATATGCAACTTCTTTGTGATCTTGATTGTCTTCTGTCTGGGATCATCAGGGTTGGCATAGCAACTGGGCAGGGCTCCTGTGGATGTGCTGAGACGGTGAAGGGATTATGGCTGACCAGGACCAAGGCACCCCCCTTTGATAGTTCTTGTCATATGGAGTAAAATAAAATGGAACAGTGCAAATCCGATGTATGGTTGATTTTCCATGAATTTATAACAGAAATGTGGCGAATGTAGTGTGTGAGTGTGTGTGTGTGTGAAGTTTGTACAAACAGAATGATTGGGGTGGGGGGGTTCCTGCTACAGTTCCCCCCTTCGGAGATAAGATTGCAAAGGTGGCTACTTTGCAATCCTTTTCTCCGCACAATTTAAGGTGGTAATTATTAACCTGCTATTCTCCGTCCCAGATGCGTGTCTCCATGTGTACCTGAAAGGGACTCGGATGTCATGCTTCTTAAGGACATTTGCATAGAAATATAATGGTGTAACAGTGCACATAATTAGACTTAGGATATCACGTAAAATTAATATTTTGTTGTTCAGTTACTTGTGGCACTCTAGTACCTTGGAAGAAATATTTTCTCAATAGTGGCGTATGCTTTACATTTAGCAGGAAGGTCCACTAATGACTGAAAAATGCAGTTTGCTTTGTCCCCCGCCATTTTTGTGTTCTCAGGTGTCAAGGTAGCTCTTCTGTGGTCTCACACCGGCCTGGTGTCACAGTAGTGGCAATCCCTGGTGAATCCACTTAGGGCTTTCATATTAACCATGTTGCCTGGCACTCACCCCAGCTGGCACAGGTTTGGGCACGTCATGAGGGAAATGTCCTTGCCTTGGCCATTCTATGGGATTTTATTATTATAGGCTCTGGTCTTGCAGTCATGGGAAGTTGCTCACTTGCACTTTAAGGACCAAAAAGCTAATTGCAGCCTGGATACACTTGCCCAATTCAAAAATGAGTCCAATTTGAATTTATCTTGCCCCATGGTTCCCAACTTCTCAAACCAATCTGTTAAAGGGCATTTGTCCAAATAAGTCAATTTAACTCTATAAGGGATTATTCCTGCTAAACCAAAGCATATGCACTTTCATGTATCTTATCAGCTTCTCTTTGGTTAAGCGAGTTTTTGGCACATTTTAAAATGGGTAGGGAAGTTGGCAGAGTGCCAGGTGAAACAACTAAATGTGGTTATAAATTTATCTAGTTCTAAACACTGGACTACATAATAGCCTGGTCTGTTAAAAAGCATAAAATGTATGAGAATCCTCCACTGGGTTGTAAGGAATAAGACATTAAACATAAAAACAATTACACACAAAAATAGCCACAAAAATAGCCCCCCCTTCCCATTTGTGGAAATAACACACTTGTCAGACACATTTCAACATTCCTACATAATAACACATAATACAAAACAAACTAATTAAGTATCAGTTGCATATCTTGAGACAATTGTGATATTTTATGTATGTATCTTTAGAATCCTGGAGCACAGTCTTGAGGTTCAAAAGTGAGAAGATGTCCTTAGAATTCTACTCCACCCCCCTTTGTCAGCCCCACTTCCCCTTTGAAAGGATTTGCTGTGGCCACTTTGAAAACTTTGGTGTCTGTTGTTGTTGCTGCAGGTAATAGTCTTGTGGTGGCGAAGCTTTTCATTGGATCTGTAGTAACACATCTGTAGAAGTGATATCCTGTAAGGGGCAGGACTTAAAGACAGAGTTAGAAGGGGCAAAAAGGCAAAAAAGGATGTCCTTCAATTTACGTGGGAAGCTGCAAATAATAAAAATCTTAGCGGATTAAGCATTTTATTCATTCCAATATTATTATCACATTTCCATATAATTACTGTTATTATCTGCCAAGTTTGTTTGCTTTCCTTCACTTAGTTTGGCTGTGGAAGAAACGAAGGGACAAAACCTTTGTTAATTTGAACACAATTGGCAAGTTATTAAACTTTTTGCTTATGTGGGTCCGAGTTCACGTATCCTGTTTTAAAGGGGGAAACAAATTTTTTTCTTTCTTTCTTTGAAAATCTCTGTCAGGAATGCTGTTCCTATAATGCACACAAAGCCTGTTGTAAAAGTTAAATCCTGTGGGGGGGGGGACTAGTCAAGAGTGGAACTCACAGTGGGAGCGTTTTGATGTTTACCTGTGAAAAGAATTTGGCATGTTAAGATTTGGAACCTGGAAAGCTCTTGACTTTTGATGGGCTAGGTTTTTGTTTTGTTGTTGTTGTTTGTTTTTTTTTAGTTTTTTTTTTTTTACCCTTTTGTCTTCCGTAGCCCCTGGGGCAAAAGACACATTAAGGGTAATTTCCCTCAATGGTTCCAAGTTTTACATAAGGAAATTTGGATAAGTTTCTCCCTGCAGCCCAAGCTCTCGAAACCTCCTCTTCCCCCTTACAGTTCCCCCCTTCTTCCTCTCTCTCTTTTGTGTGTGTGTGTGTGTGTGTGTGTGTGTGTGTTTTTTTTTTAAGCTGATCTAGCCTCTGTGCATGTACAGAGTTCATGTCTCAGTAAACCTTTTATACTATTGAAAATGTTGAATCTTTTGGCTAAATTACCATTTGAATAAGGGAAGGTGAGGGTAAGGAGTAGATTTTAAAATAGGGTTAGATTTTAAAACAAAAAAGAGAAACTCAGCAATTCAAGTATTCACCAAAGCTAGCAATTGTAGCCCAAGCAAAGGGACTGCTTCCTTTATGTACAGGAAAGGGCTAATATCCCTCTGGCCATTCGCGGAACAATGCCACGCCCTTATATATGGGGGAAAATGGCCAGAGAGTCAAAATTCATAGGATTTATTTTATTTATTTATTTTTTAATATTCTCAGTCATTTCAGCCTTACCATTTGCAGACAAAATATATATATATTTTTTTTCCTGCCCTTTATTTACAGGATTGGTCAAGGCGCATATGTATTTTTATGTGCTTAAACTTTGAATTGACTTTGAAGTCTGATTTTTAAATAGTAGACAAAATGATAAACACTTTAATCACTCAAATGCTTGATATTACCAGTTGTGCTTCAAAACCATCAAGGCTTCACCTCTCACCTTTTAAAACTAAAGAGCAAAGCTAGGCTGAATTTCAACTACATCACCACACCAGAATTTAAGAATTACCCTCCAATGCTTGCAGACACATGTCCCTTCCACACAGCCACAAATTGGGAGAGTTGAAAGAGACCCTGGGGTCATCTAGTCCAACCCTCCAAAATATAGGGTTCACAGCAAGATTTCACAGCAAGATTTGTACTATCAAAGAGACATACCCATTTAAGTACAGATTTACAACTGAGAAAGGAAACATCTATGCTCCTATCATGTACTAATGAAGAGGAAAATAAAAGTACCCAACTTTACACAGAACCCTTTTAGCAGATCTTGAGATAGCTTGAGGGAGTTTACTTCCTTAGACTAAAGAATGCAAGTTCCTAGTGAAATGATATTTAAAGGAAGATTGAAGTGAACAGTTTTTTTTTCTCTAAGATAGGGAGAGGATCTTTTATTAAGCATAGTTAAAACAGCCATAGATTGGATTTAAAGGGAATACAAAAGTGAACAATTTTTTTTTTTCTGAACTTGCAGAGGAATAGTAAGCCTAATTTAGATTTTTTTTTTTTTTTTTAAATAACCACACATAGGAAAGTGAGATGCAGGGTACCTTAGGAAAGATTGCCCCCCCCCCCTCTTTGCAGTTTCCTTTAAAGGAAGCTTACTCGGGAGTAAATTTACCTGGCACAGAAGTAAGAAGGGAGAAAAAAACTGAAAGAGACAGAATGGAACAAGGGGGGGCATTTTCTGAGAAAAGAGGCCAGGAAGTCTTATAGAGACTGATATCAGGAGCCTTACAATAACTCTTCTGTCCAACCAAATCAAAGTTAAAACTGGACTCACATATTTTTCTTAGAAGGAACACCATACTTTCATAGGCATGTGCTTGATGAAATACATACACTGCATTTTAGCTTGAGAGAGCAATTGTGCTCAACTAGGCTTTTGCAGCAGAAACATTAGGTTAACTTCACATTCCAAAATAGACTGGAACACAGGTGTACTCACAAACTCAAAAGTTACAACAAAACATCATTTACCATTAGACTTAAAATCACCCTCCTCACTTAAACTAGAGGAAGGAGGTGGGGTAATCCTCCTTCCAGAACACAAGTAGCACGTATACAGGATTTTACCACTTGGGAGGAAAACTCTCTTTTAGAGCTTCTCTCAAAGAACAAACATTTGCATACTTCATTCTCCATTTTGTCTTGTTTCAGGTTGACAAGGCCCAACATGGCTTCCTTAGATTTAAAATTTTGAAGCAAGCTTGCAATTTTAAAAACTATGTGCATTTAAGAACAGTCTGTGGATGCCGAAGCCAATGTAAACACAAACCCTTTAAATATTTCTAGATCTTTGAGTACATCTCTTATTCATTTTTTTTTTTTTTTAAGAAACTAAGTTCTCTAATGTGTGGGCTCTCAGGCTGGGCTGTTATTATATCTACTGCCTTCTGAGCACCATTAAGTTTACGGTTTCATGTTTAGTTTTAGGTTATAGTTTAACAACACAAATTTGATATGTTCAGCTCTCCCTAAGGGTTCACACCCTGATTGTGTTGAAGGATCCCTGAGGTGGCCCAGGTGGTGGGCCTAAGCTACCCACTAAAAGTTGCAACGGTCTCGTACTTTGTACTTGAAAGACCATTTTGCCCCTTTATTTTATTTTATTTTTCCAACTGGAGATGACAAGCTGGAGGGGCATATTAGAATCCTCTCTGGGGCAAAAAGGCTTCATGGAAGCTTTGTTGCCAGGAGGAGTCCAGCTAGGGTGTTTTAGTGAGCTCCCATTTCCCTCTAGTATAAAGGACAGAAAAGGACAGAAAGAATGGACACACAAGGGGGAAGACAAAGAGGGGGAAAGGGTAGAAAGAAGAAAATAATATTCTTTCAGTATTTAAGGTACCTTTGATTATCTCTTTAACTCAATTCCTGCCTATCAACGAACCGCAAATAACTTATCATCTATAAAACCTCAAACATCAGCCTTAAAACCACGGGTCTCTCTCTCTACCCGCTACACAACCACGGATCCTGAAATTCTGCCTCAGTACTGCTTACACAACTAGTCCTAGTGTGGGGCCCCAATTCCCCCTCTACCACCACGACAGCCTCCTGCCTAGCCTTTGAGACTAAGTTCGGACCCCTACTGAACGCCTGCGCAATGCCGTGCCAGATCGGGGTCCGAGAAAACACCTAAGGTTTGAAAGGAAGCAAATGACCTTGCGTTACAATACTTTTGAAAAGACGCCTCTGGACGACTCCGAGAGAGGGACGTCAGGGAAAACAGTAAAGAGCCACGCTTTCCCGGACTCGATTCCAAGACGGAAAACGGGGGAGAAAAGGGGACAGAATAAGACGTCCCTGGACGACTCCGAGAGGTAACGCCGGAAAACAGTAAAAGTACCACAATTTCCCGGCCACGTTCCGAAAAAGAAATTGGGGGAGAAAAGGGAAAGTTTTAGACGTACCCGGACGACTCCGAGGGGTAATCGTCTGACCGTAAAGTTCCGCGATCTCCCTGGCCACACTCCGAGGGGGAAAATCGGGGGAGAAAAGGGGAGAGTTTAAGACGTACCCGGACGACTCCGAGGGGTAATCGTCAGAAATGAAAGAAGGAAAGTCTGGCTGTCGTGGGGACGCTGCTTCTTCCACCCCCCTCCCAATGTATTTACTTCAAACCATACTCACGTTCGAAGATGTCCCCCGCAGATCCCGGGATCCTTTCCCTTTAGCCGGCTTGACCTTGCCTTTGCTCCCCCTGGCTGGGCTTTTGGTGACGATTGATTACCGCCCACAAAGAGGAGGCAGGGAGAGGAAGAAGGATCCCTGGGCTAAGGTTGCCCAGTGGCGCCCGATCCCCTCTATCTCCCTCCTCACCTTCGCAGGAGAACCAAGTGTCCCTGAGCATGGTCGCCAAACTGTTGCCGGAAATATCCGAGGGCTCCCTTGGACAAAAAGTAAAGACACCAACCAGGATAACTTGGAGCAAAACAGCAGCCTGTAGGCTTGGCCTTTATTGAACTGTTGCAACAGGGTGTTCCCCTCACTTGCAAGAGAGAGGAAAGACCCAGAAAAATAGTGTGCAAGGTCTTATAAAACTTTTTGAAATTCCCCTCCTCTAGGTCAAGCCCACCCCCAGAAACATCATGCATACATTACAGAAAGGAGGGGTTGAGGGAGGAGTTGGTGGTAACCTGAGTGTCTTGTCACCTGGCTAGTTCCTCCTTTCCCCCCTCCCCATGAGTCACTTCCAGGAGACAAAGGGGAGTTTGCAGTTTCCTGCCCCCAGAGGGAAGATCTGATCATTGTCCTTTGTTTCAGTCCATGCTGAATCCACTCCCATATGCAACTTCTTTGTGATCTTGATTGTCTTCTGTCTGGGATCATCAGGGTTGGCATAGCAACTGGGCAGGGCTCCTGTGGATGTGCTGAGACGGTGAAGGGATTATGGCTGACCAGGACCAAGGCACCCCCCTTTGATAGTTCTTGTCATATGGAGTAAAATAAAATGGAACAGTGCAAATCCGATGTATGGTTGATTTTCCATGAATTTATAACAGAAATGTGGCGAATGTAGTGTGTGAGTGTGTGTGTGTGTGAAGTTTGTACAAACAGAATGATTGGGGTGGGGGGGTTCCTGCTACACCTTGTCCTGTTCGGACTCCCAGCTCCTTCATTGGTTTTGACCCCAGTCAGAATGGCATTTGGGAACTGGCCCCTCTGCTCCAACAGTCCAGCTCTGACATCCTGCAACAAATAACCTGGCTCCCATACCCTCCAATATTTCTCTGATGAAAACAGGGGTGTCCCATTCCACAATGATAATTTTACTATTTATACCCCACACATCATACTGAGTTGCCCCAGTCACTCTGGGTGGTTTCCAACATATATAAAGACATAATAAAACATTATACATTAAAAAAAACCCCTTCCCTATTCAGGATTGCCTTCAGACGGCTCGGGGGTTGGATAACTCTATACCCTCCAACATTTCTCCAATGAAAATAGGGACATCCTAAGGAAAAGTGGGACATTCAGGGATCAAATCAGAAACCAGGACGGCTTTTCTAAATCAGGGACATCCCTGGAAAATAGGGACACTCGGAAGGTCTGGGCTCCTTGTGAACTTCCCCTTTGTGGCTCCGCTTCTGGTTGCTGTGCTCAGGCTGCCCACAGGGCTACAGCTTGCATCACGCCCAAGGACTTGGCTGTGGGTCCCCTTAGATTCCTTGACTGGGTCTTGCTTTCCTGTCAGGTGACAGAGGGCTTGTCCACACTTCTGCTTGTCCTGTGCTTCCTGGGCATGGGTCTGAGCAGTTTTGCCATTGCCCTACTGTAGGGGTCAGCAAACTTACTGCACCTCGGGCCGGTGTCTCCAGTGCCAATCGCGTGGTGGGCTGGAGGGCGGGGGAGCACGTGCCCATACGCATGTGTACATGCTATTTCCAGCACACTTCCGGGTAGAAGGAGCACCGGAAATAGCTTGTGCGCATGTGCACGGGCCTCCTCCGACCCAGGTGTGCACCAGAAATAATGCTTGCGCATGCGCACAAGCTATTTCTGGTGCTCCTCCGACTCGGAAGTGGACAGCCGCGCAGCGCAGCGCCAGTAATAGCAGACGTCGGCAGCGGGCAGCGGGGGTCGCTGCGGGCCAGATAAACAAGTCCCTCAGGCCTTATCTGGCCAGCAGGCCTTAGTTTGGGGACCTCTGCCCTACTGCTTTCCCCCAGAAAACCCACTCTTTGGCAGTAAACAGAACAAACAGCCATCAACCTGATTGCTGTTTGCTCAGATTCAGCGCTGAAATCAGGCTTCCCCAGCAAGACAAACAGAGGTGTGGATAAGCTGAGAGTCTTAACATTCTGCCATGATTCTTATCCTGCCTAGTCAGTTACCTACCAGGGGCTGTAGGTCTGTGGGCAGAGCCCATGATTTGCATGCAAAAGGTCTCAGGTTCAATACCCTGGCTCTGGAACAAACTCCTGTCTGAAGCCCTGGAGAGCTACTGCCAGTCAGTGTTGAAACTACTGATCTAGATGAGCCAACACTGCACAGCCCAACACTGGCAGAAAGTCAACTCAGGTGGGTTCCATTCATGGGCTAAGAAAACAATACGGCTGTTTGAACCGGTCCTCAGAATAACTCTGACCAATGTCTAGCGTGCAATAAAGCCCATTGTCTGCTCTGTCAATTGTCTAGCAAGTGCCAAAATAGATGGTGATGAAACAGGAGCTCCTCTCTGGCCGTTGTCCTGTTATCCAGCTATTCTGGAGCTCTGCCCTCTCTGGGCCAACTTTCAATTCTACTTGATTAGCGATTCCTGCAGTTCCCTAGAGGGCTGGGGGGCAGGTAAACATTTTGACACATGAAGACCGAGCTTGTGAACTGCATCCCCACTCCCTGGGATGCTGCTAGCTACTATTTTGATAGCCATTGTTGGAACATTACTGAGGAGACAGCAGAATGTAAAAAGAAAAAAGAAAAGAAAAAGACAGATACTCCATTACTCAGAAACACTAATCTGGAAGCCATTCTTTCCACTTAAAATAAGTACACTGTAGGCATAGTATGCAGAATACATCATCATTATTATTAGGTCTGATGTACGCTCTGTAAGAAGGAATACTAAGTGACTGCTACTTGACCAACCAATGCCACTACTGCCCAGACAAAATCCTGAAAATCAATTATCTTTGAAGTGAATGAAATGCATCCTGAGAACTATAGTTTGTCAAGGATGCTGGTAATTGTTGCTCCGTGAGGAGCAAATTACATTTCCCAGGATTCTTGGGGGAAATGTACTTTGAATGTATGGTGTGTTTGCAGACAAATTCAGAGATTAAGTAGGGGCTGGATACGTACTTCCTTTTCTTTGATGGAATTCCTGTTTCAGCTGAGCAGTGTAAGTGGTCATGCTGCATTACAAGAAGTTTTCCATTTCAAATCCAAGGCTAACGTTTGCATTTCAGCTATCTGAAGGTCTTTTGCTAAGGCTCAGTGTGTTTTTCAAGCTGAACCCATGCAGTCTGAACTAAGCATCAATGTGCTTACTCCCAGGAAGCGATGCATACAATCACAGTCCTACTGGTTCCTAATAAACTGGGTGTTACGCTATGCAGTGCTGCTCTTAGGAAGAATTGTTGTGTACTAAAGGATCAACAGAGATGCTTGCATTTGGCCTCTCCCTGAAGGCATGGCAATGGGGCCTGCCATGATGAGCTCCTATGCTTCCAGTTTTACTACTGCACCATCAGTGTGGTGACAATGATGAGAGAGAGAAGCTTTTCTCCCTCCCTGTTGGAAGATTCAGGACAGATTTTTTAAAAAGTACTTATTCACACAGCCCATAGTTAAACTATGGAACTCACTCCCAATGATGGCCACCAACTTGGGTGGCTTTAAAAGAGGATTAGATAATTTAATGGAGGATAAGGCTATCACGATGGTTAGGCTCCACCTCCACAAACAGAGGCACTAATGTTGCTGAATACCAGCTGTTGGAGGCCATTTCAGTCTTTTCACACTCTGTATTTCTGCCCTCAGTCTTGTAGATATGTGTTCTATTAGAAGTGGTGGTTATGAGACACCCACACCTACAGGAGAATGTCCTCTAAGATGGCATCGGATGCTAGGCTTTCCTTGGGAGCCAGAAACTGTCAAACATGCCACAAACACACATACACGGAAGTAGTAACCAACTTCAGCCTCATGGTAAAGAGCCTGTTGAAGGGAAAGTCCATAGTATTACCCAGTGAGTAAAGGGTTTGGTCCCTCATTAAAATGAAAGATGAAGAAAAGCCTTCCTCCTGCATGATATTTCAAGGCATTAGCTCACAATGTCTAGCACCCAGCATTTGCCTTGGTATCTGAGCTCAGTCTCTTGAGTTACAGACCCAGGCAGGTGCAGCAGGGTGCACTATAAATACTCTCGCCCTTAAGGGACTCAGCAGGCAAGCAAGGAGATGTCTTCTTGAATGACAGTTTGATGGGAACAAGGCCGCCTTGGCTAACAGGGCCAGCCAGACGCAAAGCCACATTGGTCCGAAACGACAAGGCTGGGTCGGACACACATTTGCCCATTCCATTCTTTGTTTTTCAGAGCCACACTCTTCTCAGTAATCCTTAAAACAAGCAGTTGGAGTTGCTTGTGACAGTGACACAGAGACCTCTTAAAGTGTGCAGCTGCGACATTCCTCAATGATTCGGAAGGCTGCTTTGGAGGCACGAGCCGGGAACAAGGCATCAGGGCCCCTGAGATCAGTTTCAAGTTCTGCCACATATAGAACACAAGAACAGCCTTTGCTGGATCAGACCAAATGTGCATCTAGCCCAGTGTTCTGTTTCCAAAGGCGGGCAGCCAGATGGTCCTGAGACGCAGGTCCCTGGAGAGCCAGCCACACGCCTTCTCTTTGCCTTGTTGTTGCTTGTTGAGATCAGGGGCTGATTCTGTTTGAAGAGGGTGGGGGAAGGGAGAAGGGAGGGGGCCTGGGGATGATAGTGCTTAGTTCAATATTGATATCCAACTTTTGCGCATAAAATAAATCAGAGCACCTGCTGCTGCCCCCCAAGGTAAGGTGCTGCGTAGGAATAATGGAGACGACAGGAGGTTGGATGCAGGTGAGCTGTGCAGAAGCACGCTGGCAAGCATGCTCCAAGCAAGCTGCCGGCTAGCTCTGCCGTGGCTCCTTTTATTAGCAGAAGTCAACAATTGGAAACAGTAGTGAAACCACCCTGAACTTAACGTATTGCCATCTAAGCACATTTCCAGCATTAGACACTTGTCAGCAGGTGTTTCCCTCAAATATTTTCCCTGATACTTGGTTACGTCTGCGTCCCCCGTCATACTCCAGCCAAGCGATATGTCTAACAAACAAATTGTGAGAGGACAAAAGGTCAGGGGGAAAACCCTGTTTTCTAGCCAAGAAGGCAAAAGGTCAGGGGAAGCAGGCGCAATGCTCCTTGACATACTGTTGCACGTCTGGTGTGAGGTTTGCCTTTGCAAAGTGGAGCGTTACCTCCAAAGTGTTGGCCTCACATTCACCTTGGGCCAGTCTCCGTTGGGCCACTAAGGATGGGGGCCTCCTCTTCTCAGGCCCTTGTGGGGCAGTGTGAGGAGGCACCTATCTTTGGGCAGCAGGGGTGGGGAGAGTTCAGCAGCTGCCCAGAGGACTCTCAAGGAGAGGAGGCTGAGGGAACCCTCCACAAGAGAGGGGCTGCCAGGTCTACAGGCAAGGGGTGACATAACTGGGCTCCTGAGCCCTACAGGCGTGCCGCAGAAAGAATGTGGTTGGTCAAGGGAGCTGTGAGCCCAATAGATTGCTGCTGTCTGCAGGAGAGTTTCTCCTGCAAGTCCCAAAGACCTCAAAAGACCTTTCTGCAATAATTTGGAGCAGGGCTTTAGCATGGCTGCTCCTGTTCTGTGGAATAGCATCCCTGTTGACAGGCACCCACTCTCTGAACTTTCCAGAAACAGTTGGAGACATTTTTGCTCCAACAGACCTTCCAAGCTGGAAAAATGGGTCTTTTGCCACGAGTGCCGGCTTCTTAGGTTTTTAGTCTTGTTTTAAATTTATTTGTTGTTTTTGTGTTTTTTAACTGTTTTTAATTATCTTATGTGCAAATCTCCTTGAGATGGTGGTTTAGAAGGCGGTGGATAAAGTAATTGTAATAATAATAATAATAATAATAATAATAATAATAATAATAATAGTGGTTAAAAGAGTGGATCAAGAAGAGGAACTGGGCAAGGCCTCTTGGCTTCAGAAAGGGAAGAGAGATGATGATGAGGGAATCTAAAGTGAGACAGAAGGCAATAGAGGGATGAGGGAGGGTGTGAGCCATTGCCACATTAGGAATTTTATATCTGTACAGCCAAGGGGGCTGTGACAAGATTTGATATTGGACCCTCAGAACTCCAGTGTAGGCCTGAGTGGCACTGACCCAGAAAAGTAAATCCCAGTTCCATAAGGCAAAAGAATAAGAGAGAGGTTGTTGCCCCGATTCCAACACTCATGGGATGGATTTTGCATATCCATTTTATTTAAGCTACATATTTCTTTCTATGCCCCCCCCAAAAAACAGTATTGACTTTTAAGTGCCATGTACTTTGCAGCAAAGGACTGCAATCAGACATTGCATTGGAAAATAATAGTCCCTCACACATAAACTCCCTTTAACCAGCCTACATAAATGCTTACTCAGTTGAAAAACAGTTTACCCCAGAACTGGTGAAACCAGTCCTACAGATGCAGTCAACAGGATGACTCCGTTTAACAGAGGAGGAGGAGGAGGGTGAGGACAGCCACGCATGGGAGAAACTGCTGCTTCACTCACTAAGTGTATTGCGAGTCCTACGGGAACCTCGGTTGCTTGCCTGGGAGTCACAAGTAGGGCAAGTACTGCTTGTGTGGTTCCCTTAGGCCTCAGGATGTTGGGCCAGGTGGGCCTCAGGTCTGAACCAGCAGCCAGGCTCTTCCTGGATTTCTGTAGACAAAATGCTCACAATCCAGTGAAACCGACCCTGACTTTCTCCTTAGAAAGCAGCTCAGTCGTATTCTTTTCCTGAGGGTCAGCTCAGAACATTTTGGTGCCTTAGCCAGGCCATCCAAACATTGACTTTCATAAGCAGCGGTTCACATACATGGGATCCAGTCCACTGGGAAATTCTCTTGCAGAGCCTCCTCATCCTAATCATTCTGCAGAAGAACTTCCCTGTGGCTTGTACCTGACATGGGTCAGGCCTGCCTGCCTGTCTTTCTCACTCCTCCCACGCCCAGCGAGGGCAGACACTAACTTGCACAAAATTTGCAGGTGCTAATTTATGTGTAATGGTGAGAACTGAGGAACAATTCCTATAACCATTAAATAGAAAATGAAATAAGAGGCATATTGCTATCCTGGGGGAGATTGTGTCCAGACAACCTGTGTGCTTGCTCAGTCTGCTGACCAGGGGGTGACTTCAAGGCCACTCCTGCTCTCCTGTCTTCTGGTATTATTATTATTATTAAGTATTATTACTATTATTATTATTATATTACAATTTATTATATGCCCTTCACCATAAAAAGAATTAAAAACAGTTCCATGTATAAAAACAATTAAGAAATCGTAAAAATAATTCCATATATAAAAACATTTAAAATAGTTTCTCTACAGATGCAGATGGAGATAAATATCTCTACTTAAAATACTTATTCAAAAAGGAAGGTCTTTAGGAGGCATAAGGAATTGGGGAGAAATTTGTTTTGGTTTGAACTGAAAGGTGAATCTAACCCAATTCACACTTTACAAAACAAAATGTGAATAATCAGAATTCATACCTCTGAATTTTGCAATGCAGTTATTTATGTGGGAAAATGCATATAGTGAAAGAAAGGGTGCGTAAAAATTCATCTATATTTGTAAATCTAACATATAAAATGCTTTATATTAGGGCAAATTGGTTTGTAAAAAGTGTGTGTGAATTTTGCACAATAATAATAATAATAATATGACGATGATGATGATGCCAGTTGGCAGGAGACTACATTGCTGTGGCAAAGACCCAGGCTAAGTTGCAGGCCTTATATAGTCCTCTTGCACTTGCCTCCAGCTGCAGCACATCTCATCACCTGACTGGGCTTGCCGGCCTGCACCTGATTCACATAAGATCCACCCGGCCAAGGCTCGGCTCCTACAAACCCTCACAGTGCTCATTACAGGACACACAGCTACCCTGCACCTATCCCATTGCTCTCTAACCCTGTTGGGACCTGGGGTTTGGTGTGTGTTTTTAACTGAAAAACAAAATGGGGGGGGGAGGGATTGCAATATATTTCCTTTCCACCAACTCCTTTTTCTTCTGTTGCACAACCACACATACACCTACATAACATACAAATGTTTCTCTGGGTCATTTCACCCTTCTTCCAGTCAGCATTTCCTAGGCAGGCAGAGCAATTGCCTCAAGGTTGCTCAGAAAGACTGCTCTTTTCCAGAAGCCTGTGAGGCAATCAGCAGTGCCCTGCATGTTAAATGCAGTGATGCAACTAGTGTGTCCCTCATTCTTCCAGGCGGCACAAGCTGGCAGCTTTGACTTTAGACAACTGGACTGGTTGCTAAAAGCTTCTACCCTGGAGAGCAAAGTGGTCCCCTCCCCTTCGCAGACTAGCCCTGCCCCCAACATTGCATCCCCCAGTACCTGAGCATAAGGTGTGAACAACCTGCGCATACCTTTGCACATACAAACACATTGATGCAATGTGTGCAAATTGCTCCTGAAGGGAGAGGAAGTCTCCTTCCCCAATCAGGGATGCAGCCATGTAATTTTACTCTGGACTTCACAGCCTTAGGTGGATAGGGGCCTTCAGCCTCTTTTGACTGTATGTATGGTTTTGCCTACTTTCAAAATGTTGTGAGTCAGTCTTGCTGTGTTTGGTGACCCTTCCTGCTCATCTTCCTGAGTGGGGTCCTGAACCTCTTCCCTAAAGCCTTGCCCTGACAGTCCCAAGGTAGCAAAATCAGGCAGGCCTTGCTTTTGGGGGACTTTTTGTCTGGGGACTGGCATTGGTCTGAATCTCTCTCCCCTCCCCTCCCCCTTCTTACCTCCCAAGGCTTTCACCCTCCTGGCAACTATCCTCTGAGGCTGCTGTGTGGGCAGTGGGGATACTTGGCCACAAGTGGCTGGACAAAGTGACTTCCTTGCACATCTGTGAGGTGCACAAGGAGAGTAGGAGCCATTCCGAGCACAGTGCAAGGCACCCTCCTTTCTCCACCCCCTTAATTGACAGGTCTGTGCAGGCCACAGTTGAGGTGGGGAAAGAAGCCCCAAGCGGTGGGTGTTTGGAATTTCCCAGGGTGGAATCACAAATAATTGGTGGGGGCTGCAATTGTCCCATACGGTCCTTATACTCTGCAAACCTGATGAAATTTCCCTGCTGGGTCTTTTGAAGAATCTGTGCAAGCATGTTGTGTTTTTGTTTTACGTTCCTGTACACATAACTAGAGGAACAAGTTAAATTGCCAGATATTCAGCTCCCTGGGAGAAGCAAACTCTCACTGTAAACAAGAAAATTCTCATTCACAGATTTCAATGCTTGCTAAAGCATTTAGGGTTGGCAACGTTCTATCTTCCTACAGGGAAAGAAAGATTTCTGTACCCAGACTGGTTCTCCAGACTTCCCCCCCATGCCTGGGGCTCCCAAACCACATTCAACATCCTCTCTCCAAAGAGGAACTGAATGAGAGGTTTGTCAGTCCCTCCTTGTAAGTTGTCAAACAGGATGCTGCTGCCTGAAAGATGTTCCCTTTTGCCCAGAGGCAGTAGAAGAGCCTTCCTCTGTTTTAGTCATCTGGGCTCAGGCAGGATGTAATATGCAACCTTTCCTTTTTTAAAATTTTATATCCCACCCTTCCTCCCAAAGCGATAAAAACAATTTAAAAGTTCTGAAAGCATCTTAAAAACAGTTCCAGTGTAGATGCAGACTGGAAATAAATCTCGACTTAAAAGGCTTGTTGGAAGAAGAAGACCTTCAGCAGGCACTGAAAAGACAGCAGAAATGGCGCCTGTCTAATATCCAAGGGGTAGGAATTCCAGAGGGCAGCTGCCACAGCACTAAAGGCCTGACTGCTGTGACAAACAGATGATATTTGATCAGCTGGGTGTATGAGAGCTGAGACGATATCAGAACCTCAAGTGTCACTATTTTCCAGGGACAGTCCCAGATTTTTAGAAGCCATCCTGGTTTCTGATTTGATCCCAGAATGTCCTGCTTTTCCTTCAGATGTCTCTATTTTCATCAGAGAAATGTTGGAGGGTATGGTAGTGAAAAATCCGGATGCAGACATTGTTGGGCTTTTTAAAGTTTTGTCCAAAGTTGTTGAGCTTTTCTTGCAAAATCTTTTTTTTTAAAAGAGAGATTTTGAGCTATTTTTAATTAAATTCGCTAAAAGCTACACATCCAGTGTGGTGTAGTGGTTAAGAGCGGTAGTCTCGTAATCTGGGGAACCGGGTTCGCTTCCCCGCTCCTCCACATGCAGCTGCTGGGTGACCTTGGGCTAGTCACACTTCTTCTTTGAAGTCTCTCAGCCCCACTCACCTCACAGAGTGTTTGTTGTGGGGGAGGAAGGGAAAAGGAGATTGTTAGCCGCTTTGAGACTCCTTAGGGTAGTGATAAAGCGGGGTATCAAATCCAAACATCCGACATGGGCTTTCTGGATTTTCCCGGACATTTCAGTGATTTTCATCTGGACGCTGTTTACCAGGGCTGAATACCGGCCATGTCTGGGAAATTCCAGACGTATGGCAACCCTAGGTATGGAGTTGTGTGACCCCCATGAACCAAGGAGATAAGTAACTATACAACCTTTAGAGGACATCTGTATGGGGGAAGTAATTTAATGTGTGATGTTTTATTATGTTTTTATATATGTTGGAAGCTGCCCAGAGTGACTGGGGCAACCCAGTGAGATGGGCAGGGTATAAATAATAAAATGATGGTGATGGAATGGGACATTCCTATTTTCATTGGAAAAACATTAGAGGGTATGCAGTATTTTTTGGTATCATCTCAAGCTGCATTGGGGTTTGTATACCAGAACCAGAACTTTGAACTTAGCTCAGTAGCTAATTGGTAATTCTTTCCACAGCAGCGTAACATGGTGGTGATTATCCTGCCCCAGTGATCAGTCAGGCTGACCCATTTTGCACTAGCTGCAACTTCCAGACCAACCTCAAGGGCAGCCCCACATAAGAGTTCACTGCAGTAATCTAACCTGGATGTTACATGGAGCTTTTTGTGTCAGCCAACAGCTGAACAAAGGAGCCACCTCTACATTTCAAAATGAAATGAATGTTGTTGCCATTGCTGATAACCTAGACCAGCTTTCTGCATCAATGGGGTGACTTCCAGATGTTATTGGACTATGGTATGGACTGGTTGGATGCGGAGGAATGGTGGGATGTGCCTACTGGGGAACCACCAAGAGAAGAAGACTCAGAGGAGTGGTGGTGGGACAACAATGAATGGCTGCAGGGAGAAGAGGGAAAAGACTGGGGAAAGGAGGTGTCGGAAGCTGAAGGGGTAAACAGGGCTTAGTGAGCAGGGAGGGTCTGTGATGGAGAGCAGTCAAGGAACAGAGGCAGAAGCTGAAGCAGGCAAGTGGAAGGAGGGAGGTCAAGAGGCTGAGATGACTCAGGCAGGTGAAGAGTCACAGGTGTTGCCCCCCCCCCCCTGCTGCTGCGACAGGACTAGGAGTCCCCTCTGACTCCTAGAACCAGGAGCTGTATGAAACAGGAGCAGCAAAGACAGGCTTCACGCAGGCACAGTCTCCGATTGCTTGAAAGAAGCCCTGGAGAAGAGGAAACAAACACGGCTGTGGGGAGGCCAGGACTTTTAGTCACAGCAACTGGTTTCATGCAGTAAGACCTGAGTGAGCTAGCTCCAGCTTTGAACTGTGAGATTGACTGACAGGAAAACAACTGTCATCAGTCCCAGTCCACATGCTCTTGAAAAAACAATGGCACATTAATAGTGGATTTATTCTGCTTTTTTAATGGTTCTGTGATGCTTCCCCAACACCACCACACTGTCTGCAGGGGCTTCAGCACAGCGAAAACAAACCTAGAACATTTGGGCATTAAAAGTCACAGGGCTTCATCAAGAAATTACAAGGCAGGCAATGGTTGGAAATGAAGCGGTATGAATACCCCAAAGCTTTGGGATGCACAAATAGTGAGGAAAGTGAGATCATGTATGACCGTCCAGATAACATCATGAGCACAAATCATCATAAAAGTAAAGGTAAAGGACCCCTGACAGTTAAGTCCAGTCAGGAACGACTCTGGGGTTGCGGCGCTCATCTCGCTTTACAGACCGAGGGAGCCAACGTTTGTCCGCAGACAGTTTTTCCGGGTCATGTGGCCAGCATGACTAAGACGCTTCTGGTGAACCAGAGCAGCGCACAGAAACGCCATTTACCTTCCCGCCGAAGCGGTACCTATTTATCTACTTGCACTTTGACGTGCTTTTGAACTGCTAGGTTGGCAGGAGCTGGGACCGATTCGAACCACCGACCTTCTGATCGGCAAGCCCAAGGCTCTGTGGTTTACACCACAATGCCACCGGCGTCATGAACAATAAACAGGGCATGCGGAGCAGCCCTTAAAAAGTCTAGTGCTACCTTAAGGACTAGCAAATAAATGGTGGACTTCTGGAAGGTATGTCCATAGGCAAAGTACAGGGAGAAGAGGAGAGATTGTTGTAGCTTTTTCAACCAAGTGAGACCCAGAGATCAAATGCCAGAGGCAGGTGTTCCAAACGGGCACCTGGGGATGGTACTGCTGGGCAGCTGCTTGGCTTCAGCACCTCTGGAGGACCCCCCAGTGCTGCCACTGATACTTTATTCATTCTCCATTGGACATCATGTTGCATGATGTACATCCAAGAATGTAGGCAGCAGGAAGTGGGGGGAGCAGAGAAACGATTTCAGCCTGCATACCTCCCTCCAATTTATGCCACCGTCTTTTATGCCTTGCTGTGCTCTGACAGGCCTACATGCCTTTAGGCCATGTCCACAAATTACATATTCCTGATTCCCATCCCATTTAAGGGAATGTCTCTAAATTATACACTCAGTCACTCTAACTGCTGGCCCCTAACATGCTTCAGGCCTGCAGTTGAGCAAGACGCACCATTGCTTGGGAGGCCTGAAATATTTTGTGACCCCAAGCTGCCCACCCTCAGAAAAGGCTGCTCACTGCAGCTCTGTGTGATGTGCCTACAGTTTGAAAAAGAAGGAAAGATCTGGTAGCAGTGAGTGATGGAAGTGATGGATCTGTGCCCACGATCACCCTGAGAAGCCACTGCCAGTCAAAGGAGGCAATACCCAGCTAGATGGACAAAGAATCTGGCACGGGGCAAGGCACATTCCTCTCAGGCGCCCAGGGATTCCCAGGCCGAAGTTCTAGGGGAACAGGCCTGGGACCAAGCCGCTTCCTGTGGTCCACCACAGCACAGGAACAACAAGGCCAAGTGACTCTTCCTTGCTGGGCACCTCCATCTCCCCAAGCAAGAGTCATGCGGGTCAGGGGGCTGCATCTTGGGAAATGCGAGATCCAGCTGTATTCAATACCAAGTTCTCTCATCTTGTGTCAGAGCTATTCCACTTCAGGTAGCAAGGGAGGGCTCACGGGACAGGATTGTTTCTCCATGTGCAAAAATGGTTAATATGTTTATTTGGTTAATACATTCCACTACTGATACAAAAACAACTAAATCCCTGCATCTAGATAGCTAGTACACCCATGAAAAAAAGGCTAGACAATAACCCTGGCATGCTAGATTTATTGCTGCAGGGATTTGAGGTGTTTGTGGAAGAGGTTGCCTGCCTCTTCAGGGCCATGCACTGGGAAATATTTGAGTACTCTTATACACTGAGAGTATTATTCCTGCATTGGGATCCCTTCCAACTCTACAATTCTATGATTTTATGATTCTATTATTCCAGCCAGGCTGTGCTTGCATCCAGTTATCCTACTCCATCAGGATTGCTGCTTGTGTAGACATGCAGCCAGATTATCTGTTCTCAGAAGAGTTTGCCCATTGTATCCCTGTGTGAGTCAATGATCTGGGCCCCATGTCCTTCTGATCAGGTCAGTGACTTGTGGAGTATAAGAGGGCATCAAGTTCCTTTCAAGAGGGATCATGTTTTCTCTTAGAATAAACATTTTCAGGGGTGAGCACGATTCCAAAAAGATCCCGTTTTAACTCTGAAAAATGGAGCACTCCCTCGGCTTCCAATGTGTGGCGTGCCCTGCCTCATGGACAACACAAATGAATGTGGGTTTTTATTAATGTCATTTTAAGCAAATTGTCAGCAATTGGGGCGGTGGGAAAGGGGAAAGTGCAGGCTTATGTAGCTCAAAGCTAAATATTTTTATACCTCCCCGAACCTAACCTCTGCCGACGTCATTCCTCATTCAGTTCCCACATGTGTTGTTCCCATTAGAAATGTAATGACATGCCAAAATCTGATCTACCAGGGCTGCTGCAGTTACGAAAATATTCTTCCCCTGCCTGGCCTGTGAGTGAAAAGCAGAAAAAGGGTTTCATGAGCCAATCAGACCCTCAGTTGTGATGCTACCCTTGAAGCTAGTTTTCATCTTTTAGCCAGACTTTATGAAAAGCTTTATCTTCTGTTCATTTGTGGTGTTTTATTGTTTTGTTTTTATAAGCATCTGTTTTTGTAGTTTTGTATTTTAAGTAATTGTCAGCTGCCTTGTGGGGTATTTACCTTGAGAGACCTAAAAACACTTAAATAAACAAACGGACTTTTAACGTCCTCAAGGATTTCAGCTCCCCCTAAAAAGGTCGTGTGAACTCTGGTGTGAACACAGCAGAGTGTTTGCAAACTTTGAACTACATAGTCCAGGCACAGTCTCTGAGGACCCTGGGACTGGATACAGTTCTATGATAAGGGCAAACTTGGCTGTGACATGCAAGGCTGCCTTTAGGGCACTGGCAACACTCTGCAAACATTATTAATTTGGAATAGTGATCAGCAGCTTGTTTTGCATGGACAGTTGATAGTGCAGGTTAGAATATCCCCGCAGGGTATTTAGTTGCTGGCATGAAGCTGCTTTGACTCAGAAGTCATCCCCTTTGTTCTGAACTCTCTTCCTCCTGTCTTACTGCAGTGCAAGGGGAATTATTTTTTTACGCATGCTCAGGGATATTCTCTTCTTGATTAATGTGAAGTTCATCATACTGCTAGCATTTTTGTATTTATTTGGAACAAAGAGTGTGATGGATCATAGTATAGCCCCTGCCCTGTTCACAGGACTTATAAGAAGCAATCAGATCAGACATAATAATAATGATGATGATGATGATGATGATAATAGCAGCATTAATTTACTTACTTCAAAAAGGCTAAAGGTGTAAAAGGCAAAACACATAAAACAGTGTGCAGTATATCAATAAAACCATTTAAATAACTCATTAACAAAGCCAGCAGAAAGGACTCAGAAGTCTTCCCCATCTGAATATGTATGGGGGAACATCTGTGCATGCTTAGAAACATTCTCCTCTATACAGAGTTAGACCATTAATCCATATAGATTCTGCACTGGCTCAGACAGGAGCTTTTCATGAGCCCCACATGGAGATGGCAGGATTGAACCTTCTGCACGCAGAGCAAATGCTCTACTTCTACAGAAAGGTCTGTCATGTAGTTCTATGTTCGAAGACTGAGAACTGTCACTGGGGTGGGGGAGAGAGAAAGATTGTGGGGTTGGGACCTCAGTTTCCTGCAGCAAAGGAAGACTGACTAATCCAAATCCTCTCCCATATCTTAAAACAGGGCAATAAACTTTACTCTGAAGGTTAACCAATGAATTCTGGGGTTGATTAATCAGCACGGCAGCAAGTTAAGAGAGCACACTTGGTCTCTTTCTTTCTTTGACTGTTTTGTCTCTGGCATGTTATTGCAACAAGGAAATGCGGGGAGGGGGAAACAGAAATTTGTAACATGGCCTTTCCACTATAGCATTGTCTGAAAAAAATGTAAGTAGCATTTGAGTTGTGTGTACGGTACATTTGTTTCAATTCAAGCAATGGATGGGTTTTAAACTGGTTGTCCATCTAAGTTTTAAAACATGTTATTGCTTGATTTTATTGTGTTTCTTTTAGTACAATTAGATCTTGCATTTCTCTTACAGCACAAGAGGGGAAACCTGAGACCCAGGGACGCACCTGATGTGGTCCTCCAATGCCTTCTGAAGTTGCCCACTCTTCCATCCCATCAGGGCTCCTTTTTTCTGCTTCCTCATTTTGCCTGGATTTTTTATGTACATCTCATCATCCACACACTTTCTGTGCTTCTGCACACTAGTTGCTGGAAACTGCAGAAGGGGAGAGGCCTCTTGTGCTCAGGTTCTGCTTGCATGTTTCCCGCCACAGGCATCTGGTTGGCCCAGTGGTGTAGCATGGGGGGAGGGCTGGGGAGGCCATGGTCCAGGGGCCACCACAACAGGCTCCCTCATCAGAGCCTGGATCTGATGTGTGAGGGAGCTGCAGAGACGGGCAGCTTCCTTGCGCCAAACGCCACCAGCCGCAACTCCATTCCTGGGTCAAGCCTGACCCGGGGGTGCAGAGGAGAGTAGGCAGCAATGCTGCTGCCCACTTGCCTGGGCTGCAGCATGTGCCCGCCCAGCTGCAGGTCCATCCCCAGGTGAGGCTTGAGTGACCCAGGGCAGAGAGAGGCTGCGGCATGCGAGGCGTCTAGCTGCAGAACTCTATAGCCGGGTCAAGCCTAGGCATTCTTACCGGAGGTAGTAGCCATGGTGGACATCAAAGCCAGGTTGTCCTGATTCCAGATCAGTTAATCCAGAACATTTTTGTCTCTGGCTCCGCCCACCATAGGCATGCAGCCTGTGGAAGGTTATGCCCAAGGCAGTGCAACCCTCAACAAAAGAAATTGCCTACCCTTCCTCTATAGAGCCCGGCTCTCTTTCCTTCAGTGCCACCCTCCCAAGATGAGGTAGATCAGGCTGAGGGAGGAGTGGCCCAAAGATTCATGTTTTATAGGTTATAAATGCCATATATAATGACTTTTGTTGTAATTGTGATGCTTAGCTTGTTTTTCATTGCTGCTTTGTTAATAGTGTTCCATAGCTATTAACTGGTTTTTCAAAATTTTATTATAAGTATAATTTTATTGATTTCCAGTACATAACAATTACAAAAGGGTGGGGAAGGCAAAATCCCAGCTTGCCTCCCTCCCCACTCCAGGACCAATCAGTCTATTTGAGTTTGCCAAACTTCAAGGTTTGATTTCAGTGGCTGCCTTTCTTCAGGGTTATCAGTAAAGTATTTTATAAAGCGATTGTAATTGTTTCACTGATGATTTGTTAATTATTTTATATGGTTTATGCTGTACTTGAGAGGTTCTGTTATGCTGTATTACGATATTCTTTATTGTTTGCAAACCACTTTGGGATTCATTTGAATGAAAAGTATCTAGGACATACAATCAATTAATCCAAGGGAGTTGGAGAGCTTAATGGCTTGAGTCTGCCTTTGAACCTGCTTCCCCTTGGACTGTATAAAGGTAAAAAGAGCCTGGGAGGGGGGCGTCCATCGGGTCCATCACCCTCTTCAAGTTCTCACAAGATGCCCCAAAGGACGGGAAGGCGCAGGGCGCGCTGGCCACTTGCGCTCCGGAGGAATCTCCCGCTTCCGACGGCGGAGGGGGAAGGCAGCAACGGCCGTCCATGGTCTTCACCCGCCTCCTGGGAAAGCCGTCCAGGCTGCTGAGGGCCATCTTGGGCCGCGTCTTGGGGGAAGAAGCAGAAGCGCCGTCGGGCCGCGAGGTTGGACGGAGGCTCCCCGGCAGCGGCTCCTGCCTCCTCGCCCCGTCCCTCTTTGCCCTTATATAGGCATCTCTGGGATCAAATGGCAGGGAGAAGAGAAAAGGATGCGGAGAAGGAGAGGAGGAGGGCTGGGGAGGCGGGCGGGCGGAGGAAGGGCGGCGCGAGCCCTTTCCCAAAAAAGTATTGGATGTCTCCAGGAATGCACTCGGCCCCCGGGGACGGCGGTACTTATCTGCCCGGCGCGACTGGGGAGGCGCTCGCACTTCAGCCCGGCCCTTCGTCTCCGCGCAGCCCAGCCTCCTCCAGGAAGGCAGCTCCAGACGCAGCAGCAGCCAGACGCAGCACAGGTCCGCCGCCGCCGCCGCCGCCTTCGAGCCGGGACGCTCTTCTTCTTCTTGCCGCTGACCCCCGACCACCGCCGCCGCCGCCATGGATGCCATCAAGAAGAAGATGCAGATGCTCAAGCTGGACAAGGAGAACGCCTTGGACCGGGCCGAGCAAGCCGAAGCCGACAAGAAGGCGGCCGAGGACAGGAGCAAGCAGGTGGGCGGACGCCCCGTCGGGGCCCCGCAGGGGAGTGGAGGGAGTTTGGAGTGGGGCTGGGGAATGTGGGGAACCACCCCCCGAGAAGGCAAGGGGGCGCGCCAGCAAACGACCCTCCCGATTCTCGACGTGTTTCCTCGGGAGGAAGGTCCGTGGATCTCCAGGAGGTTCCAGACCGACGGGCTGCCTTCCCGGCGTTGGGTTTCTGGAGAGCTTTGTAAGAAAGAGGGCGCGATGGGCCGTCGAGGAAATTTGCCTAAAGTCGGGGGTGTCTTTCTTTGTTGCCCCTGGAAGAAGCTGGGCTCGTGGGAGAGAAGGGGCCTGCACCTCCTCCTGAGGAGGCTGAAGGGGAACGTTTCTGGACGGTGGCTCGACAGTAGCAGGCCCCGCTCCGCGGCTCCCAGGTCCTGGAGGAGGAGAAGCAGGGTGTGCCGGTGGGACTTTCTGACACACGGAGACACAGGCCGGCCTGCCAGCTTTCTGAGCGTCAGACTAGTTTTACTGCAATAAGAGGAGCAGAATCCCTACAGCAGGACCAGAAGCCTCTTTTCTCAGAAGTAAAATCCCATGGGGGTGGGATTTTACTTCTGAGAAAAGATGCAGAAGGCCAGGCGGTGAGGCTGCCCATTGGGCTCAAGGGCCCTGATCCTGAGGAGGCATGCCTAGAGGATTGAGCCCACAGCCTCCCTGTGGGAGGAAGCCCCAACATTCCCCCTTCTGCTTGGCTTCCAAGTGGGCATGAGGGTCCTTGCCATCAGTCAGCCCAGGCCAGCTCAAGCTTGTCATGACTAAGCCCCACTGAAAATAGTTACTCACAAATAACTTGTTTTGTTGGTTTCAGCAAGATTGACTAGTGATTAAGTATAGCTGGATTGGGGTCCAGTTCAAATCAGGGACTGTCTCCCACCCCACTTTTTTTAAAGTGATCTCCAGAGTGGGATTAAAAATAAAAAGAACAACCAAACCCTCTAAGTCAATAACTATATCTAAGCACAGGGTGTTGACTGGCCTGTGGATGGGGCTGAGTCCACGGCTCAGATCTGTTGCATCCTGCCTCACATGCCACTTGGTTAATGCCTTTTCTCCTGCTTCTGGTCTTGTCTGCCCATGTGATGGAGACTTTTTAAAATATTGTGCCCACTCATTCTGGGGTGGGTGGGAGGAATCCAAGAGGGTGGCTAAAGGCAGGGCAATGTCCCTGAACACAAATGCATCTGAGTGTCTTGTCTGTCTCCTCCTCTTTTGCCTCTAACATGCGTGGCTAGTTGGAGGAGGACATTCTGCAGTTGGAAAAGCAACTGCGGGTCTCTGAGGATGAGAGGGACCGGGTTCTGGAAGAGCAGCACAAAGCGGAAGAGAGCCTGCTGGCTGCGGATGAGAAGGCCACCAAGGTACCGTGCTGAGAGGATGCTAACGGTTCTCCTTCTCTCCCTCTTTCCTCCTTCTCTCCTCCTCTGTCCATCTGTCCTTCTGCACCTGCACCTCTCCTGTGCGCGATCACCTTGCCTGCTGCACCCCCTTCTCCCACACGTCCTCCCTGCTTTCCCCACGCCACAACCAGCTGGAGGATGAGCTGGTGTCTCTGCAAAAGAAGCTGAAGAGCACTGAAGATGAACTGGACAAATATTCTGAGTCCCTGAAAGATGCCCAGGAAAAGTTGGAGGTGGCAGAGAAAAAGGCTGCAGATGTGAGTACCCTTCCCTTTCCACCATCACACACACCACTAACACTTGGGCTGCCAACAGCCTATGCCATCTCTAAGGCCACCCAAGTCCATCTTCAGGGCCAGGCATCTCTTGACATGGGCGGATGGGCAGGAACAGACCATTTTCCTTGCATGATGACAGTCACCCCATCACCAAAGAGCATGGGTACCATTTGTTCATTTTGGGTACCTCCAAGCATGTGAAGTGCTACTGCTTCATAAGCTAAGGGGAAATATGTCTCTCGGGGGTCAATATGCAGGCAGAGGATGAAGGGATAATTGATGTTACATTTAAAATCTTTGCAACCATTCAAAAGACACATATTGATACACATAAAACAGAGAAGGGATGTAAATAATTAGGGTTGTTGAGTTGAGGCTCCAATGCATATAATGGATACCCAGTAGGTTACCAAAAGATGTCTGTGCTTAAGGATTTGAGGGTAGAGTTAGGCCAATGATTCTTAACTTCCAAACCATCTTCTGGTTTTGAAAGTCAGAAGGTTTGTCAAGAAAACTACAGCTGTGAGAACTCAGCCCGGAAGGTGATACTTGCTGGGTCTGCAGTCTGCAGGAGATAGATCCAGAGAATAAGCATCGGGGTTATATATAGCTCAGCACTTTATATGGTATGGGTGAGAGCTGCACCCTTTGCAGCCTCTCATTCCGCCCACCTGTCTAACCCTTGACGAGTATTAAATAGTCCCATGCATGTAACTCTCAGACATTTGTAGCTCCCCGTCCATTACAGTGCAAGGGAAATTCTTTCCAAGTAAAGACGTCCTCCCAAGTTTAGAGCGGGTGATGCACATCCCAAGCAGATGATGTCACTTATATTTCACTCATTTGAAAAATGGTAGCATAACTTCCATATACATAAGTGGTTTTAGAAAGAATGGGCAAAAGTGTGGTGTTTAATGAAGACGATCCAGTGCAAGTTGGAAGACAAACTTCTTTCTTATTTCTGCTCAGTCCATTGCGTAGGATTAAAAAAGAAAGTATTGTGCCCAGCCTAGAAAGGAATCTGTTTGACTTAATTTCAGCCATAGAACCACAGAATGACTCTTCGTCTGAGAGACAGGCTGCGTCTAATCTGGTTCAGATGTGTTTCCCCCGTATGTGGCATTCTATAGATGGAAGTCAGCATTCCAGCCAGCCGGTTTATTTAACTTGTTCAAAGGAACCGCATATAGATCCAGGGGAGATATTCCTTATAAGGAAAAGAATGCAGACTATTTTGAAATGGCTTGTCTCAGATGAAGGCTGGGGAGAGCTGAGAAATGCTACTGGATTCTCAGAAAGAGACTCTTGCCGTTTCCCTTTAATTCAGAAAGCAGGCACATTGGCTTGCAAATGTTGAAAGGAAAGCGAGAGCTCCTTCCCCATCCTGTACCTTTTAGGTGTGGGGTTTCTTTTTGTAGAAAGCAGCAAAAGGAGATCCAGTGCTGATTGATCTAGAAGGCCAACTTGCCTAGAGAGGAAATAATTTCCTGGACTGATTCAGAAAAATGCTTAGGGAAGGACGGATGTTAAATGAGTGTGCATGAGGAAGGGCTCCCTGGAGTGAGATCACCTTTACCGGCTGGGATTGGGCAACTGCGGGGACATTAGTCATGGGCAAAGCAGACGGCAGTCAGCCTCCAAATCACTTCCTTTGAGACACACTGGTTTGCCTGTAGTGGGAGGGAACGGCTTAATGAGTAACTTTAGGGTGTTGCTATCCTGTTCCCTCCGTGGCCTCCGCCAGTCAGCAGAGTCTTGGCAGGTGCCCTTTTACTGTAAAGGTGTGCCCTACTGTTCTAAATTGTCACAGATCCTACTTTCAGAAGCCTTCACTGCCAGAAAGCTGTAGTACAGGCAGCCCCATCTGAACTTGCTCTGCTTTGAAAACTATGTTTGCTATCAGGAGACACACAAACACACACACACACACACACACACAGAGAGAGAGAGAGAGAGAGATCAGTACTACTCATGCAGCATGTTGACTCGGGACCGAGTCCCACGGAGTAGATTGAGTGGGGTGGGGCTTGCTGGCTGGTAAGTGTCTAGGGATTGCAGCCTTTCAGCCCAATCCTATACTATTATACTCCAAAAGTAAGGTGAGTTGAGTAATCCGGGGCTTACTCCCCAGGTGCTTGAAATGGCAGCTGAAATCTGCCTGTTATTCCATCCTCCACTTCTGCCCTGAGTGCCTGTGTGTGTTTTGAAGGCTTCCTCAGGAGGTTTATGGTAATCCAAAATGGCCATCCGTGGGGGGGTTCCTCCCTCCCAGGAGGGTGAGCAGGCCAAGTTCCTTCTGGCTTCTGAACACAGCTTTCAACTAAAAATCAATTTGGATGACCAGAACAATATTTTCCATGTGCCGACCTCTGTAGGATATAATTCTGAACATGTGGAACATCCTGTCTTGTGGAAAGGAAACTGTTATAATGAAGAGGGCTAGGCAGCTTCTCTCTTTAAAAAAATACCCTCCTTGCAGACTTCTCCATTCATTTTTAAAAGGGGCATTTTTAAAGCAAACAATTGAAGCTCAGTTTAAATATGAAGCTGTGTGTGTGTGTGTGTGTGTGTGTGTGTGTGTGTGTGTGTGTGTGTGTTTAAAAGCAGAAACATCTACATGTAGAAACAACTAGTGCGCCAGAGCCACATGCCACAGACCGGATTCCTGGCGTACTCCTGTTGCTCACATCGTCACCATAGACAATGCACCTGGTTGGGGCTGAAAACCTGGCAGAAGTTTCTGTAGATGCTAAATGCTCAGTCCCAGCCAGGTAAGTTGTCGAATTACTGGGTTTTAAATATATATATATATACCTGGTGTCATGCTTAAACCGGGACTGGGGAGGAGCTGATTCTGCCATAGGCCAACACCCACCACACCCAACTTGGCAACTCATCTGACCAAGATTTGAAGCCAAAGTTTAACTGAAGTTGCAAATCCTAGTCAAACGGAAACCCTGGCTAGCCTTTGTCATAGCTCATATCAGTAGATAAGGTAGGAGTGAGGAAACCACTCCCTGTGGGGGAGCAGAAAAAGAGAGGCCCATAGCTCAATGGCAGACACCCCTGGTTTTTGCATACACAGTAGTACCTCGGGTTAAGTACTTAATTCATTTCGGAGGTCCGTTCTTAACATGAAACTGTTCTTAATCTGAAGCACCACTTTAGCTAATGGGGCCTCCCGCTGCCGCCACACCACTGGAGCACGATTTCTGTTCTCATCCTGAGGCAAAGTTCTTAACCCGAGGTACTATTTCTGGGTTAGCGGAGTCTGTAACCTGAAGCGTATGTAACCTGAAGCGTATTTAACCCAAGGTACCACTGTAGAAGTTTGGTGATCTGGTGCCCCCCCCCAGGTTTTGAACTAAAACTCCCATCAACTCTAGCCAGCTGGGCACCAGACTGGCAAAGCCTGCTTTAAAGGATCCTTGCCTGAGACCCTGACAAGCTGTGCCAGTCAAAGACAGCATTACTGGACAAGATCAGGAGTAGGCAGGCTTTAGGATCCGCTTTTGTTTTTTTACCAAACCCCCAAGACCAGCCAATTGGAGTCAGTTACAAAAGGCATCCTTTTGGAATTCGCCACTTGGTTCTGCAATCAGAAGGAAGGAATGGTGATGGCATAAGGCATCTCCTCTACTGCCCTTCGACTGTCCTCCACCCCGGTTTTTCTGGTGGTGCCAAGAATCCCCCTGTGCCTTGTTGCTATGAAACTCCTTGGAGATATCTGGAGTATTTTGGACAGCACTTTAGCATCCTGCTGTCACTAAGCTCCCCTTCCCCCATCCTAGAATGACTCTGGAATATGGAGTGTTCAACTCAAGGCGATTCTCTGGTTTGACATTCCCTGTGTTTCAGACAGTATTCTTCCTAGTTTTCTCTAGCCCAGCAAGTCCTGCTCCTTCCCCCTTCCTGTTTTCTCAGGGGGCGGGGCACAATTTTTCCATTCCATTTGCATTATAACACAAGCATGTTCAGAGCCAATTTAAAACCTCTTTGCTCTTTCCCAAATAGAAGGATGTAAAGCCCCCTCCCCCCACCGAACACACCTAGAGTACAGAGAGGCCACAATTCTCTTTGCTGCTATCTTGAACAAGCATACTTGTCAGAATTCATGCAAGTTCTCTAAGCCTTCCCTGCAAAAATAGACCAATATAGAGATGGTAATAATATTGGTCTACCGTGCAGGACTCTTGTGAGGACTGGTGAGATGAGGCATGTGAAATGATTTGAATGCCAGCAAATGCTAAGTGGCATTAAGGCCACAATCCTAAAACCCTAAGCAGCTTTGTACTGAATCAGACCCTTAGTCCATATACCTCGGTATTGTCTCTACACTAACTGGCAACAGTTCTCCAGGGTTTCAGACAATAGAAATCCCAAAGCTATACCTGGCGATGCCAGGGGTTGAACCTGGGGCCATCTGCATGCAAAGCCACTGAGCTCCACCCTTCCAGACTGAGGAGTAATATCCGTCAGACACAACAGGATTTGCTTCTGAATAGACATGCATAAGATTGCACTGCATATCTCCCATAATGGTTTCCAGAAACGTAGACAAGCACCTTTCATTCTCATGTCCTCCCATTTCATTTACATTGTTATGGTGGCCTTTTCGCAATCTCTGTTGGTGGGAGTCTGTCTTGTTTTTGCATATCTGGCTCTTGCTAGGTAGCCTGCTAAACAATTAGTGCTGGGAATCTTTAGCAGGCTCAGTCCCTGGCAACTACTTCCTACAGTGCTATTGTGACAGCTGGCTCAACTCTTTAGATGGTTTAAAGCCAGGAAATGTTGCTGTAGTATCACTTAGAGCCAAGTCCCATCTGTCCCTGGGAGCACAACACCTTCCACCTTGGAAGTGCTGTGAATCTTTGACCACCAGGTGGCACTTGTGCACCTTTTCTGGAAAGTCTCCATTCACTTCCACCCTCCCCCTTTTCTGCTGCAGCAAACCCCCAAACCTCTCGCCCATTCCTGCCCCAGGGCATTTTGTCTTAGTACAAATAGGAGAGAGAGCCTGGGGCAGGGGCAGTTCCAGGAGAACAGGCCTGGGACAAAGCCACTTAGTCCACCACAGCACAGGAACAACAAGGCCAGGTGACCCTTCCTTGCTACCCAAGCAAGAGTCTTGTGGGTCAGCAGGCTGCATCTTGGGAAATGCGAGATCCGGCTGCATTCAATACCAAGTTCTCTCAACTTGTGTCAGAGCTATTCCACTTCAGGTAGCTAGGGAGGGCTCACAGCACTGGATTGTAGTGTGCAAAAATAGTTAATATATTTACTTGGTTAATAAATTCCACTACTGATACAAAAACATCTAGATAGCTAGTACGCCCGTGAAAAAAGGCTAAGGCATAACCCTGACATGCTAGATTTATTGAAGCAGGGAGTTGAGGTGTTTGTGAAAGAGCATCCTTCACCTTGACCTGTGGTACAGTCCAGAGGTTGCCTGCCTCTTCAGGGTCATGCACTGGGGAAATATTTGGGTACTCTTACGCAGAGATGCAATCAAAAGCAGATCACATAGCATGATCCCAGAAGTGTTTACTCTGCTGTAAGATTTTGTGGGCCTTGCAAAAAAAGTATGTGAGGAACTGTGTCTGCATGCAAACTGATCATGGACAAGTTTGTTGTTGTTGTTGTTGTTTCTTCGTGACCCCTTGGACCCCATGGACATGCCTACTCAGTAGCAAAACCCACTGCTTTGCACTGGAGCTGGACTCACTCCCGAGGAATTCTAGGAAATGAATTCCACTGGTTTTACAATTCCACTTGTTACAATCAAGCTGGATATATATATTATTGATTTTTAAAAATTAGTAAGGGGAGAGGTTTAGTTCCAAACTAACAGTGTAAAAGGGGTGGAGGTCTCCACATACAACTTTGGCGAGGAATTACGCAGCGCGATCCGTAGCGCATTTTATCCGCAGGAAGTCCCGCAGATCTCAGTGATGCTGGGCTTGAGCAGTTCTTCAGGCGCTGAGGATGCGGCCTTGAAACGACTGCGGCTTACTTGCGAGTAAGTGCCGGCGCAGCCAACTGCAGGGCAGGGCGCGGCTCCGCGCCGAGACGCGGCGTCTCCTGGCGGCGCAGGTGGGCGCTGGCGGGGCCGGGAAGGCGGACTTCCGGAGGCGGCGAGGCGGGAGGAGCCGGGGTGGGCGCCGCCTTGCCTCCTGGCCTTGCGCCGCGCTGCTTGCCGGTCGGCCGCGGCCCGCTTCCCCTTCTGGCAGCCTCCTCGCTCTCTCCTGCGGTGCCCATGGCGGCGGGGCTCAGCTCGCTGGAGGCCGTGCGCCGGAAGATCCGCAGCCTGCAAGAGCAGGCGGACGGCGCCGAGGAAAGGGCCGGCCGGCTCCAGCGGGAGCTCGACGAGGAGCGGGCGCTGCGCGAACAGGTAGGCGGCGGCCATCCCCCGAGCATCGCGCCGGGCTCCGCATTCCCAAGGGCGGCGGCCGCCCTTCCTGCGCCTTTGCGCCTCTGGGGAGCCTCGCGCGCTTCGCCGAGACCCCCGATCCAGCTCGCCGGGGAACCGGGAAGACGCGGAGCGCGGAAAGGGGGTCTTTCTCTTTCCAGTTCCCGTCTCGGGTTTCTAGCAAGGAGGGACTTGGGGAGCCCCGCTTGGAGTCGGGAGCCCTTCCATCCCGGAGACGAGAGGGAGCCCCCTTCCCCGCCGCGGGCCTCGTGCCCTTCGCGCTTTGCAAGGCGCGCCTCCCCGAAGCTTCCTCGGGAGACAAAGGGGGCTGCCGGGGATGCTGCGATGGCCTCGCCTCGGCGAACAAAGGCGGCGCTTTGGGGAAGTTCCCCGCGAGAAGCGAGCTGGCCGTTGCAAGGGGAGCCTGGCGCAGGGCGGCTTCGACCGAGGCCGAGGAGAGCCTTGCAGGAGTCGCTTTGGGCTCAGAGGGCTCAGGCTCGGAGAGGAAGCGTAGCTAGAGGGAGTTACCGTTTAGGATTGCTTTGCGCGTCGTGGCAGGTCTGCCCCGCGTGCCCCTGAAAATCTGAATTCGGGGCAGCGCAAAACCCACCTTTACACCTTTGGGATGAAGAGGGCGGGGCTCTGGGCACAGCGAGGGGGTTCTGAGTGTTTGCTTTTTTAAACGGAGTAAAATCCATGCAAAACAGGACATGAATTAATGTGCACACTTTGATTCCGGTTTATCCGGACTTCCTTGTAAGCAGCAGAAATTGGCATGCCAGCCTCATAGCCGACCCAGAAATTTGCCTGATGCCAAGTGGGATCATTGGAGCATCCTGGCTCCAGTATTGGCTACCAGGGCTCCCCAGGGATTTGCACAGGAGGTTTTCCCAGCTCTGCCCGGGCCTGCTAAGGATCAAACTTGGAACCATCTGCCTCCTAAGAAGGGGCTGTTCTGCCGAGCCTTGCCCTTTCCTCCTGTGAGCTGGGGCCCTTCCCTAACCTGGGGGGGGGGGGTTAGGTGAGGCTCAGAGACTTAGTCAACGCAAACCAGAAACCCGTTAAAAAATCATTTAAAGCTAAGCAGCAACTTGAATTCCTCCCCAACTTAATATGATGCAGTGGACAGAATGCTGGGTTTAACTTTTCTCTTTAAAATGTTGGGGGATTTGCTCCCATGGGTGTAGTCAGGGGGGTGGGGGGGCCTGCACCCCCAATCAAGTAAATAAATAGAAATAACTAACTGACCAATGTCATTGCAGATATCTTGGTTCTGCCCCTGCAACAAAAGCCTGCCTCCGCTAAAATAATTCCTGGCTACACCCAGATGCCACTTAGAATCGTAGAACGGCTCGGGGGGCCTTTCCCACTCTGATTCATAGACTTCAAGAGGCATACATACAGTCCAACCCCCTACAATGCAGGACCCACAGCTAAAGAATCACTGATATAGGTGGCCATCCATCCCCAATGCACCATCTCTGTGCACATATTCCACTGCACCCAGACCCGAAAGGCAGCTGAACATTCATTTTGGTATGTTCCTAATAGAGGGTCACAGTATTGGGTGCAAACCACATTGTGTGTTATGCCTGTGCAAATGTGTTGACCAGAGGAGGGGTGAGGACCCTTTGGCCCTCCTTAAGGTGTTGGATTCCATTCCCTCATCAGCAAGGTCAGGGATGATGGGAGTTGTAATCGGGCAACATTTGAAGGATGTTCCGCACCCCGGACTAGAGTTCTTTCTCAACAAACATCAGAAGAGTCCTGCCGCTAGATCAGATCAAAGAGCATAAGAATAGTTCTGCTGGATCAGGCCAAAGACCCTTCTGGCCCTGCATCCGTTTCTCACAATGGCCCATCGGATGGCCGCCTCCTCCTACAGAACGGAAACATCATCTGTCCTACCAGTTCTCTTAGTAGGCTAGCAAAAAATAGCAATAGTGATAAAAGCCTTCTGCAGAGCAGATGGGGCATGGGGGTGCTGGTTATGGGAAAACATTTCCCTCTCCCCCTTCTCCGTGGCCAATGTGGGAATGAAGTGGGCAGACCATTCATGCACCCCCCATGGCATTCCTTGTTGCCTGCCAGGGGAGTTGCTCAGCCAAACTTTGGCCCTCCAGGTGTTGCTAGAATACTGCTCTCCACCTTCCCTGAACCCTGGCCATGCTGGCTGCCAGCTTTGCTGGGTGATGGGAGCCCTGGCAGCATCTGGGGGTCATTGCTCCTGGCCTGACTCTCCTAATCTGGGAGAATATGCTCCCACCTTTTGTTGTGTCCTTTCCTGGTGTAAGGAATGGCTTTGCTACTCGACACCACAGCTCCCTGTGGCAGATAATTCTGCAGGTTAACAGTGTACTTAAAATGACAAAACTCTCCCGCAACCATCCAGTTTCTTTGGATTGTGACTCCTGCCCTTTGGTATTTGCTGAAAGACAAATCTCCCTTGTCACTTTCTGCGTATGCCACCCATGAGAGAGCCCTTTTGGGTCAGCATTTAAAGACTTCTCTAGCTCATCATCCTGTTTCCTGTGGTAGCCAACTTCCTGGGGGTCCACAAAGGAGGTAGCACTCTGGTGCTGTTGCTCCCCAGAAAGTAGCATTCAAAGATACATTGCCGCTGAACATGGAGATTCCACTTAGCCACCATTACTATTGAAAAAGACCCCTATTTGTGCACTTTCCTGCCCTGCTTTTGGTGCAACTTTCTCTTCATCCAGGTTGCTAGTGTGTGGTTGTGCTATCTGGGCTGCAAATTCTCAAGCATGCTGTCTGAGATTCACCCACAAAAGAACTCCGCCTTGAGCAGGTGCAGCTGGTGACTCAGACATCATGGATGCCTGGGTGATGGGCACCTTCCCTGGGCGTTGCTAACCAGTTTCATTCAAGCTGTGATCCTGTGTTGATTTACATGGGAATAATCTCCCTTGACTTCTAAGTAAATATGCATATTGATGTTGGTACCATTTTTTTAGAAAAACCAATGTGAACATCTTTGAATCTGGTTTCCTTTGCTACAAGGCTGAGTTTCACATGGCTGCTATGCACAGGGTTGCCATACAGGTGTTCAGATCAGGACTTGTTTTGTTCTGTTTTTTTAAGACACAAGCTGAAAAAAAAGTGGCACCTGCAACAAAATGTTCAGGATGCCAGCAGCTCCCTTCCGCCTCCATTTTAAGCCCTGTGATGCCACACCATCACTTCTCGCAAAGCATCCTGGGAACTTTTAGTTTGTTAAGGCTACTGAGATATGCTAGGAGAGCCCCATTCCCCCCACAAAGCTACAGTTCCCAGAGTGGTTTAACAATCCCTCTTCTCGGGGAACTCTGGGAGCTGTAGTTCTCTTGAGGGGAATGGGGGCCTGCTCACAACTCTCAGCACCCTTAACAAACTACAGCTCCCATGGTTCTTTGGGGAGGCCATGGCCATGAAAAGGGATGCTTTGAGTGTATAGTGCAGGTGGGGCCTTCATTGCTGCTCCTGTTTGCCTGCTGGGATCCTGCCCTTTTCTCTGCAGCAAACATTTAGTTGGGCAGGTGCCGTGTGGGGTGGATGCTTGACTTAATGGCACGTGACCCACTTGTTTGCTCGATCACCATGCAAAGCACAGGGAGGCGGGGATGAGAAGAGGAGGGGCAGGGAACCCGGAGCCAGGGCTGCTTGGGGATGTGGGCTCTAGATGGAGCAGGACTCCACTCCTGTCGTCTCTGACCATTGGCCATACTGCCTCCTGGGATTCCAGGTTTCCCCATCCCTGACTTAGATGGTTTTGCAATTCAAGCCGCAGTCCTATGCCTGGGGGCTCATCTCGGCAACTGAGAAAATGTTGCACATTAAGGAAGTCTTCTATGTATCTTTTACGTTTTTCTTGCTTGCCTGTTTCTCCAAAGAGGCTGGAGGCAGCAAATAGACTGTAGTAAAAACAGATTAAAGCAGATTTTTTTTAAAAAAAAAATCCCCCAAAACACATGTCCAGATCAACCCATTTAACAAATTCCGGCAGCATGGAAATAATATAGAAGCCATCCTGGGGTGGCTGGGGGGGGTGGAGATATATAATCAACCCAAGGACTTTTAAAGCCAAGGTCGTTTAAGTAAGTCCACAAAAGTTGACAGTCTGTAAAAATGTTGTCTAGCCTGCTGCAGAATGGCAGTGCCGGGCTGGAGAGCAGGCAAGCGCTTAAAGGCCAGGCTGTAAGAAATGGCCAGTGTATTGTGCAAATTCCAAATCCTGTGAGGATATTCCTTTAAAACAGAGAGATCAGGTAACTAGCAGAGTTGTTGAAGGGGAGTCTCTGCAGGGTGGAGGGTGCTGTTCCCTTCCCATTCACTTCAGAATGACGACTGGAGGGGGAGGGAAATAGTTGCTGTCAAGCCCAGCAGCAATCATTAATCCCTGGTCTTCTCATAGTGAAACTATGAGCAAACACAGACCAGAAACTTGTGTTTATCGGCTAGCCCTGGGAGTGCCCCTCCGGTGTCATGGGTAGTTTTCTTTACCATATAAGGAAAAGCCCTGCTTTGCAGAAAGAGGGGGGAAAGGCGGGGGGGGGGGAGAGCAAGGCCATAATTTTGGGACTTTCAAGGAAACTACAAGCAAGCCTCTGCTGACTTTCTGCTTTGGGAACAGGAAGTGGGATACTGACCTTTAATCACTGCAGACTGCAACTGGGTTGAGATCAGTTTTGATGTAATTATTAACTGGGCTGCCTAATCGGTTTTTTCCACACTTGAGACCAGGGTTGTTTGCCAGTTTTCCCCTCCCCAGAGATGAAAGTGCTGTAACACTGAGAGCCTCAGAAAGCACACATGGACTCTGCTTTAGCCACGCAGGCCCAGGAAGTAATTCTGTGCAGGCCCCACCCAAGTGAACAGGAGCTCAGTGCATTGAAATGTGGCGTCGCCCTTTTGACTTCCAGAAACTTGTATTTATTCCTGATCTTTTTGCAGTGGAGATCCTAAGCAATAGTGAGGCTTTTGCATCAAAAACCACAGCAACTGAGTTTGCAGAAGAGCATGAAAATGTGGCTTAGGTTGCAGTTCTAAACCCACTTCCTAGTGAGTAAGCTCTGTTGCACACAGTGGAGTTTCCATCAAAGTTGACATGTTGCTGTGAACTTGTGGAAGTATTTAAAATTAGGTAGTCTGGTTTGCTCATATTTCATGTTAGAATAAAAATTGTAGGGAATGACATTCCTTGTAAAATAAGGCGTCCCTTGACAAGTTGTATAAAAAGTATTGAACTCTTTTCCCCTCCCCGATAGGATGATATTTGGCACGTGGCCCACCACAAGTTGGGTTGGAGCTACTGACTGGTGCCCTTTCTGGCACAGAGGATCTGAGAGTGCAGGCCACTTCCCCATGCGCTGTGGTTTTTTCTCTTGCTGACTTAGCTGAGGATTCAGCGTCAGCCCAGCCCTGGAGAATCAGCCAGGAGTCTGAGCTGTCTCTTTGGGTCGTGTCCAGGACTCCCAGAAACTCCCATGGCCTGCTTATGCCCTGCAGAGACCCCAAAGCTTTTCATGGGGGAAATGCATTTCCGTCCTTACTCCATGATTTGAGCAAAGAGTCTGGAAGTATGTCAGGCTGGTGTGAAGGAGAAGACAGCTCTCTGCCCCAAGAAGTTTGAAATCTGGAATGATGGTAGCCAACGTGGTGCCCTCTAGAAGCTGTTGGATCCCTAACTCCTATCTGCCCCAGCCAGCGTGACCGGTCATTGAGGATGATGGGAGTTGGGGATCTGACAACATACAGAGGGTGCTGTGTTGGCCACTTTTGATCTAAATTTTGGAAGCAGGAGAAGTTGCATCCAGGGCAGCACACCTGTAAAGGGCAGTTGCTGGGCCTCGTCTCCCCGCCCTTCGTGTTCTTGCCCTTGATCTATTAGACCCATGTAGTTCCTTCACGTTTTAACTCTAAAAGATGGGGTCCATTTCCTTTGACTGTCTATAAGTGAAAGTGGTTCTTGATCCCTCAGTGAGTGAAGGATCAGACTGCCTGAGGTGTATCATGAAGTAACTCGCATGAAAAGGAAAGAGTTGAGAAATATTCTAACAGATTAGGCAAGCGGTGATGGGGACACACATGGCCACAGTCTGTTTTTTTAAAGAATCCCCTACTTTAAGAATTGGTTGCTTATTCTCTGCTAACCCCTCAAAACACCACTTTCCCCTGTTTTGTTTCCGTCTGCTTCTCCCCAGCCTGGCACCCTCCAGATGTTTCAGACTTACAGCTCTGGGGGTTGTAGTCCAAAACACCTGAAGGACGCCAGGGGGGGGGCCTGGCTGAGGTCTCCTTTCCTCTTCACAGTGTGCTTCCCAACCACCTCTTGAGCTCCCTCAAAAGTCACGGTGTTTTCCTTTCTCCGCAGGCTGAGAGCGATGTGGCTTCTCTGAACAGGCGTATCCAACTGGTAGAGGAAGAGTTGGATCGTGCCCAGGAGCGCCTGGCAACAGCCTTGCAGAAACTGGAGGAGGCTGAGAAGGCGGCAGATGAGAGCGAAAGGTGGGGATAGCCCTCCAAATGTTGTCCAATCTCAAAAAAAAAAAAAAAAAAAAAACACCTCAGTTGGGAGGCAGGAGCATAGCAGCTGTTGTGGCCTGGCCTGCCTTTTAGCCTCGGCTGTGTTGGGCCACGCACCCTAATGCACAGCATATCTTGGCAAGAGGGCACATAGGGAGGGGCACCTGAATGGCATCTTCACACATCCATATCCTCCCAGAGTTCCCTGAGAAGAGGGGTTGTTAAACCATTCTGGGAACTGTAGCTCTCTGAGAGGAACAGGGGTCGCCAAAGTGCTCTCAGAACCCTTAACAAACTACAGCTCCCAGAATTCTATGGGGGGGGGAGGCCATGACCTTTTAAAGCGGTATCATTGTGCTTCAACTCTATGGTGTGAATGTGGACACAAGCATACATACATGCACACACACTCTGACATGGGGCCCAGTCCACCAGGGTATTATTTTATTAAATTTCTCCAAATTTATACAGTTAACTCCCCCTTTGTGTGCATTTGAGGCATGCATGACCACTGAGCCGCACAACATTTTCAGCCCCAGAAGCATGTGGGGCTGGCTTACACAGTCCTGTTGATGCATACAGTGCCTCAGAACACCACCTCTGTGCAAACGGGAATTCCATGGACACTGGCTCTCCTCCCCCCCCCTTTTTTAAAGCAAACTAGCAAATAGCCTGTTGCTGTAAGTAGCTGTGTGTTTCGAAGGGAAGTTTGTACCCTTTTACACACCTGTAAAGTATTTGTGAGCAGAGGCACCAAATTGTTCTTTCCCATACGAGTGAGTGGCAGCCATACATGTACTAGATAGTTGGACTATCTTGAAGTTTAATTTTGGTACCCAAAAGTGCAATGAGCTAGAGGGGGAACCAAAATTTCAGCCCATCAGTGAGGAAGGTACTTGTGGGAAGTTTCTAGTCCTTAATAGCGTTTTAGAATTGTTGAAACCTTCCTAGCCAGAGCGATGGCTGCAGAAGATTTTGGAGGCAGGTGCTTTATATCCCAGGACTATCCAGGGAAGCATAAATTAGGCAAAATCAAAGAGGCCATGCTGATTTGCCTACAGGTCACAGAAATAACTTTGGGGGGGGTGAGGGGGAGCAGAATTGTTGAGACACAAATGGGCCTTCAATAGCAAGCTGTTTTCCAACCCTTGTAATTTCTGCCTTCCAGAGGAATGAAGGTCATTGAGAGCAGAGCCCTGAAGGATGAGGAGAAGATGGAGATCCAGGAGATCCAACTCAAGGAGGCCAAACACATTGCAGAGGACGCCGACCGCAAGTATGAAGAGGTGGGTACTTGAGCGCAGCCGGGGGCCCTTGGGAGGTTATTCGGTTTGGCTGCTGTTTACAAGGAGGACCAGTGAGTAGGGAGACCTGAGATGCTCTGCAGAAGGCATGGGGTGGCAGGGTGATCCACTGAGAGACAGCGAGGATCTGAGCGGAGAAGCTTTGTGGAGGAAGCCCACAAGAGCGGGGCGGAAAGTGATGCCTTTTGCCTAGCAAGCATTTGAGAGAGTGTGCTGAAATTTCACAAGGGCAGGATCGCTGGGAGTTGTACCCCACCTCCTGAAGCTGGGGACTTGACCTTGGCTTCCTGCCTTCTGAAATGGTCTCCCTCTCCACCTCCCTGTCTCAAGTATGGGCAGCACAGTTACTTGGGGCAACCTTCCCTGACCTGTTGCCCTCCAGATGTTGTTGGGAGATGATTCTCCATCGCAGTCTCCATCTTGCTGCTGGGCCCTGAGCCTCCCCCCTCCTTCTGCTTTCCCCATTGCTATAGGTGGCTCGTAAGCTGGTGATCATTGAGAGCGACCTGGAGCGTGCGGAAGAGCGGGCTGAACTGTCAGAAAGGTAGGGGCCACCGCCTGGCCAATTAGAAAAGGGCTCTGGGGTCCATGCGGCAAGTGTGATGTATGTCGCAGTCCATGAATGTCTGGTGCGGGACGGTGACTGGCTATCTTCCAGCGGCAGCTGCGGGGGTCTGCTGCATGCCTTGGCACGCCTGAGTGTGTGTGCGTGTCGTTGCGCCTGCGTACGTCTGTGCGCTTCCGTGGTGTCTGAATCGTTTTCTCTGGGGGCCTCTCTTATTTGGTCTGGGTCACTGCATGCTTTTTTACTCGCACACGGATTGTTTTGTGAATGGCTCTTGTGCATTTTCATGTGTTCACTAACAGCCAAGCCCGACAGCTGGAGGAACAGTTAAGGATAATGGATCAAACGTTGAAAGCATTAATGGCTGCTGAGGAGAAGGTACTGGAGACAACATACCTCTGTATCTGTGAACCGAATGATCAGGTTTTTTTAGCTGCCACCCAAATCTCCTGGCTACCCTGACCTTCTAGTTAGATGCCTCTTAGCAGTAGTGGCTGGATCTCCCCTTTATCCTTCTCCTTCCTCTCCTGTGTTTGCTTTCTCTCGTCTCTGGTGTGGATGCCGGCGTGTGTGTGCACAGGTGTGTGCTTAACCTTTTTTGTAGCTGATCGAGCCCCAAAAAGAAGCTGAACCTCCTGGGTTGGTTGAAGAGTTTTTGATAAGTCAGCCCTCAGGTGTTTTGGACTACACCTGCCGCTTGGGCTGTTGGGACCTGTAGTCCAAAACATCTGGCATTGGCAGAATAAATCATTCTGAATCAACCTGGCTTTTTAAAAACCCACACTTGTGCTTGTACAAGTCACATCTCCATTGGCTCCTGAGTGCAGAAAGAGAATTCCATGGAAAATCCAGACAGAAGGTTGTTGCAGCTCTGCAAACAGTTTGAAAATTGCCATTTTGGCCCTGCTGAAATGTGGCAGCGTTTGTTTGGGGGCCTTTCCACCAGGGACTCTTGGCTCACCCAACCCAGAGCAAGTGTGTGATGGCCCAGTAGCATAGCAGATTTGTGGACAATATTTTGGAGTCCTTCAAAGCAACTTTGGGTTCTGCGATTAATTTATCTCTTTGATCTCAAGTGGGTTCAGCTTCTTTCAAGGCCCTTTCTTAAGCTCTGAGATTCAGTTTTCATTTTTCTCTATCTTTTCTTCCCTCTCTTTCCCTCCCTCCTCCCCCAATGACTGTTCTTCCTCTTGGCCCCTTTCCTCCCTCCATTCCAAAATAATAGCAAATGTGCTGAACTTGAAGAGGAGTTGAAAACTGTGACCAACAACCTGAGGTCGCTGGAAGCTCAGGCAGAAAAGGTATGGTCTAGCTGTGAAAGGTGCAAATGTTACACGATGGGCTTTCCAGGCCACTTGTCAGAATGTTTATTCTGAAGTAAGTCCTGTTGCCTCCAGTGGGGAATTTACTTCCCGAGTACTCTTTTTTTATATTTTACTTGCCACTTAATTCTGATGCTTCTAATGCCATGTTCACACCATACAATTAAAAGCACTAGGGTACTACTTTAAACAGTTGTGGCTTCCCTCAGAGAAATCTGGGGGCTGCAGTTTGTTAAGGGTGCTGAGAGCAGTTAGGAGAGACCCCTGTTTCCTTCCTGAAACTACAATTCCTTGAGTGGCTTAATAATCCCTCTTCACAGGGAGCTCAGGCAATTGTAGCTCTGTGCAGGGGAATAGAAGTATCCTAGTAACTCTCAGCACCTTTAACAAACTGCAGCTCCCAAAATTCCTTGGGGTAAGCCATGACCATTTAAAGTGGTATCTTCTAATGTATGGTGTGAATGTGACCTTAATCACCCAAAGCTCCCAAGGTGACACTTGCAGTGAATACAATACAGATTGGATGGGTTTTGAAGCTTCCTCAGATTACTCTTTCCTCTACCTAGCTGTGTCCAGAGGCTGCTGTCAGGTCCTGGGCAAAGAAGCACATTTCCATGTTCTTCTGTTTTGAGATCTGTTTAACTGAGAGGTGTTGGGGATTGAACTTGAGATCTTCTGCAAGCAAAGCACTGCTCTTTTTGCTGAGACCTACAGTAAAACAGAACTGTAAAAGCATTCTGTAGATCAATAAAATAATAAAATAGTATAATAACAGTTTTGTTTAGGGTTGCAAAGTGGATTTCTTATTACTATTCTAAAAAGAGAGATAGAGCAAAAGCCTGCGTCGACAGTCACTTGTTGCCAGATGAAAGCTGTGTGTCTTTGACCCTTTAACTGGGTTTCTGAGAATCAGCAATGGATGCTTTCAAGAACAGACTATGACTTCAATGTGAAATGTGGCTTGTAGCATTATGAAGCTGAACAAGGAACCCAATAGGCTATCTTTTAATCATCATGTGTCAGGAGTTCTGTGCTGTAGTGCAAACTTCTTTCAATATTCCCGCCCTCCCGGGCATGAGAGAGATTGTGCAGTCCTGGAGAAACAGCTGGTTTCAGCCAGAGCTTATAAGCCAGGGTGGGGAGCCAGTGACCCAGGCAGTGTGGCTAATGGTCAGTGGTGGTGGGATTTGGGAGTCCAGCAATATTTGAAGGGCCATTCCTGTTATAAGCTTTTCCACTGTTAATGCATTTAGCTTACAACAGGCTATCACTTGGGCTTGCACAATGAAATCTGAACACTTACTCCTGGCATTGCAGTTTTGCTGGTTTCCTCTCATGCAGTTATTTTTAGTGGTCTTTTCAATTTGTGATTGTAAAGATACTGGATGTTGCCACCTCAGTGCTGCCCATGTCTGCTCAGTTGACCTTCCATTGGTCTGCTTAATCTACAGTACTCGCAGAAGGAAGACAAGTATGAAGAGGAGATCAAGGTCCTTACTGACAAACTGAAAGAGGTAAAAATGCCGCTGTATCCTTGGGACAGAAGCCACCCCTCTTCTTTTCCCTGCAGCTTTTAAGAGATTTTGAAGAATCTTATTTCTTGCCCAAGTGGAGGGCATGAGAGCTTTGCTCTGCTATTGGGAAACTTCCATTCTGATCAGAAAATGTCCTTTGTGGTCTCCATGTACTAAAAAACAGAGGGCTGCATCCAATTTTAGGCCATTGATTTTGGGTCCATAAATTTTAATAGTTCTACTCTGAGCATAATGTAATTGGATGTCACCTATAAATATAATTGTTGCCCTGGGCTCCTTTGGTAGGAAGGGCAAGATACAACATGAATAAATAAAAATAATTGAAATGCTATATTGTTGTATTGGGAGCTGGTTTCCCACTCTGTTTTGGAAGATTCTGCTGCTGCCGCCACCCAGCCTCTTTGCACAATGCAGAAGCTTTCCTATACCTTCCTTGTGCTTTTTGACCATTGCCTTTGTGTGTTTTCTTGGCCTGCAGGCTGAGACCCGAGCTGAGTTTGCAGAGAGGTCGGTAACTAAGCTGGAGAAGAGCATTGATGACTTAGAAGGTATGTTTTTTATTTGCATCCCTTGCTAACCTAGAAGGCTGAGACAGCAAACTCCATCTTTGAAGTAGGCACTTACAGTGGACAATTGGTAATTTTTGGTCAATACTGGTAAGCGTCTGCCATGGATAAGTGCCAAGCAGCAGAGGTTGGGAGACCCCTCCCTAGCATCACTGCGTCTGGAACGGAAGGGACCACTAGGCAAGGGAGGAAGAAGATTGCTGGCTGAAATTGCCTTTCATGAACAGGAGGGGACGCAGGTGGCGCTGTGGTCTAAACCACTGAGCCTCTCAGGCTTGCTGATCGGAAGGTCAGCAGTTTGAATCCCCGTGACAGGGTTAGTTCCTGTTGCTCTGTCCCAGCTCCCGCCACCCTAGCAGTTCAAAAGCACACCAGCGTGAGTAAATAAATAAGTACTGTGGCAGGAAGGTAAATGGTGTTTCCACATAGTCAGATTTGACAGGGCTTAACCTTTAACGCATGAACAGGGCAGATGAATAACAATTGACTGAAAATGGGGTTTCAGAATGTTTGATAACTGGCTTTAGACAGAAGGTTTTGCTTTTGCCTCTTTCTCTTTTGTCTCTGTCCCTTTGGTGTCTCAAGACTTCATTCTCTTGAATATTGAACTCTACTTCCTCCTCCTCCTCCTGGTCCTTCTGGAATATTCCACCGTAAAAAAAATGAACAAGTCAGATAGGAAATACTATGAGTGCCTTAAGATCACTGGCTGAAAATGTCAGCCAAGGGAGGCATTGCAGTTGCTCCCATTAGGAATGTTGCAAGTTGACATAGTTTTCTGATGGAGATGATGAATGAAGGTCAAGACAGCCATTTGGTGGCACCTACTGACTCCACTGTCAGCGACATTTGAAGCCTTGCTTGTGTGTTAATGGGCAGCATCTGTTTAGCAGTTACATGCACCGTTTGCTTCCAAGGTCTTCACAAGTCCTTGGAATGTTCTTCTGTGTTGGTTGAACACTTGGGGAAGTGGAAGTAGTTGCTGGAGAACCTTCCCTCAAGTCTTCCTGTTCTTGTTGGGGTGTGAGGCCTGACCCTGCTCTTATTCTGTAGGGAACTGCTGCGTGGGAAGGGGTTGTCTGCTGTTACACTAGAAGAATGTTTGGACTTGGACTTTGCCAGGTTTCATGTTCTGGTGCTTCCAACAGGGAGAGGGTAGAAGGGGTCTTGAGGGGCCTACATCTCCGGGGGAAAGGAGGAGTTTGGTTTCAGAGCCCCTTGGGCCTCAGTGCTATTCTTTCTGCTGAGCCAACCAGGTCCAAGAGTTCAAGCCCCATGATGCAATGTCAGAATCGGAAGGAGCAGTAGGAGAGATAAGGACTTTGACGGGTCCTAGAGAAAAAAGCTCCCTCTGGTGAAATGCTGGTGCCCCAATGTGTTTCTGGTAGGAAAGCCTTCCTTAGGTGGGGCTGCGCAACTTCTGCTTCAAGCTGTGTCTAGGCCACAGACTTCTCCAACCTGGTGCCCTCCAGATGTTTTGGACTACAACTCTTAACACCCCCAAGCCAGCACAGTTGCATCATGCTGGAGCTGACATTGTAGTGCAAGCATCTGGAGGGCACTGGCTTGGAGAAGGCTGGTCTAAACTGTACAACTTTTGGCTGCAGAGATGGAACAGCTCAAATGCATGTAGAAAAATAGGAACAAGTTTTATCCAGGTTTAATGGAAAGCTAGCATCTAGGAGAGTTTTTGCAGTATCACTTCGATGTTTGTTTCCCACCATTTGCTTGCTGAGGAATGCCGTATTGTTATTATTTCTACCCACATCTAGCAACTCCACCGCTTGAATTCTTTTTGAACCCATTTGACTCATCTGTTTTCTTTTGCTTTCTCTCACACCTCTTCTGTGCCACACGCTGCTGCCTTCCACACACCTCCAACTCTCCCCTCCTGGCTGCCGTGACTTCCGGACGGTGTTTTGCTTCCACATCACCCTTGGTCACTGCCTCCTCCTCCTCCTCCTCCTCCCACTTCTTCTGCCTTCCCCTTGGTGACTCTCAGATGAGTTGTATGCTCAGAAACTCAAGTACAAGGCCATCAGCGAGGAGCTGGATCACGCTCTCAACGACATGACTTCCATGTAATTGGCCTCTTGTTTCTGCCTGCCCCTCTGCCCCCGAGGCGCCTCGCTGCTGCAGCCTTGCAGGTTAAACTGGCTCACTCTTTAGTGCAGGGCTGGCCTCTCCGCATGCCAGGTGCTGGCATGGCTGTGGTCTGATGGCAGCATCTAGGGTGGGAGGAAACATTTTAAATAAAAGTAAGCTTCCAACCTTTAAAATCGTGGAGAGTTTGTTAAATGTCTCCTAATAATTTCCATGCCAGTTTTGTGGTTTCATAGAGCACAAGGCATTCCTAGTCAGCAATAGATTGGCTGGCAGCCAAATTCATAACACAGTTATTGGCAATCAGCTGTGAGGTCCCCCAGCCACCCAGTGCAATTCTTTTTGCTGGGCAACTTACCAGACTCTCTTAACGAGAGGGAAATTCAATGGTCTTTGAGCGTTTTCTATTGCAGTAAAGAGTGGGCAAGTTTCATGCTTGGATTGATGAATTTATCTGACATTCCTGCAAGGCTCATTTTTACCATCCTGCTCTCTCCCTAAACCCTTTTTGGAGTGTTTCTTCTTCAAGTTCTCTTCTGTTGCAGCATTTCTAAACTTCCGTTCCCAAATTTAGTAAGTTTTTATGGTTGCATTCCTAACCTCCACTACTAGGAGATGAACTCAGTTGAAATCAGTGGAATGTACTTCCTAGTAAACATACTTCAGGTTGGATAAACTATGCAACCTGCGGGCCACCTGCTTTTAAAAACAGCCACACACTTATTGGATCCTGCTTCTCACTATCATTTAGCTTCACTATTTCGTGCATTCCTGCTATGCAAGAGGTTCAGTGTAGTTAACAGACTTTGGTGCATGTTGCTTTAAGAGAAATAAGGGCTGAACAGGAGCACTCAGGGATCTTCAATGACACTTGGGAGATTCAGGACAGACATGCCTCTGAATACCAGTTGCTACAAATCACAAGTGGGGTGAGTTGCTGTGTTGCACTGGGATCCTGCTTTGCAGATTTCCCATATTAGGCCTCTGGCTGGACACTAGGAGAACAGTGACACCTTCCCATTTTTTTCAGACTCTCAGATTATCAGAACATGGCAAGGAGTTTTAAAGTGAGAGATCAGGTGATCTTGGCTTCCTTCACCCCCCCCCCAAAAAAAAAATTCAGCTCAGGATGAGTTTGCAGGTTATTGCAGTCCATATATCTTATTTCTGTGGAGAGACCTTGGGGTCTTAGGACTGGTGTAATCCAGCGGCCAAAGGGAGCTGCTGCTTTCACACTGCCTGCTTCCCACTGGTTGGGCATGGTCTAAAGATGGAATGCAGGTTTCTTTGAAATAATTATTCCTTAGTTAGGGAAAGGGAAAAAGGCATAGAAATTGCTTAAATAATGTACCAGCAGAGCTGAGTCTTAGAACACCTAAGTAGCCCATAGAACAAGTAGCCCATAAATAGTGGAAATTGCTGGGAGTTTGAGTCTGTGGGGTCCATTTGCTTTTTAATGTCTTAAGAAATGCTGAGCAGAAGTCAACTGTCCTGTACTGAGAACTCGTAACAAGAAATTTGCTAACTTATTTAAAAACAGCAAAAGGGGAAATCTCAACCTACTTCCCAAATTGCATGGCTAGCTTCTTTGCAAAATTTCAGTACTTTTAAATTTCTGCATATTGACTGAACATTGCACACTAACACAATAACCTTCTTGGCTAGAGAAAGTAGAGATTTATTTCCAGGTCCTGCCTGAGAGGGAATTTGGAAAAGGCAGGTGAGGAAGTTGGATATGCCTGGCTTGAAATAGCAGGTGTGTGAATGAGGGTCTGCCAGCCTTCTCCACCCTGGTCTGCCCCTGTGGTGTTCGGCTCTAGCTCCCCTTATTCCTGGCCGTTGGCCATTCTGGCTGGGGCTGATGGGGGTTGGAGACCAGCAACATCTGGAGAGCACCAGGCTGCTTTTGACTCAATGGTGTGTGCCAAGAGTTACTCTGAATCAAGCTGCAGAAATAGATGTATTTAACACCGTTTTTTGTATATGTTTTGAAAGTGAATATTAATTGTGAATATTAAAAAGAAATACCTGCCAAGAGTGCTTGTAGAGGCAATTGGCCTCTTCCCTCCAACCAACCCTGCACCCCTTACACTGACTGTCATCTTCTTTGTCACCTCAGTCACTCTAAAGTGTGTGGGGGGGTTGCAATTAAGACGCCCATGAGCTCAAAGTCCCCTCCCTCCCAGGCTAATTTGCATAAATTTGTCATGATGAGCAAGGCATGTTCTGAGTGCAGTGTTTGGAGGTACTGGGAAATGTTGGCTCTGGCAGCCCCCCACCCCACCCCAGTTTGGGAGGGCTGACAGCCCCAGCTGTGAAATGTGTCATTACAGCAGGAGCAACCCTCTGATCAAAGCTGGCTTTGTTTCTCTGACCTGTTGCCGCTCTCCTGTCTTGCTCCTCCCCCTTGCTGCTGCCTCTTCCACGCCATCCATGATGCCATTTTTTTCATTTCCTTTCTTTTATCTCTGTGCAGATAAATGTCTTTGCTTCACTCCTCCAAAGACACCTTCGTCACGCTGGACAACCCATCTTTTCCAAGCCGCTGGCTGTTTCTCAGTACATGGTCCTGTCCTTCTCGCCCAGTTTCCCTTTAACCTTTTCCTCCTAGCTTTCCCTTTGCTCGCAGGACGTGGGGTGAACACTGTCTCTTCCTCTCTCCTCCCTCTTCTGTGCCTTTTCGACTGTACAGAAACGGGCCAACCTTCAGTGTAAAATAAAAAAAGAATCCCACTGTGTAAGCTGTATCTCTTTTGCTATTTCTTTTATTTATTTCCATCATTTCAAGTATGAATAAAATAAAAAAATCTGCTTTCTCGCCATTAGGGATTTATTCTTACTTTCTATTTTAGTTTATTTTTTGCCTCTCTCTTCCACTCTACCCTCCCCCCTCATCCCATTTCACAAACCACCTGTTTTTAATCCAAGAATGCAGCATCCGTAGTGTAACCTCCCATTGCTGGATGGAAAAAGGGTCTCCTTTTTAAAGCGAGTTTCCTTTTTCTTCCTTGACTTCTCCCTCCCTCTTAGCCAGGTGAGACAATATAAGCTGGATTCTTAAGAAGTATTTGTTTAAAAGTGTGGGCGTTTGGAAGCCTGTCAGCTTAGAACTAAGGGTCTCTGCATATGGTGAAAGTCCACTGTAGCCGGGCTTCTGTGTGTGGACGCTCTCAGAACTGAGTGTTCTGAGAATCTCAGCTTCCACTTAAAAATAGACACGGTTCTAACCCTTATGATTCTGGAGGCGATCAAAGGGGAAGGTGGCAGAACCACATCCAACAAAGGAAGCTGAAAACCCAGATTGAGCAAAGAGCTGAGGCTGAGAAAAGTCCTCTTTAATAGGCTCTCTCCTCTCTTCCCAGCTGGTCAGGTACAAAGTGTTCATTAGAAGGTTTTTGAACATATATTTTTCACATGTCACAGGCTGAACTCATATTGGTTTGGACCATCGTGGATCAGTCTGTGGTTGGGGAATTGCCCAGTGTAGCTGTTGGCTGGAAATATTTCCCTACTGGTGAAGGTGTTGGCCAGTTGGTTGCCAGGGTGGTATTTGGCTTGCAAAACGGTTGTCTTCCTCTGAAGACCTAGGTAGGCAAGCAACTCCAAATCTGCAAGAGTGATCAAATGGAAATAAGTCATGATACGGACAGGACAATAAGAAAATGTGATGATACGTTCAATACAATAATTGTTTCATCTGTGAAAAATGGAGATGCTCCAGAATTAACTGGTGGCTAGCTGGCAGAATTCGATTTTATTTGAATCCTCATCATAAGCCATCCATGTAATGTGAAGATAAATGAGGAAAGCATAATCCTCATATGAGAAGAAACATTGCTAACATTGCAGTCCTGTGAATGTCTGCTTGGAACTAGACCCAGCTGAATTCAGTGTTGCTTACTCCCAAGTAAGTGGGTGCATGCCCACTTATTTGAGAGTAATCCCATTAAACAAATTTGTAATCAAATTCTGAATAGATATGTACAGTTGTTCCTTGGATCTCGAACGCCTTGGCTCCCGAAAGATTGAAACCTGGAAGTAAGTGTTATGGTTTTCGAACGTTCTTGTGGAATCCGAACGTCCGACAGGGCTTCCAATGGGCTACAGCCAATCATAAGCCGCGCTTTGGTTTTTGAACGTTTTGGAAGCCGAACGGACTTCTGGAACGGATTCTGTTTGACTTCCAAGGTACAACTGTATATTGTGTTTCATGTCACCGGGCCAGTCTTATTTATTTATTTGTGACATTTACATATCATCAAGTAATGCACATCTTCTGAGATGCTTACAGTAGAAGTTTGCTAGCTGATGAAAACTTGCTTGAAGACCTGCATGCTTTCCCAGGGCCCCAGCTTAGAATAATCAAAGATATTACTGGCTATGGTGGGTAGAATTCTACAGTGGTTTAATGTTTTTAAATACGTATTTTATTTAAAGTGTATTTTATTTGTTTGTTTTTTTGTAAGTGCTCTGAAATTATTTGGAGGGAGAGTATGTGAGGGAAAGTATGTATAGAAATAAATGTGTATGGCAGTAAGATGAAAATATGAATACAAATAAAGTATATCTAAAAGGCATTCTCACATCAAGAATGCACCCTCTAGATGTTTTGGAATACACCTCTATTAATCCCCAGACAGCAGGGCCAGTTCTCGGGGCTGATGGGAGTTGTAGTTCAAAATATATGGAGAGCACCAAGTTTGGAAGGCTGCAACAGGCCTGCCCTTTCTATTAGCACCCCAACACTAAGCTGCTCATTGAGAGTCCCAACAACCAAAGCAAGAGAAACTGAGGCTGGTGGCTTCCTCCATAGCTATTGGAAATAACTGGTCCATTGGAGCATCTATACCTTGATTTGAGAGAGCCACTTGGACACATATTTTACTCATGTACATGATACTTACAGATGTATGATCTCATTGATACACGCCAAAGGACCCAATGACTTGGTGAAGTTTCTTGTGAGAATTGATTCTACTTCATAATACATGGATGGTTTCGTGGTAGCACAAATTAATTTCATCAATGAAAATGGACATGTTACCAGTTTTATTCTGTTGTTATCATGACTTATTTCACTTCTGTGTCACACTTTTGGTACTGGGCTTCTATGTTTGTTGAGTTCGCTGGTTAACCATAAATGTGTTAAATGTTATTATTTTTATATACTTGAAATATGTTGAGAAAACAATGTAGGGGCAAGCCTTAGCCTCTCCATGGTCATTTATGTATTTAGCTTGTTCATCGCCTTGTATCAAAATCTCAAAGCAACATGTTACGTAAAAGAATCAGGCCATACAGCTCAATGCCAATAAATTACATATAACAATTACATTACAAATTACCAATAAATTACTTAAAGAAATAAAAGAGCAGCTGAAGGACTGAAAGTCATCACATCAAACGTATCTCCCGGCAATGATTCCTGTGGTCATATTCTGTCCAGTGTAATATTACCCAGTTTATTTACAAAAATGCAGTCTCATAAACATACACATATCTTATGGGATATTTGAGGTTCTTCTGGGGATAAAAGGAGGCAGTGAAGAGCTGTTCAAAAACTTCTTTTTGAATGATGTATTCAACACCCTGCCCTTTGGCTAGCCACTATAAAGAGACCATAAAGGGATCTTTTCATACAAGCAGGAAAGCCTGTCTCACTTGGATCTTATCGTAGAGGTTTCTGGGTGCTCTCTGTTCAACAATGGAGCCGGCATGGGTAGTGGTTAGAGTGTTGGACTTTCAGGGGTCAGCAAACTTTCAACACGAGGCCAGTCCACTGTCCCTCAGACCTTGTGGGCGGCCGGACTATATTTTGAAAAAATAATAATGAATGAATTCCTATGCCCCACAAATAACCCAGAAATGCATTTTAAATAAAAGTACACATTCTACTCATGTAAAAACATGCTGATTCCCGGACCATCCGTGGGGCGGATTTAGAAGGCGATTGAGCCAGATCTGGCCCCTGGGCCTTAGTTTGACCAGGGTTCAAGTTGCTGCCTCTTAGCCTAACCTCACAGGGTTGCTGTGATGATAAAATGGAGGGAGGGAGAACCCTGTACACTATTTCAAGCTCCTTGAAGAAGGTGGGAGAAATCAGTGGGAGAAAGTTCAGAGAAATGTGTCTAACGTGTGTAGAATATGTTTGCGTTTGAAAAAGTTAGCCACAAATAAAGTCTGGCTGCAGCCTTTACATTGCCAGGGAAATGCCACAGCCTCCTAGGACATCAGGAAGCTGCTATAGGGCAAGGCTTCTGTTCAGGGCTCTGGAACAACTCAGAGGTGTGGAAAGCTGGGATGAATTATGGGACAGAAGATTTTGGTTGGCCAGTGTGGGAAAGACTGCTGGACCCAGGGCTCATGTTTACAGTCTTCTGAATGGTGCCCCAAACCCTGATACTTGGCCATCTCCTGGCCTGCCACCCTTAATGGTGCTGCCGAGCCCCGATGCATGCTATGCCACCGTCCCCCACTGCAGAAAGGAGTGGTGGTTCTCCATTTTATGAACAGTCGTCATCTAACGTGGTTAATGGCGGTGAGCGCATTGCCCACCTATGACGGTAGGCTGTTCTTCCTGGCTGGGATTCTGCCATGCCTGTAACAAGAGCATGAGGGACCTCCAGCTGTTACTGGACTCCAGCTTCCATGTGTCCCAGCTAACTTGGCTAATGGTCAGGGCTGATGGCAGTTGTAGTCCAACAGCATCTGGGCTATCACTAACACTGGACGTGTTTGAGCTTTTGAAGTCTGTGTTTCCATCTCAGGATTGCTCGAAACTCGTGCACTTTTCCAATGTCTTTCTGGCTACTGAGCTGTCTGCATGGGGTGATTTTTCTGGTTAATTTTTTGGTCTGTCTCTAACCTTCTGTTCCTTCTGCCTCTTCCTCCTTCTTTTTTCTCCTGATTCGCTTGCTGACTTGCACAGACCACCTCTACCAGCAGCTTGAGCAAAACCGCCGTCTAACTAACGAACTAAAGTTGGCCCTGAACGAGGATTAAGCTTTAGTAGGAACCAACCCTTTCTAACAAATGTGCTTGTGATTCAGTTGATATTGAAATATGCAAGAGACCTGTGCGAGTAAGAAATATTGCTTCGGTGATTGTTGGAGGTGAAACTGGCTTCACTTAGGGACATTTTAAAATTTCACCGATCAGTTGTGCTCTGTTTAGAATTTTTCCTTTATTGTTCAAAGGCCAGCTGTATGCCTGGTGATTATTTTACAAACAGAGAGGAAACCAAGCAGCCTTCCCCTTAGAGTGGAGTTTTCACTAGTAACACACAGAGGTGGGAGCAGAGAGAACTTGGAAACCTGAATCTTTTATTTAAAAGATCTCAAATCAAATGTACTCCCAGCTGCTTATTTGGAATCTGAACCCCATAAGTTTGAGTCCCGGTAAAAACAGCTTTTGTTTATGGGTTAAACTACCCACCTAAAGAAGAGGCCATTATTGAGAACCTCTGGTCAATTTAAAGGTACGCTTGCATCATAACAAGGTCACTGTTACTGTTGGGTTTCTATGTGGTTCTGCAGTTTCTGTGCTTATGTCAGCATCACTGAAGCGTGTTTAGTGGCTGTCCTACAAAGTGTGCATGTAACAAAACTAAGAACTGTTGTAAAACTCTTTCTTTCTTTCTTTTTCTTTTGCGGGGGGAAGTTGGAAGGCTGCTGTAAAAATAAGTCAACTGGGGTTTATTTCCATACAGTCAAACTGGTCCCCCCTCCCGGCTTTCATTTTCTGGTAGTTGTTAAATATCAAATGGGTAGAACTGCTTCTGAAGTCCTGTCATCAGCATTTTTAAGAACATGTTTGCATTTCCTCCTGGACTTTCCCTGGAACTGGCTGCCTGACATGCTTTTGTACCTTTCCCTATTACTATTTTTTAAAGAAAAATTAGAAAACTCATTGAATTCAGTTGGCAGCCGTCATGTGACATAATAAGGTTGATGGGTTTTTTGGTGCCACTAGGATTAAAACAAAAAACACTCCCCAAAGTTGTAGCTTAACTTACTCTGTTTAGTTCCCCACCACCACCTGGTTCTTTGGTGTTATGTATGATATGATATGATATGATATGAGCCAGGTGTCTTTGTGCCAAAAGCAAGTCCCAGTTCTTGGCTGCTGCCTCCTTTGATGATGGACCCAACAGATAACTCGCTTCTCATTTGGCAAAGGTGTTTTTGGGCTGCTGGCTGCTCTGAAGTGTGTTGCCTTTGTCACCGCCTAGTTTATGTTAATCCTGATATGTCGTGGCCATGCACCCTTCATGCTCATTTACAAATGATATTTGCCTGTGTACAATTAATATAAAGCAATGACATTTTTTTCATAACTTGACTTTTCTAATCCAAAACAGAGAAAGTGGCACATGCCAAAGAAGAGAACCTCAATATGCATCAAATGCTGGATCAAACTTTACTGGAGCTAAACAACATGTGAAAACCACCATAGCTGCGGCCACACCACTGTCAGCTTTGTTTTGATTTATTTTTTCACCTGCTTGCCATGAAACCCTGAAATGTGTCTTTATTTTATTACTGTCCCCCCATGTTGCTATACTCACAGGTCCACTTGCTAAACCCCAGGCATGGAGTCAGGGAAAACAACATATATACATATGTATATGTATATGTATATGTATATGTATATGTATATGTATATGTATATGTATATGTATGGGGTTAGGCTCCATGTGGCTGTGAATCAGCTGTGCCATATTCCTGGCCCTAATGTTGCCTCCATTTTGTAGAATTCAGTGCTGCAAATTGTGTGCAGCCTTTGCTGGGGGGAGGGAGGGGGCAAGTGATGGCAGAAATGTTCTCTTCCACCTGTCCAGCCAACTTAGATATTAAACAAAGATTGATGTTAGAAACTCAGGAGAGGAACAAGGAGGGGTGTGTGTGTTTGACATTCCTTGAAACTAAAGGTACTTGTGTGGTCCTTTGAATGGTATTTCTTTAATCTCAGCGGTTTGTCCAGCTCAGTAATTTGATTTCTTTGGAGATGCCTCAAGCTGCAAAGGTTTGGCCTTTGCATTTGAGAACAAAACAGGCCTGTAGGCCCCATTTTAAACTATTTAATGCCTGAGTTGAAAACGTGCAATTTACAGCTCACTACAAAGGGTTAGGCAGCATTTTGGTCTGCAAAAAGTCATTCCATGGTAGCGTCTTAAGATCCGCTGCACTGGGGAACAAACCAAACATTTTTCATCAATGGATTCCAGTTGTTACTCTGTTTTTGTCTGAAACTCAAGGGAATCAAATACATTTGGTATTTGCCACATGTTTGTTTGACACACTTTTTTTTAGCAGTTTTAAAAAAAACGTATCTGTATGTAAACATTGTATAATTGATAATAGAATAAAAGAACAAGCACTCTAGGACATTTTGTAAAAACATGCTGCCTTGTGATTTTTATTTTCCCATCTTACGGGTTTTGTGCATGCAGCTTTTCTGTTATGGTGATGGAAACGGGAGGAAGGGTGTCATCGTTCCAGCACCGGCAAGACGTAGGATGGGAAATGGGGGTTCCAGCAAACTTAATCCTCAACTTCAAATCCTCAACGTCTGTATGAAGCATGGATGAGTGCCATGGACCACAGTTCACAAATTCACCACAATCCAGCAGCTTTTTAGTCATGGAGAGGTGTCACCCATTGCATGCATGAGTCAAGGCAGATCTGGAGACCTTATTGTATGGTGCTAGTCCTCAGCAGTCAATTGGGGGTAGGGGAAGTAGAGAGCCTGGCTTTCCCCTGGAGTAAAGGTGGATGCTGCTAAAACAAGTGTGTTAACAAGGGCAGATGGAGAAACTAAAGGATGTAAGTTGGGCAAGGGACCTGTGGTTCTCTAATTATATTATTATTATTATTGTTGTTGTTGTTATTGTTATTATTTATACCCTGCCCATCTGGCAGGGTTGCCCCAGCCATTCTATATGTTGCTGAACCAAAATTCTCTATCATCCTTGACCGTTGGCTGTGCTGCCTGGAGAATAATGGATGTTGGGAGTTGAGCAGCGTCTGGAGGGTCACTGGTTCCCCATGGATGATGGAGGATTCCTAAAGACAGGCACTCGCACTGTTGAGTTGCAATTCCGTCCATCCATGCGCACACATCACTCCAGAAAATGTCCTACCTCTGCACCCCTTGAAAATAATAGCTGTGTGTTTTCTAGCATACAGCTAGAATTTCCAGGAAAAGGAGCAGGAACATTTTGTTAACTTTTAAGCCAAAGCACCTCAGCTTTCCATGGTGAATGTAGGCCTCTGCCTAAGGAGGCTGCTGCCATCCTGCTGGCAAGCAGGATTTTTTATTTTACTTTGGGCACTTTCTGTCCTAAGTCTCTGCCACCCCCCAAAACCCTACAACCCCAGAACACTCAAAGGCAGCAGCTTGGCATCGAGCCCGTAGGAAATTCTTATTGGATCGGTGATCTGATCAGCAGCTCAGGAACAACATGAAGAGTTTCTACGAAGCATATGGCTTCCTGTTCTATTACATTCTTTGGGGAACATTCTGAAGAAGCCCTTTCACAGAGGAAACCTGTAAAACTTTCTTCCTGAATTCATTGCATGAAGCAAATATTGAAAGTAGAAGAGTTTAAAGTCAGAAGTATATCAACATGGGGCAGTTAATGACTGGAATCTGTAATCAGTGAGGCTGTCAGCTCTCTGGGCAGTTTGGAAAGACAGCTCTGCTTTTGGAAAAAGGCTCTTTTCTTTCAGTACTGGAAATGCTGGCATCATCATACCATTTTCTTACAGTAAGGAGTACAAGAGCAGGATTAGGAGTAGTCTACCCAGATCTGCCCCCCACCCCAGTGTTTTAGATGACACCTGCCTGTCTATAATTCTTAAGTGCCAACACACGTTCCATTTTTGTATCTCTGAACAGCAGAACTTTAAATTTTCTATAACATGTTTCTACAGATCAGCCTGTTGCCCTTCAGATATTTTGAACTTACGTTCCTCAGCCCTGACCACTGGTCATGCTGGCTGGACCTGATAGGATTTTGATTTAATATTTATTAATATTTATATGCTGCTTTTCCAACAACAAATGTTGAGATCAAAGCTGCTCACAATAATCATAATAGCATTAAATAACAACAAACAATGAAAGTAAAAAAGTATTGAGAAATGATTTATAATGAACTGGAAAAAAATGTTTAAAATTACTCCCCCCCCCCCCCCAAAAAAAAAACAACCACCTGGAGTGCTTTCTGTTGTGGATAACTCAGACTGAAATCCCCAGGTGTCGGAAAAGTTTATTTTTGTATGCAACATCTGCAGCCCATGTTTTGTTAGCCCAAAAATGGAAAGTGAGAGAGGTCCCAACTAAAGAAGATTGGCAATTTAAGTTGACAGAATATGCACAACTTGCAGATTTAACATATAGAATAAGAGAGCATGAAAAACATACATTTAAATAAGATTGGAAAATGTTTATTGAATATATGGAAAATAACTGTACAGCTGAAAATGCTGGCACCATTAAGATAAATTCAACAGAGTAAATAATTTTTCATAGATGTAATAGTGGAAAACCAATTGGAATAGTTATTGTAAAATATGCAGGGATGTAAGATATGCAAAACGAACCATGGAAAGAGAAGAAGGGAAGTCACTGGATATGTTAAAGTATGTAAAATGTTTATTTGAAATTGCAAAACAGAAAATTTAAAATAAAAATTACACACACACACTGCAATCACTATATTATCAAACACTAACATAAAGCAACAACAGATAATAACAGATAACATAAAGCAACAACACACAATAACATAAAGCAACAATATAAAGTCATAGTAATTCAAAATATTATGAAGAGCTGCTGAGCACCAACCCTGTGCAGATGAGATCCTCTCTCTGGGAAGGGGCTTCTCAGGGCACCAAACAGCATATTTTCAGGCATATCTGCCATAGTTCTTAAACTTGACTTCTTTTTCACCTTGTACAGGTACACAGCAGTTGGTGTAGGCTTTGCACAAGGGGCCTTCTCAATGGATTGTGTGCCTGTTATAGTGAGGGGGAAGTTGCCATTTGAAGTTTCGGTACCAAAAGGTATGGGACTGGGACTTTCACAGACAGCTTAGGGACACAAAGAAGGGCAAAACTCCCAGGAGTCCAAGCCAGCAGTACTAATGGTCAGGGTTGATGAAAGTATCTGCCCAAAAAAGTCTGGAGCAAAGGCTGAGCCCAAGAAATCATTCCACCATGATTCAAATGGAAAGGACTATCAACACAATGCGGTCGCAGTGGCCTAGCGTGGAGGGGGGCGCATGGCCACAGGCGCATTTTGGGAGGGGTCGCAACGAGGTGCCCCCACGACAGGATCCCTCATTGAGGGAAGCATCGCCCAGCTCTCAGGGTTGGAAGGGCAGCAGGGCTGGCATCCGGCAGGTGAGTGCACTTCCCCACCTGGCTGACTGGAAGGGTGTGCGCCTCCCCTGCTGTGTCCTCATTTCTCCCGTTTCTTGCGCTGGAAGAGCAACATGAGGATGCAAGAGGCAGGCGCGCTTCCAATCAGCCTAATCCGGTTGAGAAGGGCATGCGCCTCTCCAACAGCGCCTTCCTCATGGTGCCCTCCAAGCCCTGGGCACTGGGAAGGCAGGCTCCGCCGCTGTGCATTCAATACTGTTGCTGTAAATAATCTGCCAAAGTAAAATGCTCTTAAGTGAATCCAGATTTTCTCTGTGTTGGATATGAATTTGGCATATGATAAATGACTCTGTTTTATTGGGAAAATAGTAATGAGAATTAAAACAACAAATGCTGAAATGAATCCCACCTGGTCCGCATTTGATTGCACATCTGAAAGTGGTTTGGTCTGGCTTGGAGCCCAGCTCCATAGTTCAAAACATCACTGGACACGGGGAAGGATGCAAGAATTTGTTACTCTATATTTCCTGGATTCTGCACTACTTTATGGTACAGGATAAATCGTTAATAGCCAAAATAATTTGCTCCCATCCTTGGTTTTCATCATTGCTCCACCTATTTGCCCACAGTGTGGCCTTATTTCAGTTGCTGAGTTTTAGACTTTAAAAGTAATGGGTATGATCCACCAGGATGTCCCCCCCCCCCCCTTCATTTCAGTGGAGCTTGTTCAAAAAAGCATCCCAGTGAACAAAGTCCGAGATGGAGACAGTTCTGGACATTTTGGAGCAAGCCTAAGGCAGAAAATCCAAAAGGTGGTTAGTATATAATAAATTTAAAAATGAACACTTAGCTGCTTTTTAATAGTACTCCAAAATCTGCTGAGGTAGGTTGTCTCGCTCTGCCTAATGGTAAGTGAAGCTTGTCAGGCAGCAGGAAGAACATGTTTACATACTCCATTCTCCCGGCGTCTAGACATTGTTGGATGACAACCTCTATAATCCCTGACCTGCTGCCTAATGAGACTTGGAGCCTAACAGCAACTGGAGGGCCACAGGCTCCCCTTCCCTGCTTTAAATTGCTATTTAATGATGGCTTAATAATAGCTGTCACTCCAGCTGTAACCATCCAACATTTCTCAAATGAAAATAGAGACGTCCTACCCTACCCTCCAATGGGAAGGATTCTGTAACGTTCTAAAAAGTTTCAATTAAAAATAGTTACAAATAAAAATCAGACATGATTTCATTTCAAAACATTAATCCAACAAGATTTTTAAACATTAAGCAAACAATAAGCCCGGGTGCCGCCTTGAGCTCATTGGAGGGTAGGTGGGATAAAAATATATGATACAATACGATAATCTTTATTGTTATTGTCCCATATAGAACAACGAAGTTGAAAAATCTACACCAGACATTCAAAACAACAAGACAACAAGCCTGCTATCCCAGCAATCCCAGCCTGGTTAATCCCCTAAAAACTCTGATACCCCATAATTAAGTTATAGATAGGTAGCCGTGTTGGTCTGCCATAGTCAAAAAAAAAACAAAAAAACAAAAAGATCATCAGAGATGTACAACTTCTCCTGGACAATGACAGTTCTCTTTCTCAAGCTCTGGGAGGAAGACCTTTCATTGCCTACAGACAGCCACCCAATCTTAAACAACTCCTAACCCACAATAATACTACAACCAGACGTAACACGGACACCGGCACCAGAGCCTGCAATAAACCCAGATGCCAACTTTGCTGCCACATACACCCGGACAACACCATTACTGGCCCCAACAACATCACACATACCATCTCAGGACTATTTAATTGCTCATCGTCTAACATTGTATATGCCATCAAATGCCAACAGTGTCCCTCAGCTCTCTATATTGGACAAACAGGCCAAACCTTACGCCAAAGAATAAACGGACATAAATCGGACATCAAGAATCACAAGACAGAGAAACCAGTAGGAGAACACTTCAATCTCCCAGGACATTCTATACAAGATCTCAAAGTAGCTGTATTACTACAAAGGAATTTCAGAAATAGACTGGAAAGAGAAGCTGCTGAATTGCAACTCATTACCAAACTTAAAACCATGGAGAGACCTGGTCTGAACAAAGACATTGGATTCTTATCTCATTATACATGACAAAGCCATTTTTCACCTTCTCACCCCTTGCTTTTTCCTGTAAGACCTATTGCAGTCGTTAAGAGTCGTCAACAGGCTCATCACAGCTATCTGCCAATCACCCATTCCCACCACCCTTCTGAGTAATACCCCTCCCCACCTTCTCACTATATAGAAGGATCTGGCAACTTCTGTTTCAGTGTATCTGAAGAAGTGTGCATGCACACAAAAGCTCATACCAAGAACTAACTTAGTTGGTCTTTAAGGTGCTACTGGAAGGAAAAAAATTTTTTTGTTTTGACCCCATAATTAAATACAATATACTCCCACAGAGACTATCTCACACTGCATTTAAAACCCAAATCGCATTTGGATAAAAACCTTAATAAATCTAAACGCTGGATAAGTCTAAAACGTTGGATAAATCTAAACGTAATAGATGAATGGGACTGCACACTCAGGAGAAATGTTGAGTATACTAAGCAGGAGAGAGAGAGAGAAAAGGCCCTGATGAATACAGAGGGGAGGGCTGTCTGTCTGTCTGGCACAGTGAGAATCATACGCGACTCTCCGCAGGGATCAAACAAGCCCCGCCAGACTCCGCTCGATGCGCTCGATGGGCTCCTGCGCTGTCTGATCGCGGGCGGCTCCGCTCGATGCCCTCGGGGGGCTCCTGCTGCTGCCTGGCGCGTCTCCTAGCAACGCGGGCCTAGGCCGGAGCCGGGCGAGCGAGCGAGGCAGCTCTTGGCCGGCCATGCTGCGAGGGCTGGCGGCAGCGCGGAGGGTCCTGCTGCCCGTGAGGCGCCCGGGGAGCGGCGGCGGCGGCCCGCGGGCGCCATGGAGTCCGCCCTCTCGCGGGAGCCGCTGGCGGCTGGGCCCCGTGGGCCTCGGGCTGGCCCTGACGGCGGCGGCGGCGGCGGCGGCGGCTGTGGGGAGCGAGGAAGAGCGGGAGGGCCCTCGGGCGGAGAAGGGCTTCGCCCGGGCCGTGGCCAGCAGCCGGGACCTGGTCCAGCGCCTGAAGGTGGGAAGGCGGGGAGCGGCCGAGGGCCAAAGTTCATTCCGCCGCCGCCGCCCGGTTTGGTTTTGTTCTAAAGGACCGAACGACAAAGTTCTGAATTTACATAACATAAACTATGATAAAAATTTAGTCTGACTGCATGGGATGCCTTAAATGTGCAGTACAAGTCTATAGAATCAGAGAATTATAGAGTTGGAAGGGAACCCAAGGGTCATCTAGTCCAGCCCCCCTGCAATGCAGGAATCACAGCAAAAGAATCTGACAGATGGGCATCCAACCTCTGTTTAAAAACCTCCAATAAAGGAGAATCCACTACCTTCTGAGGCAGTCCATTCCACTGTTGAACAGCTCTTACAGTTATAAAGTTCTTCCTATGGTTTAGTCATAATCTCCTTTCATGGCATTTGAATCCATTGGTTCAGGTTCCTGCTCTCTGGAGCAGCAGAAAACAAGCTTGCTCCATCTTCCAGCCTTTGAGATATTAGAAGATGGCTATCAGATCCCAACTCCCTCAACCTTTCCTCATAAGGCTTGGTTTCCACAGCTTTTATCATCTTGGTCACCCTCCTCTGCACATGTTCCAGCTTGTCCATATCCTTAAATTGTGGTGCCCAGAACTGGACACTTACCCAGTTGGAGTCTGACCAAGACAGAATAGCGCATCCTCATGAGAATCTTCTGCTCACTTTGCATCCTCCAAACTCTGATTAGTCTATTTCTAGACCACCCTTAATCTGAAGATTGCAGGATTGTTTACAGCATACTATAAACCCCTTGCAATAAAAATAAATCTTTAAAATCATATTGACGTTAAACTAAACTAGCACAAGAGAAAAGTCCTCAAGACTCTGAAGCATATGCGGCACTGGTGCCTCCAAAGGCCTGAGTAAATATATCTGATAACTAACACAGAGAATAAAATTGTGATCCAGTTAGCAAAATTTTGGCTTGGGGAAGGAGGAAGAGGGTGGTTTCTTCTCCACCTCCATTGATGTGGGCAAGGGTATGTGGCTTTAATGGAATTAAATGATATTTAAATGGTTGTGGGGGTTTTTAAAGACACACTCTTAGGATTGGAGCATCAGAAGGATTAGGAGAATTCAGAAAGTCAAAGTTGTATTTTATTCCAATAGGATGAAGTGGGAGCTCCTGGAATAGTAGCTGGAGTTTCTGTAGATGGCAAAGAAATTTGGTTAGAAGGTAAGTGAGGATGAATGTGTTTTCATTGTTTGTCAAAGACTTCTTGTATGCAGGGGCAGGGGTTGTCTTTATATTAAAAAAAAATTACATTTAAGATTATCATTCATTAATATAATTTCTATAGCTCTTTTGAGGATGCAGGGGGGAGGAAAGCTATCCAAATACAAAATTTGAGGAGAAACATAAGTTTGTGATGGTTTGTGATGTAAGTCAGTAAGTCACAAATACAGGTTTGTGATGTAAGTCAGTAATGTTCACAGGATGGCTGGCTGGCTAGCTAGCCAGCTTCCTCATTGCTCTGGAGCAACAGTATTCTCCTGCCATGCCTGTCAGTTATAATTCCGCTATCATTTGGCTGCTAGCAGGAATGGGGTGGGATCGTGTGTATGCTCGTTGGTGGGCAATATCCTTTTAAGATGCCACACTGGTGAATTTTCCCCTCCCCCCTTTTTGTTCTTGGGCCTTGTTTCCCTGTTTTGGGTTCCCATCAGTTCCCTGAGGGTGGGGGGTGTTTTTAAAATACCACTTTAACCAACGCTATATTCATAATACAAAGACTATGAAAATAACATTTAAAATCCTGTGTTAGCGGTACACATAGCGGGAGCAGGATAGAAACAAGGATTTTCCCAGGTGTGGCTTTTCCTGTCCTAATGCTGTTGTGATGGAATAAGATCTGGCAAGGTGACGGTGCCTGCTTGGTTCTCTAGTACCGTTGCTTCCAAAACTTTCTCTTCTGTCCACCCTTTCCAGCCCACTGCCTATTCTGTCCTGCTTCCTTTAGCAACTTGGGCTCTTGCCTTCCCAGCTGTTTGGCACTACCTCTTCCCTTTCTCAACAGCATGCCGCCTCCTCCTTTAGGCCCTCTCTGAGCTTCTGAGACCAGTTCCTCCTTTGCTGAACTAGCTGCTTACTCTGCTCTTTGTTTCATCAGGCCTCAGCCTGCACCATCAACCCTTCCCTCCTGCGTTCCTGAATTTTGATTCACTGCTTTATCTACTTTCTTCTTACCCCATTAGCTGTGGGTTTACCTGCTTCTCGCTTGACTTGCTGCCCAAGACAAGCTTTGTAAACACTTGTGTGGCATCACAGCAACTTATCCAGCACCAGAAGCTTCTGCACAGCATCACTTTGCACATTTAGCTATGAAAGCCCTTTCAGAGGAGCTCACTCTGATGCAAAAAAGGAAGTGCTATATGCCCTCCTATTTCAGCTGGGTTACCCACGCATTCACCTCTGCTGTATTTAAATAATGAATATGATGCAAAATGTAGCCTGTGGTGTGTGTCCAAGTTGTCTGTGCTGAAATAAATGGGCGTGACTTTATGTCATTGCAGTTTCACCTGGTCACCTATTTTTCTCTGTGGCAGGAAAGGTTGTACCCGTTCTTAATAACTACTTCTTAAAACTAACTTTAACTTATTCTTTCCATTTATGTGTTAATCCTTTTTTAAAAAAATGCCTATGGTGCAAATTAACTAAACTTCAGAATGAATTCCTGCAATAATTCCCAATATCCCCTGTCATGGACTACTTGAAATTCATGAGAATCTTGATGTACTATTTAATTTTTTTAAGATAGTTAAATAGTTTTTATAGTTAAATGTAAAGATCGTTTTTTTAAAAAACAACAATAGTTGAACGCAAGCAGCCAGGATTGGATTATTGTTTTAGCAATTGTAATGTGCTGTGCTAGATGCTAAAATGTTTTTAAAGTATTTTAAAGAATGATATCCCTCGTCTTGCCACCATCCGCTGCTTTTTTCTTTAAAAAAGTAATATGATTAATATTTTCAAAAAAAAAATATTATTTCATATTTCTAAAAGCTACCTGCAAATTTTCATCTTGGGATCTCAATGGGGTCACATTTTAAAAAAATATTTTGTACTGTTGAAAATCACTTTTCAAAATTTTAAATTTGTGACTTTAACATTTAGAGTAAGTTCATCATGTGACATATTAAAGCCCATGAAGTTCTGAAGAGATTGGTATTTTTAGTTTTCAAATATCTCAGTTCTGGGCTGAGCTTTTAAGGTTTATGTGTAGTCTTGGCAAGGCCAAACTTATCAATTTTTTGAAATTTCAAACCCTCATAACCCAAAAACAGGATGAGATAAAAAATTAAAAACTGAGATATTGGACCTTCTCTTATACTACTGAAACTGAAAGCAATATAAAATGGTAAGGTAAAAGTCATTGGATCACTTGACATGGCATGCCCCCTCACAATCTGAGACCTTCATACCACTTGCATAAATATTTGATGTGAGAAAGGAGTCGTAAAGGTTTTTTTGTTCCCCTCACAAGGGTTGTAAAGTTGATGAGAGTCATAACAAATGTGCCCAAATAAGACTTGCTCAGAAAGTTCTAATAAACTGACTCAAAACATTCCCTCTTGAAGATTTTTGCTTGCCACAGTGAGGTGCCATCCCTTTATCCGGCTTGGGCAGGTCTAACTTGTACTGTGACCTGTATAATCACTTTTCAGGACAGCAAGCCTTTATTTGAACTCTGATACGTTGTCTCTTTTCAACTTTTCTCTTCCTCTCTCCAACTCCAATTAGGATCTTAAATGGCATCTATGTTTTTGTTAAAAAACATTTGTTTCCTTGGGTTTCTTTCTAGCCCTCTCATGCAGCTTCAGAGCTCAATGTGGTAGCCATTCTCCCTTCCTAGACTTGATAACTTGGTATTGATACAAACATGTTTGCCGCACACAATATCTCTTATCATGGATGTTAATGAAGTGCTGCTATTCATTTGATGTACAAACAGACCAAAGCTAGATATTATGCCAAACTCACATCTGTCTCTCTTGAGAAGAGGAAATTATCAAAAAGTCTTTGAGAAGTCTTAGGCTGCATACATACCATCCAGTAAAGCATATTGCTTCCCTCAAAGTATCCTGGGAACTGTAGCTTATCCCTCACAGAGCTACAGTTCCCAGCACCCTTAACAGTTTCCAGGATTCTCTGGGGGAAGTAATGTGCCTTAAAGATATGGTGTGTGCGCAGCCTCAAACAACTTGATCTTTTAGTTTTCAAAGAGCCTGAGGCATTCCAGTGCACCACTTGACAGTAATCTGCTTATTCCCTTAAAGGAATGGGTTATGCTGACGTGGAGAACCGTGTGCTCTGCAAGCCAGAGACCGTCCTGCGAATTGCAAGCATTAGCAAACCTCTGACTATGGTTGCTGTTGCAAAGTTGTGGGAGGAAGGAAAGCTGGATTTAGATGCTCCAGTGCAGAAGTATGTTCCAGAATTTCCTGAAAAAGAATATGAAGGTGAAAAGGTAAATGAGGCCATTCACCAGCGTTAAGTGGTGGTCTGATGGAATTTCTTGGATATCCAGTCATCTGTAACATGTTTAATAGTGACTAACACACAATAACTCTCTTGTTAAGAAGAATGAAGGACATGTAATAGGAATATAGCTTTCTTTATTGGGATGGGGGGCATCCCTCTGTTGTCCTGCTGACTTTAGCAAGGCTAGTTAAGTGTCAGCAGATCAATGGATTGTCATTGACAAGTCCCCACCCCCCAAATGTTGGAAAGTTTTTGTTGATGATAGCATGTGATATCACTCCACTGTTTACTTGAGCTGATGTCTTTTTAAAATGTAGGTCACCATTACAACAAGACTGCTCACTTCACAGTTAAGTGGGATTCGCCATTATGAGAAAGATATTTCCAAAGTAAAAGAAGAGAAGGAAAAGGCCAACAGAACCCTGAAGGCTACAAAAGATATCACAACATCTGACAGAGAGAAAGAAGACAAAGTCTCTGAAAAAACTGACTTTGCTAAAGCCAAGCCGGAACACGAAGGCAAACCTTCCAAAAGTGAAAAGAAAAAATCAGAGTTTGAACATAAAGAATATTATTTGAAAGAAAAATTTGATAATGTGATTGATTCACTGAACTTATTTAAAAACGATCCTTTGTTCTTTAAACCAGGTGAGTTGTACATTTAATCCAAACTGTTTAGTACAGCTGTGTTGTCAATATGCCTTATGGAAGCTCACATAACTTGGTTGTTTCAACATTACTTTTTCATTAAGAAAAGGTTTGACTATCTTTGCCTACTCCATTTTCATTTTGAAGTAGGTCTTTATTTCTATACTCTTCCTCTTTTAAGTTTGGTATCTTCCACTGTTTGCATGAAAGATATCTATGTCTGTTCTGTGGGGATCTGAGCCCCATTCTTTCATGCAGAAGGTCTCTGCTTAGATTCTTACCATTTTCTGGTGTGGTTGAGAAAGACCATGGAAAGCTGCTGCCAGTCTGTGTGGACAGTCTGGATCTAGATGGGCAATAGTCTGACTCTATATAAGGTAGCTTCCTATGTTCCAAAGAGTGAGTATACAGTTGCAATCGAAATTATTCAACCCCCATTGCAAATTGGTTTATTATCAAAATTTACAGACCTTCAGCTGTTTGCAATGAGCAAATCAAACAAATGGATGTTCAGCACAATGGATGCTTCAAGTGGTCTCCCCAAATTGAGCTGAAACTGCAACTTATACTGGTTTCTCCAGTCTCACTGTTATTCAACCCCCTGAATAGAATCCCTCACAATAGCACAAATACAGGTGTTCCAGCTCAAGCACACCTGAAGCAACTAATCAAGGACTTCATTAGTTGTACCAGGTGTGCTTGAGCTGGAACACATGAAATACCTGAACTGGTTAGGGGGTTTGCTGAGTGTCAAATTTAGCTACATGTTAGAAATATGCCTAGCTCAAGAGAATGGTACAAGAAGGTAAGAGAAGAGATCATCACCCTTGACAAACAAGCAGGATACAAGAAGATATTGAAGGCACTGAACATTCCTAGAGACACCCTTGGAAGCATATTTCGCAAGTTCAAAGTTAAAGAAACAGTGGTTACACTAACCTGGACAGGGCAAAAAAAGGCACCAACCAGATTTCTGAGAAGGCAGGCTGGGGAAAAATCTTGAGTGACTACAAAAGAGCTGCAGCAAGACTTGGTGGCAGCAGGCAGTGAGGTTTCAGTGAGCACAGTAAGGCACATACTAAATGCAGAAGGTTTCCATCCCAGAACTCCGAAGACGTACACCACTACAAAACCAAAAGCACAAGAACAGTCGTCTCCAGTACAGTGGTACCTCGGGTTATGAACAGCCTAGTTAATGAACATTTTGGATTACAACCACTTCAAACCCGGAAATCAGTGTTCCGGGTTGCGTGGGGTTTTTTTTGTATACGAACGGACGTATGGGGGTACCACCATGCTTCCCCGTCCTCCAAGGCTTCTCTCTCCTTTCTCAATGAGCCTTGGCAGCCCCATGACTTGCTGGTTCTTCGGTGATGGTGGTGGGGGGAAAGCGGTGTGCGGTGGGTCAGGTATGGAAGGTAGAGAAGGAGGGCCGAGAGCGGCGGAGGCAGCGGCGAGGCTCGGGCTGCAGTGCTAGCGGCCTTGCTCCCACCACCATCGCACAAAGGCACTTTGTTCTGCTTTGATAGGTAGCACGATGCCTCCCTTCCCATCAGAGCAGCCTGATCCCATTCCTACTTGCATGCAAGCAGGAGGGGGCAGGGAGCCTTCAGCTGGGAAGGGAGGCTCCGCGCTGCATAACAGGAAGATCCCTGCCCCCTCCTGCTTGCACGCAAGTAGGAGTTGGGATCAGGGCTGCTCCGATAGGCAGTGTGAAGCCTCCCTTCACAGCTGAGAGATCCTTGCCCTGCTCCTGCTTGCACGCAGCCAGCTGAATAGTTGCTGGGGTCGGGGAAGGTGGAGGCTGCCCGGAAGCTGCATCTTAGAGCCCTTGCACCACCTGAAGGCAGCCAGGCACTCCCCAGCAAACCAACTGGAAATGAATCAAAATCACAAGAAAACATAAAACAACACTGACCCTGACCCTAGCCCTTATTCTAATCCTTACCCTAAACCTAACCCAGTCCTAAAATTAACCCTAACCTTAACCTAGAAATGGTCTTGTTAGATAGTAAAATTCAAGTGAAATTGCTGTTTTAGGGGTTGCTTTTCATCATCTGGAAAGGATTAATCCGTTTTCCATTACTTCCTATGGGAAAGCACGCCTTGGTTTAAGACCGCTTTGGTTTAAGACTGGACTTCTGGAACGGATTAAGTTTGTAAACCAAGGTACCGCTGTATGCTCAAAATCATATAAATAAGCCACAGAAGTTTTGGGATTCTGTTCTATAGAGCAATGAAACAAAATTGGAACTTTTTGGCCCCATGGATCAGCGCTATATCTGGAGGAGGAAGAATGAAGGATATGCTGAGAAGAACACTCTGCCTGCAGTGAAGCATGGTGGTGGCTCGGTGATGCTCTGGGGCTGCTTTGCATCCTCTGGCACTCAAAACTTGCAGCGTGTGGAAGGCAGGATGGATTCACTGAAGTATTAGGAAATCCTAGGAGGAAGCATCATGCCGTCTGTGAGGAAGCTGAAGCTTGGACGTCACTGGACAATGATCCCAAGCATACCTCCGATTCGACCAAGGTTTGATTGCAGAAGTCCTGGAAAGTTCTACAGTGGCCGTCACAGTTACCTGACTTGAGCCCCATAGAAAATCACTGGTGGGATTTGAAGAAGGCAGTTGCAGAACGCAAACCCAAAAATATTACTGAACTGGAGGAGTGGGCTAAGATTCCTCAGGAATGCCGCCGGAAGCTGCTGTCTGGCTATGCATCTCTTTTGCAGCAGGTCTGCAAGAGGCTTCTCCACTAAGTACTAAAGATGCTTGCCATGAAGGGGTTGAATAACAGTGAGACTGGAGAAGTCATTTCAAGTTGCAATTTCAGCTGAATTTGGGGAAACCACTTGAAGCATCTGTTGTGTTGAGCTATTTCAATTGCTTTGGTTTGCTCATTGCAAACAGCTGAAAGTCTGTAAATTTTGATGATAAACCTGATTTGCAATGGGGGTTGAATAATTTCGATTGCAACAATATTTCAGATATGTAAATCTCAGAAATTTTTAATATTACGTTTAAAAGTGTGAGAAAGAGAGCAGCTTGTTATATTGAGAGGTGTTTATTGAAGTCCTACACTTTTATGTGCTGAAAGAGTTACCTTTATACAGTTTAAGACCTAGAGTTAACTTAATAAAGTACATTTTTTCAACTCTCACATCGTCTCAATCTAAGTAGATCCCTCTTTAGGGGACTAAGCACCAGTGGTGTGTAAAATGCTCACAGCATAAACTGTGTATAAAATGTACCTTTCTTCTTCCCTTCAAGGTAGCCAGTTTTTGTATTCAACTCATGGATTTACTCTTCTGAGTGCTGTTGTGGAGAGAGCCTCGGGTCAGAAATTCACAGACTACATGCTGAAAATATTTAGTGACCTGGATATGTTGGCAACAGGACTGGATGATAATGAGCCCCTTATATACAACAGAGCGAGGTAAACTTCCATGCAGTCATGTCCCGTAGGCTTGCAGCAGTTGCTGTTCATTTGTTTTGGCTTAATAAAATATGTTCTTTGGAGTATCCACAGCAATCTGGGTTCCACTGACACTGACAGAAGCACTCATGTATCTTTATATGGCATGTCCCCTGTGCAACAGCCTTATTTTCTCTCATTCACAACTGAGTAGTTATTGGCTCCGTTGGAGTTGTGCATAGCTCAGTTTTCCCCTACCTTGTGCCCTCCAGATGTTTGGGATTACAACTCCCAGCAGCACAACCATACTAAAGGACCCCTGGATGGTTAAGTCCAGTCGAAATCGACTAGGGGGTGCAGCGCTCATCTCCGCTTTCAGGCCGAGAGAGCCGGCGTTTATCTGCAGACAGCTTTCCACGGCAGGTGGCCATCATGACTGAACTGCTTCTGGCACAATGGGACACCGTTATGGAAGCCAGAGTGCACGAAAACACCGTTTACTCCCCGTGCCATATGGACGTGCTGTTGGGGGCTGATGGGAGTTGTAGTCCAAAACTACAGGACCAGGTTGGGGGGGCTGCTTTAGAACAAGATGAAGAATTAGTAGTTGGTGCAGGTAATAAAGACACTGCCAATTCTTAAAATTTAGTTAAATATTGAGTTAAATTCTGTAGAAACACTTTAAAGTTTGGAATAGCCCTGATGAATGGTTTCCAATAGTTCCCATGCCTTGGATACCCTTCTCTCCCCCCCCCCCCAGTGCCCATTTAATGCTAGCCATTCAATGATCCCCAGATGAGCAGGAGTTTTAATTACAAATTATTAAGAGATCAAAAGCAATATGTTGTGTTAATCGACTGCTTAGAAAGAAATTCTCACCCCTCACAAACAGTAAAAATGGCACAGCTATTGCTGTTAGAAAGTACGGACAATTCCCAAGGGACATGTCACAGGGAACATTTTAATTGTGGATGTTTAGTGTTAAGAAGCTAATATTTTGGAAAAATTGTTAGGGACAGTGACTTGAGGAAGATGGACAAGCCCTTAATTTTTATAAATGAAAGTAAATCATATGTAGCAGTTCACATAATTCCAAGCAAAATTAAGGGGAGCTGATAAGCTTAATGTAATGCTTCAGCATGTCTGGGAGTGATGTTCTAAAATCAGAGTTCACTGCCACCTTGTGGTTCTCTTTGTATTTACATAATCCAAGGCTGTGAGATGATAGTACTGTGGAACCTCGGGTTGCGAACGTGATCCATGCGGGAGGCATGTTCGCTACCCGCAGCACCGCGTCTGTGCACACACGGGTCGCGATTCAGCGCTTCTGCGCATAGCACGATTTAGCGATTCTGCGCAAGCTCCTAAACCCAGAAATAACTCATTCCAGTACTTCTGGGTTCGGCGCAGTGCGCAACCCAAAATCACGTAACCTGAAGCGTCTGTAACCCGAGATACCACTCTACGTACATTTTTTGTAGTCATACCTTTTTCAAAGAGCCATGGCCTAGATCTAAGATCATAATACAGCCAAGTTAAAAGGTAAAGGTAAAGGGACCCCTGACCATTAGGTCCAATCGTGACCGACTCTGGGGTTGCGGCGCTCATCTTGCTTTATTGGCCGAGGGAGCCGGCATACAGCTTCCGGGTCATGTGGCCAGCATGACTAAGCCGCTTCTGGTGAACCAGAGCAGCGCACGGAAACGCCGTTTACCTTCCCGCCAGAGTTGTACCTATTTATCTACTTGCACTTCGACATGCTTTCGAACTGCTAGGTTGGCAGGAGCAGGGAGCTCACCCCGTTGCGGGGATTCGAACTGCCAACCTTCTGATCAGCAAGTCCTAGGTTTAACCCACAGCGCCACCCGCATGCCATAATACAGCCAAGTTAATAGTGCTTAAATTTGTTCATACCTACAGTTCCACAGCCCTCGAAATCCTCCAGTTTCTTAGAGTTTCCATGGCTGGCAAGCTGTTTACTGGCATTTTTGCTGTGTGTCTTTTAATTCAGAAAGCTGTGAGGAAGAGTTCTCACCTAGATTTCAAATTTGGAGGGACCGAGTTCTGAGGCATCTTCATTACTTTACAGTGAAGTAGGGCTGGCCTTGAATGCATACAAGAGCTTTACTGCTCAAGAGGCTCATCAGTGTACTTGGAAGTCTAGCCTTCACCAGTACAATGATGTGGCTAGAGTACTGATAGTCTTGTTTCCTTTCTGCTGTTCTAGTGCAACTTGTCCTCTTACCTTTGATAGTAAAGCAACGCCATGCTGAGATGTTTAACCAAGCAGTGGTGAATCCAGCAAATAGCTGAGCGGTGCTTGTTAATTGGGCAAAGCTTCCCCATTTAAAAACAAAACAAAACATTGCACTGGTTATCACAGGCATAGGCAAACTTGGCCCTCCAGATGTTTTGGGACTACAACTCCCATCATCCCTGACCACCAATCCTGTTAGCTAGGTATGATGGGAGTTGTAGTCCCAAAACATTTGGAGGGCCAAGTTTGCCTGTGCCTGGGTTATCGCCATCTTTTGCTTTCTTCTCGCGTGCAATTTCTGAAGTTTGCCTGTGGCACATTTGAATAAAATAGTTGCTTCCTTTTCTTTGTGGATGACCATCCTTGCTTCCTCCTCCAGGAACTACATTCACAACAAAAAAGGCCGTCTGGTCAACGCACCCTATGTGGACAACTCCTACAAGTGGGCTGGTGGTGGCTTCCTCTCCACAGTGAGCGACCTTCTTAAATTTGGCAACGCTATGCTGTATGGCTATCAACTTGGACAGCTGCAAAACCTCGCTGCTGGACTCCTTCCTGGCTATCTCAAACCTGGCACCGTAGCGATGATGTGGAGGCCAGTTCCAAACACAAAAGCACCTGGGGACAAAGATGTTAAATATGGGATGGCCTGGAGTGTGGTGGAGAATAAGCAGGAATATGGCTTCTGCAGGCGGCAGCGACGCTATGCCTACCACACGGGTGGGGCAGTGGGTGCAAGCAGTGTCCTGCTCATTCTTCCTGAAGAGCTAGACTCTGCAGCTTCAAACAGTGGCCCACTGGTGCCACCCAAGGGTGTGGTGGTCACAATTATTTGTAATATGCAGTCTGTTGCCCTTAGCAGCATTGCCTTAAAGATTGCAATGGAATTTGAACAGGATAAGTTGGCACAGCACACTGTTAAAAGCAGCTCCTTACAGGATTAAACAAGATCCCAAAAGAAATGTGGAAAGCTATATATGCTGACAGGTGTCCATAGCACTGAAAGCATCATATTGCAAAGGCATGTCCCCATTCTGTGTTGGTTGTGCTGCATTCAAACTCGCTACTCAGGGAAGCAGCCATGTGGGTCAAGCAAACTCTCATTAAAGGTATTTCTCGGGTGCAAGTTGCCAAAAGTGTGAGCAGTGGTAACTTTTGCCACCCAAAGCCAAATCTAGTTGCCAATCACATCATTTCACTTCTTCATTCTCTGATCTTAATTGAGAAATTGACTTTTAACTTTCACTGTTGTATTTGAAAGATTGAGATGGGTAGGGATGGGCGATGCCAGCTTTTCAACATTGTGATGTACCAGCCAAACATCCCGATCTGACGATACACCATGATGTTGAAACAGAGGGAGGAACAAGCTGCATTGGCCAGGAGCTGAGGCAGCTTGTTCCTCTTGCCAGACACTGAGGGTGGAGGGAGTCAGCCAGACAGTGGTAGCCAAGTGCAGAGTCTGTGAGGATCTGTGCATTTGCCTGCCTTTGCCTTCACCCGAGCAAATAGTTGCACTGTGTCTTTCCTCCTGGGGTGAAAGACACACCCCACCCTCCTGGGTGAAGGCAGCCAGGTGGTAGCCAAGCGCACAGAGCCTGTCAGGCTCCTTCCGTTTGTCTGCCTTCCCCTACACCCCAGCGAGCATGCTGGGTCTTTACTCCTGGGTGACCGACCACCCCTGGAGGAAAGATGCAGATCACCCTCCCAGATGAAAGCAGCCAGGTGACAGTAGCCAAGCACCCAGAGCCTGTGAAGCTCCATTCACAAGGCTGCCTCTGCCTTCGTCCAGAGCACAGTGGCAGTTTCACCCGGCGGTATAGTGCAAGTGAAACCACCGCTGCTCCTGAGTCCCTCTGCCTACAGCACTTGGCTGCAGCTTGTTTCTCCTTCAGCACGCTGGGCACTTGGGAGCAGCAGCCGTTTCACTCAGAATATACCGCCTGATGAAACTGCCATTGCAGTCTGGCCCTCATATTGGTCTTGGGCAATGTATTGATATATCACCTAGGTGAAAACCCAGGGGATGACTGCCACAGGCACCGCTTGACTCAAGTACAGTTGTGCCAAGACATCAGGAGAGCAACAGAGGTCTATTAATCATGCAGGGTTTTGGTTCTACTATGCCTGCTTGTGGGTGCCAGCTCTCAATAACGGACAGAGAAAGGCAGCAGGGACTGAGCTCCTAAGAGCAACAATTCCCATCAGCCCCTTAGGGACAGTCAAAGGACCTCCTTCCCCTTCTGGCTGGAACAGTTAGCAGGGCTCAACCCTCCACTTCAGTAACATTGATACAAAGTACAGAAAGGTACTAAATCCTGCAGTTATGGTGGGATTGACTTTACAAGAGACTCTTAAGTTTATGTCGGGTGCTGCTATTTTGCTTTTAATTGTTTAAGAACTTGCTCACCCAATAATAATTTCCTAGACTTGAAGGTAGTCGGGGGTGTGTGTGGAATTTTGATATCATGTTTGCCTCACAATAGCAAAATTGTAGTTGGTTTCAGGTAGGCATGGTCACAATAGGCTGCCAATGTTGCTCCCTGCCAGCCAACACTTTACTGCGTGTATTATTTGTGAAGTGTAGGAAACAGCCATTTGAAAGCTTTAAGAGAAGTTTACATTTATTTAAAAGCTTCACTCCTATGTGCATCTATTTGGGAGTAAGCCCTGTTGAATAAATGAGACGTGCTCCCAAGTGAATATGCATAGATTGAGGCTGCACCGGACATTTTTTCTTTCTACTTGCTCTTCTCTAGAAAGCATATCCAAGATGGTCCTTTGTTGTTTTATTAGCCTAGAATTCCTCTGAGAGCCTGGTGCAGCATCTTCTTCACTTTTTTAGTCATACCTTCTAGTTGTAAGAGTGGAGTCCTGGGGCTGATGGGAATTGTAGTTCAAAACTTCAAGGGTATGAGGTTCAGGAGGGCTGGCCTAGGTGCTAAATGATTGATCTGTCACAATGATCCTTATATAAATCATGTTAAATGTTTCTTTTTCTCCTGCCCCTGCCTTTTCTCCAGCGATCTGAAATTTGGCTGAACTAATTATGCTTATGTAAAATGCCTATTTGGATCCTTTTATTATTGACTAGCCTTTTTGTATGCCTTAACCAATAAATACTTTATGTTGTTGACAAAGTTCAAGTGGCTATGGGTGCTACATCATGTTCAATTGCATTTGCCCCCTTTTTGGCAAGAGATGTAAATTCTGGAATCTGGGACAACAGCTATCTTGCTTCCTTGTAGTTGTAGAAGCGTAGAGCAACATTTGTAAAAACTGCATGGGGATGACAGAGGTATAGAAGGACGGGAAAGTAAGACAGTGGGGGGGGTCCTTAACTGGAAGCTTCTTTAAGAAGCCCCTCATCCACTGTTAGTCACAAGAGTGTGTCATCTTGAAACTTTTGAAATAGCCCCTAAAGAAGCACAAAGTTTCTTTGCTGGGGCTAAACCTACACAAATTGGTTCACAAATGAATGTGTAACTACAATATATAAATTTACCTAAATTAACAATTCCTTGGATAAAGCAAGACAGGTTAACTTTTTAGGAAGTGCAGTAAGGCAGCTCACACTTTCAGATTTCATATCAAGCAGTTTATTGATTCTAATGCAGACAAATTAAAAAAGCACAAAACGTAACTTTAGTTGAGGAAAGAGACAACTACTGATCAACTAAGACTCTTCCAACTTGGAAGGAGGCCTGTGTACCTCTAATGATTTTGAGACTTATGTTTTGAATATGACCAAAAAAGGAATAAGACACAGGCTGTAGTAATTATGATTAAAGTTAATCTGCAGTGAATTCTCTTAATGCCTGATAAAATACTCAAACCAGTCAGAAATGCAACCGCCATAACACCAATCCACAATGTAGTACTCCTTGCAGCAACTTGCATTTCTGGTTTAGTACTGTGGGTCATTATTTGCTGTACTGACCAGAACTAGTGAAGTGCATGTCATTCTGCTGACTATGCAGTACAGGCTATAAACAGCAGTTCAAGAGGCAGAAAACAGTCTATAGAATCATAGAATTGTAGTGTTGGAAGGGACCCAAGGGTCATCTAGTCCAACCCCCTGCAATGCAGGAATCTTTTGCCCAACTTGCGGCTCAAACCCACGACTGAGATTAAGAGTCCCATGCTCTCCCAAATGGATAATCAATTTGAGTACAAGAACATTAGAAGTTGCTGTCTACTAGGTCAGTCCATTTACCCAACTAGCTCACTGCTGCTTCCTCTGACAGGCAGAGAAGCTCGCCATCTTCTTTTCCTTCATCTGCTGTCTGCATGCAAAGTATGTGATCTAACACTGAATTACAGTGCCTCCCCACTAAAAAAAAATCAGAAAAGGTAACAAGGGCACTGCATTGTATCAACAGGGAGGCACACAACAACACAAGCCAGTTCTGAAAACATCTGTCAAGTGCTGTGCAGTTAGTTGACCAGCCAGGAAATAGGATCAGCATCTTTTGTGAACTTTTCCTGGGCAAGACTACCAAAACAATAAACCAATAGGAACCTAGGAAGCTGCCTTATACTGTCAGACCATTGTTCCACTTGGCTCAGTAATAATCCTTTTCCTGTGGCCTCCTTGGCCTAATCTCCATGCCACGTTGTGACACCTCTCTCTGCTGGCTTCACAGCAAGAGTGGAAGCATTCATAGGCCTATCTTCCCTGCATTGGTCTGATTCTGAACTGGTGCTCTTTTTCTATAGGAAATAAGAAGAATGGAGGAAAAAGGAGGGATCCTTGTGGGTTTTTCTGAGACCAGAGCACAGCAATGGCGTTTAATATATAATCTTGATCTTTTGCATCCTTGAAATGGGGAGGGACATCCCGAATCGTTTGAGGAGAATCGGGATCGAGGCAGAGGACCCACAGCTGGAAGTAAGTAAAATTACTTATCTTAACATAAATTGACTATACTGACTGGCAACAGCTCTCCAGGATTTCAAGGAGTCGTCTCTCCCAGCACCACCTATGGGTGCTGGGTACTGCATGCAAAGCAGATGTTCAGCCATGGAGCTACAGTCCTTCCCAAGTACCGGTAAGCTATGTTTCTTCTTGCTTTTATTCATTTCAGTGGAGATTTGCAAATCAGAAATTCCAAGAAGACTAGGCCCTATAGCTGCAAAACCAGCAGGGTTAAAATATAAAAACTGTTCCCTTCTTATGAAGTTTTTTAAAGACTGGCATTTGAATTTCTTCACCATAATGATCAGCCGGTTGTTACTGCAAAGAAAAATGCACTAAATGCATTCAAATGACATAATTAACAGCCTTATTCGTTCAAGGTTCATTGTATAATAAAAGCTATAAAAATAGAGTTTGGTTACCCCTAAACATATACACAAAATCTGCACAAAACCCCACCCCACAGCTAGACATAATTAACTTGCTAGATGAAGCAGCACTGTCAAACATAAGGCTTCCAGTGGTATCATTTACAGCAGCACAGGAATTCTTCAGTGTTGCTTTCTTCTAAATGAGCAACCTGGAAAGAAAGAGCACCATACATGAGATCCAAAGAGCTTATAAAGACTGCAGGCAGTGACATGAAAATCAAAGCTCCTACTTGTAAAATAACCCCAGCAGATGTTTGCACTTGTAAATATCCAAGTGTGCAGAGTTTCCCTTGTCAAATTGTTCTCATTGGGAAACTTGCATTAATGCTTATATTCTTTCTGTCTCCCTGTAGGGATTCCCCCCACCCCCTGCCAAAATGACTGATCTTTATATCATATTCTCAGTTCCCTTTAAAGAAATTCAACTCTCACTGTCCCCTACCTTGCCATCCTAGCGCATTATCTCCCATAACTGAACTGCACTGAGTTAATTTACCTTTAGAATACTTTTTACCTATTGAAATGCAGAGTAGCTCAACAGCTAGGAAATCTTTCGGTTAAGAATTTTAACTTCAACGGCACCTCTGGACTTAATAGTTCTGGGAATTTTGCCAAGCTGCAATTCTGCCAGTTGAGAACCTCGTTTAACATTGAACCCATTTGCTCATACAGGTTTTTAAGAGCCCTTGCATTTGTGATTCAACTTTAGCCACACTAGAATGAACAGAATTTTAAGAAATGGCTTATTCCCCTGACCTTCCATCCAGACTAGGCACTGATCAGCAGCAATTTCTGCTAAATGTGTGTGGACTGGTTGGCATTCCAGAAAACTTGAGTTTTCTAGCCAGCCACTCCCTATATCCAAGGCCCTGCCTTATAGACTTATTATATGCTTTTCCTCAAGTGCCGATGCCCCCCTTTTTGTTTCTGAGAAGAATTTTAATGCGGTGTTCTAAATTCTGCCAAAAAACAACAACCCTACCCTTCAATGGTTGAAGATGTTTGAGTATATTTCCAGATGCATGCCCAATCATTAACATTAAAGCTGTTTTGTGCAGAACTGAGCAAACCAATCTGCCACATACCGAGTCAGACCATTGATCTATCTAGCCCAATATTTACTCTTCTGTTCGTTTCAGGCACAGGTTTTTCTTGGCTCTGCTATCCAAAAGCCATTAATTGAAGATGACAGGGACTGAAGCTAATACTTTATGCATGTGTTGAATCAATGAACTATGGGTAATCCCCATGACTCCAGAACAGCCTTCCCAAATCTGGTCCCCACCATATGTTCCTCATAAGTCCTAGCCAGCAGGCTGGGAAATTCTGAAGTCTACAAATACATTAGGAGATAAAATCAACGATTTATTTCAACACATAGACTGCCTGAATAAGCTGCCTGTGTTAATGAATACTAAGGTCATGGCATAAATGGTGTATCTGCGCAGAAGAAGCCTGATTAAAGGAGCAAGGTGGTTTTCCCCTACCTTCTGTGAGTCTGGCTTTGCCTCCTGTTGGTTGGCACAAGACAGTCGAGCATCCTACACAGGGCACCACTATCTGAGCATGACTGAATACTGTGGTGATCTTGTAGCATCCTGAATTTTAAAAAGCATATTTTTTCATTCCAATGGACATACACACTGATACTACACTGAGTGTCCAACATATTACCTAATGCTAGACTGGGATGTCAAATGATGTGCATTGCCCTCTCAGGTCTTTCTTGCCTCTGTGTTACTATTAGTACAAGTGAGTTGGTTTTTTAAGGCCACCAAGTGCTGTCCATAACTGTGTGGTACCTTGAATCTGGGTCTCTTCCCCTGTACAACTTTATTTAATTTCATAAAAATAGACATGCTCTGAAGTTGTTCTCAGAGTGTGTGCCAATGGTTAGACAGTCAGTGTATTTCAGTTACAGTGCTCATTTATGAAGAGAAAGGAAGAGACTCTTAATGTGTTTCTCAAACCCATTTGCCCATGAGAAAAAATGTTTTTTTGTATATGTGTTTTAAGACCTCTTACTGGTGTCACATAGATGTTTACAATTGCAAAAACAAAAATAGAACTTTTCAAAGAAATGCAACAAGCTTCATACCTTAAGAAAACCAAAGGGTGCATATATGATTTTACAAACAATGTTTGGCCCTACTGTTAAATTGACTGTAGAAATAGATGGCAAGATTGTAGTCACCAACAAGCTGAACATGAGTCAGCAGTGTGAAACTGCTTTTAAAAAGACTGATGCTATTTTAAGCTATATTAATAAAACTATAGTCACAAGAAGTGACAGTTCAACTTTATTCTGCACTAGTCAGACCTCAACTGAAGTACTGTGTTTAGGTTTGGGAAACACAATTTAAGAAAAATTGGAATGAGTTCAGAGGAGGACAGTGGGGAAGGTCAAGGTATAAGAAATGACTGCTATGAGGGAGGTTGAAGTACCGGGTATTGTTGAAGACAGAGACATGATCACGCTCTTCAAATATCTGAAGAGCTGATAAACAGAAGATAAAGATTTGTCCTCTTGCTGCAGCAAGTGAGAGAATCTCAGATGCAACATTTTCATTCTTAGACAACATTTAGCCTTAAAAAGCCAATTCCAGAAGCACAAACTAGATATGTAGGCAGCAGGCTGAAAAATGTAATAAACCTCATTACGCTTAGGAGTAAGTCTCACCAAGTTCAGTGGGAAAAGATAGGTATGCAAAGGATTGCAGCCTGTAAACAACACTGGTGTATTTGGATAGCGCTTGTAAAATGTTTGATACACACACACAGTATCTCCCATTAATTACACTTTCAACCTTTAGGAGGAGGAAACTATTTCATCAACCTGACCTTTTGAATAAACTCTTCTGATAAGTTGCTGCAGTGTTTCAGTAATGAAAGTGAAAAATGAGTTACGCCAGTGAATGTTACACTGCCAGCAGAACTGGCAGAAACCATTGTTCAAAACTGCAGAAGGAAATAAGTACCTGGTTTTTCCTTAAAGTAATTCCCCTCACAGCCTTTATATTTAAGGTTTTATGGTCAATGAGATTTATTAAAAATATTTGCTTATGAGACTATTAAATTGTCTAGTGTTGGATAAATAACCAATCTTACAAATCAGGGATTTATCAAGACCATTGAACATTTTTTTGTTAAGGATACAGGACTAAATTAATTCTTCAATAAATGAGCATTATTTGTTACTCATTGGGATGTTGAAGCAGGTAAGGCAAAAAGTGGAATAATTACAATTCATTCTCAAGGAATCTGGTTCTTTTTTATTCCTGGGAACCGATAAATGATAAAAGTAATGAAGAAAATTACACAGATCCACTACATGTGCCTTCGCAGTACTTTTACTCCAGGAGAGAAGAGGTTAATACGGAAATTCAAGTGGCAGGCCATTATCTCTTATTGCAGTCTTTGCCAATCTGGTGTCCTCCAGATGTTTTGGAACACCAGATTGCCAAATGCTGTCTTACTACAAGTTTTCTGTGGTCCTTTACAGGAAAGAACACTTTAAAGAATAGTTACCTGGACACTTGACATCCATGAAGTAGGAATTTGGACTCTGGACCAGACGTTTCTTTTTGTGTTTTCTCTTTTCTTCCTCTAGGGATGGGTGAATTAAGTCTCTGGTCAGCTGTGTGAGATATTAGGGAGTTATTGCCATGAGTACAACAAAGCAGTTTGCTAACTTTGCTGAAAGAGGTGTTTTTTATTGAATATTATTAATTATAGTTGGTTTTTATATATATCTCGCTTTTCCCTGCAAGGATTATTTCATTTATATCCCACCTTTCCTCCAAGGGACTCAAGGTGGCATACATTTAATCCCCACAACAACTTTGTGAGGTAGGCTAGGCTGAGAGGCAGTGACTGTCCCAAGGTCACCCAGTGAGTGGGAATTTGAACCCTGGTCTCCCTAATCCTAGCCCACCTATGTTGGGTATTTCTCTCAGGGTTCCCCCAAACCATTTAGGTGCCCAAGCCACAAACACCCAAATGGTAACAACACAGGACACAATCCCCCATAACAACAGTTGGGGACCCAAAGATCCCCAAGCCTGATCTTTCTACTCCTCACTCTACAATCCACAGTGGCATCCAGCCTGTGCCCACTGCCTCCTCTGGGTACCTCTTCCCACCTTTTCCACCCAAAACTAACATCACAAGAACACTCCTCTTATGGGTTAGAGCAGTGGCTCCCAATTAGGGGTCCACGGAGAACGCACTCAGGGGGTCTGCGGCCCCATTCCTTGCCGCTCCAACTAAATCTGTGTTATTTCTGCATGGTAATAACACAAATTTTATGGTCTGTATTAGCGCTGTGCAGTTTTTCAATATATTGGCCAAAATCGGTTTTGAAATCACAGTGCGATAAGAATTTTGACCTGACAATACATAGCAATATATCAAGGTACTCTCGATATCACATGAAGCTCTCAGCTGATAATGCTGCTGATAACTGCTGCTGATTTGAGAACAGGGCAGCTTATCACCCTCACTTCAAGGCACCATGGCACTACCTTCCCCTGGCATTGAGGCGGAGCTAGTCAGCAGGAAAGCAGGAGTAGCCACAGTGGATGTGCATCTTCGCTGAAGGCAGCTTGATGTGACTCCATTTCCTCTCCTCCCTCCACCCATCCTATCACCACGGCTGCCCCTTCCCTTCTCCCCCACGCTAATCTCCCATTTCAGACATTGTGATATACTGGAATATTGTGATGTTTAGTTGCTGGATAAACCACGATGTTGAAAACTAGGTATCGCTCAGCTCTAGTCTGGTTTTTAGTATACCTAGAATCCTTTGCTTATTAGATGCTACCCCATAATTTGTTCAGAAAATTGCTTTGTAAAGGTAACTATCATTGGCTTTTGAAAAACGGGGTCCTCAGTAATTAGCTAATTGGGAACCACTGGGTTAGAGTATTCGCCATATGGCAAGAGCCTTCGTGTGCTGAATTTGCTCAATACTATATTGACTTGGTTGTAAACAGAAGGAGTCCCAGATCCTGGAAAGAGTGCATTGAATAACTAAAGGGGGGGTGAGAGAGAGATGTCTCTCCTTGGACAGCCTGTTGTGGATTCTAAAATTAGCCACTGTAACACCAGTAGGTGCCTGTGAGTGAGTGGTGATGGTGAAAGGAATAAGCTGACTCTAAAGAAAAGAACTTTGAAGATTACCATCTGTCTGCACCAAGTGCCTCAAAAAGCAGGATGGGAAAATTAAACTGAAAAGCAGACTAGAAAACTGTAAAATACCTGAGCTAGATGCCAAAGTGAAAGGAGGCCACCCTGCACTACCAGGCCATCTGCTCAGTTATGTAGCTATATTCCACCTATATGCACCCCTATTCTGACACTTAATTTTGAGATTCCAGACACTGCCCAGTATCCATCCCCAGGTAAAGAGTAACAGCTTCACATCACAGCTGGACCCTGGCTAGGAATCCATATGGCACATCGCATTAAAGGCGAAGCGTGTGGTGGTGGGGAGGCAGAAAGAGCTGCCTGGTTTCGCAGCTGGCCTGTGGCCAGGAGTCCGTGGGCACCAGGAATTCCTCTCCAGGGAAAGGGCATGGGTCGGGTGTCCCGGTGCTGGGCTTGGGATCAATGCATACGACCTGTCATGGGGGCGGGGGCGTTGATCGTGGGAAAGTGTGGCTATAACCTGCTACGGGGGTGCGCAGAAAGTAGAATACGTGCTTTTTCTTTTCTTTTTTACACCCCCCCACCCTCCGGCACCGTAAACGTCCTGCTCCACCCCCGCCCATAAACGGAGTGGAACATCCCACACACCCCTTCTCTGCTCTTAGTTAATGGGACAAGCCGCCCCACCCCCGACAGGCAGAGCCGAGGGGGCTTCTCTCTTCTTTCTGCCCCCTCCCGCCCGTTAACCCTTGCCGCGCCGCCCGCCCGCCTTCCGACCGGCCCCCACTCACGGGCATGGTGGCGCCTCGCCGCTGCTTCTCCTCCCTCCCAGCCGGAAGCGCCCTCCGCGCCAGGCGAGCCAGCCTTGCCCTCCCCGCGCCCCCAAACACGCGCAGATACAAACCCAGGCGCGTGACGCAGGCGAGAAGCCCCGCCCCTGGAGCTCTGCGGGCACGCCCACTTCCTCGAGACCATCTAGGAGCCCATGCTCTATGGTTTGGAGAAGGGCGTCTTGGCTTTTGAAAGGCGCAGCTGCCCCTTCAGAACCAGCCAGTCCCGCCCCCGCCCCGACAGTCCTGCTGTGTTGTCAGGATTCAACCTCAAACCGTTAGCCGCCATCCATCCTCCAGATCTCTTTTTAGTCCTTTGAAAAGCAAATCTCAAGGACTCTGGGAGTGTCCAGGGGCATAATAAAGCTGGCCCCGCGCAAAGACATTGCCTTGACTATGGAGCACATCTGTGCATGTTACATATAGGGACATTTCAATAATATTCCAGAAGAGAGATTTAAGGGGTCTCTATTTCTTATAACACATTTTGATAGGACTAGAACAAAATTTCATCTGAGGCTCCATCAGCCCAGGAAAGAGAGGAGGCAAGCAGCCAGCAATCTCTAAAAGCAGAAAAATAGAGTACTGTCTTGAATCCTTCTTTAGAGCTAATCAAATATACAGCTGCCTTAAGAGTCTGTTTCTGGCTCCTAATTGGATAGGGTTTGCAAAGCAGAAATATAGAGGAAACTGAGATACATTCATTTTGTTCTTAGGTTATTCCAGTCTGATGGTGAGAACATTTATCAAAGCCTAGTGTTTTTGGGAAAAAGGCAGTGTTTTGACATGATTGAACACACTTACCTGGGAATAAACCCCATTAAATGCATGCATAGGATTGTGATATAGTACATCAAATAATTCTCTTCCCTCCTAATCAAGAAAGCCCAATATTCTGGGAGAGGGAGGTTTTAAGTTATTTTTAAATTATTATTCATAGTGGTAGGGGTGGTTTACCCAATCTGATTATTTATGTTTGTCTAAAACAATTAACCTATTTAGTTTTAGTGCTCCATTGTCAGACCAGTAATCTGATTAAGTCTTACAATAACCTCTTGAAAGGTTCTATTTAATTACTCCCAACCCCCCATTTGGGCACTGATATGAAGAAGCAGAATTCCCTTGACCACTTCCTCTTTGTTTATAAATGAACAGGCTGAGCTACTATCTCTTAACTTAAAAAAAAGAGTCTTTTAAAATTATAGAAATTGAACAATGACACAGATAACATATAGTGATCAAGAAGCAAAAGGGCACAAGATCTTACATTACACAGCAAATGTGCTGGCTGACACAAAGTTCATTTGCCACAATTCCATTTTCATATGCAAAGGGAACAAAGGTTAGTTCATTTATATGTTTACAACTTGGAATAAGGCAAAGATCCAGGGTCTAAGATGCTATGCAAAACACTATCTTCTTAATTTTAAATGCTTTCTGTTTCCTTCTCCTTTGTATTTTTCACTTTAATTTGTTTATTATTGCATGTATACCTGACATCTCCTCCATGCAGCTTAAGGTAATGTACATGACTTTTCCCTTCACCAGCCCTGTGAAGTACATTAGGCTAAGAGACTGTGGCTGACCCAAGGTCACCCAGTGAGCTGAGTGGGGATACAAACCCAGGTCTTCTTTATTGCTTTCAAACTGAAACATTCCTATTTCTCTCTTTTGAGAAGAAGAACATCTGTGGCACCTCCATATGTTGCTGAACTCTAACTCCTATAAGCCCCGGCCAGTATGACTAGTGGTCAGTGATGATGGGGGGCCACAGGTTTTCCATTCCTGGCCTAAATCCCTCCTTCCATAAATGGGCTTGCTTGTTTCTTTGTCTCTGGAGCCTGTAGGTGCTCTGCTCTCACAGACCAAGCGCCCCTATTTTCCAGGAGCAGTTCCAGATTTACAGAAGCCATCCCCATTTCTGATTTGATACCAGAATGTTCCTTGTTGTTGTTGTTTAGTTGTTTAGTTGTGTCCGACTCTTCGTGACTCCATGGACCAGAGCACGCCAGGCACTCCTGTCTTCCACTGCCTCCCGCAGTTTGGTCAAACTCATGCTGGTAGCTTCGAGAACACTGTCCAACCATCTCATCCTCTGTCGTCCCCTTCTCCTTGTGCCCTCCATCTTTCCCAAAATCAGGGTCTTTTCCAGGGAGTCTTCTCTTCTCATGAGGTGGCCAAAGTATTGGAGCCTCAGCTTCAGGATCTGTCCTTCCAGTGAGCACTCAGGGCTGATTTCCTTAAGAATGGAGAGGTTTGATATTCTTGCAGTCCATGGGACTGTCAAGAGTCTCCTCCAGCACCATAATTCAAAAGCATCAATTCTTCGGCGATCAGCCTTCCTTATGGTCCAGCTCTCACTTCCATACATCACTACTGGGAAAACCATGGCTTTAACTATACGGACCTTTGTTGGCAAGGTGATGTCTCTGCTTTTTAAGATGCTGTCTAGGTTTGTCATTGCTTTTTCCCCAAGAAGCAGGGCTTTTCCTTAGGACGTCCCTATTTTCATTGGAGAAATTTTGAAGGGTATGGAGTTATGCAACCCCCGAGCCAAGGGGATAAATAACTATAAGACATCTGAAGGAAGCCCTGTATAGGGAATTTTTGTAATGTTTTATTATGTTTTTATATACAGTATGTTGGAAGCCACCCAGAGTGCCTGGGGCAACGCAGTCACGTGGGTGGTATAAATAATAAAGCTGTTGTTATGGAATAAAAGGTAAACGTAAAGGACCCCTGACAGTTAAGTCCAGTCGTGAACAACTCTGGGGTTGCAACGCTCATCTCGCTTTACTGGCCGAGGGAGCCGACATTTGTCTGCAGACAGTTTTTCCAGGTCATGTGGCCAGCATGACTAAGTCGCTTCTGGCGAAACCAGAGCAGCGCATGGAAACGCCATTTACCTTCCCGCCAGAGCTGTACCTATTTATCTACTTGCAGTTTGACGTGCTTTCAAACTGCTAGGTTGGCAGGAGCAGGGACCGAGCAACAGGAGCTCAGTAATCGGAGAAATGTTGGAGCATATGTGTTGGTGCTGTGGTGCTGTAAAGCCAACCAAACTTTGAAAATGCTATGATTCTGTGGGAAGTGCACAGACATCATCCCCACAGAGCTTTGGTGCTGACATTCTTGGAACATTGCATTCCTTGAAAAATCAACAATGCCACTGAAGAAAGCATAAAAAGACAACAGAGAGAAATCTGAAGGTGTGGGGCAAAAGTTTAGGTCTTTTATCAACAGAAAGGACACCGATGAGAAACCACCAGAAACTCATCGACTTTGCAGAGACATGTTTCAAAGTCATTTTCTGGTTTTACGACTAATTTAAATTGATTATATATTTTCTATATCTTTTGTAACTTCATTGCACTAAAACCACAGAAACCATGGTGTGAATCAGTTTATAAAAGTGTTGAAATAAATGTTTGTTTGTGTTTATTATTATTATTATTATTATTATTATTATTATTATTATTATGTCCTGCCCTTCTGGCTGGGTCACCCCAGCCAGTCTAGGCAGCTTCCAACACATTTAAAACAAAATAAAACATCAAAAACGTCTGGATACAGTACTGACTTCAGATCTTTCCTAAAAGTTGGGCTTTTGTATTTTAATTGTGTACTGTCTCTTAGAAAATCTAAAAACAAATGAATTATAATGAATTATAATTATAATAAATTATATTTGAATAACTTTTACTCAGATAAACCACTGAAATTAATGTCAATGATTAAGTTATATTAATTAGTGTCTGTGGGACTACTCTAAGTAAAAGTTAGTTGAATTCAACACTAAGATTATTTGTATACCACAGCATCTGCACCAGATTTAGGGTGGTGTGGACCAGAGGTAGGCAACCTAAGGCCCAATGTGGCCCAATTGCCTTCTCAATCCGGCCCGTGGATGGTCCAGGAATCAGCATGTTTTTACAGAAGTAGAATGTGTCCTTTTATTTAAAATGCATCTCTGAATTATTTGTGGGACGTGCCTGGTGTTTTTATGTGAGTAGAATGTGTGCTTTTATTTAAAATGCATCTCTTGAGTTATTTGTGGGGCATAGGAGTTTGTTAATTCCCCCACCAAAAAAAATATAGTTCGGCCCACCACATGGTCTGAGGGACGGTGGACTGGCCCATGGCTGAAAAAGGTTGCTGACCCCTGGGTGGACAGTTCCCTTGCACAGGGTGTTGAGCTGAGGGGTCGAAAAATTATAATAGTAATATGTAGTAATAATTTTTTAATCTATATTTAAATGGGCCATCATATCAGGCTGAAGGTGAGGGAAAGGGTCTCCGTCTGCACAACTCTTGGCAGAAAGTTAAGACCAACAACTCTTGGCTCTTTCTCTTGGGCAAATGTTTTCTTTTCTAAGTGGCACTTCTAAGACTCATGTAAGTAAGAAACAGTGACTGAGTTTGCTTTTTCTCTTCCCTTCAATCAATTTTTATTCTATCATGTTTTTTCAATCATAAGTCCGAAGACAGGGACTCCTTTTCTTTTTATACCACTCTGACAGCCACTTTTGGGCTTGCTTTTTAATTATTATTTTTAAAAAACATTTTAAATAAATGAATACATTCGCACTCAAAGTGTCACACAGGAAACAAATCTAACCACAACAGTGCAATGACAATGCAGATCAAAACTATTTGAATTATAAACTTTTATTAATAATATGTCTTTATTAATTATTATCCCCCCTCCAAAATATAACTGGACAACTATTCAGCAATTAGCAGTTTGTTGACACTTCTGACTTTGTACTATATTACTAAATAATATGTAAATAATAGTATGGCACCAATCCCTAGCACTGCCCGCCGTCCCTCCCGGCCAGGCCTCCTCCCTCCCGCCTTGGAGGCTGGGATTTCGACAGGGACGAGCGCGGTCGCTTCCTACAAGCAAAACGGGAAAAGTCCCGCAGAAAAAACCACGACTCCCAGAGGCCATTGCGCGGGCGGCGACCGCTGGAGGGAGCGACAAGGCGGGGCTTCCGTCGTCGCGCGCGCCGCTCGCCTGGCTGCCCCGCCCCTTCCTGTTCGCCTCCCTCCCGCTAGTTCCCCCTCCCCTCCGGCTCCCGGCCGCCAGTCGGAGCGAAGATGGCGAAGACCTACGACTATCTCTTCAAGCTGCTCCTCATCGGCGACTCCGGCGTGGGCAAGACCTGCCTGCTCTTCCGCTTCAGCGAGGACGCCTTCAACACCACCTTCATCTCCACCATCGGTGAGGCGGCCTCGGCCTCCCTCGGAGGGGCGCTTCCTCGGGCCGGCGCCTCGGGCGGGGGGCGGCTTCCCCGCCTCGCGGAGCCCAGGCCCGGCCCCTTGGCGCCTCTTCAGGGCGGCCGGCTGGGTCTTGGGGGGCGGCGGGGGCCACGGCGTCGCCGCGAGCCAGCGAGCGAGCCGGTTTCCGTTTCCATTTCCCTTCCTCTCTCGCGCCCCGCCTTGTCCCTCAGACCGTTTTTGAGGGTGGAATTGTGGGGGTTTCTTCGCGCGACGTCCTTCCCGCCCCCCCCATTCCGCCTCCTTCGCGGTCCCCGTTCTGTTGCGATTGGGCTTCGGCGGGGCCGCGGAGGCGTTGATCCGGCGCGGGGGGCGTGAGAGGAGCGGGCCCGTGAGGCGGGGGTCTCCTCTTCTGCCGCCCCCCTTCGCCGCTTTGTTATGGGGATTTGTGCTGGAGGGCGGAGAGCGCCTTTGAGGCGGGGATGCTCTCGCCGCCGCAGCGCTGGGACGGGACCCTTTTCTCAGATGGCCGCCCCGGAACTGGAGATCTGTAGGTGCCCCTTCTCGCCCACCTCCCTGCCCCGGAGAGAAACAGGTTCGTTAGCCCGTTAGGCTAACCCGCTTTCGGCTGCCTTGGAAAGCGCTCTTTCCAGCGACCCCGCCACCCTTTTGACACTCTTGGAGTGCATCTCTTAACCCGTTCGACACGCCTAGAAATGTCGCCATCATCAAATGTCATCTTGGCCCCTGTTGGGCGGGGCGGAGGGTTGGAATAGGCCCTTGTTTGGGGACACAGGGAGGGATTTGTCACTTCTGTTAAGACGCAAGGTTGTAAGGATCCTCCTGCAAGCTGTTCTGTGAGTGCTTCTGAACCAGAGCAGATTTTGGGGAGGAGAGGGGAGGTGGATAGGTGCTGTTGCACTAGTGGGAACCCTTGCACCGACTTCCACTAGCATTCTTTATAAAGTGCCTAAAACTGCTCAGTCCTGTACAGAAATTATGTCATTTGAAGTGACATAAGATATGCCCTCCGTCTACAGTTGTGGCATGATGTGAAGGAAAGGGAAGGAGAATCTGACCAAGGTAAACAGCAGTCAAAATTGGCCACGGGAACTTGTCTAGCTGTGCAGGAGCTCTGATACAGTCAACGACTGGAATCATTTTTACTCTGATAGCCAAAATGGGGAAGATAGTGATGGATTTGAACTTTACCACTAGTTGATACTTTTGTTACACATATCATGAGTGAGTGGTTGCTAGTCACTCTGTTCAACTGCAGGTTACAACTTCAGGTTACAGACTCTGCTAACCCAGAAATAGTACCTCGGGTTAAGAACTTTGCTTCAGGATGAGAACAGAAATCGTGCTCCTACGGCGCAGCGGCAGCAGGAGGCCCCATTAGCTAAAGTGGTGCTTCAGGTTAAGAATAGTTTTAGGTTAAGAACGGACCTCCGGAACAAATTAAGTACGTAACCAGAGGTACCACTGTATCCTTTATGCGCTATCTCGCAGGATGCCCATATTGCTAGGTGTTTTATATGCTCAAGTCCAGCTTCACAATTTGTTAATTTGTTCTGTCTGCTCCCTCCTCCTGCAACACTTGAAACACTTGTGCATTGATGCATTGATGCAGGTAGCAAGCATGGTGCTCTCCAGATATTGTTGGCAATGCTAGTTGGGGCTGATGGGAGTTGAAGTCCAACAATATCTGGAGGACATCACATTGACTACGTCTCATAGAAACTTGTAACATCTAGGTGGCTGTTCTGTGTCTGATTTAGAATACATTATATGGCCAAGTTTTGAGTCTTGTTTCCTTTTTTTAAAAAAACCTGTAGCTCACTGGCTAAATATTGTGTTCAACTACCTGCTTAATACTATGCTGTTAGGCTATAACCAAAAAAGGGAGTTGACTGAGCCCTTGACAGACCCTCTTGAATGGCTACTATGACAGATTGGCAGGTTAAACATTTTGCAGGCCTGCCTTATTCTGATAGTTCAGAGTGGGTAACATGAAACTTCCTGTCTCCCACATGAGGTGTGAGGAATCAAAGAGGAAAAAAATATTTTTAAAGCTAGGGGCAGGCATAGTTCCTGTCTGGCCTGACCATAAGCATAGGGCTAGGTACTAAGAACAAAAGAGAAGTTGAGTTCTGCTAGATCAAAGCAAAGGTTCATATTGTCCGTCATCTACTTCCCAAGGGAAACTCACAAGCAGAACGTGAAGACAACATAGTATTATGAGAGAGGGAGAGAAAAAGCAAAACTCTTCACACTATGTATAATTTGATATACCTATATGATTTCTCTTACTTGCCTTTTTTATTTTTATTAACAACAAAGTTCCAAATGTTGTAACCTGTCCTTATGGGTAAATAGTCCCAGCCCCCTAATCATTTTGTTTGCCCTTTTCCAGCTCTACAATGTATTTTTTTATTTACAGTCATACCTTGTGTTGCGTTAGGTTCATGTTGCGTCTTTTCGGCTTGCGAACACTGCAAACCTGGAAGTGTATACTTCCGGGTTTCACCGCACACGCAGAAGTGTTCTGCGTGCTTCGTGCATGAGCAGAAGAGCTCTATTGCGTTCCATGCTTGCGCTGAGGCGCCTCTCTAGTGGACTTTTCAGGGTGCAAACGGCACCCCAGAATGGATCGTGTCCGCAACTAGAGGTACCACTGTACTGCAACCAGGACTGTATACAATATTCCAAGTAGGGTTGCATCATAATATTTGTATAAAGACTTTACAATATTGACAGTATTATATTCAATTTCTTTCGTAGTGATTCCTAGCATGGAATTTGCCCTTTTTGCAGCTGCTGCACATGACAGTGTAATGCAAACAAGCAATTGTGCAGGTTCCTGAAGCAAAGACTGTGGTCCCAATACTTCTCCTCCTTCTGCCCCGCTACCTGGCACTAAGCCATGGTTCATCTTAACATTACATCTGAATCTGGGCTTGTGGATTGTCTCACCCAGAGAAACCGCAAGCGGTAAGCTGAGAACAAATCTTCATTACACTTGTGGTTTGTCTGGACTGAGACAAACCATGATTCAGGGTTTGTATATAACACTAAGCCAAACCATGGAATAGCCTTGGGTATCATGATGGCAGCAGGAGCATGCGAGGAGTGCAGTGATCTCAGTCTTATGCTCATTCACATTAAGTCACAGTTTAGCTTACTGCTGCATGCATGTAAAATTCAGATTTTGATTCCCCTCCCCCCCAGTATACATCACTTTTGACTTATTTACCTTGAGTTACAATTGGCATTTTGTTTCCCGTTTTCCCAAAATTGGAGAGTTCCTTTTGGAGCCCTTTACACAATGACACTGTAGGTCATTTATGAATTTTAAAATTGTATTGATCCTGCCAAATATCCTTTGGTGACTCTACACCTTGCATCCCTCCATTGTGAGAGTTGCACATTTATTATTACTCATTGGTTCCTGTTATTAAAAGTTATTGATCCATATGGGGATCGCTTCCATTCACAATCTTCTTGTCACTCTGAAATGTTAATGAGACAGGACTTACCTTTGCTGAAGCCATATTGATGAAAGACTTGTTCTTATGCTTCATAAATTTTATATTTAACAATTTACCTAGAACTGATGTTAAGCTAATCAGCTTGGATCCTTTAAAAAAAACCTGATTTTACACTGGTCACTTTCCAGAATGGGTCTATCCAAGTGAATATTTTTTTTCTTACTTGGAGTGACGTCCTCCTTCTGACATGTATATTTTCCATGATGGCAGAGCAGTTATTGCCCTGGGAGTGGAACACATTCTCAAAGGCCTTGTCACAAATTTGGATCTCTTTCTAGTTCTCCAGGGCATCCCCATGGCCACGAAACTGGACTGTAACTGTGCCCAGCTGTTTGAGGCACAGGACATAGTGGTGCTTGTAATCTATTGTTTGAAAAGTAAGAATAGAATAACACTTTTTCATTAAGGTATTATTACATTGGTACCTCAGGTTACAGATGCTTCAGGTTACAGACGCTTCAGGTTACAGACTTCGCTACCCAGAAATAGTACCTTGCAGCACGGCATTTGTTAAAGTGGTGCTTCAGGTTAAGAACAGTTTCAGGTTTAGACAGACCTCTGGAACGAATTAAGTTCTTAACCACTTAAGGTACCACTGTATTTCTTTTGCTGGTTATACAATATTAAAAACGCTGGTGTGTACCCCGCTTTAAAGCAGATACGTCAGAGCATTTAAACAATGAAAACTGCTGTAATGTCAGAGCATGTTCATGACCAGAGGTAATAGATTACCATAAGTGATAAGGGAGTAGGAACAGTCTTAATGAACCTCTGAACAACCTGTAGGACTTGGTTGTAACTTGCACTATTTTCATTTCACTGTTTGAGTAGCTGCTAAGAAGTCAACAGGGCGGCCTTCAGATGTCTCATTCAGCGCAAGGCATTTTACAGGTGTTTTTTGAAATACTTTTTAAAAGCATCATTACAAACAGTTATGCCAAACAGTAGACAATTAAATCACAAGCAGGCAAGACATCAAGACCACATTATTGGGATCAGAAATGCCCAAGGTTGTGCTCTCTAGATGTTGCTGGTCCTGGACTGCAATTCTCAACAGCCCCAGCCAGCGTGGCTGTAGTTCCAGTAATATCTGGCGGCTCTACATTGGGTACTCTGAGACAGCCCAGCCATGGTCGTTTATAGGAAGCTGCCTTATTATACCAAGCAGACCATTGAGCTCATGCAGCAGCTTTCCAGATTTTCAGATGGGAGCCCGTTTCAGCTCTGCCTGGAGATGCCAGGAATTGAATTTCAGATCTTTTGTGTACAGAGTATGTGCTCTACCTCTAAGCTATGGCACTTTTGGAGTTTGCTCCCACAATATGTCACAATGGCGATCAACTTGGATGGCTTTAAAATAGGATTACAGTATACAGATTCATGGAGGATAATGCTACCAGTGACTACTAGCTACTGTTGAAGGAAGTATATCTCTGAATCCCATTTGCTGGCATTCACAAGGAAAAGAGTGCTTTAGTTCTCAGTTTCTGCTTGTGGGCTTCTCGTAATGGGCATCTGGATGACCATTGTGAGAACAGGGTGTTGGAATAGATGGGCCACTGGCCTGTTCTAACAGACTGCTGTGTTCTCCAGATGAAAGGTTTTTACTTTCAATGGGCCCATTCCTAGGGTTGAAATTCCCAAAAGATTCTGCTACCACAGAAGAGACATGACATTCACTCATTGAGTGAATAATGGCACCCTAAACAAGCCTTCCTTAGCTGAGCTCCCTGTGGGGAAACAGTTGATTCAAGGAAGGGTGTTCTTTTGTTTCTCAGGGAACTGTCATAGTAACTGTTTGCTAACTAAAGTTTTTGAATGCTGAGTGTACTAAAATGGTCAGGAAATGGAAGAAACCACAAGAAAACCTGCTCAAGCTGGGTGTCTTATTAAGCACTAACGAGCTGCAAGAAACCAAGCATAAGCTGGAGTCTTCTTGTGTTCTGAGGCTCTGCGGTTTTCTGGCCCTGCTGGTTTGTTTTGTCAGGATAGGAAATACATTGGCATTTGAAGGTCCAACACTTTGTTGTTTTTTTATTTTTTTTAAATAATTTTTATTAACTGGCCAATCACAGCAAATTAAATCACATCACATAAATTCCAAATTACAAAGCCAAATTTTTAAATTTTGTTGGGGGAACCCATACTTCAAGATCCAAAGGGGGATTCAGATCATCTTCTTATTACTGTGTTAATGTCCAAATCAGTCCCAATCAGTCCAAACAAAATTCATAATTCTATCCAGTCTTATCTTGGTGTTTCCACATCATATCTTGTTCATATAATTTCTATTTTTCCTTTACGATCTCTTCTGTTAGTCTCCTTAAGCCGATAAGCAACATAATAATCCTGTGTGGATTTCCCGTTCCTCCACTAAGTTCAGATGGTTTCCATATATCTCCTTCGTAGATAGCATCGCTCTTTCCATCATAAATTTGGCATTTGTCGCTCTTAAGTCCCACCGAGAAGTTGGTCCACAATATGTAAACAACTCTATTTCTCTCTTTCTCCTCCCAGACCCAAGAGCTCCAACAATGCCTCCCAAAATGGCGACGGCATTTTTAACTGCGTCATTCCAAAACTCTTAGCTTTCCAGCTTCATCTTGAAACATTGCTTTGGTTCGAAAGTTTATCTCCACACAGCCTTAAATCCACAGCTTAAGTCCTTAGTTTCTGACTCATTAGGGGAGGGGATTCTTGTTAAATCACATAGGAAAAAGGAAGGCAGGTTTTTCCCCCTCCCCCCCTCAGTCATTTGTCATACCGTGTCTTGACGTATCTTCTCATATTTTATTCTTGTCTTGTTATCAGAGATTTCTTCTGTCAGCAGTCTTTACTCCCCTTTTTACTTGAAGCATGTGCAATTTATCTCGTTCAAATTGTTTCTTTTGAAGATGCTTGCAACTAGCGGCGCGAATCAGGGACGGCGTCCAGGAGTGCTGGAATCCCACAGGAGGGCTTTGTGCCTAGTGCCCCCACCCCCACAAATTCGGGGGTGGTATAGGGCACAGCAGGCAAGGGCCGTCCCCCCCACAATCCTGGGGGGGTTAAGGAGGCTAATTACCCCCATCATAGCCTCCAAATTACCTCGTGTGGGTCGGAGAGATGTTATTGTCAGCCATCTTCCGATGCGCCACCTAGTGGCCCACCGAAGCTCCAACACTTTGAGATTGTTCTTGTACGCTGATTGTTCTTGAGTTTTAATTACCATGCTTAAGTAAATTGAGTTCCTGCATGGCGAAACCTTTATTATGTACTCTTCCGTCTTTCTGTTCATGTCACAAGTGCTTGTATTTTCATGTCTATCGATTTGATAGTAACACCTCCAATTGCTGAAATGTGCATTTGATTTTAAATAGTTTATTTAGCTGGTTTTCTCAGATAAGATAGAATTCTCAAATGCATAGACAGGAAAGAAACTACAAGGCATTTTGAGTGTTGTATATGAAAATTCCTCTGAGGCTATAATCTTAGAGCATTACTATGCCACCTAAATATTTTAAATGTCTTCAAAAATAGTTGAGACATTTATTAATTGAAGGTCAGTGGTTCCCTGGATAAATTTGCCATCATGTCTAGATTTGTAAGTTTTCTATGCACTAAAGGCAGCACTGTCAATGTGGCATGAGGCTGCCTTTAGAAATGTTCCAGGTGCCTGGGCAGCTAAGAAGGACTTCACTTAAGATTTTGTTGTTCTTTTTCTTAATTTATCTGAATGCCAGACTATGCCCAAACTCTACTGGTATGCTGTTTAGAAAATTTTGTTGGGAGCCTAAAAGAAAGTGTACACATGCAAATAAGTCACCTGACTGCTCAGTACTTGATGAATTACAACTGAATGTATGAATTGACTCCTGCATATTATACTTATTTGGTGGAAACCATTGATCAACTTTCAAGAAATTTTATGCAATTATATAGTGACTTAAGCAAGCTGCCTCTGTACATGATCTGTCAAGTTTCACTTCCTCTTTAGAGGAGAACTGCGTAATGGCAATAATTTCCACTCAAGGAAGCTGTAAAATCCTGACTACAGAGTACTTGACTCAGTTATGTTTCCGATAAACATAGCCATTTGCAGAGATACAAAAGGAGATTATTGCTACAGATTAATAAAGTGTAAGGGAAATAGGCAGGGTTGTAAGAGCATGAGACGCTAGCTTTGAGCTTCACAATTCAAGGGCATCCTCTTGGTAGTTCCTCTGCACCCAGAGGCTCAGGGTGGTGGCAGCCCAGGAGAGGGCATTCTCTGTGGCAGCCTTTAAGCTTTAAAATTTCCTCCCCACAAAGGTGTGTTTTGCACCTTCATTATACTTCTTATAGAAGTATATTTTTATTTTTGTAAGTGCTTTCAAACTGTTTTCAATGTGGTATCTGAATGTTGTAACCTGTCCTGGGACCTTAGGGTGAAGAAACAAATAATATTGTTGCTGCATGATATATAGAACATAAGAGGATACCTTCTGAATCAGAACGCATGCCCAAATAGCCCATCGTTCTATTTTCAAAATGGTCTTTGAGAAGTGCATAAGCAGAACATGGGTCCAATAGCTTGTGATCCTCCGCAGCCACCACTGTTCAGAGACATACTTTCCATCTGTTAATATATCAGGGGACAGAGACACATATGTTTGACTGTGGTATCATAGTTCTGATCTCTGTTAGGCTTGAATTAATCTATTGCTATGTGATGTTTGTCAGATTAAATGTGTTGGGTTTTATAATACCCAGTGAGAGAGTTGTTCTCTCCAGAGATTGTTGGATTTCTTCTGCTGGCAATAGTAACATAGCAAATTTGTGTGTTAGCTTTCTTATGCACTGGGAGGAGTTCAAATTCAATGCAGAAACTTGCTGACTATGAAACAAACTTTGGAATATTTACATTCTTATCCAAGATGATATCAGTATCTGGCAGTGTGTCCACAAAGGCTGTTTGTATGTCAAATGACTGGAACAGATTAATATTTTTAATATGTTTTTTTGCCTCAGGGTTTCATTCTGTCTGTCCCTAGTTTGTTTGATTAAGATAAACCTTTGCATTCGAGCATCAGCTTCTAATAAACAACAACAAAAACCCTCGTATTTTGGAAGACAATATAAAATGAAGGAGAGCTGTAGTAATAGAGAGACTTTGCTTTAGAAATTCCAGTTTAGTATGATAGTGTCATACTTAATTTAAACTTATAACAACTCTTTGGTAGTGTATTGTATCATCATATCTAATAAGTCAAGCTTTTTCCTCTCAGAATTGTATGGAAAAAATCTGTCAACTGCTGATTCTGAACTTTCAGTTTGAGTTTGAAGGCCTTCATAAATTAGAAAACTCATGAATTAAAACAAGCTTCTCAACTATTTTTCATGATTGTTGCTGTGGTTGTGTATTCAAATATGCATCTGTTTTTCTCTGTGTGCAGAAGATGGAGGCATTTGAGATGCTTGGTGGCTTTATGACCATGTCACAGAGACAAGATATTTGGCAGACTCCCAGACTGTGCTCTTGAATCAAATTCCTGAAGATGTTGTGCAACATTTAGGAATACATTTCCAACATAGCCCTTAGAATGTTGCTTGCTTAGTAATTGAAACAAATCCTATAGAAATCCTCATTAGTATCATTTGAATGTTTGCTCAGTAATATTATTTTAATACTTTGTCTTTAAAATTAATTATTTCTGAGAGAAAATGTTTTGAGGTTCGAGTTTTTATCCATTTCACACCAAGCTTCCAAACATTCTGTGCCAGGCCTGGGGTGATGGAAGTGGGAGGAGGGGCAGGCTGGGCCACTTGGTTTGCAATGACCTATCTTGGCTTTTTTCTAGTAGAGTATTGTATTCACCTTAAATAGCTTACCATTCCACAGCCATGTTAAAATGCTAGTTTAAAACGGCTTCCATGTTATGCTTATAGATGCAATGCCTCTGTGCTATTGAAATGTGAACGCTGCAATTCTTCCTACTCTCCCGTTTATGTGTGTTGACAGGTCTTTTGGTGAAATGGCTTGGGTTGAATGGGAGAAGCATCTGCACCTTTTGTCTTTCCACATGACAGATGTCTGAAGGCATCATCCCAATTCACAATTGGCAGATGGAGCTTTCTTATATGCTGCTGTCTCATTTGACTGACATGGAGACAAATGTCTTGTTTAAATATCAATTAACCCTTAATGACTTTAGGAATCAGTGCAACTTCTGACTGAATAGCATATGCTCTGAGGAACTTACTGTGAGCAGAATGAAAAACAGCTACCATACCTTGATCCTTTGTGTTCTTCAAAATAAGTATTTTGCACACATTGTTATTTGATGGCTGGATGTGGATTGAATGTGTGTTTCTGAAGCTCCTTGCTGAGTTTTCAAAGCAAAGCTCCCTACCCTAACTTTAGATCAACCTCTGATTGCAGGCAGACTTCTGTTTCTTGGGGACTAGCAGATAGCATTCTCCAGTTCACCATTATCTATGGAATTCTATAGTTAAATAACTTTCCTAACATCAAGTCTCCTTAGAATATGCAGTGTTTGCAACAAAATGCATATGAAGACTCTTACATCCAACCTCCCAGTTATTTGCTTCTCACCGATTTTTTTCAACCCTTAAAAAGGGACATAAGTTAGGAACTGTACCTGGGAATGATTTTGCTTTGCATTACTCTGTGTGTAGCTTCTGTGCGGACAAGGAATGCTTTGCCTCTAGCTAAAGGTAGCCTCTGAATGTAAGGTTTGCCTCCATTGATTTACCGTTGTATAACTGCAATATACATTTGTCTATATTGAACTGAACTTTAGTATCTGGCTGCCTGAGAGATGCTAGCAGGTTTGCAGTTTGATAAACTGTGAACATAATTTCTGACCTAAAGGGTATCTTTTTAAGCCATGATTTGCTATTTGTTTGGGGCACATTAATGTTAACTGAGTTGACATTTGTTTGCATTCTCACTTGTGGTGTGATTTGGTTTTTAGGTGCGCTTTAGAACATTCTAGTTGGGGAAGGAAAACAAGTGAGTTGGCTGCATTCTTCTCAAATCTGCTAAAGAAAAGGGAGAAAGATTTTCTTCTCTGCTTCCCTTTCTCCTTTTGTCTGAATAGATTAACATTAAAGGTGGGGTGGTGCATAAATATTGCCTTATTACAGCTGCTTGTTGGCTTGGATTTGCTGTGCTGTGGAATTACATTAGGAGAACTTTAAAAAGAAAAGTACTTTATATTTGTGAGTGCCATGCAAGGAACAACATGCCACTGAGACAATTCTGAGGATGACATATTTTGAGAGGCAAAACATTAAGGTAGCAGTAATTTGTTTGCTTTCAGAACTAAAATTTAAAAACAGAGAAATTGGTATGGAGAGCAAAATGAACTATTGGAGAAAATCTGCCACTTAACTAGTAAGACAATCATTTTGTAAGTCTTTAACCAACAGGTGACTAGACGATTTCAGTAGCCTTCCTAAGGCAGGGAATACCCTGATTTGCTATTTAGGTTTTAGGTTTTCTTCTGTATCTACCTGGTAATATTCAAGTGACTTTATCCACTGTGACGTAAAGGTAAAGGGACCCCTGACCATTAGGTCCAGTTGTAGCCGACTCTGGGGTTGCGGCGCTCATCTCACTTTATTGGCCGAGGGAGCCGGCGTACAGCTTCCGGGTCATGTGGCCAGCATGACTAAGCCGCTTCTGGCGAAGAGCATGGAAACGCCATTTACCTTCCCGCCAGAGCGGTACCTATTTATCTACTTGCACTTTGACGTGCTTTCGAACTGCTAGGTGGGCAGGAGCAGGGACCGAGCAACAGGAGATCACCCCGTTGCGGGGATTCGAACCGCCAACCTTCTGATCGGCAAGTCCTAGCCTCTGTGGTTTAGCCCACAGCGCCACCCACGTCATTATCCAAATTTAGATAATGGCCAGGGCATGGAAGAACTTTTAGGCTTGCTTGAATCTCAGCTCAGAATAGTGAGGGGTCAGGGAGAGAGAACAGTTGGTCTTGGCTGCAGGTAAACTTGAGACTTATGGGCCAGTTAGACAAATAGCCCCCCCCCCCCCGGTTACATATGTGTGTGCTAGGATTCTCTTTAGGAATAACTTTGTTAATGCTATTACAGTGGTACCTCGGGTTACAGACGCTTCAGATTACAGACACTTCAGGCTACAGACTCCGCTAACCCAGAAATAGTACCTCAGGTTAAGAACTTTGCTTCAGGATGAGAACAGAAATTGCGCGGCAGGAGCAGGAAGCCCCATTAGCTAAAGTGGTACTTCAGGTTAAGAACAGACCTCCAGAACGAATTAAGTTCTTAATCCGAGGTACCACTGTAATTTGAATGCAGGGAACGACTGATTTATGCACCAATTGACTTGTGCACCATGGTGACCCAGAGGTGGCTGGAAAAAGGGGTGGGGCAGAGACGGAATGGGCTTATGTGCACTCTGCCAACACATGGGGGTAATCTTCAAAATTAGCCAAGCACATTTTGCACCTATCAGCTACTTGCAACCGAGTGGAAGGTGCCTGGGTGCCAGGATGGGCGCCTGACATCTCCACCATCTGGAGGTGCATGCCTGGGGATCATTGGATCTTGACTTTTTCTTTTTTTTTTTGCACACTAATATCAGATCCTGTAGAATTCTATCAGTTATATTTTATCTGTACAATTGGACTGAATTTCAGGAACCAAAATGCTTTTTCTGTGCAGCCTGAGCAGGAGCAGTAAACGTTATAGTTAATTGTTGTAGCTTTTCATTTGCCCCACCCCACTGCCCTGCTCACAGTTGTGAAGAAGCTTCTTATGATATCAATGGTCCATGTCACCATTAAGAAAAGGAGGTCGGAATAAGTCAATATATGTGTGGACTATCCCTGGATAAAGTGACTTTTCTTTTTAAAGTTCTCAAAGTTCTTAACCTAGCTCAAGGCTGTCATCTGAACTAGCCAGGTGTTTAACAGATAAATCAATCACAGTCAATCCTTCATTTGAAAAATAAGACTTTAGAGCCGTATTGCCCTAAAATGGCAACTAGACATTCCATTTTGGCAACTGCAACCTTGGTTTAAGGAGCCTTTTGGCACCTAGCTTATATATCTGGCGTGGGGGTGTGCGCAAATTGGTTGTTGCCTGTATAAGCACATTGACCCTACAGTTAATGAGCATTGCAGAACTATGACCCTCCCCCTCTGCTCTCCTCTTCCTGCATGGTCTAGATGAGAGATAAAAAGTCTCTGGTTCTAACTTCACATCATGGTTAATAATCTTGGTTTCTTTGAATGAAACATAGTTTAACACTAACCACAGTTTCCAAATAAAGAATGCTCCTCTCAGTGCACAAACCCATGGCTTTCTCATGCAATACTAAATTTTGTGTGAACCAAACCAAACTCTAAACTGAATCAGTGCCCTCTACTAGATGCAGTGAATTTAAAGACGGTTTCCTATGTAAATTAAGAACCAATTTGATCATTGCCCATACATAAATATTTACAGCCTACTTACTCAACATAGGTATTTCATTTCTACCTCATATGTTGCTCTGGTCTGCGCAGTAACTATCTGCCCTTGCTTTGACCTATCAGTCATGGGAATTTCATTTTTGTTTGCTCCTTTCTTTTTGTGATAGCACGGCTGGGCCAAGGCAGAGGGAAAAGCAGACAGGAGCAATATTGGAAAGAGGGAAATGTGGAATTGTCTAGTGTGCAGGGTGTTTTTCCACACCCAGTGATACGTTCTGGTTGTAAGATCCTATATACAGTGGTACCTCAGGTTAAGTACTTAATTCGTTCCGGAGATCCGTTCTTAACCTGAAACTGTTCTTAACATGAAGCACCACTTTAGCTAATGGGGCCTTCTGCTGCCACGCCATCAGCACGATTTCTGTTCTCATCCTGAAGCAAAGTTCTTAACCCGAGGTAATATTTCTGGGTTAGCGGAGTCTGCAACCTGAAGCATCTGTAACCTGAAGCGTATTAACCCGAGGTACCACTGTACTGTAATACTGTAATGATTTTTAAATGAAATTATTTATATAGATACTTTTTTAAATCTATTAAGCAATGTTATGTTCTAAAATTAGTAAAAAATAAACTTGTCTTTAAAAATTATACAAAATACCTCCTTTACCCCTTCTATAACTAATGCCCTATTTAGTTGTAAATTAGTGTTGCCTAGTGGTTGGATTTTTACCATTTAAAATAAAATGTGAAGTATATTACTGTAATAGGAAACTTGATTTAAATTTGCCTTTTTTCTTGCAGATTTAAATTATGAAATGTAATTGTTTCAAATCCCTTTGACTGGATTTTGCTGCAAGCAAGGTGGATTTCAGAGTTGTTTTTGGAGCTCAGCTGTTAAAAATGGAAGGCTGGGATTGTCTGCAGTGTGCTGCTCTGTTGTTGATTTGAATGGGATTTTAGGGCTGCTTGGAAAGAGGACAGATGAGCCAGGCTCTCTGTTTAATCTGTGGACTGGAGAGGTGGTCTTCCTCCTGATAATATTTTAATCTTATCTGTTTAGTCACTGTTTATAGGTTTACTAAAGGGCTGAGGAGCTACCTCTGCTGGGTTTAAAGGAGGAGAGCCTCCAAGACCAGTGACAGCCAGCACATGTCCGCCTGAAAATGAGCACTTTTAAAAAGTGAAAATTCATTCTCTGCTGGAATGGAATTCTGTTCAATTCCCTGTTAGCCCTATGAACTTCATATGGTTGCATTCTAAACTGCTTATGCAATGGACTTCTCACAGTGAAATCCTTATACATCTTAATGAGAAGTTATTTGCATGCCTGAATTTCCCTGAACAATGATCTAACTGTTGGAAGTTTGCTGTTTGACTTAGGATAGTGGCTTGTAACAATTGCATGATTGATAGCTTGAAGAGACTATTTCTGTAAGTAGTCAGGTTAGCAATTTATTTATTAAAGGGACACTGAATCTAACAATAACACTTGAATTGGTTTAATTTGGCCTTGCTATCATAGCAATTCCACTTATGGCCACACTTTTGTGTATATTAGCATAGCTAGTGATTGCTTCTGCCGCTGGTACATACACCTTTGGTACGAAATGCACACAGTAAATGATATTGGATTGCTCCCCTGCATATTTTGGTATGCCTTGAAATGGAAGTATGAATTGGATATATCCAGTCATCTTCCTAATATCTCAAAACATTACAGAACAAGGCCTTGCCAATTTGAGTCACCTTGAATGTAGAAGGACCTTTTCAGGGTGAGGGGAGGGCCTCTTCTGACCCTGAACCTAAAGATCCAATGTACCTTTGGCCATCTTGAGCTGTGAGGAAATGCTTCCTCCATTGCAGTAAATGATTTAGCATTTTATTCATGTTAATGCACTTGCCAGAACATGTGAGACGTGCTCTTGAGGTTTCATTCTAATTTCATCATTGGGACATTTCCGACAAAATGAGATCTGTAAAGGGCTATATGAAACTCTCAAATTAGTTATTTTAGTGCTTTATTCTGGAGAATCTTGAAGCACCTGCCAGCTTTGCTAACATTGCTTTGACCTGGTTAGTGAGTCCTAAAGTGCACAAGAATAGAACATGTGCACAAACTCTTTCTCCTTTTCCACAGCAAGCTTAATTATGGAGCCTATCATACTTCACCTCTAATCCTTTTTGAATTCAGACCTTTATAATGTCTACTCATGATGGTACAAGTTCAATTGTATGGATCTTCTGGAACTAGTAAACAAGCTAATTGAGGCTATGGACATTGACACATTTGGAGCAGTTGGTGGTGGTGGCAGAGGTTCTGCATGGAGCTTGTGACCTCAGGGTCATCATGTGTATGCTGTTCTCCCTTCCACTCTCCAGGACCAGGTGCCGGATTGTGGGCATGCTCCTAATACCAGGTAACTTTTATGTTGGGTCTCCTGTTGCTGTATATGAGCCCCAAGTTACTGTTGGAACTCCTCTTAAAATTTATGCTGGTCTTTGTATTGAAAGCTGTTAAATAGGCTGGAAACAAATGTTAAAGTGATACTCTCCTTGAATAGTAAAGGAATTTACACCATCCTCCTTCAAACTATCCAGTTTTTGTCTTTTGGAAAGGTTCTTGTCTCTTAGTGGCATACAGTAAGTTTTTTTGCGTATCCATCAAAGAAAATAAACCTGTATTTAACCCAGTATCCTTGCCTATTATTTGGCAATGTAATAGGGCCAGCAGGCCAGATGTGTACGCTGGATTTGCTCCCCTCACTAAAAAAGACCACGGTCATCGGATCACATGCTAGTTATCTTTTGGCGCTTCTATCCTGTCTGCTTTGGGTGAAATTGTTTGCATATCCATGAAAATGCCAATGGATGTGTTTTGGGAGAAGAAAGCCAAAGGTTAAAGTTCAGGATAAGTTGCCTTTGTGACTTTGTACAGCATGAGACTAGTATGTTGCAATTGTACTCCACCCTCACAAATATTATGAATGTGCCTCCCATAAGCATTGTGTTCCTCAAATCTCTAGTTTTTTGCACAAGTAAGGATGTGCATAAGCAAGACTTAATATTTCTTTCAACTTTAAAGAAGGGAGGCTGAGCAATCTCATACTTTAGGAGTTTAGAGGCTAGTGTAAACATATTTTTAATTATGGAAGTGTAATAGAGGAAATAAAAAGGGAAATTCCAGGCACTAGACTTGATCCTTGGAGTCCAGATTTGGTGCATTTATACCTTACAGCACTTTCACAAAAGACTCATATACACATGTAACAACTTGCAGGTATGTATCTACATGTCAAATTTTAATCCCTGGACTGTAAAGTCAACATGACCCCCTCAGGGTTTTTCTTCCTTTTCCTTTTCAAAAAAATTCCCTGCCCACCCCTTCTTTGGAGGTTTTTAAGCAAAGGTTGGATGGCCATCTGTTTTAGCTGAGATTCCTGCATTACAGGGGGTTGGACTAGATGATCATTAAAAACACGGAAAAGAAGGCAAAGGAGAATCTGGGGAAAAACATTAGGAATCAAAGAAGAGAATAAAGTAAAATATCTAGGAGTTTGGCTTACATCTAACAATTTAAGTCTTATTCAAGATAACTATTTTTTTCCTTCCAGTAGCACCTTAAAGACCAACTAAGTTAGTTCTTGGTATGAGCTTTCGTGTGCATGCACACTTCTTCAGATGGCATCTGAAGAAGTGTGCATGCACACGAAAGCTCATACCAAGAACTAACTTAGTTGGTCTTTAAGGTGCTACTGGAAGGGAAAAAAAATTTTTTGTTTTGACTGTGGCAGACCAACACGGCTACCTATCTGTATCAAGATAACTTTGAAAAAGATGGACAGAAATAAAGAAGGATATGGAAAAATGGAACTGCATGAATGTATCTATGATGGGAAGAATATCAGCAATTAAGATGAACATATTACCAAAATTATTATTTTTATTTCAATCATTTCCGGTGATCGCTAACACTAATTGTTTTAAACAATGGGAAATTTTATATGGCAAGGCAAAAAAGCCAAGGATTAAGTATAAAATACTAATAGATGACAGGAATAGAGGGGGTTTCTCGCTTCCCTATTTGAGATTTTACTATGAGGGTGCATGCTTAGTGTGGATAAAGGAGTGAGCGGAATTAAAGGATGTAGGAACTCTGGACTTGGAAGGATTTGACCTAAGGTTTGGATGGCATAGCTATTTGTATTATGATAAGATCAAAGTACATAAGGGTTTTTTAAACCAGGTGACCAGGAGGAGTGTGTATAATGTTTGGGCAAAACACAGAGAATTGTTACAAAGGAAGATCCCACGTTTGATATCTCCAATGGACATGGTTGTAGTAAAAAAGAATTGAACATAGAGAAAAACTGGGGAACATAAAAAGACCTTCTTGAATTTAAAGATAAATCTGTAAATCTTTAAAAAGAAGTGATAGGACTTGTCACAGATTGGTTCCAGTATTTCCAAATAAAGGAGATTTTTAAAAGAGACAAAGAAAAAGCATTTGTAGAAAGTGGATCGGAATTTGAGAAAATAATATTGGGAAATAACAAAAAAATATATTGAAAGTATACAGAACTCTACTTGAATGGGAAATTAAAGATGAATCAGTGAAAGAGGCAATGATACACTGGGCGTGAGATTTCAGATATAACATTGAACTTTCGGCATGGTTAGAATTATGGAATGGCACGATAAAATTTTCGGCTGCCTATGCAATTCAAGAGAACATCTTCAAAATGGTATGTAGATGGTATCTTGACACCAAATAAACTTGCCAAAATGTACAAGAGAGGATCCAATGCATGTTGGAACCATTTAGAAAAAGAAGGTTCTCTATATCATACGTGGTGGCAATGTAAGTATGCAAAAAAAATTCTGGGAAATGAGGAACTCAAAAAGATGTTTAAATTTACCTTCCCTAAAAAACCAGAAGCCTTCTTGCTGGCAATAATAGGGGAAGAAAACAAAGAACTTGTTTTTATATGCAGCTGTGGCCGCAAGGAGAACTTAATGCAAAAAAAATGGAAAGAAATTATTGTTCCGACAAAGGATCAGTGGTTGCAGAAGGTAATAGAGTTTGTTGAGTTAGCTTGACGGCCAAAATAAGAAATTATGATGAAAAGAAAACAAGAAGCAAGTGAGAGCTTTTTGAAGAATACTTAAAGAGTGGTATCAAGGTTAACTGGCAAGTAGGATAAGCCTATGCGAATCAGTAGACAAGACAAAGGGAAAGAAAAAGGAAATAATAAAGTAGGGGGAAGAGAAAAGGTAAGGAGTTGTACCTAAGAAAACGTAAGAATTTGAAATAGGATATCAATGGAAGATAAGTCAGGAAGCCTTTGTAAGACTAAGGCAAGACTTGTATGGATGTAATGTGTAAAATGGAAAATGAATGCACACACACCCTCAGTAGGCCAGTGCAATATATCAATATATTGTTTAAAACTGCTATTTAAAGAAAATCATGATAACCTTTTTTTTAAAAAAAAAGACCTGGCATTTTATTGTGAATCAAGCAGGGTATTGGAGAAGCTGGGGAAAGCCTATGCTTCGTCCTGTGCAGCCCATGCTAACTTGGCGCAAGCTCCTCTCTGCCTCCTGCAGGCAGCGAATCACAAGAACTAGCTGTGGCTGAAATGATTGAGAAACCACATGCAGCGTTAACTCCGCCTCCAGTTTCCCCTGCCTATGGCAGCAGCCGCAAGTCTCAAGAGCAGGCTGGCAAAAAAATCCAGAATCTCTGCAGCCAATCATCTGGTAGGTTGCTTAAGAATGCTGCTCCATTACTAGTCTGGACTTCTGGAGCCACTTTCCTCCTTCTGGTCCTCCTCCTATTCTCCCGTAAAGAAACAAACTAAAAAGAAGCACCCTGCACTGGTCTTTCCCCCCATCTCTGTGTGTGCACTGCTTGTGGGAGGCCAGTGGGTGTTGCGTTTGTGATTGTGATTGTCTCCCAGTCTCTCTCTCCTCCATCCCCAGGTTGGCTTTTGTGAGGGAGCAGCTCCTAGCTTACCAGTTTGATTATTAACAGAACCAGTCCAGCAATCACTGTGGACTGAGCTCTCTCCTTCATTGTAAAAGAAAGACGTGCTCTGTGTGAAATGCTACTCTTTCCTCCCATCTGTGTTTGGGGGGGCAGTGGGTGGGGGGTGTGTCTCTCCCCTGGTGTTTGGTTTTGCAACAGAGCAGCTCCCAGCTCACTGGTTTTATGATTAACTAAGCACAGAGCCAGTCCAGCATTCACCGTGGGCTCTCACCAATAGTTGCTTTTCATAATAAAAAGAAAGACACTGCTCTGTGCTTGAGACGCTACTCTTCCCCCCCCCATCTGTGTTGGGGTGGCAGTGGGTGGTGTGTGTGTGATTGTCTCTGTGTCTCTCTCTTCCCCACTCCCCAGGTGTTTGCTTTTGGGACCGAAGCAGCTTTGTCACCCTCTCACACATTCAATCAAGACTCAGTGTTGAGTTATATTTGAATATCTAAAACTGTGACACTGAATTGCCCTTTTTCTTGTTTAGTACGTAATGTAATTCATTTTTTAGGGAACATTCTCTTACCTTACCTATGATGTGGATGAAATAAAGGGGGTATGATTCCTTCTACAGTTTTAATTTTAGAAAAAATATATGCTAAGTTAAACATTATTGGTAGTAAGTAGTAAGTTGCCAGGTCATTACCACATTCACTTCTACATAGCTTCAGCCTTCTTTCACATATCATGATATATCAAAATATCGTGATGTTTAGCTAGTGATATAAAAAATCAGATACTTCTCAGCTCCCATTGCATCTGCTAGCACTCGCCCAGCACAACTTTTCAGAATAATTAGGTCTTTAACGTCCCCAGTGGGACAGCCAAATTTAAATACGAATTTGACCCATAGCTGTGAGGCATTTGCGAGTTTTTTTGCGGAGAAAGTTCTGCTGCTCCACCGTGACCTCCCTGCCAATTTGGATACAGTAATAGAACTGGAGGCCCCTCTACTGTCCTCGGGTCCAATATTGGACCATTTCGACTGGATACTCCCTGCCGATGTGGACAGATTCCTCTGAGCTGGAAGGCCCACCACTTGCCTCCTCGACCCATGCCCGTCTTGGCTGATTAGAGCATGCCCAGACGAGGTGCGGGTCCTCCTGGGTGAGATCATCAACTTGTCCCTTGGCACAGGGACATTCCCAGGGGAGCTGAAGGAAGCAGTGGTGTGTCCGCACTTAAAGAAAACATCATTAGATCCTTTAGATCTATCCAATTACTGCCCGTTTTTGAATTTTTCATACCTGGGTAAGGTATTTGAGAGAGCGGTTGCTGAACAGCTTGGTAGGTTTCTGGAGGAAACATCGGCTTTGGATCCATTCCAGTCCAGCTTTCGTCCTGGTATGGGACTGAGACGGCTCTGGTTGCCCTAACAGATGATCTCTGTAGACAACTGGACCGAGGCGGGTCGGGACTGTTGATTCTTTTAGACTTGTCAGCAGCCTTCAACATGGTTGATCACAATCTTTTGGACCACCGCCTTGCTGACGTGGGGATTCAGGGCACAGTCCGGCAATGGCTGCATTCCTTTATCTCAGGTCGGGGACAGAGGGTGGCGCTAGGGGAGGAGATGTCATCGTGGCACCCCTTGGTATGTGGAGTGCCGCAGGGCGCAATCCTTTCCCTGATGCTTTTTAACATCTTTATGCGCCCCCTTGCCCAGATTGTCTGGAGTTTTGGGCTGGGTTGTCATCAGTATGCTGATGACACCCAGCTCTAGCTGTTGATGGATGGCCATCCTGAGTCAGCCCCGGACACACTGACCAGATATCTGGAAGCTGTGGCTGGATTACTGTGTGGAAGTCTGTTGAAGTTCAACCCTTCAAAGACAGAGGTCCTCTGGCTGGATCAGGACGGCATGGAGTTGGGGGGCCAACTCCCATCTCTTGCGGGGTCTCAACTTGTGCCAGTGCCTTCTGTCAAGAGTTTGGGTGTAATCTTTGATGCCTCCCTCTCCATGAAGGTGCAGGTTGCAGCTACCGCAAAGGCAGCATTTTTCTATCTCCGCCGTATCAAAAAGTTGGTCCCTTACCTTTTCCCGCCCTGGTCTGGCCACAGTGATCCATGCGACGGTCACCTCCAGGCTTGACTACTGTAACTCGCTCTACGCAAGGCTGCCCTTGAAGTGGTCCCAGAAACTCCAGCAGGTGCAGAATGCCGCGGTGAAGCTCCTTACGGTGTCCTTGCTGGGGGACCACATTCACCCAGTGCTTTTCCAGCTGCACCGGCTCCCGGTGGAGTACAGCAAGTGTTCTGGTTTTCTAACCTTTTTTTGGAAGCTGAACGTCTGATGCGGCTTCCACTTGAGTGCAGGAAGCTCCTGCAAGCAATTAGAAGTCATGCCTTGGTTGTCAAACATTTCAGGAGTTGAACGGGCTTCCGGAACGGATTGCGTTTGACAACCAAGGTTTGACTGTATTAACCTTAAGTTCTTTCTGACAGAGGGGCCGTCACACAGCTGAAGATGGGATTGGATTTATGAGAATTAGCACCAAAAGCCGTCCTCTGTGGCTACAAATAAGATATGAAACACGCCTTGTAGTGGCACCTTGGAGATGAATAACTTATTGTGTCATAATTTTTGTAGAGTAGAGCCTAGTTCCTTAGGTGCAATATTGTCCTTGTTGGCTGGTTATTATTAGTTTTATGTGTACACAAATCCAGAAAAGGTTTGCAAACTCTTATGATTCTCCTTCCTAAAATGGAAGGGTGCAGTAGGGCTGTTGTGTTTCTGTGCAGATATATACACTAGCATAATCCATTCAAAATACCAGTCATTAGTAACTTCTTTTTCTTGAGATCCTAATTTAACATCTGAAGAGACAATGACTTTCTGCAGTGGGGAAGATAATCCCATATCTTCATAGATCTATTTTTGATCTTGCTTAGCGGAAGAAGACATCTGAGCAGTGTATTGCAAATGTCTTGAAATCTTGTTAAATCTTGACTAGCCTGGCTTGATACAGCTTAATACCTGAAGCAGAAAATCTAAATCACAGCCCCTTTCATAATTAATACAAGACAGAAGCCTCTGGAAAATTCTACAATGGGGCTTATGCGGGAGGGAACTTCTATGTTTTTCTGCAGCTTCCCATTCATTTCAGTTGTAGCTTGCACAGGAAAACTTGCCTGTGGATTCTGCTCTGTTTGTGTTCGGTCCAAATGTGCCCTAAGTCTTCTGCTAGTCGCGTTCTCTTTACTTTGATTCTTGGTCAATCCACCTCTGCTTGGGCATAATGTTCCTCAGTAGCATTTTCCAGACTTCCGATACCTGAGGCAGACTGTTCAGCTGAGCAGAAACTGGAGGTACATTCACGCTTACACATACACACTGAGAAGTTTAGTGCTCATAACACTCACTGTGTTTCTGTCAGCTGCTGTTCTGGGCATGACTCCTGATGTGAAAGGGATTTGCAGAGAGGAAACATGGGTTAATTCTCAGGGTAGTTCAGCTATATGACATCCCTGCCTCATGAGTAGTTGCAATATTTAATCATACCTGATGCAGACAGAGCAGTGTTAGCTGTCCTAGTGTAGGCAAGGCTAGAGTACTGGATCATGCAGAGACTTAGGAAACAGATGTCTTTGTAGGAAGGTACCTGGGCTTGCACAAGCCTTTTAGTTATTCTTTATCCTAATGGCATATCAGCAGTACTGCCATGGCACACAATTTACGAGTTAGCGACCAAAGCTTTCTCACACTAGTGGGGATGGGAAATGCAAAATATCTCTAGCTGCTGCCTGGCTAAACTCTGAAACCTCCTGTATCATGTTCTTCAGTGTGTAAAGTTCACTTTAGAAACACTTTATTTCATGCTTCATGCAACTTCTGCAGCAGGAAGCAGTCGGTCACCAGACCTGTGCTGTTGATGGGTGCAGCAGCTCACCACTTCCTGTTGCTGAAGTGAGGAAACAAAAGAAACGTCAGCGGGTGGCTCATTCTAGCCACTCATTAAAAGCTGCAAGTAGTTGTAAGACTTTCCATTGCTTCCATGAAGTGAGAGTGTGTGTAAAAAAACAACAACCCATGAACCCTGTGTACATTTCTCAAATTTGAACAGGAATTTAGTTAGTGATTGCAACTGCTATGTTATGGCACACATTACATTTAGAGTAAGAGAATTTAGGGGATGCATATAATCTATGCACACCAGATGTAGGCTTAAACATAAGCTTGTAGGCAGGCACCAGTCCTTCCTATGGGATGGAATCCTTTCTGTGTGCAGGAGAAAGATGTTTTAAGCAGATGGTTCTTATCGCTAGGTTAAAAACAAGAACCCACTGACAGCATATGAATCAATATGGCTAATTTGACACAACAACCCACCCATGCAAACAAAACTCACTCACAAAACTGTAGGCAACCACCCATGCCCTGGGCCCCCCAACCTCTCTCAGCACCAATGAAAACTAATACAGTGGTACCTCGGGTTAGGAACTTAATTCATTCTGGAGGTCCGTTCTTAACCTGAAACTGTTCTTAACCTGAAGCACCACTTTAGCTAATGGGGCCTCCCACTGCCGTTGCACGATTTCTGTTCTTATCCTGAAGCAAAGTTCTTAACCTGAGGTACTATTTATGGGTTAGCGGAGTCTGTAACCTGAAGCGTATGTAACCTGAGGTACCACTGTATATTAGTTGTCAGCAGCAAGTGGACTGCCAAGCCAAGTCTCAATTTTTCTAATTTAATTATCATTAAACTCTCACATGCGTTGCCATTTTGTGCTGATTACTGTGATGGCAATGGTCGCTGTTTTGAGTATGTTTATGAAAGGCAGGATATAAGTTAAACACTCATAGATCAAGGGGAAAGAGTTCAGGACTTTACATATCAGTCAGGAGTTGTGGGAGTAAGAACACACAGGAAAAGGTGGAACTTAGCAACAGAAGTGAGCTGTTTTGAGTGAAATGTCATCTTTATTAGCAGAAGCCATGTCAAGACTCTTGTCTGATGTTAACTCTTCAGTTATATTTTTTGAAGTTAACTGCTCATTTTAGGTCTTTCTGGAGTAGTCCAGGGCTGAGAAATTTATTCCATTGCAACAAAAGGAATACCGTGTTAGCTTCAGTCACAGTACAGAAAATGTCTATTGCTTATTCCATTTTCATTTTGCTATACTACACATTTTATCCCTAATACTGTTCAGTATTATTAAATGCAAGCTCTTCATGCCCTTGACAGATAAATTTCTACAATGGATTTTAACACTGGGAATTCTTTGGAACTGTTTGTTGAGAAGCGTTGATCACTTTATTGGGGGGGGGGTAGGCAGAGAATAGTCTCCATGGATGCATTTGGGATAGGTTTAACTCTGGAGGTGGTTAGTCACTTCATGATGTGTAAAATGACTGCCTTTTGGATTCTGCATGACTAGAAAGCAAGTCTGCTTAGACTTACATATGTAGCTTTAGGAAGCAGCCAGATCTGTTTCAGAGCCACTCTGCGTCTTTCCAGTTCTACTCATTATTCAGAACCAAATTGAACCTGTTAAAAACAAAGTTCTGTTCCCCCTCCAATTCACTGTAATGGATATTTTTAAAAGAGCAATATAATCACCAGTTGCACAGAAGTGGGTGAAATTTTGAGGAACCCATCCAGAGTGAATTAAGCCTGTCAAGTTGTAGGCACCTTTTACCTTTTTTTAAAAAAATGAAATAGTTTTCTGCCAGATTTGGATGTCATTTGCAGGTATAGTCACCCCTTCTCAGGGGATGAAACCTGTTAAATTTCAGAATGATATCTGCAACAGACAGGTGTTACTCTTTAGAGGTGGGTGGAGTAGGAACCATAGGGTGGGGTGGGGGAGTCTATGGCTCTCCAGGAAAATCTGGAGCAGAGAAAATGTCATCACAATCCCCAGCAGTGAACAACAAGAGGAGTGAACTTCTGTCTACCACCAAAGTAGGGTTACAGCTGCTTCTCCACAGAAGAGGCAGGAAAGTCCCATTGTGAAAGTGAAGTTCCACTCACACTTCTCCAGAGCCCAGCAAGTGTGAGACTGGAAGTCCTCTTTCATATAAAGTAACGCTGAAACTTCAGTATTTACAGAGTTCTCTCTGCCTACCACGATGATAGACAATATCTAATTTGAGAGCAAAGCTGCAGAAACCTGCAGAATCCTAATTAACACAAATCTGTCTTTCCCTCAGGAATTGATTTTAAAATCAGAACAATAGAACTAGATGGGAAGAAAATCAAACTACAGATATGGTAAGTTTTTTAAAAATGCAACTTGCCTCTGGAGCTAGAGACTTCAGATCATGTTTGTAAATTTCACACTCCTAGTAAAATCATAGTGCCTTGAATGTGACAACCAGTGGCTGTAACATCTGGGTACTCCCACTGATGACAGACAAACTTAGTTCCCTCCCAAGATTGTTAAAGAAGCATCCTGTATGTACTCAGCAGACAGCTTGAGAGGATCTCCTCACACAATATAAAATCAGTTCCACTCATCCACCTTCCTAGCAAAAGAACGTAGAAGCTGAGATCACTGCGCTTGGAATGGAAAGATTGCACTAATAAAACTACCATTTAATTAAATGCATACAGTTGGGGGAGATGGTGCACATGGATGAAAACCAAACTGTACATGTAAGGGCTGTACTTGGCAGTAACTTCTGTTAAAAGTAAGCCTTGCTTCCAAATGTGTAAGGGATTTCACTATAAAACTACTGTCTAGATCAGCCTTCAACCTGGTGTTTTGCAGGTTGTACTGGCTAGGGCTGATGCAGGTTGTAGTTTGTAACACATGAAGGGGTTGGGAAAGGCTAATCCAGAACCTTCTTGCTTGCAAATACAGCTTGCATAACTTGTACTTTGAATGCAAATGTATTGAGAATGAGGCTGTAACATTTTGCTTAATTGTACTTGTCCAACCTAGAATGTAATTGCAAGGCACTTGTAGAATTGTCTCATTTATTTTTCAATTGAAAGGTCCTCATTAAGGGGATTGGTATTGGATGGGGGTGGGGTGTGAGCACTGAATTCCTCCCCAACCCCCCATTTCTTACATCTGTTTTGGTTTACAGGGATACTGCTGGTCAGGAAAGATTCCGCACCATTACAACTGCATACTACAGAGGAGCCATGGTCAGTTCTCTTTTTCATGCATAGTTTTTCAACTGTTATAAAAAGATATCAGCATCTCACTTTTGATTATCAAGTACCGTATTTTTCGCCCCATAGGACGCACCGGCCCATAGGACACACCTAGTTTTTTTGGGGGGAAATAAAGGAAAAAAATTTATTTCCCCCCCAGGTGCGGGGCTGGGGCGGGGGTAGCCCGAGCTTCCCCCGACCCCAGCCCCCAGAACAGGCTGCTAGCCGTGGGAGAGCTGCGCAACTTCGTGCGGCTCTCCCAGGGCTAGCGGAGCGCTGCGCGAAGCCCGAAGGTGCAGGCAAGCTCTCTGCTAGCTGTGGGAGAGCCGCGTCTCCCACAGCTAGTGGATAGCTTCCTGAAGCCTGGAGAGCGAGAGGGGTCGGTGCGCGAAAGCCTGCATTCGCCCCATAGGATGCACACACATTTCCCCTTCATTTTTGGAGGGGAAAAAGTGCGTCCTATAGGGCGAAAAATACGGTATATACTGTTGAAGATAAATATTTGGCCTTGCTTGACAGAAGAGCTGTTTCATGTATCTGTCTTCTAAAATCCTGTTTCCAAACATCATGATGGGAGTAGTTTTTCACAGAAGATTTTATATTTTGGACCAGAGCTCTCCAAACTCTTCATGTTGGTGGCACACCTTTTAGGCATGCATCATTTTTGTGACACAGTATTTCAGTTTTACTAGCAAACTAACCCCTTTCCAGCCCTGGGAGGAGCACGGGGAGCATTCGTGCACATACCTACACACTGCAGCCAACATACCAACGTGTTTGTAAAGCTGTGTTTTAATCCAACACCCATCCAGTGTTAAAAATTCAGATATATAAGCTAATTGCCAAATGACATCCTAAACCTAGGTTATAGTTGCCACAACAGAATGTATAGGCACTATTGGGGGGGTAAAATTATTATTGTTATTATTGTCATCATCATCATCATCATCATTTCTATACCACTTTATATTTTAAACAAAAGATCTCAAAGCAGTTTACAGCACAATAAAACATCAAATAAAACAATCCAGAATAAAACAAATTAAAGTTCAAGAAAAATATTTCAGATCCTTCTCAAAGTGGCTTTTGTTTGCCCCATATTTATTTACCTACTTAATTGCCCCATAGCAGAAGTATTCTAGGAAGCCAGTGTGGTGTAGTGGTTAGAATGTCAGACTAGGACCTGGAAGATCAGGGTTCAAATACCCAGAGTCATGAAGCTCACTGGGTGACCTTGGGCCAGTCACAGCCTCACAGGGTCGTTGTAGGGCTTAACTGAGGAGGGGGTGAATCATGTGCTCCTTGGAGAAAAAGGTGGGATATAAATGCAATAAATAAGCTCTTCTTACCTACTTAAGAAAGCTGGAGGGGTCAGCCAGATGGAGATGTCAGACAGCAACCTGGCATCCAAGGATCTCCACATGGTCACAGTTGGACCCGTGTCAGTCGCAAAATGCGCCTGGCATCTGAGGAATTTCTATCACTGCTCCCATCATCTCTGTTGGCTTCAGAATACAATTGGGCATTGTTTCCTGGTTGTAGGTTTTTCCATTAGTATCTGGTTGACCACTGTGAGAACAGGATGCTGAACTTGATGGGCCTTTGGCTTGAATCCGGCAGCCAAGCACTTACGTTCTTACTCTGTTTTTTTGTAGGGTATTATGCTGGTTTATGATATCACAAATGAGAAGTCCTTCGACAACATTAAAAACTGGATAAGAAACATAGAAGAGGTATGTGTCTACAGGGGAACAACCAGCTTTGAGTGCTAGCTCAAATTTCACCAACATCATCTCTTAAATTGCACAGTGATGAGGACAGCTGCTGCCATGTCAGTGGGAAGTGGGGGCAAAGTGACTTTGATTCACTGGTAGGATTCAAGTGAAATGTTTTTACAGGATATCAGGTAAATCCACACACAAAAAGTGGTGGAGGGAAGAATAAATTGATTCTGGCTGCTTTCTTTGGGCAGTATTAGATGAGGGTATCCCCTGCACCCCGATGGAATAGAGATGAAACAAGAACATTGTAATAAAAATGTAATGGTGTATATTGGTGTATAAAGGTGTATATTGATGGTCTATCAACTCTTGAGCATACATGGTTGGATAATATTTTAATTTTTATGTTTGAATAATGGCACAGAGATCCCTTTCTAGTTGTTGAGCATTTTGTTAAGCTCTGGGCTAAACTTTTATTTATTTTCTCACATAGCTTGAAGCTTTTTTACAATTTGGTGCTTATTTAACCACCAGCATGAGGCCCTGCATTTTGACACAGTCCTTGCTCTGTAAAATGAAGCAATGAAAGTTTAAAGGACAGAGTTAAAGGAAGAGGTGGTGTCTCAAAAGATGAATTAATCAGACAATTATTCATGAACAAAAGATAGCTAGTTTTATTCTGATATAATTAAAAATATGTGAATTTGTGCTTTGTGTTGCCTCTGAATAGCTTAGTTCTCGTTATGTATCTGACATATCAAGATTTTGTGACTTGGCTGTTCTTGCTGTTTCTCCCTCTGTTCAGCATGCATCTTCAGATGTAGAAAGAATGATCCTGGGTAATAAATGTGATATGAATGAGAAAAGACAAGTTTCAAAAGAAAAAGGAGAAAAGGTAAATATAGTTTGATCAGAACTCTCTGGATATTTTTTCACCTTCCTGACCTGATGCCCTTTTCTTTCTTGCACCCATTTTCATTATGAGGCAATGAGTGAAGCAGAAGCAAAGTGTTCTCAATACTTTGATTTGGGGATGGTCTCTGAGCGAGCAGGTGGCGCTGTGCTCTAAACCACTGAGCCTCTTGGGCTTGCTGATTGGAAGATTGACTGTTTGAATCCACGCAATGGGGTGAGCTTCTGTTGCTCTGTCCAAGCTTCTGCCAACCTAGCAGTTTGAAAGCATGCAAGTAGATAAATAGGTACCACTGTGGCAGGAAGGTAAAAGTCATTTCCATGTGCTCTGGCACTCATCACGGTGTCCCATTGCACCAGAAGCAGTTAGTCATGCTGGCCGGAAAGCTGTCTGTGGACAAATGCTGGCTCCCTTGGCCTGAAAAGTGAGATGAGCACCACAAATCCACAGTCGCCTTTGACTGAACTTAACCATCCAGGGGTCCTTTACCTTTCTTTTTTCTTTTTTACCCTTGAGACAGCAGTTTTCCTTGAGCATCTCAGAATCAACATTACTGAGATGAAATATTCATAATAGGACTGTAGGTCATAATATGCTAACCATCAAGTTCATCAAGTAGACGAGCTTAAATCACAAGAGTTTAAATACCCAAGACTAAAGACCTGGCAACACAGATAACAAGCAAAAGATTCAGGACATGAGACCCTTGAAAGCCCCACGACCATGCAGGCTGGACAGTCATTAACTTTAATTCTTATTTTGTGAATAGACAACAGTTTTAAAAGGTGCCAGTTGAAATCAACTGTATGTTCTCACTTCTACTGTGGTTGTATCTGGGTCACAACCCTTACGTCCTGAACCAGTTTTGATTCTGTTTAGTTTTAGCATTAAAACTCAAACCGTTGAGGTTTGCCTAATGCAGGCTTGAAAACTAACTTCAAGGACTCATTAAAGTAGACTTCAAAACCAATGCAAGCCTTTAACATTCTGTTCAGATCATAATCTGAATTGAAAGGAATGCCCCATCTCTGCCATTTGGTTCTGTGGGAAAGGGTGGAAACAGACATTTCCTGTGGTGTGTAACTTGGGAAGGGTAATTTGGCACCCCAGCCCCAATTCCACCCATTCCATCCCTCTCCCATTGGAGTTAATGGAGTAAAGCTATGATGGAAAGGGGCAGGGAGGGAACATCTTACAAAGCAGTTCAATGGAAGGAAGCTGCGCTGGTAGATTGCTGGGGTGGAAGGAATAGGGGTGGAATTCTGCAGGTGATGGGCAAGAGAAGACAGTTTTCCAGTACCTCAAATTGGCTCAGTTACTCAGGTTTTTCCAATTACTCAGGTAATTTCCAGTTTTAATTCTAGAGCCTCACTCATTTTTAAGAACCCTTAACTGGTGTAAAACACCATTTGGTGTTGCTTGCCATGCTGGATAGTATGCTAGCATCTTGGCATATTTTAGCTTTTCAAAATCAATGAAAATGAAAAAAATAATCCAGCAGGTAACAAGTAAATGCAGAGGCTGCATTCCAGCGGGACACACGGTGCCTCCTCTGTGCCCACGGGATGCTTCAGTCCATTCCAGCTCTGGTGCCCAAATGTATTCCAAGAGGTGAGGCCACCTAAAGGGAAAATGAGCCTGTTTGTGCATCATCTACATGGACCTTTTGCACATTGGCCCCTTTGGATTCCAGTGGAAGAATGTTAGCTTGGAGGTGATAGAGATGGCATTGACTTAGCCATACATTCTTTTTATCAAGCTGTGGTATAGTTGGGCAGTTAGAAGTATGTTGAAAATCCACTTTTTAAAACACTAATGACTTCTTATTAACACTTTTGCAGTTAGCAATTGATTATGGAATCAAATTTCTGGAGACAAGTGCAAAATCAAGCATAAACGTGGAAGAGGTAAGAGTATCTAACAACCTGGTGAACACCTGGTGGTTAAAATATTTTCTAATGTTGTGTTATAGATGCATTAAACAAAGTCCTATGCTTACACAGATGCTCTTGTGTGGTCTTCTGGGGTGGGGTTCAAATCTTAGTTTGACTTGCTAGCCAGGGATTATTTGTATGGCCACTAACACCTTGCTGAGTACTCTGGGGAAGCAGCATGAGTCCTTTGTACCCCTTTTGCAGTGCTTCCATGGGCATGGGGAAAAGTGGGAATCAGTTATGTGATGAAGCATATGCTTTGCTGCATGCAGATGGGCCCAGGTTCAATCCCAGGCATTTCCAGCAAAGAAGATCAGGTAGCAGGTGATAAGAGAGACCCTTTCAGACCCAGAGAAGAACTGTTTGAGCCAAGAACATAGTATTAAGTGGGAGTGCTCAGGGGAGTCCATAAAAGAGTGCTTTTACTTTGAGGCATGTTGAGGTCTCAAAGATCCCTTTTAGAAGCCAGTTCCTATAAGACCCAAAGTTTAATGGGACAAAGATTTTTCAACTCCAATAAAGGAATTATTGTACTTTTCATTTTTTAAAAAAGTGCTTTGCACTCTTAAATGCGTAAGATGTGATTATTCATTTGCAGGGGGTTTTCTTACTACTCTCCCTTTTTCCTTGGTTCTAGGCTTTCTTCACCCTTGCACGGGATATCATGACAAAACTCAACAAAAAAATGGTTGGTTTCTCTCATTATTTGTATCTCATAATTAGTATATTTTCTACCAAATTCTGTGATTCAGAGTGGTGTTCAACTATGTTTTACTGTGAGTCGACCCATTCAAATTAATGAACATGGCTGAGTAAGGCTTATTAATTTCAGTTGGTCTGGTTTGAGTAAAAAACTTAGTTGAATACCATCCCCACAGTTTTGGCAGGCAAATTTTTTGTATTTTCAATCATACCTCTCTTCTCCAAAGAGGTGGGATCTTGCCTGTGATATGCTGAGCTTGGGAGGTGCTGGGGGCTCCTGTGAACCTGAACCCAGCAATGACAAGCTCCCATCTTCCTCAGTCTGGAGCTGAGATAGAGACTTGTCCTTCTTGGGCTCATCTTCACTCTGGCCAGATGCTTCCTTGCATGGCGAATCCTTGACTTTGTGCAGAAAGGAACTCCTTGATCAATCGAATGCTTTTTGTTTCGTTTGGAACTGGAAACAACATTATAGCATAGAACAAACTCAAAACAAAGGAAGTTCTTACCATTGTTTTGTGCACATTTTGAACAAATTAAGTAGTGTGCCAATGTTGCACATGGCAGTGGGAATATGCAGATTACATTCCTTTCCATATGCTCAAAAGCAACATTCTGCACAGTTTCTTCTCAAGGTCTGCAGTTAGGAGGCCCCTAGCCAAACATTTGTAAAGCTTGGAACTGGCCTGCAATGGTACTAGAGCTTATCTGGTGACATCCCACAGGTATTTTGTTTAACCTTTTGGCTTTCCACATCTAAATGGCTGCAGCTTGTCTTCCTTAGAGGACTCTCTTAAGTGCCAGTGAGTTTGCATTTGTGTCTTTAAGATGCAAGTCAGGCACCACAATCTGAAGGAGCCCTGATTCCTGCCTCCACCCCCACAGTGTAATATAAAAGATGTGCCACAACATTTGCTTTTTTAATGGGAACTTGTGCACACATCTTCATGAGGCCTTTCCATTAAGTAGTGGGCTCAGAGAGAGCCTTGCCATTAAGACATTAGATCTCACGTGCATTAGAGGTAGCAAAATAGAGCATGCAGGTCTGAACCCTTGCACCATCCTCCAGGAAATGCTCCTGCACAAGCCTCGCTGAAACACGTGGGAAATGTGCAAGAAAACAGAAGTGTGTAGTTCCCATTTCTTTGAAAGAGGTCTGCTCAGGAGAGTTGCCTGCCGCATTGTGATCTGTTAAAATCAGATGCGGTGCTCTTTGAATTTTCCATTAGATATTCCCCCAACTGCTTCACTTCACTTGTACTGCAAAGGGATGCAATTTTGCTCCTGTTTGTTTTCAAAACCACCCAATAAGCTAGATTCCCTCCTAGAGGGGAAAGAGGCCCCAGTTGTCCTGCTCAGGGATTGTCCCATTTGGAATAAGGTTTTCTCACTTGACATGGAACTGCCTTTGCCTCCTGTGCTACCTTGATTGTACTGACAGCCAAAGACCTGCTTGCTTATCTGTCCTTTGAGGAAACTTGAACATGTCTGATCGGTCATTATTCCTAGTTTGCTGCACTGTGAATTCTGAATTAATTTGTATGTATGTTTTAAGGCTTTTTTTTTTTTTTTGGTATTTTTTGGCTTGTCTGTCTTCCACCCTAATCTGCTAAGGGAGGAAGGCCAGGATTTAAATATAGTGACATAAAGAAAGCAAGGCTGTCCTGTGTAGTGTCCATGTACAGGAGGCATAATCAAGCAGAATCCTCTCTAGCATGAACTTTAGGAATGGAATTTGCACATGATTCTGCTGCCGCTCTTTTGCAAAGCTCCTTTTCACTACAGTGAGGCAGGCGTATTCATTCTTTCATGATTTCCCAAAGGCCCGGTAGCTGAATCAAAATTGTGGACTCTTACACCTGAAGAGGTTCTGAGCACCCACACACACCCTGGTGTCTGCATGAGTTTCTGTTCTGGGCATAACTTCAGCAAGCACGGAACAGTGACTCATGCAGGGCTGCAATGGGCATCCACCTCTGAGGGCAGGTAACTACTGCAACTCTGTATAAGTTGTGATTAAATGCTCCAGATAGGGCAGAATTATAAAGCCTAAGCAAAAGAGGCATCATTAGAGCAGTGAGGTGTATAGAGCAGAGTAGTCCAATGCATGGCCCTCAATACCTTTTTTGGTGACCCTCATCAGCATTGATGCCTCTTACACACACACACATACTGCTGCCCTTGTGCTGCCTTCCCAAAGCTGGGTAAAAGAGAAGCTGGGCTTTGGGAGGAGGCATGTGGGCTCTAGAACCCTGACAGAGCCTGGCGCCTTGCTCAGCTGGCTTTGGGAAGGCAGCGTGAGAGCTGGGAGGGGAGCGCCAAATTTTCCAAAGCACTCTTCTGTGCCCTGTGTGGGCAGCTGCTTGACCTCTTGTTTTGAGTACACAATCGCACAGTGTATGATTTATGTACTAGTTTTTCATTGGATTTGAGTTTTGTTTGGAGGGGAGGCAAAAAAATCCAAAGGATTTGTTCATTCTGCGACAATAATACATCTTAAATCTTCTTCTTCTTCTTATGTCTCTCCTTAGAATGACAACAGTTCAGCAGGTGCAGGTGGACCAGTGAAAATAATGGAAAACAGATCAAAGAAGAGCAGCTTCTTTCGATGCACACTGCTTTGATGAACTCCTAATAATAGACTGCAGCATACCTAGAGAGAGAGAAAACCCTTTTCCTGCTTCTCTGAAAGCACAGGCTCACCTGGCCTCAGAGCTGTTACCACCAGGCTGCTGCTGAGAGCTCTGTTTGAATGTAGAGTGTGCTAAACCAAGAGAGAAAAGGATTTTGGTTCGCTCTGCTTCTCAGCAAGTCGGGCTCCCTCTTCTCAAACACGGAAGCTGTGAAGTTGAGAGACACATGTGCAGGAGCTAAATCTTCTTTATTACTTTGTTTCACTGCCTGCTTCAAAAGCTGCTACGTTTTTCTTTGCACACTCATATTTGCCCTCTGTTGCCTGCTAGAGCACAGTCTTAACACTTCTCTTTGCACAGCTTTCTTTCTTTCTTTCTGTTCTGGTAAGCATTCCCTAGCATTTCACCCAGCTGTAGTATAAAGGGATCAGATTGGGTCCCATACTGAATACAGAGGGCATGGCCGTAGATGCAGCACCCATGCTCAGAGGGTCACCATAGAGCCAATAGAATTCTGCCTACAATTATTCATGGGCATCACAAGAGGCCCTTGGAGCTCTGTGTGCTTCCTATACCCCCAGCCAGTTGCCCTCCTCAACTCAGTGTAATTTACTTGTGCTCTGTCAAGGCAAAAGGGAGGGCTAGATGGCATGTAGGCATAGACCTCCCACCAACACTGTGGCTCCTCATACTGCCTTGTGTACTTAATAAGAAAGGGCAGAAGGGCTGAAAGCCCCACACCTGGTGGCCGGAATATGGCCCTAGTATTTTTCTCAGGCATAGAAATATGTCTGCAACATAAATGTGGTTTTGTGGCCTGGTGTTGGAAAGCTTAACACCCCAGGCACTTAAAATTTCTATTTGGGCTTGCCACTTTTGTTTGACAAATACACAGATCTGTTTATATGGAAATGAACTTTTTTTCTGAATGTATGGTGTTGAATTTCTATGTACAGAAGGTGTACTGGAACCACTTACAGTATCTCTTACATCAATCCAATTTCACTTCTATTTCATGCTGTATTCAGTTGAACTGGAAGGCACTCAGTTCTCTCTTGAATGCAACTATTCCTGTATATAAAGGTTCCTGTTTCAGCCTGTTGAATATTAATAGAAAAAGCACACACAACGTGTAACTATCCCCTCTAGCTTTCAGTCCCTTTTTCAAAAAGCATAGTCACTGTCCTCCTGATATGACCTTCCATGAATCTTGAGGCAACTGGTGTTGGTTCAGACATTTAGAACAGATATAAACTTAGCTGCCTTTCTCACTTAACTGAGACTCCCATACCAGCCTATTTCACCACTATTTAAATTATTTATAAAATGTTGAGTTACTTTAAATACAGGTGCTTTAGTTCTATTGATGTGCCAAACATGGACCTTTGTAAGTTAAAACTTATCTCAACACAACCTTGATGACACCCCAGCTCCATGAGCTGCTGTTGTGAAACATGTCCCATTAGCTAGCCAAATAGGCACACAACGTTGCATCGTTTTAGAGGGTCAAATGTCAATATAATTCTAAGCATATCTTGCGTCATTCAAGGTGAATAGGTTGGCCACTGGCACTCTGTAACATAACATTGGTTGAGCGGGTTAGAAAAAACATTCCTGTGGAGTTGTGAATTTTTGCACACTCTTCCTGCCCCTCTGTTTATAATCCTAACAATATTGCTCCAATTACCTCTTGGATTGCAGCATCTGGGTTGATGCATGGAAAGAGGAGTGTATCCAACAGGAATATTAAGCAGCAAAACACAAAAATGTCTGATTGCTGTAGGTCCCGTGCTTGGGCTAAAGTGTTGTGGTTCTTGCTTTATAACACAAAGTGCTTTTTGGGGGGCAAGTGTGACTCCACCCACGATGAATGTCCATCTTTTTTCCACATCTGACTTCTTTGTATTGTAATCTGTATCTCAGGGGGTTTGTCTGAAAGCCAAAACTGACAAGTTCTGTGGTTCCTTTTGGCAGATTTTCTTTGCTTATGTTTCCTCTTCGTTGGCATCATACTTCACATCTTGGTTCTATGTACGAACATTTAGTCTCTATGAACTTCCCTTTGAGAGAGCCTGTAACTAGTTGAATTTATATAAAGTGCTTCTTGAAGCAGCAGCAAATTGGGGTATCTACTCTGTTTTATTTTAAAAAATATCTTGCTATTTTCTTACTTCTAGCTGTGCTAAAATGTACATAATTTGAGTAAGACCATAGGAAATTCACTTTAAGATTGGTGTAAGGATGCCACACACAGTTCACTTTCCCTCATTGTTAATATTGTTAATATTTAGTTTTATCCTGTCAAAATATTAGTGACAGAATAGTCTGTTCCCTGCTGAAGTTCTGAAAATATTTGTTTCATACGGAAACAACTTTAGTCTTAAGGAAATGTTGGTATAGCCTATGCAGCAGTATTAAGTGCTATGGCTGCACTTCAAACTTTTCATAATGGTTGATTTAGCCCATTTTTCTACAAATAATATGCCTTGTCGAACTGCATTTTACAGTGTAAATCAGCTGATTGTCCACGTCAACTTATTTCCTTGAGTGCTCGAGGCAAACAGGCAAACTATGATGGTATGGGGACTGCCTTTGCCTTCATTGCTTGATGCAAACATTTCTTACCCCAGAACAAGTCTTGTGTTGGGTGTTAACCCTGCAAAAGACAACATTCTTCCATTTAGCTAATAGTTGGTTTAGATTCCCCAACTGTTGTCTTTTCTTCATGATACAACACATTTAGCCTTGCTTTGCAGAACTCACCCATTTAAGTGAAGGGTAAACCTTGATACGCTTTCCAGAGCAGAAAGCATACACTCTCTTTCCGTTCTTAGTTTTTTGTCGTTTACTACTGACTTTCTAAAAAGAGAGTGCAATTTTAAAACATGCATCTGTGCTTAGCTAAACTTGTTGATCCATCAAAGCATTGTCTCTCCTCCAGTTGACATTTTATAGCTTAATTGCTTGGTTTTAAGTTTCATACATCTGGTTAGACTTGGATTCCTGTGTGGCACATGAAATATAATCTCTTTTTGAACTTGGTGTTCTCTCTGTACCATACTTGTAAAATACTTGCTAGCCTTTTTTGAGAAGTGTTGTTTTTTTAAATAAATGGGGTATTTACCTGTCCCAAGTGCATTCCCACTTCTCACTTACTTGCAAATTCAATGAATAAAGTCCATTAATTCTGCCAGCCAAAATGGATGTTGTGTTAGACTTCTTTAAATTCTGTCATCAACTTGGTCTGTAACAACTTGAGAGGCTTGTGACAGTAAGTTAATGTGCAAACGTGTTTGGTAATTATGGAAAGGCTTGATTTAGAGTGAGTGCAATATTTGTAAGGCTAAAGAATGAAGGGGGCTAACAGTAAGTCTGGTGTCACCATCTTCTAGTCTTATGCCTTTCATTTTAAAATACATGTCCATACAGGGCTTCTTAGATAAGTTCCCCTAGCTTCTGGGGAATTTGTAGTGTGTTCCTATGGCCTTACAAATATATTTTTCTGCCCAAATATCATGTTTCTCCCTTGAGCTTAACAGTTTTAATGAGACATACTAAATTCTGAGAAATAAAGCATGATCCAGAAGAGCCTAATTTTTACATAATTATTCTGCCATGTGTGAAGCACATATTATCAATACTCCAAAAGCATAAGGTGGAAAAGCTCCGGCAGATAATGTGAACTTGTCATGTGGTTAACTTGTAAACTTAATCATTAACTGTGTATTGATACTGTGTACAAACGAACAAAAAAGACAAGGGGGAGGGGTATTATTTCAAGTGAACTCTTTTATAACTATGTGCGTCTCAAATAAAATTACATAATTAAATGTTAAGTTTTTATGAAATATACAGTGTGATCAAACAAGTTCTGTAGTGCATTATTCTGCCTGATGCATGCTGTTGGGAGTAAAAAGAGGTAAGAGACAACTGTTTCCTGAAACTGAATGGATTGATTGAACACCCTTTGTTGAATAATTCAGGGCCATATCTACAGTATGCTTAACCCTGATCACACACAATTTTCAGAACTACACTCAGAAAAAGTAACACATTAGATCTACATCCCTGTCCAAATGTTGAATTACAATGCGCATCAACCCTAACTCTTGGCTGGAGCTGATGTGGGCATTTGGAGAGTCAGAGGTTCCCTATCCTTTGCCTACTGTGTCTCCAAGAGCTTTCCCCCCTAGCCTTGTCAGGAGATGCCAAGAACTGAGTCTGGGACTGTCTATGTCTCTCAGCTACAGACTTCTCTCTTCAATCATCTGTGAATGAACTGTTTCCTGCTTCAGTTTATTCCAATGTGAAAATCTGTAAAAGGTGACTGACACAAACATGGTCTCCAGCTATATTTCATTCATATAAAGATTCTGCTAGTACAGTCACTGCTGGTTTGAAATACAGCCGAATATTGTTACTTTTGGTGAACAAAAGGATAACCTTTTGCATATTCCATTCATATACAAAGCTGCTCAGGGAGCATGTAGCCCAGCTGAATCCTCAGATAAGCGGCTAAAGTTGGAGAGGAGTGGAAAGGAAAACTGGCAGATGTTTCCATGCTTTCTGCAAGACTTCTGTACTAGGATAGCTAGTACTTGATTGCAGCCTAACAGTATATTTTGTTTTGCTTTCACTTCCCTGCTCTTTCTGTTAAATTTATTTGGAGCCATTCCCATTTTATCTTGGCAATAATCTTGTTTTAGGTTGAATGTGAGAGTGACCTAAACAGCTTCATGGCTGAGCAGGGAGAATAATATTGTGTGTTGAGCTTAGAACTAGAGAGAAGCATTTACACTGACTTCTAAGTGTGAGAGAGGCTGCTATCTTTACTACTTAATCCCATGTGTTTGGTTCCCTTCTGTAACACAGCACCAAAGTATCCCCTTCCAGCTGGTGAAGGCAGCCTGCCAGAAGTCAGTGGTTTGAAAACCCTCTATTCCACAACAGTAGCTTATCTGATATTAATGTATTGCTAACCTAGTTTGGGCCCAATGAGTCGTGTTACAAAGGACAAAAGGCACGCTTGCATACAGTAGGAATATCCCTACTCTGGTAGGCTTGAAGACTCATCCCCTTTTCTAAAAGTATCGTGCTCAGGGTTTTTTTAACCCTGCCAGAACATCTATATGAAGCTGTGGGGAGTGGTCATTAGGAGTTTGGGGCTGAGGTTTTATCAGTATACAGCTGAAACCCTTTCGTAGAGCAGGCATGTTTAAAGGTTCTGGACTTCAGTTGGTTTGACAGCTATGCCTGTTCCTGAATAGGAAGAATTTGGCTACTTCAGTCATGCATTGGTAACCTCGCAGATAGACAGTGGCCACAGCACCCCATCCCATAATTATGTATTTACAGCACCCTGGACCTACCTGGCTACACCATTCTAGCAGCATTTAATTAGCTAGGCGGGGGGGGGGAGTCCAGAGGGAAGGAGGTCAGACATTACAGCAAGTATGATCCCATAATAAAATTTATAAAATTCTATCAGTTCAAGCATATATTCAAAAGGCATATTATTATTATTATTATTCACGACAATTACAATAATATGAACCGACCTGGACCCGTGATCATCATCTGAGACCCTTCATGTGCCTCCTCTGTGAGAGGTCCAGAAGGTGGCAACCTGAGAACAGGGCCTTTTCTGCAGTGGCCCGCAAAATCTTTAGGCGCTCAGCAAAAAGATGTCTCTTCAGCCAGACAGTCGGCTGATTAACATTCTATGGCTTTTAAATGTGTTTGTGGGAGGGAGGTTAATGGCTTGTTTTTGTTTTATTATGTATTTTGTGTTTTCTGTTGCAAACGGCCCCAGGATCTTCAGATGAAGAACGGTAAGTAAATAACAACAACAACAGCTATATAGCTGGGATAGTCAGTAGCGTATGAGACTCTTAATCTCAGGGTGGTGGGTTTGAGCTCCACATTGGGGAAAAGATTCCTGCATTGCAGAGGTTGTACTAGATGACCCTTTACAATTCTATTAAATAATTGAAATGGCTATGCTTACATGACATATTTATTGTAAGTGGTTGTCAGGGAACTGCCATCGGAGCCAGAGGGAGAGGGAGGGCTCCAGAGGGGTTCAGGAGAGCGTCCTGGGAGGGAGAGAAGCAGCCCATCTGCTGGGGAAGGAATTCAGCGTAGCACCAGTGGAGAAGGGGGACAGATGGGGGAATCGGCGAGGTGGCTCCATGACTCCTCGCCAGAGACCAGCGGGGAGAGCACGGGTCCTCCGTTGCCCACACCCTCCCTGCGCAGAAGCCCAGGGAGAGTAGGCGGAGACTAGGCGTCTAAGAGCTTCTTTGCTGGAAGAAGTTCAAGAAACGCCCACTGACGGATTCTGCCAGCGATTGAGACAGCCACGGGCGAGTGGCTGTCCGGACAGAAAGGGTTCACCCAGGTAACCCAGCCAGGTGTGGTGTCGATTTACGCACGAGCAACCCCTAGAACCATTACAGTGGTCTTTGTTTTGTTGGATTAAAATTAGATTTTTTAAATATGCAGCTTGGAGTAATGTACACATCTCTGCAAGCCATTTCCCCTAATAGAATGCATTTTTGCATGTTGTTTTCACTAATACCTCCATTTCTATGCATACTTTCCTCTAACATGCATTGTGATTGGCTGGAGAACTGCATTGAAAATTAGGATATATGCAAATGTTGAAGGACAGATGTTTCACATGTTTTGGAAAGTGTGAATTGGAGAGATTCTGCTTTAAATATGTTCTGGATCCAATCCCCCTCTATCCTCTGCCAGTCAGCCAAGGTGAGGCGAGGCCTAAACCGATAAGCGGCAAATTTTGCCCTACTCATTGCAGAGTTTTCTTTAGTCGGCCTTTGTTAGAACCAGATTTTTTTAAAAGAATACAGTAAATAATATTCAGAAAAGCAAACTATTTATGAAAGTGCTTCTGCACCACTACATATCAAAGTGGGGCTGTGTATAAGAATAAAACAACATAAAACATTATTTGCAGAAGTTGCTTGGCTGCACTTCTATCCCTCCTTTTCTCCAAGGGAGCCCAAGGTTGTGGACCTGGTTAGGCTGCTCCCTATTTTATCCTCTCAACAACCCTGCAAGGTGGATTAGGCGGAGGGACCGTGTCTGGCCCAAGTTCACCCAGTGGGTTTCATGGCTGAACAGGGATTTGAACCCTGGTCTCTCAGGTCCTAGTCCAACACTGCACCATAAATGTCTTCTAAGCCGTACATCTCCATAGGTTACATTCAAATAATAAATGGATCAAACAAGCCCATTTCCCTACAAACTTGTCAATGTGAAAATTTTCATTCCTCCTATGAACTAAATCTGCTGATTTGCCCATTTCTGCCATTCTGTTAAAATTGTTTGCAAAGTTGTTGAGGATAAAAAGCAACAACACTGTAAAGCATTTTGGAAAATTTTAAGTGCTAGTAGGAAACTGCAAGGGATGGTTCAGATGAGACGCCATTGTGTGGAGCCCATGGATAGCACAGGGGCATGGCATACCCTCCACAGACTGGGACTGCCAAGCACCTGTGTGAAAAGTCTACGGAGCCCACGCCAGGTTATCCTAGATGTGTCTCACATCCCAGGTAAATGTGCCCCACTGTATTCTTTGGGGGTGATGTCTGTGGAGGAAAGATGGGGTGGACATGCAATAACATGGGGCTTCCAGATATAAGTGCAAAGCGTTTCCACATTAAAAAATTATCATAATAGTTCTTGTTCTTCCACTATGCACTAAAGAAAACAGATATTTCAGTAAAATTCTTATTCCTAATTTGTCAAAGTTTAGATAAGAATATCTTTACTTTTTGCTCCATACAGGATTCTGCCACTAGATGGTATCAAATTGCTTCTCCTTGAAATTGCCACATCCCCTTAGTGTTTCAAAAGAAAAACTAAATAGACCCTGTGTCTTGAAATACACATCTTGCTACTGTTGAGCAAGAAGCTACAGTTAAAAAATTATCTGCAGGTATATGCATAACTGTTGATCTCTGTTATTTCATTTTGCAGTGTGTATAAGTGAGATGTTTCATTTTTTTCACTCAGGCAATTCTTTTTGTTTCTTTTGATATTACTTTGGTATATTCTCTCTTTCCAAAACATGAATCCCTTTAGCTGGCTACAACTATACTGACTTCATGTTTCTGTTGTTTCTGTCTTAGTTGTGTGTCAGTTAGCCTACTGCTTCTATTTCTGTGCGTGGCAAAAAATGTATTCTAAAAATAATTTAATTTTTGACATCTACACAACTCTAGAAATAGTCCCTAATTTTAAATTCTTACATTGGTTGGCTGATGTTGGAAGCTGAATGCTGAACAAATACATTATCAAATACAAATACACACAGCTGCTGCAGAGATACCCACACACAATTTTGCTGCTTTATGAATGTCTTCAGCCCAGTTCTAGTGACTTTTAAAAACTTTTAGCCTTGAAACCCCTAAGAGTCTCAATTTACAATGTATTTGCGAAGTGGCTCATCATAAGCACGGCAGGCTGCTTTTGCTTTTGTTGGTGTTATAAGAATTAGATGTTCATAAATGTACCAAGCAAACACATACAAATATGTAAACTACATGTCTGAAACCCACAGAAAAGTCCTGAAACAATTTTCTCTTTCCCAAAATGACCTCAAATATTTCTCTGCAAGGTTGAAGTAAATGGGAAAAAACCTCCCCATTGTCTCTGTGCCCACAAATCCTGCCTTAAGGGCACATTTAAGATGTGAATAGGGTGAGCCTGTGACCTGGATTCGGGAATTAAGTAGTTATTATAACAAAGGAGTGGCCAAAACCCAGATAATGCAATCAGGTAACCTGCCAGACAGGAGATAACACACTCAGGATTCTGTTTTAGACCACCCCTTCTGTGATGTATGTATGATATATTGGGGGAGGTGGTCCTGGGCTACACCCATTCTGTGTTGTATCTATGATGTTTCTGGGGGTGGTCTGGAGTATGAGGGTGGGCAATTTCCAAAGTCTATATAAGGGCGGGCACACCTTTGTTCTGGGTTCCTCCTCTTTCCTGCTTGTGGTGAGTGAGGAGTCTGTTGCAACAGTTTTATAAAGATCAGGCTTAATAGCTGCTTTGCTTTTCAATATTCTCTGGTTGGCCTCTGTTATTTCTCCTACTAATAGAGAACCTACAAAAGGACTCTATATGGGCTCTTGGGTACCCCATAAGGGAAAAGGAGCAGTTTTTTCTCTCATAACATTGGCATATTGTCATCATAATGTGATACAAACAAATTATCTTGCTTATTCATAATCCATTTAATGAACTCCCAGTCTTCTTTTTTAATTGGGTGGTGTGGCTACTTTCCAATAATTACTTTGAGTTAGGGTGTGGAAACTCAGCCCTGAAGGCCAAGTGTAGCCCTCTAAGGTGTTTGGCCCTCAAGGCAGTCCCAAGGTCGCCAGCCTTGTTCCACACCCTTCTCAAGTGCAGTTGCCCAGCTGGAGACAGAATTGTAGAGTTAGAAGGGACCCCACAGGTCATCTAGTCCAACCCCCTGCGATGCAGGTATGACAGACCAGGGTCTGGTGATGCAGTCCCGCTGAAATTCCACCAGAGGGCTGGAGCCTCTCTCTGATTGGCTACAGAGTCTGCACTTGGGGGGGGGTGGGGAGAATAAAAAGGAGCTGTTTCTGAGGGAGAAGTTAGATAACAGAAGAGTTAGTAACAGAAACTGAAGTGTAGCAACTGATTTTGAGTAAAGAGAGGTTAAGAGAAGCTGTGAGACATCTTATGCTGTAGTTGAAGTAAACTTCTAACAGACAGTATGCAATTCCTGACCCCACTTTGTTTCACAAATTTCTTTTTGCTTAATAAAACTTTTCCTCTTTGCTTGATCAACTCCTGCCTGAGATAGCCTGTGGTAAATGGTAAAACTTATGTAACTGGCATACAGAGTGTGTGTTATGTTTAATTGGGGGCCGTTAGCGGGATGAGTCCACTCACTATTACAGTGGCACCTCGGGTTAAGTACTTAATTTGTTCCGGAGGTCCATTCTTAACCTGAAGCACCACTTTAGCTTAATGGGGCCTCCTGCTGCTGCTGCGCCACCAGAACCCAATTTCTCTTCTCATCCTGAAGCAAAGTTCTTAACCCGAGGTAATATTTCTGGGTTAGCGGAGTCTGTAACCTGAAGCGTATGTAACCTGAAGCGTATGTAACCCAAGGTACCACTGTAATTGGTAGTAAGTGGTGGATCTGCTACAGGAGGAATCTCAACTAAAGGATCCACGAGAGATGACCATCCAACCTCTCCTTAAAACCCTCTGGTGAAGGTATCTTGAACTATGATAATGCCTCTTGCTTTTCTGGATGGAGAGGTGTTTGTATGTGTCCAGGTGTGTGTTTGGAGTGTGGGTGCAATATACCCTACTGTACAAAGGTAAGAATCACATCTGCCGCTTTGCACATTTTTAGCCCTTGGCCCCGTCATGGGGGCCTCGAGAAGCTTGCCCATAAGGGAATGCCCTGGATTATTGAAAGCTAAGGCTGAAGGTTTCTAAAGCAGTAACTTGTACACAATTGCACCCAGGCTCTTAATTCCTCTTTTGCAACTTCATCTGAATTGCTTTAGTGCGTTAAGAATAGTAAGACACTGAAACTCGAAATCCCAGGCAACTAAGCAAATAGTACCAGAAAGGGATGCTTCCTTCCTTTCCATTGCTCACATCCAGAAGAGTAAAGCAGGAGAACGATTACTGTGTGTCAGGTGTCATAGTAGGAGCAGAGCACTGGGAGCTGTCTGATGTGCCAGCTGTAGAACATTGTGTGGTGGGGATTACTCTTCTTTGTGGTCTGACTCCAACAGCAATTTGCCCTACTCCTATTTTGGTTGTGGCCCAGCTCTTGAATAATATTTGTGTGGAAGTGTTTTTGTAATTATTGCTATAGGAGGTGCACATATGGGGGGGGGGGAGAGGACACAACCAGTCAGAACAGGACATCTCTCTGTTTACATTTTTCAGTTTTCCTGTCAGCTTCACCCCAGGAAAATTAATCCAAGTGGCCAATTCCAACATTTGTGTTTTGGGGCTGAAAGCAAATTCTGTATCGGATTCAATATGGTATATAATGTTATTCCCTCAGTATGTGAACTCGGGCTATATAAATACTCAACCAGGCATGAGAGAGGACCAAGCTGCTGTGCAGAAATGCAGTTGTGAATATGTCCAGGGAGGGTGAAACTAGTCTTTATTTTACCCAGGTCAACAACCCAGTTTGGCACCCCCCCACAGACCCCCACCTCCACATTTGCACACACTCACAGGCTGGAAGCATCAAAGCACCTCTGGAGGCTTTACCCAAGGCAAAAAAACTGGCTATAGCTATGGTCCAAGTGACAGCCCACCTCCATGACCCACCAACTAATTAACACAAAGCATAATCTACCAGATGGTGCACCATCACTGCAGATAGTGACAGCAGCCACGAAATTAAAAGACTCCTCCTTCTTGGGAGAAAAGCAATGACAAACCTAGACAGCATCTTAAAAAGCAGAGACATCAACTTGCCAACAAAGGTCCGTATAGTTAAAGTCATGGTTTTCCCAGTAGTGATGTATGGAAGTGAGAGCTGGACCATAAAGAAGGCTGATCGCCGAAGAATTGATGCTTTTCAATTATGGTGTTGGAGGAGACTCTTGAGAGTCCCATGGACTGCAAGAAGATCAAACCTCTCCATTCTTAAGGAAATCAGCCCTGAGTGCTCACTGGAAGGACAGATTGTGAAGCTGAGGCTCCAATACTTTGGCCACCTCATGAGAAGAGAAGACTCCCTGGAAAAGACCCTGATGCTGCGAAAGATGGAGGGCACAAGGAGAAGGGGACGACAGAGGATGAGATGGTTCGACAGTGTTCTCGAAGCTACCAGCATGAGTTTGACCAAACTGCGGGAGGTAGCGGAAGACAAGAGTGCCTGGCGTGCTCTGGTCCAGGGGGTCACGAAGAGGCGGACACGACTAAATGACTAAACAACAACATAATCTACCAGAAAACACAAGAACACCACAGAGAGCTGTAAACTTAAGCATGCTTCACTCTATACTGAATTGTGGCTCATGAATATTTGTTTCCTTATATGCTTAAATTTGTGGTCTACCAGACCTGGAGGCTCTGAGCAGCTAACAAAGGACATCCATCACTGCCCTGGCCAGGGATGATTGACTAATTGAAATAAATTCACCCCTTCCTTTGTTGACAAACAAGTAGGTCTTAAAATACTTCTGAAAGGCCCCTTGACTTCAACCCTGGCCTGTCTACGTTAATATTGGAGATATTAACAGGGGAAATATGATGCTGGGACTTAGGGCTTAAAAGCAGCACCTTGAATTGTGCATGGAAAATAACAGGGCAGAGCTGCAGACGGCAAAGCACCAGTATAAGCTGCTCCTGACTCACTAGTGGGTGGACTGTACCACTGCCAGGAGTGCGGGTGCAACCCCTCAGGTGCAAGTCCCCATTTAATTAAGAATGGAGGCCAAGCAGTCTCACTGACATTTTCACTCATGTTTCTGAGATATCATGGAAGACACAGGATGCTAATGGTGTAGTCACTGAAAGATTCCAGTTGTCTCCTTACTGTAATATTATGCACACTTGCTCATGGGTTACCAACATTGAAATAAGTATAAGTTACGTCTGAGTAAATATGCTCAACCTTGCAAGAACAGAGAGTACAGCTAGAACAAACTCAGCACTCACTTGCAGCTGGCATTGCAGGGGTGCGTTGTTGGTGGCAGTCTTTGAGAAGGTTGTCCATTAATACGACTGATTTTCTTTGTTGCTGAACCAATGGGGTTCCCCAGAACGCAGTTTGAGAACAAGCCCTAGTATGCCTTGGGAGCAATCACGGTAATATCTGCACTATAAGGGCTGCCAGGCACTCCTTGCTATCTAGGTGAAAATCCTTGCTGTGGATTACATGAGCATCCCCTGGTCAGCTGAGAGCTCAGGAAATACAGGGAAACATTGCCTGGCTTCTATTCAGGAGAATAATTTTGTCTGATATATTTGTAAAACGGTAAATGATTGAAGACAAATGGGAGTTGCCACAAAAACTCTTAATAAAAATATTTATTACATGCTGAAATTACTGATTAAGTATATATTTTTGTTTATTTACAAATTTGTGGCTTCTACCTGTTGTCACTAGCAATAACAACTAGGAGGAAACAAGATTTCTTTAGCCTGAACCTAATGGAGCTCATTATAGTCTCAGAGGAAATGTGAGTTTTATTTGACCTGTTTTATTTGAAAGTACCTGACCCCTGACCTATAAACTGCTTAAAACTGGCACTGGGAAACCTGCATCCAAAGCAGGTTTTCTATCCAAATTTGCTCATTTTCCTCTCAACATTTCCCACTGTTCCAATTCTATTATTGACCCGATCTTTCAATCTGTCACCAATAATGTCATCTGCTCCCTAATACAGGTGATTCCTTAACATTAGCAGCACTGGTTTTCTGATGGGGGAGGGGAGTCACATTTTCATACACATGAAAAGCTTTCTTCAAACTATAGTACTTTTTGTTACAGGTAGGTAGCCGTGTTGGTCTGCCGTAGTTGAAACAAAATAAAAAAAATTCCTTCCAGTAGCACCTTAGAGACCAACTAAGTTTGTTATTGGTATGAGCTTTTGTGTGCATGGTATCTGAAGAAGTGTGCATGCACATGAAAGCTCATACCAATAACAAACTTAGTTGGTCTCTAAGGTGCTACTGGAAGGAATTTTTTTTATTTTATAGTACTTTTTGTTAGCCTTGCTCATAAAGCTCATATCTGAAGTCATAACATAAACAAAGTTCAACACAGCTCCTAATATGTTGTTTGGTACACTTTAGAAAAATATTTTTGGTGGGGGGAGGGAATATTAAGGCACATCTCTGTTGCACATCTACTTGAGAGCAAACTCTGTCCTTTCATATTCTATTGCACAAAGGAGAACAGCTGAACATGTCTCTTTTTGTGCTCAGGCAAAAACAATCCAGCAGATTTGAGTGATAAAGCAAGAGATAACAGTGCAAATGTTTGAGAAAGTAGTGAATGAGTGGCTACTAAGGTAACTCAACAGAAGCTTATGCTTTGGAAATATTCTCCTCTTTGCTGATCGCTGGCTTGTAGATGACCCCTTTTTCTTCCCTTGTTTGTTTGATGCTGAAAAGCAGAACAACTGGGTTAGTCAAAGCTGAAATTGCAATTGAAGAATATCAGCAATTATTTTAAAGCCCTGTTATATTGTTCTCTGAATTGAAGTCATGAAAGGACGGACTTTTCCAACACAGACAATGGTTAAAGTAGACGTTCTAATCTATTGATGCTATGAATAGTGGAGCAGGGGGTGGTTTGGAGTCATGGCCCGAATGGCTCCAGTGGGGTGGGCAGGGTAAGGACACTGGGAGAAAGATAATTTGTGTGGTACAGTACCAGAGTAAGTCTGTAGTAAGACTACTGAAATTGGTTTCATCTGCTAATTGTACAGGACAATCTAGCTGCAGAGTACCATGACTCTAAACTAACACCCCATGGAATGACAGTAACCGTCTTACCTCTTCTTCCTTCGAATCAGCCAAAAGGCTACCACGAGAATGAAGACACTGCCAAGACTACTGGCTAATACAACAAATGGAACAAAACCTAGGGTGGGGCAAGGAAGGAGAGAGAAGCAGGCAGTTATGAGTAAAACATTGTAATTGAATAACTTGTCCCTAACCTGTTGTGATGCTATAATTGCCTTCACTCTTAGCAGCCTGTACTGAGGCCCTCAAAGGAGAATACAGAGTTAAGTACTTTTGTAAGTACTTCACACGGTGCAGTGTTAAACTATGGATTTCACCCATACAATATATAGTGATAGCTGCCAACCTGGATGGCTTAAAAAAATGGATTCGACAAATTCATTGAGGATAAGGCTATTAGTCATGACAGTATATTCCATCTCTATTGCCAAAGACAGCCTCTCACCTCAGTTTCCCATTAGAAAAATAGGAAAAATAATGATCAGCCATTATTTGATAAATGCCATGGATAATAAAACTAAACATGACTGCCCACAAAGCATTAAAGAATACAAAAGTTGCTAATTGGAAGTTAGATTGTTGGGTTTGACAGCCAGTACCTTAAAAGAGGGCACTATTGACAAAGCAGGCAGTCAAGCAAATGCAATTACATAATTACCTGAGATTGAAACTTCACTTCCATGCAAGACAGAGAGAAGCAGTATTACAAAAGATATTACCGGTACATTTCTACTTGTGCTTCTCCCTAACTCCTAACTGATGCTTCATAGACACTATACATTTTAAGCACATCTCTCCACACACACACACACACACACACACACAAAATCCTGGGAACTGTAGCTAACATCTCCCAGAGCTACAATTCTCAGCACACTTAACAATCTACAGGTCCTAGAAGTGGAGAATGTGCTTTAAATATATTGTGTGTACGCAGTCTCAGTTGCATATTACATTTTCCAATCTAAGCACAGGGTGACGTCCGCAAGTGATTTTCCTGCAAATATGCAATGCACACTTCTCAACAGGTCTGTATACTTTAGTGTGCAAGTCATGCATGTGACCCAATAAGTCACTTTTAAATCCAAGATCAGGAATTAGGAATGGCAGATGTTACTCATGTTTGGACAACAGGATATTCAGATTTCTAAATCATACAGAGGAAATTGAAACTCTAAGTCAGTTGATGAACATGTATGAAATTGTTTGTCAAGACTCGATAATACTTTGCAGGTACTCCATATGTGATCAATCCTGAGTGCTCTCGTACAGGCAATAACTATCAAGAGGACTGATTGGAAGAAAGATATTCTTGTGCTGAAGCATAATATGAGCACAAATTTAAATGGAAATAGGTACCCCCAGGGTCACCTGCTAGGAATCCAAATGCTGAAAAATATAAATATGCCAAATCATTTCCTGTCATCAACAGAAAGGAGTTATATTGGAACAGGCAAATAACTAACTGCATGCAGAGCCCAGGCAGGAATGAGACAGTGCTGACAAATGCAACCTTCACAATGTCACATCAGTACAACAAACACAAATGCTCATGCAGCAACCACCAGTACTAGAGAAATGAAAGTCTAAACAGTGTGTTCAAATACTGCCTGCCAAACCACTGCAAGCATGTACTGTGTTGGCCTCTTTTGTTTCTGGGCAGTGGATTTAGACATACTGCTTGCTGGACTTTCATTTCTACCTGTCCAGATGGAGTCTGGATCCAGAGACTCAAGAGTTTCCGTCATCTTCCATCTGTTAGGCTGAAAGTTAATTGCAGCAGGCATCTTCAGCATCCCCCAGAGGTAAAAATCAAAGAGAAGTCCAACAAGTATAAAACGAATGTCTCTCAAAAGCTCTTGACTGGCTTGAGAGCCACCTGCGGTCTTTTGAGGGTTTCACCACAAGGAAGCTCAGAAGAACCTTCAGCAGAGCCAAATTGACACATACTTTAAAACAAATGCATTTATTGAATGCTAATCTAAAATACTTTTAGGTGGTGCACCTGTTCCAATGCCCACTGCTAAATGTGTGGATTCACAAAACATTCCTTCACCCCCACATTACATTCTAGAGAGGTAGCCCTGTGAACTGGTTGTGGCAAAACCAACCCCCCAAAAATGTGTAGCACCTTCAAGACACGCACATCTATTTTAGAAAATGCTTTTCTTGGCCATGTACCACAATACTCTGCTTTTTAAAAGTAATTTCTCTTGTGGAGAGAGAGATGCAACTTATTAATCTAACAAGTGAAATAAAAAAAATGGTATGGATGCCTTTTTGCTTTCCTCTTTGAATTAAATATATATTATGCACTTGTCTTTTCTATAATGCTTCTTGAATATGCTTTAGAAATTGAGAATGGGGTATAGAATGCAGTGAGGAAGGCCAATTGTAAATATATCATTTAAGGATATAGCATAGATTACAGGACCATGACAGCTGGGTTCACATCCCACAGCCAGGAAGTTCACTGAGTGGCCTCTGGAAAGGCATTCTTTCAGCCTGACCTACCAATATCATAATGTTGTTTTACAAATCTACAATGCAGCCTCACTTGGAATGCTGTGTATAGTTCAGGTCACCTTACCTGAAAAAAAGGGGGGGCTTGTTTAATCTCACTGTAAACAAGTGGTACAGTGACAATAAAGTATTTCTATTTCTATGTTGTACCGCTGGAAAAAGGTTCAGAAAAGGGCAGCCAGGAGGTTCAAAGGGTTGCAGCAGCTCCACTGTGAGGAAAGGTTACAACATTTGAGACTAAAATTTTTTTTTAGAAATTAGAGAAAATGTGAGTAAAGGGGAACATGATAGAAGTGTATACAATTATGCATGGTGTGGCTTCTCTAACACAGAGACATCCAACAGAGCTGAATGTTGGAAGATTCTTGACAAAAGTACTTCCTCACGCAGGACATAATTAAATTAACCCCTTTAGAGGTAGCAAAAAAGGTTTGTGTTAGGCTTCTAAAGTGCTACAAGGCTTTGAGTGTGAGGGCGCTACAACAGACTCTGGACTCTCTCTCTCTCTCTCTCTCTCTCTCTCTCTCTCTCTCTCTCTCTCTCTGTGTGTGTGTGTGTGTGTGTGTGGTCCAGCTGAGTTGAGCTGATAGGAGGCGGGCACTGTACCTAAGCTGTAGGCGCATTGCCCATGTTAATTCCCTTCTGGCATATATGTATGTGTGCCATCATCATGTATGTATACATATGCAAAAGTAACCTTGAGCATATAGACTGGCACCTCTCCCCCCCCCCCAGCAGAGTTATTGTCCCTTCAACTGATGTGTGACAGACAGGAATTCAGCAGGTCAGAGCCAGCATTGTGTTGTTATTCCTTGGAAGGCTGTGGGTTTTTAATTCCCACTGTTAACGGTTTGAAAGGGTTGCAGATCCCTTTGTGTGCTCTCACTGACTTGAATGGGACAATATGTGTATAAGATTTCAGACTTGATCGTCCTTGGATTTGAACTTGGTGGAACTTACAGCTTGAACCATGCACAGTTTGAAGTTCGAACTTTGAACCATGCGTGTTTGTTTCAAAGTAAGTCCCCCTGGGGCAAGTCAGCCAGTCCTGCCCCTTCCCCTGTATTTCATCAGCAGTGTCCGTGTATAATAGCATGGTCCTATTCAACTGAGAAATGATGGAGGGTGTGAGCTTGTCAACATCCTTTTTGACACATAGTACCTGGAATTTAGATTTTACTAGTAGCATGGCCTACTAAGATGCTAAGAACGCTAATTTTCTAAGTTTAGTTTTCTTTTTGCTTCTTTGAATGAAGGATTCTGTACAAGGCAGAGCTTAGAGCAGTCTTTATTACAAATCCGTTATGTGATCAATTGTAAAATACAATATATAATAAAATTAGACAATCTATTTGCCACCTCAACGCTTATTATTTCAAGAACCACTCACTGCTTCTTTCTTTAGGGAGAGAATAAAGAACCTTGTTTACAGAAAAATTAGCCATCTTTTGCCTTTCCTTTTCAAACAAATTTAAATTGGTGTTAATTTCTAAGGCAGAACACTGAGCCTGTCAGATCATTTGGGACCTTTTCACACATTATGTCGCAACAAACTTAGGATTGTAAATGTGTGTACATATGATGGGGAACTCCAACCAGTTCTGATGCTCTGTACCTGTATGATACGCATGTGTGCCCCATTCACACATATATGTACAGGTGCACATGCTTGACTGGGCTTCCACAATTGAGTTCCACAGAACAGAGGCAAGCTCAGCTTTCCCAGTTTAGTGGATTCTTAGGTCTGTATACACAGATCAGAGCACATCTTTGAGTGTTTTGTGGGCTTCGGAATGGGCTCTGCATCAGCCAAGAATCTAACAACAGCACACTCCTTTTCTGATGCAAACATGTCCGACATTGACAAGTACACACAAGGGCCATCGTCCTCACCATGAAGGGGAGGCTATTACAGAAGTCCACCCAGAGGAAATAGCTGTTGGTACACATTTATGATAGAAGCAGAACTTGATTTGGACTTGCTTCTTTTGAGTTGGTAGACTGGCACTACTGGGCCCTTTGCATCTTGCCATAATTTTGATACCTTAGATTTTGACTATGTCCCCACCAAAGTTGCCACATTATGCACTAGATTTATTCTGCATCCCAGATATGAACTTTCAAAGAAATTAACAATTTTGAGCAAAGCACTTAAAAAACACCCACAACATTTTATGGATACCATAGTGCTTGGTTGGTCTAGTTAAGTGCAAAGGATAAATGAAATGTAGCTTTCATGATATACAAGTTTGAAGGCCCATGAAATATCCTGGGTTGCGAAAGGAAATCTCCCCGTATCTCTCTCTTCCTTCTTTCCTGTCTTTGGGAGGGTCAGCTGTATAAACTAAAGCTTAGTTTATATGTTACATGCCCTAGTTGAATAGCAAATGGGCAGACAAAGAGGTCCAGCCTGTACAGCACAGCACAGGCTTAAAGACAGAGGGGTGGCCCAAGGCAAGCGTGTGTCTCTGAAAGTGCTCTCTGGTGCACCTTGAACATGAAGTCTTCTGCCAGCTGCTTGGTTCATGCTCCATGTAAAAGCTGTATTGGAGCATTTAACTGCTGTTTACCCTGTCAGTGCTATATAAATAATAAATTATAAATAAAGGTTGGGGTTTCCCCATATGATTTTAGAGTACTACAATTTCAGACCTCTTCAGAAATCTAGTGGAGAATCCCTCCTGAGTTGCAGGAAACTACAGCTGAAATTCTATGCAGAATTAACAGAATAAGCTCCTTTCAAAACAGTGGCTTATTTGAAAGTAAACATGCATAAGACTGCATTATGTATACTTTCTTTGCTGTAAAGCAACAAAGTTTGCAGTTCAGTTTGCAGAAAAGAAGCCCTGTGACAGTAATAAAAAACATTACTGATCCACGGTAAAATACAAGGCTTCCCCCCCTCTTTTTTTCTTTTTGACAGAGGTCATTGTTGCATTGATTTGCCAATAATTTAGAACCATATAATAATCTTCAGCCAATTATTTTTGCCTCACATTTCACTTCAGTCAGATGGCTAATTTTTCCACTCATGACGGTGGGTTTTTTAAATCAATCCAGCGTTATGAGTCTTTTTATTACGTGTCAAACTCATTCTCCTGAATGGCTTCATCGGATCCTTTGAAACTCCCCAGAAAGTGTCTTCCTGCAATACAAAGTTGTGGTTCCTTTTAGATGCAGATCATCGGACAGCAAAATATCCTTGTCCGCTGTTATGTCCTGCAGAGCCAGAGAAGGGCTCACAGGGGCCCAGATACTCAGGTTCCCAAAGAAAGCTGTCCACACCGCCACGTTTATTTAAAGGAAAAGCAAACTCACAACCCCCGCTTCCAGCACTCTGTGGGACAAACTCCACAACAAGGAGATGGCTTGTCTGCACCCAGGCAGTGGCACAAATGCTTTTTATACAGCAGAGCAGCCCACAGGTGGCGATGATCTCCACCACACCCAAGGTTATCTTGAGGATTCAGCTGGTGCCAGCAAAGCTCCTGGACCACCTCACCTTTGGTTCACCACATCCACTTGCTGGTGCTTGTTGCAACTTTAGCCTTTTAGGAAATACAGTCAGGCTGCCCCAACAGAAGACAAGATAAACAAACAAAACTGTATTTGATGACACCCCATTTCATATCATGTTAAGGGGGAATGCTGCACACCCAACAAACTGTTCTTGGCTTGGAAGTGTCTCTGGTGCAATTTATAAAACTCTAAACTCTGCATAAATTTGAAATTTGAATCTTCTGTTGCTTACCTTGCCGGAAGGACACAGAAACCAGCCTTTCATCAAACTCCTGGACTCTCCTATAGTTGTTCACCATTTCAAGAGGGGCAGGGTCACTAGGCTGTGTGCAGTACAGAGTGCTTTCCAGGGCCAGCAGCTATGAGCAAAGCACAACAATTTTAAGGATATCAGAGTGGCAGGAAAAGCATGCTTTCCTTCCATCACCAGTTGAGACATTTCCCCCAGTACATAGCTTTAATGTTTCTGTAGCTGGGATGTATTGACTCTACAGTACTAGTCAAAATTCAAGCGACTGAATTCTCCAATCTGTTAAGGTCACTTGGAATTCTGATTCTGTCTTCTGTACCCCTCCTAGTTTAGTGTCATCTGCAAATTGGATGAGCATCCCTCAAGTCCCTCATCCAAGTTGTTTATAAAGATGTTGAACAACAATGGGCTCAGGGCAGAACCCTGCAGCACCCCACTTGTCACTTTCCCCCAGGATGATGAGGAACCATTAATGAGTACTCTTTGGGTTCAGTCCACCAACCAGCTACAAATCTACCCAGTTAACTCATTCAACCCACATTTTACTAGCTTCCTTGCAAGAATATCATGGGGGACTTTGTCAAAAACCTTACTGAAATCAAGATACTCTATGTCCACAGCATTTCCCTGATTCATCAAGTTTGTAATTCCATCAGAAAAAATGACTTATTTTTGAGAAACCTATCCTGGGTCTTAGTAATCACAGCATCCTTTTCTAGATGCTCACAGACGAACTGTTGAATTATCTGTTCTAGGACCTTCCCTGGTATCGATGCCAAGTTCACCAGTCAGTAGTTACCTGGGTCTGCTTTCCCCCTTTTTGAAGATGGGGACAACATATGCCCACCTCCAGTCTACAGGGACCTCACCTGTTCTCTTAACATACAAACTGTGTAACATATGGAAAATGTGGAAATGGTGGTATGGAAAGTATGCACTGTGGAAAGCTGGAAACCTCAGGAAGGGAGAGTGCTCTTGCGCTCAGATCCTGCTCGAGGGTTTTCCACAGGCATCTGGGTGGCCACAATGAGAACAGGATGCTGAACGAGACGGCCCATTGGCCTGATCCAGCAGGCTCTTCTTATGTTCTGTAAAGCAGCTGCCACAGCAGACTTGACTAAGCCAGAGGCACATGCCCCCCCTTTAAGAGACCTGGATACCCCCACAATTAAGAAGAATTAGCTCTCTTCATATGTTTGATTAGGGCTGTTTCAAGTAGCCACATATGGGGCTTGTATTCAGTCTTGACAGCTTTTAAAAAAATGTCAACCCAGATCAAATGTGGGTGTTCTAATGTGGTTGAGTGACAGCGGCAGATCATGCCTTCCCAGTGCCCAGTGTGCATGTGCCCGGGGGGGGGGGGCAGGGCTTGGAGGGCACCATGAGGAGGAGGCAGAGGGGAGGTGTGCACCCTTCCAGTCAGCCAGGTGGGGGCTGCACTCACCCGCCAGATGCCAACGCAGTGAGGGAGAGGGGCGGTGAAGCTGCCGCTGCCTCTCCTCTCTGCTGCTTCCGCCCCGAGTCAGGCCTGCCCGCAGCTGTGCCCTTCCGCTCCCTCTCGGCTAGCCCAGGGGCAGCCCTAAGGAGAAGGGGCACCTCATTGCACCCCCTAAAAAAATGTGCCTGGGGCCACGGCCCTCCCCCATGCTGCGCCACTGCTGAGTGCATTGCCTGGATTGCAATTTAGTACATTACTGTTTATCCTTCAGGTGGTTTGGTTTGGTTTTGCAGAGGATACTAGGCCTGTGATGGAATGTGTGGACAACCATTTCACTATGGCTGCATTCAACACACGTTCAGGTCTTACCCAAGTTTCTTAAATGTGCCCCAAGATCTCTTGGGTTGCAACTCTCATATTGTCCACTGATTGCTTGCACACACTGATGACAGAACAATTTCATTTCATTTTTCACACTGGGTCAAATGAATTAGCCCTGTCTGTGTTTTCCATGTCTCAAACACTAGGGTGGAAGTTCAGTCTTAATCTTCAGTTTGAATCCAACACAGTAAAGCTAAGACGGTAGATGGGAGTCTAGCCTGTGCACAACAGCAGTATCCATAAAGGTTAAGTAGGTGGGAAACTCAGAAGGCAGGTATACGCTTCATGCACAATTACTGGCAAGATTACCAGCTTTAACTGAGAACATATGTTTTATAGACCCTTGCCTGTTCCTCTGAAATTTGTACTGGCTTTCGAAAAACCGTCCAAAGAACACTTGGGTAGCAAGGAGGTGTGGTCAGGGATCCTTCATAGCGGTAATATTCATCCAGTCTGTCTGGGAGCAAATCTTGGACGTTGAAACCCGGGATGAAGGCTTCCTGATCTGAAAGAGATCACCCTTTTTTATTAACTATATTCTTGCCAGCCCAACTCTCAACATATTTTGGCATGCAGCATTTCCTTAATTTTTTACTTTGCCCTCTTTTCCATTATTCTGGATAAGGAGGTTTCATTTGTGCATGCAACAGAATGAGCACTTTCACCAGTCAGTCCCCCTGATGCTGTGCATCTAGCTAGAGAAGCAAAGTGTTCTGCTCTAAAGGTCACAGCTATGACAGCCAATCAGTGTGGCTGGCTGCTGCAAAACACATACTTTGCTGAGCAACAAAAGTAATCCAGTACTGTCATCATGACACATGTTCAACCGCAGGTTAGCTAACTTGTCTAGGTCAGGGGTGGGGAGATGACAGTGAGGCAGACAACAGGGTGGGTGCACGACAATGGTATAGATGGATAAAACAAGTAGAATGTATTTTGTTATGCTGCTTTTTAAATTTTTTGTTTATGCTGCTTTGGGTTATCACTTGCTTATAAACAATTTAGTACCGCATACAGCAAACCAAGGGTGGCGCTGTGGGTTAAACCACAGAGAAGAAGAAGAAGAAGAGTTTGGATTTGATATCCCGCCTTTCACTCCCCTTCAGGATTCTCAAAGCGGCCAACATTCTCCTTTCCCTTCCTCCCCCACAACAAACACTCTGTGAGGTAAGTGGGGCTGAGAGACTTCAGAGAAGTGTGACTGGCCCAAGGTCACCCAGCAGCTGCATGTGGAGGAGCGGAGACACGAACCCGGTTCCCCAGATTACGAGACTACCGCTCTTAACCACTACACCACACTGGCTCTCAGAGCCTAGGACTTGCCGATCAGAAGGTCAGTGGTTCGAATCCCCGCGATGGGGTGAGCTCCCATTGCTCGGTCCCTGCTCCTGCCAACCTAGCAGTTCGAAAGCACGTTAAAGTGCAAGTAGATAAATAGGTACCGCTCTGGCGGGAAGGTAAACGGCGTTTCCGTGCACTGCTCTGGTTCGCCAGAAGCAGCTTAGTCCTGCTGGCCACATGACCCGGAAGCTGTACGCTGGCTCCCTTGGCCAATAAAACGAGATGAGCGCCGCAACCCCAGAGTCGGCCACGACTGGACCTAATGGTCAGGGGTCCCTTTACCTTTACCTTACAGCAAACCAACCTCACACTGATCTCTAATGAATTAACCTGCACTGCAAGCACATCCTAAATTGACAAAGTCTTCTGATTTGACTACTTATGGATGCAAAATTCCAGTTGAAATCCTCTTTCTTACCTTTGTATTTCACATTCTGAAAATGACTGAAGATCTTTTCGAAGGATGGATTGAATGCGCCTGTCTGTAACAAAAAAGGAGAAAATTTATTTTCTAAGCCATTATAATTCTGCGTAGTTTTAGGTTCAGCAAGTACTTGCAGATCTTTATTAGGCACCATTAATGGTAATGGAAAGAGGAGAGCCCACCAAGGGGCAAAATCCAGCAGGAAGGTCTCCTGCCCAAGAACACAGTAGCACAGCTCCCATCCACTTCAATGGAACTTGCACAGGAGAGCTTTGGGTGGATGGTTTCCCCATGTTTACTCAGTAGGGAAGAAGACCATGTGGATGTTTTGGGCACCCGAATGTTTTGGTCTGACCTTGTTGTTTCAGTTTACACCATCATTTGTTGGTGATATAAGCCCAGCCACAGATTTAGGGGCTGAGGTCATTTCTTTTCAGGGCACAAATACATTTGTGTTTCAATAACCCCAGAGCTGCTCTCATTAGAATAATGGCATCTGGTGGTGAGTGATTTCTATAACCACATTCTAAAATACTTAATAGCCATGATTATAGTTCACTAAACCATTAGCAAAATAGCACTGGAAAAGCAACCCCAAACATATTTGGTGACCAAAGCATACTTTGGGGAGGGAGATAATGTTGTTTGCATTGTAAGATGTATGAAACAGCTTTTAACAGGGCAGCAATCCTTCATCCACAAGGGCAGGCAATCAAAAGAATCTTGTCTCCTCCTTTTCCCTGTGTCTGGAGCAGGGGCGGGGAACATGTGGCCCTCCAGATGTTGATGGGTTACAACTTCTGCTATCGCTGAGCATTGGCAAGTGTGGCAGGGGCTGATGGGAGTTGGAGTCCAACAACAACTGGAGGGCCAAAGCTTCTGCAGCTCTGGGACAAGCTTGGAACCTGGCTAGAATCATCAACTGCCAAGAGCCAGATAAGACCCTATTATATTAAACCTCTGGGTGGACTTTAGTTTTGGACACTTTTGAGGGAAAGAGCTGCTTACCTCAATCAGGATTGCCAAGACTGCCAGTCCATCTGATTTGTCCATTGCTGAGGTCACGTCCAGATATTTGTCAGAGTTGTAATGTACAATGTGGAGCTACAGAGGGGGAATAAAATGGCAAACACCAACTGAAGGCTTAACCACTGGTGGAGGAAGGCAGGTGTGCGTGGGGGTGCGGTGCGCACCGGGTGTCAGCCGTGAGGGTGGGTGACATCACTGCGCCACCCCCACCCCACCCTCACTGTGCGGGCGGCGGGCTATTAGGGATGATGCTGCCACAGGCAGCTAGCGGCATCCCCCCCCCACGCTCGCAGCAGGCAGCTAGGGATGCTCACCATATCGGCAGCTAGCCCTGCCCCAGTGCGGCTCCGGGTGCCGGGGCAGTAGCTCCACCCCTGGGCTGAACAAATTTACAAAGCTTGCAAAAGATAATCTGATTTACTGGATGCCTCACTGCAGTAGAAGTTGCCTGATTAGGAAAACTGACTATATATATATATGCCGGAAAGCACCAGCATGCTGGATTTCACACACCCCAAGCCTGGCCTGGTTATAATAGAACACAGGTGCAGAATTGGGGGCCTGGGGGCTTGACTTGGCCCACCAGGCTTCCCCATTTGGCAGGTAGTGGGACAGGTAGACATGAGGCTTCAAAAGAACAACGAGCAACAGATTATTCCTTTGCAGAGACCAGATGTGCTCCCCTCCCCTTCAGCTGATGTGTGGTAGGAGTGCGCTTTGCTCAAGGAGTGGAAAGCGGTTTCTATTCAATGTAAACCACTTTTCCCTCCCGGAGTTGCTCTTTGAACCTCCAAAAACTGATTTTCAGAGGTTTACGGAGCAGTGTGGAGCTGCTTGCAAAGGACTTTAGCACAGCATCTCGTGACATCACTGTGATGTCTGGTGATTGACATGTGGACAGCCTTGACCGCTTGTCAAATCTGGCCCGCTGGCGGGGGAGAGAGTAAGATCTGGCCCACCAGTCAGAAAAGGTCCCCTGTCTCTGTAACAGACCATCAGAATTACAGCATTAACTACAGAAGTGGCAGAATGGAAGACGGGGGAAATCTGTCTGATGGGTACAGTCCACCAAGAATATGGTATTTTAATGAGGTGGCTTATGTGGGACAGCTTCTGGGCAACTTGGATGCCCCGTTAACAGCAAGGAATATGGGATGGGGAAGAGTGCCAACATCACACCATTAGGGTTTTCTGCCTCAGGAACCAAAATGTATTGCTGCAGCCTTGCGCTCTCAGTCCCTTGTAATTGACCTTGAATTATACTTTATGGCAGGCATCCATTTGTTCTGCTAGACTTATAATTAGTGCAAGACATGAAACAGCTTTGTGGTTGTGAACTGAAGGAACTGAACATAATGGCAATTCCTTGTGGCGTCCACAGAACAGTGTCATAGCTATGGGGGGGGTAGCTAGATTTTTGTCCCAGGTGAAGCCTCCAGAGGGGCGCCACTGAGGTTCCCAGCCTCTCTCTCTCTGTGTGTGTATGCATGTGTGTGCACAAATGAATGGGTGTGCATGCCAAACTGAGTCTTTGACCCAGGTGAAATAAAGCCTAGTTTGACCCTTGCATGGAATGGATTCTGGTGCTGTGTTCAGATTGGTCCTCCCAGGCAGTTCTGTAGAATAAATATCTAAACTAGGATTGCGAAACTTATTAGCATATTTGGATCAATCAGCAGTTCTTAAGAGCACCCTCATCCCAGGGTGGCCAAGGTGGTGCTTGCCAGATATTGGTGATTACAACTCCCATCATTCCTGATCTTTGGTCATGCTGGCTGGGAGTGATGGGAGCTGTAGTAAAAAAATAATAGTTGCACTTGGCATAGATTTCTCCCTGCTAACAGACATGATAGTTCACCATGTATTGAATCTTTAAGGAAAAAAAGATTTTTTCTGGCATCATTTGGAACTTGTTTGTGTTATGATTTGGTGCTACAAGATTTGTAAATGTGTTGCTTAGAGAAGATGGGGGTTGTAGAGTTTGTCCTGAGGAAAACTATATCAGGGAATGAAATAGAATGCAACTTCTTGAAGAGCTAATAAACTTTTTATTATTATTAAAGTTGTGAAACTCAAAATATATTTTTCTTTACTTAATAAGTTTGATTAAAATATGTATATTAAAAATATTAGCTGCTTTTCCACCTGAGAAAAGGTCCTAAAAGTGATGTACAAAACTTGTGATGAACAAATCCAGCTGTGCTGTGCAGCAGAGGAGAGCAGTCTGCTTCTGCCAGCCTCATAAGGAAAAGGAAAAATAAGGCAGGAAATTTAGTGTATTTTAATCTTGCCTTTCAATTTTAATTGTTGTTGGATCTTAATTGTAAATTGTCTTGGGTGCCCTTTGTAGGGCCAAAACGTGGCATAAAATATTTTAATAAATTAATAAATAGATATCTGAAAGGAGCAATAGATTGAATGCCTAAAAATCTTACTTCAGCAGCAAAATGCCTCCCACCAATTGTGTGTTCAGAGCCTTCCTGCTTGTTCCGGTTTCCCCAGTGTAAATGGAGCTGAGCGGCAGAATAGTGGGAAGGGAGGCTCCGGATGCGCATGCTTTGAGAAAGACTCATTCTTACTAGGAGAGGAGAAGATGGGAGAGGGAGACAACATGACATGAGAGTATTAAATGCAGGGGCAAAACTCAGTGCAGGTCCACGGCACATATTTACATAAAATTGCATATGCTAATTTATATGTACAGAGGCAAATAAATTCTGCCAGTTCTGATCTTAGATGTAGCTTCCCAAGTTAGGATGCAGCTCAGATTGCTCTCACCTTCTGGGGCAAGATCTTAAACTGAGAGCTACATTTGAGGCTCCTAGTACTAACACTAGCTAATATCACAGTCCTCAAAGGATTAATGTTGGGATGTTAGTGCGCTTTAAAAGGGTTATATTTCACACTGGTGCAGAGGCAACAAGAAACTTTGCAGCCATTGAAGGAAGAGAGTTATTTTGTCATCAAACCTTCTGCAAAAGGGAATAATTCACAATACTGTAACGACATTAAGGAAGTTCAGATACAACTTACTATGTGCATATGGATGGAGATTACTAAGGAAGGAAATTCTGAATATCATGTGCATTTTTGTTGGGATGAGGAAACTAAAGGGATGACAAACTAGCAACATTTCGAAGCATCCTGTTCCTCTGCTAGTTGTATTTTTCCATATTTTGGCTGCTGCCAATATCCAGAATATCAAACAAAATACTAAATGCAGCTCATCCCTCTAAACTTGGAAGAAGAACATTGTACCTTGGTTGCCAAGCCCAATTTAACATGCTAGGAGGTTATTATTCACTGTGCTTTGGTGAGAGTTGTACACCTTGTGGTTTTAGAGCTATTTTGTCTATTAGTAGCACTGTATTAAGACCGTCATAATCATCACCAATAGCAAGTCATTTAACTTGTAACTGAGGTTCTTTGAGTGGTCACCTGTGTAGACACACATATGGGCACAGAACCAATATGTGTGACAACACCTCCACACAGGAGGGAAAACTAGATCCAAAGTTATGTGCCAAAATAAATAGGCAGTGTGGTGAACCCAACTGTAAACCCAACCAAATCCTATCTATGCTGATCCCTGAACGTCTACAAAATGGGAATAAGACTGGCCTATATTATCTTTTTTTAAAAAAAAAAGAGTGATAATAAATTATTAGAAATTATTATTATTGAGAAAATATATATTGAGAACAATCAGAACACTCTAAAGTCCTGTACAAGTGCTAAATAGTATTCTTTGTCATTATGTAATGATAGTAATAGTTCAATTTTCTCTGTCCATGTTAGCCTCCCTTACCTGAATGTCCATTATTGGTCAAAACAAACTCCTCAGTGGGGGAGACATTGTAGCCTTCCAGTTCTATGGGCAGAAGAGTTGAATCATACTGGAGAACGTCATTGTGAAAATCAATTGGAGACTGGAATACTCCTCCACAAAAGGGGAACATCTTGGGCCACACTCGCTCCCCATCAGAAGAACCTCAGGGAGACAATAAAGGAATCCAGTTTCGAAACACAGAAAGATGCATGGCACAGGGTCAGACCATTGGCCTGTCTCGCCCAGTAGCCTTCAGCCTCTTCAGACATTCAAGAAATACCTTGAACTCAAACATCCATTTAGGGACCCATTTGGAAAACTATTGTAAGCAACTGAAAAGGCTAGCAGGATTATTGTAAATTCAACAGTATAATTTAGATTAAGATATAATGGGAAGGGAGAAACTAGATGGAAGAAATAGAATATGCAGCTAATTTTGAAAGTACAATGAACCATCGGAGGAGGAGAAGGGAAGTCGTTGGATGTATTGTTTTATATTTAATTGTGGGAAATGTGTACCTGAAAATTTGTTTGTTTGTTTTTTTTGTTTTAAAGAACCTTGGACATGTGAATAGGCAGGTATATGTTGCCCTGGGAACTATACAGACAATTGCTTCTTGAGACAAGCCTTATGGCCTGCCCAGTGTTACGCTCGTTCCATGCCTTGAAAGGGTTTGAGCGGTTTCCCACTTCTCCCCCACTTTCTAAGAACAGGTCTGAGTGGTTTTGCCCAGCAGCTTTCCCTTGAAAAACCCACTCTTTACTGCTGAATCGGAACAACCAGCAATCCGCAGAAAACCTAATTGCCATTTGTTCCAATTCAGTGGTAGAGAGTGGGTTTTCCAGGGGGGAAGTAGCGGGCCAGATGGATGAGTCCTTATTTGGATGAGGAGCAGGGAGAACCTAGGTGAAAATCACCGTTCAGTCATAAAACTCACTTTGTGACTTGTGCCCCTCTCTCTCTCTAAGCCTAGCCCACCTAGTGGAGTTGTGAGGATAAAAGTGGAGTCGTAAAAGCTCCTTGAAAGATAAACACTTAATGGTAACAACTCCCTCTCCTCTCCTTGCCTTGCCAGCAGAACAGAATTGTCTCTTGCTGCCCTCTCTGCTACAAGGACCCCCACAACCTTGCCCTGACCTGTTAGAATCACATCCTGCAGACGAAACACCTTTCAACAGCAATGTTATATACCTGAGGTGCCTGTGTGTGCACGCACGCACGATTTCTACATCTTTAGAAACAGTGGAATGATTTTAAATGTGCAAAGGTCTTCTGCAAGCTTCCTACATGGAGGGCAGGACCGGGGGGGGGGGGGTGCGGGGAGCTCCTTATCTGACTCAGATAAATGGAAATGTCCTGCAGCAATAAGGAAAGGAATTGGGAGCTGATGCTTGCTAAAGTTGGACTGGGAAGCTCTTATATGAGAGAAACAAGCAGCTTCAGCAAGTCATAACTCTACACAAAGATGAACTGTGTGGGGCTGGGCAGCGGAGACAGCAAACACTCTGCATCATTTCCCATGTGACACAAAGGTCTCTTGAAAAAAACAATAATTCCAAGACAGATTTCCCCTAAGGGGAAATTGTGCCATGTAGCTATTTCGCTTTGGAGGCTACCTTGCAGCAATTCACTTCCCTAAGTGTGTCTTACAAGGTCAATTTCCCTGTGGAGAGAGAGTATGATATGGGCATATGTGTTCATGTGTGCTTTTAATATCTGCATATTTACAAATATAAAAACACAGCGGAACAGCCATGCACTCAGATAGGGCTTCTCCTGTTATTGAATATTCATCCTAATTTGCCTTGCACAAAGCTTACACAGGGTTAACAAACAAACAAACAAACAAACAAACAAACAAAGATAAGATAAACCTAAATTTCCAGAAAGCCCTTCTACCCCTCCCACAAAATACTGGCAGTCTGGAAGTGACCATAGATACCGTATCATGCCTGTGTATAAACCAGCATCAGTTCACCCCACATGCAAATGGCATATCCTTGAAGCCCCTTAGCCAGCTGCAGAATTCAGACTTAACTGTCTCCTTTGCAGCCACATTCCAGCTCTCAGAGTGTTTCTACCCAGCAAAGCAGGTAAGGGATGTCCAGTAGCTAGTAAACACCAGCCATCCAAAGTCAGTAAAGAACTTTTTCCAGCTCTTCACTTGACACAACACATTAGGATTTCCATTCCTGAGCTTTAACACATGGTCCTTGAAGGTGAGAAAAAGAGGCACCAGAACGCACCATGAATAACTCCCTTGTTGTCTTACAATGGCAATGGTGCCAGAAATGAGTTCCTGCAAGTTCTGGGTGAAAAAAGCCCTGGTCCTTGAGACTCAACATGAAGGAACTAAACACAAAGATGTTCCATTTATACAGCACAACGTTGCCGCCACACAATAAACCTTTGCCGCCAGCCAGCCACTGCCTTCTCCCCCAGCTCATTTTCAGATACTTGTGTGGCCTGTCACCTAGCAGTGGCCTGCTAAGTTCTACCTTCAGTTACTTTTTTGGTCAACCAGTTGACCTGGTAGTTAGCCAAGTGCTCAGCCCACCTCTTTGAACAAGAATTGATTTCATGTGACACAACATGTTCCTATGATATCTGTACCACATCATGGCATCACATGCTGTTATCACCTGATGTGCCCTGTTGTGTGGATGAATGGAAGGTATGTAGACATTAGACCAACAAAACAGATCCTGCTATTGACTAAATAAGACCTCCTTAGATCTAACATGACATTAAACAAATAGGATAAAGAATTATAATTTAATGTATTGACCTAAAGTCACTACTTACCCATATAAGACCACTTGGACCCTAGAAGGAAAATAAAATAGATATAAATTAGAACACATACAAAATACAGTACTATAGCTAAACATGTGTATAAAAGTATAACATAAAATAATATATATATATATATATATATATATATATATATATATATACACTAGTAACTAAGAAATTCAACCAGAATTTGGTTAATTCTTTCTTTCTCTCAATCTGTCTTCCCATTGTATGATGTCTTTCTAAGATTGTAAACCTGAGAGCAGGGACTATGTTTACTAATTTGAAAGCTGCTCTGGGAACCTTTTTCTTTTTTTTGCTAAAGAGTGGGGACCTTGAATGAAAGAATGAATATTTCCTCAGAAATAAATCCCAGCGCATATAGTGCTGCTTGCGCTCTCTCTCTCTCTCTCTCTCTCTCTCTCTCTCTCTCTCTCTCTCACACACACACACACACAATGTACCTAGCAGTATCCAGTGCTCACCCTACAGAGCAGTCCCATTGAAGCTAATCGACAAGATTAACTTAGATTCATTAATTTCAGTGGGTCTGTTTTGAGTAGGATCAAGTACTTAGGTCAGCCTCCATTACTGAGGACTGGAAATGTAGCCAATGTACCACCAATGTTTAAAGAGGGATCTGGGGGGATCCTGGAAATTATAGCCCAGTTAGTTTAATGACTGTCCTGGGAAAACTGGTGGAAAGTTGAATAGCTCAATGGAGATGTCGACCCAGTGTGAGTTCAACACTTTGAACTGAATGTTGGAGTCCTGGGTTCAAATCCCCACTCAGCTATGAAGCTGAGTGATTTTGGGCCAGTCACTGTCACCCAACCCAGCCCAGCCCAGACTCATCCATTGTGAGGATAAAATGAAGATGGAGGAGAACCATGTATGCCACTGTGAGCTGCTTGGAGGAAAGGTGTGTTGATGATAATGATAATGATGATGATAAATAAATAAATCCACTGTAGTCATCTTCATGCAAGAACAGAATGAAGGTTGAGGTATGTTTGCTGTGTGTGTGTGTGTGTGTGTGTGTGTGTGTGTGTGTGTGTTGAAAACCTCTTATACTTTGGGCTTTTAAAGGTTGTTTGCAGCAAACATCTTGTGTTAGTACCATGCATGGCGTACGTGAGAAGAAGCAGCAGTCAGTGCCCCTCCCTCTCTCCCTTCCCACAGAAACCTCCTAAGAACACACAGGTGTCCTTGCCTCCCCCTCCTTTCACAATATTACTTCTGTCTCTTGTTTCAACAGCAGAACTGGTGTGTTTAAGAGGGAGCAACCAGGTGGTTTGTGGATTAAACACCAAGGGCTTTAACACAACTGAGATACTACTCTTACTTTGATTTGATTCATTATTTTAAAATGTCTAATCCCTCTCTCCAGTTAAAATTGCTCCAGGCATTGAGCTCAGTGTGCTTTGGGCTGTTGCAACTTCTTTCTTTAAGCAAAGTGTGGAGGAATAAGAGCAAAAGAAGCTGTTAAGCAAAAGAAGCTGTTAAGAATTCACTCTTTTTCTGAACAGCAGCGTTATTCAGCAGCTTTTGAGTTTACAGTGAACACAGCTCAGTTTCTGTAGGTGTGTGTTTGGGGTGTGTGTGTGTTGTCTTTTCCTAGACCAAAATATCTCCAATTAATGTAACTAGCAGCAAAACAAATAGGAACTGCAGTGGCCCCTACTTGCTAGGGGTTGTAAATCAGGCATGGGGAGCCTGTTGCCCTCCAAATGCTCTTTGCCTGCATCTCCCAACCCACCACCTCAAAAACAGGCCATGTCTGCTTCGGCTGGTGGGAGTTGGGAGTCCAACATCTGGAGGACTTTAGGCTGAGCAACCTTGTTTTACACATCATCATCCCTATTCTGACTTTGGGGAGGGGGAAGATCTTGGAGCATTGCCTTCATGATTTTGTTTCTGTCCACGCACCATGCAGCTCAAGGTAGTGTACGTGCAGAGGCCGATTTAGGGGAATATGACCTGTTTGGTCGCCCTGGGTGTGGAGCCTTGGGAATGCCACAGGGGTGCCACAACTATGATGTAGAATTGAACGCGAGAAGAGGTGGCGGCACAGGGCGCTGCTGAGATTGGAGACCCCACTGCGTCTTCCACTGGTCCCCGCATTTTGGGCTCACAACAACCTTGTGAGGTAGGTTAGGCTGAGAGATGGAGACTGATTCAAGTGAGCTTCACGGCTGAGTGGGAATTTGAATTTGAAATCCCAGGGGCAGCCAACATGGTGCCCTCAAGCTCTTGTATCCAACTATCTAATCCAGGGGTCAGCAAACTTTTTCAGCAGGGGGTGGTTCACAGTCCTTCAGACCTTGTGGGGGGCTGGACTATATTTTGAAGGGGGGGAAGAACGGATTCCTATGCCCCACAAATAACCCAGAGATGCATTTTAAATAAAAGGCATTCTACTCATGTAAAAACACGCTGATTCCCGGACCATCCGTGGGCCAGATTTAGAACGCGATTGGGCTGGATCTGGCCCCCGGGCCTTAGTTTGCCTACCCATGATCTAATCATTTGCCATGCGGGCTGGAGCTGATGGGAGCTGTAATTCAGCAGCAACAGACCCCCCCTCTGCTCTACCATTATACCACACAGGCTCCTTTTATGACATTTCCTTACTCACAGTTGCCATCCTACGCATAGGATGCCTGTCCTATCTACTTTCCCCAGACCAATAGCAGTTAAATATCTGTTGGATGCATTTCCCCCAAGCACTTATGCCTACAAGCACACACACGTGAGCACTAAGGCAACATGCTGCTCAGTCTGTCATTGCACACACTTCTTATGCCAGTATTTGCAGCTTCCAGTACAATCACCCTAAGTTCTTGATTCAGCACAGTGTTGTGGTGGTGGTGAACTTTATTACCTGCCCTTCGCCAGGAAATCCCAGGGCAGGTTACAACAATTAACTTCAGAATTAAAACTAGTTGAAACAAATCACAGGAACAGGGAATATTTCTTATAGGAGCTACAGGTACGAGCTGTGAGACAGGATAGCCATTCTCCAAATCTCACAACCAACCAACCAAGACCAGGTTTACCTGCTGTCTCCAGGGTCCCAACCAGAGGGCCTTTCTTCCCATCACTACCTGTTCCTTTTCACTGTGTAACGTAGGGTTACCATACATGCGGAATTTCCCGGACGTAGCCAGGATTCAGCTGTTGGAAAGTGTCTGGGTGGAAATTGCTGAAATGTCCAGGAAAATCCATAATGGCAACGCTGTGGGAATCAATATACCCTACAAATGCATGGCAACCCATGTCAGAAGTGTAGATTTTGGCCAAAAGCTTTATTACCATATTGGCCTGAATATAAGCCTCACTTTTTCCCCAAATTCCAACCATAAAAAGTTAAAATTGTGGCTTATATCTGCAAACTTATGGTATGCATCCAGGAGTGCGGGGCAAACAGCACGGCCGCCACATGCATAGGTCCCCCCCCCCGTCCTCTCCCCCAAGGCAGGGAAGGGAGAGAGTGAAGAAGGGGAAAGGCAATTGGCAATGCAGCGCGGCTCCCCCCCCCCAAAGTATGCAGCCAGGAGCAGCAAGGATTGGAGCAGCTTATATTCAGGTATTTTTTTTCTCTCCCCCCCCCCCCAATTTTAAAGGTGCAGCTTATATTCAGGTATGGCTTATATTTGGGCCAATACGGTATTTTTTTACAAGAAAAAGCTCACCAACTTTTCTATATGGGATTTTCACTTTTTGAAATATGGCAACCCTCGTGCAAGAGCTTTTAGGAACCTTGCACCACTGTTGTCTTCTGCTTTTGGTTTTTTGTTTGTTTCTATCTGTGACTGTTCTAAACTGGTTTAGATTTCCCATTCTATTTTGAATTTTATGGTTTTAACGTTTATCTTGCAAACAGTCCAAAGAACTTCACTTATTTGGGCAGCATAGAAATGTAGTGAATAAATAATGAATCAATAAAGAGGTGGCCTTAAGCAAGCTGCCCTTCTCCCACAGCATCAGCCTCACAGCACATCTGCAAAATGGGCATATTATTACTAGCCAACCTGACTGGGCTGCTGTAAAGATGATAATACATGTGAAAAAGTTTAAAACACTGGTGTATAATATTATTAGCACAGCTTGTGTGGTCTGAGCTGTTGGTCATTCCTGTCGGTTTCTGCAGTCCCTCCAGGAATATATTCTTTATCAATATTTCTTAAGGATGCACTGTAAGCATTTGGGTATTGCCAGCAAGCAAATGCAAACACTCGTCTTTTGCATGCACTTAAGAACATCAAGTGTGGCCACTAAGACATCTGAAAGGAACTTCCAAAGGAGCAACTGTACTGGTTTCTTGAAGAAAAACCAACAGAGTCCTGCAGCACCTTAAAGACTAAACCGTTTATTAGAGCACAACTTGCTTCCCTGGACTAGGCTAGAGTCCACTTAATCAGCTGCCTGGAAAGTTGTTCTCATCAGGCTGGGGTGTAGTGGCTGGGTGGGGGAGAACGTAAAAGGTAGGTTGAAATGGTAATAAAATGCAAAACATGCAATTCGGCTAGTGCTTAGCTTCCCAACTGCCACATGCATTACTGCTACAGTACTTTAGGAACAGGGAGAACAGGAAAGAAGCCTGGAAATGCATTACCATTGACAGGTGCTTGTGCAGAAAGGTGAGCCTCTAGGAAGAGAGAGAGAAGAACAGCTGCAGTTGTGGCCGACATATCCAGGGAAGCCTTTTGACTCCTATGCAGTTCACAAAGGGCTGCCCTTCCTTCCTTCCTTCCGTGGAGCAAGCTGGCTTCAAAGAGACACACACGTACACCACCAGGCACTCCTGCTAATGACTTACGGGCTCTCCACCCTGCCAGCCTTGGCTTCTCAGCAGCTCAGCCCCCAAACAAATGATGTCAGGGATGGACCTGCCTCCCTGGTCACATCTAGAGCTGCAGAGCATACTTAGTGTGCTCTGTTTGGGAAGCATTCCATTTTTATTTGAAAATGAAACACTGCAGTGCACAACTCTTGAGGGAAATCTCAGCCCTTGCTCATTAAGTTCAGCAATGTGCCTTTTATTTTCAGGCTCCACTTCCCCTACACTTTTGGGGTCGCCAAACCAGCACCTCGGAGGCCAAACTAGGCACACTTTCACAAATGTGCTTGCCTGGTGGTGGGAAGAAAAAAGGTGGTCAGTGCTGGAAAAGGCTCACTGAGGGCACTTGGCGCAAGAACACTCCCCCCCGCCAATCTGGAATGAGGCCTGAGCCTAATTGAAGATTACTGGGGAGAGGATTGAACTTGGCACCTTCTGCATGCCAAGCATATGTCCTGCCACTGCCTTATGTGTCCTCCCCCCCAACTGAGAACTTGACATACCACCTTCACATTTTCAAGAACAATCCAAGGGGTCTCCTCCTTATAAGGGTTTGAGGAGAGAAGAGAGAGAACTTGGGAGACCACATTATACAGCACGGCGGTCCAACTTTTCATACAAAGTGGGCCACAAGACAACCAGTAAATTAAATTTCCATCCTGTAAATTAAAGTGTTTGTAATTAAACACACAATTAATAGATTTAGTACATTTAATTATTAAACAAATTTGATGCAGAGAAATATTATGTTCTTTTGTTAACAACACATGACAACAATATTTTGTAAGGCCTTAAGGTGTTTCTTTTCTTGAATGTTGCTGAAGGCTGGCCAAAAAGGCCTCGCGGGCGCATGTAGCCTGCAGGCTGTGGTTTGGACCACACTGCTATACAGTCTTCAGTAGGTGGCAATGGCTACTCAGAGAATGAGGAGAAAACAAGATAGAAGAGAGACTGGACAAAGAAGGCCTTGTAATGATCTGGAGCTGCTAGGTATAACTTTTTATTTCGAAGAAGCCCCACAAGCCACAGGTGCAAGAACCTCTATTTTCAATAATACTAATAATACTAATGCCAATAATATTTATACCCTGTCCATCTGACTGGGTTGTGTATTCTTGCATGTGGCACAGCCAGTGTGCTTGGACAGTTTCCTTCTACTAAACTGACGCACTCCTGGCGCTGGGCCACCCAAGTCCCTCCCCACCTCTCAGTGTAGTTTGCCATAATTGGAGTTGATCATAGGCTAAGCCTGTTAATGATGAGGATTTTCATCTGATTATGTTTGATCTAACCATGTCTTGCTCTCTGACTTTTTCACCCCAGCCTCTCTTCTAATCTTTCCTCTCCAGCCTAGTTTTCAGACAGAGATCATTTTGCAGCAGGAGGGGTGCTTTTATTTGTTCTTTTGTTCTTTTAAATGTTTACAACTGACTTTTTTATCATAATCCTCAAAGGTGGGTTCATAACAGTGTCTGTATCTCTCTCTCTTAAACTGCAGTCCTATATACTCCTACTCACAATTAGGTCCAATTGTTCTAAATGGAACTTCCTCCAAATCAAATGTGTAGGGCTACAGGTTTAAAGTAGTCCCATCTCAAATCAAGAGTTAGAATCATAGAATAGAATCACAGAATCATGGAGTTGGAAGAGACCACAAGGGCCATCGAGTTCAATCCCCAGCCAAGCAGGAAACACCATCAGAGCACTCCTGACATATGGTTGTCAAGCCTCTGCTTAAAGACCTCCAAAGAAGGAGACTCCACCACACTCCTTGGCAGCAAATTCCAGTGTCGAACAGCTCTTACTGTCAGGAAGTTCTTCCTAATGTTTAGGTGGAATCTTCTTTCTTGTAGTTTGGATCCATTGCTCCGTGTCCGCTTCTCTGGAGCAGCAGAAAACAACCTTTCTCCCTCCTCTATGTGACATCCTTTTATATATTTGAACATGGCTGTCATATCACCCCTTAACCTCCTCTTCTCCAGGCTAAACATGCCCAGCTCCCTTAGCCGTTCCTCATAAGGCATCGTTTCCAGGCCTTTGACCATTTTGGTTACCCTCCTCTGGACACGTTCCAGTTTGTCAGTGTCCTTCTTGAACTGTGGTGCCCAGAACTGGACACAGTACTCCAGGTGAGGTCTGACCAGAGCAGAATACAGTGGCACTATTACTTCCCTTGATCTAGATGCTATACTCCTATTGATGCAGCCCAGAATTGCATTGGCTTTTTTAGCTGCCGCGTCACACTGTTGGCTCATGTCAAGTTTGTGGTCAACCAAGACTCCTAGATCCTTTTCACGTGTACTGCTCTCAAGCCAGGTGTCACCCATCTTGCATTTATGCCTCTCATTTTTTTTGCCCAAGTGCAATACTTTACATTTCTCCCTGTTAAAATTCATCTTGTTTGTTTTGGCCCAGTTCTCTAATCTGTCAAGGTCGTTTTGAAGTGTGATCCTTTCCTCCGGGGTGTTAGCCACCCCTCCCAGTTTGGTGTCATCTGCAAATTTGATCAGGATGCCCTTGAATCCATCATCCAAGTCGTTGATAAAGATGTTGAGTTGCTTAACATTTATGGGGAGCAGTAGCTGTGGTAGCCCCTGAACTGTATATATGATTATTTTATTTCAGAATTCTGTAATGCATTTCTATGGGAGGCTGTTACCCTACAATGGAGGGTGGAATAAAAACACTGACCCTTCAGCTGGATAAATGCATTATAAACAAATGCATTGCACAATATACACATTATAAGTGCACTGTTTCCCCTGACAGTCCTAAAGCTTTTATGCTCAGGAAGCACTGAGAGCCTAAGCAAGGCTAATCCAGATCCCCCCAAAAAACAACCAGTCGATTTACAATTAAGGACCAGGAACATTCCCCCCACCACCACTTGAGACAATGCATAACAGACGATTAAAAATGCACAGTCTTAAAGAGGGGCTCAGAGCCCCCAGTTGCCCTAGGGAATCTTAAACAAGATCCCAGACTGAGAAAGACAATTTTTACAATTTTACAGTTTAAGTTAAAAGTTGCTGGTAGGCAGCTGTCTCTCCATTAGAGAGCTGAAACATTCCTGCGCTGCCCCTCGCAGGAAGGCACAAAACTTGTCCCTGAAACCTTGTTATCATGTTTACAATACAAATTACAATATGAACAGCAGTTCCCGAATATCCACTACACCAGAGGCATTCAAGATTTTTGAGTCCACGACTCCCTTTACCAACTACATTCTTTCTGCGGCACCCATTTGGGTCTCAGGAGCCCAGTTATGTCACCCCCTGCGTGTCAAGATGGCAGCCTCTCTCCCTTTTTCAAACACTCTCCCTTGTGGAGTGCTCCCTCAGCCTCCGCTCCTCTCTCCTCTGGAGTCCTCTGGGCAGCTGCTGCTGGCGCCCCTGGTCTCTGAGCTGCCCCCAAAGAGAGGTGCCTCCTCACACTGCCCCACAGGGGCCTGGGAAGCACCCCCTGGCCAGACCCAGAGGCATCCTTCACCTGGGGAGCTTGTAACCAGGGCTGCTGCACAAACAGCTGTGCAAGCCTTTGGGAGGCAGAGACACAAGAGGGCATCAGAAGAGGGAGGGAAGGAAAGAGGGACAGAGGCCAGTGTTGCCCATGGCACTCCTGACCAACATTCAAGGCACCCCAGGGTGCCACGGCACAATGGTTGAAAACCACTGCACTACACCATAGCCATATTAACTCATATTTTGCTCAGGACTAACATCAAACAAATTACAGTTTATTCACTTTCAGGAAGTTTCCTGCCCATCTAATCCACCAAACAGGCTAAGCACATTGTAGGCAAACAGAACACAATCCTCCCTTCCCGCAGTCCTAAAGATGACACCAAAGGACCTTTCCACAAGGGTGAAGTTTGAGCAAACAGCACAGCAAGCGAGCAATAAATCAGGCAGTAAATGCCTGAAAACAGGGCTACTTTAACCCCAAATGAACCAGCCTATTTACAATGAGAGAGTCCTGAGCTACATATTTTAACCATTGTCTTTCTACTTACAATCACTTTCTGGAAACTTTCTACAACCGCTTGCAGGAAACCTTTCTATGACCACTTTCAGAAAAACTTCCTGAGGACCTTTTGTCCCTTCTGCCACAACTCACACCTTTCTCTTCCTGACACTTCAATCCAATAGCCTCAGACTGAAGAAAAAAACCATGAACCAGCTTGGGAAAATCCCTGGGTAGCAGGGGACTGGGTGGGTATCAGACAGACAAGATTCCAGCAAAACTGGCAACAGAATGGGGACTAGCCCCTTGAATTGCATCTGTCTGTAATCTGACAACATAATAGGTTTCAAAGCAACAACATACTACAGCCATGTGAATTCTGGGCGTGTTCAGTTATTAGTGTTACCAGAAAATAGGGGGGTGACTTCTGATGGCCCAACTCCCCAAATTTGTTACCGGTCAGAGATTAATGAACTGAGGCAGAAATCCGGTGAAAGCAAAGCTGATCTTTTATTGTCTGTTGCAACAGAGTTCTCCCCCCCTCCCCTGTCAGAAGGTGAAGAATCCCGAACAAAGAAAAAACAACTCTTTTTAAAGGTTTGCATTTTGGCATGGAGGTGGTCATTCCCTTTTGCAAACGTCAGAAATACATCACACATAAGAGGCTCAGGCAAGTCAAGGTGTGGCAGTCCTGAGGATTAGCAAGTTGGTTCCAGATCCTTGGAACAGTCACATGCCCAAAGCCACACAGTTCAGCTAGGTCAGGACAGAAGGTGTTAGGCTCTCGTAAAACACTTGGTTCATCGGGGGGAAGAAAGCACAGCATCATCTCCTCAGGTTCCACGTTTTTGCTTGCCACAGCTCCACAGGTAGAATTTTGGTTTTCATTAAGAGCTCTACCCTTTGCAGACATCAGTATGCACTGATATCAGTTTTATACCATGTTATTTATTGTATCAAAACATTTTTTTCTAATCTACTGCCTGGTTCATTAATCACACCTTTTTAGTTGATCAAAGTTTGGCTTCTCAATCTGTCTGATCAATCAATTAAAATTTACAGCCATGTATACAGAACCACATGCCAGAAACACCTTTTAAAGGGTTGCAACGAAGTTTGATTCAGAGTAGACATATTACCTTATCGCCTTTTAAAGGGTGGGGGTGTTGTTTTTGCTTCTTACTATTTTGTTTCTTACTTTTTTGGTTTTATATTTTAAACCACCCTGTGATCCTCAGATGAAGAGTGGTATAGAAATACAATCAATCAATCAATCAATCAATCAATCAATCAATAAAACAGTCATGTTCAGTAACTTAAGTGCATAATTAATGCTAAGTAAAACTTAGCTGAATACCACAATCACTTGGGAGCCACATTTTGCATTTCTTTAAGCTTGACGTTATTCATTCTCAAATTATTCATTTGTCAAACCGTGATCTGTGCCATTTGACTCTGGAATGCCATTCATTTTCAAACCTGACCACAGGGGACCAAAAGGCTTGTTTCAGTCTCCAAAGCTGTCTGTGGGAACACAATATGAAGTTCCAAACCATGTCTTCAGGCTTCCATCAGAGGGACACATCCGGATTCCCAGAACAATCAGCTCCCTGCACCATGTCTTTAGAGAAGGGATGTTTGTTGAACTGGTTTATCTGTCAACTTATTGGGACAAAGGTTTGTTTGTAGATTCAGAACATGCAATTGTGTTATTGCAAGGGTCATAAGATCCCACACTGCAATGAAAGTCCTTTTCTCTCCACAACTGTGGTATGTAAGGCTTCCCTATATATCATTTTACAACATTTCTTCTGGACACAAAGACACTTGTCCTAGACGCTATCAGCAGAAAGCGCCCCCCTCCCCGCTGCTGCCACACCTAGCAGGCCATCTCAAGAGCCATCCATCACACCCTGCTCTCCTGAAGCTCCCAGAGGTAGCTGGGTTTGCTGAGGGGACCTTCATGTGGCTCGTTCCCCATTGATCAAATTGGTCAAACTCCCACTTGACGACCCTTTGGTTGCATGGTTGTTTATTGTAAAGTCTGTACTCTCCCTCGTCTCCTTGCATTGGCTGAAAACGAAACAATCCATGGGCATAGGCAGTGCCGGATTTACACTTAAGCTAAACAAGCTATATCTTCGGGCACCACACACTTGGGGGCCCCTAAAAAAATTAAAGAAAAAAACACCTGGATGTAATGTCCAAAATATAAGATAAAAAACAAATAAAATAAAGCCTACATACACCAACAGTGTTTTGTGTCATGTAGGCTCCTATGATGTAAGTCATGGGCCCCGCCTGCTAGCCTGCTCCTAAAATATCACTGGTTTGCTCATTTCTATATATAGGGTGCCTACATTCTGCTTGTCTAATAGCAGACAAGAGTACTGGACTGAATGAAGCATAGACTGGTTGCTTGGAAACATGTGCAAATGGCTTGAGAGACCTGTTAGGTCCATCCATTACCATATAGCATATACTCAACACAAAACACTGCGACCATTTGTTGTGGACAGAGGACAGCTGGACATAGAAAGGGCGCCATTACCTTCAGGGCTCAGGGCCTCATCAAAGCTAATTCCGGCCCTGGACAAAGGCCGCCCAGCTTAGTCCGGGGACCGGGCGCGTGATGCCTGCGTTTAAGTCTCCCTCCCCGGAGCCTGGCTCTCGGGTCAGGTCTGGCCCGGGGGGGGGGGGGAAGGGAAGCTGCGTCGCTGCCCCTTCTCCGGCCCCGGGAGCAGCCAACTCCTTCCCGCCCGGCCTCGGCTCCGCTCGAGAGGAGAGGCGGAGAGGCGCTCCCTTGGGCGCAGTCGCAGCTCCGCTCCTGGCTCAGGTCTGGCCCGGGAAGCCGAGAGGAGCAGCGTCGCGGGGGCGCAAGCTCCGCCGCGGGGGGGGGGCTGACGTCGGGCGTGCGCGGCCCCGGCGCAAAAATGTGGGTGCCGCGCTGCCCCTTGCCAGGGAATGGTGTGGGTGCTGGAGCAGCGGCGCCTATGAATGGACAATAAAACATTCAGTAACTTTTAAAAGAGAAACGCGAGAGGGAAACACCAGCAAGCTAATAGCAGACAAGAGAGCGGGACTGAATTAAGCATCTACAGTATTGTGAGCCGCCCTGAGATCTTGTGGTGAAGGGTGGTACAGTGGTACCTCGGGTTACATACGCTTCAGGTTACAGACTCCGCTAACCCAACAATAGTACCTCGGGTTAAGAACTTTGCCTCCGGATGAGAACAGAAATCATGTGGCGGCAGCACGGCGACTGCAGGAGGCCCCATTAGCTAAAGTGGTGCTTCAGGTTAAGAACAGTTTCAGGTTAAGAACGAACCTCTAGAACGAATTAAGTTCTTAACCCGAGGTACCACTGTATATAAATCTACATGCGTCCAACCTCAAAGGAATCCAAGCAGCAGGGAGGCCAATGATGCCCATCGCCACCCGCTCCATGGGACAGCCCTGACCTGGATAAGGTTCTCCGTGTGGCCAGCCACCTGCCTAACCAGTAGCAAGATAAGCAGTCCTGGCCATGGTTGGAAGCTGGTCTAGATCTGTGGCCTTGTATTACTGGACTCCACTTCCCAGCAGCCCCAGCCAGCATGGCCAGGGATGATGGAAGTTGTCATTCAGCAGGTTGGATCATAAGGAAAATAAAAAGTACAAAACGGGAAGCAATAAAGTAATCTCAGTTAAAAAGCTCAAGTGGGGTGGACGGTGGACAGCCTGGAACTGGAAAGCAAAGCAAGCATCAGGCAGCTCTGCTTGGGAAAAGCATTCCATAAATGGGGCTACCACCAAGAGGGCCCCCACCCAAGTTGCCCCTCTGATGATGATGATCTCAGCACAGAGGCAGGCTGGTGGTCGTTCAGGTATTCTGTTCCCCGCACTTAGAGACTTTCAGCACCAGTACTTTGAGCTGTCATTGCTTATGACAATTGCAACCAGCCACCCTGCCCCCTCCATCCACCCTGATCTCCCCAGCCATGCAGGCACTCCTAGACATGGCAGTTGCTTGCAGCTGAATATCTGATGCTCAAGGTGGGCTTTATATGGAACACAAATCATAGGGATGCACTGGTGAAATCACTATATTTGCTCTGTCTGCGTGCGCTGGAAAGGCCGGCCGTCTAGTTAAAAAGGGAGCAAGTGAGGTAAGAGAGAAAGGAGAGGTCCGGCTTGGATTTCTCACACACTGTGCCTGGCTATCCCTCGCCCTGAAGCTGGATCCCTCCATAAATAGCCTCTTCTGTAATAACAAAGCTGCTTCTATTGCTTCAGCTCTTTTTTTGCTGTTGTTGTGACATGTTTTCTCTTACCAGTGTCAATGGGGATGCTGAGGGGCACAGGGCTCATCCACACTTGTTTGTCCCATGATTTCTAGGCATGAGTCCCCAAAGTTTTTCTTTTTGTGTGCCAAGGCCCTCACTCCCTGTATGATGGAAGAACCATACAAGACAGCAGAATATAGGTTTTGGGTTCAAATAGGTCACAACTTTATTGGATACAGATGTGAACAGTTTGGCATAGGCGAAGCCATTTAATCAACTCTAGCCTGTCTGCTGCGAGTGTATCTAAGGGGAAACCACAACATGGGGGCCCCTAAGACTTACATCAAATAGAGGCACCCCCTAAGGGGTCCCCGCTGGAGGAGTTCTATGGCCCTAACCCCCATCTGGGCGTTGGACAAACGCAACTCCTCACGGATCCCTTTAATGGGATACCCTTAACCAAGGTAACCCTAATGTCTCAATAAATGAAACTGACCTATGGAAAATGTAACTTGAAAAAAGAGGCATTGCGCATACCTTTGTAAACCAATAAAACTTTAATAAAAATATTTTTGTAAAAAACAACAACCAAGGAGGGGCAGGCGGAGGCTACAACCTCCCCTCCAGGCTCCAGCCACAACTAAGGCTTACCCAGTTCCTAACCTCACAAAGAGTTGTGATGATTGCTATGAGGTAGGTGAAAAGCAATGGCCAGTGCCAATTTGCCAAATGGAAAAATTCCTGCCTGGCTCTGAATACAACGGCCAATAATGTCTATAGCGAGGTCTTAGGATGAAAGAAAAGCATATGAAATAGGGGAGGAATGGTGGGAGATCCAGCAGAAAAACTGAGTAGGAATGCTGGGCTCACCTCAGTTTGTTCCCCAGGGGACGAGTCCAAGTAAGGCCCATTGGCTGTTTGAGCCCACCCCCTGGGGAATCCCTGGACCCAGCTCTGCCTGCCATAGGCTCGTGGTCAGGCCACAATGCAGCCTGACCGTTTAGGGTAAGTGGACTTGTCCTGCCACTTTCCCTGGGAAAACCTGCTGACCCAGAACAAATGTCAATCAGGTTTTCTGCAGATTAATGTTTTGTTCTGATTCAGTAGTAAACTATGGGTTTTCCCAGGGAAAGTGGTAAGACAAAATAAAAGCCTCTCAGAACCATGCTGTGATATCACAATGCAAGCAGAAAAAAATAATCCTAGGACAAAGAGTAGTGTTGATGAGCCCCCAAGGTTTTTTGCTAGGCGACCATAGGCTACATCTCTAGGTTGATTGCTGCTCTTCTTAAGGGCATTTTAGCCTTGAAAACCCACCACATTGTGAAGCTCCTGTTCAGTCACAGGAGCTAGAGTCCCGTTTTAGCAAGGAGGGAGGGAGGGGCTGCTCAGTGCAGAAAAACCCTCTGTGTTTGCATGCAGGACCCCTTATTGTTGGTGTCTGCTGAGTTTTTTGTTCTTGGGATAAGACAAAAGGCAGGTGGTGGGTCAGGAGGAGTTTGGATTGGGTTGAGCTTCCTGTTAACATAGTGCCCGGGCCAGGCTCATTTCTAACCAGCCACTTGAATGCAGGTAGTGTCGGCAGGTTGGCCTGGACTGTAGTGAATTAGGTGGGAAGAAAACTGTGTTTGTACATTTTGGCTCCGTGTTTTAGGAAGAACCAAGAGAGAGATTGCATTATTGGTATCCTGGAGTGCCAACTCTTCCCAACTGGCTTAAGCATAGACTGAGGGTCTTCTTTCTTAGACCTAAGAAACGGTTCCTTTCTCTCAAAGGCTCTTTGAGGATTCAGCTGGTGATTCGCCAACTAGGACATAGTGCATCTATGTACACCCAGGAAGCTCAGCTGTGTGCAGAGGGGAAAGTTAGCACCCTTCTCCAATCACAGGGGTTCTGTGTATCAAGTTAGGGTCGCTAGGAAGTGCTGTAATGATTTTGTCAAATGTCGGGTCCTGGGGATGTGCGAATTCTTCAGAGATGGGGGTGTGGTCAACATGGTTTCTAGTTTTGGGCCAAAAGGTCTGTCCCTGTCCGAAAGGATGGGATAAATGGAGTGGACTGTGGATTTAAGAGAGTTCTAGTATAATATGTTTCTATACTCAGTGGTAAGACTTGCACAAATGACTATGTGAGCCACGTAGGGCCCCATTTTAGACAGGAGGACCACAATAGAACCCTCTCCCAATTCTTTTGCATGACAGTCTGCATCTGGTGCTAATAATTCAGGCCAGGTGGCTTTGAGCAGCAGGTTACTGGACACAGCCAAGCACAGGAAAGGCAGGTAGTTTGGGGGAGTGCACGTAACACATTTGGGAAGTTGGTGTCCAGCTTCCCTCCTGGTCATCAGACTTTCCTTAGACTTGGTGGAGGGAGCTATGACTTCTAGAGACTGGGAGGTGAATAGATTGAGAAGGTAGACAGTGGTGCCTCTACTCAGTGCCATTCAGTATGTTTCTCCCACAACAGAACTGAGCATGTGGATGCAACATTGAGACTTGGTGGGACCACAACATTCCCTTGCTTGGGTTCCTGCAACAACTGGTGGGTCTGTTACGAATTTTAAATTTTATTTTTAATAACAATAAGGTCAAGGCAGTGAGGTGAACTTCTGGGTGCTAAAATCTATATTCAGTATGTCTTCCTGCTTACCAAGTCTTCGGACTGAAAAGGCCAAAGCAAAAAGCTTTTGATTCTGAGCAAAGGGGCTGCATGAATGACTAGATGCTTTACAAATGGTGACCCAAAACTTAATGTGGCTTTCATTTGACATTTCCACGGCTTTTCAAAAACAAACAGCAAGGGAAACCTAATCCCACAGCCAAGGCACCTTTGCCTTTTTATAGCAGGGAGCAAAATATGGGTGGATGCTGAAAGGTAGACCAAGTTATTCATTTAAGGTTTGGGGCTTCTGGCAACTGTTATTACTAAAGTGTTGCTTGGTTAAAAATGGGCTTCGATGAAAGTCTTGCTGTGTGGGTCGGCTGGAACTCTCAAAGGAAGGGATTCTGGCACCTGACTGTGCTGAGGCATGGGAGGTGGCCAGGAAGACTCCCAATATGGCTGGTTTGCTCATGAGCACAAATGGACATTATTTCAAGAAACAGAGCTCTGTGAACAGGAAAGACACATTCTTCATAGTCACTGCAAGTAAAATAAATTGCTCTAACTGGCCACAGTTCCGCTTATTCAAATGAATGGGTTTGAGTGTCCTTAAATCAGTTTAAGGACACTCAAATTCATTCATTTGAATAAGCTTATGTGTGTTCAATAGTACTGGATTGTGGCCATTCTGTTTATCTGATATTGTTTTACTGAGCCCACTTTTACTGTTCTTTAAAAGTCTGTAGCTGCCTCTGATCCTGGTATATCACCATCCCTATTTCTCCCTATTTTTACATTTCACAATGCATCATCATCATCATCATGATGTCAGGGGCTAGCACTGTAATTCTTTAGGGTTCAGTTCCATACCCTGGGTTGAACCCTGGTGTTTAGCACGTCAGCGTAAGGTGAATGTGCGCTTGTATATTTCACTCAGTACAGCTGCACAAGTATAACGTAAGGAAGTGTGCTAGCATTTTATAAGAGCCAGCTCTTACTTTATACAGAGTAAGATGGCTGCTGGGGTGCAAGGAGCAGCAGTGAGGTGTTGGGAGACAGAGCTGTGTGTGCCATTCTCCCTCAGGTACTGTGGGGGTTGCTGTCCTGTTGCCAGCATTGAAGATTCAGCAACCAATTAGACAGTTCACTTTTTCTTCAATGCAGAAAACAAGCACCCACTTCCCTTTGGAATCAGTAAAGGAGGAACACACAGCATGCAGCAGACAGTGGAGGAGAAGGGAAGAGCCCGGCTGCAAATCGTGACATGGCAATGGGGTGTAAACAAGGGCATCCCTATTTGCATCCATGAAGCGCTGGAGGAGAGATGCAGGTTTAGGATATATGGTTTTGGCACAGGTGTTCTGTGAAAATCGAGCTGAGACAGATTCTTTTTTAGAACGTGTCTTGACTTGGAGAACTGAGTGGTTTCAACTCCATTGGAGGAATGTCTCGCTAGCATTTGATTCATGTAAGGTGGATATAGTCCAGCTGCTCCCATAATCAATTGGGCTGTTGTCACATGGAACTCCAAAGCACAATGTGGTTTCTGATCTGTTGTACTGTCATGGAATAGTGCCTGGTCTTCTGGCAAAGGTATTGTGGCCCAGCAAATGTTTATTGATGACTACAGCAAAGCTGAGGAGTCTGGTTTGCAAGGTTAACCACAGGGAAGCACCTCCATTGTTGTTGTTTAGTCGTTTAGTCATGTCCGACTCTTCGTGACCCCATGGACCAGAGCACGCCAGGCACTCCTGTCTTCCACTGCCTCCTGCAGTTTGGTCAGGCTTGTGTTTGTAGCTTCGAGAACACTGTCCAACCATCTCGTTCTCTCTCATCCCCTTCTCCTTGTGCCCTCCATCTTTCCCAACATCAGGGTCTTTTCCAGGGAGTCTTCTCTTCTCATGAGGTGGCCAAAGTATTGGAGCCTCAGCTTCACGATCTGTCCTTCCAGTGAGCACTCAGGGCTGATTTCCTTAAGAATGGATACGTTTGATCTTCTTGCAGTCCATGGGACTCTCAAGAGTCTCCTCCAGCACCATAATTTAAAAGCATCAATTCTTTGGCGATCAGCCTTCTTGATGCTCCAGCTAGCACCTCCATTAGTGTTCTCTTTATTCTGATCTCCAGCTAGCCCCCTTTCCCCACCCCACAGATCTTTCTGCACCCCATCATGCTAGTGACACCTAACACTCTCTTCTCTTTGCAGCCTCTCTTCATTTTTCTCTCCACCCCCCATCTCACAAGTCTCTGCATGGCTGAGCTTTAGGAGAAATGTCCTAATGGCAAGAGTTGTCCAACACTAAGTTGCCTGACTGCCTTGGGAGGTGGAGATAATTACTTCACTTGAGGTAATTAAAGGGAAGCTAGGCCAGAGATGCTGTAGTTGCCTTTCTACTTTGCAGATCCTTCACTGAGGAAGGGCTTGGACTAAATGTCCCTTCCAGTGCTGTATGATTCTGTGTTTCCATCTGGAAAGTGCTGCCAACTTTATCAGGCACCCCTGGATCCAGAGAGAGGAGCAGCAATGCAGACACAGGCATGCAGGCATTCTCCCACCCCACTCCCTCTTTAGGTGGGCTTAAGCAGCCCTTAGATGTTCCCACAAAGATGTGAGAAAGGACTGTAGATTCAAGGAGTCCTCAGAATGGTGCCAACCCATCCCTCCAAAAAAAACCACACGGTAGGATGAATGCAAGCTGAGCGGGCTCATGTTCAAAAGAGGCACCATTACTGGAAACACCCGGGAACTTGGTGGGGAAGGCTGTGAATGGTGGCATGGCTGGGTTGGACCAGGGAGGCCCTTCCAAACCCCTGGGTGCCTCAGCCAGGGCCTGACTGAGGATTTGAGGATGGGGTTGTAACTGGCCTGCTTTAGCACCAGCAGTGTCAAATGTTTCAAACACAATACAGGGAAGAGCTGACTGATGAGTTGGCTAAACAAAGAATTGAACCAACACAGTCCATGCTGGCAGCCCCCGTGGTTTACAAGGAACACATGGCTACAAAAATAGCACCGTCTGTAAGAGTATTTTGGCAACAGTTTTGTTTAGGATAGAGGAAAAGTGACTAAGTTTGTATATAGGTGCAACTCAGCCAACTAAATGGCTGGTGTGTGGTTTTTAAAGGGAATGCAACATTCTTCTGTCTGTCTTGAATATTTTGGGTGCTCTTTACAGCATGTTGTATGCTGAAACAAAATTATATGAAAATGATGTACCGGTGGTATCTGACTCCTACTAAGTTATCCAAAATGTATAGAACAAGCACCAATATTTGTTAGAAGTGCAAAGAAAGGGAGAGTACCTTTTATCATATGTAGTGGTCATGTAAGATAACAAAGTCTTTTTGGGAATTGATATATAATGAATTTAAAAAAATGTTTAAAATAACATTTGTTAAAAAACAAGAAGCATTTCTATTAGGAATTAAAGGTTCCGATATCCCAAAAGACCAGAAAAGATTATTTATGTATGTGACAACAGCTACAAGGATGCTACTAGCCCAAAGATGGAAAGAACAAATAGTACCGACCAAGGAAGAATGGCAAGTTAAACTGCTGGAATATGCTGAAATGGCAAAACTGACTGGGAGACTCAGGAATCAAGAAGATAATGACTTTAAAAAAGAATGGGAAAAATTCATAACTTACTTAGGAGACCATTGAATGAATGAAACTTTATTTGCCTCAGTCATAGGCCATAGCAACAAAAGCACATTGCAATATACACAGAACAGAAATAAAAAGGCGATTATATAAAACACAGATTATATAAAACACAAATAGTGGATCTTATTCTGATTGCCCCAGCTAAAAACCCTGCAACCTTTGCTGTTACCTGCTCATCTTGATCTGCCAAGAGAAAGGACACTGTGGCAGTGGTTGGGTGACCCGGAATGGACAATAAAAAAGGGGTGATAATTTCATTCCTCAAGTCTTTATAAAGAGTGCAAGTCAGAAGGGCATGTGCCACCGATTCGGTGCTGCCATCTCCACAGGGACATAGGCGTTTTTCGTGTGGAATCTGTTGGAATCATCCCTCAAGTACAGCCAAGGGCAATACATTCAATCTTGCGAGAGTAAAAGCATGTCTATATTTTGGAATTGCTAGGTTATGCAGATAGGGCGCCAGAGAATAAAAATGGGAAGGTGGATTTATGGCATGCCTTTCTCTGGTGTCATTACAGATAAGGAGTGAGCTGTACATAGCAAACAAGCAAAGGGGAAATGGCTGCTGAGCTGCACCCACCATTGTGAGGCCTGAGGTGGTGATGATGATGCCTCTCCAGCTGCTGTTATTGGCTGTGGACATCCTGTGATGTCACAAAAGCACATGGAAGCTCAGTGGCTATACAAAAGCAGCCCAAGGGGAAAGCCCAAGGCAAAAGCTTGAAGAGGACACGGTGGACAACAGCTGTGTTATTCAGTACTTGGTGGTCTCCTTCCGCATGGAGGTGAAGTGGCAAATGGAAGGAGGCCATCATCCATCAATGAGATGCTGTGGAGCAACGAGAAGGTAAGTGTACCTGCTGAGCAGGACCGTGGCTTGAAAGTGGCAGATATCCATGGTTGGAAGCTGGCGATGGACCTGGCAGAAGCTGTGATTAGCATGTGGAAGCCCGGGATGCTGCAGGCTGAAGGAGGCTGAAGTTTGTGCATGTAAGCTGGTTGAAATTCACCTTCAGAAGGCCATTGACAAAAGCTGTGTGGATATTTGTGCGTTGACGCTGGGGTAAGTATGAATGGAGAGAATGGACATAGGTGACCCACCAGACATGGTATGCCTGGGAATTGCATGTAGGTTGCCCTCCAGGCGAATGAACCACTGGATATTCATGAGTGGAAGCAGAGGTTGGCAGGGAGGCCAGTGGAGGTGGCTGAATGATAACTGTTGAATGAGGGCCATTCCCCTCACCATATCTGTGTTTGCCTTTCATGGATGCTACAAGCCAACGAGGCTTTCCCCGAAAGCAGCAATGAAGGGAACAGCAGAGCTTAAGCAAGCCATCTTTTACTTCTAAATCAAGGTATTTCTAAATACATCTAAGTAACGTTCATGACATTCCCCTTTCCAGTACCAGGATGGGAGGCTGTGCAGATGCATCCCTAAGCAGTTGCCGCGGGCTACAAACTTCCTGTGATGTCACAATGGACAGAGTGGCTGAGAGGGAAGAGGAAGTTACTAGTGGGAGGTGGCTGGGAGAAGTGAGAAACCCCAGTAGAAGGTTCAGGGGCAGTTGGGGTAGGTAGGCAGGGCCAGCTGGATATGCATAAGTTGAATATGGGCTGACTCCTTTCTGACTACTTGCGTTGCCAACATTTTGTTCTCTCAGGGTTCCTGTACCTGTCTTGCCTAGATCGCAAGTAATTTTGAGAGAATCAAAGCAACATAAAACAATGCAGGCATTTAGGAAATTACACATCTAAAAGCTCAGCAAAATTCTGAAGCGAGAAAGGAAACTCTCAGATCTTTGCTTAAATCTTCTAAAAACAATTTCATAGCTGCTTTCTCAAATGCAGCTCCAATAACCAGTATGGGTTGACATTTATTCGTGCAAAATGCTCTGCACAACTGCCAGCAAATTAATATATTTTACATAATTACTATTAAAGATATATATGCAGAAACAGCCGTGTGCACCTTGGTAAGAGCCCCAGCCCTTTAATGGTTCCTGCATTTCTGCAGAGCGCCAAAAACTGTGCTGGAGACCATTGTGAACAAATAAAAATGTTAGCTGGACTTGTAAAGAAATGAAAAATAAGGTTAATTTAGAGCAATGAAAACTGTGGAGAACGTAATGATATGTAGTTTTAGAAAAATTATGTTAAGGACCCTTGCAGGGGATGGGGGAAAGTCATGGGATTCAGAGAATCTCATATATGGATATGGTAAAAGTTTTTTCTTTTTATTATTTTGAATTTGTTCTTGTAAAAAAACAATTTATTTTTTAAAAAAAAGAATATTTTGGTTGCTCTTAAAAATGCCATGCTCAGCCCTGAGTCAGAAACTGGCTGCTTGGATGATGACCTGGACCTCCTCTTGGCCCAAGACCTGGGAGAGCAGGCAGGGCCCCCTGTTGCTAGCCTTGAAGACCCTATGAATCTGGGGGGGCCTCCTTAGGGCCGCCTCCAAAGGATCCAATCTAATTGCCAACAGATTCCCAGCACATTTAGATGGAGAGGCTGAGCCACCCCCACCCCCAGCCCTCAAGAATGCAGATGGAGAAAGGTCCAAGCTCAGGCTGCAAGTCAATGACAAAATCCATGCCTGAAAGCCCAGTTGCTATGTTGCTCCAGAATAAAGGGCTGCTCATGAGTAAGGGTTCTTCTCAGGAGGAAGGATTCTCTGCCGCTAAGGTTGAGGATAGGTGGTCCCTCCTTTGAGCCACCTGGTTGCTGGAAAGGTAATACCTCTGGCTCCTGAGCACAGCCGGGACAAGGACACCCACTTGTCATCATCAGATTCGGAATGAATTGTATCAACAACAGTTCCTAGGCAGTCCCTGCAAGTGCGCACTCTCAGGAGAAAATGCTGGAAACCACGAGAAGCTCCCATAAGAGAGTTACCTGTGATGCAATTTGTGAGTTCACAAAACACAGCCTATCACTCAGTTGTGTTGCCAGATGTGTCACTAAAATGTGCCATATCATCACCCAAGTGGCCTCAGTGAGCATTTCAATTTCAAGCGTTCTGATTATTTCTACTTTTAGTTAAGTATTTTTATTTATTAACTTGATGGGGGAGCAGCTGCCCCCTGGCTACACCCATGTTCTGGTTCCTGAACTGTGAAACCTGGCTCTTTTGACTTATACTTAGATTTGATTTCCTCAGTTGTTTAGTCCTAGGCTGTCTTTTCTCTTCCTTTATTAATACGATATCTTTTTCATTTACCTTCCCAGTTACTTAGAATACTGTGTAAAACAGGCATAGGCAAACTCGGCCCTCCAGATGTTTTGGGACTACAATTCCCATCATCCCTGACCACTGGTCCTGTTAGCTAGGGATGATGGGAGTTGTGGTCCCAAAACATCTGGAGGGCTGAGTTTGCCTATGCCTGGTGTAAAAGCTGATTATCAGAACAGAATATCTGAAAGTGTATTCCAAAACCAGAAATTTCAACTTACCAAACAGTTTTCAATGACTTTCTAGACCATCTTGTTTTTCACAGATTACCACTGAAAGATGCAGAAATAACAGCAATGCACAATGAATTAGTGTGTCGTTAAGTGAAGGCATTTCAGTGTCTAAAAAAAGTATGAGTTCTGGAGCATGTGCCTGGCGCCCCCTGGTGCTCAGCAGTGGAAATAGTATGGGAGAAAATTTATTTTCTTTGGAGACCAATGCCCACAGCTACCATGCATGAAAGGCTTCAAAATTAAGCTGCTGGAACTGAAGGTCCTCTCCTCAGTGTTATTTCAAAAGGTCACTTCCTCCGCTGTGATTGTATTGGTTCTAAATATATATCACTTTCCCACAAAAAACTACCCAAGGCAGTTTACTCAGGGGGGTTGTAGCTCAGTGAGAAAAAAACTTGCTTTGCATGCAAAAGGTCACAGCTACTCCAGGTAGGTCAGCATAATTGGGTGGGTGGGAAATCCCTGTAATGGAAGGGGAGGCAAGTAGAAATCTCTTAAGCCTTTTTTATTTTTTTACACAAATAAAAATAATATTTGCGCAGTAGCAAATATTTAACCAGGGACCCTGAGATAGCATCTAGTATACTTAACTTTCTCCAGGGCAAAACAAAACTTCATCAACATTCCTCTCCACTTATAAACAACCAGCTCTCTGGATCTGAGCAACCTGCATTTCTTTGGCATCCCCTTCTGTAGCATGAACCAAGTGACTTACGTTCATGGGAGATTTTACATTAATCCTGCAAGCCTGCAACAATATTTGCAAGATCCCAAAGCCAAACTTTATGTAGTTTATTAAGAATGAAGAAGAAAGGAAGATGACACCCTCCTGGTCAGCGTCTACATTGAAGCTCCAAAGTCTGACCCCATATGAGAGATTTATATAATTTGAACCCTTAGCTGGCTGGTCTAATATCTAAATTCCTCCCACCTGTTAAGCTAGTCCAAAATACAGGGGCCAGCATACTTAATTAACTCTGCAGTTGCACTACTACTGGCAGGCACTCAGCCTCTAGCCGGGCCATGTGGATCTTCCCAAACTCTGCTGCTACTTATTATTAGAGCACAAACAGTACATCAAAACAATAAAGCAAACCAAAAACTGTTGACAATCCCAAAGAGATTGTACCAATAAGCAGTGAGGTGGTTGGCATTCATTTGTCCCAAGAGACAATGAAGCGTGCCTCCAGGGGTGAAGCCAAAACACTGTGTTAGCAACACTGAAGTGACCTCCCTGGGGCTCAAGCCTGGGCAGTGCGTAGGAAGGTCCTGGGCTGTCTGGACATCAGTCTCACTGATGTGGTCCAAAGGAAAGCAGAACAATACATTTGGCAGCAGCCTGTCTGCAATAGTTGTTGGACGGAGGCATACAAGAGGCCATCCAACTGTCTTGGTGACTCCACTCCATGTAGTGTTTACTCCCCAGCCTTTCTCTCTCTCTTGAAAATATCCCAAAAGGCACCAGAGGTTTCAGATCGGATTTTCCTTCTCCTAGATTGGCAACTTTCCCAGGTTGATGACTTGCATTTCTCTCTAAGCAATGAGGAAGAATTGTATAAACCAATTGACCTATCTCCTCTAAATACAAAATTTTCCTGGCATAGGTTTCCCTTACAATTGATTACTTCAAGACTTGATTACTGCAATGAGCTCTATGTGGGGCTTCCCTTGTGCTTGATCTGTAAGCTGCAGTTTGTGCAGAATCACTTCAAAATAAAACTTTTATGAAGTAATTTTTAGATGGTACTTGACCCCCCCCCCACTATGCTCAATCAGTGTGGCGTAGTGGTTAGAGTGCTGGATTAGGACCTGGGAGGCCAGAACACAAATCCCTATTCACCCATGAAGCCCACTTGGTGACTTTGGGCCTGTCACTCACTCTCGGCTTAACCTACTTCACAGTGTTGTTGAGAGGGAGGAGTGTGTATGCTAGGTTGACTTCTTTGGAGAAAAGGAGGGATATAAATGTAATAAATAAAATCATAAAGTCATATTTGTCAAGGTTCAAATGATGTGTGTTGTGAAGAAGTGCAAGTGGGTGTCAGGCACACCTCACGGGGGACATCATCAACAACAAAAATGTTTGGTTTTGTGCCTTCTGCTCAACCCCTTTCATTGATTTGTTTTAGCTGTTAAGTTATTCTGCTGCTGTTTTCTACTTTTGGTAACTTTAATTACTAATTGGATTTTTGTTGTTGTTTAGTCGTGTCCGACTCTTCGTGACCCCCTGGACCAGAGCACGCCAGGCACTCCTGTCTTCCACTGCCTCCCGCAGTTTGGTCAAACTCATGCTTGTAGCTTCGAGAACACTGTCCAACCATCTCGTCCTCTGTCGTCCCCTTCTCCTTGCGCCCTCCATCTTTCCCAGCATCAGGGTCTTTTCCAGGGAGTCTTCTCATGAGGTGGCCAAAGTATTGGAGCCTCAGCTTCAGGATCTGTCCTTCCAGTGAGCACTCAGGGCTGATTTCCCTAAGAATGGATAGGTTTGCTCTTCTTGCAGTCCATGGGACTCTCAAGAGTCTCCTCCAGCACCATAATTGAAAAGCATCAATTCTTCAGCGATCAGCCTTTTTTATGGTCCAGCTCTCACTTCCATACATCACTACTGGGAAAAGCATGGCTTTAACTATACGGACCTTTGTTGGCAAGGAGATGTCTCTAAGATTGGATTTTACTGCATTTTAAATTGTGATTGTTTTAAGTTGCTTTGTTGTGCATGTGTTTGTGTGTGGGAAATGTGTTGACAGTCATTTTCAGCTACCATTATAAGGCGACCACTAGCAGCAATTGCGGAAATTAATAATAATTTAAAAAGGGAGAAGTTGATTGCGATGCCTTCATCTCAGGATTAGCGCAAGGCGGCAGGGATGGCAGCGAGGACAACGCGCGTTTTCTGCTCCGTCCCCCTAGCGGCGAAAGGGGGAACAGCAGGAGCTGCAGCCGTCGCTGGGAAAGCCGAACTAGGCGGTGGGAAGACAAACCCGGAGCCTGGATTCTTGGGCGAAGCGAGTGGTGGGGAAGGAAGGGGCGGGGCCTGAGCGCCGTCAAACTCCCCGAGAGACAAAGCCAAGAGCCGCTCATTTCCGGTTCCCATTCGCGCCACATAAACAACACCAACGAGCCGAGCGGGGAGCTGCTCTACCAGCCCCCCCCCCCGCTAAACTCTGCCTTTTCGGGCCGAGGGCTCCCTTCGCCTCGCCTTCCCGTAACTACGGTTCCGGAAGCTCCGTGAGGCGGCGGCGGCGGGAGCTCTCGAAGTTGGGGGGTTCGCGTGGTCCTCCGGGACCGGGACTTCGCCGTGAGAAGCGGCAGAAGGAAAGGAGCGCCGCCGCTTGTGAGGAAGACCGCGATGGCGGCCGGGCGGCTCGAGGGTTCCCGGGCGCTGAGGTGCCGGCCGGCGCAGGCGCAGTAGCGGCGCTACCCCGCGCGCGAGAGAGAGAAAAGGGCGGAGCGAGCGCTGCTCTCCGGGCCCCGGCCTCCCTCCCTCAGTCCCGGCCTGCGCTTCGCCTCGCCCGCCTGGCCCTTCGCCGCCGCCGCCGCCGCCATGGAGTGCCCTCACCTCGGCGCCAGCGTCTGCCTGGCGCCCGACTCGGCCAAGTTCCCTCAGGGCTCGCCCTCCTCGTGGTGCTGCAGCGGTGAGTGGGGGAGGGGGGGCTGACAGGCACCTTCATCTTCCTCGCTCCCCTCCCCCCCCCAACCCCGCTCCTTTGTTCCAGGGACACGTCCAGGCCCTTCGCCCGCCCGGCTTTATTTAAACACCCGTCTCTCGAGCTCCCCCCCCCCCCACTGGCAACAAAAAGATCTCTGGGATTTTGCTCTTCCCACGACCCCCTCCCTCGAGTCCGTCCTCTTCCTCCCCACCTTATTCCACTTCTCTGTTGCTTCGGGGGTTGAGGGGCCTTCGCTTTCTCTCTTGCCCCCGCCCCGCCCTTTCCTGCACCTTGCACGCCAGAGCAACAAAGAGGCAAACGCGTCTCTCTTCGTCCTGCTTGGGCTTTTCCCTGCCTTAAAGTTGCGGTAACCCTTGACAGGCTCTGCCTCGTGGCCGTTGCCTCACTTTCCCGGTTCTGTGTAAGATTTCCTGTTCCTCTTCTTATCCCCTCCTGGTGAGACTCCGCATTCCGATTCTGCACTCCTGATCCCATTAAATAATTTTCTCTGATCTCTCGGTATTCTCCCACTGACTGTCGTGTGCAAACAACAGTGCATCTCCTTTTCGTTATGCGTGTACAGTACTAGGCTGCCTCCTTATATAACTTCCCAGCCGAAATCCTGAGCTTCCTTCTCATTTCCTTTGTGGCCTATGGTCCACTGATGCTAGGGCTGGGGGGGGGGGCAAGGAAAGGATGCCTGCAAGAGGAGCAGGAAGTCTTCGATTTCAGACCCTTTCTCAGCAGGGGACCATCCTGGGCCTTTGCTGGAGATGTTGGAGGGATCACGTTTTCTACTCTTTTTAGAAAGATGGATCATTTGCAGCACTCCTACCTCCCAAAGCTCAGGATATGTAGTTTTTGCATTCATCTATCCGTGAATGTTTTTGCAGGCCTCATTTTACTCCTTCCCATTTGTGGGCTCAGGAATGCTTGGCTTCTACAGTTCTGCCAAGCTTGTCTTACTTTCTTAGAGAGGGAAGTCTAGTAGATGTGATCCTGACCATGTGCTGGCAGGCAAGGCATTTTCCTGGAGAGAGGAGGTGGCTAAGGGGTTCGTTGTCTTCAAGTGGGAAAGAATGCAGAAATTTCTTTCTAGCTTCTTTGTTCCAGTGAGAGAGCAGTAGCGAGAAAAACAAAACCCACCAAAGAGGAGGCTGAAGAGGCTGTGTTGCTGTTGTTAACTTTACTGCCTGGTCTTCGACCGCAGTAAAGATTGGTTGGTTGGTTGCTGAAGAGGCTGTTTGTGTTTAATGTGCTCGAAGGTGCCTCTTGTATTTTTGAATTTAGGCCATGTCAGTGAACTGGGCCACAGTATGCTGGAAGGTGGATATAGTGCAATAAAACATATGGGGAGGGAAAGTTTCAACAGGAAATGCTGGGTAATTTGATTCCTCTGTGTGTACACATGGCCTCAGTCAATATTTACATAATTGAGATTTGTGTTGTGGTGCAAATGTAAGACTTTCCATGTTTGGCCTTTTGTTCATTTCATGGTGGTAATAAACATTGAGACACTTGCTTTACATTTTCAGTACGCTCATGGAAACAGAGTACTGTATGTTGTGTTTAGTTATTTCACTTTGAGTTCTTTTCACCTTTCCAGTAGGAAGTAAATCAATAGTAGGGTGTTTTACAGTGTTTCAGCTGTGCTCTTGTAACTTCTCTTTTTCTCTAAAATGTCTGAGTTGTACTCAAAAAGCCTCTCTTTTGAATTTGCAAAACTCAGTCGGAGTTTTGCAGTTCAATGGGTTGTGGATTGCATCTTGTCACTAAAGTGAGGAAACCTTGCTAATGTTGTTTTCTGAGGTTTCCTTCTATGGAGGAAAAGCTACATGGCTGCTCTTAAGTGTGGTGTTTGTGTTTGAGAGAGGCTGTTAGCTTGCTTGAATCTCCTATGCAACTCCATCCTGGAGCTAAGGTGTGGTAGGTACTACTGCTGCCTTTGGCTAAACCAGTTATATTACTCTGTAAAACATGCAGTGTTAAAGCAGAATTTATTATACTATGTGATGTTGCAGGAGAACTAAAGTGTAAATGAAAGCACTGAAAAAGAAAACAACTTTGAGAAATATGTTTACAAACTTAGTCATAAGGGGTGTATCTATTAGCTCAGGCAAGCAAATCTGTTAGGCAAGATCACTGGCATGAAGTTCCTCTTCCTCAAGGAAGGTCAGAAAGATAACATTACCAAAGGTGAAGGTAGTAAAAAGTATCAGTGTCAGTATCTTGCAGATTATAAAAGTATACAGTGGTACCTTGGTTTAAGAACAGCTTAGTTTATGAACAACTTGGATTAAGAACGCTGCAAACCCAGAAGTAGGTGTCTTGGTTTGTGAACTTTGACTTGGAATAACAAAATGTTTTGCTTCCTGTTGAGTGTGTTCCATTTGTAAATTGAATCCACCGTTGCTATGGGAAAGCACGCCTTGGTTTAAGAACAGACTTCTGGAAGGGATTAAGTTCGTAAACCAAGGTACCACTGTACTGTGAGCTGTCTTTAGGGCCTGACAAGCTAGTTGTCTGCATGGAAGTGTTACTTGCCCCTTGCAAATGGTTTCCTGTAAGTCTGACGTTTGTATAAATATCCTGACAGTGATTTGGGGGAATTTGCTGCAAAATTGAATTAGTTTGGAAGATGTTACAATTGCACCCTAAAGAGTACAGTTGAAGTTGCTGTTTTGCTGAGACAGGGCCAGATACATCTTTGTCTATTGTATATGTAAATTAACATAAGTGCACTTACACAAATGCAGGAATGTTTTACAGGATGCCAGAGTTTTACAGGATTACCATACCTTTGTTTGATAAAGCTCCCCTCTCATTACCACCTTCCCCTCCCTGCAGTCTCAGCCCTCCCATGGTTCTTCCAGTCCATAAAACATCAATCATGCTTGTAACGCTCTAGAAAGGCCAGGAGCTTATGATGTGAATTTCCAATAGACTCTCCTCTCTCTCTCTCTCTCTCTGTGTGTGTGTGTGTGTGTGTGTGTGCATATGTATGTGTGGCCGTTACACTCCTTTGGGAATACCCTGTTGAACAGAGTTCAGCAGAGGAGGACAGGAGTTATTTTTATTTGTATAATATACTATAGACATATAAAGGGAACAAGTGTGGGAACTTTCCCCCTGTCTTTTTGTGTTTTGTACTAGAATTATACAAGATGACAAATAATATATTCTGGGCTGGTTTGTAAACATTTCTAGTGAAAACAATTTTTCTGCCTATATTGGATGTCGTTAATTGGGCATTCTCTTTCTCTGCTACTGCTGTTCTTATAGTGAGACAGTAATTTTAACCTCTGCTGTTCTTAATTCTTATTTTTTGCTGTTTCTTTATGGTTGTATTTTACTGCTTTTTAAAGCATTCATTATAATTGCTCTAGTGCTGTTTTTAGATTGTAATGAATTTGTGATTTTATCTTGTTTTAATTCTACTTCATATGACATATAGAGAACTATAATTGAATTGGGAATCTAAATATAGTCAATAAAGTTAATGAACACAGTTGTGACTTTATTCCTTGGCACTGTTTGGTGATCCTGTACTTATTCCTCATTTTTGTGGTGTTTAGAATAAAGCTTTTGTTTAACCGGAGGCCTCCAAATTATGTCCACTGATGAGACTCCCCATGGGATCCACCTTCTGGCCAGTGTTAGAAACTGAGATATGAAAGCTAGAAGCTAAATGGCACCTTAAACCTAGATTATAGGTGCAACAATGAATGTCTAGGTGCGCTTTTTAATAACAAGAATACAAAGCTGAAAATGAATGAACTGCAGCTAAAATATTGTGTTCATTTTTCACAAGGTCCAGTCCTCATCTGAAGACTGCAAAAAACAAAAAAAACAAAACCATGCTTCCCCTGCTGGCCCCCCTGATATTCTTAAGAGGGTCTCTTCTCCAGTCTTCAGAGAGCGGCTGGAAGTGGGGAGGCAGAAAAAGGTCCTCCCTTCTCTCCACTCTGCAGACAAGCCATGGATTCTCCCTACACCCTCTTTCCCTCATATAAATATATCTTTTTGGCACTACAGTGGTACCTCGGGTTACATACGCTTCAGGTTACAGACTCCGCTAACCCAGAAATGGTACCTCGGGTTAAGAACTTTGCTTCAGGATGAGAACAGAAATCGTGCTCCGGCAGCAGGAGGCCCCATTAGCTAAAGTGGTGCTTCAGGTTAAGAACAGTTTCAGGTTAAGAACGGACCTCCGGAACGAATTAAGTACTTAACCCGAGGTACCACTGTACAGTTAACACATATTAAAGGCCTATACAGCTGATGGTAGAGACACCCACCTTGAGTGTCCTACAATGATCCCACTCCAAAATTTGTTTTGATTTTAAGCATCACTGTGAGAGTCTGAAGTAGGTAACACTTTAACATGTGCTACTTAAACCATCAAACTAACTGGCTAGTATATTTAAAATTAAAAGCACGTCATACATTAAAAGTGCATTAAAAAGGCAGCTAAAACCTAAACAAAACATATTGAGTTCAAAAGAAAAGTTTTCAGGTCCCCGATCCATGCATATTTTACTTGAGAGGAAGCCCCATTGAACTCAATTGGGATTTACTTCTGAGTAACAGGTAGATCCAGATCAGGGTTGAAAACCCTTTCCCCCCATAATGGTGCCCAAATTGCTTCTTTTGTTTCTTATACATTGCATTTTATTGTATTACAGTTTGAATTCCTTAACATTGTAAAGTACAGTGCATTACAGTTGCTAAACAGAAAAATATTTAAATGGTCCACCAAGATGCTCAGCAGTTTTCAAGTGCACTGTGGATGGGAAGTTAGAAAACCACCACTCCTTCTCCCTAGTTCTCCTTCCATCTCCCACATGTGTGAAATTCCACCCAAGGTTTAATTTCTCCTGTGCAATTAATTCTGTAGACAAGCCCATTCCTCCAGCAGTTTCAGTGAAGGCTGATGGGTGGGGGGAGAGTTTCACAATTCTCTTGAGGAAAGAGCCAGACAAGGCAGTGAGAACTTTGCTCCCTGCTCATTTTCAGTGGGAATGAGATGGATGGAGGGAGGAAAAAGGCAGCTGTACTCCTAGCCTAAGGGCAGCCAATTCAAGGCTTCTGAGAGCGAAACACTGCCTTTCTGTAAGGCCAGCTGAGAGGTGGAACCTATCAACTTACCTGACCCTGCAGCAATCTCTTGGAAGTCTAGCGGGAAGGAATTTCTCCTCCCAAACCCTCAGCAGTGGCAGTTTTAATATGAAATATTAGGTGCTTCCGAGTTCAGAAACTGCTCGTATTTATGAAATTCCCTGTTGTAAAATGTGTCTAGAACAATGGGAGTTTCGAACACTGCACCCAGTGAGAGGTAAGGTGGGTGATTGTGCTATTGGCCCACCTCATGGTTTAAGTGAAAATTTGCACCTGAGTCCCCCCGCCCCCGCCCCGCACCCAAATTCTAGTCTGAAACTCTCCACTAAGCACTCCCTTTTGCCACTTAAGACTTGCTTGAGTTCCCTATTGGAGAAACTTGCAGTTATAGCAGGTAGCCAATGAGAGAAGCTTTGTAATGTTGCTTGATTTGACTAGGACTTCTGCCGGTGTTCGAAACTCCCATTGTTCTAGGTGCACTTTGCGACAGGGAATTTCATCAGTGTGAGCAGTTTCTGAGCTCTGGGCACAGTACTGCGCCTAAAATTTCAGATTAAAACTGCAGAGTGGAAGGAAAGGAGGACCCTTCTGCCTCCCTACTTCCAGCTATTCTCTGAAGACTGGAGAAGAGACACTCTTAAGAATATTAGAGGGGTGGGCAGGGGAAGGAATAGACCATTTGAAAAATGAACATAATATTTTGGTTGCAGTTCATTCATTTTCAACTTTGTATTCTTGTTATTTAAAAAGTGTGCCTAGACATTCCGCTGTTGCGCCCATAACCTAGGTATAGGTGCTATTTAGTTCCTAGCTTTCATATCTCAGTTTCTAACACTGACTGCTGCAGGGCTCAGCAGCAAGCATCCTTCATGAGTAGCCATTCTAACATATGGTAACCATAACGAAATAAAATGATAGTGGCATTTTTGGAATATAGGCATTTCATTGAGAGTATTTGCTGAATCAGTTTACAGGCAGGCCAACTCAGCTCTAATCTCTTGACTAATAATAATGTCTTCAATTATTATACTGAATATTTATTATGCTTTTTCAATTACGTTTTAAAAATGGGAATATTTATTGTGTTACCAGCTTGACCCACATGGCTGAAGGTTTTTGGCATAACTGGAAGTTGCCTGGGAGACTTACTCTCATCTAGACTAGAGTAAGAGTGATTCATTCTGGGGCAGCTGCTGAAGAGGGGTTCTTTGTATGCCTTGTTTGTATCGACTCAGTGTATAGATCATAGGGCTGGAAATATATGTTAGATGCCAGGTTGCCATAGCGATTGAAATTTGGTTCTATTGCAGTGCTTAGAAAACTATTCTGTCAGCTTGTGAAAATCTTTGCACGTGTACCCAGTCTTGGTTATAAATGATACCAGAGGATGATATGTGCAGGACTTGTCAGTGCAAGTGGTCATAATTCCTTTGTCACAGCAACTGTCATTTGAAATAAATCATTCTTATTTTTATCTGTTTAACAAAATTTATATACTGCTTGATTATAAATAGAACCTCTAAGCCATTTACATAAACTAAAACAAACAATGAAAGGCAATCTTAAAACATAATTAAAACCAACTGTTAAACTAAAAGCAGATTTAAAACACATGTCAATTTCTACATGTCAGAATATTTTAATACCTTATTTCATCTTGGCTACACAGAGAAGTAGCTCAGTGATACTGTGGAAAGCTCTGATACAGTTTAGGCACAGTTTATCATGTTTCAGCCAAACCATGGTTTGGTATCCCTACTTAGGTGCTCCTCTCACATGCTCAGATTTCCTCTTATTTGAGAAGCTTTCTATTTGCTGTGATAGCTGAATTGGGAAAACTAGGGCTTCTATAAATGGCAGCTTGCCTCCAAACAAGAACTAGAAAGTAGTTTGAAGTTGAATTTGAGGTTAATCTTTCATGCAGTCTGGTCATTAGCATAAAATTGCGGTTGAAGCTTTCCTGTAGCGAGCGTGCTGTATGAAAAGGCAGAACAAGCCACAGCTAAATGTCAGACCTATACCTTTGCTTCCCTCGTAGCTGGCCCAATTTTATTAGCAATTTTTTTTATTATGATGCTTGGCATGCATTCTTTATTGTTAAATGTTGCATGTGATTTTTATTGTATTGAGTTGTAAGTAATTCTTTTCAAAAATGAGACCCTTAAAGTAATTCAGTGATACTGGAAAATTATCATCCAGCCATAGGTGTGTGCAGGTAAGGATTGCTGCATCAGTGAAATGCTGCTTTATCCTCTTTGTGTTTTGATTTGGCATTCATGCTGCTTTTTCAATTTATTTATTAAATTTTCAAATATACATTTTCCACCTTTAAATATACAACAATACATCCAGTGACTTCCCATTTTTTCTTTGTTTTTCCTTGTACTTCCAAAAGTAACTGCATATTCTATTTCTTCCATCTAGTTTCCCCCTTTCCATTATATCTTAATCTACATTATACTGTTGAATTTACAATAATCCTGCTAGTGTTTTCACTTGCTTACAATTGTTTTCCAAATATTCCACAAATAATTTCCATTCCCCTTTATACACACATTCTTATTGTTCTCTTACCTTGCTGGCTAGGCCTGCTAGCTCTGGAGAGTCCATCATTTTCAGTTGCCATTCCTCCTCCTTTGGAACCTCTCCCACCTTCCATTTCTGAGCTAACAAAGTCTGAGCTGCTGTCTTTTCATCCATAAATAGCTTTTTCTGTGCCCTGTGTACCTCTGTCTGTACCATACCCAAAATAAATGCTTCTGGTTTGTTTGTTTTTTGGAATATTCTTGTAAACCATTTTTTTCATTTCATTATAAATCCTTTACAAAGCATCATTACCTATTCAAATGACCACCCATATATGATAAAATGTTCTTTCTGCTTCTTGACATTTCCAACAGATACCTGTTTCACTTTTAAACATCTTTGCCAATTTACTTGGAGTTAGGTACCATCTATAAATCATTTTCATATAATTTTCCTTCAATGTGCAACATGCAGTAAATTTTAAATCCGTCTTCCATGTGGCAATCATGCTTCAAGGTAGATTAGGGAGGGGTTTGTGGCCACAGTCCAAGTGTGTACTTTCCTCCTCCTCGCTCATAAGTGCAAAAACAACTTTCTGTGTTCTCGCTCAGCCAGTGCTGATATCATCTTGATTACTGAATGGAAACCAGGCCTCATCTGGGTATTTGCATAACTTAAGGGGTATGACATTGGGTTTCATGCTAGGGTGGAGTAGAAGAAAAACAACTTTTAACGAAGCACTTAAAACAGAATAATAAAGAATACATTAATAAGGTATCTTTATTTTTCTGTATCTCATTGGTTCTGTTATATACATTTTCATGATTACTTCAGAATTTCTGGTTACCTGGAAATGCAGGCATGTTTGGTTCCCTGTGTCAACAGATCTTGTTAGTCTCTACGGCTTCAGAAGATAGTCTTGTTTGCTCTTAGTAGACAGGCTAGGTTTGATGAAAAGGGAACTATATCATATACATGAATTAGTAATGTTTATATGTAATAGACTTGAAACTTGGCTGCCATCCGCCTATCTGCATAGTTGTTTCTCGGGTATTGGCTTAGCTGCTGTGGCTCGCTGCTTAGGGTGACTGTGTCAGCAGTAGAATGTGGAATTTTTCCTGAAGGGATAAGTAACCTTGGAGGCACAGAGTAAAGGGGAAAAGCAACCACTAAGAGAGAAGTTCCAGAGGAAGAAAGTATCTTGCTCATGGGCAAGGAGTTGGATTGCAGGAAGGGACTTGTGAAGTTGGAAGCCAAGAGTGCAGTGAGGTCAGTGGTCAGAGTTGGAGGACAAGCAAAATTCAATCATTTTAACTAGCCAGTTGTTGCTTTAGTGCAGGTCTTTTAGTTGTCTAAGAAAATGACTAATAAGTTCTTGGAGAGTGGTGAGTTGCCTTTAGAAGTGTATTGTTTAAAGCTACCTTGGGCATTATCTTCAGTCTCTTGACTCAGCTGTTCTCTAAAGCCCATTTCCTGTTTGTCTGCTGTTTCATCCTAACTTGACTTTTCTCTTTTCTTGTCTGTGAGTATGGAAGCTACAGATAACTTCTTACTCACCTTCAACCCTCTTGGTACCAGCCTGGATTTGAATGATATCTGAGAGGTGGTACCCAGTACATATGGGACGCGGGTGGCGCTGTGGTCTAAACCACAGAGCCTAGGGTTTGCTGATCAGAAGGTCGGCGGCTCGATTCCCATTGACAGGGTGAGCTCCCGTTGTTCGATCCCTGCTCCTGCCAACCTAGCAGTTCAAAAGCACATTAAAGTGCAAGTAGATAAATAGGTACCTCTCCGTCAAGAAGGTAAACGACGTTTCTGTGCACTGCTCTGGTTCACCAGAAGTGGCTTAGTCATGCTGGCCACATGACCTGAAAGCTGTCTGTGGACAAATACAGCTCCCTCGGCCAGTAAAGCGACGTGAGCGCCGCAATCCCAGAGTCGTCCGCGACTGGACCTAACGGTCAGGGGTTCCTTTACCTTTACCTTTACCCAGTACATAGCAGACAAAAACTGAGAAGTTCTTGGTTTGAAAGTCATTGCAGCTGACTAAAAAATTATAGGTGATCTTTGGCAAGCCACTGTGTCATTGCTTCAGCCCCATCCCCCTGCAACATACACATAATAGTGTCTACTCCACAGGGTTACTGGAATAGTTACTGGAATAACATGTAAAGTGGTTTGAACATTTTGCTTTTATGAATTGGTTTATATGCCCCCAAAGTAGCTTGCAACAAAACCAGCTGAGACACAATCAAACAAATGCATTCAAGAAGCAGAATAAAATGGTCAAAAACTTAAGAGCAAATGAAAAGCTAAGCAGAATAAAAAGATCTCAACAGCTCACCTAAAGCTTAGAAAGGAGGGAGCCAACTGAGGGGCAGACTAAATGTTGTTTATAGGGTGAAATATTTTGCTCTTTAAAAATAGAGCAGTTAATTCTTTGCAGGGAATGGCTATGCCCATTGTGTAAATAAGGAACAAGCATTGCAAACTCACTTCAAGTTACAAAGTTGTAAACAACACTATTTTCCCTCTTCTGTTATGCAATGGCAAATATAGTTTCCACATTCCCAAATTAACAGGATGTTGAAGAAAAGAGACATATGACTCATTTCAGATGGCCTTATGGCATCTCAGATTCTTTTTGGCCAAATCCTTCCTATATGAATGTCTTTCATAATACTTGAGGCCATTCTAAAAATACAGCTGGGTAAAACTGTAGGTAATTGCTGTTGCAGACACTTTAGCTAAAACTTGCAGAACAGTTCTGTTTATTTCTCTTTAATGTGAGCTGTATAAAGACTCCCCTTTTCACACAAAGAAGAGCTTTGATTTTGTAAAATTGGTTTGATATTTTCAACATCTAGATAGATACTAAGTTCAGTTTACAGGCATAAGTATATTACTTTGCCCCTGAAGGCTTCTCTGTACCTAGAAGCTGGAGTACTAAGCAGCCAAGCAACTCTGAACAATGGTTTACCTGAATTTTCAGAATTCAGACATCATGCTTGGGTTTTAAGCTCTAATTAGTGCAAACTATGGTTTGGTTGTATGTCTGAGTTGCACTATCATCTCACCACAGTTATGAAGGCTTATTTTTCAGGAACTATAGTTGTATGCCATCAAATACACTATTTGGGCTGTCAGTGTTTGGAGAGAGTGGCTGCATTTTGTAGCTTGCATGGAACGAACCTAAGATTTCATGGGCATATTTCTTAAAATCTCTCTATTCTAGCATAGAATGTAATTGTGATGATAGTGTGGCCCCAAAATGCAATGTTTTAGCCGTTACGCCTGGGCTTTGAGGAGTGCTTTGACTCCTTAGGATGTTGGAGGCTGGAGATACAAGAATGAAAAGAATCTAATTCAGCACAATTGCACAGTGAAAGCCTTCCATGGATCATCCAGCCTCTGCTTGTGACCAGCACCTGTTTGCTCCCAGGGGAAAAACTTGTGAAAGAGTTACTGGATTGCAAGTGAGCTGGGACTGATCAAAAATCTTTGACAGAGTTTCTTGTGGCTCTTGTGATTGGAGAGGGCGGAGAGAGAGAGGGAGAGTGCAAATGCAAATAGCTTGCTCCGCAGGGCAGGTTCACATGCTCATCATTGGGGGGGGGGAATGTAAGGGATCCCATCCCCTTGCTCTCTACTTTTCAACTGAAAAGAACTTCTAATTACTTTCAATGACTATCAAGTTTAGAGGATTCTCCCACTGCTTGTAGGTAAGTCTTTCAGTGCCTTATGAGTTTGGGATTCGTGTCTCATCTTGGAAGTCAGACAAGGGAAATAGCTAAGCAATTTGACACTATGATTAGCACAACAGCTCACCCTCTGATGATTTAGTTTAGTGCAAAAGGTAGCCTGTGTGGATTTTGTGTTCTTGTTTTCTGTGGGAAGCTATGTGGCTACATTTGGGGGTGGGAGATGTATGGCAGAATCCTAATAAATTAAAAAGTTGGTTATTCCTATTGGGTAATCAGCAAGAATAAAAACCTCACTCCAAATAAGTACTGTATTTAGCTAATTAATCTCTTTAAGCCAGGGATGAATCTTGGGCACAGAAGGATGAAATTATAATAATAATAAACTACTATTACTATTACCAACATTACAAAATTCCAGTAGTTTTCTATTCAGTCTTCACCAATCCTTTATCAAGCCCTCACCAAGCCTTCACCTATGTCTTGAAGGTGCAAGATCCCTCAGTTAGCAGAACCATATGCTGCAAAGTTTTGCTGAGATGTACTATTTAAAATTACAAGTAAGAATAGCATGTTTGAACACTCTTTCCTATAAAAAGCATTTTGCATATATAAAACATGCACGCTCGGGACACAGTTGCTTTTTTAAATTCTGTTGTAATGGAGCAATTGAGACAAGTTTTTCCTATTGTCTGGGGATAGGCAATAGCTCAGTGGTAGAGCATCTGCTTTGCATGCAGAAGGTTCTTGGTTCAATCCTTGGCACCTCTAGATAGGACTGGCAGAAATCCTTATCTGGAATCCTGGAGAGCTACTGCCAGATGATGCTTTTGCAGTGTCAGGGAAAATCAGTGGGCTTGTTTGGGTGAAGACTGTAGCACCTTTAATGAAATAGACCCACTGCAGTGTTCACCGAGAAGCTTTGGCCGCAAAGAAGATGCCAGACTCACTAAAGAAGGTACTTGATGAAATTGTCCAGATTAGTAATTTTATCAAATCTCAAGCTTTGAATTCTAGGATCTTCCCAAAATTGCGGGAAGAAATGGGAAACCAACCTAAGCAGTTACTTTTACATACAGGAGTGCATTGGCTGTCGGGGGGGTGAGATATTGAAGCAAAGAGTTATGTGATGAAGTACGACTTTCTTTGACAGATTCAAATTTCCATGTGATCAGTTGAGCAACTTTGCATGGTTTTGTATGCTAGCCTACTTAGCAGACATTTTCACATACTTGGAACAATCTCAACAGAAACCTTCAATGTCGTGTTTTGAATATTTTTTTATGTTGAAGATAAAATTGAGGCAGTGATTTTAAAAATTATAGTTAGGGGCAAGCTGAGTAGAAGGTGGTAGCCTCACTAACTTCCCAAGACTAGAGACATTTCTGGAGGCCACTGACGAAGAATTGATACCGAAAGTAAAATATTACATCACTGAGCACCTGCGTGATTTAGTGACTAGCTTCAGCAATTACGTGCACCAAATCTGGATTACTGCACGAAATCCTGAAAACTTGTGGATAAGGAATCCTTTTGAAGGGTGATGTACAACTAACAACTCTTATCTGCGGAAGAGCAAGATGCCCTTGTTGACATGACTTGTGATGGTTCATTGAAATCATTTTTCAAAGAATGTAGACTTGACCAATTTTGGGTGAAGGTTTTTGCTGATTATAAGGTGTTAGGTGGAAAAGCTTGCTTTCAAGCATCTAGTTCCCTTTTGTTCCACATATCTTCGTGAACAAACATTTTCATTGTTTTGTTTTATGAAGAACAAGCATAGAAATCGGCTTGATGTTGAACCAGATTTGAGAATAAAATTGGAAATACAGAACCGGATGTTGAAGGAATTGTTTGGGACAAAAAGAGGCATGATTTCTCCCATCACATTTAGGTTTAGTGTTTTTAACATTTTGTTGGGAGGCCTCTCTCTCTCAACAACAGCAATAATAATAATAATAATAATAATAATAATAATGATGATGATGATGATGATGATGATGGTTTAGAAGCTGCTAGAAATCTCAGAATTTGTTCACATGTACTAAACATTAATAAAATCAAATTTGTCTCTCCCCAACTAAATATTTGCCATTTTTGTGTGGAAATATCACAGATTTATGGTCTTTTTGCATACTTAAAATCTTTGATTATTAGGAGCTACCCCACATATTCTTTAAAAAATTGCTATGCACAGGCAGCTACCATAGAGTTATCAAAAGTTTTAAAAGTAAGGGGTCTGTGGCTTAGCTTTTGAAAAATAGGGGATCCTCAATAATTAGATAATTGGAAACCACTGTTTTATCTGTGAAGGAAGTCGCTGACCTTTTCCTCAGACTCAAAATTAGTAATTGTAATTTGTGATTTCAGAATCTCAAGTGATGGCCACTGTATTGCAGTCCTCATGGATTGGTTTTGGAGTCAAATTGGAGATTGTGACTAGTGCAAAATGAACTGTTTCTTCCTTTCTAATGTACTTAGTACATCAGGAAAGTGAGTGACTCGGATCTTCAAATCAATCAAAGCAGGAGTGGAAAATCCTTACTGACTACCCCCTAATCCCTATCCCAATCACTGCAGAACAGACTGCCCTCTTTAGAAATGCATGGAATTCGATCTTTACCATATGGCTTGCTTGCTTTGGTTTCTGTTTTCTTTCCAATATATTGGAAGTTGGTTCTCATCACACTTATAAGTGGAGTGCATCATGCCAACTGCACCTCAGTGCTTCACATAACAGGATTTTATAATAAACAAGTGAAAGCATTCCATTTTTTAGTTTGGTTCTGGTTCCGTTGCTGATTGTAGATGTTCCAGTTTGGTTCTGGTTCAGACCAGTAGAGATTTAGTATCCAGTTTAACTAGTGTTCGAAATCTGTCAGGCGCATTTTGTGACTGGCATGGGTCCAATTGTGACAACATGGAGATCGCTTTAAAATATAAAGCAGTATAGATATGATGATGATATAAATTTCACTGCAAAAAAATGGCACCTAGACATTCTGTTGTGGCAACTGTAACTATTTAAGGTGCCATTTGGTGATTAGCTTTATATACCTGAGTTTCTAACACATTTAAAGTACGGTAGATTAGTTCAGGATCATGTCAGAAAACAAGTGTTCATATTATGATGCAGGTAAGTAAAATGTAGAACATAGGATTGTGAGAAATATACTGATGGAAAATATATGTTTACATTTTTAAATTACCCACCCATTCTCCAACTCTCATATACTGTCCCCCTTTATTCTGTCAACTTCCTTCTCTATAGTTTACAGGAGCTACCTACTACCAATCAGTTGATGTTGTATAAACATCATTGTGAGAAATGTTGTATTTCATATTATTTCTGAAAAAGAGATATTTGTAACTCAAAAAACTGGCTTATGTGACCGCACCACACAGTCTGTTTAACTCAACTTCTCTATTTTTTCATGCTTAACAGTGTGCCGATCTAATAAAAGTCCTTGGATCTGCCTGACTTGTTCAAGTGTCCACTGTGGAAGGTGGGTATATCTACCTTTGACCCCTCCTGAAAGCATATTTAGGTAAAACATGTTTTAAAATGAGAAGACTTAGAGTTTTTCTCTTCAATTAAAATGACAGGTAATCTGGGCAGTATTTTTAAAAAAAGTCTCTTATCTGAGAGTTGCTGATGTTTTTTTATTGGACTGAAACCATAAAAAGGCCGTTAAAAATGTACAAAGGTGAATGTATGCTTATTCTGTTGGAAGACTTCCAAAACCTACTGGGTATCTGCACTTAAAATCTGCCAAGTACCGTATTTTTCGTCCTATATGGTGCACCGGCCCATAGGATGCACCTCGTTTTTTGGGGGGGGGGAAATGAATAAAAAAAATTGATTTTCCCCCCCCCCCAGCCGCGGCTGCCGCTCCAAGCCTTGCAGACACTCGCCCGAAGCACGGGGAGTCCTCTGGAGGGCTCCCCGTGCTTCGGGCGACAGGGTGCCGCCCCAAGCCTCGTGCGCCCGGCGGGACCTCCCGCCAGGCGCGCAAGGCTTGCGGACACTTGCCCGAAGCACGGGGAGTCCTCTGGAGGGCTCCCCATGCTTCGGGCGGCAGGGTGCTGCCCGCAAGCCTTGTGAGCCCATGGGAACTCCCGCCGGGCTCACAAGGCTTGCGGATAGCTTCCAGAAGCCTGGAGAGTGAGAGGGGTCGGTGTGCACCGATGCCTCTCGCTCTCCTGGCTTCAGCAAAAGCCTGCATTCGCCCCATAGGACGCACACACATTTCCCCTTCATTTTTGGAGGGGAAAAAGTGCGTCCTATGGGGCGAAAAATACGGTAATTTAACATTCAACAGCCCAACCTAGTTGATACTGTTGCAGTTGTTCATACAGTATGCTTTTTTGAGATGCGCTAGGCATTATCTTGGAAAAGGAGGCTCTTGAGAACTTGCTATCTTTCCCCTCTTCCTTTCAGATATGTGAATGGGCATGCAAAGAAACATTATGAAGAGGCCCAAGTTTCATTAGCTAATCACAAGAAAACAGAAAAGCAAGAGAAGATTCAACACACAGTGTGCATGGATTGCAGTAGTTACAGTACATACTGGTAAGGTTTTTTAAAGCATATCATCAGTTAGTAGTTGTAGTTTATATTTAATGCTTTATGCCTGTTGAGGGGGCTTCACATTATCTTGGCAATACCTTCAACAGTCCTACGAGATAGGCCAGAATTATCCCAATATAGCAGCTGGTAGGTGTACACTGAGATGGTGGTTTATCTCAGGCCTTGTGGTGGTAAGAACTGAACTTGGGACTTCCTAGCTTACAACTGATTTTCTTAACCACTACGCTATACAAGTTGAACAGTTTCCTTGTTTTTTATTTCTATGTTCATCCCATCTTATCTTGAGGGTTTGGGGTAAATAATGAAAGCAGCAACATTCACCTGCATGGAATAACCTTTTGCCCAGTTCATTTCAATTTTCTCATCCTTTTGCAGAAGATTTCTCCCTCTCTCTCTCTCTCTCTATATATATATATATATTTAAGCCAAAGGCCAACTGAAAGAAGGAATTTTTTTTACAAACCACTGTAGAGTTAATTTAAGAAATAATTCAAGGAGAAACACCACCTCAGTTCAAACTGGTGTTTGAATCAAGGTTTGCAATTTTGTCTTGAAGGACAAAACCCAGAAATCTGAGGCGAGGGAGCATCCTCATTGGAGGCTTCTTCTAGACTTGTAAATCAGCATTTTGAATGTGTGAGCAGAGCCAGTGTCGTGTTCCAATCTCAATCAGGTCTTTGTCAAGTTTGGTTTGAGGTCTATCTCTTACATGAGAGCATGTATGCTTACATACATAGGTGTCCTGAATCTTCACATGTCCAAATTTTATGGCAGTGTGATTGCTATCCAAACTGCCCCCCCTTTTTTTGGTGAAAGCCTAACTTGCATAGGATTGGTGTGGTTCTTGGACTGCTTCCACTCTTTGGCTAATGTGTATATCTTCCTTACATGGTGGGGGCAGATTGTGTAGTTATGGGTTATGCTGATAGCAGTCAACCCTTTGTGGGTATGACAGTGTTGCCAACATGCTATATATAGCAGCATTCTTGGGCCTTTTCCTCTCATGTTGTCAGTGAGATGTTCTACGCCTGACTTGTGAGTTAAAAGCAGCTGTCCTCTCTCCCCATCCCACTCGCCTCCCTTGAGGCTACCTATGCCCCACTTACTAAGCTAAACATACCCAGTTCACTCAGTCTGTCTTCATTCATATGGCTTGCTTTGTAAACTCCAGGGAAGTATTATACTGGATTAAAATACCACATATCTGTTTAACTATAGCCATTAGAAGCCAACCAAAACAGAAAGGATACCATGCCTTGAAACCATGTTTGGGCTCAGAATTTGAGGAAAATATACAATGAAAGAAGTTCACAGCTGTACAGCAGCCATAGAGAATGTCTCTTGATGACACAGCAGAAATGCAACTTTAATGTTCCAGCTCTCTGAAAAGTACAGTTTAATCTCACTTATCCAGCTCATTATGCATTCCAGCCTAACTTTTGGTCCTAAACAAATTGGTGTGTGGAGCTGTTGAAACTAATCCTTATTGCCGGGGTGGCGGCGGCCAGCAAGATGAGCATTTCAGTAATGTTTCTTTGTTTTTAGAATTCCAGATAGGTCTTTAAAGTGGATTTTGAACTTTGTATTTAGTAGCTGATTTGTCATACTTTCATCTCCTCTTGTTTGATTTGCAGTCATTTCTTGACTTTTTCAAAGGCTTCCAACACACAGTGCAATTGTGGTTGTTCCCCTTTCCAGCAGAAACAGTGTGCAGAGGTGTTGAGCCCTTCTTATATTTAACCACTCTTTCTGCTGTGAAGCTAAGGCTATATACTTCGTAGTGTTGTAGTCACAGAAAAGCCAGCAGTGTAAGCAGAAACAAAAGCAGAATTGCAGTTAGCAGGTTAGTCATAGCTGCACTGTACCAAAACTCTTATTAATTGCAGGAATATAGATCGCGGATGTAGTATTATTTCTAATCCCATTATCTCACTAAAATGGTTAATGCTTAGCTCTAATGTTGAGAAAATATTGTATTGAGGTATGTAAAGTTTTGTACTTTAAATATGCAGTCCATTAGAATTTTAGCTACAAAACAATAACCTTTTTTAAAAGCAAAAGCAATCAAGTTTCTTGTGGTACCTTCAAGACTAGCAGATTTATTCTGACATGAGCTTCCATAGGCTAGAGTTACACCATCAGATTCTTATCCTGCCTTACAGAAATGTATACTCATTGTAGTGGTGGCCGGGGGTGGATGTGGAATTGGAAGCAAAGATAACTGATTTCCACCTTCACCTCCGTCTACTATATGTGTAACTGAGAGTAACACTGAATGCATCTGATGCAACGGTTTTAATCCATCAAAGTTTATGCAGTAAAAAATTGTTAGTCTTTAAGGTACCATATAGCTGCCTGGCTGTTTTTGCTGCAAGAGATTAACATGGCCTCCACTCTGGCTTTTTTATTATTATTTAAGGAATGGAAAACTGCAGAAGCAGAAGTAAATTTTTGTGGTCATATTATATTGAATTATGTAGATAACAAATGTTGTCAATAGATGCTTAATTCCACAAAACATGTAATCATGATTCATGCAGGTGACAGGTAGTGAGATCTCGTAAGGGGCATTATAGGGTAAGGATTGATATAAGCTAATACTGCAGGGAAGGAACAAGCAGAAAGTGATATCAGATACTGGAATGTTTCCTTGAATTCGTGTTGAGAACCTTTTCCATTTTAAAAATATACCTATTATATTTTTAAAAATCTCTTTCTTCACCCACAAGTGCTGGATGCCTCCCTTTTTATAATGAAAAAGTCTCTTAAATGACTGAAGTACTCTGTTGTAAAGAAATCGGTTGAAATGGCAGCATACTGAGCAGCACATGCCATTGTGTTTGGTACTACCAACTCTGGGTGTTGCCTGTAGGGCAGGCCTGCTGCATGGTGCTGAGAGTCAGTACTGATTGTTCGTGACTGCATCTCTTGCTTAGGAATGTGACAGCTGTAGAGTTTTTTTGCACTCTTGAGCTGCTGAAGTGTAGGAGTAGTCCAGGGGTGGGAAACATTTTCTGGCCAGGAGGACCAGTTCTTTATCTCCCCTAATCCTGGTGGGCCAAAATTGACAGGTGAGTGATGCTTCCCTTTGAAGCCCTGATTGTGAGAGTGCAGCTTCAAACATTTTCTTCTTCAAAAAGGCTGCTGCTTGTCCATTGTGAGAACAGAATGCTGGACTGGTGGGGACATTGGCCTATTCCAGAAGGCTTTTCTTATGTTCTTAAGTTATGTAAACCTGCAACCAAGTGGCTCTATGAAGCAGTTTCCCCTCCTGTAAACATCTCTCTAGCGATGCGTAAAGGTGGGGAGAGAGACAACTTCAGAAAGTAGTTTGGCAAGCCACTTTAAGACAGTCACTGCTGTCTGAGCAAATAGGAGCAGAAGAGCTGTCTTAAAGCCTTTGGGAAAGCCTCATTGAAGTAGCTCCTGCGGGCTGATACTCAGGATTAAATCCTGCTGGTTTGGCTGCAGGATCTTGTTCCCTGCTGGAAACAGGATCAAACAGCCAGTGTTTGAAACTTCATTGTTCTAGGTGCATTTTGCAACAGGGAATTTAATTAGTGTGAGCAGTTTCTGAGCTCTGGGCACAGTACTGTGCCTAAAATTTCAGATTAAAATTGCAGAGTAGAAGGAAAGGAGGACCTTTTTCTGTCTCCCCACTTCCAGCTACTTTCTGAAGACTGGAGAAGAGACCCTCTTAAGTATATTAGGGGGTGGGTGGGCAGGGGAAGGAATAGACCATTTGAAAAATGAGCATAATATTTTGCTCAACATAAGTCTCATGGTGGTATGGCTGTGATAAAGTCTGTCCATTTGCTGATTAATGTGTTCTTACTGCAGTTATCGCTGTGATGACTTCGTAGTCAATGATACCAAGCTTGGCCTGGTACAGAAAGTCCGAGAGCACCTCCAAAATTTGGAAAAGTAAGCTATATACTTATATGTGTTTTTCTGAAAGTGGATGTTGCTAGTTTAGCATTGTGATGCCTTTCCTTTTTAGTAGTTTGTCCTTTGTATGTGAAAGGACAGCATGGGTGCATGCTGAAAATCTAGAGGCACGCTAATTGACATGGAACAAAATCCACTGGGAAATTCTCCTGTGTAGGCTTCACTGTAATAAATAGGAGCTGTGCAAGAGCACACTGTGGTTTTGTATAGTTGCTGTTTATTTCTGTGAGCCTTGCATAGCAGAACTTCCTGGTGTACTGTATCCATACGTGGGTTGGCCTTCCCCTGTGCTGCATTAGTGGCGCCAAACACCTGTCACCACAGTGGGCTTAAACTGCAAAAGCCTGCTGCTGGCCTGGAGTCCATTGATGGAAGTCTGTTGAGGTTCCAGATGTAGCATACTTTCAGTTGACTACTTTGGCAAGCTTAAGTTTCATGTTTAGAACAATGCTTGTATGAGCAGAGATGGACTCTTGTGGGGATACTCTACCAAGTAGCCTTTGATCAAGAAAGTGGAGTTAGTTATGTTAGATCAGAAATTTTAGTTCTAATTAGGGCATGCTCAAGGGTGCCTGCTGTAGCATAACCTAATCAGATTAATTTGGGTATTTTATAATTGCATGCTATTGAAAATAGAATAGATTTGAGTGTGTGCTCTGAAATTATTTTAAGATGACTATTTTCTATTATAACTTCTATAACCAATGATCAGTCTCACTGTTGTATGTAAAGGAATCATTGCAAATGTGACTATGCAGTTGTCAAGACATTGTGGCCAAGATTATCTTTGGTGTGTTCTCTTTAGATTTCTTAATGTGTCTTAACCAATTTATTCATTTACTACAGTTCAGCTTTTGCAGCAGACCGACAGAGGAAAAGAAAACTTCTGGAAGACTCCTCCCTAAACAGCAAATTGTTAAAAATAAACGTAGGTACAACATAATTTTGGAGCAGATTTCATTAATCAGTGGAGCTCATTTAGTAAATGTCTTGGGCTGTTAGCATACCTTTCTAATATACTCTTGCCTGCTGGTTCTTGAGTGGTACTCCAGTGTTGGTGGTGCACACACTTTTAATTGTGTATTGAAATAGGCTCATTACCTTATCTAGTTTTAAATACCAAGCCTCCAAAGAGGTCACTATTCTGACTGCCCAAAATATTTTTAATTTGAAGCAAGTCTTATTCTTTAGGGTACCTGATCTTGAGCTACCATTCTGTTCTGAGCATGTGGAGACAAGGATGACAATCTTTTTTCTATCAAAGGTCATTGACTCACCAGGTGGTCAGTCAATTAATAGAGATCCCAGTTGATTTTTTTCTTGTGAATTAATGACCTGCGGGGGTCTTTTTAAAAGTCTTGTCTCTCTCTCTCTCTCTCTCGCCTAACTCCAAGATTTATTAATGCTGCAGGCTAGAGTAGAACTGTGGCAGTCTTCATTTCTTTGCTGGTGCTCATACTTGCCCAAACAGGGCAAATGAAATCCTTCATGCACTGCCCCCTTCTTGCTAGTCATGGAGAAAAGAGGGAACAGCTTTCTTGTCCCAGCTGCTTGCAAAAGCAGTAGAAACACCAAGTGCATGTGATCCTGCTGATAAGGGGAAGGGAATGCAAGAACCATTACAGTATCTTCTCACTGCTGCTGTCGCTGTCGTGGCTTCTTTGCTGGGCCTTGCGCTTGCCTGTGCAATTGGGCACTGTGCCTCTGCCTGTTCAGGGAGCCTAGAGCAGGCTGTGGTGTCTGATAAGGCATGGAGAGCCCTTTGGACTGGTTGCAACTTGGCTGCAAGTTTCCCAGACATGGCCTGGAGGAAAGCTGGGTTCAGCATCTATTCACTCATTCATTCTAAAATTCTGCCCTGCATAATTTCCTAAAGGAACCCAAGCTAGCTAAGAGATCAAATGACATAACAAATAAAATAATTCCATGCTTTTAGCATAAACTCCCCCATGTGACCTTGAACAGCATATCCTGCTATCAACCTAGCCTACGTTACATGCAGAATCGAAAATATTAATAAAGGATAAATACTATTTTGCTTGCACAAGTGGACCTAATAAGAGAAGTATTATTATTAATTTATTATATTATTTATTATCTTATTTATTTATTATCTGGGTCACTGGTGGTCTCAGCCCAGCCGGAATTAGGTGTGAAAATTTGGGTGCTTTGTTCTTCTGGTGGGCACACAGCTGTTCCACTTGTGCAATTTGTGACAGCCCTTTCACAAGCTGTGTTAAATCTTTATGGGTTTGGCTCGAATCAATCATTCTCTGTGTTCTGAATTCTGTGTGGCATACTCTCATTGGATGAGAGTATTTATATGTAATGCTTTTAAAACTTGATGTAGGCATGTAGCCCTCTGTTTCAAAGAAAGCAGGTGGTTGGAAGATGATGTGTAGCCTATTGTAAGATGACTTGTTTGCCTTGATGTCTCTGGTTCACAGGGAAGCACCACAGCCCTGTGTGCTACAGGCCTTCGGAATCTGGGTAACACATGTTTCATGAATGCGATTCTTCAGTCACTCAGGTACTCACTGCTTTATTTTTAAAAATCCCACTTCTGTAATTGGCTTCTAGGCTAAGTGTTTATTGTGCACCCTGTGATGTATTGAGAGAGTAGGACAATTCACTGAGGCTAAAATATGTGCATCTGAAGGGTCTCTCTACACCCATAAGAGCAAGTTTTGCAGCTCCATTTATGTCAGTTTGCATTCCCACCAGTGGCATATCTAAAACTGACAAAACCCTGTAATATATTTGCAAATAAAACTCCCTGTGATGTTTGAAAAGAGGATCCATAAGACCGACCTCTTACTGTGCAGTTTAATTTCAAGTGTGTTAACATGCAGGTATTTGAGAGGCAATTGTAGAATGTTCAAGTTACATCTGTGTGTGCGCTTTATAGCTGCCCTGCAGCTATTCATTGCTGGGTTACAAAGAAAACAGTTAAATCCTTTGGTTTCTTTTCTGTCCCTTTTGGTACATATTTCTGGTTCACGTCTCCTTCTTTCAACAGTAACATTCAGCAGTTCTGTTGCTACTTCAAAGAATTGCCGGCTGTGGAGCTTCGGAATGGGAAGACTGCAGGCCGGAGAACTTACCATACTCGAAGCCAAGGGGATAACAGCATGTAAGTCTAAACACAGCATGTATGCCTATATACATATATATATATACAAGCAGCACACATAGTGTTTATCTGTATCCTTCCATAAAACTATAGAGTTGGAAGGGACCCCAGGTCATCTGGCTCAACCACCCAGCACACAAGAATATGTGCTGGTGATCAAAATGGGGATCAAAACCTGCAGCCTTGGCATTAACAGCAGCACGCCCTAACTACTAAGCTATTTCCACCTGTAGCACAGGAAGTGAAACGTTATACTATGTGGGTATCAGTAATACCCTGTGTATTGGCGTAATAAGTACCATGCTCTAACCACTGAGCTATCCAGCCTGTAATGCTGAGGTGTGTGGTTGTTCCATATGGTTGTTCCATCTGCATCTTGCAAAGGATAGAATTGTAGAGTTGGAAGGGACCACAAGGGTCATCTGGTCTAATCCCCTGCAATGCAGGAAACTTTTTGCCCAATGTGGGATTTGAACCCATAACCCTGAGATTAAGAGTCTCATACGACGCTGACTGAGCTATCCAGCCACACGTGCTATCACCATCAGGGGATCCGCCACCGCTCCAAGCCCCAAGCCCCATGCAGGGACTAAATCAGCACACCTGGCTTTGTCCATTGAACTATGCTGACTAAAGGGAGCGCCTTCTATACCAGCGCATAAACTCATGCAGGCCCTATTCACGCTTAAATGCAAATGTTTTAACTACGCAAGCATCCCATGTCTTAAAGGCCCCAGCATTTCTTAAAAGGCTCACGTGAACTTCACCTATAGACCCAATATACTAATAAATGCATGCAAGCCCCACTCGTGCTGAGAATCAGGCGTTACCAACCACACATGCATCCAGTGCCTTAAGAGCCCCATGAGATGCTGCTTCAAAACATGGCAGACAAAATGTAAACCCTGAAATTCCAAATCTGAGATCTACAGGCAGCCACACAGATGGAGCATTTTGAGAATCGGGCACAAGTGCTTCCACAACTAGGGCAGACCCACTGCTGGCATTATGGTGCTGTACTTACCCCCCCAACTAAGTGTGGCCACTGCCATGTGCGAGCAGCAAAGCTTGAGAGGGGCAACTCCAGTGATCGGGCCCGTTGCCTGGGTGCTCCTCCGAAAATGTGACCAACTGTGGGCTAAAGCGCTGGCGTGTCCCTGTACACTTCCAACCCTTCCAAGGGTTAAAGGACTCCAGTGCTCTGCTGCACCTGGGAACTTCAGCTGACTCCAGTGCTTGACTTGGATGAGCTGTGCCTTGCTGCCAGTGCTCCTCTGCACTTGGGGGGCTCTTCTGACTCCAGTGCTTTTACCCAATTGTCCCACGACGCTCCTCTTGCTGTGTCTTCTTAGTCTTCTTCCGATGATGCTCTGGGGACAACTGTACTGCTGGTATCGGTTCTGGCCCCCTTTTCTCCTTTTGGACTGCTCAGATGCAGTCCTCTCCTCCCCTGCCCCCCAAGCCGCTGCAGATAGGGCAAATGTGGGTTTGGCGGAAACCCAGCAAGTCCCGTGGTGACCAAGGGGTGGAGCGGTGTGGCTTTGGGAGGATGGTGGGGCCGTGCGCCAGGCCCCAAACCTTGCCCACCTCCAGACCCAGTGAGCAGTCTATATCCTCATCAGTTATTTATACTCTTGGTTGTTAATATTTTCTGGTGTATAGAATACAGTTCATGGTGTTGCTGCCTGGTGAAATTGGCACTGTTAATTCTGCTACCTGCATGTATAGGATGGGGAACCCTTTGTGACCAAGTGCATGATTTCACTCAAGAGCCAAAAACTTGTATCAGCATCTAATTTGAATTTGGGACACATGACAAGCCATTTATGTGGAGTTTCAAAAAAGAACATAGAGATCTTCTAGATGGTAGACTTCTCAGAGAACATGTGGGATTGGGTGGCTAGGTAAATATAGGAAAAAAACAAAACACATAACATGGAACAAGGGGGAGCAACAGAGGTGCCAACTTGTGAAGGAGATGGGGGTCCAAGGTGGTGTGTGGGATCGATTCATGATGTTGGAGGAGGTAGGAATGCGGCGGCAGCACAGCTTCAATGGCTGCTAACTCCTCCTGCTCCTGCCACCACTGTCTTGAGAGCTGCTTCTCCTCTCCTTCCCCTCTGTGGCAGCAGGAGAAGGAGCTGGCCACTGAAGGCACGCTGTGCTTGGCCTTGATTTTTCAGAACATTGGTGGCACCCCAAAAAAATATTGGGGTGTCCAAAAGGATTGGGTCCCCAGGAGTTGGCACCCTTGGAAAGGAAGATGGTTCACTGTGTATTCTTGGCAATGGAAATTCAACCCAAACCAGCAAAAAGAGAACCCTTCTCATGCAGATTAATCTAGCCGTGGTGGAAGGATTTAAGGGCAAATTACAAGAAGAACGGTACGCTTCTTCTATCTAGGATGGTTATCCTCTTCAGTGGGGTGACAGATGTCTTAGCCAAATCACCCTCACATCCGATATAAATGGACCCTTGAGCACCATGAACTAGAGCAAACCTGTGTTTTCAAATATATTGGAGTCTTTTTCAGTGAAACAGTGACTTGGAGATGGCACACCAAGGTGTGATGAAAATCAGAACGCAGAGAGTGACCAGGGCTCTGAAGAAGTTTTACTTCATAAAGGGCAGGAAACAGTTTGATCCCACGCTGAAAGTATTTGGCCGTAAAGTGATCCCTCAAATGCTTTATGGAGTCAAAAACTGGGGTGAGGATGAGAGTGCTATTAAGGGGTTAGAAACGGTACAAAACCAATTTCTCAAGAGATTATTTTCCCTGCTCAAGGGAACAGCAGTTGCACTCTTATGTACAGAAGCTGGATGGACAACGTTAAGTGCAAGAGCGGACTGTACCAGATTTAATTACCTGAAAAACTCCTCCATGCCATGCGAGCCTTGAACTATGTGGAATTGGAGAACAGCCAATGGTGGAAATCTAACAACCAATGTAACTTGAATTCTTATTATTTCCACGAGCTAGAGGAGATTATATCCACAGACAAACGTCAATTAAGGGATTGGTGTCATTGGACAGAATCACTACGCAATCTGCAAGCGATCAAATCCTCTAAATGTTCTCCCTGGTTCCCCCTTCTAAAAACAGTCCCTTTTAGAGCCAGTCACCGGCTGAATCTCTGGCCAGCCTCACTAAGAATCAGTTTTATCGAGCTGCATTTTCAAGCTATGCCCTTCGCCCTCTTGGATGGACAATACAACAGGGTATACTGTACAAAGACAGACTATATGTGGGCAACTGCAGGTGGACAACATCTTGCACTATTTACTATATTGCCCGCTATACACTGGACCTAGGAGGCAATTTCTCACCCAACCACCTGTACAGGAAAGCTGTCTCTCCCTTCTATAGCTTCTTAGTGATGCAAACACTTTAGTGACTTGCAAAGTTTCCATTCTTGCTCTGGTGGCCAGAAAGAGCAGAAAGAAGACCCTGGACAATATAGCATTGAACTGTAGGGGTGACACAGAGATCTAAACAGAGACTATTATTTGTGGCGAAGCATCCCTTTATCTGTGCATTTATTTTTGGTTCAGATTTGTTATGGCCAATGGATACAACAATAAAGTTATTTGGACTGGATTACAAGAAGAAATTCATGTAATCCACAGCTATCATGAATGGTCTTAGAGGAGTCTAATAATCTCTGTGGGGTTAGGAATGTCTTTTCTCACAGTGCAAGGAAATGTGAGCTGCTGCCCTCACCGCTGAGGAGCAGAAAGTGGTGTCTATGTATGTGGTCTCTCTCTTGCCACCTGATTGAAAATTCCCCGTTCTACCCAGTAACCTGAGATGGTCAGGAAAGCCCTACATTCAACTAAACATGATACAGCCTGGTTTGTTAGCTAACTTTCTCTCCAGAAGAGATTCGAGCCCTGAAAAGCCTCAATCAAATCACGTTCGTGGTCTCATTTTTCCATCTGTGAATTGAGAATAACACTACTTTGCTTGTAGTTCATGACTTAAAATTCGGTTGGCATGCATGTTTTTAGTATGGGAAGGTGAAAATTTATAAAAGTTTTATGAACCATATTCTTAGGAAGAATCTGTATAGAGTTTGGGAGAAATATAAAAATCTGCTGGAAAGGAAAACACTTTTATGGCCATCTCCTATCGAGTCTATTAAAATTAAGAGAATTAATATGGATAGACAGTGCACACTTTACAGGGGGGGGAATGACCTAATCAATAGAAAATGTAAGGAGCCATGTTACAGATTGATTACAATACCATCAGGTATTTTCTAACCCATTTAAAACATTTTTATTAAAGATTTCTTGGTTTACAAATGTATGTGCAATGTCTCTTTTTTCAAGTTACCTTTTCTACAGATCAGTTTCATTTGTTGAGACATTAGTGTTACATTAGGAAGAAAAGGGGGAAAGGTGGAGGGGGCCATGGTGAGTGGGGGTGGGGTTGAGTGGCAATGCTTCTATTAAAAACTTTCAATTTTCTTCCACAGTTCATTGGTAGAAGAGTTTCGGAAGACTCTGTGTGCTTTGTGGCAAGGGAGTCAAACAGCGTTCAGCCCTGAATCATTGTTTTATGTTGTTTGGAAAATCATGCCAAACTTTAGGTAAGTCCTATAAGAAAAGGAGGAATGCTGTTAGCAGCTCAGTGACTCTTTCCAGAACGATGGCATTTTGTTGTCCCTGAATGCAGTGTTACCTTGCTCTTGAGAGCTTCTAGCTCTGTAGGAATGATGCCCACTGTGTGCCAGCAGGCTCTTATTCTTCCAGTATAGAGGAAGCAGTGTTAGTGGTTTTTGAGTGTTTTTGTTGTATTTGAGGTCTAGCAGGGCTAAGCCATGCCAAGTTCTTAGTCTGTGCAACATGGCTTAAGTACCTGACAGAACCCAAACCTTTGCTTTTGGCAAGGACTGTGCTTAAAAATGTACAGCTCTAGCAGGTTCAAGCAAAGATACTGGGCAAAACTTCCTTGATTCTCTCAATATTGAATTCGTTTCTGTCATTGTAGTTATAAATAAGTGCTGCAAAGAGAATAAATCTATGTGCAATAGGCATTTTGCACCCAGGCTGTCAAAAAGAACAGTTCACACAAGTAAATCCAAGTGTCATTCCTCTCCAAGGTCTCCCTGTCCTGGCCCCTGAACCTCTTTCAAAGGAGCACTGAACCCTATTAGGATTAATTGTGCAGAAGGTAAGTTGCTCCATATTTTCAGGTAGTAAAGATGTTCTGTTGATGTATTAATGCCTCTAGCAGTGCTGAAAAGATGCTCTGAATGCTCACCCAGAGCCTGTGAAGTGAGAAACCCAGGCCATTCCTTTCCTTCTTCCAGTAACTGTGTGTCTATCCCTGGCTGATGAGAATCAAGGAAGTTTAGCACCAGTAGTTTCAGGCAATGGGCAAAAGTCATAATCGTGCTTCCGACAATACTTTTGGCCAGTTATCCTCCTCAACAGTTGTTTGAAGTCAGAGTAAGAGCTCTGCTCCCTAAGTTGGCTCCAGCAGATTTTCAGCACTGTGGGTTTGTTTGCTTTTAACAGAAAGGGATGTTAATGACAATAAATATATTATGGCACTCGAATGCATTTCATCAGATGGAGGAAATGTTATCCTTGGTTGGCATTGCAGGTATATGTATACCCATGGGAATCAGAGAGTGAAAAAGTAGACAGTGAGATCAGAGGGAAAAGAATTTGAAAAAATACATACATGGACAATTACATAAAGTTTAAATGTGTGAAAAATAACCAATATTCATAAAGCATTTTGGCATTGCTAAGCTAATATAATATGGGGGACACACCTTGCCATAGTCTGTGTCTTTTTTGCATCTTGTTTCCCTCTGGTCTCTTGTTCTTTGCACTCATTGCCAACTGAGACTATTACTTCACGCATCTGAGGAGCTGGACTCTCACGTCTGTTACATCTTTAAGGCGCCATGAGACTTCATTTTTGCTCTGATAGACTAACATAGCTCCCCCTTTCAGCTCTGTGACTGCACTGAAGAGTCTTGTTTCTGAAGCAATCTCAGATAAGGGCTCTGCTTGTAGTGATGGATCTACAATTCTGTCTCTTCCTCCCGCCCCCAGCAGTATTCTTAACATGTGCAAGTCATCATTAGATGCTCTATGCTTGAACCCGCCTTGAGTTAGGCTGAGAGAAAGGCTGTTTGTTTCTTGGAGACTTTACAAATATTTCCATGTTGAGAAAATATGAACAATATGGATCAAACCTTTTCAGGTGGCTTTGTTTGGCATACTCATTTGAGAAACTGTATGCTTGGAAGGCTTTTCGTGAGCAGTTTTAAGTTTGTTTCCCACTTTTCAAACTGTGGGTGGATCCAACTCAGGCCCAGGTTTCACAGTCCTCTAGCCTCGCTTCCCAGTCTGAAAAAAACAACTCGGAGGAAAACAATGAAATCCTTAGTGAGATTGTCTTGATTAGGAATGTTAACGATTCCAGATAATTTTAATAGCACATATAATACCTTCTTGGCCAAGAAATTTAATTGTATAAAATCCTGTACTGGACCGTAAACACTGACATTGCTTAGAAGCTTTGGCTTTGTACAAATTTCAGGCGAATCTGGTGTGCCATTTCTTTGTTTAACCAATTTATAGACTGTCTAATATATATATTTAAAAGCTTCTAAGTGGTTTTACAAAGTAGAAGTTATAAAATCAAAAGACATGAGAAAGTAAAACGAAATGCCGTCAATAAAAATCCAGTCAAAACCCTGCAATAAAATGCTGAGCAATGCAGTCTAAAAACATAATTATATATTTGCTCTGATTAGAAAGCTAAACGGTAATTTTTTTGTTTTCTCTATTGATTTCTTACTTGTATCCCTGGGTAAATTTAAAAATGGATTCATATTGTGCACCAGGAAATGACCCATCTAGACAATGAGAGGCTTCTCTACACATTTTTATAAACACATTTATTTTCTTTTCCATTCCTTCTCCTACCTAGGTTTCAGTGTCTTTTTCTCCTTCCCCCAAGTCAGTCCTCATTTTGCTGTTCTGTTTTTTGTTTTGTTTTGTTTTGTTTTTTGGTACTTCTGCCAACCTTGGGGATACTCCAAAATGTACTGATACGTCCCTGTTTTGGGTCTGGTGGTGCTGTTCTGACTCCATAAGTGCATTAATTTTCCCATTGAATGCTGGGAATGGGACACACAATAAGTAGCAAGCATTCTCTGGAATTGGGTGGGTGCACTGGATACTGTGCTGAAAGCATAACCCCAGTTTTGCTGCATGATTACAGCAGCAGCCATAAAATGACATCCAGTTGTTGTTAGAGCACACAAGAGGCAAGAGAGCAGTAAGGATATTGCTATTATAGGCAGGTAGATGCCACAGCAAATGTCCACATACAGGGGATGTACACTATTCAGTTGATTATTTTTGTTTTGTTTTCCTATATCTCAGTTGGGCAACCCATAGGCCCCATAGCACACCCACTGACCCACTCTCCCTATTTCTTCCTGTCAGTCCATTTTCGGCTCATGCTGGTTATGGGTGCTACAGAGCTGGCTGCCATGTTTTCTTACATTAATGTGCATGGGCACAGGGGTGTAGGAAGGGGGGCGGGGGGCGGTCTGCCCCGGGTGCCATCTCTGAGGGAGGTGACAAAAAGGCACCCTGCATGGGCACACTTGTCAGCCTGGGCACTTTCATGAGGAAACATTGCTGCTGGTCCTGGAGAAGCAGGCAGGAGATCCATGAATAGGTGGATTCCTAAAGTGGCAGCTGTTGCGATGGGGTGCTGGTGGTAGCCAGAACTCATTCCCCAACTTCCGTGTGTGCTTGGTTTACTTTTGAAATAAAATATGTTCCCATGTGTTAGGGCTACAGTACAATATTAGTTCATATTGCAGATCATTTGCAATGCCTGCAGTGTGTTCATTTTAGAGTTGTTTTCACAGGGTTTTTAAAATATATAAATGTCCCATCCTCTGTCTTGAAAATAAACCAATTAGATAAAGTAAATTGCACTACAAGTACAAAACTCCCACCGCCTTCACAACCTTACCACATTGGCATATTTCAAAATGTGTTTCGCATTGCTGGACTTTCAGCTCCAAATGAGTTTTGCATTTGAGCTGTTGTAGGGAAGCTTGTTGGCCTTTTGTTTGGTTGTAAAACTACAGGGCCATATATCTGTCTGTCACAGTGACAAGAATGATCACTCTGAGCCTTTTTTATTATAAAGTGATACATCCAACGTAACTGAAATTTCCTGGTTTGTAAGCCATGCCATGTAATGTGAATTATGTACCAATGTAAGTAAGCAGTCTGTATATTCATTGATGTGTTTGTGTTAAGGGGCTACCAGCAGCAAGATGCCCATGAATTCATGCGTTACCTTTTGGACCATCTGCACTTGGAACTCCAAGGAGGCTTCAATGGTGTTTCCCGCTCAGTCATCTTGCAAGAGAATTCGGGTCTTTCTGGTGGCAGTAGATGCTGCATGTAAGAAGAGAGGTTTTTAATCTGGTTTCCTCAAACCATAATATCTGGATTGTAGGGCAGAAAATGCAAATTATGTAGTTTCTAGACAACAAAGATTGGGAGTGGCCGTTGGCAGAAGTTTGTCAGAAAAATGCTCACACAGGTTGGGAGCCAGCATGTTAGCAGCTGGCTTTGGCTTGCAGCCTCTGATCATGCTGAAGGTAGACTCCTGGGAGCTGACATGTTATCCTCAATGGATAATTATTTCCCACCGCAGCTAATGCACTTTATTGGTGGGGCAAGCAGAAATTCCTGGCGCATCCCAACTCCCCCTCCCCCATTACCATGTGACATTTTTTTGCGTCATGTCCAGTTTCCTCACATTGCCCTTTGTATTCCAGGAGGTGAGGTGACACATGGGGAGTATGTCCCTTGGAAACATGGACCTCTTGTGCTAAGTAGATGAAGTGGGAGAGTGGCCAGTTAAATGGAAGCATCCTCATCTGCTGAAGTGGTGCTCCCATGCCTCAGCAATGTGTCTGCCTTTGAGGGATAGTTGAAGGGAAGTATAAAGGTTGAGCTTTGGGGTTCAGCCTTTTGAAAGTATAGGACATGGGTGCAGCAGCCCTCTCCAGCCCTCTCCTGATCCTAGAGGTAGAACACAGCCATCATCAATAACTAGTTGCCATTGGTAGCCTTATGTCCTTCCACAAATTTCTTTAATCATTCTTTAAATTCATCCAAGTTGGTAGCCATCACCACATCTTGCTGGAGTTAATTCCATAGCGTAACTATGCACTCTGTGTGTGGAAAAAGTACTTTTCTTTTTTCTGTCCTGAATCTTCCAGCATTCAACTTCATCGGGTGTTCCTGGGTTCTGCTGTTATGAGAGAGGGAGAAAAATGTTTTTGTACAGTATACTCCTTCTCAAACACAACTGGTGCTTCTTCATTTATTTATCTGGGGATACTTTTTGCCACTTGGGCAGCGCATAACATTTATGTTGTATTTGGGGCAATATTAGTAGCTCCATTTCTGAATGTAAGCACCTCTCCATATCTGTTCTAAGAAACTTAGATGACCTAAAGGATGTTTTCAGCATGGCTAGAGGCTCTTGGTGCTAGTTGAATGTGACCAACTGTGCAGTGCTGACCCTTTTCTCCTTGTAATGTTACCTTCAGAAATGGCACGTCTACTGTTGTCACAGCCATCTTTGGAGGCATTCTGCAGAATGAAGTCAACTGCTTGATATGTGGGACTGAATCCAGAAAGTTTGATCCATTCCTAGGTAAATCATGCATCTTGAAAAGTTTTATGAGCAGATGTTATGTTTTTGACATTAGAAACTAATTTTGAAATTGCCTGTGTCTTCTTTAGACCTTTCGCTAGATATTCCAAGTCACTTCCGAAATAAACGTAAGAACCAAGAAAATGGACCAATGTGTACATTACCAGGTAGGTGGTGGTGTTTTTTTAAACCCTTGCCATCTGCATATATCAATTGCCTTTTTTGCCTCTTTCATCAGTATTTTTATTTAGATCATTAGAGGGATGAGTCAAAAAGCAGAGGAAATGACTTTAATCATGTCAATTCAATTGTTCTAGATTGTCTTCGCAGTTTTACAGACCTGGAAGAACTTGATGAAACAGAGCTCTATATGTGCCACAAATGTAAAAAGAAGCAGAAGTCCACCAAGAAATTTTGGATCCAGAAACTACCAAAGGTGAGATCTAGGAGTTGAAAGTTGTAAAAGATTATGGATCTCAGCCTTCTGCAAACTGGTGCCTCCCATATAATTTGGACTACAGCTCCCTATTTGCCTCAGCCAGCACAGCTGGGTTTAGAGATGAGCAGAAACGACTTACCTGATAATAAGCAACACTCAAGATAGAACAGACTCAGACAAGAGGAATTATTTAAAAATTAGGATTCAAGGGACTGGAGTTTTAAAGGAAGGGTCTTAGTGAGAGAGTGATTTTGATTGGCATAAGGAGATACTCATATCACAAGCAACCCCCCCCCCCAAATAAAACCAGCCACCACTCTTCCAGTGTTACTGCTGCTAAGAGAATGAACTAGCAGAGGGAAATGGAAAACAGTGGCACAGGTCTGTCATATTACTTTATCATCCTTCCTATGTGATTGAAGACATTCCTTCTAAAGTCATTCTTTGGTTGGAAGTTAGAGCTGTCAGTCACAAAATGAACTTCTCTTTCATGCCTGATTTGCTTCAGAGAAGGTCCAAATCTCTTCAAAACAAGCCACTTTGAAAGTGCACTCTTTGACCAAAGTGATTGCGCACCCCAAACCTGAAGTGGGATGTTGCTTCAGTGTTCATTCTGCGGTAAAATAGCTTGTATCTCAGAGCCGTAGTAATTTGTCGTTTTTGCTACTGCATATGGGCCTTTTGGGGGGAGGAGGGGAAATGTTTTATTTCTGGAATTTTCTCTTTAAGCAAAAGGATCATGTGGATATAAATGTGACAGCTACTTTGCTATGATATGCTCTTGACATGCAGAGGAGGTGGCAGGTCTGTTGTTTTTAAAGTACTCCTCCATTAAGGAATTTGTAGCATGTCCTTCGGCTTATGTGCCATTTTTAATTCCACAGGTGCTATGCTTACATCTAAAACGCTTTCACTGGACAGCTTATCTGAGGAACAAAGTGGACACGTATGTTGAGTTTCCCCTGAGAGGCCTAGACATGAAATGTTACTTGCTAGAGGTACAGTGACTTGTCATGGGGAGCTGCTAGTCAGGGGCCCTGGAATGCTGCTGGGAAATTCTCAATTCCTCTTCTCTCTTGTCTCTCTTCCTTGTCCCCCTCCCAATTGCAGCCAGAAAACAGTGGTCCAGAAAGCTGTCTGTATGACCTTGCAGCTGTGGTGGTGCACCACGGTTCAGGGTGAGTATGATTGGATCCTGAAGGCTCTTTTGCCTTTCTGAGTTGATGATTGAAAGGCTTCTCTGCTGTAAAACCTGCATCACTCCACTGGGAACCAAGCATTAATTGAAAAAGAATGTATGGGAACGACTGGAAGTGGTGACTAGAGAGGGAGCCTTGCTATGTCAACCTAATCTATGCAGAATGACCTTGTTAGCTTTGCTTATCTTATTAATTCCCATTTTAAGTTTAACAAATCAATAAAGAGATGCAACGCTTTGCCTGAAAATATTGTCTGTGGTCCTGATTGAAATTTTATACTTCACAATCTTATTTGAGTTACTTAAATGAAATGGAAATCCATTTAATTCCTACATGAGTGGTAGCTGGTCACATTTGATATTTTGTTTAAAAGTGCAGTCATCCAGGTGAGAAGCAGCTTGTTGTCAGAGGAGCTGTTATTTTTTTCAAAAGGAGAGCTCTCATATCTAGAAGACAAATGCCTCTTGACACACAAATTAACACACAAAAAGATAATTCAGAATTAGAACTATTTAAATGTGGTTTGGGATCTTGGTTCTTTCCCAAGAACCTGAATGGATTACAATCCAGCTGGCTTCACATTATATGGTCTGACTGTAACTGACCAGGCTACACTCTCAAAAATGATGTAGGCTGATTAGTGGCTGGTCTGTTAGACTTGGGCCTGAGATGTGGGTTCCACTTGCTACATGGCCCTGGGCAAGTCCCATGACCCCAAAAGGGCTTCTGCTTGTAGCAACAGAAAAAGAAAATGCAGTGCTGAATAGCCTCTGGCAAAAACAGGGCCGGAGGTTCTTCCTGAATAAGCCAACAGCATCAACTAAATAAGTCATATTTATTTTTCTCTATGACATGGGGAGAGGTAGCCACTCTTGCTTCATGCACCAGGCATTGTGGAGACCCTAGCTGGTTGATTATGGGCTAAACTGCTGGCAAATTTAAGGAGACGGTCATTTTCCGCCTTGGCTAACTAAGTGCTGGGAATAGAAGTAGAGAAGTATTCTAGTCAAAAAGTAAGGCAGTGAAGACCAAACTAATGGAGAGCACGCCCAATGGATGAGCAGGCAGGACTGGAGAGGTGCAGACTTTTCCCAGTGGATGCTTCAGACTTGCATAAGCCCAGTCTTGAGAGTGAGCAGGAGGAGAGAACCTCTTCCACCAACAGGCTGCGTTTATCTTTGCATGGCTATGTGCCTAAGGCTCCTGAGCATTAGAAGGCATTCTGGAAATGTTTCATATCAGTGTTTGCGTTGGATGTATCCAATGCAGGAAAAGGCAGTTGAGGCATGGCAAGTATTTTAAGATGAGGGAAATAGCTAAAACCAGGATCCTTCCCCATGACCTTATTTTTAAAATAGAAAGCAGTGAGTTAATTTCCCTCATGCTATGTTTCTTGATGTTCTCAGGGTTGGCTCTGGACATTATACAGCCTATGCGACTCATGAAGGCCGATGGTTCCATTTCAATGACAGCACCGTGACGCTGACTGATGAGGAGACGGTGGTGAAAGCCAAGGCTTACATCCTCTTCTATGTAGACCGGCAGGCCAAATCAGCATCTGATAAACTTTAATACCTCTTCCTGCCCTGTGCATATCAAGTCCATCAGACAAAACATTTCCAATCCTCCACAGATACTTGATCCAAGACTCTTGATTTCATTGTGCACTTTTCATTTTTTTTTCTTGTGGGTTCTGGTTTTATTTTGTCAGTAGTAGAGTATTTGATTTGTTAACATGGACACAAGCTAACTGTTGTTAGTCATACCAGGAAAAAAAAAACACCTCATTTGCTACTTCAACCCAATTTTTATATATAGTTTCAAGAGCTACTTTAGTTGTTTGACTTTGTATATCATTGTATATCAATGTTGGAGTTTGCTTTCTGAAGGCACATTTACATCAAAGAAACTTGAATCCTTCTAATAAGCACATTTGTGTACCTAATTATGAAATAGTCTGGAGGCTTTCAGCTGTCTGGGAAGGCTTTTTTTCTTAAGATCAAGGACTTGTACCAAACACTTTATGTGTGGACAGTTGTTTGGCTGCCTGTAAAAAGAAAAGGAGTGTATGAATTGTGGCCTCATTCAACAGGCCATGTAATCGCTGCTACTCTTTGTCTATGGAGGCTGCTTTCTTTCAAAATTCTCTGTACTTTGGTAGCTGGCTTCATTGTTTATCATAGGAATTTTACTCCATTTTTTCATTTCTCCTTTAAAGCAAGAGGAAAGATTAGTGTTCTACAGCGATTAAGCTATAAAAAAGCTGAGAAAATTCAGGATTTGCTAGTCTTTCCATTAAGATTAGAACTGTGTGTATAATCCATCTCGTAATACTATCATGCATCCTTTTGTCTTGTGATGCCTTGAAGGTAGAATGGAATAGGTAAAATTACCATCCCTGTATCATGGAAGCAGCAGTCTTGGGTGACTGCAAATGTAGAGACTATAGTCTTCACTAGTATTAATAATCCCTGTTGCAGCATTGCAATCCTGGGTTCCTTGTTGGCATTTCTTTGCTCTGCATCTTGTGGTTTGTTGCTGCAGATTTGGTTTACAGTTGTAAGGAGCCCAGCCCAGCAGGGATTCTGGCTCTCATTGACTAGTTCAAATGAACAGAAGGGTGCTCTCTTGCAACTCTGGCTATTTTGAGGAGAGGCTGGCCCCCTCAGATTGTGCCCATGTGCTTTACACATACTTGATTGCTTTTTCACACACCCAATAGGAAATTATAGCACCATTTTGTGGTGCTATGCTCACCCCAGGGTTTCAAATTAGAGAAGAGAATCAGGTCGCTGGAGTTTGTAATGAACCTCAGTGATGCCCAAAGGGTCCATGGTAGGGTTATGATCAAGTTCCCTGGGATTATAACCCTGAATTAGCATCTGCTTAAGTGAGGAGGCAGAGCGAAAACATCAGGTCACATTATGTGCTATATTTCCTCAGCACCAGCTCCTGCTGGAATTAAGGAGGAAGCTTCAGAAAGTAATGTAAATGTGCCTTTCTTAAAAATTGGCTATGTTAAATAGCTGGGTCTGGTTCTCGTTTCTCCCCTTTCTCTTTCACCTTTTGCCTCCCTCTTCCCCTCCTCCTTTTTTGTCATGGTATCTTTCCCCTGTGTGAAGACCTTCTTTCTTTTTGGAATGTGGCAGTTGAAATGCAATGCACTTACTTGTTCCTGTTTTTGAAGCCAGCTGTGCGGTGGCTCAGGCACGTCAGTTTGGACAAAGAAGCCTTTTCCTAATTTAGCTCCACCCACCCCTGCAAATGCAAATGTCTAATCAGTGAGTTGTGGCAACACAAGTTATTTCTCTTCCTGGTGGAGATTTCCTTATCCGCTGGATTATACTCAGTGAGTCGTGTCAAAGTGACAGATTTGAAGCAGTCAAAGTGTGTACTGCGCCTGGATTAGTATTTTATTTTTACCCTTGTTTGTATAACCTGAGTCTAAAGGGGAGGGTGGGGGGACTTTTTCAGTTCTGCCACCTCAGCTGCCAGGTGTAGCACTGCCAGCCAGTGACAGTTATGGGCAGGAATGTGCAGCTGGTAATATAGGTAAGCACCAGAGATGCTCTCTGAAAAAGCACTGGCTTAGTTCACGCTAGTTATCAACACTTCCCAATTAAAGGTTGCTCCCCTGTGTAGTTGTTGGGAACCATGCCCTGTCTTACCCCCCACTCCACCCACCCCATTTCCTGCAAGATGAAGCCTGTCTGCTTCACAAATGGTCCACCCCCACCACCCCAAAGGTGCTCTGCCTAGGAAGTTCTGTTGATGAACCAGTGTTCCCATTCCACAGACAAAAGGATTAGGCAACTAAGACCCAACTACAAAGGTAAGAGGCAGTCAGACTTTCAGGCACTTGTGGTGACTGGTTGGAAATGGCAGTGTGGTGCTTTTCTCTCTCTCTCCCCCCCCCCCATTCTCTCTCTTTCACTCTCTCGCTCTCACTGGAGTGGTGATTTGCATCTTGAATACCCTTTGGTGCCTGCGTGCATGAGAGGGGCCTTGGGGTTCTAGTGCCATAGCTGTGATTGTTTGCCATTAAAATATTGTGTGTAATCCTCGGTGAGGACTGTTGAGCATTTCGGAAGGGGATTGTTGGCCACAATTCAAATTCCTTCATAGAACATATTCCTCTGAAAGATTTGCCATTAAAGTCTTTTCTCTCTGTGCTCATTGTGTGAGAATCAGTTTTCCTGAGCTTCTGGAAGAAGAGCCCTTTAATGAACTAGATTTACATTTTTGATCAGGGCAAGTAAGAATTGACAGAAGTTCCTGGAAAAGCTCCAGGAAAGCTGGCAGGGAACTTTTTGTAAAAGCTGGTGGAACAGGTTTTTTTCAAGGCCGGAACTGGATCATACTTGTATACCAGGATTGCCATACTTTGAAGAGCAAAAAAAGAGGACACATTCCTTAGGTTATCCTCCTAAGGAAACATGCATACATTTAAGTGGTTAACATTTTATTATAGCACAATCACGTATCAAAATATGTACAATTACTCAAAGAAAAACAATATCCTAGTAATGCTTTGAAACTGTTGGAATATAACATTTAAACCACATTAAGTAAGCTTTCTTTATTTTTTAATCCTAAATATTATTTCTAATACTTTTAGGTTATTGGGAAATCTTCCAGTGTTTGTGTTCATTATGCAGAACATGACATACTTCAGTTTTGTTTCCTAAATGTAAGCCAAAAATGTTAGATTCCAATCAGTTTAAAGCACTGATAATTTTCCAGAAAACTCTTCACCACTGCTAAGTTAAGGAGGGAGACCAGAAGGACCGAGAGGCCACATGCCCAGGGCCCGATGCAGCCAGGGGGGCAGGGGAGAGGCCAAACTACAGGAGTTGCGCTCCAGCGGAAGATCCTTTGCAGCCTCAGAGCCTGGCTTCTCCTCCCTCTTCTCCCCCAGGGATATGCCTGCCTCCCTCACTCTGGAATCCCATGCTCCACACGCACAAACGATGTTTCGTTCTTCCCTAAGTCTGACCAGTGGAGGGTGGTGTGGAAGAGGAGGAGGAGGAGGAAGTGGCTTTGGCGTTGCGGCTCTAACCTGCCAGCCAAGCACACTAGCTCCAGCAGGAGCCCGGATTTGACAGCTCCTTTTTGCTGCCGCTTCTCCCCTGCTGCGTGCACAACTCCTCGCTCCAGCCAGCCGCCAAACCCGGACATTTTGCCAAATTTATAAATTCTGCCTGGAGAGAAATTTTGACCATGAAAAAGAGGTCATGTCCAGGAAAAACCAGACATATGGCATCTCTATGTACGCAGAGTATGTTTGGCTAAATATTTCTTGTAGGTTCCTCCCCTTTGCAGACTCGATACAAAGATTGCATTATTTCTTTTAGTCAGCTGTTGTGTGTTTGCATCCTTGATCATTTAGAACAGCTGTGTGGAGCCTTTCTGTAGAACAGCCCCTGTCCAGTCAATGACGACCTCTCATTCCCCCAGCAGGGGGTCTTGGAAGGGGCTCCAAGAGGACCGGCTTCCTTTCATTTCCATTCTCTTGTACCTCCACTGAAGTTTCTGTTCCTTTTTAAGGGAATAAGTTTCACTTGGGGCTATGGGTTGTGCTTCATGAAGAACCCAGATGGGCATTTGCAGGGCGTGTGGTCAGTGTGTCAGACTAGCCCACGAGTGACCAGGGTTCAAGTCCCCACTCAGCAGAGAAGTTCCCTGGGTGACTGGGCTACATCACGATACAATAATCTTTATTGTCATTGTCCCATGCAGCACAACGAAATTGAAAAAATCTACACCAGACATTCAAAAACCAACAAGCCAGCTATCCCAGCCTGGTTAACGCCCTAAAAACTCTGATACCCCATAATTAAATACAATATACTCCCATAGAGACTACCTTACACTGCATTTAAAACCAAAATCACATTTGGATAGAAACAGGGTGCTTCTGAGGGTAAAAAGAGGGCAAGACAGTTTCTTGAAGGAAATGTGAGATATAGATGCAATAATGAATCAAAGAGGACACAGGGAGCGATACGGCTGCCTCCCCTCCTCAAGATACAAAGGAGATGAATGGATTAATTTTTGCCCAGATCTTTTCTTCTCACAGGCTGGGTCTGTCTGTCCTTGGAGATGTTTAAATATAACAAAGGCCAAGCTGGAGCCTTGGGTGCCAGAGCAGGTGCCTTAAAGCAGCTTCTGGCTGGCAGTAGCTCGTCACACCCAAGCAATGGGAAGGTGGGCTTCAGTTCTGTAGTTTTTCATCCAGGCAGGCAGCAAGGTAGGAGGGCAGAACTACTTCACAAATGACTGGGTGAACCTTTTAACTCCTAACAAAGCTCAGAGCTCTCATCATTTCTTGGAAGTCTCTGGAAATTTCCTCTACTTCTCATCTCTGTTTAACCAAATACATGAACTATGTAGCTGAAGTGTCCCATTCTGCAACATGATGAGACCTTCACAACAAAAAATAACAGAACCTGCCCCCCCAAGCTAGCAATAACCACTCCATCATTTGAGAGCTACTGACTTCTAAGTAATGACTGCATCCAGCTGTTGTCCAGCAAACTAGGTGCTGCTCATCGAGAGCTTTGAAGCAGAGAGTCTTAAACTTGCATTGTAGAATCTCGGTGGATTTATAAGGTGTGTAAATCTTGGCTGTCTCCCCCATGTGGGCTGCCTTTGGTGCACAGCCATTCTTTGAAATCAGGAGCTGCCCTGGTATGATCTGAACCAGCTTCAGACCTTTTACAGGGGAAGCAGTGGCTTTATCCATCATGTGACATAAACAGATGGGTGGGCTGGGAAGCGCTCTAAACAAGCAGAAACCACCTCCTAAACATGAATAGTCTCGGAGGCAAATAAATCCTTTTAAGGCAAGATTTGACTAAACTAAGCCATTTTGCTCCTGCTCTAGCCATTCCACGGGGAGAAGAGACTGAGTCTGCAGCCAGCCTCCCCTTGATCCTTGCCCTTTTTTGAAACGCCTTTGCCAGCTGGCAGCCAAAAATAGCTTCCATTCCACACCATATTTGTGCAAGAGACCAGAAGTGACTTGGAAGCCGTTCAGGCCTCCTGTCTTGCTGCTGAAACATACAATACCTTCTCCCTACAGCCACTCAGTGGCAATGCATATCACACAGATGAATTGGGAATGCCTTCTGCACATCTTCTCCTTTTTGGATAAAAAGAGCAGGAAAAATTTAGCCCAGACTTGTGTTAAGTTGTTCAGGGTCTTTCAGGATCCCTCGTTATGGCCTCTGCTGCATTTTCATTCTCCTGCAGAACTGACCAAGAACAACTTTGTTCTGGGACCAGCCTTGCGCCACCTCTCCATCTGCTGGCATTCCAGCCAAGTCAAAGTGTGCAACGTTGAGAACTGGATGAAGAGCACCTTGCAGCAGAACATCTGCAAGACCCACGAGCACATAGTCAATAACTTTTTACAACAAGTTTGCAACAGGTAAGTTCTTGGGCAGTGAAATGCTTCATAAAACGGGTGGCTTCTGTAATAGATGGGAGTTGCATAGGCTGCAGTTGTACGATCTAATGCCTCTTAGATTTTCTGCAGTTTCGCATCAGAATCACAGTACTTTTGTACATGCATTTCTTGAGTACTCTTCAATCATTGTAACAGACAGCACAATACAATATTTCTAGTAGGGTTCTTCCTATTCTTATCCCTTATTTTCTCCCCGTGGGACCATTCCAACATCTTTTTAAGGTGAAAAAATCAAATCAAGCATAGCAGCCTTCTATGCTTTGGAATTTCCAGCATGTGCTGTACCTTGGCCAGCTATTCCAAGCAGTTTTCAAATGGATGTTATTGCAGTCCAGCTAAAGCAAACGAATTTTGGGCCCCTCCTTCATTTCACTGTAGGAAGATTAACTATTGATAGCCTAAGACAAGGTACAACTAATTCCACAGCTACAAAAAGGTCACTCCTTCCAGAGTGTGGGGAAAAATACAAAAACCTGCTGGAAAGGAAAACACCTCTATGGCTTTCACCCATAGAAGCAGTCTCCTTGAAAAAAACGAAATATGGACTGAGACTGGGCAACACAGAGTTTTTGAACTTTACAGACCAAGAGGCAAAGATTAAGAAATATGAGGACATTACAGAAGCATCGAGGGATTGGTTACAACTGAATTAAATTTTCAAAATTAAAAAAATGGTTTTATGAATCAGAGCTCACAATTTGAAAGGGAGCTTATAGAGAACACAGAAAAATTGATTTCTAGAATGTATAAGTTGTTATTGGAGTGGGAAAGAAAATATGTGCTGGTAAAACCAGGAACGATACATAAGGCAAGGGATATAGGATATAATATTGAATTGAGTGCATGGGATAAACCATGGAAGTAAAATTTACTGCATGTTATACATTAAAAGAGAATTATATGGGGAAGCGAGCCAGATGGTGGGGTATTAATAATAATAATTTTAAAAGTATGAAAATGATATATAGGTGGTATCTAGCACCTAATAAGTTGCCGAAGATGTATAAGTCAGAACTAGATACTGCTGGAAGTGTAAGGAAAATTGAGGTACCTTCTACCATATGTGGTGGGCATGTAAAGTAGTGAAAGGCTTCTGAGAGATGATTTAAAATGAAATGATTTTTTGTGTGAAAAGGTCTTTTATAAAAATACCAGAAGCTGTTATTTTAGGAATAATTGGTTCAGGTATACCCAATGATCTGAAAAATATTTTAATGTATGCAACAACGGAAGCCTGAATGGTGTACGCTAAAAAAATGAAAGGAGGGCACAATACCAACAAAGGAAGAATGACAGATGAAATTAATGCTAGACTAACTGATAGAATAACAGCAGGAACAAAAAGTCTTTAAAGAAGATTAGGAAAAAATTATGGAGTATTTGAAAAAGTATTGTAAGCAACTTAAAATGTTAGCAGGATTAGAATAAATTTAGCAGTAAAATTATAAATGGAGGAAAAACTGAAAGAGAAAGAATAAGGAGTAATTAAAATATGCAACAGTAAAGGAGAAATTGGAATGAACCATGGAAGGGGAGGAAGGGAAGTTGACGTTTAATGTAGGGTTTGTTGATAGATTCGATAGATACACCTTCGTGCAGTAGTTATTGCATACATGAGTACAGTTTGGTATTTCCTAGGTATTTGTTCTAAGAAGGCTTCTGGTTTCTTTTAAAATGTGAGCTTAAATTTTTTTTGAGTTCGTTATATGCCATCTCCCCTTTTTTTTTTGGACACATTTACAATTCACACATATAAATTAGCATATCCTCTATTTCTGAACACTTCCAACACAAGTTGGATCTTTTCTTGTACATTCTAGCGATTTTACTGGACGTCAGAAACCATCTGTAAGGTCATTTTTTGGCTATTCTCTTTAATTGTGTAACATGCCAAAAAAATTATTGTCTTCCAGTTTTCCCCATGCAGATAGCTCGATATTATGTCCAATATCCGACGCCCAGTGTATCACTGCTGCCTTCACTAACTCATCTTTTGTTTCCCATTCTAATAGGATTTGGTATATTCTTGGTAAGTTTCTTGTTGCTTCCTAATAGTGTTTTTTCAAACTCTGACCCGCCTTCCACAAACCCTCTTTCTTTATCTCTCCTATATATCTTGCTTGAGTATTCGGAAACCAGTGTGTGACTACTCCTGTTAGTAGCTCTCAATTTTTGAGTCTGGTAGTGTCATTCTTACATTCCAGTAAGTCCTCATATGTCCCCCATTTTTCCTCCAGATTGATCTTTTATTGCTACCACCTCTAGTGGGGAAACCCAGCATGGGTTCTTTCTTTCTAACAGGTCTTTGTACCTACTCCATACATTGTGTAGACTTCCTAATCATATGGTTAAAGCAGCCTTTATGTACTTTATTGTTGTTGTTTAGTCGTTTATTCGTGTCCGACTCTTCGTGACCCCATGGACCAGAGCACGCCAGGCACTCCTGTCTTCTGCTGCCTCCCACAGTTTGGTCAAACTCATATTAGTAGCTTCGAGAACACTGTCCCACCATCTTGTCCTCTGTCATCCCCTTCTCCTTGTGCCCTCCATCTTTCCCAACATCAGGGTCTTTTCCAGGGAGTCTTCTCTTCTCATGAGGTGGCCAAAGTATTGAAGCCTCAGCTTCAGGATCTGTCCTTCCAGTGAGCACTCAGGGTTGATTTCCGTCAGAATGGATAGGTTTGATCTTCTTGCAGTCCATGGGACTCTCAAGAGTCTCCTCCAGCACCATAATTCAAAAGCATCAGTTCTTTGGCAATCAGACTTCTTTATGGTCCAGCTCTCACTTCCATACATCATTACTGGGAAAACCATAGCTTTAACTATATGGACCTTTGTCGGCAAGGTGATGTCTCTGCTTTTTAAGGTGCTGTCTAGGTTTGTCATTGCTTTTCTCCCAAGAAGCAGGCGTCTTATAATTTCGTGACTGCTGTCACCATCTGCAGTGATCATGGAACCCAATAAAGTAAAATCTCTCACTGCCTCCATTTCTTCCCCTTCTATTTGCCAGGAGGTGATGGGCCCAGTGGCCATGATCTTCGTTTTTTTGATGTTGAGCTTAAGACCATATTTTGCGCTCTCCTCTTTCACCTTCATTAAAAGGTTCTTTAATTCCTCCTCACTTTCTGCCATTAAGGTTGTGTCATCTGCATATCTGAGGTTGTTGATATTTCTTCCGGCAATCTTAATTCCAGTTTGGGATTCATCCAGTCCAGCCTTTCGCATGATAAATTCTGCATATAAGTTAAATAAGCAGGGAGACAATATACAGCTTTGTCGTACTCCCTTCCCAATTTTGAACCAATCACTTGTTCCATATCCCGTTCTAACTGTAGCTTCTTGTCCCATATAGAGATTTCTCAGGAGACAGATGAGGTGATCAGACACTCCCATTTCTTTAAGAACTTGCCATAGTTTGCTGTGGTCGACACAGTCAAATGCTTCTGCGTAGTCAATGAAGCAGAAGTAGATGTTTTCCTAGCTTTCTCCATAATCCAGTGCATGTTTGCAATTTGGTCTCTGGTTCCTCTGCCCCTTCAAAATCCAGCTTGCACTTCTGGGAGTTCTCAGTCCACATACTGCTTAAGCCTGCCTTGTAGAATTTTAAGCATAACCTTGCTAGCGTGTGAAATGAGTGCAATTGTGTGGTAGTTGGAGCATTCTTTGGCACTGCCCTTCTTTGGGATTGGGGTTCTACACAGGATGGATTGTTCTACACAGCCAGTCTGAGGTCTATCAAGCAATTCTCCCAACTCCTGGAGCAGCTGAAAGACTAACAAATATTAGGGCATAAGATGCCCTTACATTAACAGGGTCCATTCACACAGATTGGTATTGAACAGCAGAAAAGCTTCAGTAGCCAATCTGTGTATGCACCCTCCTCTTAGGTTGCTGAATGGTGAAGCCTTCCTAAGACTGCAAGGCAGAGAAGTAGCCTCCATGCACTTGTGATGGCTATATTCTGCCTCTAGCTACCAGTTATTAGGGAACATCAGGAGGGCTTCTGCTCTCTTGCTGGGCAGAATGCAAGCAGGGAATGCTGTAAGATGATAGGTCTGTGGTCTGATCCAGCAGGTTCACCTTTGCATGACTTTACCTCACTTAAGTTGGAATAACCTTCCCAGTATGTTTAACTAGCTTATATTTGATATGTTCTAAATATTTTGAGGTTAGCTAGATTATAATATTGGGAGATGCTGCAGAGGGATATTCCCTATTGGTCTGATGCTGCAAATGCAACAGTTTTGTGGAACCTAATGGATTAAAATTTATTCTGGCATAAGCTTTCTGGAGCAGGGAAAGGGAATTCATGGCCCTCTAGCTGTTAGTATAAATAAAAAATTATCATCATCATTACCAAACGGAAGCTCCCAAATTAGTCGCCCTGGAATTAGAAGGTCCACTTGATTAGATGCTTGAAGCATTATCCATAGCTATACATACATGGTTTGGAGAGGGTTTTGTAATAATAATAATAATAATAATAATAATAATAATAATAATAATAATAATAATAATAATTTATTTATACCCCGCCCATCTGGCTGAGTTTCCCCAGCCACTCTGGGCGGCTTCCAATCAAGTGTTAAAAACAATACAGCATTATATTAAAAACTTCCCTAAACAGGGAAGTTGTACGTTAGAGGGAAATTAATGGCCATTGTTAATGCAATTTATTACTGTATTCTATGGGCTGTTTGCTCCTAGAGAACATGGTCAGTATAAAGTCTCATTTGAAATAGTGCTGTGTTTTCTGCTTCATATAGATATGGACCAGAGTTTGAATTGGCTTCAGTGGAGTGAGGGGTAGAGGACTTTAGCACTGTGTGGCTTACGTTTTACTTTTCTAACCTATAGCATTCATTCTTTCAGATGCCCCAACTTGCTGTCTTTGATGCTGTCTGGATGTGGCCATGTCACAGACGACTGTATCACGCTGCTTCTGATGAGCTGCTCCTGTCTGAGCACTCTCCAACTTGAAAATTGTGTCCAGATAACTGACCGGACTTTGGAAGCTGTAATCCTCTACGCTACGTCTTTAGAAATTTTACATGTGGACTTCTGCAGGAATATAACTGAGGCTGGTTTGCAGCAAGTCCGTAAAAATCGGCCATTGCTCTCTCTAAAAGCAGAGAGAAGTGCAGACATGATCCCAGACAAAAAGCCAGGCAGCAACTCGCCTGCAGAAAGAGCGTTCAAGAAGCTGCTGTGGCACTAAGCCAAGAGAGAAGCTGCCGGGCTCTGTGCTCTTTCTGTTGTGAGATGGTGACCATGCGCATACAGTCACCTGGCTGTTCTCATGCACAAACTCACTAAATTGTGAGAATGGCAAACCCCTGGAGTTAGGTACTCAGAACTAGCAACCTCACAGCTGACTGAAAAGTTTGCAGAGCCAGAGGAATTTGTTAAGTGTGGGGTGTGGGGTGTGGGGTGTGGAACAGTTCCTGATGGTTTGGGAACATTAAGTGTTCAATTTCATAAAGTGCTTTGGCTTTTGTGCTTTTTTTTTTTAAGGTTACTTAGTAAGATCCAGAAAGAACCCGCTCTTGATGTTGTGAGAATGCATTTTTTCCTCCATTTGGGCAGGGAACAACTGGGTTCCTCCAGCTGTTTGACACCAAGCTCTTCCCTGACCATTACTAGCCTTGGGCTGGTGTGAGGTGGAGGGTCCCAGCTGCTTTATTTACTGGAATCTCAAAAATACCTCAAAAACTGACAAAGGAAATTGCTACCTTACAATGGCTTAAACAGTGTCTCTTAGTGCAAGTGATGTAAATCTATTAACTGCAATTCTTCACTACTCTTTACTTTTATACTACCTTCCTTTGAAAGCCCTCTCAGATTACCACTCCTCTGGGACTGTAAGAAAAAGTAGCATTGCATCCACAGCTGCACAATTAAGACTAATTGTTGAGCCATAAGACAAAAGTGAGTGAACAAAGCACATGTCCTGTTTTGATGTTCCAGCTCTCATTGGAAGTCCTGTAGTTTCATGTGCCAGATTACAGAAGCCTCCATCCCGGTTTCAGCTGTCAACCTCATTTAAGGAAATTAATATACTGTGGAAGACAAACTGGAGACCCAAATGGCAAGCCACAGTTCTGGGTCAGCACCATGTCAAATATTGACAAAACCACAGTTCAGTTCTTGAATTTGCTTTATTTTCTCTGCATAAGGAACCCTGGACAGGCATTTCAAATTAAAACAAAAATAAATATATGAATATTCATGTAAAACTGTCCTTTCTAATGAACAATTATACACAATGTACAACTCTTCATGTTCACTGGGAGGGTTTACAAAATGTACCATTCCCAACAAAAATGCACCAGAAAGGCTCCATGCAAACTTATCAAAAGTGAACAAAAATATGGGGGGAGGGGGAGGGGGAGAAAACCCTTACTGATCTCACTTTTTGCAATTTTTTTTGTTTACAGTCACAAAAAAATAAACACACCTAAGTTTTGTTACATTTAGAGTAACTAAAAAGGTGGCAGCTGTTTATGTTCCTAAAACATCTATTGTTACCATAAAATGGTGTCAACATTGAAATCTGACATGGGCGAAAAAGGCAGATGATTTTTGTCCACAGAGTTAATAATCTGTGTCTGAGCCCTCAGCGTTGTCCACATTTCGGGACAGCATGTAATTGTCCATATCTATAGACCTGCAATTGTTGATTGCATAGCGCAAACGCTCGGCCATGATTAGCTGACTGGAATAGGGTGGGAGCCTCAGTTGAAAGAAACAAGTCTGTGAGGTAGGCAAGCTGTCGTAAGGCTGTGGAGAGGAAGAGAAAGGAAGACGGTTAAGCAGAAAAGGAAGCAGCCTAGGCTGTTTGTTTTTTTAAGAACCCTCTTAAGAGTCAGAAAGGCCCAGCCAGGCAGGCTCCTCTTGGCTCCAAGGTCCCTCTTTCCCAATATTAACAAGTGGCAAGGTGAGAGGAAATAGCAGGTAACACTGTATTTCCAGTTCTGTGCAATGAAGACTTTCAAACATACTTGGATCCTGCAATGCTGACAGAAAATTTGGGGACCCAATATTTTTTATTCTTCCTGGTGTTAATGGTATTGTTATTGTTGTTGATATTAATATTAATATTCAAGGGGGGAAATACCTTCCCTTGAACAACCCCAAAGCTCGGGATTCTTCTGAATCCAGTGTTCACTTCTAAAAACCACCCTTCCCAGAGTTTGCATTGGCAATGCAGGGACAGCTCAGGCAGGTACCTGCCTCCCATCCTTTCCTCCCAACTCCCTCACTTTGCCATACATACTGGAGGACAGAAGCTGGCAGAGGAGTGTATGGGGACCAAGATAGCCAGCCTGAAACTCATGGGGGGGAGGCGGCAGTGTTGAGTGTGGGATTTCCAAACTGGAAATATGATTTGTACTACCTCTCCCCCATTTCAAAAAAATACACCCTAAGGGAGATGCCTACAGCCCAGCTTCTAAAGATCACTTTCTATTCTATGGCGAGATCTAGATCCATCCTATACAAAAACAACAACTAGCTGTCATTGTGATAGGATGACAGGAAAGACACCCCCCACCCCACATTCTCCTGTAGATCCCCATCAGAGGCCTTTCACCAACACCACACATCTCTCACCTCCCCAGTGGTTCCACAAACAGAACACAGGAGGAAAAGATCTCAATGGAACCAATAGGGACTCAACCACTTAAAAAAAAGAGCTCCCAAGTCCAATCTTCCTTGAGGGCTGGTGTTTGCTGCCCCATTCCTTTGCTGGGCAACTTCATTAGTCCTTTGAATAGCTAAGTTTGGCACGTTGCACCATCAAGTTCTGCTTCACCACAACTGGTTTTTCTCAAGGGAGCCTTGTTTCAAGTGAGAATTGAATGCCTTCATCTGCAGCATGGAGGAGGGAACCTGTGAGGGCCTCCCAAATGTTGCTGGGCTCCAATTTCCAGCAGCCGCAGTCAGTATGGCCAGTAGCTAGGGGTGATGGAGACAGACAACATCCGAAGGACCGCAGGTTCCCTGACCCTGATCTAAAGGAAGTTCTTCATCCACTCTCCTGCACAGGCATTGTCAGTTCAAGATTAGCATTTACATAAACATTCTAAGTCAGTTGAGCCAGATCTAGTAGGCTACCTTCAGTTTCAATATTACTTGTTCAAAAGTTTCAGTGTCTAGTGATTACTAGCTTTCTGTTGCCAGACTAAGACAGGACAGCAATAAAGAGGAGGAAAAGTGGCACCTTACCCGGTCGACCTTCATTATTTGGAAACGCTGAGAGATATCCGCTGTGTTAGCTGGCAGGCGAGATCTTCCTGACACAAACCTCATGAAAAGGACACGCTCCTCATTCGAAAACTCTTCCAGGGTGTGCCAGAACCACTGTACCAGCTGGTGCTGCTCATCAACCTCCCTGTACCGTACAACCTTCTTCAGAACTTCCACAGAAATTTCTGGCATTCCGCAGACCATCTGCTCCAACTGCTTAGCAGTCAGAAGAGAAAGCAAGGGGACCGGGACGATCCACGACATCCCTTCTCGCACTGCAGCCACCTGCAGCCCAGAGAGATGGATTTCAGTAGCGGCACAGAGATCTCTACTTTGCAACTACACAATCCGAAGTACAGTCAGTGAAAACACATTTTGGGATGGGTAGCTGGTAGCTCATATAACTAAAATACATCTTCAAAAAGGGAATGCTAGGCCAGAAATGGTATGACCTTGTGTGTAACTACAGCAGTGTTGTTAAAAGCTGCACACCCCCTTTTGCTGTTCTAGCTTTTGGGGGGTTTTTTGTATCTATTTTAGATCTTTTTGTGCTGTGTGCAAATTGTTCAGTTTGGTTGTCTATTTCTTGATATTTATTTGTTTATGACTTCTGTCATAGCTCTGTATTTCAAGTTGTAAGCTGCCTTGAGCATGGTTTGAACCGTGTAAAGGTGGCATATAAATAAAATTATATATGTATGTACGTACGTATGTACTACTTGAGAAAAACAGCAACACTAGATTCATTGTCAATGATCAAGTGATATTCCAAAAAAGGATATGCATTTGCTGTTGCCGGAGAGCGCTGACTTTTTCCTGTGGACAATTGGATTTTAAACAACTACCCGTGAGTAGAACGGAAAATTGGATTTTTAAATTTGGCACTGAAGCGGGAAGGTCCTAAACAGGAAGTCCGCCTTCCGCTTTTGTAAATAGTCTGAAGCAAAGACGTTACAAGCTAAAGTCTTTGAAAGCTTTTGGCAAAGGATTAAATTTCCATTGGTTTAAAATACAAAACCCCCCTTGGAAGCAGGAGAAGAGGGGGGAAATTCTGGACCTAGTGAGCCTGCAGGAGTGAGTGAAAAATCAAATTACCACTGCTCTGAACCTGGGAACGGGCTGCCAGATGACGTTTGGAGAGAGTGCATTGACAGAACGGATTTGACAGCTAGCTAAATAAGAGTAAGATACTGTTTCCATTGTACTCTTCTGCGTTTAAAAAGGAGGAAAAGTAACTGAAAATTGAAATTATCTTTAATGCTTGAGTTGTGCCTGAAAGAACTGATACAAGTGGAGACTGTTTCCCTCTAGAGGGAGCTTTTGAAACTGTTACAGGAGTGTAACTGGGGGATTGCCCGCTGTAGATAAGGATTCTGAGAACCAGAGATTGACTTTGGACCATTTAAAAATGTTGACAGGAGAGGCCATTGTGACTGTTTTATGTAAGATAAGCTGTTCGCTGGGACAGCTTCACAAGAAGATGGATGACATGACTTTTAAAGTTGATAATTTGGAACAGAATGTGACTAATTTGAGTCAAAAAGCGAACACCAACACAGAAATAATTCAGGACTTGATACAGGAATACACTTTGGCAGGACAAATGGTGGAGGAGAAAGAGGAGAAGGAGAAAGCTGCTGTTGTTGAACATAAAGTAATACAAGCGGGATCCGTGGCTTTACAGAAGCAAATTGAGGACTATAAGTTGAGGCCTTTTATGATTGAATCTAGGAAAAGTCAGATTTTGAGGATTGGATCCCGGCTTGGACTGAAGAAGGAAAGTTGGAAAGATCCCTCTATGCAGGGATTAACTGACTTCTGGGACATGGACTTGGGCTTGGAGGAGATTGATGTTTTGGGGGCCTTTGGATTTGGAGGAATCTTGAAATATGTCCTGAAATACTTTATGGACTTTAGCTTCAACTATGGAAATTTGGCTGACCTGTTCAGAAGGAAGAAAAGTATTGATAGATTGGAGTTTCCCCGAGATTTGCTCTTTAGCATTAAAGAAAATGAAGAAGACCTGCAGAAGGGACTTGGAAAAGAGTTAAGAGCCTCGGACATAAGATCTCCAGGTTGATGGACTATATGGAACTGACGGAAAGGACTGGCAGAATCCGAAACCAGGGAGAGGAGATAGTGGAAGAAGATTGGAAAATTTAAAGTTTATATATAGACATATGGTAAAACTAATGAGTGATAGAAAAATGGTGGAATGATTTTTTATGGGCTTAGCAGAAATGTTATAAGGAGTTAAGCATATATAAGTATTTTAGTTTTAATGGAAAATAAGGTTAAAAAATATGTTATTTACAATATGATAGAAAATGGAGAAAGATGGAAAGGATTTGCTGAAACAATTAATAGAAGTGGAATACAAAAAGGGAGGTGAGAGGAGGTTGAGGAAACAAGGGAATGAAAGAGTACGGAAAAGGGATGATGTATGTTTTTTAAATTGTTTTTGTTTTGTTTTATTTAGGGTTAAGGTTAGGGAGTGGGTTTTGTTTAGTTTAGTTTTGGGTTTAGGTTGTGTTTTGTATTGTCTATATACTGTATTGTATTGTTTTTTTCTCTTTTGCTTTTTCTCCTTTGTCTTCTTTTCTTTTTTTCTTTTCCCTTTTTGTAATCTATAAAAGTAATAAATATTATTTAAAAAAACCAAACAAAAACAAAAAAGGATATGCATTGAGTTCCGCATGTGTTTGTTAAGAAGCAGGTTTTATGGAGTACTTCCCTAAGAGAGAACTATATTATTGCAATCATAGACTAAAAACACTTTTGGTTGGCTCAAGTAATGTTAATGAAGTAGCATAGTGTGTTGTTGTTGTTAATTTCATATAGTATGCTTTTGAGCTTCAAAGAGCTCACTGACAGGAAGAACTAGTCTTGATGTGGAACTTAAGAGCTCGCATACTCCAGCAGCACAGATTAGACTAACTGTGAGGTATCTTGCTAAATCTCTTTCTTCACTCTACTGTATCATTTAAAAATATTTTTCAAAACTATATTCCGGATGCATCCAGATGAGAGCCTGTTTGACTATAAACTTTCAGAGGGCAAACCACTGGACCCCTGGATGCAGCAAAGTGACAACATAAAAGTCTTCATAATAGAAAGCAGTCACAAAACCAAGGAATTTTTTAAATTATAAACAGCTATTGAAATAAATGAAAATCTTATAAATACATCTGAGATTCTCACCTGACGGTCAATTTCATGGAGTCTGTACTCGATGGCCCTTTCCACGTACTCCTTTCGGTTTGAAAAAGTAAGTGGGATACTGTTCCCACCAGGGATTATGGGAACCATTTTTCCATCAGCACTCTGGCCAACAAATGAATCTAAAGGAATCATCTAATTGGAAAGAACAACACTTTTAACACTGGAGTTGTGGCCAACCTTCCAAAATGTCCATATTTATCATTTCATGGACACATGGACTGATTTCCACCTTAGCCTAGATTTCAACTATGCATTCTTTTTACTTCTCATTCTACAAGTGCCCCCAAACTAAGTATATGACTTTCAACTCCAGGGCCATGAGCTTGCATGGCAGCATCTAGCATGCTGACTTCAGGAGGTGGAAACAGTTGGACAGAGGCTTACTGCTTATCTTACCTCATGGAAATTCTCTTCCGTAATCCCACTGTCTTCAATGTGAAGAATGCTGTTGAGGGTTTGCACATAGAGAAGATCCACCTCCTCCAAGTCCTCCAGAGTGAGTGGGATACAGCACAATTGCTTCCAGACCATGGGAGCCAAATGAAGATCTAAAGGCTTCTTGGTACGAATGGCCACACCCATCAGAATGCCCAGGAACTTGAACTGCATCAGATGTTCATCTGAGCAGGCAGAAGGGTTGAAGAGGAACCTTGAAAAGATACAAGGCACAGGAGTGATGTCAATACAGACGCTTCACTAGAATGGTTACCCAAAGAGTCAGGATCCGAGCGTGTATCACAGGACTCAAGGGACTATGCATCACTTAAGTGCAGGTTTGTGCCCAGAGATAAATACAACACCTGCTTGCCCACCAACTCAAATCCTTGAGGCTGTCATGGGCCAGTCTGGTGGGGAATCTTATACTCCAAACACAAACTTGTTCAAATTATTTTTGAAGCTATTTGTGGAATATGCCCTGAAATCTGGCACAAAATAATATGAATAATCATTTTTAAGATGCTAAAGTTGACGTAAGTTTATCTTATTTTCAATATTTTTATGCCATTCCATAAACACAAGATCAGTGTCCTTTGATTCTGCCATGTTGAGCTTATCATGTGACTGCCTCAATAAGTGGGGGCATTTTACTGCATGATGTTCTATGAATAAGGGTTAGTTTTGTTTAAGACAACCCAGTCTCTTCTGGTTCAGTGGTGGAGTAATTTTCATGCAAACACCCTTTAAAGTGTTTAAATGAACTTTTATTCCAACAGCATACATAGCTGCTTTGCATGGCATGGGTTTGATCTACAAGCTGCTGTATAGTTCAGAGTCTGGGTTCTCTGACAGTGGGTTGCAAATATATCACTAGAGGGCAGCTGCAGATCCAACTCAGGCAATTAGTTCAGAATCCTGATTGCAATTAGCTGGCCTTCATCCAGTTGTCTACCTTTTACAGTCCAGGGCCAACATCCAACATTTTACTCCCCTTAATACCTAGGTGATTTCACTAAGATCACAGGGACTTCCCTCACTCATTTCAACAGGGCCTGCCTTGAATTCAGAGACTAGCAGCCTTTAAAGAAGAGAACACCTTGCCACTTACCGATCTCTGTTGTAGCCGACTTCAGCTGTTGCATTTGGGGAAGGAATTAGGAGGTCTACCACACCAGTTTCAAGTTCCTTATAAATTAAGAAAGAGGGACGGAGAGAGAGAGAGAGCATTTAAGGCATTATCAAATCTGCCCAAGCGTATAAAAGTACATGTTTCCATACTAGCTACAAGAAAAAGGGCCTTTGTAGACCTCACACGCACAAAATTAGTGGTGATTTGATTTAGAGAAACTCAGTCTCAGTGCTTCCAAACTGAATCATGGGACAGGCTTCATTTTCATTAAAAAATATTATAAAACTGTAATTCCATGCTAATGTATGGCATGCTGTAACTATGGAGCAGTAATAGCAGGTAGTGCTATTAGACAGGAATGCCTGGCGTGCTCTGGTCCATGGGGTCACGAAGAGTTGGCCATGACTAAACGACAACAACAACAACAATAGCAACTGCTCGGTCCCTGCTCCTGCCATCCTAGCAGTTCGAAAGCACGTCAAAGTGCAAGTAGATAAATAGGTGCTGCTCCAGCGGGAAGGTAAATGGCGTTTCCGTGTGCTGCTCTGGTTCGCCAGAAGCGGCTTAGTCATGCTGGCCACATGACCCGGAAGCTGTACGCCGGCTCCCTTGGCCAGTAAAGCGAGATGAGTGCCGCAACCCCAGAGTCGGCCACGACTGGACCTAATGGTTAGTGGTCCCTCTACCCTTTACCTTTTTAAGTTCCACAATAGACAGGGTCAATACAAAGTATTTTTCTGGCTGGGAAAACGCTTGCTGCACCCACAAGAAGCCAGAATTTACAAGGAGCAAAATCCAACAAGGAAGTTCTCATGGATGTGAGCCAGAGCTGCAGAAGCACACTTCTCTGGGGTGGGGCCATGTGGTTTCCTCAAGTAAGATGTCTCTGTGTTTCTCTTTGCTGCCTTTAACAATATTGATTATTCTGTAGGAGTACTGGATCCCACATGGTGCTGGTGCACCCCACCTGACCTTTTTAAAACCTCATTTTAACTATGTTGAAATTGGGTTTAAAATCTTTTAAAAAATCATTGGCCTGCCCCCTTTCAGGGACAGATCTGGGGTGGGTGGCCCCCAAGGTGGCCCTGAGCTAATCAGCTTGTTCCAGGGAGCAACAGGGCAGATCTGGGAATCTGTGCATAGCCCTGCTGAACAGTCACCTATTTCTGGTAAACAAACAGGGCAGGGAGCCTCTATATGCAAATGGCCAGTTGCAGAGATTATGGAGTTTCCAGAAACACCTTATTTGAATAAGTGCAGGTGTCCCTGGTTATGAGGAGGGCAGATCCCACCGAGAAGCAAGCCATACCTGCCCCCTCGTGGGGATGCCACAGAGTGGCATGCAAGAACATGGGAGACACATTTCTGCTACCTGACTGGCCAACATTATCTCAGCCTGGCTGCTTTCAGTCCCATGGAAGGTCCTCTTATCATAGACTGCCACACTTTTCATTAGATCTATATAGCTATATAAAACTACCGATTTGTTAACCTGCAAAATACCCTCACTTCACACATTTCAGAATCCTGCTGTAAGTAAAAAATGTGGGACTATAATATCACCTTCCAACCCAACAAACCCATTTCCATTCCAAAACAGGGTGGCATTTAATTCAGAATTTTCATCAGGCCAAGGACACATGTGCAGGAGATAAGATTTTGAGGAAGAAACTGAAACCATTTAAAACTATATTGAAAATCAAATACCTGACACATTTCAGTAATTGTGTCATCAAAGACACCGCCTGCATCATCAGCACCTTCCCCCACTAATTTCACTTTCCAGGCACGAGAGGGCAGGCGAAGGTCCGATGCATTCAGCTTCACAACTTGCCTTGCAATTTGAACAAAAATAGGCTTACATTTCCGACCTCTGTGGGGGAAAAAAAATCTGTTAACTTCAACCAAACTTGCTTGGAGGAAAACAAACTACAAGTACTGATTCAGATATGAGGCTAAGCTAAACCATGACTTTGCTTGGGGTTGTGTAGCAGCAGGACCAGAGGGGAGAGCAGTAGCTGCCATCTTTGCTCTGGGCACCCACACGTTTGCCCGGTTGCACTAAGCCATGGTTTTGCATAGTGTTCCATGCTGACTGGGTCCCTCCTACAACACCAGAAAGAAAGAAAAATGCAGCCTGACCTTGTTGAGATCCTTTTGACGGTTATCTGTGGCCCATAGTTTTTCCCCTGAACCATGGTTTTTCCAATGGAGCGGACCATAGGGAGGGTGTAAACTCTCGGTGCAAGTAACGGCCTCAGTTGTCCTTGAACAATCCCCCATGTCCCAGCATTGTAATGGGATGTGCTGTTCTGTAAGAAAAGGAGGACCGCCTGCTTGAGGTCAACAGGCTCTCCAGCCCCAGTGCTTGCTTCCCTCCCTCCCTCAGAACAGCGGACTGGGCTGAAGTCCCTGCTGCTCCTGAAAGAGACACCACTGTAGGAGCCACACACAGCAAGCATCCCCTTCACAATACTGGCAAACCAAGCAGCAAGTTGCAGGAAGGGGGCTCCCCCCCCCCAGCTTAGCCCCTTAACTCAGCCGGCAGCCAGTTTTCCTCTATGGAGTATGAGGCAAAGTGCTTCTTGGACTGGGCAGACCAGCCTCTCTGGACAAGAATCCTGAGGGTGGAGGGGCTGAATTGCACTTGACTTCTCTCTCCCCCACCTTCCATTGTAATTATGGTGACCTCCTTAGAAACGTTGCATAGGTGTAATTTATTTCCAAGCCTCACTTTCCATTTATATATTTAAGCAAAAATATTTAAAGATATTGACACTTCAAGACTTGGCTTTGACACCAAAGGGTACAATCCACAGAAGGTTTGCCTATATGAGCTTTCATGATGTGAGCTGAGGTTGTGCAAGAGACAACACAACTGTGCACCTCCACAGCCCCCAATCACACAAGCAGAGCTTGCAAGCTGCCCAATGGATTAGCTCGTTCTTTTAGGGAGGTGTGAGTGGGATGACTAGCTGCTAAAAAGATTACTACACACAAGAGATTATGAACCAGTGTAACTAAGGTTGTATTGGAGTGAGATTTTATAAGCTTAAGAATACACCTGTGACAAGGTTATAAATTACGGAACTTTACCTGGTTATTGGGACTGAGATTCAGCAACCTCCATGAGGAGTACATGAGGTCTGAGAAATGGTACAGCAGCCTCAGTCTTGCCCTTACGGTGTGGATGCTCACTTCCTTCAGCGCCCCATACTGAGGAGGGATGGCATCTGGCAAGCCAAGCTGCAAAGGCACTGAGACACCTGCCATCGGAATTAAGAGAAGGGAAGTGTGTGATCCTGCAGCCTCAAAGGCCTTGTGCATATACAACCATTTCTGACAGACCTGTAATGCCAACAAAATGGCACTGGTGGATCTTCAAAGGGAAAAGGACAACAAAGTGCATGAAAGCACCTTTTTGTCAAAATATGACACAATATTATTGCTCATAAATCATATTGGTTGTGTAAATTACCACTAATTGGTGCTATCCCATCCTGCTCCTCTGTCAGCATCAAAAGTCTCAAGGACAGAAGAATCAGGACTCATGTAAATATTGCTTTGCCCCCCAACCTGGGATTGGCACTGCAGGGAAACGGCCAATACAGTCCTTGGCTGTCAGGTTCACTCCCAGCCTCAGCACCCTTCTTTACCTGGAGCTCGTGGTGGAACAGGTGGAGCTGTCCATGCGGCACTGTGGCATCGCCCTGCTGAAATCTGCCGGATGCTCTTCCCTTGCAAGAAGGTAATCAGAGTTGGCTCCCGGATGTGGTTGGTATGGCCCAGTCCAAGCTAGAAACCAGGAAGAGATTTGGAGAGAAGGAGGACTTATGTAACCCTCTAATGCATGCAGAAGAGCTGTCAAATACACAACTGGAGTTCTGGACTGGGAGCAGGTGGACAGGGAGATGCTACATTCAAATACCGTATTTTTTGCTCTATAAGACTCACTTTCTCCCTCCTAAAAAGTAAGGGGAAATGTGTGTGAGTTTTATGGAGCGAATGCAGGCTGCGCAGCTATCCCAGAAGCCAGAACAGCAAGAGGGATTGCTGCTTTCACTGCGTAGTGATCCCTCTTGCTGTTCTGGCTTCTGAGATTTAGAATATTTTTTTTCTTGTTTTCCTCCTCCAAAAACTAGGTGCGTCTTGTGGTCTGGTGCGTCTTATAGAGCGAAAAATACGGTAAATGTGTCTCCTGGTTCAGGCATTAGATTGTGTGTTTGGTGAAAGGTGGAGGAAGCAAAGGCTCATATACCTGGGACCGTTCCTTAATCTCACCATGCAGAAAGGTTTTGGGAATAAAGTAGGGGCAGTAATCTAAAATGAAAGAATGTTTAACTGAACATAGACTGTTTTGTGCGTGTTCAATTGGTGCGTGACTGCTGGTACATGAGCCGTTTTGGGCCTCAAAAGGGGGAGGAATGGGGCAGCGGTGGAACAGCACTGGGGCAGGCTTAGGGGCGCTCCACCAATGCACACAATGACCCAGAACACACCCCCTGTGCAAATAGGGAGTTGCCTGTATTTTGCTCTTTTCATTCAAATGGCAGAAAAGGCAAACTTTTGGTGGTCAAAATTAGACTCTTCTCCTTCCACAGACCTGCCCTTCCGAGTTGCTTCCCCAGGCATAGACGTCCCCAGAGGCAGAGAGAGCGAGAGTGTGTTCTGCTCCAACAGCGACATCTTCAATGAAGACTCCTGACAAAGCTGGAACTTGCTGTGGACGGTTGTGGTTGCGGGCTCTTCCTTCTGGCAAGCCGATCAGCCGGTCTGGAACAGTACAAAATCTGGTCATGTGTCACAGGAAACAAGAGGGACTTCAAAGGGCGAAAGCAGAAAGAGAGAACTGTGGGCCTCTGGTCAGATCTAGCCTGGACAGTTTTTCAATCCCAGTCTGCGGCCTCTCCTCAACCCCACTATCCTTGCCCTGCCTTCCCCAAGTTTCTCCTGTCTCAGTGCAACTTCCACATCTGACCACCACCAGAGAAAGAGAGAGGAACAGCAAGCAAGCTTGAAAGCAAATAAAGCTGATCACAGAATCCCCAGCAGCAGTGTCCCTCAGAAAGATGCTTTAGCCATCGACTCCAAACTGGTACATGCATCCTTGCCTCCCCGTCCTCTCCATGCTGTTTGATCAGGACTGGCCCTACCATTAGGCAGAGTAAGACCACAGCCTCAAGCAATAGATGTCAAGGGAGGCAGCAGCCCCCATAATCACCCCTGGCTCCCCCCAGCTAACCTTCTCTGAGCCCCCTCAGCCAGCCTGCTGCCCTCAGGCACAATGAAGGAGGATATCCCATTCCCCCTGTTGATGTCTGAGTGCCAGTGTGTATGTGGGATTCTGTATGTGGGGTGCGGTTAGGTCATATTGCCATTTCCCTCAGGCAGCAAAAAGGAGCACATGGCCTTTTTATGCGGGGGGGGGGGGGTAGGGAGAGGAGGAATGGATCTTTGTGTGTTTGTGCATATACTAATGGAGGGAATAGGTGATAGAAACAGTGTGGGGTGACTCTGACCCTGTCCATCACCTGCACGCTGCTGCCACCCATGAGAGAGCTAGATTGCAGGGCAGGTCCTTTGCTTCTATCTTGAAAAAGCAGTGTGTGACACTGGCAGAGCAAATGCCTTTTGTGATCCAATGTGCATGTGCGGTAAGTGTCTCCAAAGAGACTAACAAATCCCACCCAATTTGTGCTCAGATGATGTCCTGAAGAATTTTCTGAATGCTTTATCATTAAGCGAGCCAGTTTAACACACAACACATTGTTTAATTTTGAGGCTAAAATCCATTTGAGAAGGTTTGACAATCACTTTCTTACAATGGCATAACATCTCTTTCCAGGCAGACCACCCTGTGACTTGTAAGCCCTGTGATCCTTGGATGAAGGGCAGTACAATCAATCAATCAATCAATTAGTCAATGATGGGCTATGGGAGGATGAGTGCTCTGAAGTGCATGGAAAGTTTGCAGTATTGAGTAAGCGCCAACTAAGCTTACCTTGGCCAAATGTATAGACATGCCCGTCTTTCGTCAATGCAACTGAAAACTGGGTCCCACAGGCAACCTTTTTTATTCCAATTCCACATAGAATATCTACTTTCTATGAAAAAAGATTAAAAGGTAAATTACTGCCATACTTTAATAACAGATCCACAGTGAAAAAACATAACAAAAACCAGACAAGCAGACAGTACTACTCAAACAGAAATTTAATTTATTTATTACAATCTTTATAAACCACCTTTCAGGGCACACTGCAATTCAATCTCAATTCCTTTTAAAATTCCAGCATCATACAAGTATATCCTTCTGCCCAATGGAAACAGAACTGCTTTGCATGCAAAAGCGATTAAGTTGCATTATCCTAATCTCAAAACTACTAAAACAAAACCTGAATGCTCAGAAGACAGAGGTATTATGTGTGCCAAGGTCTGGAGACCCTGTTCTGGACAAGGCTGCACTCCCCTGAAATGAGCAGGGGGAGAAGACTAGGTTGTGAGTACTGCTCCCTCAGAGGTGGATCTAGCACCTTCACTGTATAGCTTCCAATGGATGATTTTATGCAGACCTTTGATACCTTAGATATGTGTTTTCAGAATCCATTCACCCTGTTCCTATGACTAGTATATTTTAATTGTTTTAAATACTGAATTCTAAATTGTTGCAACTCACCCTGGAACCTGCTAGAGAAGGGTGGGTAATAAATTTAATAACAATATAGCTTCAGTATTTGTTTTTGTTTGCATGTTTAATCTGGGATGCCTATGCATGACTCTGCAATGGCAGGCCGAGGTCTCAGATACTGAACTTGATTTTATGGTTCTGGGGTAAGAATTAATGGATGTTGCAGATATAAACTACTGTTAACATACACTGTATTTTAGTTTTTGTTGTCTTATGTGCAGATTAAGTTATCACCACCCTAAATGCCTTTTAAACTTGTGTTTGTTAAATTAACTTTGTCAACTAAATGAGTTTTCTTTGGAAGCAAGCCCTGTTACATTCAGCAGATTGACTTCTGGGTCAACATACAGACGCTCAGATATTAGCCAGGGTTACTCATTTGAACGTCCCACTTTGAGATCCAAGGCAGGTAAATGCAAATCAACAAGTTCTATTGCTATAACAAAAAGACATACAGAAAGAAAAGTATTGGTGTGTATTCAGAACATGCTTTTAGATATATTATGGGAGAAATTACACAGAGGATGCTAACCTGTGGTGAGGATTTTGCAGTTGAGTTTCCCAAGCCCAGCTTCCCGTAGTCACCATCACCAAAAGCCCAAACCATTGAGCCATCTGTGGACACTACTATGGTGTGGTTTAGCCCACAGGCAACCTAGTATTGAAGAGTTAAACCTGTAATTAGGTTTCTACCGAAAACAAAAACAAGAAGTCTCAACTGACAGCTGCTTTGGGAAGAGGTTTTAGGAATATCACTGTAGCAGGTTCTTCCCCAGCCTACTTTCAGCAGGAGTAGTGATGACGCCACAACCAGGGCCACAGGGGAGAATGAACTGCAGCAGGCACCAAAGTGAGGACATGGGAGGGCCTCTGTTCGACATGCCTAACTATGCCACAAGACATCAGGCACACAAGACCTACCCCCAGGATGGTAGAGAGGGCAGCCTCAAAAGCTCCAGGGCAGTTGCTCTGCAACCTAGTCACTCTGTAAACAGCAGCATTTTAAAAAGGCTAGGCAAATGCTGATGCTGCTGACCCTACAGATTTTGGAATCCTCAGAGCAGCTAAGTATCTCAACCAAGACACACCAACATTCCTTCAGGGAGTGCTGGTGGCCATATTCTGATCTCAAAGCACCTTGTACTCAAAGGTGGAGGTAGAAATGTGAGCTACTACACATGTAGAGTTTCTTTTGGGGTAGGCTAGTAGTAGATTGTTGCTGCCTGCACACGTGCTTAGAACTACCTAACATTAAAATATGGGAACATGGTTGGGCAGGAATTTCCTCCTTCAAATTCCAGCCTGTAAAGTAGAAGTGCCTGTGGGACTGTGACCTAATCTGAGAGTGCAGTTATACACATGAATGCAAATCAAGCCTGACCTCTCCTATCTGATAGCCTTCTAGTGCTGTCACTCTTTCAGGAAGCTTCTTGTTGGATGTGTTTCCTAATCCAAGTCGGCCGTAATCCCCATTTCCAAAGGTAAACAGTTTGCCATCTGCAGTCACCACAGCTGAATGCTTGAAGCCACAGGACATCTAGGGGACAGGGGAGGGGAGAGTGTATCAGAAGATCTTATGGTGAATGTCCTTTTTATTTATGAATATATCCAGAAATATTTAGAAACAGGGTCTGCAACAGTATACAAATATGTTATTTCCAACAGAACACATGGCCTCAGGGCTTCAAGAAAAGGAAGGTGATGGATTTGTAGCCTTCACCCAGGGCACTCATTGTCTTTAGCTGCAAAACCTTTTCTCAGATTTAGAAAACGTCTTCTCTACTTACTGACTCAAACCTTTGGAGAATGTATCTTATGGATACATTTCTCAATTCCAGGACTGCATTTTAACTTTTGGCCCATCTGTTATAATTTTTTGGGGGGCGAGAGGCAGTAGCTCATTGGCATGGGACCTGCATAAGGTGACTTATGAACATATTGGAACAACGTGGTTTCCACTCTCAGCAAGTGTGGGCTCAGGTTCTACAAGCAGATATTCTGCTTTACTACAATGTAGCAGGCTTGATGTATGCTTGATGTTTAGGCACGATTGCCATGTTCTGACATAATCACATGGTGCATTTCTCTGTCCTAGCCCACTTACTGGCTGCCACCAACATGAAAACAGTAAGGAGACACAGAAGGAAAGAATTCCTGAGAGAAGATTGAGAAGTGGAGTGCAGCTTTCAGTTGTCAGCCTGTGGCAGGGATATCACACCTAGTTCTATCCCAACCAGGTAAAAGGAAAACTTGACTCATTACCCAATGGGCCTGAATTCAGATTAAAGACTCCGTTAAAGCCTGAAAGAGCAATTGAGTCGATGCGACATCTAATCTACTTTAAAACTAGGGAGAAATAACCGTTGCCACAAACCTGCACCACTTCTTCTCCTTGCAAAGCCTCTATTTGTCTGGGTCGGCGCTGCCGGTCACTGTTTCCGTGGCCCAGTTTGCCATAATCTCCATCCCCCCAGCTGAAGACTTCACCACTCTCTGTCAAAGCCATGGAATGCCCATCAGATCCGCAAGATGTCACCAGCTGGGTCACAACAAAACCTACAGCACAAGAAGGAAAAAAGTGTCAGAATTATCCCAAAGCATAAGCAGCTTGTTGAGCCAAATGACCAAATAAGGCACAGCAGCATCCAGCAACCTGGTGCCCTTCTGATCTTTTGCACCGCAACTCCTATCAGCCACAGCTAGGCCTGTGAGCCTATTCGCATTCCCCCCCAGCCCATTTTCCCTATTGTGTAACATTAGGGGACTACCACCTAATGTTGTTATAAAAGTGCATGAAAAATGCTTTGAGCACCTAAGAAAGTGATTATTATTATTTCAGCATTATACATAGTTTTACTTGATCTGTTGCTTTGGGAAGAGATTTTAGAAATATCAGCAATTAGGCTTTGTAAGGTATCCCAACAAGCAGCAAAACAAAACTGATTTGTCAAATTTGTGAAACTGACAAAAAGTGCTCAATGATTTTTGTTAAAATAAACCTATAAATCATGCCAGGACATATTGCTGCCTATTAAGCTCCCAAAATGAAACGCTGGTGTCCCAACAAAAAGTGAAACCATCTCAGTCTCATCAAATCAGTGAATAATGGGTTATGTCCCACATTCAGTGGATATATTTTTTCCTACTCACCTTGCAATGCTGAAATAACAGTGAGGACGTGAAGATCATCTGAGTTCCCTTGTCCCAGCCGACCATAACTTCCTTCTCCACAAGCCAAGACTGTTCCATTAGCTTGAATCACAAACGTACAGTTCTGGCCACAAATGACCTAATGCAATTAAGGAAAATGGAAAATACATAAATAAATAAAAAACAAAACAGAAAAGATCCCATCCACGACTAAACAGGCACAAGCACAAAGACAGTAAGCTGATCTGTTCCTAATTCACACATTGACCATAAGCATGGTTAAAATCATATTTAGAAAGGACCTCAGAGCACATCTAGTCCAACCCCCCGCTGCTGTTGCAGGATATAATAACCACACCTTGTAAACATGTGAGGGAGCAGGGCAGCACTAAAGCCTACTCTCAGAAACCTGAATTGTGCACCCAAGTAACTTTTTATTGGCTCTTACAGACTTAGGCATCAGCACAGCCTAGTCTCTAGAGCTTCCTTGTTTATGAAAAAGGTGGCTTGTATGCTTTGAGGTTATTTTGCTTTGCAGAACTTTCCTGCTGTTGTGTCAAATATGCTCCAACAGCCACTCCAGCCATTTATGGAAAGCGAGGCAACTGCTGCACAGGCAGACATAACGCCTCCTCCCACTCTCCCTCAAAAAGTGGTAAGGAAAGGCTTCTGGTTTACCTGTTGAGCTTGTGAGAATGATGGTGCTGACACAGGCACCATGACATTTCGTCCAGCCTCAGCTAGCTGCCCATGCCTGCCGGCTCCCCACAGGTACACGTCACATTTTCCACCAAGGTGCCAGTCCTGAGGATCAGCATAAGAGAGATTTTCAGAATGGATTACTGGTTACTTATTGTGAATGACCTTTCTTGGTTGACATGTGGATGTGATTCACCCAAGGTAGGGACATGTGACTAGGTGATTTGAATGGTTTCCTTGTCTTGGTTCTTCCTTCAGTTAAGTCTGTGGCCAAGCAAAAGAGTCCTTACTAAAAACAGCAGTATCAATAAAACATGGTGATGTGAGTTTCTACTGATCAAGACCCAGGGCAAGCCAACTTAGGACTGCCAAGGGCTGATCTGAGAAAGGGTTTTCAGAAGCTTCCCTATCATTCAATATCAGTATCATTTGCTGGACGGTTCGAAGTTTGTTTTCGTTTTCTGACAAAGACAATGGAGGTGTCATCTTTTCATAGTCTGGCAGGAAAACATGCTCCAGCAAGAGTCTATTTTGCTTGGTGGGATTGTTCCTTGCCATATGTTAGGATCGATCAAAATGGCACCCCACTCCCAACAATGGTAGGGTTTGGTAGGGGCAGGCTTATCTGCTTCTGATAAGAAACACTGAACTGGAGCTGCTTGATTTGACATGGAGCGGACACTCAGAGAAAGCTGCTCCGGCACCTGAAGGCTGTTTGGAAGCATTTGATTAATGACATTGATGTACTGTGTTTTTTTTGGCATACAAGCTTACTGGACTGGGTGCCAGTCAGAGCCATTTCCCTTATGCTGGGGAGGGGGCGGAGGAGAAAAAGAACAAACTATTTATTTTTGAGAGAGACAGAAATACAACAGGGGGAGGGAGGTGGACATGGAAGCTAAAGTGGAAAAAGGCGGAAAGCAACCTGAGCACAAATGAAGAGAGGAGAGGAGTAACACTTGCTTTGGGCGAAGGCAGGGACTGAACTAAAGGAGATGCCAAGAGAGGGAGACTGCATTCAGATGACCTGGTCACATGTTCCCATCTCAAAAAGTACAGGACATAAACTCTCAAATGGGTGCCTATCAGAGAAAGGGATCACCACATTGGGCTGCTTAAACACACCATTCACTATACTAACCTCAGGCCGTGATGTTGCCCAGGACATAATCTGCTCATCCATCCCATTGATCCATTTGCAGTTATCCTACAAAACATGAAATGAATTATATTGAGGCTAAATGCATAAGCTGTTCTCCATCCTTCCAGGGCAGTTCTTCTCTCTCTGTCAGAGGAGTAATTTCTTTATGTTTCAAAAGCTACCAAATGGTGCTTCTCAAACTGTGGTAGGTCCCAACGTATTCCTGGGTGGGCTGCACAATGATGAGCTTCTTTCTTCGCAAGAACTGGAAGCATCAGGGCATGCACAAATACTTTTGAACTTCCAGTCAAGGATGCTACTCGCTGAGCCAGCCCCCCCCCTCTCTCTCTCACACACACACCATTTTACACTGAGCATGGGTGGGCTAGCTGAGGTAGCCATTGAGAGAGCTGCTAGACTTGGCTGTGGTGCAAGCCAATCAACCAGCCAATTTTGGGTTTGTAAATGTGGGATTAGCTTACAAGTGGATCCCAAATGTTTATGCAAGTTTACAGGTGGATTCCACTTCAATTGTTTGAGAAGCACTGCTATATAACTTGTTTTCTGGAATGGAGAGAGAGAGGAGTGTCTGAAAAGGAAGAATGAGTGAGTGAGTGAATAATATTAGCAGCAGGATCCCATCCGTCCTTCAGATCCTGACAGTTCATATACAAATTCCCAATAATCAAATTCCTCAAGCATCCTTATCGTCAACAGAGAAATGATAATACTGACCTGTCATAAAGGGCTCTTAAAAGCATCTCAATACGTCAGGCACTTGGATAATTAAAGTATTTATTATTATGATTATTATTATTATTAGGCACAAAGCTGGGGTTGTTTTGGGTGATATTGCCCTGAAAATTTATTCTAAGCATAAGTGGGGAGGAAGGTGTGATACTGTTTTGGTGCCACGGAAACAGTACTAACTCTCTCTGCCCAACCCTGGCAAGTGCTCCACTGATATTTGTAAGTTTTGTCACAGCACCAACCTGCATATCTTACCATAAGAAGGACTAGTTCATCCTCTGGTACAGGCTCCAGATCTGGGACCGTAAAAGACTCTGGAAAAGTGGCTCCTTTGGCCAGCGCCTCGGCAGCTTTAATTGTCGTCGAGAAGCACTCCAACCAGGCCCACTCCGTTGGGTTCCAGGTCAGAGGATCGGGGAGGCAGGTCTGGTGATGAGGTGGGACTGGTGGGCTGCACAGGAGCTGATCCAGGTGAAGCCCCACGGCCAGCGAAGCTAAGCATTGCATATATGGACTATGAACAAGCTGGTCTCCACAAACTACATGGGGCTATAAAAGAGGAAAGCCAACATTTACAAAGTCCTGGAGTGGGTTAGTCAATCTAATCCAACTGGTACTCACTCACTGGTTTTCTCCTCCTGAAGCCACCACCACCTCTGACTTTTAGGAGCTACTGTCCACTAGCAAAAACTCACAGCACAACAGATGGTACAATCCATTGTGCAACAACGTCACCAGCAACCTGCTTATGCCTTCTCTAGAACAACAATGTTTTGCCAGAGAACACTTTGCCAGCTATATTGCTCTGTGACTTTAATTTAGGACTACATTGTATGCAACCAACATATTCATTTGAAAGTTGACTGTGTGAAGGTTGCTGGGGTCATTTAACCAGTTTTAAGTACATCTTTGTGTTCTCATTTCTCATTTCTGAGTCCAACAATGAATACCGGCTCAGTTCAATGAATTATCAGGCCTTCTTGGGGGGACACACACACGCCACAACTAATATCACACCAATAATGAAGTTCCCTCACTCTCCATGTTCCCTCAATTCTTTCCAAACATCTTCTTAGCAAAAGGATTCAAATGGTCATAAGATGACATCTTACGGATTGATACAATCAACCTACATCAGTACACACAATCTAACTTCCATCAGCTTAATGAAACTCTTATGAAATCAAGCGTTATACAAAGGAAGTTATTCTGCCAAAAAGCAACATAAAATTGGTCAAATATTTTGCCCATATCCCAACAATGCCAGAGAATATTAATTTCAAGGCTCTCTTTTCATTTCTTAAACAAATACTGGAGAACCAGAAGTGTGTGGGACATATTATTTCATGCAAGGTAAGATAAGCATTTCTGCTCACATCTTGTGTTAAAAATGTTTTGTTAAGCACTATGCACAGTTAAACAGCACTGTGCAGCTTTCTTGAATTACAGTGGTGCCTCGCAAGACGAAAATAATTCGTTCCGCGAGTCTTTTCGTCTTGCGATGCTTTTCGTCTTGTGAAGCACGGTCCGTCGCAACTGCGCCTCTTCAAGCGGCTTTAGGAAAAAAGCGAACAAACTCGCAAGACGTTTTCGTCTTGCGAAGCAAGCCCATAGGGAAATTCGTCTTGCGAAGCGACGCAAAAACCGAAAAACCCTTTCGTCTTGCGGGTTTTTCGTTTTGCGAGGCATTTGTCTTGCGGGGCACCACTGTACTAACATGTCACCTTATTCAAGTCTTCCTCTTACCTTTTCATAAGCATACTGTTCCTGAAGCATTATGGGCAGACGCTCTAGGAAAGCCCTCATGCAGGGAGCCATGTTTAACCCAAGAATCCCCTGTTGTTTCAAAGCAGTCCTACAGGTTGCAAGGATATGGTTGGAAGAGATCCATTCTGATGTGCAATTCACCACCAACACATCCTGAACAAAATTCAAATATGTCCAATTCAGGAAAGAAAGGAGAAAAACAGCTTGCTTAGCTTTTACAAACAAATAGAAGCTTGATATAAATATGGTTTTGTTTACTATAATTATTTGTATTTCATCACCAATTTTATGTTGCTAATTGCAAGCATTCCCCTCCCTTTTCTCCCTTCTTTAATGTATCTGTTATTTTTAATCCACTGAGGGTAAACAACAAAGAGTCTTGCGGTATCTGCCTTACAGACAAAACATTTATTCTGTAGCAGAGGTTTCACTGGCAACAGTCCATTTTGCCAGATGCACGAACTTTTAGTTTGAAACAGCAGAGTCCTCAGCATGTTTTCTCACAAGTAAGGTCCACTGTGTTCAATGGATCTTACACTCCCTAGTAAGTATATTTAGGATTGCAGCCTTGCAGCACAATCCTATACATCTCCATTCAGAAGTGAGTCCCATGGAGTTCAATGGGGCTTATTCCCAAGTAAATGAGCGTAGAAATGCAACTTGGTAAGTTTTTAAGGTACCACAAGACTTCTTGTTGCATTTAAGTAACACAGATTCCCCCTCTAGTGCTTGCCATTAAGGAGATTATTATATATTGCAATATAATGATGCTCAAATGTGTTGATAATCTGTTAATATAGACTATACTAACAATATGGAAAACAGCCTTCTTCTACTAGAAGAAAACATTAATTACTATGTTACTATTTCCAATTGTATTTGCTCCACCAGTGGTTAGAAATTACAAATTTCATTATTTGTCAGGCAAGACAAAAGCAAGTCTCTGCAGGTGTTTTGGAGGAGGAGAAGGTGCATCAGCCCTACTGCCAGATTCTTCATTACGTGCAAATTTAGACTAACTATTCCATGTAGCAAGCCTGAAATCAGCTGTCCATTACTGTACACTGCCAGTAATTCCTGTACAAACTTTTATGAGATACTGGCTGAGAAACAAGTTTAGTTCATTGCTTGATTCAAGTTCACAGCTGTCACTAGGATGGCACACCTGGTCACCCACAGGACTGAGCACGCACAGTCAAGGCATGGATTAAAAACTTGGGCTAGCCCAAGCTCACAGAGGAGAGAAGATGGGCATTCAGAATTCCATTCAAACAAAATGAAAAATACCTTTGATCTACTAGAACAAGCAGCTACTCCAACCTCAGGGATCCATACGGTTGTCTGAATGGCTCCAGAACCTATCACAACACTCTGTAAAACAGATCCATCCTAAAGGAAAGACAGGATAAACCCACAAAAGCTGATTACTTAAGCCCAGCTAATTGTTCTCTCGTGACTACATTCAGGTCATCAGTAAAATAACTTTGAAATATTTCCTAATCTTTAGGGTAAGTGCAAACTTGTGTGCCTATGCAGGAACCCTAAAAGAGCAACAACATGACTACAATGAATGAAAACAAGCTTTACATTTCCTTAAATAGTGTTTGCTTACCCGTAAAGACCAAATGTTCACAAGCCCACCAAGTCCACCTGATACCAAGGTTAGTCCATCAGAACTGAAGGCCACTGTCCGAACAGGCGTGATATGCCCTTTCAGCTGATAGATGCACTTCGTTTCAGCTACTTTCCTGTATGCATCCTAGAAATTAAATATCATCATTAGGGCATATTTTGTATTAAAAAATACACCAAACATTTTACTACTCTGCATTTACCTTCTGCAGCTCCATCCCTACCCACCCAAAAATATTTGGAAACGCAGCAGTTTCTTCAACAAACATAAATTAGATAGACGTAGTGGGTGTATTTATGGACACCTTGCTAGGAATAAGTACTGAGAACATGCTGAGCAAGTATTTTTAACTATTACAGACAAATAAGAGTGAATTGTTTGTTCACTCCCAATCATCAGCACAATCTAGGTCTATTTTGCCTCTGTCACCCCAAGACAGATGCCTCCCTAAATCAGATATTGTTGCTTTCAGGACCACACTCCTTCTAACAAGGAAGGTAAAGATCTAGATTCCTTGCTACCTATGGTCCTCTTTACCTTGCCATTGGCTTCCTCATCCCACCATCCTTCTGAACAACGCAGACTGGATTGCAGTAGGCCCAGCTCATCTTGAGGAACAGTCCAAACACAAAGCAAACCATTCTGGCATCCTCTAAATAAAAATTAAGAAAAGCAACATTGAAGGGCCACAATTTATCAGTCAACAAAGTAGGGCAAGTTGGTTAACAATATAATCATGTTTGCACTAAAGGTTTTGCTTTTCAGTCCCCGGAAATCTTGCAAACTGCCTTCTCAGAACTTTCCCTATATTACAAAGATGGCAGAAGACAGGAGTCCACAGCAGAGGGGAACAAAGAGATGAAGCTTGTCTCTCCTTTCATCTGGTGCCTGCTTTGAGTATGTGGGGGGAAAGTACATCCAGAGGATGGGTCCTACTACAGAAACTGACACAGGTACTGGGAGGAGATGGTAAAACTGTGAACATTGTGTCCAAAATTCTGACACTATGATGCCATTTTGTACTTTTATATTTAACAGAAAGAATGGAGAACCATTCAGAATCACAGAATCATAGAACCATAGAGTGAAGGGACCCCAAGGGTCATCTAGTCCAACCCCTTGCAATGCAGGGATCTTAATATAGAATCATAGATTTGGAAGGGACTCTATTTGGAATTTAAAAACAAAACAAAACAGAGGCAATACAGAGTTCATCCATTTGGGCTTAAATAAGAACTATTTTTAAAACGAGTAAATGCAGGGGGAAATGTCCTAGAAATCCATCAAAAAGGAGGCCTGTTTTTGTTTATGGATAATATAAGCCTGAACTACTGAAAAGGATTATCAGACAGTACAAAGATGAACCAAAGAATTAAAAGCAAAAGGTCAACTTACGTAGCCAGCAGGAGCTGTGGTTTGGGGCCTTTCCCTAGAAGGCTGCACCAGGCTATGGCATTCACAACAGCCTGGTGAGGAAGCAAGTACAGCTGTCGCCAGCAGCTCCCCATGTATCCCCAGAGCTTGACAGACTCTTCCTTGGCACAAGTCATGAGCATCTTGCCAGTTGGATCCCATTTCATGCTGACAATGGTGTCCTGAAGAATTGGAGGAGCAAGAAGGAAACACACTGTAGTAGGGCTGCCATACATCTGGGATTTCCCAGACATTACAAGGATTTGAAAGGAAGTGACGTCTGGGGGGCATTTCCGGAAGGCAGAGCCTTGTCCTGGATCTTTGGCAATCACAAGAAATCACGTTTTTGTAAACTTTGGGGTTTGTTTGTCTTAAAAAAGTTCAACAACTTTTGCGGTGTCCTGATTTTTACTTTTTGAAATACGGCATCTTTACATGGCACGAATGCTAACGAAATAAACCCATTTGAAAAAAATAACTCCCCCTGTTTAAATAGATAGATGGAGAAGCTAACTTCTAAGAAGCAAGAGCAACTGGAAATGCTTCTCTAGGTCCAGGGTGAAGGTATATGACAGACTCCAGATTGGTGAATTTGCCGCCTCCCCTGTGAAAACACTGCAAGGGCCCACAAATACAGAAAAGGCATCTTTGCTCCTAAGATGATTCCCTATTCTTTCCCTGCTCTCTGGCCGCCAGCAGTTGTACTTAGGGGTACTTATACTTTGCTTCACAAAGATCATTTAAAAAGTCATCAAAAATTAAATGACAAATAATGCAAAGGACCACTACTTTAACTGGTGACCTTAATGACAGAGGAAGACATGACTTTATATCTGTGTCACTAAGTAATAAAGTAATTTTAATAACCTAACAGCAATTAGAATGCAATGCAGTTTCAGAGTGAGCAATGATTTCCCTTAAGAGTAGAGGCTGGCCTTTTGAAAGAGTTGTCTCAGACTTGTGCACATAAACTTAAAGTTTATTTCAATTCTCAAGAATTTTTCTGGGGGAAGCAGGGTGATGATAATGCCTGGCTTTACCTTGTGTGCATCCACTAAAACAATTCCTCCTTTCTCGAGTGGCTCTTTCGTGCCTATCAGCAACTTTCCATCCATATAGCCTATTGCAAAAGGTTTGTCTTCACTAAACCATGCAAGGCAAGTAACAGACACTAAGGAAACAAATAGGAAAATATGGATAAGCAAGTTATAATTTGCAGAATTTTAATTAAACTTCTTTGTACTGGAGAAAACAAGAGCAAAGCTGAATAAAGCGTAGGGGGAAGTGAGTGAGTGTGCATGTGCAGGAAAGGAAGCTCTTCTAAAAATACCTATCACTTCCAATTGTGCTACACAATTTACTTGAAGACTACTAAGTGCCTAGAAATTTTCAAAATCAAGGACTAAGACTTACTAAGCACATCAGTTTTTTTTCACAGATATGGAAACAAATGTCCACATTTTTCTTTAATAGGTAGTCATAAATGTTCAGAGCTGAGCATATTGCACACCATAGGGCATTAAAGAACATAAATCCATCAGGCGTGGCCTTCATGAATGCCATGAGTGAGAAACAGAGATCAAGTTCAGGCTGGCTCCTTGCAAGTCATGATTTTCAGAACAGCAACTGGCCTTGAGGACATGTGCTCTATCCCTTTCGCCTATCATAAGCAACATATCCTTCCCAGCATTAACCTTGAAAAGGGCATCAATGCAAACCAGAGTTAACCACAAATCAGATTATTCCAAAACACTAGCTGGCATAACTATGGCTGGCGTCTGCATTTAAGATTATGGTTTTAACTGAAGGTTAACTGAAGCTTGTGATTAACTCTCAAGACAAGACTTCCAAAGCATTCTAAGCTTCAAAAAGCAACATTTTAAAAAAATAACCACTTTATAACATATCAGCAGCAGCTACTTACCATCCTTTCTGTAGCAGTGTTCCAATTCAACTCTGTGCATGGCAGAAACATCTAAAACTTCAATAAGTCCAAGAGATCCATCCATACGACCTACAAGGAGTGATTCTGGAGCTTCTCCTGTCCATGTTGCAGCTGGTCCTTCTTCTGGCCATGCTAGAGCAGACACCCAATGTGGCTGAACATCCAAGAGTCCTTTTCCTCCTAAGAAAGTAACATGTGCCTAATTTTTCTCTATATTTTAATACCCACTGATTTCCATAATCCCAAAAGATGAAAACACATCCAAGAGCAGCACTGTCAGTTCTGTAGCATTCTCCCCAGCTAGGCACTGCCAAAGCACTCTGGCAATTTTAACCTGTGATTGTACAAGCTATCAGATAGCCCATTCAAAGGCTCTTTTACACAGCAGGAGGACAGACTTTAGTTTGCTGCTGGTTGAGGATGCTTGTGGCTGGGAATCCCAAAAGCTTCCCCCTGCAGGTGTCTTGAAGGTTTGCCCCCACCCCAGATGAGCCCAACAGAAGTTCTAGCATGTTTCAACCCAAATGTGAACCCATCTTCAGTTATTTATCCTCTTTCTCTCAACTGCTGTTCCAAGCAAAGGTTAATTTTATTTAAAATCCTTTACTATGCATAGCAAACCACACATTATCAAACAGACACCGTATACAAATTGTGCAAAATACGAGCTCAACATAACAAGGTTTGTCCCAGTCAGATCTTTAACTCCAGAGAAAATCAATTTGCATAAATAATACAATACAACACTACCACATCACCGATCAATTAAGAACCACTAAATCTCTTTATAATGGCCCAGTCTTTCTACAAGGACAGCACTCAAAAATTCAGCCACTATTAAAGTAATTTGATCATTCCTGTCTGAGAGCAGGTCCTGAACCATGGGTAGCATAGAATTGAGCCTGTTGAGTTGTAAGGCCTCTAATAATTGTCTTCAGGCATAAATGCCAAAATCACAAGAAAAGAAAATATGCTCCAAAGTATCAGGTTCCTGTTTACTACATGTGCAGAGACGGTCTGATTCTGGGAGAACTAAATATCTTCCTCTTACTATCATCGAGGGAAACATATTAAATCTGGCTAACATAAACAGCCTGCACAATTCATGAGTCTTCAGATTTGTCATGTATCCCTTTTGAAAATCTCTACACAAAGGGAGATTTAAATAGAGAGGAGAGCAAGTGTTGTGCTTTGCAACCTCAAGAGTGGAGAGAACACTTTTTTCTGTAAAATTCTTCCTGATAAAAGGTTAATTTTAAAAACCACTTTCGCTGAAGAAGAAGCTGCTGCCAATCCCAGCTTTTTTTTATAAGACTTCAAAATCTGAGATATCTAAACATTCAAAAGTGCAAAGTGTAAAGTGGCCCATGGATGCAGGGGAAGTTTAAAATTATTTGGATTTTTAAATGAACGATACCTATTAATCATGCGCTAGATACCTAAATTAATCAGAAAGCAAGTGGTGCTACACACCTGGTATTATTGGCCCACAAAGTACACAGAATTATTACTTTGCTTTTAAAGACAAACTACTCTTGCCACTATGTGATCAAGCAGGACCAGCCCTACCATTAGACAGAAGGGGGTGGTTGCCTCACTCAGGCAGCTCACTTTGGATGTCACTACTACTTTTATATTTATGATTGTATTTCTATTCCCAAAGAAGAGGTGCTTATGGGATTTCAGCCCTCGGGCACCACAACAACTTGTTCAGCTTTGGGTAATATGCACCTTTGTTTTATTCCATTTGCTGTTCCACTCTGGCAGAAAAATGTATCAGGGCAGTTCTATAATCAAGTTACATTCTACCCATCACAATGAGGATGGCTCCTTTTGATGACAGGTATGCAACATTCAATTTTGTGTGGCTCATACCATTAACTTGCCATATGTTCACCATCTTCTCCAGGGCTCCAGCCAGGTACTTGCCACTGACACTCCAACAGGCAAGTGATAAGCTAGGATCGCTAGGTGACCCCAAGTTCTCCTCTTCGTCCCCTTCCCTGCAATATAATGTTAGCTTTCAGTTAGAGGAACGTAGAAGGTAAGGCATATTTGAAACAAGTCAGTTTCTCAAACAGATCACTCTATGTAAGCCATACAATTAAGTGGCTCTCAATCATTGGTCCAGCTTTGATCATACCTTAACAGCAAAATCATTTTGGAAAGGGTATAAATGAAGCTCCACTCCAGACACTATTATTCTTGCAAAACTTAAACCCATGTATTGTAACAGCTATGGCAGGGATAATAAACTTATGGTTTAGGGACAATAAACTTGTACATATTTTGTCAGGCTGCAGCTCCCATCATACCTGATCACTGGTTATGTTGCTTGGGACTATTTTTCTAGAAAAAGAGGTGCTGGAACTCACCATGAACGCCTTCCTTGTTCTCTTAGAATGGCAATGGAGCCCACCTGGAAGTTGCCAGAACCCACCTGAGAGGTGCCAGAACTGAGTTCCAGTGAGCTCCAGCTGAAAAAAGCCCTGGTTGGGACTGGTGGGAATGCCCTATCACTTGCCTATGGGCTATTTTATGGCATGGTAGGGTATTCAATAAATCCTAAGGCAAGTACGGTCATCACTTCCCAAACTGAGATGTAAATACCGTTCTAAGCTTGCATCCTGTTATTAAGGCTCCAGGAGCTTCAGTCTGCGATAAAGCCAAGCCAGTTTCCCTGTTTTACAATCACTCTTGCATAGGGACCCTCATGCACTGTCGCTGTGACTATTACACTGTTTCCTGTAGCTAGCAGCAGCTTTCCCAAGAAGCACAGCTTCACTGAGGCTCCTTTGCAACACTTGGACATGATGCAAGATATGAGTACTTTTCTAAGCTGTTACACATTGATCGCCATACATCCTGCAGCACCCACATCCAATTATTAACATAGCTAAAAAGAATAAAAATGGGGTGTCAATGCTTTAATCAGTACGAACTTTTTGACAGTAAGAACTGTTCAACAGTGGAACAGACTCCCATGAGAAGTAGTGGACTCTCCCTCTTTGGAGGTTTTTAAGCAGAGGTTGGATGGCCAGCTCTTATGTATGATTCCTGCATTGCAGGGGGTTGGACTAGATGACCATCAGTGTCCCTTCCAACACTACAATTCTATGGTTCTATGCGCGACTTAACACCTTAGTCTCTAGGCAGTGTACAGTATGGCTTAAAAATACAATAAAAATAAAATCAGTTAAGACTAGCCATAAAATAAAAAATAAAATAAAATAAAATAAATAAAATAAAAAAAATAAAAATATCTTCAGTAGGCACTGTTAAGTTCCACAGGGAGGAGTGCTATCTGAACTCAGCTGGGAGGGAGCTTTACTGAGCTGGGCCCACAATATTGGTTACAATGTCCCTTGTGGATATGAGCTGTGCATCCAAGCTATGAGTGATCAGGCAGAGATATGAGCAGTCCTTAAGGTATCCTGGACCAAGGACTTTGTAAATACATTTCTGTAAGTGCAGGGGAGAAGCTGGTTGCAAGGAATATCCTATGCCTTTGGGAATCAGCAGGCAGACTTGAATGCATCTGAACAAGGCTGTTTGTCATGGTTACAATGTATATAAGCATTACGGGAAATCAAAGCAAAATGGCTGACATTAAAAGAACACACACAACTCATGTTTAGCAAGCAATAGTATTAATATAGATTAATAAAATGGGATAGAGGAAATGAAGTTGCATTAAGCATGTAGAAAATAGAATTTACAAAACATGCATTTGAATAGGCCCTTGATAACTCTCCTAGCTAATATTTTACCTACAAAGCTGGCACATTAAGCTGACTGAATCTAAAATCTCAAAGGATCACTTACAATTTGTTGAACACACATGTTTGTTGCAATGAGTACTGCTTCTTCGTAACATTCCACACCCGAATTGTTCCATCATTGCCACTTGTTGCTAATAGCCCTTTTTTGTTGCACCACACACACGTCATTACCTACAGCAAACGACAATAATAATTGCGAAGTTACAAGGCAAGCATTTAAACATTTGTACTTCAAAATACAAGTAACATGCAATTCTCTAATGCAGCCTTTGTCAGCCTCCAGATGTTTCAGACTACAACTCCCATCAGCCCCCAGCCAGCAATGGCCATATGATGCTGGGGCCGATGGGAGCTCCGCTGTACCAATCTACAGCTGTGCCATGAGAACAAGTCCCATGCTTACTGCACAAGACAGTAGTTTAACAAGCACTTCTTGGAGAAATGCCATTTAAAAAACAGTGATGTAGATATTCTGAAAGGATTATTACCCTGTTCTGGTGAGCCTCCAGCTTGATGAAGGAGCATTTGCGCAGATCCCCACCCATATCTGCAAGGGTCTGTGGGCTGGTTTGATTATCTCGATCTTGAGCTGCAAGAGTTCGGACAAGCTGCTGAGCAGCCCACTGCCTATGTTGCGAGGACAACCTTGAAGAAAGGCAGCAAGCTGCTAGTGCATTAGCCAGCTCCAGAGGGCCTACAGTAGAAGGATCATAGGAAGGATGGGCATACAAATGGGCAATTATACCTGCTTAGACAAAACAATGAGATGATGTCTGGATGAGTGACAAGAACAGATAAGGTTGAACATTATTACCCACAAAACAAGAATGGAAGGAGGACCCAGCCCACACATCTGAAATCTCCAAGGAGCTGAAAAAAACTCAAGTTTTCATGTATCCCCACTCCTTCACTCAGCACAAAACTGGTATGTCTTCTCCACCTGTTTCCCCAAGAACGTTGCTAGAGCGCATTCAACACCATACACACTCCCCTTTCTCGCAGTATGTTAGAGCACTGTGTGCTCAACATCGTGTTGCATTGCAATGGCAATTTTGCACTGGAAGAGACCCGCTTAACCAGGCCCAAGGCCTTTCTAGTCCAATATCCCCTTTCCCACAATGACCATTCTTATGGGTAGCCTACAAGCAGGCTATGAGGACAATAAACTTTCTCCTTCCAGCGTTGTCCCCCCACAAGGTATACAGAGGCATGGAAGTAATACACAAGCATCGTGACTAGCAACCATTGATAGCCTTCTCCTCCCTGAATTTGTCTAAACCACTTTTAAAGCCATCCAAGCTGCATCACTACAGCTTGAGGATGCAAATTCCACAGTTTAACTGTGCACTTTTTGAAGAAGGAATTCCTTCTGCCTGTCCTGGATTCTAACAGTATGAGAATCTAAATTTTCCTAAACTGAAAATCCCCCAACATAACCTTCCCTCATAGGAAAGTTGTTCCAATCCCCAACCATTTTGGTTGCCACTCCATGGCTGTATAATATCCCTTTTGAGATGCAATGACCAGATTTGCAGGACCCAAATACAGCCAGTGCAGGTACAACACTGCCAATTGCTTAAGGTGCCTCTGCCATTTTTTGGAGACCCCCACCACTGCAGCACAACAGCTCATTCCACTTAATAGGGTCCTCCGCCCTTTATGGGAATTTTCCAAGAGGCAGGGTTCTATGGTGAGGAGTTTGGGAAGACAGGTTTTAGTTATGCATGCTTAACTCTGGGTCCAACTAACTGATTTTTACAGTTTTAGAAAAGAAATCCATAGCCATATTACCACTCATTTCAATAGGTCAAGAATGTTTCATTTCATGTGGCTGTAGCTTACTTTTCCTTCCAAAAAGGAAAGGCAAAGCAGCCAACAACAACAGAGGAAAGCAAATGCCATAATACAAAAACAAAAAAATATTCTCAACCTTTGTCTACCCATGAAATGGTGAGAAACACTAGTGAGCTCTCATTTCTGGTGCCTGTACTTAAAATGATGCCCTGTTAAGAATAAATACCTTTCTTTTCAACTTCTGTTTTATCATAATTTGGCCTCAGTTTGGCCCCCTTGTCTGCCAACAAGGCTACTAACGCTTGAGTCACAATAAAGTTGGGTGATGTTACAAGCTTATTCTCTTCTGCTATTCCTCGCAGAAAGCTTGGCAGGAATTTTCGTTGCACTGGATCATCCACTGTAGTCAAATTGACACCAGTTGCTGCGGAAATCAAGTTCTAAAAAACAAGAAATGAACAAAACACTCTAACAGCCAATATAAGTATTTTCAATTATACACATCATTTCAACTGTACAGATTTTTTCAAATAAATGCAGATGCCTAAAAGGTAGATATAATTCTAGTTATTAAGCTGTGTCTATTAAGGAGATGATATTGCTACATATTAGGCCAAAGGCCATTAACAGTATCTGTTAATTTAGGGACAAAGTGTGTGTGGGGGGAGTATTTACATGTCAGCATTCACATGCAACAAGTCAGACCTGGTTTACCTGCAATGAGTAGTGTGTTGATACATGTTGCCTGATCACATTGCTGGTGGTTGTTCATCGGTAGTTAGGGAGAAACCAACCATAGCCCTTGCTTTAGATACAGTGGGAAAACAAGGCTTCCAGGTGTGTTTATCCCACTCACAGAAGCAGGAGTAATGTGGAAGCAATCAGCCAGCATGCACCACTACAAGGCCTGTTCCAGATAAACCACGATTAGCCAGTAAGTCTTACTGTTATGTGTGAATACAGCAATGGATTGCTCTTCCATGTTTATCTTTGGAGGAGAACTAGACTGGATGAACTTTCAAAGTTAAGAGAAGTGACCTCAAATGTTTGGGGGGGGGGACTAAGCCCTGTGCCACATGCTCTCCAGCCATATACTTCACTGTCACAGAAAGCAAGATTGTTCATTACCTTATTGGTTCCAGAGTTTAAAGGTATTATGGACTTTGTGAGTCAAATAATGTTCAATTTAAAAGTAGTCACTCTGCAATGCATAAGCACACCATGCTCCTTTTATACCAGATGCCCATTTTCAAAATTCTCATTTTGTCTGGTGTTATGAGGTTATTGTTAAGTATGTTAGTTATCACTACTAATGTGACATAATGGGTAGTCCATGTACCTTGCCAAGTAGAGCACACTGCATGAAAACTAACCCAACTTGCTCAAAGTTTTATAACAACAGCACTCAATGCCAAAGTCAGAGGAGTGGGAGAAACTGGGTATGGTAATATACCAAAAGAGGATTGCTCACTTCTACGCGTTGCACCGAATCTCCTAAACCCCATTTCCCTTGGAAATACGCAATATTTCAGAGATTTTCTTTTTAAAAAAGCAATTTTTATATGCCATTTCTTGGGATAACTTCAGAAAGAATAGATTTAGCACCAGAAAATAAAAACCCAGAGCAGAAGGATGGCTGATCCTACCTGGGTACACAGTTGAACCAGCAGTTTTGCAGCACTTGGGGTATTTGAAGCTAAACAACCAACAGCTGTGCTCAGATAGGCCAAGCAGGAAATGGGCTTGCTCATTTTGCTATGCACTCCTCGAGATCTCTCGGAGGAACCGGATACAGTACAGGGACTTGTGGAGAGGCCTGCTCTCCCTGCTGCAGCCAGGCACATCAGTCGGACCAAGGTTCGGATATCGGTTAAGCCCAAGGACTCAAGCCCAGCTGCAAGACTGCAACTAGACCCACTGTTGAGGGAAAAAAGGTAAGTTTTTTCTGCCTACTGACACCCCACACAAACACAGCATTCACATTTCAAGGCATCTATTATACATTGCAGTGGTCATAAAAAACCAAAGGACTGCAGCTCAATGGTAGAGAATCAACCTCCAGGTTGGGCTAGAAATGTTCCCTGACTCAAACCCTGGAGAACTGCTGCTAGTCAGGGTACACAATATTGAGCGAGTTGGTCTGACACAGTACAAAGCAGCCCTTATGTCTCTAAACCGAAACAAAAAAAATTTTTTTCCTTCCAGTAGCACCTTAAAGACCAACTAAGTTAGTTCTTGGTATGAGTTTTCGTGTGCATGCACACTTCTTCAGATACACTTCTTCAGATACTGTGTATCTGAAGAAGTGTGCATGCACACGAAAGCTCATACCAAGAACTAACTTAGTTGGTCTTTAAGGTGCTACTGGAAGGAAAAATTTTTTTTTTGTTTTGACTATGGCAGACCAACACGGCTACCTATCTGTAACTGTCTCTAAACCGAGTTTAGGATAAAGAGTACAAGTTATTGTTCTTCTGTCAAGGAGAATATTAAGTCAGTCCTCAGAAAGTCAGTGTCAGAGCAGCATACCATCATTATGTCTGCAATCAGGACCAGGGAAAAGGAAGGAAAGGACACTGGCAATCTACATCTGTTTGCTGTGGATGCAGGAGAACATGAGCCCTAGAAGTGGGAGGTGCCTCCTAGTAGCCCTGCCCCCTGGTCAAATTTTCCTTTGTTTCAATAGACTGTGAATGGAGAGTGTCCCCAAATTTGGACCACTGGATAGAGCAATATGAGGGGTAGCCAATGTGGCACTTTCAAGATGTTTTGAACAACTCTCCTCAGCCCCAGTCAGCTTGGCAAATTGTCAGGGATAATAGGAGTTATAGTTCACAACATTTGGGTGGTACCATGCTAGGTATCCCTGAGACACGGAGAGATTGCCAGTGTTCAGAATTTTTTCTTGTTGGTAAAGAAAAGGAATTATCTAGAGGGGAAAAACTTGCTTTGAAATTAACACGTGGCTACTTTGGAAAGCTTGCACCAAGATGGGAATTAGCCCTACTCTCCTTGTGTTACCTAGCAGATTTTTTACCATATTCAAAAGTTGCTTAGTTTCTATTTTGCTTTGGATTTTGTCTCAGATAACACCACAAGCTAACAATCACAGGGTCATTGTTCAAATCAGGTCCTCTAGAGCTTGACAAACCTGACAGAAAGGAGTGAGAGGGCTCTCATGACCATTGTTCTTGCCAAGAGGACTTGAGCTGCCGCCGTCACCCTTCTTAAAGCCATAACACGGTCGTGTGGATTTACCAGAGCAGCAGCTTGTTCTCCCAGAGTAATTCTGCCAGAAGAACTTTTTTCTATGGAGCCATGGCAACCTTGAATTCAAGGAGTGACAAGAAAAGGAAGCATTGCAGCATGTGCAAATTTATATCCAAATAATTTTTGCAAGTCACCTTGAACATTTTAAATAAAAAGTTAACTCCTCAATGTTTAAATGTTTTTTAAAAGTGACGGCAGTTGCAAGTGTGAGACCTAATTCAGAAGGTTAACCTGCACTTTCCCCAAGGACTCGAGTGGCAGAAACTGCACAAGATAAACACAATGGGTCATCTCTCATGCTGAAGTTAATGCTGGGCAGTTCAAAACCCTCTCTCTCCCGTTTCCATCTACCTCACCTCAACTGATGGGAGAACTGCACTGATATCTGTATATCATTCATCATCCCACTGACTACAGTTGGAAACAAAACGGTGGACTAAGTGGTCCTTTGGTTCAAGCCAGCATTGTTTTTGCACGGAAGAGGTAGCTGAGTAACTCCACTCACTGAGTCAACAACATACCTATGATTTCTTCAGAGGATGTCCCTTACATCATCTTATGTACCAAAAAAACCCCCTTCTGCTTTTACTCATCTCTACTCTCATGCTTTCCTTTCCCAATACCACATTCCTTGCAGCTCCTTAAAGGGGGGAGGGCGATGGGAATAAGTGGTTTTGACGTTTTCCTAGCTTTTGATGACACAGGAGGAAGCTATGAAAAAACATCTATTCCAAAGTAATAGTACCACCATCTAAAAATAGATGAAGCCAATAAATTCGGCTGCAATTTCACAGTGAGTATGTTCAGGGTAACGACCAAGAAAACAGTGCAAGGCAATTATTTATCTATGTAAAGTTTACCTATTTGCATCAGTGTTTCCTCCATACTATTGGTGGCTGTGACCATGGCAACTGAGGCTCCCAGTGGATCACTATCCGGGAACTGAACAGGCTCAGGTACAATACGGCGATCATTCAACCCAAGGGGTCCAGCCAACAGTTCAAATTCCTCTTCACCCGTCAGCTTTTCATCCTCGTCAACATCCAACATGTCCCAGTCTTCTAGCATGAGATAAGTAAATTGCAGTTAGGTATACTATTTTAAAGCAAAACCTGAACTATGCACTGGTGTCATCTGAAAAGACCTACATAAAGAAGTACCTTCATAGACACTGTCTTGCTTGCCTATCAGGTCAGGTGCCTGTCCTTTATATCTGCACCAAAAAGAAAAAACAACAATCTGCTGTTAAATCGAACACCCCATCTTTTTGTTTTTTTTAAGTATTGTAGTCTTTTCTTGATTTTCTTGTTGTTGTTTTTTTGTAAAAGGCTTTGAGTGTTTTCTCTTTCAAAAAAATCAAGTGATTAATAACTTTTCTGAACTAAATGAATAAATAATATTAAGAAAGGGGTGCGGAACATGTGGCCTTCCAGGTGTTGTTGGCTAGCTGGGGCTGATGGGAGCTGGTCAACATCTGGAAGGTCAGAGGCTCCCAACCCCAGGTTTGTGAAAATTGAATTATAGATAACTTGTCTGGGAAGAAACAATCATTTTGATGAAATATAGATTCCTCTTCAATTTTTCAACAGTCTTATCAAAGATGCACCACAATATCTTTCGAGATGCACCCCAGAATTTTCCAGTTCCAAGTTCCAAGCAATAGCTGGGCCAAAGAACTGAGAGTCTGTATGTGATTTTGTGTCAGGCATTGAAACCCAAACTCTGTATAAAGCATCAGAATGAAACGCTTATTTTGAAAACATTATCTTAACAGTCTAATATTTGATTTCATAAGTTATTTTAAAATGTGACAATTTTATTCTTCTCCCTCATGCAAAGAAGTTACACAGGACTTCATTAGCAGCTCACATTTGAAAGTCTGGAACAAACAGGACTGCCAATAAGTCTTGATGCTTGTGTATTTCTAACCTTCCTCCATATGGAGGCACCCTTATATCAAGTCAAACCACTGGCCCCACCTAGCTGAATAGTCTCTACTTCTGGACAGAAAATTCATGGCCTTCCAGATGTTTTGGACTCCAGTTCTGATCATTCCAGATCATCAGCCATGTTGACTGGGGCCAAAGGGATTTGGAGTCCAAAAATATTTCTCCATCTCTGCTCTAGCAAGGGTTAGATGCTATCTCCTCCAGATGTTGCTGGATTACAACTTCCATCATTCTCCATTGTGCTGACTGGGGCTGATGGGAGTTTGAGTCCAACGACAATCCTAACCTAATTGGCAGCAGCTATCCAAGGTCTTAGACAATTTGTAAACAATATTGGATGGTCTACTCTGACTGGCAGCGGCTTTTGAAGGTCTCACACTAGGGTTGCTGGGGATTGGACCCAGCACCTTTGCCATTCAGAGGATATGCTCTGCTTCTGAGCTGTACCCTTCTAATGATGTCAGGAGGACCCTGTGACAGGGGTTAGGATGAGACTTGACTTGCCCAAGGCTACCCAATGGAGCTTTCTGGCCATGCAAGGATTTTAAACCAAGCTTTCAGTATCCAACCCAACACTCTAGTTACTGTACCATATTGGCTCATGAAGTTCAGCTCTTTTATGATAAGTGCTTCCTTTTTCCTTTCCTTTCTTTCTTTTTTTCCAGCAAAGGGCATCACAGGCTACACAGTCTTTGGTACCTTTCCGAGGAAGATGTCTTAGACTTGCTCTTCAAGGTCAAGTATTTTTCTCGGCAGCTGCCACACAAGAGGTAATAGGGATTCCCACTTCCACATTCGCCACCAAACCATCCATCCACATAGGAGCCATTGCTGCGGTAGCCCTGCCGGTTTGCACTGCGCCCACAGCCAGGGTGGTTTCTTTTCATGTGTTGATTGAAGCTGACCACGCTGGATTCACACAACTCACATACTACCACTTCTTCTCTGTCTTCAGATTCGCAAACATGCTGCACAGTGTAATCATGCAGTTATAATCATGTACACACAGAAAAATCTAGTATTTCTATTGTATTTTAATGGACTGTCATAACCACAGCTGACTCAGCAGTTCTCAGTTGCAGCTTATTATGGAGGCAATAAAAAAAACCTGGAAATACAGTGGATTGTCATAGGTCAACCTTTGCATAGGTGCCCTTCAGATGTTTTGGATTACAACTCCAATAAGTCCCAACCAGGATGGCCAATAGTCGGGGATGATGGAAGTTGTGGACCAAAAAAAACTAGAGGGCACTAGGCTGGCAAAGGCAGCTGTAGATGAACAACTTCAAATATATTAAAGTTAGCAGTTCATACTTTATTGGCAACCTAATGGCATGAACCTTTCTTTGACAGGGCCAAAGAAAAATTCATGCCAAAAGTTCAAAGTCTAAAAATCAAGAGTCTAATTTTCTGCCTATAAACCCCAAGTTTCTTGAGGTTTAAAAAATGGCCTACAGATGCTTAATTCACATGCTCTGCATACTTTGCAAAGCTGTGCAAATAGGTTTTACAAATTAGTTTGCTTTCAGTTTATTTTATGAGGAACTCTTAAGGAAAAGGTGCGGGGAGAAAACAGGAAGGATTGCTGGTTTTATTGAACAAACAAATTCACCCTAATATTAGCAGGAAAAATACTTTTTTTCTCTAGCTCTTGCAATTGAAAGGAAAAGCCTAAAGTAAGAACTGCTCTATACATTTAGGCAAAATGAGGATGTAGATGGTGGTAGAATTCTGGACTGTACCACTACAACTGCAGGGTCATATTTCTGGGGGAAGGGTGGTCCATAAAAAGCTTCCTTCACTTAGTAAATTAACTCACAAGGAAGAAAAGTTTAGCATCTTTCTTCCTGATGAACTAATTTACTATAAGCATAGAGCATTCAAATACCTGAGGCCACCTCCCTGAAATTTGAGGCAGTCTAGTTTGCCACCTCATTCTGTGTAATGTGCACATTGGCTCAAAAGCCTCATCATTCTACAGACACTACTGCACTATTTACTTTTCCTTGAAAGTGATCAGAGAGCACCAGAACAGAGAAAGTCAGACCCACTAGTCCATCTGTCTCAGTATTGTCTACACTGACTGACAGTGGCTCTTTAGGGATTCAGGCAGGAGGTCTCTTCCCACCCTACCTGGATATGTCAAGGATTGAACCCGGGACCTTCTGCATGCAAAGCAAGTGCTCTACCACTGAGCTACAGCCTAATAAATTTGGGTGCATTTGTTAGATCCTAATTCAAAGTAAGGCCAATTATGTCTTCACTACTCAACCATAGCACTGGAAATCTTTAAGAGTCTAAAGCCTATAGTTTTCAGCACCTTCAGCAAGATGTTAAGCCAAAGACACCTGCTTACTTGAAGAGGCAGCAAAACATATATGAACACTGCTGTGAAAACATCAAAGCGCACAATGATCATCTCAATCTGAGAAGCGCTTTAAGCAGCAACTGTTGCATTGAAACTATACAGGATATTGTAACTAGAAGCATTTTAGCATATTCCCAAAGCATTAAACAAGGTAGAATCTTCAATGAATTTCTCTCACACTGGAGAGCTCTTGCATAACCGTCATTCTGTTCAAAATAAAAGTTCTACAACAGCCTTCCCCAGTGCTGGCCTCCAGTTGTTAAGGGTAACCACGCTGGATGAATTCAGTGGGAGCTGTAGTCCAAACCATCTGGAGCATACCAGGTTGGATATCATTATTTTTTTAAAAAAAGAAAAGTACTGTTCCAATGTAGCCAATTCCAGCTGATGTTTGGGGCTGCTCTTTGAGGCTGATTCTTGGCCGTGTTTGGATGATTTCAAGCCCCCGTTTGTCCCAGCCATGACTTCACCCGCCCCACAGCTGACATCAAACGTGACATCAGGTGTGGGGTAGGTGTGCATAGCCAAAATGGCCTGCCTGGGGGCAGGGGTGCTACTTGGGCCTACAGGCCAGAGTTTTCCCACCCCTGATGTAGGGGAATATTAGCCACTCATCATCTCTGATGAATGAAATCATGAAGCTGTCTAAAAAAATTTTTTTACAGCTTGCCTGTTTTTCCTTTAAAATGTCAAGTGACTTAATTTGCAGAAAAGACAGTTGGCAAATAGGAAAGCAGTCAAAGTAAAGAGAAACTGTTTCACATGAAATGTACCAATGAGAACTACATGACAATATTCACTTGTGCTGTTAAGAGCCTGGAACCATCCAAATAAGGGTTAGCAGCAATAATGTTAATAAAACAATTGCTTAGGTAATGCATAATGTTATTTCATTTCCTAGAAAGCAAGTAATAAGCAAAGCAGCCCCAGCTGCAATCACACACACCCAGGTAGGCCAATCCAATACCTCCGGGATCCACATTCCTAGAATGTCATTATCACTGGCAAGATCCTGCCCAAACATGGCTTCCATGGCTTCATCATCCAAGTCAATTTCTAACTCCTCATCCAAGTTGAAGTCATACAATGCTCCAGGGTCTTGTGGCAAGGAGATCCCTTCTCTCCGGCTCTGATTCCTGTGTGCCTGTACAGAGCGGTACAATCCCGCTTAAATCAGAGAGAGAGAAAACAAGCACACAGTTTGTTTTGCGGGTTAGTAGTAGCAGTACATGCTAGCTATGGTCAAAGCTGCAACTTAGCAAAATGGGTGCTGTGATGAATAAGGACACTTAAACTGCAGGACCTCTTAGGAGAGATGTCATTCACTCTTCAAAGTGAGACACACTGTGCTACTCTCATTCACTGGCCAACACCAGCACCACCAGGCCCCAAAGAATAGATGTCATTCACTCAGATGGGGGAGCAGGGGCAAATATAAGGACTATACTTGGTCCCCTGACTCCAAAAGCAGGGCTTCCTTCCCTAGCCCCAACAGTTTGGGTTGATGGCACCTCAATTTACATTGTCACACAAAACTTATCAGCCACCAAAAATCTTCATCATTTCTACGTAAGTCCCACTCTGGGTTCTGTTTCTTAACCACACAATTCTGACAAGATTAGAAACTGGTATATTATACACACACATATGAAAATGTTAACATACACACTGACACATACAAGGCTAGCAGAACACATTTAAAGTTCTGTGCTACAGAGTACATGCCCTCTTCAGCAGGGATGAAAAGAAAAGGGTGTTGGAAAATATTTTCAAACACCTACCAGCACGGGCTAGCAGCGTCCGAGCAGCTAAGTCAAATTTGTGCCTCCGGGTCACTGCTGACCGACCCCTTGAGGTGGGTCCACTTCCAGATGCTGCATTTTCTACGTGTTCCATACTATCATGGCTGAAATGTACAAATAGTTTAGAAATGTTGAAATGTGTCGAGTATTCATTAACATTAATCCAGATTGGACATCGGACCAAGAAGGGGGTAATGTTTAAATCGCCTAAGCGCTTGTTGTAGATAGCCTAAGTCTCATAAAGCATAGAGGCCTTGATTTCTACTAAATTAGGTCCCAATCGCCAGTTATTTGCTCCATTGTAGGACTGCTCTAACTAGAACTGGAGAAATGTATAGCTCTGCTTTTATCTCTAACTTCTGAATGCATAACCCATAATACGCTCAGTCACTTTTGCTTTACCACAGATTAGGGTCTTTATTTAGATCAGGAATGAGAATGCATTAGTTCTACTGTGAAAATTGATCTCCATATGCTTTCTTTCTTGTAATAAACAACTTGGTGTGATTATGTTTGTGGAGAGTAAGTATAAGTTAGGCACATGTTAGAACAGCACTTGACTGATCTCTCTCTCAAGCGACAGGTTTCTGGGGTTCTTATGTAGGGAAGAGACATATAGGGATTCTGACATATAATGCCTTTTGTGTCTTGCCTCTTAAGACAGATTTTTCAGAAAATACTTGAGAACAGAAGAGCCCTGCTGAGCTAGTCAGCACTTATTTCTCACAGCAGTCAACAAGCCCGAGCTGGCAGCGGCTGACAAGGCTTGTAGTTCCAAACAGCTGGAGAAACCTGATTGGGCAACACTGCACTGAACCATTATGACTAGCATTGGTTAACAGACTTGGCCTCCATGGATTTGTCTAATCCCATCGAAGATAGACTGATTTTTAAAAACTAATGCATAATTTAATAATAACTATGTTGCATATTTTAATAGTAAACATGGATGGGAGCCAACAAAGTGAAGCTCAATCTAGATAAGACTGAGGCACTGTTGGTGGGTGGTTCCCTAGACCAGATGGCTGGGAAGTTGCCTGCTCTTGAAGGAGTGGGTCCTTTGCTGTCACTTGAGGCTCTGGCGGCCTCAGTGGTGCAGAGTGCCTTCTATCAGCTTTGGCTGGTGGCCTAGCTGCGCCCCTATCTGGACAGGGATAGCCTAACTTTTGTTGTCTATGCTCTGGTAACCTCTAGGTTAGATTACGGCAATGCGTTATATGTAGGGGTGCCTCTGAAGACAGTTCAGAAATGGCAGCTGGTGCAGAATTTGGCGGCTAGGCTGCTCACCGGGGCAACATGGTTTGAGCATATTACGCCAATCCTGGGCTGAGTGCACTGGCTGCCAAATAGTTTCTGGGCCCAATTCAAAGTGCTGGTTTTGACATATAAAGCCTTAAGCAGCTCAGGGTTGCAATACCTCAAGGACCACCTCTCTCCATATAAACCTACCTGGACCCTGAGATCATCCTCTGAAGCACTTCTTCCTGTACCTGCTCCATGAGAGGTCTGGAAGGTGGCAGCATGAGAAGGGGCTTTTCTGGCTCCCCATTTGTGGAATGCTCCTCCCAGGGAGATTTGGCTGGTGGCTTTATTATACATCTTTAGGCACCAGGTGAAAATGTTCCTCTTCAACCAGGCCTTTGGCGGATTGACATCTGATGCCCTTTTAAATGTGTTGTGGGAGGGACAATTATTGGTTTGCTTTTGTTCTATTTTTTATCATGTAATTTTATGTTGTTAATCACCCTGAGATCTATGGATAAAGGGTGGTATACAAAATGAATAAATGAAATAGTTTTGCGCTGGGGAGTACCATCGTGCGGAAAACTAATACTTACAGTCCCATTAAGGTTTGAGACCTGAAGAAACCAACATTTTACCTTTCGCTAAAACCTTCCTCCATTTCAGTGGCATCAGCTGAAGGGATGTCACCAGGAGACTGCAAGTAACACTGATCACTTGACTTCCCGCTGCCCCCAGAAACTACAGTGCCATGGAGGGAATCGGCTGTTTCTTCTGACTGAGGGTCTTCGTCTTCCTCATTCCCAGGATGCTCTATCATCCACATTGCTAAGACTGTAATGTTTTGAGCATCTGCTTCTCCTCTTGCACCTAAGAAAGAAAAATCTTATGAAATGACACCCAGTTATGAAAACAGGAATGCCCAGTTAGAAATGGATAAGAATTCAAAAAGTTCATGACAGAAACTCTCTCCAAAGTTTTGTTACATGCAGCTTGATAGCTGATGCAACAGCCAACATCCAGAGCATCTTGCCTTCACCTCTTTTAAAGGGCAGTCCCTCCTTCTTACAACTGCAGAGAAAAGCTTGAGTGTGCTTGGAAATCCGAAGAAACCGAGAATTTTTGGTGGGTGGTTGTTCAGGACCTTCTACTATTTGATCCTGGGCTCTTATTCCTTGAGCAACTTCAAGGGAGTGCTTGTCCCCATTACACTTTACAGACTAATATTTGACAACAAAGAGCAAACCCTTTAATGAAAAAGAAAGCTATGACACTTCAGAGCCTAACTGGCTTGTTACTTGTGCTCACTCTCACATGCGCTCTCTCTCTCTCTCTCTGACAAAGCATATTCCTTGACAGCAGAAGGATTACCTGTGGCTTCCATTGCTTTCGCAATCTGCCGTAGGGAGAAGCCCATTTCTAACAAGGGCACAGCAATAGCTGGTGGAGGAGGGGAAGTTGAAAGGCGGCTGCTTGGGTCCGACAAAGCTGTGGATTGTGGAAAAAGAGCGAATAGCAAATCAGCACCATCTCCTTCATAATTCATCCTGCAACTTAGTCAGTCAGGCTACAAAATTTCAAAATCATTTATTTTGGCTGCATTTCCCCAAACACATACATATTTGTATGCATTTTTTCCTAATATGCTTAGTCTTGTACATAATTGTACAAAGTTCAGTTACATCTTTTTGTTACTACAAAAGGGGGGGAGTAGTAATATCTTCCACATATCTGCCAATGAATGTTTTAGTATTAAGAGGTTAAACCATTAGTATTCCCTGGCATTGATGCCTTGACCAGCTGAGGGTACATACAGTGATAGTAAACACACAAATTTCAGTACGGATATGAAGAGAACAAAATTGAGTTGCAATATATATATATATTTTAAATAAACCTTACTAAGGCAATGGACAAAACCTACCTGTCCGATTAGCAGGTCTTGCAGACTGAGAATCAGGAGAGGTCAGTGATTGTCTCCTGCCTACTTCATCAGAAGGAGATGTTGGCAAAGAGGATATGGGAGGCGTTTGTGCACGTCTTGTTGGGAGTACAGTAGTAGTTGGGTAACTGGAGAACATTTGCCTTTTAAAAATATATAAATAAAAATGGTAAAGCAATGGATAGCAGTGCAAGGCATACCAACAAACAAGATAAATACCTGTATTTCTAATATTACATGGTGATAGCTGTAACCCACCAATGGGATGTGTATGGATGTCAGCAAAAGTAGGACCCGTTCCTCACCATCTCTCCTTCCTAAACAAGCCTCCTTCAAATTTAAAAGGAGACTTGAAAACAGCCTGAGGGTTCAATGGGCACAACCTCTTCTGTGAGTGCTGACAACCCAACTCAACACTATTACGTCTGGCACTATTAGTCAGCAAGTAAAAAAACACACAGTTTTATTGTTGAAAGTAGGAAGGGAACAGCCTTTTATAAAAAGATATATTGCTTCTTGCTAATCTAGTTAAACAATTTGCAAACATTTTCAGAAAATGAAATCAATCTTTCGGTGAAAACTTATCAAGATACAAAATGATTACAAATTTGGCTGGATTGTTTATGAGAAGCAAGATCAGAAGTCAATCCATACCTAAGAAGGCTAAGAGGCAAAACACCAGGGGACTCAGAGGCAGGCACAGTTTCAGTATCAGTCACCGGAGTGGTGGCAGTTGTTGTATCTTCTAGAGAGCTGCTCATGAAAGATGTTGTACTAGAGGCTGAAGGACTCGTCGTCACAGGTGTTTGGGCCTGCTGAGCTTGGTCGTTTTCTTCTGCTTGCTGGTCCACTTCTGCAGAACAATTTAATGTTTTTCCGTATCATTTAGCTTTTAAAAATTTCATTTATGACTTGCTCCCTATAAAGCACCTTGAAGCAATTTCACAATACATCAAACACATACTCAAAACAATGGCATTTACAAAAAGTTTAAAATATTGTGTACATTAAAAAAATCAAATCTAGTACAGACACTGATTGGAATAAAAATATAGCTATACAGATACGCTTATTTTTACAGGCAACTGCAGCACACCTGGGACTGAACACATGTGGGCCTCCTGAAGGCATCTTCTTATTAGCAAACAAGGGAAATAGGCCACTTTGCCTTCTCCTGCAGAACTCTCCTTACATTCTTATATGTGGTTCTAAAGTTTTGATTGTTGAATGAAGGGTTGGGTGGCTGATATTTATTTTGTTAGAACATGCCATATCACAAGGAACGATCGCTTCAGACCTAAACTTTATGGAGCACCCTTCTTCCTAATATATGGGCTGGTGCTGCCATTATTCATCATTCTGCATTAATTAAAGGCATGCTTATTTGCCCAAGCTTTCAGAGGGGGCCAGCTGAAAATGAATTGACTTGCTTTTGGTGGGGGGGGGTTGTACATTGATATTGTACACTTTTATTTTAAATTTTAAATGTTTTTATGTGAATTATATTGCTGTAACCTGCCCTAGGATCATGAGCTGATGAAGAGGGGTCTAGGAACCAAAATAATAAATAAACAGTAAATGATAATCAAGTATTCCAGCAGTAGCCAGAAAGGTATCCTTGGGACACTCCAAAGCAGAATTTGAAGCCAATTGCCACTGTGCCCTCTGCCAACTCCCCATATGCTCTAGCACAATGCAGGCAAATGCTCCTCAACTGGAGACATGAGTGCTGAAAGGACAACTGCAACCTTAGCTCAGAACACAGACCAGGGGGATTCTTTGGCCCAGCCTTTCATTCACTGATGGGTTCTGTGGAGACAGAAACAACTCCAGTCCATCACTGGAGAAGCCTGAAGACAGCAGACATGTGAGTGGCTTTCAGGGGAAAACAATGATTCAGGGCAGAACAAGATGGAAGAATACTGTGAGTACAGGAGATAATTGCTGGATGGAAGGTGAGTACATTTCCATATCCCCCCAACCATGCATCAAAACCAGACCAGCTTGGGGGGCGGGGAATTCGCAGAAGGCATTAAGTACCTTCCCTTCCGCCATTTCTAGAGGAGTACTGCCTATGACGACCGGCAGCAGCTCTCTCTCTGAGAGATCTGCATTGGCTCCCAGTACGTTTCCAAGCACAATTCAAAGTGTTGGTGTTGACCTTTAAAGCCCTAAATGGCCTTGGTCCTGTATACCTGAAGGAGCGTCTCCCCCTCCCCCCCATCATTCAGCCCGGACACTGAGATCCAGCGCCGAGGGCCTTCTGGCAGTTCCCTCATTGCGAGAAGTGAGGTTACAGGGAACCAGACAGAGGGCCTTCTCGGTAGTGGCGCCCACCCTGTGGAACACCCTCCCCTCAGATGTGACGGAAATAAGTAGCTATCCTATTTTTAAAAGACATCTGAAGGCAGCCCTGTTCAGGGAAGTTTTTAATATTTAACGCTGTATTGTTTTTAATACTTGATTGGGAGCCGCCCAGAGTGGCTGGGGAAACTCAGCCAGATGGGCGGGGTATAAATAATAAATTATTATATTATTATTATTTCAGGTAGGGGTCTTTCCCAGCCTCCCCCTGGAGATGCCAGGGGCTGAACCTGGGGCACTCTGCATGCAAAAGCAAATGGTTTTACCACTGAGCTACAACATTTCCCCAAGTGGTTGCAACCACTTTTACCCAGACATCTAGTTCCACCCACATACCTTATGTTGAAACTGCTACTCAAGACTGGTAGCAGTTCTCCCAAATTCTCAGGCAAACAGATGTCTTTCACAGGTCCACTACCCAAGATCCTTACAAGTGGTGATGCCATGGGCTGACCATGGGGTTTTCTGCATGTAAAACATATGCCCTTGCACAATAGGAACCACCCTCTACCATATAGAATTAAATTCAAATAACCAAAGACCTTTGTGATGTACAGGTAAAAGGGGGAAATGTCGTATGATTATTTGTGCAAGCACACTCAAATCATGCTATGGTAGTTCACACTATTGTTAAAACACTGATGCTCATCTAGAGGAGCAGAGATCAAGGGAAGAAACTAGGGAGGGTCACAGGAGCTGCTTTGTCTCCACAAATCTTTGTCATGTGATGTGATCCTACCACTCCTAAGCTGTGCAAAGAGTGAAGTCATTGTTTGCAGACACCTCCTGCAGGCTAGCCAGAGTATAAAGAGTAACTGCTATGTTGCACTAACTAGAAGAATTTTAGAAAGCTGTCATTTAATGCAACAGCCAAGCTTATGTGTTTTTTTTTAAAAAAAGGACTCCTTAGTTTTCTTTAATTAAGCTAAAGGACATGGAAAGTGAATGAACAAGGTAAGGCTATTGGTCAGCATGATTACAGCTACCTTTAGTTATGGCAGAGACCAACAAGACAGACTGACTAACACAAAGCAAAGTAAATGGCTAGGGCGCTGCACACCAACTGCTGTTCTTGTACCACAATACACAATATCACACTGGCTCTGCAGGAACAACATAACAGTATTGCTGGCTTTTCACAGGCACAAATATTAGGAAAAGCGTATCCTACCAGCGTAATTGTGTTCAAATTAACATCTATACACTTGCATAATTAAAGTGTACCTTGCTTAATTTTGCTGCCACACTGGTCCTCCAACAGCCCGTGAACCACTAATTTGTAGATCATTGCTTGTGCCCGTTCCAAATCAGCCAGTCCTAGTGCCCTCTTGATAGGTGAGCGCATGACTGCCCGTTTCACCATATGGCGCATCAAGAACTGCAAGGCAGCACGCATTTCCACATCTTCGTGAACAATGGGCGAACTCGCACAATCAGAATTATGGCCACTCTCTGCCAGGACCTTTGGTATCAGTAACAATTCAGCATATTTACTACAACTAAGGAGAGTGCTAAGCGATTTCATAGCACCAAGGTAAAGATAAGACAACTGCACTGCTCTGATTTCTGATTGTACAGCATCATGATTCTTGGAGGCATGTTCATGAGTCTTCCTTTTGCCTTCGGCATTTGGATGCTGTGTCTCCACACCCAAGGAAACAGATTCTAAGGAAAACGAAGCAATTTCATTTTCGGATTTTGAACTTGTAGCTCCATGGCCTTTGATCTCCTCAGTGCTTGGCACCGACCGAGCATCCGATCCAGAGTCACCTTCTGTTCTCTGGTCAACATCTCCTTTGTCTTCTGCATCATGCTTGTGTTTCTTCTCATGTCGCTTGACGCTTTGCTTCCCCATGTCTTCATGGATGCCAGTCAGGAAGGTGAGGTCCAGCAACACAGTGGCTGTCAGTCCACGGAATCTTGCAACATCAAAAGGCAGCGGTTCGCAAGGTTCCAGATTATACAATGGCGTGTCACTAGGCGACCAAAAAGTTGGGAAGCTTTAATAAAGATCAGAATGACACAGGAAGAAGCAAGTGAGGGATAGACAGGAGGAAAGCACGGGAAATAATGTAGGCAAAATAAGACATAAAATATATTTAATCAAAATCTAAATGAATTGACAGTCTAAAAAAGTAAATGTAAACCGGGGGTGGGGGGGTGGGAGGGAATGAGGGTTATGATCAGATAATGGGGAGAGATGATACTCAGTGCAGAAGGTAACAAAAAATGAGTGTGCTGTTTCAAACAAAACAGTTCATTCCAAATACCCAACAAAGGTAATCATAAAATACTGAGGGAGTTTTTGCTATATTAGACACGTTTGTTTTAGAAAATGTTTCCTAATGGATGAAAGCACCCTGGGATCTCAACTGGGTTCTGGCACTAAGTAGGGAGGTGGCATGCCCCCTTAGATACTTTCACAAAATAAAAATGCAAAACAAAAACGTAGCACTTTAAAGAGTTAAAAAAAACCTATTCTGGCAGACGTTTCTGAGGGCTCACAGAAAACGCCACAAGAGATGTGTTACTCTCTAAGGTGCCACAAGGCACTTGATACCATCATTCAGACATTACTTAGCTTATAGTCCAAATGTCATAAATAACACTCCCTAATGTTACAAAGCAATGGCCTCAAAACCCACAGTAGCAAAAGGTTACAAGAAATTTATTTCCAGGTTGAGCTGTCTGATATTTAACTAGCTACTAGTATTAGCAACTACTATCTCACATTTTAAAAGTCAGTGACATTTCCTAAGCACTAACAACTGGCCACTTGTCTGACACCAATACTGAAAACACTATACCTGATTGTAATCTCAGCTTCGTCCCATTGCACCTTGGCAGACGTGCTGCCTTCTTTGACCACTCCAAGCAAGGTGGCATGCCGCCCAGTTTGCCTGTGAACACAGCGGCCTCCAACTCTAAGTCCAGCATCCACTCCGCCAATCACTGCCAGGACTGGCCACACCTCCACACACAAGGTCTTCAGCTGGAGCTCTGACAGATCTGCCAGCCCATGCCGACTGCCATGTCTGCCTTTCTCCTCCTCCTTGCTCTCCTTCTCCTCTCGTGCCTCATTCTCCTCTCGGCTTTGAACAGAGCGGCTTTTCTTCAGTTTCTGACCTGCCTCTTTAAGGCATGCTTTGAGCTTGTGCAGCCGCTCCATCATTTTCTTATTGATGCAATGTGTCCACCGGTCTGTTCGATGGAGGATGCGGATAAGCTGAATTGTGGCCTCTGCAAGCACGGCAGCAACAGGGCTGCAAATGGGGTCTCCTGGCAGCAAATCCCTCGGGGTGCCACGCATCTGCATGTCACAGATTTTTACCTATGCACATAGACACACAAGGAAGTTCACTGAGCTGGATTCTCAGGTTTTTGGTAAAATTTATTTGCAATTAGAAATCTTCTAAACGAATCAGAAAGGGTTTATTTTTTTGTAATTTTCACCAATATTGCAGGTCTGCTACAAAACAGACTTCTATGAGCTTTTGTGAGAGGTTGTAGCAATGAGGAAGAGTTTACCCAACTATATTGACAAGCACACGTGAGTCAATATTTGACATCTCGGTGATTCTTCCATGCCGTTACAGATGATTTCAAAATATAGAAATATTTACAAACATGTAACAAATTATTTAATTTTATATCCTGCCTTCTTTCATCATGGAAACCAAGGCAGAATGCATATGGTTTCCAACCACTGACCAGACCCAGATCTGCTTAGCTTTAGCAAAGGCCTTCAGACCATACCCTGGGACATTTAAGTTTTGGAAGCCGGTTATGAAGGTGTGCTCAATCATGTCCCAGCACTCTGTCTTAGTAGAAGTGGAGCACAGGGGAGGAGTACTGAGAAAGCTCTGTGGACACAACCTTCCCCCTAATTTGCTATTCCTGCCTATGTTGGACTTGCGAGTGCTCTCAGCTCAGCAAGGACAGTAGGACAAGTTGAGATATGTCAAGACTGCCCAGGCTTTTTATTTTCCCTGACCTGCCAAGCTTGCTGTATCCAAATGCTGACAGGAGTGGGGAAGAGAGAAGGAAGGGGCTAGAACAAGCTTGGCTGAGGGTGTTGGGGGGTGTTGTCTTCTTGCATGCAAAGGAATCCCTGATTCAGCCTTGGCAAAAGAATTTCAGATAGCAGGGCTGAAAAAGACTTCAGCCTGATACTCTGAAGAACATTTATCAGTAGCAACATAAAATACTGTTTAAATAGATCAATACCATATAAACATGTATGTATGTACGCGCACGCGCGCGCGTGCACACACACAGCTAAAAATGCTCAATTTATTCCACATATTATACTCATAGGCCCTTACCAAAACAGCATATTAACCTTTACCACTATTGCTAAATATCCAGCTTACCTTTTCTCCAGGATTACTGCTATAAAACATCACACATGGGTATAATTCTGCAGCATCCACATCTTCAAAGGCCAGTTTTGGTTCCTGGGGGGAGGGGGGGAGATAGTAGACAGCAAACTGATTATGTCAGTCACCAATTTTGCAAGGAGCACTTCCTTACTGATTACCATCAGGTCATGCTTCATTTAGCATCAATTTAAAAGTTTAGATAAGCCTTCCCCAACCTGGTGACCTCCAGCCGTTTTGAAAACCATCACCTATCAAGCTCAGCTTGATGCTAGGACTGATGGGGGCTTGACGCTGGGGCTGATCTACGACATCTGGAGAGCACTAAGTTGCCAAAGGCTGGTTTACATTATCACTGATGAAGAACGTGGTCTGTTCAGTTGTGGCACTTACACTATAGAATTTGTGTTCCCCCGAGGTCAAGTTGACACACTCTCTACGCTTCCTTTCAAAATTTAGAAAGATTTGTTTCATTGTGCCCTTTCATTTGATTTCAGTTCAAAAACTTAGAACTTTGTGGTAGTTTGTATTATGCCTTTGTTTTGTCTGCTGTACTTTTTTGTAACTGCTGATTGAATGTTGTTTTACTGTTGTGAACTGCTTTGAAAACCATTACAGGTTAAAAAATTTTAACAGTATACAAATATCATAAATAAGCAATAGAAGATTCATACTTCTCCATTTTTTCCAAAGGAGATAGTTCTTGCTTCCATATCCAACACACATGTTATGAAGTCCCCTTGGGTAAAACTGGTCAGTGTCAGCGTCTGCTCCCCATTATGGTAGAGATTGCCACTATATGCTCGGTACAGCCACATGTCTGAGGTAGTGCGGTGGTTAAAATCGTGAACTGGCCAACGAGACACTCCAACGCATGTCCCTTCATTGCCTCGATTTTCCTTCACGATATAGAACTAGAAGGTGAAGAAAAACCATCAATGCCCATGGGCTACTTAAAACATCACGAAGCACAAAGACATATAAAAGTTATGGGGATTTGAACAGTCATTTCAACCCTCAAACTAATCACTATTGAACTGGAAAGGGGAGGGGAGAGGCTCAGTAGACCCATGGACATCCAATAGGCTATCTTGTCAAGGTATACTTAGCAATTGTTTAAAAACAGTAATAATCTTTTATCTCTATCATTTTGGGGAATAAAATATTATGAAGAAAAATGAAGTATTCCACAGAATGATGGAAACAAAAGGATTGTTGTTTTAAGATCATTGTTAGGTGGAGCTTCTGATTATTTCTCCCCCCCCCCAAAAAAAAATTAGATTTGACATATGATTTAGGTTTATATCTGGCAGAATATCCCATAAAATTTCAGAGTGTCCCGTGAGCCTCTCTCTTCCCCATACAGTTTACCTGGCCTCACAAGTCTTTGCAGAAAGATATAAAATCTAGTGCAGGCAAAAGTATGCCACTGATCTGTACTGCTCAACCCACAGGCTTAGAGAAGCCCAGCAAATCATGAACAAGACCTAAAAACTGTGGACTCTGGAAGTCCAGCTTGCAAGGGTCAGAAATCCTGTGCAAATCTAGGGAACAAATTTAGGCAACCTGAAAAAAATGCCATTACAACTAGAGTTCAAATACATTCCCTCTGTCTTGAGCAGTACAGTTTGTGGGTTAAGGACACAATGGGTTTATCTATACACCTTGCTTCATCTCTATTTTTAAACTGGGCTTTCTACATACCTTCCACTGGTAACACCCAGAAGTGACTCCAGTGGATGCTAATCCATATCCCTTTCCACCGCTCCCATGAGTTAAGATCTGACCATTCTCTACTAAGCAGCACTGAGCCTTCTCAGGGTCAAACGATACTTCCTGTATAGGGAGATTTTCATCTTCTTCTTCAGATTCACCCTGTTTCTTTCAAAAACAGAATATAAACATCTCACATTCTGGTCAATTAAACAGATGGGGGGGAGCACAATCTAGCAGTAAAAAAATAATAATTAAGGGGTAAAAGATGTATAAAAATACAAAATACCTTTTTCAAAAATAACCATAGATACAAACACTCCAATATTAAAACTTGATAAACCAAATCCCATATGAGACTGTAGCAGACTCACCCCACTAACTGCCCTCAATTCAATACAGCAGGCCCACTGCACAGTACGCCAACGAATTTCTTCCATTTACCACAGGCTATCTTGTGTGAGGGGAACTTTGTTTCAGGGAGTCTCAGGCAGGAGTTGATCAAACAAGGAAAGTTTTATTTACAAAAAGAGATTGGTGAAACAAAGTTGGGCTAGGAAGAAGTTAACTTTTACTTAAGCTAAATATAAAGATGTCACAGGCTTAAACACAGTAGTATATGCACCTCTTTTATTAAACTTCAGTTGCTAAATATCGGTTGCTGCACTTCAGGTAAATGTTCCAGTTTCTAGAATGGGTGGTGAAATGCTTAACTCAGTTTCTCTTGTTCCTTTACTTGGTTATGACAGGTGTCTCAGTTAAATACTTTGGACACAGCACAGCTTCCTTCACAGCTTAATGCTCTGTCTCGTGATCTGTTTCGTCATTTACCCCCTCTCACTTCTGAGGTATAAGAGACTTTGGGATCCTCTTAACTGGCTTGGGAGTCTTCTTTTCCTAGAAGAGCTCTCCCCGCCTGGCGGGAAGGAGACGCAGGGGGTCTGTAGTCCCACAGCTTCTCCCTCCCCTGGCTCAGACTCAGCCCTCCAGGCAACTCCTGTCTCCTCACACGGTCCTCATCTCTTCAATATGAGGCTCCTTCCTCTAGCTACAGATATTCTCTGCAGAGCGGATGCTAAACTCACATTTGAACCCACTCTCTTGGACAAACCCATTCCTAATCCCTTTCTCCCATTTCAAACCAAACTCAACCCTGTCTCGCTCCAGCTCTTTCCCTTCTCTATCCCTATTTCAAGGCTTCATCAGAAGCTGCTCCTTTTATGTGCCCCCCCATTCTGCTCCTCCCCCTTCTACAGCCAGCTGACTTTGTTGCCAATCAGAGAGAGGCTCCAACCCCCTGGTGGAACTCTGAGGGACTGCATCACCAGGGCTCTGCTTTCCGTCACAGGCCTTTCAACATGAGCCAAACATGTTTCAAGACAAAGGACTTCATCAGTGGCTGAAAAGAACATTATGAAATTGATCAGAATTAAAGCTAGTACCTGGAGCTTCATTTCTTTTTCTTTCTCCTTGATCTGAATTATGTGCTTGGCTTGTGCAACAGGACTTTCCCACATACAATCAGACAGAAGGGAGAACAACCGATCGATAACCTGTTCGGGAAACATGATTGAAGAACATTTAATTCCAAATAGTCACAGGTAATTTTTAAGGCTGTATTTCCCATCCTGCTTACACTACAGATAACAAAGCAACCAGGGGTTTGAAGCAGTCAACTGAAGACAGTTTTCTCTTCTTTTTAAAAACACACCTCTGAAAACCTGTGATTTGGTGCAATCCAGGTCTGATGAAGTGGCTTTGGGGCCTCTGCCTTGTTTCCTTTTTTATAATTATTGGGGGGGGGGGAAATACTCCCATTACCCAACCCAAAGGCATAGTTCATACAAGCACTGAAGTGGAGAGAAAGTTGCTAATATCAATATGAAGGAAAATGTTAACACAATCATATATTAAGGAATGTGGCAGAAACAGTTCATCCTATAGCGTGTGTTTTTTCATGTGTTGAATGAATGGCCACCAGTCCACCATAAAAGTCTCTTGGGCATTTGATCCTCTAGCCACACAAAGGTTTTGCATCACTTTTCCAGAAAGTGCTATGTCCCAATTTACCTTATTCCACTGTTGTACATTTAAACCCTTTGGTTCTTTCCAATTTCTAGCTATCAATATTTTTTCTGCCATTAACAAGCAAGCATTATTTAATAACCATTGGGTTGTTTTAGGAGGACTTTTTTTACAGGTTTTCCCAGTATTTTTGTTATTTCTACAAATATTTTATCCCAGAACTGGGCAACTTTGGCACAGTCCCAGCACATGGAGGATGTGAAGGAACTGTGAGCTGTACACCCCCCCCCCTTTTCCAGGTGAGCATCAGTTATCCATTTTAGCTACTTCTGTAGGCATTAAGGATCATTTTGGTATTGTTTTCAAATAATTTTATTTTAATCTAGCTAAAGTTGTTTTACTAGGACCTCTGGCCTTGTGACCTTAGGCAGCCATGGTCACTTAGAGGAGACTGTTGTATGTTGGGCAGATCAGTGATCAAATTGTCAAAAAAGCAGCTTCATTATTTTCAGGCTGTTGCTGAGGGCTGAGAAGTAACTTTAAATATTTAATTACAATTTTCAATTATTAACAAAAAAGAAAATATTTCACCAATCAATCAACAATAATTCTGACTTTATAAATCTCAACTTCCCTCCCCATCTTTCTGTAGTCCTTAAAATAATTTTATCTTTCCCTGCATATCCCAAATCGTTTCAATCTATTATTTTTATTGTTATTATCTGTTATTACAATAGTCCTGCTAATGTCTTGATCTGCTTGCAATATGTTTGTAAATATTCAATAAACCATTTCCATTTCTTAATAAAAAATTGTTATATTGATTTCTTATTATTTCCATAAATTTTGCCATTTCTTCATATTCCATTAGTTTCTGCAACCATTTTTCTCTCATCGGGACTTTTTCGTCTTTCCATTTTGGGCAATTATTATTCTTACAACTATAGCTGCATAAATAAATAAGTTTCTATATTGTTTAGGTAGCTCTGATCCCATTATCCCCAAAAGAAAAACTTCTGGTTTTTAAACAAATGTTATCTTAAACATCTTTTTCAGTTCCTTATATAACATTTCCCAGTAAGCTTTAACCTTATTGCAAGACCGCCACATATGGAAATAGGTACCCTCTTTCTCTTTACAGTTCCAACACTTATTTGACTTTGCTTTATACATTTTTGCCAATCTACTAGGTGTTGGGTAGCATCTATATAACATTTTCATATAGTTTTCTCTTATACCATAGGTAAAGGTACCCCTGCCCGTATGGGCCAGTCGTGTCCGACTCTAGGGTTGTGCGCCCATCTCACTTAAGAGGCCGGGGGCCAGCGCTGTCCGGAGACACTTCCGGGTCACGTGGCCAGCGTGACGAAGCTGCTCTGGCGAGCCAGCACCAGCGCAACACACGGAAACACCGTTTACCCCGCTATAAAGCGGTACCTATTTATCTACTTGCACTTAAGGGTGCTTTCGAACTGCTAGGTGGGCAGGAGCTGGGACTGAAAGACGGGAGCTCACCCCGCTGCGGGGATTCGAACCGCCGACCATGTGATCGGCAAGCCCTAGGCACTGAGGTTTTACCCACAGCGCCACCCGCGTCCCACTCTCTTATACCATAGGATGCTGTAAATTTCATATCCATCTGGGCTGAGAAGTACCGGTAACTTAAACCGAACCACAGTTTCTAAGATGCAAATGCCACCAAAATAGTCACTGTTGCAAACACAAAAACTTAACACTTTATAATATTGTAAAGTATGAAGACCTGAGCCATCTGGTCATCCTCCACACCCGATTCACAAGCAGGCAGCACAGCTTCCAGAACATGTAGTGCAAGCAGCCTGGTCCTCAAGTTGCCAACCAAAGGTACACCTAGAAATGGGACCCAGAAGGAAAGTTGGTATTACCAACACATGCTAATAACATATCAAACAAAGTTAGAAACCAGCGGTGTGTCTATATTCATTTGATGGACATGATGCAAGCTTGTATCTCCAAATGATAAACACATTCCCCACACATCAAAAACAAAGACCATAGGACCATACCTGAACAACATTTCTGAGAAGCTATGTTCAGGAGCACCTCTGTCCACTTTGGGGATGCCATTTTGGACTGAATGGCTTTTGAAGAAACCACCCTTCTAAGAAAGACTAAGAAATCGCCTAGATGCAACTCTGCAGCGTGCTGTTTTCGAAGAGCCACTGTGGATTTAAAACAATAAAAATTATTATTGCAAAAAGGAAAGGGATTCATATTTTCAAAAGGCCTGATTTGCATATGCTCTGCCTGGAGAGTGCCTAGGAAAAGATAACCAGCTGTCTACCCTACCTTCTGCCAGCAGGTGTCATTGCTGTTTTGCAGCCAAGTGATTAATCCACTCTGCTTTTTTTGTCCACTGTCTTTATCACTGTCTTTAATTTTTTTATTGCTTTTATATAAGGTGCCCTGAAAGCTTTCTCAGCTGAAGAGCAGGGCAAAAGTATTTTTTTTTAAGTAAAAGAACAAATAATACACAACAAAGCAGCATCTTAACCTTTTGTTGTGCAACAAAATTCTTCTTACATTAACTTTATTTCTGCTCTCTTGGACCAAATTTAGATTTATTCCATTTCATGGGTGCCTTTTTCTGTACCAGAAGAGAAAAGGTAAGCAATGATTTGCAAAATAGTTCAATAAGAAGCATCAATAGGGGCTGCAGATAAAGATTACAACAGAGGTGGAGAGACAAAATTCTCAGCAACACTTAAAAGTCCCACCATTTTCTATAGTGTCAAAATGTAAACAATGCCCCCCACTAATTCTGACACTGCTTGTGAAGATGTTTTCATGTTTACATTGTCCACTCTCATTTGTTCTTTCTCAAATAAGATCATTTGCCCTCAAATGATCTCATCTCATAGCTGTGTTGTTCTGTTCACCACATGATCTCACATCCACTGAGAACATAGATTGTGTAATTTAGATTTATGGATGAAGGGTAGAATAGTAGTAGTAATAATAATAATAATAATAATAATAATAATAATAAGGAAACATATAGACCATATAATATTTATATTTACTTGGAGAAACTTAACTGTGGTTACCTTTTCTGTACTTCTAACAACTAGGGCAATATTGTCAACATAGGTCAAGCTGTCATCTTTTTTTGCCTCTGCCATTATCATGCATGTACAAATCCCATTAATTGTTTACTGCAATAAGTTTCCAGTGCATAAAACAAAAATATAGAAGTCTCTGAGGAATAATTGGGGATGTGGGCTCTTTTCTATAGCACAAAGCATGGAAACAGAGAGTACATGCAGGTCCCGCTATCCAAATACAATGCTTCCCAAGAAATCATTAGTTAGGTGAGTATTCACATAGCAATCTGATGATTTGCATTGTTTCCTATGGGAACATTTCTAATCTGTGATTTGTCCGATCACACATCCTCCCTCCAAGGTTTCTGCCCAAAATGGCTGCTGCCATCCACCAAACACAAACAAGTAAGGAAGTGGACAAACTCCAGCTGTTCATGTAGTGAGCTTTGGCTCTACATTCCTTCCTCCCCTATTCCCTGCCCCAGGAACTCTCTTTTCTTTAAAAAACAAACCAACAAAAAGCCAGAATGAGATTACCTCTGAAGTCTTTCTTCTCACTGTCTCCATTTGACTCTGCCTTTTTTTCTTCCTCCTCGCCATCTTCTTTTTCCTCAAATGATGCCATAAGCATTACACCAGCTTGTGACAACAGGTTTTTCAGCTGACTACACAGCAGATCCAGCAAAGACTGGACCACTTTGGGACTCAGTTTATCTGCGTAAGTTCTGGGGGGTGGAAATATGAAGATCAATTAGCAACTATGTGAAGAAGGTTGGCATTATTAGAACAGCTTTGAATGTGTAGAACCCTGAGGGTTTTGCATAAAAAGAAGCAGATGTGTTGTGGGGGGCAGATTTCATGTTCTTGGACCTGAATGATCCTTATTACAGACTGGCAAAATAGTCACTGGGCCAATGGTTTTCCCGATGGGACAGAGAGAAAGGACTGTATTTTCAATATGTTGTAAAGGGAGAAACAAAACAGCAAATGGGGAGAGGGAGAGGTAGGGGTGTGTGTGTGTCTGTGATAGAGAGATTTTAACAGATAAATTATATTCAGCTGGAGTCCATCTAAGTACAGCAAACAAATATTAACACATCACACCAACAATTCAACTTTATAGTCCCAGTGCTACTTTCTGAAATATTTAACTGTACAAATTTATTCTAATTGTTGTTAAGGTAATGCTGAACTGAGATGAAAAGTGAGTTATAAATGATCAAAATAAATAAATAAAAACTGTTTCCCAACTGACTGAAGGTTTTATCATATCCAATTTACTACCGAGTTACACTGCAAGGACATAAAAGTGTTGATGAACTAGGTATGGGGAAAATACTGCTTTTAAAATATTTGGGAGAGCTGAGAAGATGAATGATCATTCAGAAAACAGAAAGTTAATACTCACCCTGTGGTAATAGCTAGGATCTGAAGTAATCTAGTGCTGGCTACTTTTAAAGCTGTGCTGAGCTGGGAAATACCACTTTTTGGCAAGAGCTGCAGTGGCTGACCAAGCATGGTGTCTGTTCCACATAATTGCGACAGGACATTTAACAAGCCAGTGGAAATGGCCAAGGAGACATCAACTGGCTGGTAGTGAACACTCAGGGCAAACACAGTTACCAACAGGAGACGCTGCTGTGCCTCTAATACACACATGTACACAAACACACACCAAAATATAAAGAAAATACTTAGAGACTGTCCCTATTTCAAGTCTGCTCAGGAATAGAAAAAAAATAATACAAGGAATATTTGACTTGTTTTCTGTCAGCAGCAAAAACACTTGCAAGATCGAATGTGATCCTCTTACCTATGTGATGTTTATTTGCTTGGAGGGCTCTTTCCAAAGTTGCAGACAATTGCTGATAGATCTTGTGCACAGCCACTTGGATTTCAGTCTGGATATTTCTCTTTGCTGCCCTGATGCCATCCTATGGAAAAATCAAATACTGTGAAACCCATCCATATGGCTATGCACTAATGTCATGCTACTTTTTAAGGTATTTACCATGTATAATTTGGGAACTTTTTCAATTTTATGAAAGGTTGCTAATGTTTAGCATTGGCTAACTACATTTAACTCCTTTCATGACTTGCCTACTATAGGAAACAACTGACTTTGAAATACACAGTTGTCAGCACAATGTGGTTCCTATCATACGGAATCTCACAACACTAAGAAAATGTTATATTTATAGGATATGCACATATTCTGCTTCCAGTTGTCTTCTACAGTGTCTATTTACATTAGTACACCCCATTCCAGACTTTAATCCACTATCATTCCCTCTATATCTGATACAGTGGTGCCCCGCAAGACGAATGCCTCGTAAGACGAAAAACTCGCTAGACGAAAGAGTTTTTCGTTTTTTGAGGTGCTTCGCAAGACGAATTTCCCTATGGGCTTGCTTCGCAAGACGAAAACGTCTTGCAAGTTTGTTTCCTTTTTCATAAAACCGTTAATACAGTTGCGACTTGACTTCGAGGAGCAACTCATAGAACGCGGTGTGGTAGCCTTTTTTGAGGTTTTTGAAGACTTTGCTGATTTTTGAAGCTTTTCCAAAACTTCTTTTGCAGCCATTTGGTAAGTTAAACTTTTAAAACTTTTTTGGGGGTTTTTGGATTTTGGGTTGGGGTGTTTGGAATTCAAGGACTTGGTTCTGGGTTTGAATTTCTGTGTGGTGGGTGGCTGGGTGCTTTTGGATTTTTTTGATGTGAAGCACTGATTATTATTTTTTTGGGGTTTGCGAAGGTAGGAGCTGTGCTGCCATGGGACCCAAGAAGACTGCTGCTGCAGAGGCAGGCGAGAGGAAGAAGGAGAAGGTGACGCTGGAAATGAAGAAGGAGATCATCCGGAAGCACGACGGTGGAATGCGTGTGACAGACCTCGCCAGGGAGTACGGGAGGAATCCATCGACCATTGGGACCATCCTGAAGATGAGGGAGAAGATCCTTGCGACTGATGCAGCCAAGGGAGTCACCAGGATCGTGAAGAACTGCCCAGCTGTTCTGGAGGAGGTCGAGAAGTTGCTGCTCATCTGGTTAGAAGAGAAGCAGCGTGCAGGGGACACAGTGACTGAGGCCGTCATTTGTGAGAAGGCCAAGGCCTTGCACGCAGACCTCGTTCGGAAACAGCCAGGAACCTCAGGCGAGCCAGAAGTCTTCAAGGCAAGCAGAGGCTGGTTTGACCGGTTCAAGACAAGATCTGGAATCCACAGCGTGGTCAGGCATGGAGAGGCTGCCAGTTCTGATGTTCCTGCGGCTGAAGACTTTGCAGCGGAGTTCCTGGAGGTTGTGAAGACGGAGGGCTACGTTCCACAGCAGGTCTTCAACTGCGACGAGACCGGGCTGTTTTGGAAGAGGATGCCCAAAAGGACTTTCATCACACAGGAGGAGGCCAAGTTGCCTGGCCACAAGCCCATGAAGGACCGTCTGACCCTGCTCTTCTGTGCCAACGCAAGCGGCGACCTGAAGATCAAGCCCCTGCTGATGTACCACTCGGAGAACCCACGGGCCTTCAAGAAACACAAGGTCGACAAGGAGCAGCTGAGTGTCATGTGGCGATCCAACAGTAAGGCTTGGGTCACACGTGTGCTGTTTGTGGACTGGGTCAATCTTGCTTTGGGCCCTGCTGTCAAACAGTACCTGCTGGACAACAACCTGCCGCTGAAGGCTTTGCTTCTGATGGACAATGCTCCTGCTCATCCTAAAGGCCTTGAGGAGGACTTGTTGGAGGAGTTCAGCTTCATCAGCATCGTGTTCCTGCTGCCTAACACCACGCCACTGCTCCAGCCGATGGATCAGCAGGTCATCGCCAATTTCAAAAAACTCTACACCAAGGAGCTTTTCAGGCGATGCTTCGAGGTGACTGATTGCACCACCATCACCCTGCGGGAATTCTGGAAGGACCACTTCGACATCGTCACCTGCTTGAAGATGATCACCACGGCCTGGAACGGGATCAGCCAGAGAAATTTGAATTGCGCTTGGCGCAGCCTGTGGCCGGACTGTGTGGCACCAAGTGACTCTGATGCACCAGAGTCAACAGTGGTGCAGGACATTGTTGCCTTGGGGAGGACCATGGGCCTAGAGGTCACAGAGGAGGACATCAGCGAGCTGGTGGAGGAGCACGACCACGAGCTGACCACCCAGGAGCTGGTCGAACTGCAGGCAGAGGCTCCGCAGGAGCAGGCCTCGCTGGAAGAGGAGGAAGCAACTGAGGAACGGCTGTCCTCCAAAGAACTGAGGGACATTTGCCTGAAGTGGAAGGATGTGCAGGCTTTTGCACAGCGGCACCACCCTGACAAGCACGTGGCACACGACCTTGCGAACACTTTTGATACGAGGGTCATGTCGTCTTTCAGGGAGGTGCTGAAAAGGCGGATGAAGCAGCAGACCATGGACAGGTTCTTCAGCAAGAAGCAAAGAGTGGAAGAGGAACCTTCTTCGAGTTGTCCCCCAAAGTCTCAGAAAATGTACTGTATACTTCGTTGATTTTTAAATGTTTTTCTGTCATGTTTAGAAACTTAATTTATTGTTCCTTCAATTTTTGAAATGCTCTTTACATACTGTGTGACTTTAAAGAGCAGTTAATAAACTCTTTTTGTACCAAATTTGGCTTTGTTTGGACTTTTTTTGACCATAGGAACGCATTAATTGAATTTCAATGCATTCCTATGGGATTTCGTGCTTCGCAAGACGAAAAATTCGCTAGACAAAAAACTCGCAGAACGAATTAATTTCGTCTTGCGAGGCACCACTGTACTCAGAAACTCTCCTTTATTTGAGGTTTTAAAACAGAGTTTGGATGGTCATCTGTCAGGGATTCTTTAGCTGTGATTCCTGCACTGCAGGGGGTTGGACTAGATGACCCCTGAGATGCCTCCCAACTCTACAATTCTATGATTCAAAGATTCTAAGTGCTTATGTGGCCAAAATGGCACCATCTATTTTGTATATATAAGCTATCATCAGGCTTGGTGGCAACCCCAAAGCTTGCAAAATGACACCCCCACACACAATAGGAAAAGAACCCAGGGACCCAAAACAATACAGCACAATGAGAAGTTTTCAGTTTTAGACATGGTCTAACTCAGTTGACAGAATTCCAACATTTGGCCAAAGCATCCCTTACCTGATAATGATGCAAACGGATACTCTCTCCTTTGGAGCCTGCATGTCCTACAGTACCCAAGCCAAAGCACCCAGCCAGGAACTGCAGCCTCACTGATGTGAGAAGCGAAGAGGACTGAAAGCCTGGGCCTTGCCGGCTTCCTATGGACAGAGTGCTGCCTTTTTCTTCCATCCCAGAAAGCAACACGAGGATCTGATGAAGTGCCTCCAGCCGCAACTAAAAAAAATGTGTAAAAATAGTTTGCATTTTACCCCTTGGAAGACAAAGTCCTTCAAGTGCATTGATACAAATACAGAGTATAAGCCTGTATGACCCCCCACATACAACAGATGAAAGTATTTTAGGAACAGAAGAACAATCAAGGAAAATAAAGGAAGAGATGTGGGGAGACACTTCGCTTGCACAGCCAAAATTGCTTTCCAAAAGCAACCCCTTCCTTCCTTCCTGGCTGCATATGCACAACCCCACATGTAATATGTGTGCATTAGGAACACCCATACAATCCGACTGACTGACTGCTATAGACTGGCATGTTGCTCCTTTGATGCCCAAGCAGGAAGAAACAAACATGATGTGCTTTGGAGGTCACACCTACTTCCTCCAAGGCATGCAAGTGATGACAGAGAGGCCATTACAGACTCATGCATCCTAGAACCTCCCTCTTGTTAAGTAACCTGAAATGATTGCCTCCCCACAAGTTACAGTTGGGCAAAGCATGTAAACTGATAATTCAAAAGCATCTTTCATTCTACAATTATTAACTGGAATATAGGTAATTACAATACATACCTCTGCCCTCTGTTGCTGCTGCTCCATTGCGATAATATAGGCCTGGGGGCTCGTTGACATGCTTTCTTCAGGCTCCTTGAAGCCTGGAGAGCTTCCCACATCTCCGCTTACAAAGCTAATAACATTTTCAATCAGAGTATGAACTCCAACAGATTTTGTAAAATCAAAATCGGACTCCCCAAACAAACACATAGAGCTATACAGCCAATCTCTGTGCTTCAGTCGAGTCCATGAATCACTTAGTGCTTCAATTGGGCTGTGGACTGCTCCTAGAAACACACAACAGAACTTCATAAATTCCAATGCAGTGATTTTAAATAACACTGACAAGTAGTATTGAATGGGCAGCTTTGCAACAGATGGTAAAAGGTATTCCTATCATCTCATGCACACAGTTAGCAAAGTATACTATTATTGAAGGAAGATAACTTCAGCTATGTTTTTCTAGCAGTAAATCCTCAAGCAACATAAAGAAGAAAATTAAAGGCAGAAGCCACTCAAACCGCTGAAAGCTTATATACTGAATAAGATGGTAACACAAATAAAAGAAAACAGAGAGTGGTTGAAGGAAAAGAACAGTCTGCCACAAAACAAACTGAGCACTCAATTTCTTCTTTAACATTCAATTGTAAAGCAAGGATTGTGACTGACCAGCATTATTAAACTATTAAGGGCAAAGCAGGGGGATGATACATAGCTTGCTTTGAATGAAAACTTTACGCAGGTACAGGAATGGGTAAAGGGCAAGTAAACTCACACAAATTATTTCTTTTCTGCCTTCCTTCCAAGCTGTTTTCTATTCATTTGGTGTAATATAGCAAACCTCCTTTTGAAAGCATACCACCTGTGGAGAGTCCAATTTCAAGGACTCTCCCACACCCAAATTTCCAATGGGACTGCAAGCAGTTTCTGGTCCCACCCAAATTGCTGCATATGTTGATCAGTTAACTCATCTGGTAGCAGCATGCAGCAGCAATGCAGAGTGTGCATAGCTACTGACTGTTCAAAGGAGGAGGAGGCGGCACAGGGATAGCCAAACAGAGGATGAGAACTACTCCAATTATCAGATGGCTGCTATGCACACCCTGGATTGCTGATGCATACTGGTACCAAATGAGTTATCTGTAAGCTTGCATGGAATTATAATTAAAACGGAAACAGTGCCTATGCAGTAGTATTCTGTGCATTCAAAATTTGCTGCCTGTTGCACTGTTCAGCTGAACTGATGCTAGGAAAAAGAAAAAAGCTTTGGTGTATCGGTGATTCCAAGGTCTGTAGCTTTTCTGTGGAAGTCCCCTTTTTAATGGATTGAATGCCCTAGATGTACCTCCTCATTTCTGATGCTATCATGAACCAATACAGCCACACACACCAAGGCAGCACCATCATCATCCAACAGATTCCTTTCTTCTTCTAGTTTGGTTTCTTTCTCAGAATGCCTCTTGGCACACTAAATTCTTGCATTCACGAAAGTGTACACGAAAAACACTGTTTCACAAAGTTTAGTGTCTTTATTTAACTTGGGAGAATTGGCACAAAATGCAGCCAAAAGCAAGCTTCTGTCTTGAAAATATGAAAGCTAAAAAATTTTTGGGCAGGGAGGGGAAATATCATCTTGGGTGTGAGTCCTGGAAAACTTGCTTGCTGTCTTTCCCTTTCCCACTTGGTCTGGGAGGGTGAGCACCTGACTGACTACAGTTACAAAAGCGGAGACTGCTGAACAGACTCTTGGGCTCGGACACTGTTTGGAATTTTGTTGGGGAAGGTTGTTGATGTTGGGGCTTTTGTATCTTTATTTTAGGTTTTATTGTGATTTACGAGGAAACTGTTCAGTTTGGTTTTATATTTTTTAATGTTCTATTTATTGTTTATGACTACTTTTGTTATGTTTAATTATACGGTTTTTCATGTCGTAAGCTGCCTTGAGCATGCTTTGAACTATGGATTATCTAAATAAAATCATGTCTGTATGTACCACACACAAGTGTTCAATTCTCTAACAATGATTTTGTTATGCTATTGCTCAAAGTACATAACTGCTTCATATTTTTAAAGCCCATATTCTAATGAGTAACCAAAAACACAATCTAAACAAAAAATCACTTAATATATTTAAATTGTGGGTTGGAATTACTTTCTCTAAAATCTCAAAACCAAGTACAGATCTCCATGCAAATTTAAAACGACTTTCTCCATTAAGCCCTCCCCTTTAGATGGCATGTTGTGTGATCAGCACACTGCAGTTCTCCACGTGCTTTGAGAAACTCCCAACCATTAAAATCAAAGAAGCTACTACACAAAATGCAAGCATGTAAAAGAATTTGTGGTTTTTAAAAGTTTTCTTTAAAAGTGATCAAAAGAGAGTTATTGTGAAGTGGCTCTGAAAGGACAAGTGAAAGAGCTGATGCATTTTTTAAAAAGATGGTCTGAACACATCTAACGGGTATTCAAGGCATCCTGCATATGTGAGCAGAACAGAGCCACATACTAGCATGACCTACTCTTGGAAGCTTAAGCTCATCTGCATCAGGCAGCGTGCATCAGGCATGGTGGTCAGGGAGAATGGGAGTTGTACTCCCAACAATCTGGAGGCCACCATATTGCATAGCCCCAGGTTAGAAAGTTAGGCTAGGACAATTAAAACCCAGTTTCAAATCCCTACTAATCCATGACGTTCACTGAGTGACCTTAGGCTACCTGTTACCTTTTACTTTAATCCACCTTGGGTTGTTCCAGGGATAAAGGGGCATGGAACAAAAATCATGTATATTGTCCTGCACTCCTTGGGGAGAGTGGGATTTTTAAAACAAAATAAATTACAGGATTATCATACGGGGCGGGGGGGGGCAGTTTTACTATGACGTTACTGTGTTTGCTTTGCCTGGATTTAAAAAACTTGTTTACTCCCATTTTAAGCTTCTTCACTAGGCCCTTAACAGCTTGGGAGGAATTATCCTGTGCAAAAATGAGTCGTATAGAGGAGTGAAAGTGGAGCAACAAAAGATAAAGTCAGAGAAGGAATGCTTCTTAATACCAATTGCTGGAAACTATAGGAGGGGAGAGTGTTCTTGTGCCTGGGTCCTGCTTCTCGTTTGCCACTGTGAGAACAGCATGCTGGACTAGATTGGCCTGATCCAGCACCACATTTCTTATGTTCAGATGAAGACCAGGTGAACTACTTCCCAAGGAACAGTATTTGACAAGCTTGGGATTGCCAAACAAGGTGGTGCAGCAAATAAGAGTATTAATGGTAGTATAGTCCTACTTTTGGATTAAGTTAACAAGACTCCTCAAGAAAAGTTGAGGGAAGTTGCCTGCTTTGGTTTAAACAAGCTATTGTATTACTTGTAAGTTGTTGTTGTTGTTTAGTCGTTTAGTCGTGTCCGACTCTTCGTGACCCCATGGACCAGAGCACGCCAGGCACTCCTGTCTTCCACTGCCTCCCGCAGTTTGTTCAGACTCATGTTTGTAGCTTCGAAGACACTATCCAACCATCTCGTCCTCTGTCGTCCCCTTCTCCTTGTGCCCTCCATCTTTCCCAACATCAGGGTCTTTTCCAGTATATCAAATCAAACCCTGTAGTTTGCCTTTCTCAGTATTAAACTGGCAATGAGGTCCACTCTCTAGGGCAGCTTTCCCCAACCTGGTGCCTTCCAGAGGTTCTGGACTATAACTCCCATCAGTCCCAGCCAGCACAATGGTGCTGACTGGAGCTGATGGGAGTTATAGTCCACAAAACATTTGGAAGGCACCCAGCTGATGAAGGCTGCTCTACGGTCACATACAGTAGTCTTTTCGCAGCCCTTTCAGTGGAGATGCCAGCCAATGAACCTGGCTTCTGAAACATGCCAAGTACACAATTCATTGATCCTCTCAACGCTGATCCCCTGAACATAAACAGAAACATGCTAAATACATTCTTACAACTTGAATTTCTAGTGAGCCGTTATGCCTATGTCTACCTGCCAACATTAGATGGAACAAAAACCCCACTGTTTACTTGTCCTTATATGCCAGCTTCTAGTAATGAAATTTTCAAAATGAATGTGGAACGACTGCTACACATATTTTATGTTTTATAAAGTATGTAGGCAAGCTAGAGAGAAAATAAAATCACAACATGCCGTCATGTACTTGCTTGGAGCTCTTCTTTTTTCTGGGGCTCAACTGGCCAAAAAGGAGTAAACACACTACCACACAAGAATCAGAAGACAAAGAGAGACATTGGGTACAGAAGACAACATTCAATCTGCATTCTGTCCATACATGGAAAACAGCTTTAAGAGTGGGAAATGTTTGAGCAACGTTCATGAATGTGCAGCTTCTCAAACTTCCTGCAGTGTAAGGAAGTGATGGGGTATTATTGCACCACTTCATATCCCCTTACCATGTGAATGCTAAAGAGGAGTTATGCAATAATTCATGAGGTGACTTCACATTTGAAAAATCGCAGTGTGTTCTAAAGATAGAGGGTCAGGCAGCAGGCTGAGCTTATCAGATAAGGTAAGAGCTGCCCCAAGAAGATGCCTCTCCACAGGAGTAATTAGAACTAGGAGTAACTAAGAGCTGGGAATAAACTCACTCATCCAGCCAAAGCCTGATGAAGGGTTCAAGTCCCAAAGATACTTTCCAAGGAAAGCAGAGCAGGGACAAGGGGAGCAGGCATCAGCAGAGAACTGAAACAATTTTTTGACCAACCTCCCTGCTGATTCTTCCATCCTAGCTCTGTATTGTTTACACCCCATGGCAACGGTTCTCTGGATCTCAGTCAAGGGTATTGTCCAGCCCTACCTGGGATAAATCACCCTTGCAACTTGCCCACTCTTTTGGGTCCAGAAGCAGGCAAACAGCGAAACTGCCTGCACTACATGGCATTACTTGCTGGAGAAAGCTCTCATCGTTCTTTACCTTCTATTACAGGTATATCAAAGTGTGGGTTTTCAAACTGTGTTCCAGAGTCATGGCAGACAAGATGCTCAATAGGCATCTTACCTACCATTACCAGTATTCTCCTGCAACACAGAACTGCAGAGGCAACTTGACAACACTCTGGAGCACACACAGATTCCAGGGAGTGTGAACTGTGTGTATGTCCATAATTCCCTGCAGTATAGAGGGGCTCTGTAGCAGACCAATCAACACAGAAAGATTTTCTGAGGCTTAAAAGTTTCAAGACCACTACTCTAGAAAAACTGGCTTTTCTACACAATTACCTCTCTTTCTATGGGATGATGCCAAGTCCAAATCCACATTTCGTCTTCCACTCTATAGTGAATAAAAATAACCAAAAAGAGTGTTAGTGTTATACCTTATTTATTACATTCATACAATGTCTACCAATGTACTCAAGTTTGTTCATGTTGGCTTTCAATTTAACAGACACAACACAGAAGGGACAGGCTTGGAAGAGGAAAGTAAGCAAAGGCAGATATCATTGGCTACTGTATGGGGAAGTTCTGGAAAGGCATGAGCCAAATGATCACAGAGAGGCCTTCACTGTCTTGCCTCTCTCTGATACTGTGAGATGGAATTCCACCTAACCAGCAAACAAAAAGGCAACTCATTCATTTATAAGTTATATGCAGCAGCTTACCACCAGAGTAAACAATTCCAAATATAGTATACTGAATATACTGAATATAGTGGGCACTCCCGAAAGACAACCACCTCTATACTTCTGGAGGCATTCCGTGCTGAACTTGAACACATGTTTTTCCACAGGTTTGAAAATCATACCATGGGCCAGTTCTCACATAATCCTAGACCATCGCATGCTGCTAAGTGGATAAGCAAAGTGGTTGGTCTCACATATTCCTGCTTCTCTTCTCCTACTCTTGCATAGCTGGAAGGGAGACTTCTGCTGACTTTAGCATTGCCTTTAAAGAATCTTGGTCCCAGCATTACATACAAACCAGGCATCCAATTTTAAAACAAATAAGTCAATTTACTTGACATTTGCTATTCAAACCTATGGTGTGAAGTTACTTTGTCATGAGACTGACCAGCTTGGGTTCATCATGCTGCCACTTACACAACTTTAACACTGTCAAATATTCTTCTGTAATCTGTGGGATTGTCTATATTCTTGATTTGCCAAGTTCTTTTGAATGTCATGTCTTGTTTTCTCCCAACAAATTTTTAAGGTAAGCAAGGCAGTCCTTTGCACAATGTCATGAGTGGCTTTTCAAACTCCAAGGGAATTTTAAAGTCAACTTATGATTAAACAGAGCAGGGAAAAGAGGGCTGAAATTAAGCAATGGCAATAATTAGATCCCACTGCATGTAAATTCCCCAGGCACACTTTGGGGGCGATGGTTTGCCCCAACCTACCCATAAAGTCCTGAGCTGATGTGAAAGCAGATCCCACTGCAACACAGACTCACAACCTTTCAAGTGCATCTTCAGCAGCTGAACCAGCAAGAGTAACATTATGCAAAGCTTTAAAGTATTTCACCTACCAGTGAATAACCTTCTTCATCTGATTCAGGCTGAGATAAATCAGATTCACTCCGTGATTTCATCAGTTTGTAACTTGAACTAGAATGGACTGAGCGACTCTCTGCAGTAAGGCTTTCACTTCTGTTTCATGCAGATGCAAAAAAAGAAAAGATAATAATTGAAGATGATAATTGGTCTGGAAACCAAGCCTTATGAGGAAGGAACAGTTGAGGGAATTGGGTATGCTTAGCCTGGTAAAGAGGAGATTGAGAGGAGATATGATAGCCATCTTCAGATATCTCAAGGGCTGTCCCATGGAAGGTGGAGCAAGCTTGTCTTCTCCTGCTCCGGAGGACAGGACCAAAACCAATGGATTCAAGTTGCAAGAAAGGAGATTTTGACTAAACATCTGACAGTGGAGCAAACTCCTTGCAGGTTTTTAAGGAGAGGTTGGATGGTCATCTGTCATGGTTGAGATTCCTGAATAGCAGGGGGTTGGAACAGATGACCCTTGGGGTCCCTTCCAACCCTACAATTCTATGATTCCATAAGAGCAGGCAAAGTGCAGCTCCTAGGGTTTAACAATATGCACAGGGAAGTCTGATGTGCCAACAGAATGCTCTCTCAAACAAGGACTTCCCCTTTCACCAGAGACAAAGCCTGGCATATCCCACCACCACCACCCCATCCCTTAGAGCTCACTGCACAAATTTGGCACTACCAAAGGAAAGGGCCTGACTCTAAGACCTGCCCAATGTACCACTAACTGCTCTGGAACAAACAGTAGGACCTCTGACGCCTATTGTTAGGATTTGGCAGGCTCACCCTACCTTAGCAGATTACTGAGCATCTACTCAGCAAGGTTTCAAGAGCTGCTGGCTGCTCTTGTGCACAGTTCATTAATCGCACCTGGTCATGAGTCCAATCCCTTCTGCGGTACCAGTTGACGGCTGTTGCAACTGCCCTTCCTCTCTTCGTTTCTGCAGCTCCTCAATAACGGGGCTGACTCCCAGAATCAGCAAAGCACACCTATGGATCACAGAGTTGCAGGCAGCTGTGTACACATCTTGTCCTTCAGGAAGGTCTCTGCTGACTCTGCGCTCTTGCTGGGACTGAGGGGCCTGGTCATCCATTCGAGCCCCTGCCCCACCATTTATTCTCTCTCGGTCTCGACTGCGAGCTACTTCACGGGCTGATAGGAAACATTGAAAGATTTCTGTAACATGCAACACAAAAACAAAGGTCTTAACTTCTAGGCAGAGCTCAAGGGCTGTAAAAATTATTCAGGTGACTTTTTTTCATCACAGATAAAACTCCTATTGAAGGCCCCATTCATTTCAATGGGACTCTCTCTGAACAAGCTTCTGTGGAATCTTTTCCAAACATTACTTACTGCCAGCTGTCATAACTTCATGCTCCCTTTCTTCCTCTTCCTCTTCTTGTTCCGGGTGCCCCTCTTCTCTTTCTCTTTCTGCCTGCTCTTCCATCTCTGCTTCTTCATCAATGGTCCGAGTAAAGGGGTGCTCTTGGGCATCAATGTCCAAAGAGTCTGGATTTTCTGACATCTGGGATAGGGGAGGAGAGAGGGTAAGGTTCAAAGATATGAAGAATTCATTGCTTAATAAGAAGTATGTTCTTAAATCAAACCAAGGGCGAGGTTTCTCAGGCCTGGGGGCCAAATGCAGCCTTCTCTCTACCTGGTCCCTTAAGTCATACACCCTTTCCCGCAGCACAGCTGGAATGTGTCCTTGAACTATGATAGCACTTTGTTTGCCTGACTTTTGTATGGATGGAATACAGTGGTACCTCGGGTTACATACGCTTCAGGTTACAGACTCCGCTAACCCAGAAATAGTACCTCCGGTTAAGAACTTTGCTTCAGGATGAGAACAGAAATCGTGCTCCGGCGGCGCAGTGGCAGCAGGAGGCCCCATTAGCTAAAGTGTAGCTTCAGGTTAAGAACAGTTTCAGGTTAAGTACGGACCTCCGGAACAAATTAAGTTCGGAACCTGAGGTACCACTGTATAGTGTTCTGTACGGAGGTAAGAATCACGTCCACCCACTTCTGCCTCTGACCCCATCCACCTCTAGCACAAGGCCCCCGGAAGGTTGACTTCAAGCTAGAAAAAAATCTGCCCCTAAATTAAAACAGGAAACAGTAGTGATTGTGATGAACAGCAGCTGACTCACACAGTCCTTTCAGGCTGTGGAGCTGAATTCATAGTAAAATGGTAGTGGTAAAATTGCTTCACCATAAGCACAGGTCACAGGATGACTGCCTCTGCAAAAATTTATGAAGCGATGGAGTAATAATTCCACTATCTGTGCTTGTGTGAGTGGATGCAGACAACCATTTTATACTTGTGACAATAATGACAAGGCTTTTTGTGGAACCTTCTAAGGGAAGGGACAATGCAGGAGGAATGGCACCAACATGTCAAGTCTGTAACTGCTTTGGCAGGAGCAGAAGAACAGAAAAAGATCCACGATGAATCAAATCAGGAAACTTCAACTAGTCCAGCAACCTCCTTCTTAAGAACAAGATAGGAAAGCAGGCAAGAAAAGCCTCCTTAGTTTAGAGCTAGAAGATCCCTTTTCCTCCTTCTCAAAGCAGTTTGACCAGGAAGCAGAGAAGCATCTCCCGAGTCCAGTTAAAGGAAGAAACAGCTACCAACATAAGCCTTATAAACCACTCCCCCACAATTCAAAGCAGTAGGCAAATTAATTTAAAAACACAGTTTTATTTGTGGTCCACAGAACCCACCCACCCCCATAAAGTAAAACATGCTGTAAAACAAAGGAATGTTTTTTAAAAAACAAAACCCTAGCTACAGAGAAAACAGAACCAAGCAAAAATTTGAAACTGAAATAAATATACTGGGCACATCTAAATAGGATTGAAAGTGAGCAAAACTGTAGACAAGGGCTCACATAATTGTCGGCCTCAAAAAAATAATCAACTATGCAGTCTTTCATGTTAAACCAATTTTCCTGCACTACGTAAGAAAGAGGAGCAGAAGTGCCAGTCTTTAGTCTTACCCATCTATCCCTTGAAGATGACCTAGTCTGAATAAGTTCCATATTCTTGCAAGCAAGCAAACGACTCCGCACTTTATACACACACCGATATACTTCTACTAAGGCTTTGCCAGGCTGATACCTAAAAGACACAAAAGTTACATAAGGCTAAGAGTACAGGAAATCTCTCTAACACAAGGGGAAAATGTCTCAAAATGCTTTTTGGGTACTTGCCTGCTCTCACCACTTGCTTGACTAAGCAAATTTGTATGTTTCAGGAGGGCAGCAAGAACAAATCTAGACACAGTATCCAAAAGCGACTCACTACTCAGGGTGGCACTATCCCAATCTGAAGAGGTAGAGGAAAAGGAACTGATCAGTTTCCTGAAATATTCACAGTTAAAACAGCATCAAATTATTCAGCCATATTTCAATAATTCAGCCTGCATTTTTGCCTTAAACCAGGAGTAGGGAATCTTTTTCACCCCAAGGGCTGCATTCCCTCAATGGAAAACCTTCTGGGGATGCATGCCAGTGGTGGGTGGAGCCAGAGGTAAAAGTGGGCCCTAAATTCACTTGAAGCTCTGCTGTCTTGCCAGTGGGAAGTTCCTATTTTCATTTTGAAATAGCCATGTGGCATGATCAGTGAGCAGAGCTTGCTAAAAGCCTCAATAAGGACTTCACTGCTCTGACACTGGGCGGTATTCACCCCAAAATATTGCAGTCCTACCCACCCACACCATGAAATAGCACCAAGTTATATGAAGTGGGCTTTCAAATTGGGATGGGTTTTTCAGAGTAATGGCAGATACACTTCATTGCCATGAGGTGTGGTCAGCAGGCAGAAGGTTATGTAGTTCTATGCTAGTTGCTATTTATTATGTGTCTAAAACTGCTTTAAACAATATGGTTGTGCCAGCAGATGCCCAATGTACAGTTATTTTAATAAGCAAGTTGACTACAATAGAAATTCAACTAATTTCAGAAAATACAAATCCTTCCTCAACTAAAATGGCCATGACAAAGTGGTTTCTCAAATGGTGTGCCCCAACCCAAGGAGTTCACTGAAATTTTAAGAGTTCTAGGTGTATCCACACCCTGGTTTTTGTTTTTGTCTTAACTAAACAAATAATGAAAGAGCCCCTCCTCCAAAATGAGCACAGATAAGCTTAATTATTGCCACTGTGGGAGGTGGCTCTTTTGCTTCCAAGAACTTACCTTTACTCACTGCATAGTCCTGCATGCTGACCCAGAGGCTACGAGCAGGCTCCTTTGCACACCCCAGAGCCAAATCCACAAAGACAGAGATTTCTGGGCAAAGCTTGTAATCAAATGGCTTTTGTTCTTCATTTCCAGAAAGAGCTACCTCTAACAAGGAACTCATGGACTTGTCTAAAATGAGATGAAGAGTCATGTCATTATTTATCTATTTAGGTACTTGCAAGTGGGGCCTGAATCAAAAGGGTTCCAACAAGCCAGCCATGTTGTTTTCTACTGCCAGCATTCTACTGCCAGCACCCCATACATATACATCTCCCAGCAACCCAAATACATCAAGCAACCCATGGCCAGCGAGCATGCTCAGTCCTCAGGAGGTCCTCACTTTTTTCTGAAGCCTTTTTTGTACTTTCCCCACGGCTACTGATACCTCCTCTCATGTGTGGATGGTGTTTTGGCTACACAATGAACAGCACTCAGAGAATGCTATTAGTGTAGATCAGCCTTTGCCTACCTGGTGCCCTCCTGATCTTCCGGACTCCAGCAAGCATGGCCATATTGTGCTGGGCTGACAGGAGCATGGCTGTGCTAGCTGGGGCTGATGGGAGATGAAGCCCAAAACATCTGGAGGGCACTAGATTGGCAAATGATGTCTTTTCAATGCAAAAAGTATTTGTACAGCAGCAAACAATACTACTAAGAAAGTATAAATAAAAACCAGTAAAAAAAATTCAATTCAAACAACAAAATAAACATAGAAGTACGCTAGCAATTAAACAAAGCAATTGATAAATCTTCCCAAAAACGAATACACTCTTTTTTTCTTTTGAAGGAAGGAAAGGGTCTGGTAAATCTCCCACAAATATGGGGCCATAACTGAGAAAGTTCTGTCTCTGGTTCTCATCAACTGGAACGTTATTAATGACAGGGCAGGGAGAAGCATCACCGATGACAATCTCAGGATTGGGGTAGGCTTGTGTATAGCCCCTAAGATAATCTGGTCTTAACCATTTATACAGCACCATCAATGTGCTTGCCACTTTAGAGAACACAAGACAACAGGTCCGTGTCCTGAGAATCTTACAATCTAGAATTCAATATAGAGGAAAGGAGGGGATGGAGACAAACAAGAGTAAGAACAGGCATTTATATTGCAGTCACATATGCTTCAACACAGTTACAGTAGAACATGGTGGGGAAAGAGACAATACCGAAGTCTCCTGAGAAAAGTGGGTTTGGAGGAAGAATTTGAAGAAAGTCAACAAAGTGGCATTGTGCTGGTGTTCCAAAAGGAAATTTTAAGCATAAGTGCAGCAAGGAAAGACAGCTTTAAGTTAAGACAAACTCCACCCCATTTAGAAGAAAGTCATTGTCCTTTTGGGCACAAAAGCAAATTGCTCTCTCTGCTACTAGCAAAGTGACTGCACTACTCCCGATATGGGAATGATGTCTTCCCACTTTCTCAGTCTAGACTGAGAAAGGAAAAGAGAAAAGCACACCCAAAGTTTGAAATTTTGCAAGCCCATCACTTTCTCACCCACTGAACCATCCCTCTCATGTGGAACTCTCCCTAAAGCCCTGCCTTTTGGGGTTTTAAAGCCAGAAATTCCCTGGTCCTCTTGTGAGATTCTCAGATGCATCTGGCTGCCCACTCTGAAGAGACAGGATGCTGAACTAGATGGACTTTTGGACTGAGTCAGCAAGATAATTATTCTAACAAACCACAACGCTGTGTAAACTTAGCTTAGTTATGCTAAGACCAGACCATGTCATTACCGAGGAGGCAGGTTTAGTCGTTGTTTGAAGACTATCCCTGCCTCCGGGTCTGGCCTTGACCGGATGGATACTGGAATCAACAGGGGAAACCCACATGACCTGAAGGTGTTGCTGTGTAATGCCAGGTCAATGATGAATAAAACCACTGCCATCCATGACCTGATTGTGGATGGAGGATTTGACCTGGCATGTGTGACAGAGACCTGGTTGGAGGAAGCAGATGGGCCTGTCCTTGCCGCTGCTTGCCCACCAGGTTTCTCTTACGCACAGCAACCCAGGTCATGTGGGCGGGGAGGGGGGGTTGCAGTGATTTTTAGGAAGTCACTAGTTTGCATCAGGCGTCCTACTGGGAAGACCCAGTTTTCTGAGTGCATGTTCTGGAAGTTGGGCAATAGGGGCAGTACAGGATTCCTTTTGGTGTACCGACCTCCCCGCTGCACCAAGGATTCCCTGCCCGAGCTGCTTCAGGTCGTGGCGGATGTTCTCCTGGAGACACCTAGTTTGGTTGTCCTAGGGGATTTTAACATCCATGCCGACACGACCTTACGAGGGGCCGCTCGGGACTACGTGGAAAGCATGGCCTCCATGGGGCTGTCCCTGAATAAGCTTGGCCCAACTCATAGTTATGGACATGCCTTAGACCTGGTGTTCACCTCTAGTGATGTGGGTGATTTGACACTAAGTAAAAGTGAAACAAAAGAAGTGCCATGGTCAGATCACTTCCTGGTGCAACTGGACTTCTCCGCGACCCTTCCCCTCTGCAGGGAGGTGGGACCAATTCGGATGGTCCGCCCCCGCCACTTAATGGATCCAAATGGTTTCCAGAGAGTGGTTTTAAAGGCCAGATGGGCGGGGTACAAATAATAAATTATTATTATTATTATTATTATTATTATTATCCACATGTGTGCCCACTTATTCACACATCAATAAAGCAGTTGAAGAGATTACCTAACTGGGGAATGTCCATTTCAACTCCATCACTAAACAGTGGTGTTTTCAACCAATAAGCAGTATCTTGCTCTTCTGGTGACACAGGTGATCCTTGAAGCATTCCACCAAGACAGCGTCCAATAAGCAGAGCCACAGTTCTCTCAAGGTCAACTAGCCACACCCATGACTGTGCAGGCTGTGGTAAGGGCACCCCAGCTGGATCAACCAGTTCAGGTCCACCTAGAAATATTAATAGCTGAAATATTAATAGTCCTTTTTTTCTGAGCCAAGATATTTTGATAGAATATGCAAGCCCACCCACCCATCCTGTGATCGGTACTGAGCATGCAAGTTCCAATGTCTACACAAGCTCCCAAAACAAATTCCTCACCCATTTCAGTGGCAGGAACCAACCTATGGATGTATTCATTCACATACAGTTACCTCCACTGAGCTGAATGAAGATCAGGATGAAAAACATTTGAAGGCACATGACCTAAATTGAAGAATTCATTTCAGAGAAAACTCTTCAGCAAGGGAGGACCCCCTTGGGGATTTACACTCAGCGCAATTACCTTAGTAATGTCCGAAGTGGTTAAAAAATACTCCTTAAAATGTCTACAGCAAAATGTACCAGGGGTCTGATTAGGAAAAAACAAGGCTAATTCCCAAGGGGCTGGTGCTCACGTTAACAAAGGTGGTAGGTATAGCAGCAGCAATTAGCCAACTGGGCCTCCAGATTACTTTTTAGGCATCACAGAAGTCCTAGAGCTGAAACTCTGTGAAAGCATACTGTGAAACTGCTATCCTTTCTCTGTACTCACAAATTAACTGGTACACCAGAACTAGGAGGTGATGCTGTTTCTGGTGACCATAGAAAAATGTGTGGGGGCGGAGAGTGGGCACATAAACCAAGGTAAGTTCAGGTGAACAACACATTTTACCCAAAATTCATAAAGCATATTTGCATTCTACAATTCCTATCTTTCAGAAGGCAGAAGTACTGCACTGAATGCCTTACCATGAAGAGGCCACTGTAACTCCTGATCTTCTAAGAGAACAGCAGCTGGCAACAGTCTGTTAAGGCGATCCAGAGGTGGCAACAGATCTAGCAGATAGCTCAATAAAGGTCGAGCTACTGATACAGGCAGTAAGAGCAAGGAATTGACAATTTGGCAAAGCATGCTTCCGGCTGCAGAGACATAAATTACATCTGCAATGGAGGGGGAAATGATAACTTCATTAATAAATTCCAAAAGGGTAACCATGGTTGGATTTTTCAACAGCAGCAAATGATGTGGCATCTTAAAGACTAACAATTGTATTGCAATATAAATCTTTGTGAGATTCTTATTGTTATTTGTCACCCCGCTTTGTGGCAAAGGGATAATGAATGTAGTTCCCAACTGAATGTAGTTCCCAAACAAGGATAGGTTGATGGAGCCATTTTAATTTATACTGAATTGACAGGCTATATCCTGCCCATTCACTGTGGCCCGCAGGAAAGACTCTTCTGTGTTCCCCACTGCACCACAATCTGAGGCGCTGCTGGTGGGAATGAGGGCAAGGGCCTTTTTATAGCAGTGCCACAATGTGGAACTTCCTGCCAGAGAAATTCACCTCTTCCTCTCCTGGATAGTCTTAAGTCAACCCGTAAAGATCTTTGGGCTTGACCACTGCCCCCTCCCCTTGGTGTGCACCCCCTATCCTGGTTTATTCACTACTGCTTTTTTCTGTTGCATTTTTACTGGCTTTAGGGTAACTGTATAACTTGCTTTTATGATGGAAGGCACCCAGAGGTCTAGAAAGACATGTGCTGTTTTGCTGTATTTCCTTCTAAGAGTTGATACCTAAATTCTCAGATTGCAAAGACATCTAAATATACCAGTACAAGATCTGGCAAAAGAAGATGCAACTGGCAAAAAACCTGAGCAGCAAATGGACTCATTTAAAAAACAAACTTGTTCGATTCTGCTGCTCACATTCCTTATATTATGCATGATCTAATAAGTAACACACACCTCTTAGTTTTTCCCCAACGCTACCATTCCAAGAACTCTCCTTCAGCAAAGTAGCAGAGCGGGAATAGATATCTGTAGCATGAGGCAGTAGAAGTTGAAGGTGCTTGTGCAGGAGCGACACACTACTTGAATTCTGGGAACAAAAGAAACATTCTAAATATGCTTTACAAATGGAAACCTGCAACAATATGTTGCAGCATGGAGTTTAGGGTTCAAGCCAACTAGCTATGGCCCTACTCCTGGAGACTCCATTCCATTACTTTGCCTCCCACACAATTTCTCCATTTTCCCCTCTAAAAGCTAGGCACCATTCTCTTGCCACTGAGTATGATCAATTCTCACTGGGATGATTTGGGCAGGGTTCTCCCCCTAGGTTTTTTTTAAAAAAAGTTTTTTTGTACTGCAAATCTTGGGTTTTCCCTGAACTTGCTAATACCTCTCTTGCGCGTTAATTGTGTTGTTTTGGCTGCATAAGCACCACCACTTACCTCTGAACACTGAAAATAGGAGGGAATGATGAACTTCTGTTCACAGAATCAGATTTCTAAAAGTCAGAGCCAAATATCCTTATTGGTCCTTTTTGTTCCATCCATTATGGAGCAAGTATACTCATCAATACATATGAAAAGTCACAGCACTAACCTCACTAACACTGTTGATATGACAATATGCCAGAAGTTGTTTCTGCAGGGAACACAACAGCTCATGTAGATGAGCAGGCTGGCTGTTTTCTGATGATGATGTTCCAAGTAAAAATTTGTCACTGTTCTTTTCCAGCTCCCCAAATGCTTGATCCTAGACAGTTACAAGAATAATCATGTACATTTCCATATCATTCTCATCTTTCTTATTTTTATAAACTATGGGTTCAATTAAGTCCCAGTCAAAGTGAAAGATCCATGGACCTAAGTTAGTCATGTTTATTAACTTCAATGGGTCTAGGACTAGCATTAGATACAACCCTATGCTTTTGTTAATGGAAAGCCACTGGTAGTTTCCAGTAATAACTAAAAGTTTCAGTTTTGCCCCCAAATAAGCTGAAGGAAGAAGAGTCTGAAAGAAATCCAACTAATACGCAACTTTAAAAAGGAGCTGACTAAAGAAAAAAAAGGACCAAGCAACTGGTAGCTTCTGCATATAAAAATGAGTTTTCAAGAACACAAATCTTTTCACGCCAGGTTTGTGCCTCTATTGACAACTGCTTCAACACGATTTTTAAAGAATACTGTCATATTTGTGCTGGCAACATGATCCTAGCCAATCAGGAATCATGTAGTCAGTGCAATGATACTGCAGCACTATATAGTTGGATATGACTACATGGCAATGTCAAAAAGCCAATTCAGAGTGAGGACAATTACTTGCACCCCTCACTCTGAATGGGTGATGGTTGTTACATAGTTTATAGTCCCCACTGAACGTTGCTGTAAAGTGAGGGCGTTTTTGGGATGGGCAAATCCCTTTCCAATTCACCTCTGTCCTAGTTTATTGCATTAAATCAAGTTTCTAATTGGTTAAGTACTGTAGACCCCCTATTATTCAAAAGTCAAGCCATGGATCTCCTACTTTTGAAAAATTTGACCTCACTATGGAAGTTTTTGTTATGTGAATGGTGCCACAGACCCCAGGAGGTCCGCAGAGCACCAATTGGGAACCACTGTATGAAACAATTCCAACTTAATTGGTATTCAGAAATAAAATTCAAAGCTTACTGTATAAAATCCTAAATTTCGCAGAAGGGTCTTCATTAAAATTTCAGCCAGATGAGTATCTGGATGATTACTCTGGACATCATATGTTGGATCAGCAATAGTCCCATAGGCAATACAGAGTGAGGAAACATCTGGAGCATCAGATGGTGAGCTATAGCCAAGCAAGGAGGCTACATGAGTATGGTCCTGCAAACTCGTCAGAATAATATCCAATTGCATTCTCTGAAAAAATAAAAAATAGGCAATTTTCTTCATTTATAATTCTTAAGAGAGAAAAACCCAATTAGAAAATCAAGATGAAATTGTTTTATTTTCATGAACATGAAACTTGTTCAGGATCGAAGGGCAAACTGGAATATAATGGGCAACTGGGTAGAACTTAAGTTATATATTGTCACTGTATGCAAATAATATAATTTGTGTATCATATTTAGCAATGTTAACCTAATGTTTTGAATGATTGGGACATAATACTGGTAAATGTAACTTGTTCTTATAGTTGACTGAAAATAGCAAAATTAATTCTATAAATAGGAAAGTAACTATGCGCTTGAAGAAAAAATATAACTGTGCTTTCTTTCACAAGCTTCTTTCTATATCATTCAAACCATAGTTAGCAATTACATCTGAACTGCCAAACTATGGTTTAAGCGATTGTCCCAGAGTAGGATCTCATAATGGTTTAAGAAAAACCAAAGATACATTTCTCTGTATCGCAACTAGACGATGTTTGTATCAAACTTGTCCAGTAAAACTCTTTATTCACAAGCCCCACCTTGTTCCTAGTAGCGGTGTAGAGAACAGCTTCAGAATGGGAGCACAGTTCCAATACTACCCCCCTCTCCCAGCCTGCTAGAGTCTTCAGTCCAGCATCCTGTTGTGTGATATCCCTGTAATTCAGTTGGCCACCAGCAAAGTCACCCATTGTCCCTCTGACCCACATAATTACATCTTACTCTGAAAACAAAACGAAGATTTTGTTTGCTTACTTATCCCCAACCTACACACTACACAGCAGCATAGAATTTATGTCCTCAGCCGAATAACACCATGTTATCCTCCATAGTGGCTACTATGGAAGCATGTTCAAGCAAATGCTAATTCCAAGAGACTTTTTACCTGCCCCTTTGACAGGCTCTCCCATCTGTCAGGACCTTGGGGTAGAAGGGAATGCAGCAATTCCATCCTCTCTCTCAATGGAGGCAGTAGCATTGTGGCTCCAACTGACAGAGTTTCAATTACAACCTAAGAAGTGGAATGAGAGGTTGCTGAGACTATTTCAACTTACCCTGGAAAGCATTTTTGAAACATTTCACCTTATGCATTTTGAAATTATAGCTCTGCAACCACTCTACACATTAGTTTCAATATATCAACTGAAAAGACTAGATGCCCATTAACTGCTATAAGCTGTGCAACATTTACTCCCTTCCTTATCTCCTGGAATCATAGAATTGAGGAGTTGGAAGGGACCCCAAGGATCATCTAGTCCAAACCCTACAATGCAGGAATCTCAACTAAAGCATCAATCACAGATGGCCATCCAACCTCTGCTTAAAGACATCCAATGGAGGACAGCCCACAACCTCCTGAGCAAGACTGTTCCACTGTTGAACAGCTCTCCTGCACAAGAGTAAGCATTCAGTGTACAACGGGGTGCAGGAGCAGTTATGTGTAAGTATTTTTGTATTTTAACAAACTTTGGGAATTCCCTAAGTTGGAGGGTGATTGTGAGTGTGGTGTTGCTTTGGGAACAAAGCTGTGGACACACACACTTTAGTTTCAGCTTAACAAAGTGTGATAAAACAGTCAGGTAAGTTAGAGAACTTGTGGCAGAATATTGAACTGAGTTTCTAGGTGTCAGATTTTTAGATTGCCTTCCCAACTTGAATTAATAGGGCACACAACCTAAAAACACAAGCAAGTGTGGTTCACTTTGGAGATTTACCTCCTGTATTTCATCTGGAACAGAAGAGTCCATCAATCTAAACAATAAATTCCGAAGCGGGCCAGCCTGCCTTCCAAGTATGCTTGTAGCTACTCCGCCAGCTAATGCAAGAGCAAGGTGGTTAGAGAGCAGCTTCAGACACAACTTCAGGAAATTGTGATGCTCCCTGAAAAACAAGGGATTGCCATTAACCCAGGCTTACCTGTGATCTCCAATTATTGCTATCAGGTACATTTTCCCTTCTACAGTACTCATGCCCAGCATCTGAACAAAAAGTTTCACATATCACAATAGTCTTACAATGGTTTAGTTGGTATAACTGTCACAATACAACCAAACAACATTCAGGGCTCAGCAACAGCACAGACAACGAGGAACACACCCCATGAAAACCCACCAGGCCTCTTTGCTTTTAGCATTCAGGAGAAACATAGCCTTTTTGTTTCAGTGTGCCTTTGGCTTGTGGCTTTTCTGCTGTTCTGCTGAGACTGGCTTTTCTTCTGCTGTTTATTTGGTTTTGTCCGGTTTTATCTGCTGCTGATTTCAACTGCTTTGCTTAAGAATGATTTTGCATTGGTTATTACTTTATTGTTATTTTAATTCTTTATCGTAGCAAACCTAACACCAGCTGGGCAGCAGTGGGATGTGACAGACCAGTATAGCCACTGCTACACCCAGTGAAATATTGTTACGCATTATGCTTAGGTTTGATAATAATGTTGATCATAAAGAAAGAACACCTCTGATTAAATGTGTATATATATAGTTTCAACTGTATTTTCAGATTAATTTTCTTGAGTTGAGGTTTAAATGTTTTCCCTACAAACATCAAAATGCCAATACCCTGAAAATGAGTTTTAAGAGGAGAGACACTTTACAGTTGAAGAAGTTTCTAAGACTTTGCACACAGAGCTGATCAAATGTTGTTAGTTTTTCCTCTTTCCCAGAAATAAGCTGACTCATTGGTCCTTCCATCCAGCCTGACGTAAAGAGCTACAGTAAAACTGAAAGAACCCTTCCAATTGCCATTGGAAACCAACACCATATTCCAAGTGAAGGAAAGATCCTGCTGGGTCCACACAGGCCGCATGCATTTGATGGCAAATCCCACCAAATGGGAGGTTTCAATTGCAGAGCTGCTTCCAGAGGTAACTGAACCAATATATCATGATGTCTGAAATAATGATGGCGTTATGCAGAAGCATTGGCTAGCTTCACAGTTTTTCCTGCATCATGATTTTTGCCGGTGTCTGCTCTTGTGATTTGATGACCCCTGCATAAGGCAGGGGAGAGTTGAGCTGGCAGTTAACAGGGGTTGCAGGAATCAAGAGAAGCACTGACTGCTTTCATGGTTTTCCCACAGTGTGATTTTTGCATAGCACAAACACGGACACGGACACGGACACACACATATCATGATCCGTGATATATTGTCATGTCAAAAATTATGAAACTGATAAAACTATACAGTGGTACCTTGGGTTACATACGCATCAGGTTACATACGCTTCAGGTTACAGACTCTGCTAACCCAGAAATAGTGCTTCAGGTTAAGAACTTTGCTTCAGGATGAGAACAGAAATCGTGCTCCGGCGGCGCGGTGGCAGCAGGAGGCCCCATTAGCTAAAGTGGTGCTTCAGGTTAAGAACAGTTTCAGGTTAAGTACGGACCTCCGGAATGAATTAAGTACTTAACCCAAGGTACTACTGTATTGACTTCAAACCAGTTTTGGGTGATATACTGATATATATTGCCCAGCCCTAGTACTGTTGCACAAATCTGAACTCTCATTCTGGAAATGCAAGCCAAGACTTTCCATGCATGAATGTGCCCTTAATAATAATAATAATAATAATAATAATAATATATAAAAAATCAACAGGATAGCATATGCCATATAAACAAATACCTTGAGGATGGGAAAGGAAGAGGAGGAATCTCACTGTTGATTTTGTCACAATACTGCTCAAGGAAAGAACGGAGGTGGGAGAAGGTACTTTCTTCAAGATCCACACAGTAAGGTCTGTGCCAGGCAACAACTTGTCTGCAAATCAAATAGAAAATGACCATGGAGCAAAAATTAAACATCAATCAAAATAAGTAATGACTCATTAAAAACAGAACAAGCTCTTCTTGCCAAGAATATATAAGTGAGGGGATCTGGTTAAGCACAAAGCATTGTGATTCAAAGGCACCCTCACGTGATGGAGCCAAGACCCATTCCATTAGGTATGCATAAACGTTAAATGGTTTGGTTATTATCAGTATATAATTGCTTACCTGTCTCTGGGAAGGGCTGTCCAGGCAAGACTATGGGATGTTCCAGCTGAAATCTGCTGAATTGCTACTCCATCTAAGCCACTCACTTTCTTTGGTTTTGTAATGGGACCTGTGGAGTTCCCTTGGCCACACTGTCCCATGGAATTGTTACCCCAAGCATAAACTTCATTATCTAAACAAAAAACAAGTAACAGTAAGAATAACAGTTTTGAACACACTTGAAAACCAATGTGTATTTGCCATAATAAGCTTTAGTATTACATTATAGTTTACCATGAGAAAGTGCCAAACAGTGGCTGTCCCCAATTGAAATATCCACTATCCGCGTTGCAGCCAGCTCTTCAATCAGCTTGGGCCTGAGCGCTGTAGCTTCTGAAGACCCACATCCGAGACATGCACCACAGCCCCAAGCGTACACCTGGATCAAAATACACAGAATTTAATACACAAAATATCATTGTTATTAGTCCAAAAGCCCCATCTGCAATCCGGTTAGGATTGTCACACTGTTAAAGAAATCTTGGTCACTAACTGATGACGAGTCAATTAAATTTGCATACAGGAAAACACAATTACTCTGAAGCTGGTTATATTCTTTGTCTTTAGATGAAGCATATGAGTCATAGCAGGCATCATCTTGGAAGAGCTTTCTGCCCAATGTGAAAGACAGCAGGGAAAGCCTCTTTAAAGGTGATGCATCTTTAGTGGTACATCTATGAAAAATATTTTAAGAAATAAATTCACTTGCCAAGCAAAGACAACCTACCACACCCTAGGCCACCCCAAACCTCTATCACCACCAAGGAAATATAATAAGTGAATAGAAAGAGAACCCACACAAATGATGCTTACATAAAACCCCACACATTCACTAAGTAGAAAAAATAGAAGTATTGCCACGCCACCCCACGAGCCATCCCCACCCTCCCCCTCATTCCCCCTCTTTTCTTCCCAACCTAATACTGCATGCAACACTAATGTCTCACAACAAATGTAACTGATATGTAGAAAACACAACTTGAAAAAAGATGCAATGCACGTATTTTTGTAAACTAAGAAATCTTTAATAATTTTTTTTAAAAAAGAAATAAATTCACTTAAAAGGTGAATTGCAAGGTTTTAAAACTGCTTAGTTGTTTCAGCAATTAAAAGTTGCAGTCCTACACCAAACCATATATGGTGCTCAAATTCAAATGGATTTCCCATCCTCATTTCACACCAATGGAGAGAGAACTCCTCATGGGCATCCTGTGTAAGCACAGAGTACTGCAACCAAAATGATGTGAAGCAAAGTAAAAAGACCCTTTGTGCATAGCTTTCAGTTTGCATACTGGGAATACTGCAAGCAACTGCTAGGTTTGGGAGGTGGTGATTCATAATTTCTATCTACAATCAGTAAAATCCACATAGCACTAAACTGCATTCTTTTTCATTCTTCACCATTGAAGTGGAGGCTGACCGTTTTCTCTTACGAGTTCTTACAGGAAAATCTAAGGTTTCAACAATGTTTCCCTTTGAAAGGATGTTAGATATGAACCATGTGCATACAGCTGCTATTTAGGACGTGAGTTTTATTAGACTGCAATACAGTGGAACCTCTACTTACGTTCACCTCCGGTTATGTATCCTTCGGGATACGTGCATGGCAAACCAGAAGTATTTTTCCAGGTTTTGCCCTGCACACATATGCAGAAGCACTAAACCGCGCCGCGCACATGTGCTGAATCAGCACCTCCGGATACGTACACCTTGGGATCCAACCAGAGCTCTGGAACAGATCCCGCGCGCAACTGGAGGGACCACTGTATTTTAAGACTTTACTTTCTATTCTTTGATTTTTTTTTAATACAGTAGAACCTCGGTTTTCGAACGTAATCCATTCCAGAAGACCATTCGACTTCCAAAACGTGCAAAACAGAGGCGCAAAAGACAGTTTGCCAGGTCAATAGAGAAAATTGTGAAAAACAACAGATACACGCAGTGAAAGCCGTTCAACTTCCGAGGCGAGTTCAAAAATGGAAGCATTTACTTCCGGGTTTTTGGCGTTTGAAAACCGAAACATTTGGCAACAGAGATGTCCGAAAACCGAGGTACCACTGTATATCACTTTGGCTACTTTTAAAGTATAAAAACACACAACAAAGAAAGAAGTACAGCAAAACACAAATGTCTTATTGTCAAACTTGTAAACACTCCCTTGCCTACAGTGAGTAGGCAGAGAAACGTTTGTAAACTTACTTAATTAATTTTCCTTTTTCCTCAGACTGCTGATAAACCACAAATGACTTGCACTGTTACAAATGGATAGTAAGAATGGTTTCTGGGCTAGGAACTTTTGTGAAATTGGCAATGCTGCTTGCATCTTACCTGCCCCGTTGAGGTTAGAGCAAGTGAAGACTGACTTCCTGCACAAACTTTCCGAATGAACATTCCCTGTAGGGCTTCTATAACTTTAGGTTTGTACACTCTGTTGGTGTCACCATGACCAAGTTTGCCTGTTGGGATCATACACAAGAGATCAATAATGTTTATGTTGCCTCCTGCACCTCTTGGGCCATTCAATGACCACAAATCTAACATAATCTGCAGTTTTAAACTGGAAATATTTAAAGTGAACTGCATACAAAATTTATCATAACAGCTACAATTTAACAAAGAAACCTCTCCAAATACATATAAGGACATGAATCATTACCACATACTAGTTTACTGATTTAGGGCACAATCCATAAACTCAAAGAGACCACACAATCTTCTACCATGGCCAGCAACACACACACACACACACACACACAGAGAGAGAGAGAGAGAGAGAGAGAGAGAGAGAGAGAGAGTTGTGAGAGGAGCCTTCACAAACAAAGCCTGCAGACCTAAGCATCGTAGCAACAGAGGCTTGGACTATCATCCACAGCTCCATAAACCATGGTTTATGAAGCTGCAACAGCATGTTCCTCCCACACCCAGGCTTATATTAAGCCCTGTTACATTTGAATGTGGGAATGCAAGATCCTGGCTTCATCAAGTCAGAGTTGCCTCTCATGGTCAAACCAGGAAACTATGGATTGAACTGAGATAACAAACCAGGATAACCAGCCAGGATATTAGCTGAAATTGCCAGAGCCCCCCACTTTAGACACAAATAGGCCTAGCACAAGCTGGTGTGTGAAGATAGGAAAGGAAGAGTAGGGTGAGAAAGGAGCATATGACTACAGCAAATGGTCACCACTTTGTCAACCATGGTTTCTGAAACCATGGGCGACCATCCAAATGCAGTCATTGGCTGTTTCTGCACTTGAATATGGCCAGAAAGGCAGAACAAGGAAGCGGAGGTTTTATGGACCTTCTGCCCCCACCATGCCCTTAACAGATGATGTTCTGTACAATCTCAAGCACAACCTAGGAGAAATTGCATGGAAAAAACATTACCATTATCTCCTCCTCCAAATGACCAAACTGTTCGCCCATCTTTCGATAAAGCTATGGTGTGCGAACTGCCACAAGAAACCTCTCCGACATTGCTAATATCTTTTACTAAAGTTGGAATGTTACGGCTGTTGCTGTCTCCATGACCTTGGAAAGAAAGAAAAAGGAAACATTATTTATGCATTAAAGAAAATAATAATTATTTCTGTCAACATGAAAACTTGGGTTATGTAGTAAAGAAAATAAATTTCTCACCAAAGATGAATGCATTACACTTATTATCATCAGCATCAGCATCTCTTACCCACCCTTCACCAGAAGATCCACAGCATGTTACAGCATATAAAAGCACAATCAAAACAGTTTAGAACTGTTTTAGTGAACACTTTGAGCCAGTATACATGTAGTAAACACCCAAGAAACAGTTTTAACAGTTTATTATTATTAATTAAATGTGTATACAGTCCTATACTGTCCTATCAATGATCAACAAAAAATAAAAACCCTAGACTTATGAGTAAAGATACAAGAAACATGCATGATAAATAGTATACCATTAAATCAAAGTGTGTCTTGCTACTATTTAGCTCTGTCCAATTACTTGGTTAAAAGTTTATAGTAAAGTTTATTTTGTACAGGCAGCGACCATTTTGCATGGGGGTACTGTTCCCAGCCCCGGTGTGTGTCGACAGAGTGCATATAAGCATGTCCCACCCTGTTTCACCCTCATTTTGCCGCCTTCCGGGTCCAAAAGGACCCAAGTGATTGTGCATCAATTGGACGTGCCTAAAATGGTTGCCGCCTGTACTGTCTTACGTAAATCCCAGTACCTTTCTTTAATGTTAGATTTTATTTCAATGAAAAATTAATTATATTCCTAAAATCACTGGGCAAGTCAAACTGTTTCCATTACCTAGTCTACCAAAGTCTCCTTCTCCCCACGTATACAATTCACCATCTTCTGTGACAGCAGCACTGTGCCGGTATCCAGCTGACACACATACCACGACCTGCATTGCATGCAAAGGGGAGACAGAGTTAAAACTAAACTGGTGCTGGAAATGCTGCTTTCAACACAGGAGACACAATGAGACTTTCCTCATTCCTCTCCCCTTCCCCGTGAACTCTACAAGGAAGAGAGACCTGAACCAAGGCCTTGTAACTGCCACTAATCACAAAGCCTCAAATTTCAGCTGAAGTCGGTCCAAATTCAGAAAAACCACTCAAATGCCAAACCAAACATGAAAGTCCCTACACATCCTTCTGTATGGCTGCACTCCAAGCAGCAGGTGTCTTGGGCTTGCCACAAGCATCAATCCACTCAAGGTGAACATCCCCATGCCAGAACCAAACTCTCACAGACATGACTGGCACCATCATTCTACATGCCTGGCTTGACTCAAGTGGCAAGTCCAATACCAACATTACACCATTGTCAGCTGGAAACATTTTTCGCCAGCCTTCACATAAAGTGAATAACCTACTTTGTGGTTTTATGATAAGCACATTTTCTTCTGGTATTTCTAATTCACTGTGACCCCTCCCCCACGGTATATAAATGTTTTAAATAAATAAATTAGTATGACTGCAGCTTTCTAGACAGCACCAAAAGCTCGAATCATGCTTAAAGGCCAGTTGGGTTAGGGTAGTCATTTCTTAACACCCAAAGAGGATGTGGAAGGTGCCTCCTAAGCCAGCCCCCAGCTCAATCTTGATTTTGGAAAACATTCTGCCTCCCTGTAGATTGAAAGGAGAGAACTCCACTGTTTCCACCCCATGGTCCACAGCAATAAGGAACAAAGGCAAAAGTGGATAACAAGAAGCCCTAAAACACATGAAGTCTCCAAAGCAACGCTATGAAAGAAGGAAAGTGCCATTCAGTTCCTTTGTGTAAGCATACCTTTCCTTGCAAAGGGCCCTGGATAAGTTTTGGATATTTCTGCGTTGAGCTATTTCCATGGCCCAATTTCCCATAGTCACCATCACCCCAGCTGAAGACTTCTCCTTCTGTTGTGAATGCTAATGTGTGGCCATCAGAACCTTTGGATGATGACACCTTTTTGATAGATCTGTGAGGCTCAAAAGTCAGCTTCTTCAGTGTAGATTGATTGTTGGAATCGCCCAGTCCCAACCTGCCATAACTGCCTTTGCCACAAGCTCGAACAGAGCCATCTGTAGATATTACAAATGTACAGTACTGGCCAGCTTCAATCTATTGTGGGAAGAAAATTAGAGAACATTAAAAATAATTTATTTAGAACTGCCTATAAAGGGTTATTTTAATTTTTAGAACAAGGGATCCATATATAGCTCAGGAACTACAAACTTGTAGCATGCATTTTTCACATTTGGCAGTGATATACAAAGTTTTTCAACAGTGAAAGCTTCATCTCTTCTTTTTCACTACACCGATAACACACATACAAACAAAATCCCCAGTCACTCACTGTCTGAGCATCAGAAAAACTTGGAGCCAACTTGGGCTGAAGAATTTTCTCTTGTGTTCCTTCCACAAGTTGGTGGCTGCTGTTACTGCCCCAAACATACACTTCACAGGTCTCAGAAACAACAGGAGCATCACCCGTCTGAATGCTGTCTGGACTGGCGCATGTCCTAGAGTAGTCTGAAGCCATGCGACAAACCTAGCAAAATAGAAATACATTTCAGGAGACAGAAGGGATGTTGTGCTCAGTTATCATGTTATCACTTTATTTCAAGCACCAAGTCTAGATTCAAATGGGACTACATGTCCAATCTGTAAATTACATATTCTGAAGACTAGCAGCTATCACAAGTGGGGTGAGCGCCACTGCCCTCGGGTCCTGCTTGCAGGCTTCCCAGAGGCATCTGGATGGCCATTGTGAAAACAGGACACAGGACACTAGGCTGATCCAGCAGCCAGACTCTCTTGTGTTCTTGATCACAAAACTAAATATGACAGTCCAGGGTGGGAAATTAAGATATTACAACACTTGGACTAGGTGGCACTTGGGGTTCCTTTTCACTCTATAATTCTGTGATCTGCTGCTTAGCTTTCCACTTCATGCTTCCCTTTTGTAGAATGGGAGTCACATATTATACTCCGTTGCTTCCTCATAGCCCTCAGCATGAGCCAAGAGCACCTTCCTGACCAAATCAAACAGCATAGGCACATCAACAGCTGTTCTCTGAGACTGCCCTCACCTCTGAAATTCCTTTTTTATATCTTTTTTATTCTGCTACTCATAAATGCTTTAAGTCTTGGATAGAGGCGGGACAGAAATTCAGGTGAACAGCAAGACAAAATATAGGGTAGAAATCCATGGAAGCACTGGGACAACATCAGTGTGACTATTTTGGGGTGAGAAATACACAACCGGAAGAATGCAGATTTAAAGAAAGAAACTACTCTTTAATTAAAGGTTAGATAGACATACCTCCTCAAAGAGGCACAAAGCTGCCTCGTAAAGAGAGCATAAACCTTCAGATGTTCTTGTTGGCTCCCTCCATTGACTTCGATCAGCAGATGAGCCCTGCAAAATAAAACATCACAGAGGAAATAATGTCACTGCACACAGTTATTTTATCCTCTATGAAAAGATTAGACGATTTCCCTAAATAAAACCAAAAAGAACATGGGTTCCTTCAAGTCAACTACTTTCTTGGTACTTTCTCAAGTGCTGAAATAAGCATAAGCACATTCCTGCCATCATCCTTAAGACAGGTTATAAAACCCTTACATTACAGAGAAAGGTGAAGGAAAACACACAATGTGGCATGGGCTAAAGCTACCCAGAAGCTTCTGGCTCAGAGTCCCCTGGTCACAGGTCAGGCTCTTAACTATACACCAAATACACCAAGCTGCTCAAAAGGAGCAGTTTAGAAGCATTCCTGCTAGTAAAACAAAGGCAAACAACAAAAACACTCCAAGATAGATGTTTAATTCATGTTTTTGAAAAATGAAAAACAAGCCAGTTACTAATAAAATCTGCTTCACAAGTTTTGCGTTTTGCATACTTTAAAACCACTGGAGGGTTGTATAAGATTACACATCCCCCTCCAATTGTTGAATACATTTATCCATGCACTGAGCTGAAACTCACAAAGAAATGTGAGCTATTTGACAAACATTTCAAAACAAAGGGGCACGTCAAGGTTGAAAATGTGCACATATGAGGAGGGGGGGGAAGGATTGCAATCACTTGCTCAAGCCACTGGATGCTTCTGTTTAAGTCTGCCTAACATCTTCATATTGGGAGTGAAAATTAGGCCTACCTATGGAAGTGCCCTTTGGATGTGATCTTATTCCCTATTCCCAACCAGTATCTCACAGAAAATATAAAGCCACAATTGAGTCCCCATCTCCCCAAGCAATGAAACTACACAGTATGTGGGTAACCATTATTATTTCATAGTTTAAGAATAAGCCTTTAATTTGCAGCCCTACTACCAACATTTTTAAGTTAGTTACAATTTTGTTGGATCTTTAAAATAGTACCGTGAAGGCAATCACAGGTTTGAATTAACAAGTGTAATTTTCAGAGCAGAATGGAGCAGACAATTAAACTTTAATTTGCTTCATCTAAATAAGCAGAAGTGGTGGGCAGAAGTATCACAGAAAAAAATCTCAAGGAAGTATTTTTTAAAAACAAAAATCTTAAAATCCTTTATTATTGAATTACTGGATTGTCCCAGCTAGCTTTATTTGCAATGAATAATTACAACTACTTAGCAGTGTTACAAGTTGCTCTTGACATTGTCTATCATTTCTGTTTAATCAAATGACTGAAGTTAAAGCCTATACAAATATTCAAGTATGTTAAAGTTAAAGACAAATCAATCCCAGTTCAGATATTTCTGATACTGTCATGCCACTCTGGCCTCATGCAGACTTCCTTTTGCACTGTGCTTTCCTGACACAGGTTCGTGCTTTAAAGTGCCATGTCAGAGCACTTTTTTTTTCATCCTGGCACTTTACCTGGGAAAAATCATGTTACCACTGAATAAGAATAAATGGCAATGTATGGAAAACCTGACTGCCATTTGCTCCAATTTAGCACTAAAACGTGGGTTTTCCCAGGGAAAACACTGGAACGGGGGGGAAACACGTTCACACACAGAGCTTTAATGCATGGACCTGGGCTTAGAAACATGACATAAAATGCAGTCTGGATGAGCCCTAAGTATAACTCATGCCAATCCAGGCACACAGGGACTCCAAAACTTCTATAAATCTCAATGATGCAGTGAATCTGTTAATGGAAGTAAGAGCCAAGAATTAAGAAAATCAATTTGAAGTATACATTCTGCATACATACCAATGACCGCCTCATTTGCATCAATATGTTCATAAAACAATCAAAACTGATCATCCCCTCCTGTGTATGCAGCATTTTGTTCTTCTCCATTGTGTTGACCACGGCTGATGCACTTAGTGCCATTTCAATCCATTCCAGGAGATACCGAAGTGACCCACGCTGAGCAGCCAAGCCAAGCAGCAACTCAGAAGCCAACCTCCGTCCAAGAGTATCTGCTCCAGAGTTGGGAATCGTTACTCCTTTAAGAAATGTTGTTACCTGAGACAGGCAGTCCAGGCCCATTGGTGGGATTTTACTTTCATTAGCTAGAGATAAAGGTGGCAAAGAGCTCACAACCTCTATCGCAGTGTGGATAACATCATTGCAAAGGCTAATACCAGGTCCTGAAGCAGGCATCATCCAGCTTTGCCGTAACAGTGCAAATAACAGGCTCAGTCCAGTCCGGACCCCCATTTCTATTAGCGCGTCTGTACTTGACCTTGGCCGCTCACTAACGGAATGGATGTCTGTTGACCCAGAACTGCTTTCTGGAGAATGCTGCTGCTGTTTCACCTTGCCTTTATCATGATATTTATTAGAAAGTGCATAAAAGATGCGTTGTAACACAAGCAAACGTTTGCGAAGTGCTCCAGCAAATGGAGAGTCTGAGCACACCATCTTAGCCAGAGCCAGCTGGCTGCTAAGAAGGGCATCCAAATAGTGGTCCTGTTCATCACTTGATAAGGACTCCCGTTCAAAATCTGGTAGCTGAGGTCCTTTGAGACAGAGAACCTGCTGAGGCAATGGTACTACTTCTTTATTACTGACTAATTTAGCATATAAGATGGAGACTCCTTCCCTTGTAGCAATAGATTCACTATCTTCTGTGATCCAAGAGCTATTTAGATGTTCAAGCCATTTCAGCTTCACTGGTGGAACCATGGCTGCCATGTTGGTTTATTCACCTGCCATTAGTCCTACAAATAGAAGAGAAGATATTTATTAAACAAACAATTGCCTAGTACAAAAATACAGTTTTTAAAGATCAACACTAGACACAGGTCCATAAATTATCTGCTTAATGCTTATTTAAAGTTGAAGAGAAAAGGGTCTATGTTACATGCCACTGTTCTCCCTGAATTAAGGATTGTTGATATTTGAAGCTGAGCATAAGCTCATCCATGATTTTAGGGAAATCTGCTGTGATAGTATGTCAAGCATTACCCAAAGCTTCTTCCATAAACACGCACAATTTTGTTCCTCAAAAACCTACCAGTAATGCCCTCAAAAGAATGAGTCAAGATACCCATTCACAAGAGGTTTTTAAGGACTATAATTGTTAAGTATAGCAAGCAATGTTCTCAGAATTGGTAGCAATAAAGAGCACCTTCTAGTTGTAAACTCTCATAACCTCCAGCTACAAGGATAACCACATGGATAGCGCTCTTTCCAAAAAAAGATTAAACAAGGCTTACAATCATGAAGGCATACCACTGCAGCAAAAAGAAAGAAGAACAGGCTTGCTGGATGAAACCACTTACTGGCGTCCTGCTTCTAGTGATGGCTGGACAGATGCCTCCAGGAAGCTAACAAGAAGGGTGTGGAGGCAACAACCCTTCTCAACAGGCTGCCTCCAGGTTCTGGTAGTTCAGAGGAACAATGCTTCTGAAGGCAGCAATTTCCTTGGTACTATGACCAGTAGCCACACACAGATCTATTCTCTATTCATTTCCCTACTCCTTTAAGTTTACCATTAATCAGAACCAACAGGAAAACCTGAATCCATGAAATGAAAACTGATAGTCAAGCAACTTTTGATTATCACTTTCCTACAACTGGCACTCCCATGGCTGTTAAGCAAAGAAGCAATGACCAAGAGTGGACTAACAGGTACCAAGTCTCCCACTTTCTCTCCCTTGGTGCCCCTGACGCCTAGAACTCCCACCGGAGTTCTATTTGATGCAACTTCTTCCAAGTCCCTCCTCAAAAGCACCCTTCTTTTGTGGCTTCTCTTGCTCTTAATCCTCAAAACTCTCCACCAAGTACATGCAACTGCATTTGCCTCTCTCAATCCCACTACATATGCCCCCTTTCCTCTCAGTTGTCTTCTTCACTGTCAAATCCAAATTCTAAGAAACTAAAGGGATCCACTACCTGTTCTTTTGCTTTTGATACCCTACTAACCCTACGTGCCATATACATCAATGGTGCTATAAAAATAATTACAGCAACAACCACTATTACTTTAGCTCTATTTTGATTTCCTTCAGCTAACCATAATATTATAGCAGTAGTCAATGCAATATACACTGAAGGGAGTACTAGCTTTATTTTTATATTATTTTTGTCATGACAGCTTACCATAACAGAATTAAACAAGAGAGTTGCTGGAGACTGAATATTTTTATTTGCCACCTGCTTGCATATGACCAGAGTTGAGCCCTTTCCACCTCTTCCTAAGGTTCTTCTATCAATTACAACAGCCTTTGCTAGCTGAGAATGATGGGAGTTGAAGACTAAAACATCTGAAGGACACCAAGCTGTTGAAGGCTTGTCTAGAGAATGACTTCTTTCCATTTAGCAAGCAAATGGAGAAAAGCACTAATTTTTCAAGCAATCCTGAAAATTGTTCCCTCTTGATTTTGGAGCCCCAAATCACTAAGACACTCGGCTTAACTTGTTTAGCCACAGTTCCACAGAAATCTGCTACTTGCTAACCTCCTGCTATAAAGGACCCCCTTCACCCTATGAAGGGAGTGAAGTTGTTGTTGTTGTTGTTGTTGTTGTTGTTGTTGTTGTTGTTGTTGTTGTTGTTGTTGTTACTATTACCCCAGGAAAAGAAACAAGTATTTTAATACTGTTTAAGGAAGCCCCACCCTACACACCAAAGTTGTTTGCTTCCTATTAGAAATTAGCCCTGGATGTGTTTATCTAGTGCCAGAGCCCTACGTCCTCCTGCAGGTTCTCTCAGTATTTAGTCAGAGGGATGTACTGTCTGGTCACAGATATCTTGCCTGCTCTCTATCTACTCCCAGCTTTTCAAAACTTGCATAACTGGCTCATTTAAATGATGTTTACTAAAATAAAAGCCCACTAAGAGATTTATCATTCCTTTTTTGAATCTGATATTTTAACATAAAAATATGGGACTTGGTACATATTAAAACACATGAATGAAAATAGGGAACCTGTTGAATGGTTGAAACTATGGCTCCTGTCATTCCTGATCACAGCTGTCAACTTTCCCTTTTCTTACGAGGAATCCGATTCAGAATAAGGGAAATTCCCTTTAAAAAAGGGAAACGTTGACAGCTATGTTCCTGATCCTTGTCCATGCTGGACTCCAACTCATATCAGCCCCAGCCAACAGCATCTGGAGGGCCACAGATGCCCCAACCTTGACACAGATATATACACAAAATGCCCTAAACATGGCTAGCCTTTGAAATATCTATCTATCTATCTATCTGTCTGTCTGTCTGTCTGTCTGTCTGTCTGTCTGTCTATGGTTTATAAACCATAGTCACCAAATGGCAGAATAGCAATGTGCTAACTTTTTCCAAATCTCACCAATACTAATCAACAAAAGATGGAGGATGGGGTGCAATAATTACATATTCATCACAAGCTCTATTTAAAAACAGGAAGAAAGAAGAAGTAAATATTGTTGTGAATAGCACTCCATTTTCCATCTTCCTACCACAACCAGGAGACACTGGTTAAAAATAAAAAATACAAACTGACAGAGCAATGTCTATTACCAAATCAAATGTCTATTGATGTAAGTTAGCAAGCTTTCAAACAAAACAGAAAACTGCATAACACAGAAATATTTTTCCAGGTCAGTCCAGAGCCTCCTATGCCAACATGTGATAATAAGGGTGGCTTAAATCCTTGTTTTTAATGGGAGGCAGATGGTCATTTTCAAAGTTATATACATGTGCTAAAAGAACAGGTTCCCCAGAAGACTATGAATGGCTACTAATCACTATGGAAATATGCCAAGATGGACCTTTGGTCTTATCCAGCTACAAGGCTCCTTGAAATAACCCTTGAAGACCCTGCGGGTGGGTGTGAGGGATTCCTGGTCCTGAACGGGGTAACCATGACCCTGAAGGACCAGGTGCGCAGCCTGGGAGTCTTTTGGACTTGCAGCTGTCCATGGAGGCGCAGGTCAATTCTGTGTCCAGGGCAGCTGTCTACCGGCTCCATCTGGTACACAGGCTGAGACCCTACCTGCCTGCGGACTGTCTCGCCAAAGTGGTGCATGCTCTGGTTATCTCCTGCTTGGACTATTGCAATCCACTATACGTGGGGCTACATTTGAAGGTGACTCGGAAACTACAACTAATCCAGAATGCGGCAGCTAGTCTGGTAACTGGGAGTGGTCGCTGGGGCCATATAACACCGGTCCTAAAGGATATTCACTGGCTCCCAGTATGCTCCCGAGCACAATTCAAAGTGTTGGTGCTAACCTTTAAAGCCCTAAACAGCCTCAGCCCAGTATGCCTGAAGGAGCATCTCCACCCCCATCGTTCAGCCCAGCCATTGAGGTTCAGCCATTGAGGTTCCCTCACTGAGAAAAGCAAAGTTACAGGGAACTAGGCAGAAAGCCTTCTCAGTAGTGGTGCCCTCCCTGTGGAATCCCCTCCCTTCAGATGTCAAGGAGATAAATAACTACATAACTTTTAGAAGACATCTGAAGGCAGCCCTGTATCGGGAAGTTTTTACTGTTTGATATTTTACTATGTTTTATATGTGCTGTAAACCTCATAGTGGCTAAGGAAACCCAGCCAGATGGGCAGGGTATAAATATTATTATTATTATTATTATTATTATTATTATTAAGCATCCCAGTATGCATTTCAACTATCAGAGTGATTTTGTAGAGTTAGAAAAATAAGACATCAAAAGATTTAACTACAATATATGTCTGTATGCTGCTCTATGAACACACAAAATACCATAAAAATAAAATATTACATAATACCTGGAAGCAATACCAGAGCAACTTATTTTACAGTCTCACAACATTAGCCTCCTTTTCCTGTTTTCCGTGTGTCCTGCATACCAACACTTGTCATGAGAAGCTTACTGCAGGATGAACAACAGTCACATACATTGCTATAGCAACACTGCGGTAAGAAATCTGCAATTCAGTCCTCAAACAGTTCAACCTGGACAAGCCTCATTACCTCATTTCTGTTTTGTGTAATGGAGAGTGGGGGTGACAGTGTATGGGAGACAAAATCAAAGAAGTCTAATATTTCAGAAAACTGAAGGAAGGTATTAGACCTGAAGGACTACATAATACTAAGGCTGTCCTTTTTCTTTTATCTGTTTTTGCATTGTAAAAGATGGCAAATATTTCAGAGAACCATCTAGCCAGAGAATGCCATCTAGCAAATAAATATTTGAAATAACTTCAGCAAACCAGAAAACTACAATCGAATATTTGAGCAGTACCATAATAGAGATCTCCTGCTGAAAAACAGAAGTCATAAAAAGGCAGACACACAAAAATTGGAAAAGAATGATATAAACACAATCATCTCTAAATGCTGAAAAGCAGCCAAGCTGAACCACACCCAGCTGCCTAGAACCCAATCCATAATGGCCAGGGAGATGTCACACAGTGGATAAAATAGGAAGAATTATGACCACACTGTCCCTCTGAGTCTTTCCCACCTTCCCTAATCTAGATGTTTTCAACTGCAATTCTCAGGAGTCCCAGTCAGTTCTGACCATATAGTACTACGGGGCGGGTGATGGGCTCTGTAGTTCAAAACATGCGCAGGACATCCTTGCCATCTGGCACAGGAAGTTCCAAGGCCTGTGAACTCTTCATTACAACTTATCTAACCAACTCATGGCCAGAACTAGATGAGAAAAATCACTGTAGTCGTATCTTGGAAGTTGAACGGAATCTGTTCCGGAAGTCCGTTCGACAACCAAATTGCGGCTTCTGATTGGCTGCAGAATGCTCCTGCAGCCCATCAGAAGCTGCGGAAGCCCCGTCGGACGTTCGGGTTCGTAAACCATAACAATCACTTCCGGATTTGTGGTGTTCAGGAGCCAAAACGTCCAAGTTAGAAGGGTTAGAAACTGACAAGCAGGGTTAGAAACTGAGATGTAAAAGATAGGAGCCAAATGGCACCTTCAACCTAGGTTATGGTCACAACAACAATTTTTTAAAAACAGGATTACAAAGCAAATGAAGACAATATGGGGTATCTAGCTGAAGACTGAATAAATGCTGTGCACAAAAGACAATTTCTTTTAAAACACAGAATTTACTTTTTTCTTTTTGCAATCTGTGGTACTTGGAAGGTAGTAACTAGCCACAGCAAAACAAGTTATACAAAGAGGACAGTAGGACTTAAATTTAGGCATGTATAGGATAGTAACACCCAGTAAACTTCATGGCTGAGTCAAGATTTGAACCCTGGTTGCCCAGATCTAACCACTACACCACACTGGCAATCCAGCCATATGGGTGGGGTATAAATAATAAAAGTATTATTATTATTATTATTATTATTATTAATCATCTATTTCTTTATTTATTACTGTATTTCACCACATAATAGTCGCACCCCTCTTTCTGGCCCTAAAATTGATCCCAAAGCATAATCATTGCAGGAGCGATAAACAAGACAAGTGGGGGCCTCCCGCAGATTGAATTTAGTTGAATTTACCATATTAAAACGTTCAACTGCCCACCAGCAGGTGTGGTTAAAGGATATTTTTTTAAAAAAATAGGAGGGTAGTCGAGAGAAATCATGGGAGTTGCAGCCTCTGGGAATCATGGGATTTGTAGGTAAACGACAGGAGCAACCCCCCCCCCCCCCCGTGTAATGGCTGCCTTACGCTTGAGGTAATGTACTTTGTTGTCTTGACAGGAGAGTTGTGTGTCTCCCCCTCCCCGTCTGCCAAGGGAGCCTTTGCTGTCTTTGAACCTCCAGCATCTTGTCAGGAAAGTGGCTCTCAGGTCCACTAGGCTGTGCTGCAGCGTAAGAGGGGTTTTTTTGCAGGGCGGCGTGGGGGAGGGGACATGACCTTTTATTAAAAAACAACAACGTATTTCTTCCTTTTTATTTTCACTAGTTGCTGATGATGCTCTTATCCAGCCCCACCCCCACCCCCGTGTTATCACTCCTGGCTGTGAGAAAGGGTTTGTTTCTTTCTCTCCCTAGCAAGAAAGGGTGTCCTATAATTCAGCACATAATTGTCGCACCTCCCCCCTTTTTTAAAGAAAAATCAGCATTGAAATGTGACAATTATGTGGTGAAATATGGTGTTGTTGGTGGTGTTATCTCTCACTGGGGAGAACCTTTTTCTTTCAGTATGCAAAGTCATAGCTTCTGTGATTAGTGGAGCTGCCAGTGAGGGACATAGTCTCATTCTGTCCATTCATGCCCACACAGAATCATAGACCTGTAGAGTTGGAAAGGCATAATGCGATCATTTTCAAAGTTATATATCAATTTTACTTCTGTGAAGGAAAGCATTTCCCTGTAAATGGTACAGGAACTCTCAAGCAAATGTTTAAAAAAGTAAGATGCTCAGCCGAACTCATGGAAACACAGTTCCGGCACCTCTCGGGTAGGTGCCATTGCCATTCTAAGAAAACAAGGGAGGTGTTCACGGGGAGTTCCGGCACCTATTTTTCTAGAAAAATAGCACTGGTGATGCTCCACCATTTCTTTTAAAAAATCCAGCATTAGGATATCCTTTAAGAGACGTAGTGACCAGAATTGGACAGTATTCCATGTGTAGCTGCACAATAGGCTTGTTATGGTATTTCCAGTTCTGTTTTCAATCCTTTTCCTAAAGGTCACATAACTATAATTCACCCATTTTACCACTACCACAACCTGGATCAACATCTTAATTGAGCTATCCTCTATGAGTCTAAGATCTCATTCTTGGTCAGTCACTGGCAGCTCAGACCTCAATAGCATATACGTAATGTCAGGATATTTTGCCCCAGCATGCATCACTTTACATTTGTTAACACTGAATCAGATTTATCATTTTAATACTCATTCACTCAGTTTGGAGAGATCCTTTTGGTTTTGGAGCACCTCGCAGCCTCTTTTAGTTAAAAACTACCCCGAACAACTTGGTGTCATCAGCAGATTTTGCTAACTCATCTCCAGAAAAGGCTAGGAAGATGTTCTGTTTCATGCTGCAGACTTGGGTTCACAAAGCAGAAAACCCACATCCATTAAATCTCACTGTCACAAATGGGCAAGACTGGAACAAAGAACTAGACCTGAAAGTGTTTCTTATCTATTTCAAGAGATAAGAATGTTTATTTGACTTATACACCTTAAGAATGTTTATTCGACTTACACACCAAATACACTATCAGATACACAAAATCAAATTTCAAAATGGGATACACAGGAAGGGAAACCTCCCCCGCACCCCGCCAATCCTCCTTTTTTGTCATAATTTCCAGTGTGGTCTCCCCACCCCCATGCTCAACCTGCATTCCTATAAAAAAAAAAGATGAATCCAACCTTTATTCTTCCAAGCAAGCCAGCAAAAATTTTATTATGAGACTAAATGAAAGGCAAAGCAAGAAAAGAGGCACTGCTTTACTGCTACAGCCATTTCACTTTTGAGAAGCAAGGTCACCGTTAGCAGGCCCTTAAATAATCAGCCAGCATAGGAATCAGCATCAGAAGCCCCACAAGTAAAACCACAACATGTCTCACAAAAAGACTGAAGGGAAGGGATGAAAATTAGCCAGATCTCCCTTCCTGCTCCCCAACCTCCGCAATAGAGAAACAATCCATTTGTTTGCAAACCACAATGTGTTTCTATCTGCAAAGTTTGAGATTTAAGAGGAGGGGTGAAAATCAGCCAGATCTCCCTTTCTGCTCTCCACTGCCACTGCAATCCATTTAACTCTGAGAAAGAGCTTCTTCTCAGTTTACTTACTTATGCAAATCATACAGCAATAAAAAGGTTCTGTCTTCCTCAGCACATCTCCTTCCCAGCCAGAGGTGGTCTTGGTAGGAAACCATGCAACTGGAAATCTCTGTTTGGTCACCAGGGGTTACTCCTGAGTCGCAGAAAGCAACTGGCAACTGGTTAATTTTGAACTCTGATGACAAGGGCCTTTCCAGCAAGCTTAGCCAGGGCTAATTGCCATCAAGAGCCTCTTGCCACAGAACTGTCTCCTGCAGCAACCTAGTTATACAACTTCATTACAGTATGAAACAGCTGGTGCCTGTACCTGCTTATATTCCTCTTCCCTCCCTCTTCCTTTTTCCTTTTGTATCATGTCTCTTAGATCATAAGCCATTGTTTATAAAATGCAAACCATCTTCTGTGCAAGAAAGATGGTTAAAAATGTGGCAAACAGAACATACTTCTGAGTATATTTATCCCTGGGGGGGGCCTTAATTAAACAAAGACTGATGTACTACAAAAATAAGATTACTTGATGAATAAAAGGTTAAGGAAAACAAAGACAAAAAAAGTGTGTGTGTAGTTAGCTACACATCAGGATAAGTGAGCAAAGATTACTATTATTTTTAAGGGGAAAAATACATTAGAGGAGAAAGTGATATTTAAAAATACAAGCATACAGTTAGTATTTCATTTTGGTAGACTTGGATTCCAGTTTAATAGGAGCTCTAGAGGACATCAGGATGGTGAAGGGTGAACTAGACAATAAAGGAAACACACAACTGAAAGCATCAATCCCATATCTCCTCTAGTGAAGTCTAGGAAAGCAAAAGGTGTGATTGTGATACGATGGCATCACTTCCCACATAGAACTCACATCCCATGCTGACATCACATCACATGTTGAGATTTACTAGACATAATCAGAGTAGTGCATCAACACTTTCTCCTAATCATCTAGTTTTGCCATAAGTATCTGCATGAGCTCACAGTTAGGCCATAAATACAAGACAAGGCTGTCTTTTTTGCTATCTTGCTCTGCATCTACATGGATTGTGCTATATGAACATACAAGAACCACCATCAATTGTGTGTTCAACACAGCTGCTAATATTTGCTGCCACATTTTAAAAATTTTGGTTCACAAATGTCCAAATGCAATGCAAGGCCTATTGTTACTGCCGTTACTGTTACTGTATTACTTTTGTTATACTTTATACATTTTAATAAAAAATTACAAGTCCTACTACAGAATCTATAGCTTCTTGTTTAAACACTGTAAGGCTTGAAACATGCATCTGAAGTAGATGGTGAGTGTTCACCTTCTCTGGGAGCATTTGCCTTTTGCTGACGAACAAACAAAACAGCTTCCCAAACTGTGAATGAATACAAACTTTAAATCTGTCATGCGCCAGTGTACAAGGCTACAACCCAAAGCTTGCTCCAACCACAGCCCTTAGAGGTAAAGTCCAGGCACCACCCAACCACGGCATTCCTTTGCTCTACTCAGGGCCAATTCACATGAACAATGACAACATAGTAACGCTCAGATGAGTTGTGAATTCTGGGGGCAATATCACACTTGTGAACATTCAAACACAGTGGTGATATAACTGCAGAACACCATTCAGCACTTTCTGAAGAACAGTCAACAGGGAAGCTGAGGCACACAGTCCCCAAGTCTCAACAAACTGAAGCAGTCAGACAATCAGTCTCATACGCCATCTCAAACTGGCTACCCTAGAACAAATCACAGTCCCACCACCAGCAACAACCAGGGAGGACTGAAAGAGGGGTATACTAGCAACATAATCTTATCTTGCTTTCCTGTTTATAATTCCTAAAACTGTGTCCTTCTCTTTAATCTTCAATGTGAGACTCATGCAACAGACAAAGACTTTAAAATTGAAAAGCGAATAAAATCAGTTTTGTGATTCTGGAAATATCCAAGCTTCTAGTGGTAGCTGTGTGCATATTTCAAGGGTTCACAATTGCTCACACCACAGAAGAGTTGGACTCTAGAACCCTTGTCGTCACCAGCAAAACAAACACTTATTTAGAATCCAGTATGCTGATAAGCTGACAAAAGCTGTCACTTCTCCAGAAGGTTAGAAAATAAATTTGCTGGAGATATTCTCCATGCAAAATCAGAAACACAGGGATATGTTTTGAGAGGAGCAAGAAAAATAAACACTTCAGCAGCCCCTAAAGATATGTCCATTTTTAACTGTTGTCAGCAGCTCCTTGTAAACACAGACACACTCTTAACAAGCTTGAAGAAAAAATGTTGTCATTGTAGTCTGTTGATTGCTCTATCACTTGCTTAGAACATACTGAACTTCTGGCTTATATAAAAATACTATTACATCTATTTCAATAAAGGAACTTGGCTGTTGTTCATTCAATGACAAGATTATAACATTATTAAAGGTGCTTCTTCAACTCAAAAGAAAACTAGAAGAACAGCAACCAGCAGGTCATGGAACATAACAGAAGGGACAGAATATAGGGTTACTGAGTTTCCAAACCCATCTCGAATTGGGGAGATGCAGGGGGAGGTTTCCAATGGCAGCCATAAACACCTATACTTGCAGAATGGACACTAGACATCTACCAAGACTATTATCCATCTCATCTCATCCCGCACTACCTAACCTGAGGAAAATATATCTTCCAGCATCTCAGGAAGAGGTCTCTCAGCCCTACTACAGCCAGTTCTTTAATGGGACATGCCAAAGATTGAACCTGAAACCTTCCATATTCTGCTATCATACCTTCACTTTAGCTGTTAGACATTATAGTCCCTTCTCTTAAGCATTGACAGGTTTCATTTTTAATCCACATGTATCAAAGAGCCCCAAGTGCCCTGAAATTCAGTTAATAAAAACTGGCAACCCTTAAGTTATAAACTGCACAGGTTTCTAGACCCCTTTTTAATTTATTTAATGCTACTTTACATAACCAACACAAAGGTGCATTCAAAATGTCACACTACTGAGCACAGGCAACAGATTGTGCCACAAGTGCAAACAAACATGGGCAATGCAGACTCTTTTAAATACAGTGGTACCTCCGGTTGCGCACGGGATCTGTTCCGGAGCTCTAGTCGGATCCCGAGGAATTTGCAACCGGAGGTGCCGCTTCTGCACATGCATGTGGTAGAGCGCTTCTGCGCACGTGGCGAAACCCAGAAAAATACTTTCGGGTATGCCGTGTTCACATCCTGAAGGATATGCAACCAGAGGTCTGCGTACCCAGAGGTATCACTGTATTATTGTACAACATCTCCAATGTTCCAGAAAAGAACACTCTTTCTAGAGTTGCCTGGAAACATTCCAACTTGTTCAATGACACTGTATCAGTCACAAGAGGCAGCCATGGTAGACAGGCGGCAGTTGGCCTAGAAACACATAAAAAAAGGAAGTCTGGATGAGCCCTAAACCATACTATGGTGACACAACATTCCAGCAACCTCACAAATAATTGTCAATCTAGAAACAATGCCATGGTTTGCACATCACATTAAGCTAAACCACGGCTTAGTGTGAACACTTGGGCTCCCAGATAGGAGATTGTGGCTGCTTAGTTACTCCACAGTCATTTTGCTGTTATGCTGAGCTACATCATCATTTGGCTTAGTGTGTGGTCCAAGGCTCATGGTTTAGCTCTCTCCAAAACTAACCACAAGCTGTAACCAAGATCTGTCCTATGATTTACAGTTTGTGGTGTGTCAGGAAGAGCTAAATCATAAGTCCTAGTCTGGACAACATACTAAGCCAAACTAGGACTTAGTTCATGGGAGAGAAGCAAAGCAGTCAGGATCTCCTCTCCTGGAGCCCACATACTTTTGCTAAGCCATGCTCAAGCTCAGGGCAATGTGCAAACCAGGCCATATAAATGTTAAATGATCACAGAGATGTTAGCAAGTAACCAATGAGCCTGAGCCTAAATCAAGCATCGCACTAGCAAACTTCTTTAAAAACAAAATCCCTCCTACTTATATAAGAAAAAAATATTCATTCAGAGCAGTCTTCATTAACCTTGTGCCCTCCAGCTGTTTTGAACTACAATTCTCATTAGCTCAAGCCACCACAGCCATATGATGCTGGGGCTGATAGGAGCATGGCTTGTTGTGGTCCAAAATATTTGCATGGCACCAGAGAAATATGGTTAGCTAGAAGACTAGTAGTGCACAGATCAAACTGGTATCAAGCTGTCAATCTAGTCCCTTTACAGGTGAAGAAATATCCTCACCACAATAGACTGAGTTTGAATTAATCATTAAAGCACTGGTCTTAAGTTGGTATGTTGTGGCCAAAACCCCATCATAATCCATCCTCAAAGTATGTGGTGTGTGCAGCATACACAGCACATTGCTTTGTTCAGTTCAAACCATTGTTTAATTTAATCTGTAGTTTAAAGTAGGTTTGGTGAACCTTTGGCCCCCTACGTGTTGATTAAATCCTATCATAACAGTGCATGTGTATTTGATAATAAGTAGATGTCTGCTGGGTGTTTTTTAATAAATATTTTTATTCATTTCCAGATATCTGTTGGAAGTCATTTTGGGCACAGCACACTGTGGAAAAGTGGCGTATAAATAAAGTTACTCAATCAATCAATAGCTGGCTGCTGGCCCTACTTGCTAGGTCTGTCAGGAGTTGTAGTTCAGCAACATCTGGAGGGTGAAAGGTTCCCCACGCCTGGTTTAAAGTGACATGGAAGACAGACAAATCCACTCAAAAAGTTTAAACAACTGAAATGAGGAAAATTGAAGTGTATGGTGGTTTCACTAAATCCATAACATCGTACTGAACAATATGGCTGATTTTACGTGCAGTATAACATACTGTTTCTCTTGCCTTTGTAAAGTTTGCTATTTGATAAATAAAGTGTTCATTTTCTTCACAAAGTAAAATCCATGGTATCCACTACTCATTTATGAGCTGAAATAAGTTACAAAGAACCTGATCCTATGCTTGTCTGCATGGAATATGGAATATAAGTTCAATGTGACAATTCCAAGCATGCATGCAATCCTTATGATCATTCCCCTGTATGAGACATGGGAATTAATCAAACCACAAAGAAAAGACTATACCACTGAGGGACTTGGAAGCTGCCTAAGGTCATCTGAGGAGAGGAAATGTCCCAGGACTTTGGTTGCCTTTGTACCTATACAGTTATGATGCTTGTTCATTAGTAAGGGCAATGTTGGTGCCCAAAATTCTGAGTCCAGTTCCTAAATATGCAGTGCCAGCATAGGGGTACTTTAAGTTATTTTCCAGTTACTCAACTTTGTTACAAAAAGGCTTGCAACTACAGAATAGCCTAGAAAAGAACCTTCAATACTGTATATGAATAAGCTGGGAATATAACCCAATTCATAATTGTGCTATTTATACTAAGAAGCTTCACAATATTATGAAGGACTATCATAGGAAGACACAAGAAAAATAACCTCTCTTGCCAATTTTCTGACACCGTAACACTTGTTACAGCTTTGTGTTGGACAACTCAAATGTTTCATTTCACGCCAAACAGGTATATAAGGCCCAGTGATGTGTACAGGAGAAAATTAGAAAAGTAACAAATGTATATATGGCACATCCAGTGCTTTTTTTCTGGGGGGGCGCAGGGGTATGCATATCACTAAACATGTTGTGAATCTAAGCTTGGTCTCACTGAGGGGCAGTAATTCAAAATGAGAGTCCCCTTAAACATTTTTAGGGCACATCTAACACAGCAGTTCCATTCCTGGAAAAAGAAGACAACTAGCCAAAAGAGCCACCATATTTGCTCTATAATGCTGTGGAATAACAAACAGGTCCTCAGCAATGAAGGCCAACTCACAACAAATTGACAGCTGGATATTTCACACTTTGCATATCCAACAACAGAGAAATCCTGTGCACACAACGGACTATAGCAACAGGTGGGGGTGTGCCAATTTTGCTGGAAAGACCCAGATACGTAGGTCATTTAAATCAGGGATGGTAGATATCTGGGTGATTTGCAGGAGAACTTCTGACTCCCATTTGTTTTAACAACAATGCCTCTTTTTCCTATCTCAGGCCACAGAAATGAATAAACCAGGAGTCAATGACTGAGTTCAGTTCATTTCTGGTACCTAGGCCCAGAATGTTCTCAAAAGCAACCTGTTCTTTAAATTCTAATTGTATGTCTTTTCAACTGGCTTTGGTGGAACTTGAGGTTCAAGTAAACAACAAAGTAGATCTGAATAACCACAAGTCTACCCACCCCTGATTTAAAAAGCCTCCCTGCCACACAGGAGCTACTACCAGCTGCAGTAAGGCTTGGAGACTAATGGGGCACTTCAAGGAGCTGTTCAAGGGTGGATCACTTATTGTTCTTTCATTATATCTTTATGGGTGCAATTATACTGCTCTGCTTTCACAGTGAGATCTCAGTGCATCTCAGATTCACCACTGCAAAATAATACACTTTAGTGGGAAGATGCACACAAACCCTCATGGCCAGCCATTCCCCCCATCCCCCATCCATGCACATGGCTAGATGAGCCACCCAAAGTGCCCATCAGAAGCAAAAGTTGCAGACCCACATGCCACCACTCAACACATGCCGGGGCGCATTTACTGATGTGGGCCTAATTGCAGGATTTGCTTGTGGTTTTTATTTCAGACAACCCACTTATGGGACACTTGATGTAGCCTGTTGAAAAGGAAAAAATCGAGAATAACTCCACGTGGTTAAGCAAATTGCCTTTTTAGGCTCCAGGACGGGAAGCTGAGGCAGGGATTTTACTGCTGAGAAAACAGAACAGAAGAAGGCATCAACAAGCTCCTGTTCAGCCCTAGGAACCATCCTCTCTCCCTCATGATTGATTTCAGATTGTATGGGCCTACAGGGAGGGGAAAGGGCCGCGTGTGTGTAACGTTGCTTACAGATCTGTGCAAATCGCTATGCGCGCTGTCACACATAACAATAACAACCAGCAGCAAGAGCAGCAGCACTATCGTAATATGGATGGCACTGACACAAATAAGACCACGAGCGACGGCGGCGGAATTGCCGTAAGAACAGCCGAGTCCAAGATCTATTATTACACCAGCAGCATCATAATAAATAAGAGAGAGATAGCGAGATGAAGAGCGGCGGCGTCACGGAGAGGTCGATGGCAGGAGCGCCCCAAATACCGGGGGAAGGCGCCCAAATGGTGGCTCCGGGGCGGGAGTCCCCTCGGCGCCGGGCGGGGTCGCCCCGGCCCCCTCCCTCCCCCTCGCCCCTCCCCCCTCCCCTCAGGCCTCGCCTTCCCTCAGCGCGGCCGCCCGCGGGGACGCCAAGGAGCGCGCCGGGAGGAGACCCCTTTACCAAGGTGCGGTCCGGGCAAGGCTGGCGGGGCCCGCGGAGGGAGGTCCCGTGAGGCGGCGGCGGCGGCGGCGGCGGCCCCGTCCTCCCCGCTTCTCCTGCTTCTCCGGCAGCAGCTTGTCAAAGGGGAGGAAACATGACGCGGGGAGGGAAAGAGTCGGCGAGATCTCGCGGGACTTCCTCAGGGGCCTCGCGAGATCCGCCGCCGCCGCCGCCGCCTCTTTCTTCTGTCCCCCGCCCCGCGCGCTCGCCCGCTTCAGTTTTTCCTCTCTGCCTTCCCGCTGTTTGCCGCCCCCTAGCGTCAGGCGAAGGGAGGGCTGGCAGCGCGCCCCCTGCTGGAGGGCGGTGGGCGCCTCCCGGGTCTCTGAGACCCATCAACAAAATCCTATTTCTGTCATAGGCTTGGAGAAGCACAATTATTATCATCACAATAACCAATAATAATCATAGTTGTTTTCTTGCTTTTATACTAATAGTGGTTTTCTGGTTCTTTTGTTGTCGTTTTTTAATTTTAATACATTTATATTTCACTTTAGGGTGTGTTTTTTTAAGGAACCGTATCATCAAACAAAAAAATACAAAAGAACCCCAGACACCATGTTGTTGGGAAAGCACTTTCTACTCCTGCAAGAAGCTGAGGGGCAGCTCCAGTCCAGAGGTGGCCCAAGCTGCAGCAGTAGCGGCTCCGCTGGAGAGCACTTCCTTTGCATGCAGAAGGTGCCAAGGCCAGTCTCTTGAAAACATCTCCAGGTGGGGCTGGGAGAGCAATTAACTGCTATTAATTTATCACAGAATCATAAGAACATAGGAAGAGCCTGATAGATCAGGTCATCAGACCATCCAGTCCAGTCGTCTGTTCCCCCAGTGGCCCACCAGATGTTCCAGAGGGAACCCCAAAGGCAGGACCTGAGGGCAACAGCACTCTGCCCACCTGCGATTCCCAGCATCCGGTATCCTGAGGCAGGGCTTGCCCAAGACATTTTAGCACCTGAGGCAAACCACAAAATGGCTCTCTCCACCCAACAGGGAAGAACAGGTGAGTGAAGACCTACATCAGGAACAGGGGGTTGGGGATAAATATCTACTTTGGGAACAAGGGAGGAGTAAAGCAACGACAACAGTGGACAATGCATTCCTTAGAGGCAAGATACGCTGCCCTTGTAGATCTTGTGGCCTGAAGCAGCTGCCTCGCTTTGCCTCATGGGCAGGCCGGCCCTGTCCTGAGGTATACTGCCTCTGACTGTGGCAGCAGAACATGGCCATTGTGGATAAGGCTTGTTGATCATAGAGTTGTAGGCTTTCTTGTATCCTGGCTAGCCATACCCTCTGCTCCATGGAGGGAATCCAGAGCCATTGTGTTCCCAAGCTGTTCTCTTTCCTAGGCCTCCCAGGAGAGAGAGCCCGCCATCCTTCCAGGGAAGCGGATCCCTTGGCCAGCCTCTCTTACTCTCATGAAGTTTCACCTAATGTTCAACCCAAATCTACCCAAGCTCTTAGATCTCATCTTGCCCTCTGGAGCCACAGCAGAAAATAAATACTTGGCTTCTTGTGTGGGACACCCTGTTGGGTATGTTTCATGTCAAATGCCTTGGCTAGCCTTCCTCAACATGGTACCCTCCGGATATTTGTGGGGCTCTAGCTCCCATTAACCCCAGCAAGCGTGATCACAGTCAGTATGATGGAAATTGTAGTGATGTATATCAGCCCCTCCAAGTATCCCTATTTTCCAGGGACAGTCTTGGATTTACAGAAGCTCTCCCGCTTTCTGATTTGATCCCAGAATGCCCCACTTTTCCTTAGGATGTGGAATTATGTGACCCCTGAGCCAAGGAGATAAGTAACTATGGAAACTTTAGAAGACATCTGAAGGCAGCCCTGTATAGGGAAGTTTTTTGACGTTCAGTGTTTCATAATGTTTTTATATATGTTGAAAGCTGCCCAGAGTGACTGGGGCAACCCAGTCAGATGGGTGGGGTATAAATAATAAAATCATCATCATCATGGAATAAGCTGTCTCTGTTTCATTGGTGAAAGGTTGGAGGACTTTATTTACACACACACACACCCCTGCTCACTCAACTCTACAACCCTCCCAGCCATTTCTCCCACATTAACCCCTAGAGCTTCCCTTTCCCACCCCATGCAACTACTAAGCTCAATTTTCCTGGCCTCTTGGGTTTTTCTTCATGGAAATCCAACATTGTGACGAGGGACTGCAAATCGTCCAATGGGGGCTTCCTCCAATATGGGCAGCAGCAGGCTGGGGAAGGGTGCCTTATGTGGCTTCTGTTTCCTCTGACCACAACAGGCTGGCAAGTATCGTGTCTGCCTGATAATGAAGCAGTAGTGTGTCCAGGAGTTATGAATAGCAACAGCACTGCTGTTTACATGTTGTGTGCAGAGAGTGCTGCTTTACATGTTGTCCTCCTTCTCGTCCTGCACCACTCCATTCTTTCAACTTGTCTTCAGAGGCCTGACGTTTTCCATCTTCATTTCAAAAACTGGACGCAATACTCCAGATGAGCCCTGACTAATCTGAAATAAAGGACAACTCTGACTTTCAAGTTAAACTTTTGTTAATGCTGCTGAAAATCCCATAAACCATGTTTTGCAGCCACATCATACTACCGTCTCCTGTTCAGCCACTGATAAGACAGTCCCAGAACATTGCTCATATAGACTATTGCCAAGTAGTACTTGTAAAATAAATAATAAATTATTATTATTACTAGAAGCTTTTATTCCACTAAAAAAAAGTCCCTGATTGATCAGGTGAAAGTACCCTGACTGATCCAGCCTTTACAAATATTATTTTTATCTCAGTTGTTTATTTTAAAAAAGCATTGCATAAAAAAAATCATTCCCTTTCCTCTGTCAAAGGAGCAAATGCCTCTTCTATCACAATGCAAGCAGGTTTGTTTGTTTGGCTTTCGAACTCTTGACTTACAAAATTAATCACTCAGTTAATCCCCATTGGCTCCACTCATCTGCATATACTTACATGTGAGTGAGGCTCATTTAATAAAGTAGGACTTGATTCTGAGTAAAGTGATATTGTCTCTCTGCTGCTTGGGACTACAACTCCCATCAGCTCCAGTCAGCATAGCTGAGCTGGCTGGGGCTGATGGGAATTGCAGTCCAAAACACCTGGAAGGCACCAGGTTAACAAGGGCTGAGGCTCAGAATTGCTTTAGGAGATTTATTTATTGGGTTGACGGCCCTATTCATCCCCACCCACCCCCAATCCCTCAGGCACTCTAATTTAAATTGGGTTTCATATTGTAATAAATCTCAATGCAATTGTTTTGTTCAACAGGGTGGACATTGACACTCCTTGCTGATATTAATTGGTTGCTTGTTCTGTTTGATGCTGTTTCAATCATTTTTATTGCACCCAGGATCAGTTGTTTTATGCTGTTTTTATTGCATTGCCTTCCACATTTTATTAAAGAAATGGGACAAATAAATTTCATTTTATATTCATTTTTGGACCAATTCTACTGTATATCACAAAATACATGTTTATTTGTACAATATTTTTGACTTTCAGCTCCTCAAGAACTTCAACCATAGCCCCATCAAAATTGTACCCATTTTACAGCTAGTGGCTAGAAGACAAAGGCAAGGTGGAGGGAGTGCACTAGAACCCAGGGCAAAACTTAACTCCCTGTCTAGTGCTCTGTACACCTGCTTGAGCTTCCTTTGGCCCAGCCCACAGGCATGCCTTGGCTTTTGAAATTTTGGAAATATCATTCCTTTGCAAGTGGCTGAGGTGTTTGAGAAATTGAGAAATAAATGAAAATAAACAGTTGCTGCCTAAGGAAAAGCCTTGGGAACTGAATGTTCCATTTGGCTTCCTCATACCATATTATAAGCACCTTGTTCATTTGTTTTAACATAAGGTAGGACTCCTTTCCCCATCAAAAAAAATTGAAAGTGGGTATATAAAAGAGGACACTAACAGCCTTTGCTTTGCATTGGCCAGGCCTCTACATCTTCATAAGGCCTGCATGACATGCACACGAGCACACAGACCAGAGCTGCCAGTCCCCACTTTGGGGTCCTGATATGGGCCCCAAGTAATTTTTTACTAGACCACCAATTCTGGCAACCGCAGCAAGAGGAGGGAGGTAGTGCTAGGTGATTAACTCCTCTCCTTAGCTGATTTGAACCCATCCACTTGGGGGTGGGCTGTGTGCCTATGTGTCTCCCAAGTATCTGTGCATGTGAGAGTGTGAGATAACCACATTTGCCTTGGGACACAGCCACCCACCCATCGGTTTGCCATAATGAATATGATCCTCAAGCAAAAAGGTTTAGCCATCCCTGACCTCTTGTATCCATGAGGTCTAGCAACATAGCACAGTCTTGTTCACAAAAGCCTTGTTGGCCTAATCAGCTTAATTGTCTTGAAGGTGCCACAGGACCTTGTTTCCACTGCAACAGACTTAACACAGCAATCCCACTAGAAATGCATTTTTTTTAAATGAAAGTCTCCTAGATTGCATTTGTGGTCAAAGAGGCACACACACAGGTGATGTGACAGGTCAGTCCCAAGGGGCCTGTGTTAGTAAAAAGATGCTCCCATATGCTTGGGCAGTCAAAAGCAACAGACTGTGAAAGGTTGTGCTAGGGTTAGGGCAGGGATCCATCCTTGACTCCACTTCCTCTCCCCCTCTCTCCCAGCAGTCATGATTTATACTTAGCCTTTGGCTCTCTCCAGCCTCAGCCCGGGGTGTGGGGTTGCTTCAGAAATGCTTATTCATGAACTTCCTGCAAAATTATGTCCCAACGCAGCTGAGAATAAGAGAGCTTGCATCAGCAGCAAGAGAAAAAGAGTACAGCACTTCAAGATCCCCAGATCAGAGTCCTAAGAGGTCCAGCCAGGAGATCTATTACCCCAAGTCCCGTGTTTTGAAACATACCTTAAGAAGCAGCTGGCAGCAGCCATGTTCAGAATTATGCCTGCTAATTTTTTTTTTAAATGCATACACTGCTTGATTGCAAATATAGTATCTAAGCAGGTTACAAAAATATTTGTCCTGACAGTGTGGCCAAGATGTTCTGAGCTACAAAGAATTGCAACCAGGTGTAAAGGGGGTGGGCATGTGTGCACCCCTGTCAATGGAAGCTCCCATAAAATCTCACCATCACAGTCTCCCCTGTTAGACTGGGACTCTAAGCCCTTAATGTCGTTACCACAAAGGTTCACCCAGCCCTGTTGCAGTTAAAAGGTACCTGCTGGAGAAAAGGTACCTGCAGGATTTTTGTTGAGGGGGCAGAACCTCGGATTTGTACTGATTTAGGGGGGGACAGCTGCCCCCTTGGGCTAAGCCCATGGTTGGACGATGGGAGGTTGGCATGAAAGAACCCATGGACAGCTGCCCCCCTAGATCCACAAAGCACTGAAAGTACTCAATTATCTGAGGTTCTGCCCCCCCAACTTTGGCTGCCCCCGCCTAAGAGAAATCCCCGCCCATGCCCCCACCCCTGCTGCCCTGGTCCTATGCAATTATGCAAGAAAGAGGTCCCATGTTTGATACCCATCATCCCAGGGCTGGGAGAGACTCCTGGGCGAATCCCTGGAGACCCAGTGCCGGTTCCTGGCCTCGACGGACCATCAGCCTGGCTCGGGATCAGCTTGCTTAGACCAGGCAGAAGAGATATTCCAGGGGAGGATTATTTATGAATGTATCCTTGAGAAGGAAAGGTGGCGGCGGCGCGGGGGGGGCGGCAATGAGAGGTTCAACAGGGAGAAGGAGAGAGAAGGGGACAAACACAGGCAGAAAGGGGAGGGCAAGAGGCATCAAGGGTCGGGAGACGTAAGCTAAGAACTGCCAATTCCAATTGGAGCGGGACAGCTGGTGGTCGCCTGGCGGGCAGTCCCCTTGCCGCCGCCCCTTCCCGGTCCCCCTCGCTATCACAGTATTATGAAGCTGCTGGTTTGCCTCCCGTTTGCGTCTGCGCCCCTCCCTCCCCGGCCATCCTGGCCAGGCGCCCCGAGACAGGAGGAAGCGCTTCCAAAGCGCGGACACGAGCAGCTGGGGAGGCGCCAGCGGCAGAGCTGCTGTCCAGTTGCTGAGAGCTGATGAAGAGCTGCTGCTCCCTCGCTGACAAAGGCGCCATCAGCCAGAGCAAGGGCAGCTTTGCCTTGGTACCAAGACGTGCGTGGCAGCCAGAGGGGAGCTGTCCAGTAGGCAAAGCGGGAGGAAAGAGAGAGGAGAAACCACCGAATCAAAGATGCCAGGACACTGGCGGGCAGCCAGGGCTCAGACACGCCCTGCCTAAGGTTCTCTCCGAGGTTGTCAGTGTCAGGAAAAGGGTGTGGCCAAGAATTCGTGCCATCTTTCAGTCTCGCGAATTTTGCAAACGCCCAACTCGATGTTTGGCACAAAATATTACTTCCTCCTTGAGAATGTAAGGACACACGGAGGGACCATCTGGATCAGATCCCCAAAGACCCGGCTAGTTTAAGACCCTCTTTCTAACACCCGCCTGTCAAAGCTTCCCATAAGCAGGACATGAAGATAATTGCCTTCCCTCTTATTTCCCCCCCCACACCCCAACAGATAGTCACTGCCTCTGAACAATAAACTAGCCATGAAGATTAGTAGTCACTGACAGGACTCTCCTCTTCTCCCCTTTCAAAGTCATCTTGGTCAGCGGCCACCACTACCCCACAATTATGCTAAGTGGTTTTACATGCAGAATCCTTTGGAAGATCAAGGTTTCTACAGGTTTGGATGAAGCGGCAGAGCTGGGGCTGGATGCTGTGCCACCCAACTGAGGCAGAGCACCATATGAAGCTGCCTGGCCACACCTGCAAGCCCAGCTGCAGTCCTGGTCATGCACCGAGATGGCTTTAAAGAACCATCTGGTGACAGCTCAGTGGGTAGAGCAGAGGCCATCCACCCCACTGCCACCTGAATCCTCTTCCCAGAGAACTGAAGCAGGGCCAGAGATGAATATTTGCCACAAAGGTGTGGTGTGGCATCCTCATGGATTGATGCCAGCTTTGTCCATTCCTATCCTACTTTTCTCATTTGATGGGTTTGCTGAATTTACATCCACAGCCTGATAGAAATAATATTAATAATAGTAATAATTTTTTATTTATACCCCGCCCTCCCCAGCCAGAGCCAGGCTCAGGGCGGCTAACACCAATAAAATTACAATAAAACATATTGGGTGGGGGGAACAAACAAAAAAACCAAAAAAATCAGTTTATTAAAATACAATTTAAAATGCAGCCTCATTTTAATAGTAGCCCATAAATCAAAACCATAAGGAGAGGGAAATATAAGGGTCAGACTGAGTCCAAACCAAAGGCCAGGCGGAACAGCTCTGTCTTCCCAGCCCTGCGGAAAGATGTCAAGTCCCGCAGGGCCCTAGTCTCCTGTGACACAACGTTCCACCAAGTCGGGGCCAGTACTGAAAAGGCCCTAGCCCTAGTTGAGACCCTAGTTTTACCCATACTGGGGGAGCAGAGGGTGAAAGGTCAGTGGGGGCTGCTACAGCTGCTGTCATCTCCCCCCACCTGCTGCTTCACTTGGGCTGGCCCTGTTGGTAGGGCCAGCCCTGGGAACAAGTGCACCAAGACCCACTTTCCCTGACCCAGCTCCATCATCCCTTCCCCTGCACCCTCACTTGCATTGATTGCGAATCTCCACTACTCTTTTGCAAGTGGCTGAGTCGCTTGGGATGGGTAGCCCCCAGTTCTTTTCCAAACCACCACCCATTCTATCCAGTGCAACCTGAACCTGCAAAGAATTGTGGGATGTGCCTCTCAGATCGTGCAAAGCAGCTACCCAGGATAGGGAATCTGCAGGTAACTTGCTTTTTCTACCCATGGAATGAGCAGGTGGTTACACTAAACATGCTATGTTAGTCCTTAGCCAATTCAGGACCATAGCTCAGTGGTAGAGCACCAGCAGAAGCTTCCGAGTCTAATTCATATTAAGCACCCCTGGTTTAAAAAAAGATCCAGGGGCAAGGTGATGGAAAAGACCCTCCTCTCTCCCATGATCCCTGTGGAGAGTTGCCACCAATCAGAGGAGACAATGCTGGGCGAGATGGATGAATAATCTGAGCTTTAATAAGGCACCATTGAGCAGGTTTTAAACAAAGGTTGCAATTTTAAACTGCAAAATGCACATTTTGTAATAAGTCAAAGCTTTCCACTGCCTCAAACCCAGAGATCGAAGGCAGTTTGTGAACTTTACATTGGAAACGGTTCAAACATTTCCCATTACTGCAATGAGCTAAACTCCTTTGCAATGCAGATTGCATTGATTTGGTTTATGTAGCTGCTGAATGCTGAATGATCTCCTGTACAATTAATCTCAAGTGATGCTACGCATGTTAAAATCACTGATGCAGGGGATCAAGATTACGGTGCCAAGTTTAATGTAATACCATGCACACAGTTTCTCCTTTCTGCATTATGACCAGCTGAACATAGCAAACCTGAGCTTTATTTCCTGCATTCTCTATCCTTTAAGTGTCCTTTGCAGATGGAAGTAGGTGCAGTTGTTCTATGTTAGTAGGAGTGAACAACTGCAACTTGCTTCCATGGAGTGGATGAGCCCCAGAATTCCTAATTTCTGCAAATCAGGTTGTTTTTTTTTAACCTTCTGTATATTCTTCATTATGTACTACAGATCTAATGCCCAAATACAATACGGTGGAACCTCTACTTACAGACATAATCCGTTCCAGAGGTCCGTACTTAAGTTGATTCGGGTCGCTGGTAGAAGTGCTGTTGCGCGCAGGCGCATTGGGCGGCAGCACACTTCTGCATATGTGCAAATGGCAGAAGCCGCTTCTGCGCGTGCACGAATCACAGCAAATCCAGTATTTACTTCCAGGTTTGCTGCGGTCGCAACTTGGATCAGGCCCAAGTAGAGGCGGTCGTAAGTAGAGGTTCTACTGTATCAAGTTTAGAATTTTTAACTCATTATCTCCTAACAAAGCAAATATGTAACTGTTTTATTCTGGAAAATGTTCCTCAGGATAAGAGGGGTGGTGCATTTGGTATACAGCTGATAATAGAACACAACATGAGAAAAGCAGATATTGAGGGGCTGCTCAATAGGTACAAATGTTGCAATGTGATGATATCGGATTGGGGGGAAACTGTGCCTCGAGGACAAAAGGAATGGCAGCTTCAAAACGGAAGAGCCGGCAAGGAAAAGAGCGTCCTTGTCTGAATCAGATTGCATTAGCGTTTCTTCTGGTGAAAGCTGAGATTTAACATGTCCTGGAGTACTTTATTTTTTCCCCCCAGGATGTGACAGATCACAGGTCTTGCCTCTTGGATAATTTGCTACATCAAAATGAATGTAAGAAGTTGCCCTCAAACATTTAACTCACTGGTGTTTTCTCTTTGGAGAGGGCAATTCCAACAAACGTACATTGGAAATTTTTGCAACACACACAAAAAATGAAAAACAAAAACACAGCATACATCATAGTGAATATCAAAACCCAAAATACAAGTGCATAAGCAAAATGCTGACCATAATGAGGTTTGAAAATATATACCCACACACAACCCTTAAGTAAAAAACATGGAGATCTGGGCCAAACATGGAGATACAGGGCCAAAGGACCACAAGGTAGTATCAAAGCACAGCAGAGTGATTTTTCAACATGATACAACTAACTTAACTGAAGAGTACATTTCCAAAATAATATTGAATATGTTGGTGGAAACAGCAGTATGGCTTATAACTCACTAGGAGCAAAGTACTGTTCCCCCTTTTCCCTTTAATAATATATGAAAAGACATGTAAAGCTGTCCCAGCAGGCTTGTCTTCGTTCCAGGCAGGTGATGAAGGCAGGGAAGAAGAAGGAGGAGGAACCAAGAATTAGGAACATAAATTTCGAGAACAGAGCCTCCATAGGCCTATGCCAACAGGACTAAGGAAGCAGAAACATGTGGTGGATGGGATGAAATATATTGGAATAAATCGCACAGGGGATGGGGAAGAACATCAGGAATTACAGCACAAGTTTGACCATATTGACTCAAAGGACAACAGATGACTCATTTTCTAGAAGTCTTGAAATCTCCATAGTTTGCCCTTCCTTTTTTCCTAGAAACCAGGATGCATTTCTCCTGAGGTGGGTTCCTCTCAGATCAGGTAATCCAGGCATAATAAGTGCATGACAATGTTAAAGAATCCTCTATCCAAATGGCAAATGCAAAATATGAAAACTTTGCAAAGAGACGTAGGCATGTCTCTGGTTGTGCAGGAGCTGATGTTTAGGCGTGTTAGGAATTCACTTGACCAAACAATGGTATATATGTCTACTTCAGAAGCAAATCTCTTTGTGTTTAAATGGGGCTTAGTCCCCAGTAACTGTGTCCAGGATGGCAACCTAGGCTTTGGTTTAGGGCCATCACAGGGGAAAACAGGGTTATTGTGCCTTTAACAGCTGTATCTCTGCCAGCAGAACAAATCTGATTTTCCATAGTAACCATGAGCTTGGCTAGAGCAGGGGAGGGGGAGCAGCAGTATTGACTGCACTCTCAAACTTTTGAGTTATGCCTGCTGCCCACGGCAACCATGTTTGGCCTGCCATCTCCACCTGACACAGGGCAGCCATTTTGTGACTCTCTCTAAATCTGAAATGTGCCCCCTGCTGAAAACATTCCTTTTAGACAAACCTACCTAGATGCTTTACAAGGGACGTGGGTGGCACTTGCCACAGAGCCTAGGGCTTGCCAATCAGAAGATTGGCAGTTCGAATCCCCGTGATGGGGTGAGCTCCCATTGCTCAGTCCCTGCTCCTGCCAACCTAGCAGTTCGAAGACACGTCAAAGTGCAAGTAGAAGGCAGGAAGGTAAACGGCGTTTCCATGTGCTGCTCTGGTTCGCCAGAAGCGGCTTAGTCCTGCTGGCCACATGACCCGGAAGCTGTACGCCGGCTCCCTCGGCCAATAAAGCGAGATGAGCGCTGCAACTCCAGAGTCGGCCATGACTGGACCTAATGGTCAGGGGTCCCTTTACCTTTACCTTTACCTAGATGCTTAGAAAGTTGAGGTCATTTTAATCTGTTTCAGTATTTTTTAACTTTTTGTATGTTTTTAAAGTAGGGCTATTCATTTTTCTAGATTTTGCTGTTTGCTCAAACCGCTTTGAGGGTTTTCTTTTAACAATCAAGCAGTTTATAAATATTGTGAAATAAATAAATAAATGGGTGACTGCTCCCCTCTGGGCTAAGGTGTCCTGCTATCGGGGGGGTGGGGGTGGCCAGAAGAGCCCAGGGGTGCCATTGACTAAGTCGCTTTGATCCTTGAGAGGGGCAAGGCAGGGGAGGCAGGATGTGTTTGCAGAAGGGCGATGCAGCAGCTGCCAAGGAAAGGAGGCTTCTTCCTCTGGCCTTCGCCAGGAGATGAGGGCTGGTGCCCAATCACTACATTAAACTGATTAGGATCAAATGTTTGCCAAATGCACCCAACTCTGCAGGAGAACAGAGACTGGTGGGAAATGTAGCTCGTCAAAAAGAAACACCCTGCAGCCTGCTTTTGCTTTTCCTGTCCGCTGCCCTTGATAGAAACAATCTCCTGTCTCTTTGCAATAAAGATCTGGGGGTGGGTTGCCCTCAAGGGCTTCGAAGAAGAAGGGGGAGGTTGCTCTCACCTACACAGCACCCAAGATCAGCTGGCTGCCTGCCTGGGGGGCACCTGGAATGGACACCATTCCTACCTTACCGTCCTGCTGCTCCAACACCTCAGTTTCCCGCCCAGCTCTTTCCCCTGGATCACCAGCTCTGCACACACTTGTCTTACTTCTTATTTGCAGTTAAAATACTAATGGAGTCAATTTTTTTCCTCTAGAAATGACACCTCATATCCCACAGTCCACTCCTATCTTGGCTTGTATGTGACAATTTATAGTGCACCAAACGTGTCTGGGACTTCACTGTGGCTTCTTCCTGCCTTTGGAGGATCCAGAGTCCCCAAGGGGCAGCAAGAGCCTTTCTGGTCTGTGCTTGCGTATACGTTGGGGGTAGAAAGAGCCCCCGAGACAAAGTGTTCAGTTGTGCAAGAGCTGCGCTGTTAGGCACTTGGAAATCTCAGTCCGATACCCGTTTCTGTTTGGTGGAGTTAAGATATACTGCTCCTCCTCCTCAAGAGATGGTGAGGCGCCGGCCGGCTGGGAAGATCTTCCTCGTGGTCACTTTCACAATTGCGCTGGAACAAAGGAGAAACTAGGTGACGTTTCAGGCAGGGCTCAGCATCTGCAGACTTTTCCTTGCCCCTCTTTTTATACACACACTAATTATTATTATTATTATTATTATTATTATTATTATTATTATTATTATTCTATACAACCATCTGAGGAACACAGGGCAGTTTAAAATATAAAAAGACCTAACATAGTAATAAACAGTAGCAATAACCCTGCCCGCCAAAGGAGGAACCAACACACATGGAGAGGAGCACCGGGCCACTCTGGGGGTGCTGGCATGGGGGGGCATGCTCTCCCCCCGGGGCAGGTGGCGCAGCACATGTTTTTTGTGTGCAACCATCCCTGGATCCCAGCCTTGCAAGGCTAAGGGGGGGATGCGACAACCTTGCGCCCTTCGATCCCAGCATTGTGCAAGGCTAGGATCAAGGGATGCATGGCTGCCACATCCCCCCTGCAGCCTTGCAAGGCTAGGATCTGGGGAGGGTGGCATGAGGAGGGTGCAACAGCCGTGGCTGCCAGGGCTGGTGTTGCTCCAGCTCCAACAGGGGCTGGACAGGTGCAGTAGGGTCCATTTGTCCTCAGCCCCTCAAGCCGCCCCTGGAATGGGCATGTGCCTAGGTGCACCCACCCACCCTGGGCAACATGGTGACATGCTCCACTGCTGGGTGGGCAGACTTCCAGCTTGCACGATCAACTTTGTTTTTCATTACAAAACCCAAGGTCCAGCAAACAGAGAAGGTACAAAATAGTCACTCAAGGGGATGAGCATTGAATTGCAGATCCTGGTGCCTTTGCACACACACTCAGCTCAGGAATCTCAATCTCTCTCTCTCTCTCTCTCTCTCTCTCTCTCTCTCTCTCTCTCACACACACACACACACACACACACACACACACACCCTACATCAGCTCCTTTTTCATTCCCGGTTGTCTTGAAAGAATTGATGCTTTTGAATTATGGTGCTGGAGGAGACTCTTGAGAGTCCCATGGACTGCAAGAAGATCAAACGTATCCATTCTTAAGGAAATCAGCCCTGAGTGCTCACTGGAAGGACAGATCCTGAAGCTGAGGCCACCTCATGAGAAGAGAAGACTCCCTGGAAAAGACCCTGATGCTGGGAAAGATGGAGGGCACAAGGAGAAGGGGACGACAGAGGACGAGATGGTGGGACAGTGTTCTCAAAGCTACAAACATGAGTCTGACCAAACTGTGGGAGGCAGTGGAAGATAGGAGTGCCTGGCGTGCTCTGGTCCATGGGGTCATGAAGAGTCAGTGTAAATAATGTATATAAAGCAGATACTTTGAGGGGACATTCATTCATTCCTCCTCACCACTATGAGCTGAATAAAGAGCATGAAATCACTTTGCGACTCTGAGTATATTTCAGTCGGACACGACTAAACGACTAAACAACAATCTAGAAGGGGAAAAGCCTTCTCGTTACTATGGTTAAGCTACTGAGAGTGAGAACTTTTGCTGCTCCCCTGCAAATCACTCCGTCATCTTCCAGCCAGATTCCCATCTGTCTTCTGTCTGCCCCTGCACTGAACAACCCAAGCAACAAAGACGTTCCCAAGTGGGGAGATGGAGGAGTGGGTGAAAGGTAACTCTTAAATGGCTCAGGAGTGCCATACCTCAACGACTGCCTCTCCTCAGTCACCTGCGTGGGGGCGCCTGTTTCATGCCCCCTCAAAAATCCATGCACGGGGCCACAGCCCCTCTGGCACCCCCCACGCTATGCCCCTGTACCCCCCACCTGGAGAATCTAGAGCTCTGCTCAAAGCTCTTTACCTTTGCCTTGCATAACTAACCATGATGTTCAGGATGCGCAGCAGCAGTGCCGAGGTAGCATTTCTGTATTACTCAGCATTCGCGAGAGAGCATGCCAATATCAACCTCTTGTTCCTCAGCAGCCCTGTTTTGGCTCTATTTCGGATGGCGCTCACCTCCTGGTGTCATTATTAGGGGGAGCGATGGCTCCATGCAGCCTCCAGGCACAGGGACATTAGGCCCCTGAATGACAAATGCTAAGAAGCAGCAACGGGAGAAGGGCTATTGCATTGCATAGGCGTCTCAGGGGTTGGTTGGTTGGCCAGCCAGCTGCTGAAGGAAGCAAAATGCCGAGCTAGGTGATCCTTTGCCTGATAGAACAGGGCTCTCCAGCAACATTTGAAAGGCATCGCATTGGCTGCCCCTCCTCTGTCGCAAACAACTGGACACGTCGACTTTCCACTTCCTTCGCCCCCATGTACTTACCAAGCTTTCATCTTGCATTAGGCGAACCTTTCTCACCAAGGTGCGAGATAAATGGTTGCACAGTGCAACAATACTGTAAGTAAGCTGGGGGAACAACAAGGATATTGTGGTTATACTCTTGAAAGGCAGAAGATGACCCTGCAGAGCCACTGATGGGATGTCCCCCAACCAGCAGTGCATTTTATGGGCACAACCAAGGGGCACCTTCAAGAACTGCCCTGCCATCAGCCTCCAATACACAGGTGAGGTTTGGAAGCAGCACCAGGGAGACCTTAAAAAGCTGCACGGGGGATTTAGTGAGCTAACAAAACCAGGAAAATGTGCAGCAATACAGAAAAGATTCAGATGGACCCTATTGTCTCTGGTTGACCCAGTTCACTGTGAGCTCACCTGGGTCAGAAGGAGGCAGATCTCAGTGCTCAGACAAAGTGCTCAGTATAGCTGAAATGATTATCGGGGACTAAATGGGGCTAACCCTTGAAGACAGTCTGAACTGGGACAGGCAGCTGTGTTCCTCAGCAATAAGAGAGGGTTGGGAAGCCACCCATCCCCTGCTCCTGAGAGCTGCTTACCTCTGTGGGGAAGGTGATCAGAGGCCAGAGGCCAGTAGTGGGCAGGATCAAAGCATGCACACACGCTATCTATCCTGTTCTGGGCTGAGTCATACTTCCCCCAAAGGAGCAGGTACACAGTGTTGAGGTGTTCCTGGATCCATTTTGGTCAGGCTCAGCTTTGATATCAAGGAGTGCTTATTTCCTGCTCTGGCTGACTTGCCAGCTATGGCCATTCCTGGTTTGATGTAGCCTCCCATCTTGATTACTTAGGGACTACCCTTGGAGACGGTTTGAAAACCTCAGCTAGCGAAGAACAGGCCTGGTGAGAGCTGTAGTCCAACAAGATCTGGAGGGCACCATGTTCAGGAAGGGTGGCCTAGGCACCTATCCAAATGACGCATTACTCTATAGTGTGGTTTTATGTTGAGCTGCAAATTGTTTTACTGCAAACTGCTTGGATAACTTTATCGATGGGTAGTCATATAAATTTAAAATAATAATAATCAATAGTGTTGATGTTAACAAGACTGGAGATATCTCTGAAAGGTACAATTTATGTCACTTTAAAAAAATAATGTTGTTTCTTTAAAATGGCGGTGGGGAACCTGTGGCTCTCCAGAAGTTGCTGGAGTAAACAACCACCTGCTCCAATATCATTTGGAAGACCAAAGGCTGCCCATCCCTGCTTCAAAACAAAACAAAACAAAACAAAACAAAACAAAACAAAACAAAACAAAACAGAAGTCTTGCTTCTTTGTAGAGAGCACCACACATGCATCAGTAACCACACTCCAAGTACAATACCTTCCACCGCCTCCGGGCATATTGCTTTTTGAAGTTTTCCAAGTTAATGACCGACTCCCGCCTCACCAAGGCCTGGCATTTGTCCTTTGGCTGGAAAAGACAAGAGAGAACAAGGTCAGTGCTTCAGAATGCCTGGACCATTAAATATACATTATATGGGTTGTGCGCTTTAAGTACAGGGCGAGGGAGGGGCAATTGTGGTGCCATCCAGATGTTGCTGGACTTCAATTCCCATCCATCTCAGGCAGCACGGCCAAGTATCAGGGAGCTGTAACTCAACAGCATCAGGCAGGCCAAAGGCTCTCCATCTGGACCTCAAGTCTTTGACATTATCATCCTCTCTGAAGTTTGACAGTGATGAGACTGGCACAACCAAGTGTAACAGCAATAAAATGGTAGCAAGTAATTTACATCTTTGGACTTAGCTGGCTCCAATGGGACAACCGGTTATGCAGAATTCAGACAGGCCTCAGGGTACCTACCTTATCACACATGAGTGAGAGCTTCCAAGCATATTCAAAGCCGAAGCACATGTCAGTTTGGAAGCTACTTTCTTCAAACCTTGGAAAAAGCTGGACTTCCCTGGCTTGAACCCAAACCAGTACTTAGCACACCCCCTCCATCAAGTGACAGCCTCATCTTGCTGAGACCATCACCAGAAACAAATTAATAGGCAATGGGCAAACATTATTCACTCAACCAATCCTAGGGTGCAGGGTCTGGGACCATCAAGAAAAGGTGAGTAAGGGGCAACATGACAGAAGGGAAGAACATTATGCATGGAATGGCGAAAGTAGTTAGAGAATTCCGTGCCTCCCGCCCCACCAGTAATACTAGAATTCATGGGCTGAGGCAGTGGTGGCCCCGAATTTGGATGGCTAGCCACAAAGGCTATGATCTGCCTCCACAATCAGAGGCAGTAATGCTTCTGAATACCAGTTTCTGGAAACCACAGGAGGAGAGAACGACTCTTGTGCTCAAATCCTGCTTGTGGGCATCTGGGTAGCTGCTCTGAGAAGGACCAGACGGGCCACTGGCCCCATCCAGCAAGCTCTTATTATGTTCTTTTGTGTAGCATAGATACAGATGGTGCTGCAAGTAACCACACTTTTAAATGAATAAATAAATATTAAATAAATATTTATTTTCTCTATAAGTGTGAAATTAGTTACACATTTGATAAGATCATTGCTGCCCAGGCAATGCTCTTCTCTTTCAAAAGCAGGAAGAAAACTGTGCATAATTCAATTATAACTCACTCCCCCCTCCCACACTTTCCCCCTTCTATAATCTGAGTCAAAACAGCAACAAAAACAAAGTCTCAGGTTCCACAATAGGAGTCTTCAGTCATCTGGTTCCTTCACTGGACCATGTTCTTTGCTTGGGGTGGGGTAGAATGTCAAGTCTCTTGACAATGCCTTACGTATCACCCCAGGCAATACGCTGAGAGTAGAGTTGATTTTAGAGCTCTCCATTCACTCCGTAACACGTTCACAATTCTGCTTTTCAACTGAAATGCCTGCCGATGTTTGAAGTGGACTGCGGTCAGGAGTGCAGAGGGTGCTGTGGGCAAGAAAGAGCTTCTCCATCTGAATCCATCGCTGTTAAAAGCACCAGTCATACTGAGTTTCAAATCAATGCATTCTTACTGACTCTTTCACAGGACAGCAATAGAGGCTGTTAAGGATGCTTAACTATCTACAATCAGGTATTTAGGAGGTATCTCATGGTAACAGTAAGCTGCTTCCATCTTCCAAAGTACAATGACAGCAAAGGCTTTCACTTCTAAATGCAAAGTATGCTCCAAAAAGAGAACAGGGTGTTATTCAAAGGAATTTCAATTCATTTCTAACTGGCAAAATTCACAGCTTCTCTGTTAAAAAGGTAAAACAATGGCAAGAGTTCATATGCCCTGTGTCGTGGCACATATATTTTCAGAGTTCAAAAAGCCAACTGCGACAGTGACTGTCAATTATGTTTTTCAGAAATAAAGTGAACAAGTGGGGCGTCACCATTAGTATGCAGGAATCTTGAGGTGGCATGAATAGATAAATCTGAAACTCCATTTTAGACAGTTACTGACTTGATTTTGCAACACCTGGGTTCAAGGCAGCTAGGAATTCTTCACAGCAGGATCTATTTAGCAGCTCCCTAAGAGAGTCATTTATATCTTTGTTAAAGACGGAGCCAAAATTTCCAGTGATGTAGGCGTCACTTCCATCTTCCAGCTGAGAGCTGCCTGTAAATTCCTGAATCCACTTGAGTTCTTCGGACAATTCCTTACTCAAGGACTCGTAATGTGACTGCCGGTCCATGTACTTGCTGGCAACCCCAGTGAGGCTGCTGCCCACAAGTCTGATGTCCTCCTGCAGGTGCTTCTTCAGAGATTCAATCTTGCGATACTCGTACTTCAGCTGGGAAAGTTCATGTCTCACGTTTTCATGTTCTTCTTTGTACCAAGCTTCTTTCTCGTTGTAGATGGAAACGAGGGCGTCAATGTCCTCCTGCAAAGCATCATGGGACACAGCCAGAGCACTGAAGTTCTGCTCCATCCTGGAGATGTCTTCCACCACATAGGCAAACCGCTCAAAGTTGATGTAGGTGTTGTTGGGTGGCATGCTGGAGTGGCACTTGATGGTGTACTCCTTCAGGCGCTTGGTCTTCAGTTGCTGGTTCTCAGCCCTTTTGCTTTCTGGGACCTTCGTTTCTTCCTTGGGCTGGTGAGTCTTCAGACAGAAGTAGTAGGGCATGGTTATTACTGATCCGCAGAATCATGCAAACTGCTTCTATAGACACCACAGCATCAACCACAACACAGCAGGCAAAAGGAAGGCAAACACACAACACATATCCATGGTGCTGGGTGAAAACAGGATTCCTTCATGCATGTCACAGACATTATTTTATTTTCACACAAAAAAGTAGGTGGAATAAAAACATCCCTGTGAGCACTATGACTGACTGCATGCTGGCATCTGTGCATTTACACTTTCAAAAGTGGTCAATTTTTGTAAATAATAGAAAATATTTCAGAAAATACACTATTGAACATTCTCTCTCTCTCTCTCTCTCTCTCTCTCTCTCTCTCTCTCTGTGTGTGTGTGTGTGTGTGTGTGTGTGTACTGGGGTCACCAAAGTCTGTAGCCCTCCTGGAAAGCAAGTTATGGGACAAAACAAACAGGTCCTTTCTAAGTGATTTCTGTGAAATGAGTGTGAGTGTTGTGTGGCTATTTTTCCTGTTACTGAGGAAGGCTCCCTGTTGCCATTCGAAAGCAAGAGTGTCAGTGTGTTTGTGTGTATTTTTATATATATAATCAATATTGTGTGATCTCAACCATCAGAGCCAGAAGTACATGGCTGACTTCCCACAGTAAGCGTAAGGTTGATGGGGCTAGCCGCCTCTCTAATTTTGTGCTATGCCCCCCACAGTAGCTATTTGCGACTGGTGCCCCAGCACTCTCTCAAAATGTGCCCACTGATCCAAAAAGGTTGGTAGCCCCTGATTCATTGTGATGTGAAAAAAAATCTTAAGAGTCCAGCACTCCAGATTCCAGCATGCAAAGACCAGCTGCATATATTCCATGTTACAATGGATGTCCAGCACTGAATGAATGTTTTGAGTTTCACCTGTAAATAATTGGCTATTCCAGATGAACTTAATGGATGCCCCATATTAATATCGCATATCACTGTGTTCTCAATTCTTCACAAAATTTGTCTGGGGTCTTCAACATTCAGATGTGAGTATTGACATTGGGCAAATGTAGGACATCCACTGTATCTTCTACACAGCAGAACACCACAAACACAACACAAAGAAAGACACAGAGAGGCGTGTGGTCCACTGGGTACTTCTAGGCTATAGCCACCCTTGAAAAGTTCTACAAATGCAATGGAGTGTCTTTTGCAACCTCCTATAGATTTCAAGGTGGACTGGATGGAGCAAATTCATACCAGATAGAGCCCAGCCAAACACAGTTGGAATGTGGTTTATGTCTGTCCATGCAAACAGTAGGCAGATGTATCACCATCACACAACACATTCCATGACGGAAAATTGTATGCTTGTCAACACGCATCTCAGCATCACATATTTTTTATCTCTTGCTTAAGACAAGAAAGCATTAAAAAAGGCAACATGTATTATTATTTTATTTTGCAAAGATTCTGACAATGTTTGGCAAAAATTAATCTCTCTCCCCCAGTGAAGTTAAAACTGTGAGAAACCAAACTAGAAGGTCATTGTCATGCTGCCGTAATGTTTAAAGTCAGATAGGCAAAAGCAAATGAGAATTATGACAGGTGACATTTCAATGCCAAAATGCAGAACTCCATACAAAAAACACCCCCTTCCCCTGTGACACCACATACCCCACTTCCAGGCTTACCGTGATCCAGGGGTGAGTGAGAGCTTCTTGAATGGTGAGTCGTTTCCTGCAAAGAGAGAAAATTTGTTATGTAAGCAAGCCCTCCTTGCAGGGAAGAGCTGCTGGTCACAACTGTTCTTGAAGCGTGTCGCATACTGGCTGCAGAGACAGCCCTGTTCATCTCCCTCTTTAAAAGCATCCTTAGTCTAAAGCTATCACAAGAGAGGTCAGAGGATGAGCTGAAGATGAAGGAGACATGGAAAGAGAGCAGATCTGTGCCCGTGAACTGCCAGGATGGGAGGCCACCTGAGAAGAAGATGGGGAGCACTCTCTGGAGGAAGTGCCCTTGCACGGTGGTTCTCAGGCACCCAACAACCAGCTGTCTGCTGGGGCACTTGAGACTTTGACAATTGGGCGTGACAACCCACTTGTCAATCATCTGATGCCATAATGATGTCAGGTGATTGACAGGTGGGTTGTCCCACCCACCTGCCACAATTTGGCCCACAGAGGTGCTGACAGATAAGGATTTAGCCTGCTGGGCCAAAAGAGGTCCCTATCCCCATCCCCTGCCCCTTTATAATGGTCCAGAAACTACAGATTACACAAGATTATTAACTGGGACAATATTTCACTGTGCTCTGTAAGCGACATTGGCTCCCAGGTTCATTTCCAGACACAATTTACCTTCAAATTAAATTTTAAAACATCTTAGGACTAGGTTACCTGAAAGACTGCCTTCTCCAATATGCACCCTGCCAAAGCTTCAGCTCTGTTCCGCAGGCCATGTCCTGAGTGTCCCTGTGGCACATGCAACCAGCAGGGAGGCAGCCTTTTTGGTAGTGACCATTCCTCTCAGCTTATGGAACAATCTTCCCAGGGAGGCTTGCCTGACACCATCCTTGTGGTCATCTTGGCTCCAGAAGAACTTTCTGCTTGCCCAGCCCTTCTAAACAACTACGTACTAGTTGTGGTTTTTAATTTTTGGGTTCAGTCTGCTTTGGGTTGCATTTTTTGTACTTAGGACATTTGTGGTTTCATGGTTAACTTCATATTTACATTTTTTCCTGCTATTTACTGTAAGCTGCCTGGATAAGTTTATGCCGTGAGGCATAAACCAATCAACCCAACCATGGTGGGCAGGACCAGGAAGCTTGAGGGCCTGCCTCTACCTCAGCTTAATCCCTCCCGCCTCCTTTAATTTCCCCTCGTCCATGAAGCTTACAGATTTTGCAGCACTCTCCCCCAACTACTGCTGCCCCACACATTCTCCCCCCTAAATCCATAGATACCCTTTGCTTTGAGGGCTAGAGTTATGCTTTTGAGATTTTTTTCTGCAGTTGTATTCTCAAAAATTAATTATATTAAAAGAGAAGAAAAAGAAGATGCAAATATGAGAGTGACATTGATTACATAGGGAATCTGCGGGCTAAGGGAGCAGAGAGTGTGAGACAGCAGTAGTTGGAGGAGAATTCACTGTGGAAGAGGGGGAATGAAGGCGGCACGAGGGGGTCACCATCCACGCTAAGCCAAGGTATGGGTCAGCTCTGAGATTGGCCTTCCTCTCATCTTCCTCCTGGCGGGTCATTTGGGGCTCACCGGGTATCTTTTACCAGAAGCTTCCGAATGAAATCTTTGGCGAGGTCACTGGTGTGGCTGAAGAACTCTTCGTCAAATTCATAGTTCACAGCTGTGATGTTAGCCAGCGTCTCCTGTTTGGTATCTCCAAGGAATGGCGAAGCCCCACTAAGCCTAGAGGGTCCATAGGGAGAGAGAAGGGTCATTAGCCTACAGAGAAAAACAGGGAAAGTTGGTCTTCTTCCTGACCCCATAGCAGAGAATGCTATGCCTGCAGTTTTTCTGCCTGCTTTAAAACGGTCCATGGGGGCAGGACTGAATGGTGTATTGACAGCTTCTGAAGGAAGGGAGAGGGCAGGCTGAGCCCATGAAGCTCTTAGAGGCAGACTCCATCGTGGATTAAATCTAGGGTCTTAAGAAGAGCTACGAAATAGGAGACAGAATGATCTGATCTTATAGGGCACAACACCCTGGGAATTTCTCCTGTGAAATAAATGGGAGCTCCTCAAGAGCAAAACATGCGCTTGTGGGGCTCCCATTTATTATTGAGAGCCAGTGTGGTGCACTAGCTAGAGTGTCGAACTCGGGCCTGGGAGACCAGGGTTCGAATCCCTACTCAGCCATGAAGCTCAGTGCGTGACTTTGGGCCTAACCTACCTTGCAAGGTTGTTGTGAGGATAAAAGTGGAAAGAAGGAGAAGCATGTATGCAGCCTTGAGCTCCTTGGTGGAAAGGCGGGATTTAAATGCTAAAATAAATATATAAAATAAATAATGGGGTTTCCACAGAAATAAATCACCAGGGGATTGTGCCCTATGTAAGTTAGTGCCATTTGGACTTCCTATTTCAGGACAAAAATGTCTTGGCCTCCTCCTACCCAAAATTCGCTCAAGACAAGGGGTAGGAAAGATGCAGTGAAATCCAATCCAGGAAGCCCCTGGTGCAGGGAGGAAGTTATTTTTCTGAAGGTTCAGCAGCTGGCCTTGTTTGCAAGGAAAGAAGGCCTGCCTGCCAATAATACAGAGGGTGCTCAGCACTCTTTATTTAGCCTGGGAGAGGAGCCTGGCTTCTTTCTCAAACGCCCTTCACTGTAAGCAACCTCCTTTGCTTACCTTCTTTTTTAAATAAAATGTGTCATAGCACTTTCTTGTCTGTCTTTGAAGAGGGATGCTGAGTTGTGAAATCAAGAGACAGGGAAATGCTGCTCCTGTCCCAAGGGCTGAAACAGTCTCCCACTTCCAGGTCTGTAACAGTCACCTTCCATATTTAGACTGTGCAGCTTAAATGCTATTTATAGGGACGGACCTTAGCTCAGAGGTGGAGCATCTGTTTTGCATGCAGAAGGTCTCAGGTTCAGGCCCCACAACATCTCCAGGTAGGTATGGGAACATCCCCTACCTGAAACCCTGGAGAGCTGCTGCCGGTCAGTGTAGACAACACTGAGTGAGAGAAACCAATGGGTTGGCTCAGTATAAGGCTGCTTCCTATATCCCAGCATATTTATGGCAGCATCTCCTGACCATAATGTAGGAATAATGTCCCTGTTACAGGACAGGAGGTCAATATGGAGGAGTGGGCAGAGGCTTCATCTGGAACCAGGGAGACCAACTCATTACTGAGGAAGGGGATGCTTAACCCTTCCCCACTGAGTCATATTCTCACTCTGCATCAATACAGACCTTTGAAAACATTCTCAATAATTCGGAAGGATTTTTGTGCTGGTCGGTGTAATTAATGGGAGTCTATTTTACTTTCTGCATTGCAATGCATTATTTCCAGGGCCATCCCTGAAGTTATTCACTATTTTGCATAGAACTGAGCTGTTGTTACACTTAAAAAACTGTCCTGCATTTGAGATTTTGGAAGACTTTATGCTATATTGTTGGTCTTATTTCTGGTCAGTTGTCCATAATAAACTGGTGTGGATGACGCTATCATAATTCTTCTTCTTTACTTTATGTGCTGTTTTACTGCAGTTGCTTTTGTGCATCATTTTTGTTTTTCTGATTATGTAATTTGCTTTGTAGGGTAGGCCAGTCTCGGTATCTGCATATTGCAGCTGTTGGAGAAGGAGGCAGAGAGACAGACACATGGCTCACCTAAGGTCTCAGGCTTCATGACAGAGGCAAGATTTGAGCTGAGGACTTTCTTACCACTACCCAACACTAGTTCTATCTGACCAAGGGTTTTTTTTGAGGGGGAGTTGGGAGATGATAGAAAAAGAACACCCTGGAAAAGACTAGACACTGGGGACACACAACTTCATTGAGACTGAGGAGCATTCCATGGACACAGACCCTCTTTGTTTGCTTTCTGCAGACTCCCCCACAGTGACTTTGCACAAATTCTACTCCCAGCCCAAGGACAAGGGTAACAACAGCTTGCATCAAAGTGTTCGAAGCACACAAGAACCTAGTGCTGATTTTGGGGGTGGGGGGGCACAGAGCTCAGCATAGGAAGACACTGCACTGCCACCTAGCAAGCAGCCTTGGCAACTGCATTGTGGAACTGGAATTTGCCAGAGGTGGCAAGCAGGCAGCTGTGGCTCAAGCAGAGTCTGAACTGGGGACTAGAGAGATGCTGGGCTAACAACGGGGGTGGGGTGGGGGTGGCTTCCCCTTGCCCCACGGAATCCCTGCCAATGGCCTGATCTTGGATATGAACTTGGGGTGGAGGAGAAGGGGTGATTCCAGGGAGGGACTGCTCTTTATCAAGGGTAAAATCGACTGAGTTCTACCTAGCGTTCTCTGCAACAAATCCAGTAACTGGGAGTGACTTCTACTTTAATTTGCTGGGGGCCAATTTGTGCAGATAAAATGATGGGGTGGGAATCATGTATGTCAAATTGAGCTCCCTGGAGGAAAAGCAGGGCATAATAGCAATACAAAAACAGAGATTTAATCTAGTGAAGTACTTACAGAATGTAAGTGATAACTCCTATACTCCTGAAACAAAGCAAAAGAAAAAAGATGGAAATATTTAAATTAACACCCACTATAGTGTAATCTACTGGCATATGCAGATGGAAAGTGGGAAAAAGAAAGCCACATTGGGACCTAACTTTGACACATAAACACATTTTATACTATGTTTGGTTGTTTTTAATAATAATATAAGAGAGTGTTGCCATTGCTGGTGTTTTTCCATAGAACTTGGCCAAACTAGTTAAGAAGGTCTTGAATATTTACCAACTTATAAAACCCCAGCAGTGGCTCTTTCACTTGACGCAACCAAAGCTTTTGATAAAGTTAATTGGGATTTTCATAAAGAATTATTAAAATTTCAAGAATTTGGCACCCAAAGTTTATAGGCATTATTGATCAGCGTTATAATAGCAATTTAGCCAATATTTGAGTTAGTGGTAGAGATTCTAATCAATTTCCAGTCTATAAGAGAACAAAACAAGGTTGTCCACTTTCACCGTTTTTATTTGGAACCACTGGCTGAACTAATTAGAAATGACCCGATAATAAGTGGAGTTCAAAGCAGTCATATGCAACACAGTACAAGAATGTTTGCAGATGGTATCTTGCCTTTATACACTGATCTTGAAACATCAGACAAGAAGTGATGCTATACTGGAAGGGAATGGAAAGAGGGAAATCCTTACCACATATCTGCAGCCAGCCCAAGAGGCTCGTAGTTCACTATTTCTGGTGCTGAAAGGAACAGCAAGAATCAGCAAGAGGGTGCACCAAGGATTTTAAAGGCAAGTGCAGAACCACAAACCTAGAAGGCAGGCACACACACACACACACACACACACACACGTCCTCTGGAGCCCCCAGGACACAATTCCCCTCCTCCTTCCCAACCCGCACTCTCAGCGCCACTGCTCATGCCCCACCTCCAAGAAATTCCCGGGGCATAACTCAAACCAAAGGCTGGTCTCCTTTGGAAGAAGGTCATGGGAGGGCTTGCTGGCATTTCATAACATTTGAGAACATTTTCAGACTTGCAGGTGGATCTATGTGAAGGGGGCAAAGCTTAACCTAGGAATGGAAAATGTGTGGCCTTCCAGGTGTTGTTGGACTTGGGATAGCCTCAGCCAGTAGAGTCAGTAAGCAGGGAGAATGGGAACTGTAGTCTGCCAGCATCTGGAGGGCCACAGCATCTCGACCCCTCCAGTGCAGGGACCCCCACAGACCAGTTTCCATGAAGCACACATACTTTTCAAAACAAAAAAATTTTTTTCCTTCCAGTAGCACCTTAAAGACCAACTAAGTTAGTTCTTGGTATGAGTTTTCGTGTGCATGCACACTTCTTCAGATACATTTCGTGTGCATGCACACGAAAGCTCATACCAAGAACTAACTTAGTTGGTCTTTAAGGTGCTACTGGAAGGAAAAAAATTTTTTTGTTTTGACTATGGCAGACCAACACGGCTACCTATCTGTAACATACTTTTCAGTCGCTCTAATCTAAACAAGTAGCAGCCATAAGGAATGCCAGAGACTGTAGTATAAACTTTGACTGACTGATTAAACAATCAACAGCTAACAGTGAAAGGGCTGAGACTTACCCACAAATTCTGGTGTCCCAAAAATATTTTTAAACTCAACGCCATCTTCTATTTCATGAGCCAGACCAAAATCAATCAGTTTTATGTGCGGGATGGGGATATTCTTTTCTAGCAGCATAATATTCTCAGGCTTATCGGATAACAGGGAAGACACACATACAAAGAAATAATAAAGTCAGGTTTGTGGATTGATCCAGCCCTATTTTTTAACAGGAATATAAGAATCTGCCTCTTACTGAGTCAAAGCTGGAGTCAATCAGGCTCAGTATTTTCTACACAGTATTTCAGACACATACTCCACCCACCCCCACCCTGGAAATGCCAGGGATTCAACCTGTGAGCATCTGCTTACAGAACAGATGCTAAACCACTAAGCTACAGCCCTTCCCTAACCTAGATTCAGGTGGGCCTATAGAAAAGGGCTCCTCTGATTGCCCTAAAACAGATGCAAAATGCAATTCAATGCACCAAAGCAAATGTCGCTGTGTCATGCTGAGTCATGGTCTGCAGCTCTAGCAAAGGACTCAGATGACAGCTCCAGGATCATATATTAAGAGACTTATATTTTGACAGCTGCCGTAATTTCAGTTTACGCTTTCCCCCTCAACTGCACAAGACAATGGCAATACAAAATCTGGCAGCTGCAGAGTTTCATAAAAGGAACTTAGAGACAGGACACCTGCTTTGTATACAGAAGGTCCCAGGCTCCATCTCTGGCTGCATCTCCAGTTAATAAAGGCTCGGTTGCCCAGAGATGGAGAAGACTCTCTTCTGCCTGAGACAAGCATGGAAAACCCCTTGCCAGTTGGGGCAGATGGGCAAACAGCCCAACCAGCTGCTAAAAGGCAGCTTCAGGTTCTTAATGATCTTTTCCCAATTGGTAGTTATGTTACTCATGTTACAGGCCTCTCTCTTGAATGCTTAAGACTTGGGGGTTTGTTTGTTTCATTTTCTAGTACATGCAAAACCATTCCCCACCACTCTTTTTGATCAAGTACCCCACTTGCTTTTCCAGTCTGAAACAACTGCCACCACTTTCATTCATAAAAAATTCCCAGTCCTACATTCCCTAAAGGAGGTACTTGGTGGTTCCTTTCTCCTTTAAAAATAGAAAAGGGTGGGGAGAGATTTGATCCTCAGTCCAAAGCTGTAAACACAAAGCCCATTTAAGCTGGATAAAAGTGGTTGGATAAATCAAGTCCCCGATTCTCCTCTTGAGGAGGTGAGTTACAGACTCTGAACCTCTGTGAAAAGATTCTACATTCTCAGTCAGAGAGACTGAATCACAAAGGGAAACCTGGGTGCACAGTGGTGGAATCTGCAGTGGAGCATTGTGTGCCCGCGCATGCAGAGTTACCCTATTCACCCACCCCTTCTTACTTCTTACTCTGAGAGCTGCAATCAGGATTCCCTCCCTCCCTGCAATTTAACCTGACTTTTCTCTTCCTGAAATGCAAAGGCACTGCAAGGTCCAGGTAAGGAAAATGCCAGAGGTGAGACAGAAGCAAATCACATTAGCGACCTTTGTTCTTTTCCTAGTTCAGTTTGCAAGGTGGAGGGTTGCTACACAAGGGGCAGATCAGTCCCCAAAGAGGAATCTTCCACCATTCACAGCACAGCGAAGGGTGGGAGGAACTCAGATTTTGAGATTAGATTACAGGCTGTACTTGCTTTGACAGTGAGCACAGTTCCAATGTATACAAATCAGCTGAGCTCTGGTTTATTTGTTTATAGAATTTCTTACTTGCCCTTTCTCCAGAAGGTTGCAAAGGCTTACATGTCCACATGGCACAGGAGCCACAAAAAACAAGCATGTTTAAACCACAGCCCAGCCTTGCCTTTCCCAACCAGGTGCCCTCCAAATGTTTTGAACTGCAACTCCCACCTTTCTCAGCCAGCACAGCTAAAAAAGGCTGAGGGCTGACTGGGAGTTGTAGCCCCCAAAATATGGAGGGCACCAGGCAGCTGAAAGCTGGTCTACAGTCAGCTGCCAACAGGGTTGCCAACTTGGGCCCCAGATTATGGGTGCCCAGGGGCACATGTGACATAATGTGACGTCATGATGTCATGTTGCGCTGTGACGTCATGACATCACATTACATCACATGTGTTGCAGAGGTGCCTGGGAACCCTGGAAGTCCTGTCCAAGGCCCTAAGGTCTAGCATCCACAACAAAAATTTTGTGGGTGCCCGGTCCCCCAGTGCCCCCTAGAGCTGGCATCAGTGGCTGCCAAGCCCATTCTGCCTGACTTCCCTGCTTACCTTTAAATCAAAATGGGCTATTTTCTTGTCGTGCAAGTAGCTGACACCATCTAGGATCTGCTTAATGAACTGTGTGGCTTCCTCTTCACTCAGCGACTCCTTCTGGGCCAGGAAATCAAAAAGTTCTCCTCCAGACACACTACAAAGCCGACAAGAAAGTATTGTGATAGCTGCATTAACAGCAAAAGGATGCAGATTCATCGTACTATTTTGCTCCCGGTTCCCTGGATTAGTCTAATTGATGTTTCTCACAAATTACTACTGCTGTTTGTTGAACAGAGCATTCATCCTCAAATCTTTGCACAAAGCTTATGAGGTGGTTAGACTGTATCCAATCTTTATTTTTATTTTGCAAAGTCTCTGGTCCTTATTGAGCATTTGTTCCAATTTGTTTAAGCAGTGATTATATGATAATGAGCACTAATCCTGCATTCTTCCTGATTTACTTGCTGAGTGTTTATGCATAATCTGGTTAATCATTCATTCACCCCATATTTTTCAATGCATTTGCCCATCACTTTCCAAACTGCAAAAAGTCCATTTTAAAAAAATAAGATTTGTTGCCCTAGGGCAATGCAGCATTTTAATCTGCTTTAAATGTACAATCCTAACATTCTGGTAGGCTCTTGAATCCCTCTCACAAATTGCTGGCAGTCTGGATGCACCCCTAGGGAGTCAACAGCTGTCCTTTGCGGATAAGGCTAAGGGGAAGATTTACAACACTCTTCTTCTTTTTTTGTTGCTTTGTCCCATAGTTAAATATATATTGATATACGGTACTACATATGCATATCACTTATGCATTTATTTATACTACATATGCATATCACTTATGCATTTATTTACTTTATAATCCTCACCTTCTATCCCATATGGGACCTTTCTGGAAATGAATGGTCAATGGCATCGGCCGCATAATAAAACCTTTAAGGATCTAACTTTCTTAAAATCCAATTTGATTTATGTCTTACGCTGCAAGTGTTTCCTATTGCAGCTCAATTCTTGATTTAGAATAGATGAACAAACTGATTTTATAGCCCCTGTGGTCCAGGAACCTGGACATAAGTTAAATAATGAAGCAGTTTACTGCCCTGAATAATGAGCCAGGAATGGGGTGTGTATGAGATTCATTCATACACCAACACCGATATATATGAACTTTGCCTTTGCACTTATTCAAAATCCAACGTGCCACCAAAGCTGGTCACTGAACCTTGAAATTCTGAAGGACAGCTAACATGCTGCACACAAGTTCTCCACAAGGTGGCCCTCAGCACCAACACAGTTTTCTACCGAAAATCCCAAGACTCTTAGACCTCTAGTGGGGGGAAACAAGAACAGAAGAGTCCAATCCCAATTGTGGTTTTAAGGGCTAGACGGCCTGGAATTCTGCACTTGATGGGCTCAAATTTTGCACACAAACAAAGGAATAGACGGAGCTGACTGGATTGCTTTGCAATTATTCAAATAATTTGCACACTTTCTCTCTCTCTCTTATTAAGCATAATTTAGTCTGGTTTTACTCTTCACAGGGAAACCCTTACTCTCTGCCCACAATATTTTATGCAGCTCCCCAGTGGGCTTCTGATATTTCAACTAATATTGCTTACACATATTCTAGCTTATCTTAAGAACTAGAAACTTTATCTATTCATTTGTTTTAAAAGTGCATTCCTGTGCATTTCAGCACATACGCAGCCTCTCCTACTCACAGCTCGAGGATAAGGACCACATCAGTCTTGTTCTCATACACGTCATGCAGCTTGATTATATTGGCGTGAAGGATCTGCTGCAGGATGTTGACCTCCCTTTCGATCTCCTCTCGCCGGACTCCACGGCGGCTGGCACGGCTCTGTCGTTTCTTGATAAATTTGGCGGCGTACTCCACCCCCGTGACCTTCTCCCGGCATTTCTTCACGATAGCAAACTGGCCGCTGCAAAGAAGAAAGAGGAGCTGAAGGCAATTCTCCCACACCAGGAAAACTGGCGATCCTTTGGGAAGTCAGGAGTGGGTGCAGGAGACGGGTTCAAATTCCTGGAGTAGCCCCACTTGTGGTTACAGACACAATGAAGATAGTTGGATGCCAAGCTAATATGCTAAAATGCATTAAAATGTCAACTGAGCCCTAATAATAATAATAGTAGTAGTAATAATAATAATAATAATAATAATAATAATAATAATAATAATAATTTATTATTTATACCCCACCCACTCTGGGCAGCTTCCAACACAGTAATAATAATAATAATAATAAATAATAAATTTTATTTATATCCCGCCCTCCCCAGCCGAAGCTGGGCTCAGGGCGGCTAACAACAGTAAAACAATACAAAAGTACAACAGTAGTCTGTTAAACATTAAAAGCTTCCCTAAAGAGGGCTGCCTTCAGATGTCTTCTAAAAGTCTGGTAGTTGTTTTTCTCTTTGACATCTGGTGGGAGGGCGTTCCACAGGGCAGGTGCCACTACCGAGAAGGCCCTCTGCCTGGTTCCCTGTAACTTGGCTTCTCACAGTGAGGGCACCGCTAGAAGGCCCTCGGCGCTGGACCTCAGTGTCCGGGCAGAACGATGGGGGTGGAGACGCTCCTTCAGGTCTACTGGACCGAGGCCGTTTAGGGCTTTAAAGGTCAGCACCAACACTTTGAATTGTGCTCGGAAGCGTACTGGGAGCCAGTGTTGGTCTTTCAAGACCAGTGTTATGTGGTCTCGGCGGCCGCTCCCAGTCACCAGTCTAGCTGCCGCATTCTGGATTAGTTGCAGTTTCTGGGTCACCTTCAAAGGTAGCCCCACGTAGAGCGCATTGCAGTAGTCCAAGCGGGAGATAACTAGACATAAGAATGTAAGAAGAGCCTTGCTGGATCAGGCAATGGCCCAACTAGTTCAGCATCCTGTTCTCACAGCAGTCAACCAGATATCCCAGTAGGAAACCCGGAAGCAGGACCTGAACACAAGAGCCCTCTGCCCTCCTGTGAGTTCCAGCAACTGGTATTCAAGCATCACTGCCTCTGAGCCTGGAGGCAGAGCACCCAAAGCAAAGCACCAGGCAAAGATTTAAAGCTTTGAGTCTGCTTTCGATAATGCTTATTTGGTTGTCTATAAAAAGAAATCTTAGCATAAAAAGGGTTTTCTTAGCTCAGAGTTTCAGGGCTCCAAGAAGTTAGCCTTGGGTTAATGTACCTTTTGGCTCTAGGCAAACTTATTTTTTTAAAAAAATAAATAAATCTCCCAGGCTTTTAAAGTATTAACTTGTAAACTGTCCAGATTTGCTATGCAATTCTGGCTAGTTTTTGCTATTACGTTTGCATTATTTATTACACTATATAGAAATTTATAAAACCTTCACAAACAAATGAAAAATCTTTATGAAATCCTGATATGGCGGGAGGGGGAGACCTCCTAATACAATTTTTTTAAAAACTGATTGCAGAGTTATGAAGTCTACAAACGCAATTTTTAAAAAACCTTAAAAGTTACAGGAGGGATTATCCCACCTCCCTGTCAAATGCCTTTATTTACTGCAAATGTTTTAGCACGCTACAAACTTTTACAACTTGAGACTATTCTTAAATGTCAGCTGGCCTGACCTGACCGCAGCTGCTGCATTTCAAGGTTATTCTTCAACCACCAATTTTAGTATTTCCTCCATAGCTCAGAAAAAGGAAACAAGCTCTGCATCCTCTAGTATTTTCGTGTGATGGAAGCCCCCTCAGATCCAGGTATGAAGTAATTAGTTAGCAGAGGAAGGAAGCAGAGAATTCCACATAAAGTACAGTGTGGATGAGATCACTTTGCCGCTTCCTGTCTTCCTCTCGTACATTCAACACAAGGTATGATTTGAATGCAGAGCAGGTGTTGGAGGAGAGAGAGAGAGATGGCCTTCTCACGATTTCCAGGCAATAAACCCAAGACAGGCGAGGAAAAGAGGCCTAATTCACATGATGCTTTACAGCAGACTTTCCCAAAACTGGCGCCCTCCAAATGTTTTGGACTACACCTCCCATCAGACCCAGCTTGGGGAAGGCCGATTATTATTTTGCATTTATAGAGCACAAAACACATTGAATGTTGCACTGGAGAGATACCGACTCCTCCTTGACTGGGAAGTCAAGGAGGAGGAGGTCACTTGCATCAATGATAAAGTGGTCACAAGACTTTGGATAAGTTATATCAATGTCCCAACGGGAAAATCTCTGGAAGAAGAATTGGAAATTTACTACAGTACCTGTTACACCATCAGGGAGAACTTCCTAAAAATGCAACAGCAATGGTATCTAACACCTCAGAAACTAGCCAAAATGTATAAAGGAGTAAAAAGTAACTGCTGGAGATGTGGAGTACAACAAGGATCCTTTTATCATGTATGGTGGCAATGCAATAAAATCAAAACGTTCTGGGTGGATATCCACTTAGAACTCAAAAAGATGTTAAGAATCTCCTTTAACTTCAAGCCAGAGGCAAACTTACTGGGTATTATTGATACGGACGTTCCTAAAAAAAAATAATGATATTTTTCTCTATGTAACGGTGGCAGCGAGGGTTCTTATAGCTACAATGTGGAACAGTGAAAAAGTTCCCTCAAGACAAGAGTGGGTCAAAAAAATGATTGACTATGCTGAATTAGACAGCCTATCCGAAAAATTAAAGAACAAACCAAGAAAAGAATTCATTTCAAAATGGGAAGTATTTAAAATATATTTGAAAATTAATAATACTGACTTAAAATCCATAGCGGCATTTGAATAATTCCAGCAATATCGTTCACTAGTTATATGACGTAACATATTTTGAATTGATTTGAGATGACAGTAATAACATGTATTGGCAACAAAGAACGGTAATTTGATTTATGTAGTAGATGGGAAGTCAGGTTTAAAAAGAAGAGGCCATTACAGTATATGGATTATGAAATTTATATTAATTCTCTATGTAAGGCGCGACTGATGGTTTATTTTGTCCTTTTTGTTATGTGTTGAGCAAATAAAATAAAATAAAAATTAAAAAGGGGGGAAAAGAATGTTGCATTGGAGAGTAACATAAGCAAAACAGAGGGGCCCAGATGATCTTACAATCTAAATGTTCACAGTGGGGAAGAAAACTGCAATGGGGCATAGATGCAGCGGAGATATGTGTCCTTAGATTTTGTTTCATTTGAGGTTGGGGACACGGGTTTGAAGCCAAAGGCTTTGTGAAAGGTGTAGCAGGTACCATGGAGGGAGAATGCAGGACCGGGCAGCTCTGTGAAAGAGTCATGGCACTGTGTGCCGGAGGAGGAGCAGTAGCAGGGCAGTCAATGAGCTCCACCTGCTCTGAGAAGGAAATAAAGAGGCTTCCAAGCTTTACTACTGCTTTACTACTGTTTATGATCCAGCGCACTAGCCTTCAACTGGTGGTGGTAGGGTGTGGGGACCCACAAGTAGGCCTGTGGCCTGGTGCAAGGTAGGTCGCAACAGGAGCATTACTATCACATTAATATGTGGTAAAAGATCACGAAATGGGTCTAATAATAATAATAATAATAATAATAATAATAATAATAATAATAATAATTTATTTGTACCCTGCCGATCTGGCTGGGTTTCCCCAGCCACTCTGGGTGGCTTCCAACAAAGATTAAAAATACATTAAAATGGATGTTTGGGTCAAAAGCAGGTCCTGGCTCTGAAAAAAAGGTGGAAGATACTTGACCTAGAGAAAGTTAGGGGATGGGTCAACACAGCTTCCTGCATTATGGGACACTGTGGGTGAAAGTACCAGGATAGGGGTGGGAGGGGGGGGGTGTCACGACAATTATTTACCACTCCACTACAGGGAAGAGGCCAGCCTGGAGAAAGAATTTGAAGAAAGATATAACTGTGCTTAATTGATTGATTGTTACTTATTTATTATGCATTTATATCCCATCTTTGCTCCCGACAGCTCACAGTGGTATGTGTGGTTCTTCGCCCTGCCTTTTTCCCCTTTTTAAAAAAATTCTCACAGCAATCCTGTGAGGTTGCACCACAGAAGCAATTCTGCGACAGTTTCAGGTGAATGGATGCAGCGAAATATGAAGGGTTTCCTCCTTTTGCATCCGTAACTCGACTCACAGGCAGACATTCTACATGTTGTTTGGAATAATCCACATATTCAGATCTGCAGGTAGAAAATCTGCTCATCAAGAAGATGAAGCAGCCTGAGGAGAGCTTTCTCCAAGTTCAGGGAATGGTTTTTTTTGTCCTCCTCCTGTCACCTAGTGCCAGCAGGGGCTGTACCATTCAGGATGCAGAAAATCCTCCCTAGGGCACCTCTCAACAGAATCCCATTCAGAATTCCAGACTGATTAAAATTACACGGTTTTGTTTACACAGCAGAACCTCTGAGCTATAAACTTTCCCTCTGTCATTAAACACATTACATGTATAGTAATTACAGTATATGTATGCAGAGGGCATATATTATGTGGCATATCCTGCAATTAAATGCCATATTTCCCAATGTAATACTAAGAGTATTACATAATTAACAGAGAGACCACAGCCAAAGTCAGGTCTAAAGTCTCTCACACGTCCATAAAAGCCCAGAAATCCAGAGATAAGGCTCACACTTGACCTTCACATGGCCTGGAATGCCTTAGGATTGCGGTACGGACCCTCAACCACTAATTTTAGTTCTGTGATTGCTAGCCTGATCTACACACAAAGATGGGTTATAATCTGCAGTGTCATTCCAGACCATTTCATCGAGCGCTGGGGGATTATGGACCAGGCGAAGGATCTGCCTATACATTTTGGGATCTGGGTATTTAAAGAATTGTCTGATTCCATACAAATGTGTCCAATTGCCAAGATCTTCCACTGAGGTTCTTCCCTGGGTAACTCCATTCTCCAGCTTTAGGAACACATGAAATTTCCTTACATCAATTCAGACTGTGTGGATAATGTTATTATATGGTTTAGGCACTAGGTGGCAGTGGACCTAAGCGTATCTGGGTGGAGTTGGGTTTTCAGTGCTGTACTGTTCTTCTTGGAGACAACAAAGTTCTTCTTTAGCTTTCCAACACGGCAAAGGGTTGTGGGAAACAAAATCTAAGATTTGTTTTTAAGATTGAGGTAGGCTTGATGTTTGGTGTGAATCTGAAATCGTCATTTGATGCCAAATTGTCAACTAGGGGCACTGCTTCGAAGTATCACCCACATCTCCCAGCTGGCTGGATAATGTGGCAGAGCAGCTCCACCTGAAACCAACACACCTGGCTTAGCCTATTCCTCAGTCTATGGATGAAGCCAGAATACTTGAGAGGTATTAGTATGGTAATATTACAACTGCAACAGACGATTCCAAGAATTTCTGTGTTTGATAAGGTGCTTCCATAGGACTTTGGAACTTGCAGGAATTTTGTTCCCTTCCGTATCTTCAATTTTGTTTAAGGATGAGACAGGAATTTGATCCCCACATTTGTTTGTGCAGCAGAAGAAATGTTGGACTCCAGTGTGGGAAGCCCACTCAGCTATGATCCCTCACGTGGCTCTTCTGGGACAGACCACAACTTCTCAGTCTAGCTAGTGCAGCTGCACAGACCTGCCTCCGAGTGTAACAGGACTCAGAAAAACATTCATCCATACACACTGCGAGGAGTCTTGTAAAATGTCAAGGCCGCAGCGGCACTATGGATTTAATGTACAGTAGTATCATACCACTTTAAACACTTGTGGCTTCCTAAAAAGATTCCTGGGAAATTCCTGTAGTTTGTTAAGGGTGCTAAGAGCAGTTAGGACATACAATTCTGGGGAAGAGAGACTGGTTGTTAAACCATTTTGAGAACTGTAGCTCTGCAAAGCAAACAGAGGTCTCCTTAACAACTCCCGGCACCCTTAGCAAACCACAATTATTTGGGAGAAGCCATAACTGTTCAAAGTGGCATGATACTACTTTAAATGTATAGTGCTGATGGGGCCTAAGTCTCTGCTATCATTTTTTATGTGTTTAATTAATTATTTGCATTTCCTTTTGCATATGAGTGTAAATCAGCATTAATTTGACATTTTGCATCAGTGTAGTGAACTTTATTATCACTTTTATTTCTGTCCATTTTTATATGTATCTATATATGTGTGTATGCATGTACAACTTTTCTAGTTTTTCATCTTGGAATTTATTGGACTATATGAATCATAAAAAGAAACAAACGTTAACAATAAATCATAAACGAGTAATGTATGGATGTGTGAGGGTGAAGACTAAGCTATTTTATAGTTTAACAGACTTCTACAAGTAAAGGAAGGCATTCAGTCCTTTTCCTGTGCAAATATTTACCTTGTACATGATTGCTTTTTGAATTATTCTTGTGAAAGGTTCTGTTCAAATGTAATTGTTGGACTCCAACTCCCATCAACCCCAGCTAACAGGCAGTCAGTGGTCAGGAATGATGGGTGTTGAAGTCCAACAATATCTGAAAGTCCATCCTTGCCCTCCTGCACCCACAGTTAGTTCAGCTATATCCTGGGGGAGAAAGTTTGAGACACCCACATACCCAACTCAGCTGATTTGTTGGGCTTCTCTCAGAGAACATGCTTATTTCTTTGGCATGCGCAGGATCAACAAACAGTGCCTAAGAAGATGACAGCATCATCCCTGTTGTGAAGTACGTGGTCCTGCTTTGGACCTCACCTTTGCACAAGCCCCCAAATCATAGCAGGACAGAGGAAGGAGTGGAGCTGCCTGGAAGATTCCCCTGACACCAAACAGCATCCTGGTTTAATGAATTTCAGAAGCAGCTGCTCAAAGTGAAGAGACGAGAGGGAAGGCGGGAGTGTGTGCATTTGCAGGTCAATCCTTAAAGAACTTGTCAAATTATTCTCAGCTTGGAAGCTGATAAAATGTGATGCGCAGGGCAGGAACTTTGGGAATTTTCTTCTCATGGGCCCTCCTCCCTCTTCGCTTGCAGATAAATGGACAAAGGGCATGTTCAGCTGCTCCACCACAAGCTGGGGGGGGGGGCGGGGACGGGACTCACCAACCTCCATTTAGTGATCTAAAAAGACAGCTACCAGGCACTCACCATCTGCAATGTAATCTTTATTTCTTGCTGGTGATCTTTCGCTGGTGATCTCAGCAAAATGCCCAAGGGGCAAACAAATAAATATTCTGGTTACTCACTCACACACTAGAAAACTGCCCTGCTCATCTTCACTGCTTTCCCTCCTAGTCCTGGAGACAGAGCACAGTCAAACTAGGCTACTGGCTGAACTCTAACTGGGACAAGACCAAACAGAAGCAAGCAGGCTGTTTGGACACTCAAGGTGGCTGAGGAAGTAGAAACGGAGGGTGAAGCATCCAATATATACAGGTCCAGCACTGGAGCAGCATGGAAAGGTTTGGGGAAGGAGAGAGAGCAGGCTCTGTGTAATGCTTACTCTGAAAGCAATACGTCCACCTCCATAACCTGGCTTCCTGGACAGAGTGCACTTTCTCCATCTAACTGAGGCAAAAATAGCAAGTCTGTAGAAAAACACATCATGAGCAGAAGCACACTGATCCACAATCAAGGGTGGGGGGAAGGGAGTGGCTTTCAGGAGTGGCTTCAGCTCCCCTCTTCATCTGGACTTTAGGAAGCAGAAATGCTGAGCATGTGAACATTGTGGGATATTAGCAGCCAAACCCAACAAATGCATATTATGGCTACTTAGCATGAGAAGGGGCTAATACCGCAGAGCTGAGACAACAACGTTGACCCAAGAGAAGTCCTTAAGTCACAGCCCAGATGCAACAAAAATGGCCGCCTAACCCTGACGCTCTGAAGAAAGCCATCAATCAACAATGCCTGTACAACTCTATAATGCCACAACATCCAAGAACCACCACACCAAAACACCGAACCACAACATCCCCCCACTTCAAAAATACACAGACTAGGCCACCAAGACAATTGAAATGGCACCAACCAAGGAGATGGCGAATGACAAAGAGATCGCAACATCCTCCATGATGACAACTGCCCAACATCAAAAAGGGACCTGAGGGAAATTGAACTGAGAATAGCAGAACTTTTGAAGAAAACAGTGACTCCCCTGAAGACAATAATCAGCGACCTGACCTCCAAAGTGGAAACCCTCACTGTCACCATCTCCACTCTAGGAAAAGAAAACCAGATGCAACTAAAACAAATAGAGCAACTCTGAGAGGAAAACACATGTCTGAAAAACAAATTAGCTGATACGGACAACCGCAAAGAAAGAGAAAGCATGGAAGTGAGAATTAAACTAGCAGGCCTAGAAGACTGCAGCAGACGCTGCAACATCCGCTTCCGCAATTTCCCTGAGAAACTCATGTAAAAACACGCTGATTCCCAGACCGTCCGCGGGCTGGATTTAGAAGGCGATTGGGCTGGATCCGGCCCCCGGGCCTTAGATTGCCAACCCATGAACTAAAACAACAGCCCCCACCCCAATACAACAACCAGCAAACAGGCTAAAATCTGACAAATAACTAACATAATGGTGGTGCCAGAGCATGCCACTACTCACATCCCTACCTTATACCTCAACAAACCAATAATGCTATTAATGATACTGACAACATTGTTTATAAATCTTGTGCCACAAAGGCACTTGACACGGCTCACTGACTGACCCCTATCGCAAGTGAAAGGGGGGGTGGCCTGTTCTCAAAAAAGGCCCTCCATGCCCGCTGAGACACAGGACCAACCGGCTGGGAGCCAAATGGTCCAAGCTACTCCAAACAAACACCTATATAACTACATATAGGTGACCCTCTATAACCTACAGCCCAATCCTCAGCCCATCTCTAACTCTAACCCCCTTTCCCCCACCCACCACATTATATGTCAGCACAACACACTGGGTTCGATAGACAATACAAGGTGAGAGACACAGGGCAACCCAGACGGGTTGGCAGGGAATCATCCTATAAGGTAGATAAGTGAGATGGCGAGCTTAAAAGCAATTACACTAAATGTGAGGGGCTTAGGAAGCCCTATCAAAAGAAAACACATCACCTCGTACATAAACACCATGAAAACACACATTGCCTTCCTACAGGAAATACACAACCCGCGCAAAGGAAGCAAACTCCTGAGCGAACCCCGCTTCAGTCAACAATGGGTGGTACCTGGCTCAGGAAAGGCCCATGGAGTAGCCATAGTACTCAGTAGAGACCTACCTTATAAAGCCACAACGGTGCAAAAAGACAAAAGAGGCAGATTTGTTTTCGCCAAAGGGATACTAGATGGCAAAACTAAACTGACAATTGGCTTCATATATGCTCCAAACAAGAAGACACTAAACAATCTCCTTTCCTTCTCCAAAGGGAAAGCAACCCTAGGAGGTGACCTCAACCTAAATATGAGAGGCACCTCCCTGAAGACATGCATCCTACAACCCCCTGGGCAACCTTCCTCAGAGGGACAACTAGAGACTCTTACAAACTACTGAAAATGCTAAGAAATGGAGGCCTTTATGGTATCTGGGAAGAAAAGAACCCAGGAGACACCAGCCACACATTCCAGTCTAGATGCCACAGCACAATATCCAGACTGGACAGTATTCTGCTCACACAAGGCCTGATTCCCCTGGTAGAAACAGCAAACATTAGTAACATTAAAATCACAGACCATGCCCCAGTAGAAGTTACCCTCAAAATAGGAGTGGAAACAGAAACTGCCCCATCATGGTCCTTCAGCCCCATCCTATCACAACCAACTAGCTAGAAAGTGTCTCTTGAAAACTCTCCAAAACTAATTTAAGGACAATGATGTGGGCAACATAACAACCCCCCTCCTTGGGGACACAATGAAAGTAGTCACCAGAGGAGCCTTCATCAAGGAGACAGCATCCCTTAAAAAAGAAACCTCCTCAAAAATTGGTAAATTAGCACAATAAATTATGACCCTCTATACACTATAAACAAACAGGAGCCAAAAAACTCCTTAAACTCAAAAAAGAAGGGAAATTGACTCTCTAGAAATCAATAAAACAATGATTAACATCCTATACGCTAAACAACACTTTTACGAATAAGGAGGGAAGAACTCCAGACTATCAGCAAACAGATACAGGAAAAAATCACTCAAAACAAGAATACACCAGGTCACACCTTTATTCCCAGTCTTTCTACTATTACAAACTGGAAAAATGCTCATCTCAGCCTCCTGCACATGAGGTTGCCAACTTTTTAACCAGCCCTTGCAGCTGTGCCTTTAACAGCAAAACACATAGATCAACGAAATTGGCTTTTAGTGGTACTTGTGCTTGATGGTTCTATTGTATGATGGCATAAATTTGCTGTATCCTGCTCTTAGTACAAGCAGAATAAAAATAAATGTTCAGCATCATGCGTGCACACACAGAGGGAGCTGCAGAGCACAGCCGCAGAAGTCACTTGAAAAGTTGGCAGCCCAAGCTATTTAGACGTTCAGCTACAGTGTCACAGCCTGCCTTGCTCTGGCTTCTGAAGGAGAATATGCCACTAAACTACTAAGCTGGTAGTAATAAACGAATACTCAAAGATGAAGCTGTGGAGCAGCATGTAAGGCAGAACTTTCCAAACTGTGTGTGTGTGACACATTAGTGTGTCGGCTGCAGTGTGTAGGTCGCACAAACACTCCTCACCCTCCTCCTGGGTCTGGAAAGGGGTTAGCTTAACCTCTGGTTTGCTAGTGTCACGAAATGATGCATGTCTAAAGATTGTGTCACCAACATGAGAAGTTTGGAAAGCTCTGGTGTAAGGAAAACCAGCCCAGCTTAAGGTATTCCTAAAAGGAACAGAGTGGGGCCCTGCCTTCCTGAGCATTCCCTGGTCAATGAGGGCTGTTGGAGGACACGAGCTTGTCACTGCAGCTGTCAGGAGCAAGGTGTCAGGAGCAGGTCAGCAATAAATCACACAGCATCAATGAGGTTAACTCTTTATTCAAGGAAATGAGTTCGACTCAGGAGGCCAGGCTTAGTGAGCACAGCAACTCGCCCTGATAGAACTTGCTGCTATGATGCAGTTGCCCAAGTCTACACATCCTTTGGGTCCTTCCCAAGCAATTGGAGACTCTATTGTCTTATCTCTCTTTGCTCCTCCCTCTTCATACCTTTTAGGGTTCTAGAAGACTAGGGGGACGAGGAGCTGGTCTCAGCAGGAAGGGGAGACCCCCATGGCTTCTTCAGCAGCCTGCTTCATCTCTGTCTCTTGACCCCCCCTTCCTCTCTAGCCTCCACTTCTGCCTCTGATTCTGGACTGCCCTCTGCCACAGCCTCTACCTGATCACTAAACCATGTTACCTCTCCAGCTTCTGACACCTCCTCCTCCCAGTCTGCTCCCTCTTCTCCCTCTGATCACTCGCTGTCATCCCACCGCCCCTCCCTGGGCTCTGGGCCTTCTTCCCTTGGGGGTTCCCCAGCTGGTGCCTCCCATCGCTCCTCTGGACCCAGCCAGTCCATGATAGCAGCTGTAATGCACACACACACACTCCTAAAGTGGCCTGCCATGTCATCTGCACACACCCCTCCCACCTGCTGTGTTCACTTCAAGTACCGGCTCCAAGCAACAACAGATTTGTGCCCTCTGACTGAGAAAGTGAGTGTGTGGAAAGTGCAGCCTGCTAACAGCTGCCTTTTAGAGACAGACTAGGTGACACCTCCCTCCCCGGTGGCCACTGGTTTTTGTTGTTGTTTGGGGTTTTCCTCAGCAAAGCCAGAGTTAATTTCCTCTTGTCCCGTGGTAGTTCCTGTTTCACTGCATAGCTTTCCTAAAGATAGAAAGGGAGCCAGAGCAATTATGCCTGGAATGACAAGCAGCTGCCTTTGACGCCACACAGATACAAGGGGGGTGCAGCTCTGTGTGTGTGTGTGTGTGTGTGTGTGTGTGACATTTAAGTCCTGGAGAAAACTGGAAAGCGGCTGCCGCTTGGAAGCGGGTGGCAGAATTTAAAGGGGTGGCTGGTGCCAAGGGGGGGGTGGTTCCCCTGAGGTGCAAACAAGAAGCTTCAGAAAGGTGGTTTCTATTGCAGCTGGAGGGGCAAAGAAGGAGTTGTGCCCCCACCCCACCCCTCCAGTCCCAAGGGCACTCAGAGGCTTTGCTACATCTTCTGTATCCATTCAAGCAGAATATTTACATTAATTTAAATTATTTAGGAGGCTTCTGTCCCGCCCTTAATTAATAGATTCCAGGGTGGGGTTCAGTACACCATTATAAAAGACTAGCTACTATAAAAAGAAGTTCAAACAATCAAAAGACATCATACAACAAAAGGGCACCAAAGGGGCCTCAGACACCCTGCCCCCTGGTGACCACCATTCAAAACCAAACCAAACTAAGTGTTCATTTTTTTTACTTGCTTTCCCCCCTTTTTGTTTTTTGGTGGTAGTGGGGGGCTTGTCTGATTGTGTCTGTTTTATTCATTCGGGAGTGTGTAGAAGTGTTTTCTCTGTTTGGGGGAAACAGGAGGTTCTGAGCACCACTAGTTTTTTTCTCTGGTGAAATGGGTATTTTGTACCACCTATGACCATTTCTTAAAGTTTCCGAAAGTGCCCTCTGGCCCAAAAGGTTAATGAAGGCAACTAAGATAACAAGGAGCCTGGAGAACTGTTAGAACGGCAGGGCCGGCTATGGATCATCCAACAGAATAAAATCTTATGACCTGGAAAGGGCCTGGGCAAACAGATACATTTTTGCTCAGCGCCAAATGCTATAAGTGGGACTGCACTCATGTCATTCATGACAGCCCTGACTATTTTATCAAACAGTTCAGTCCCCCAGAGCCTTTGGCCCAAGATATCACAGGCGCGCTGAACTATTTCTAAAAGCAGGAGTCATTCAGAGGATCATAGACCCACCACGGAGGTGGGAGGAGAAGCTAGTGCTTCTGGTAGATCATGACACTGAGGAGGGGGCCTTCCGTTCAGTCCTACTGAAAGCAATGTTTTCAGTTTGCTCACTTGTGGCACCATTCTTTTAAGCCCTGCAAGGCTCAGAAGGCTGCTTGGAGGAACTGTCCGTTCCTTCCCTCCTCTCCTGATGTGGCTTCTGAGCAGACAGGGAGCTAAAATAAATGACCAAAAGATCAACCATTTCCATAGGGACAGGCAACAATTGCTTTCCTTTGTTGTGATGATGCTACTGCCCGGAGGCACGGCACACTTGCAAGTGACCTCGAACAGCGCTGCCCATTCTGTGTCTCAAAGGCTGCCTTTCCTTTCAACAAAAACGCTTCTGTGACAAAAACAGCCCCACCCAGCACCTGTGGGGCAGGAAAACAGCTCCCATGAGGGCTGATGGATGTGGAAGGACATTTTTTTGCTGAAAGGTCCAGGCAACAGTGTGGATTCCAATTGTTATTATTTTTTAAGATACAAATGTGGAAGTGCAAAACATTCAGCTTGCCCTAGCAACACGATGGATAATGCTCCCCGCACACTGTCCTCCATCAGAGAACCCTTCTACCCAGAGACATGACCATTTTCAAAAAGCGCTTCTACAGATTTGTTCTCTGCAATAAATGCTGATTCAATGAAACCTTTGGGCCAGTATCCTTTTGCCCTTGCCTCTCCCATGAATATCACACCCTGCCAATCCGCTCAGCCTCAGCCACAGATGCTTCCTCAATATGAGACAGATTTTTCTTGACTGTGGATGACTGACTAGCTATTGAGAGGAGGGACTTGAAGTCTTATCCTGTGGAATGTCAGCTGTTTCAAAACCCTAGTTTGAAGGTCTGGCACAAACCATACTTGGTTGGCTTGGGTGAAATGGCAGATTAGGTTTCCATGGAAGTGGAAGTAGCTCATAAAAGCAGTGCACACAAATGGGATGGTGGAAAAGCATATGAGCACAGGACAGCCAGAAATGCCAAATCAGCTTGTGTGGAATCGCATTGACTCACATCCATCCCAGGCCCACTTTTTTTTTATTGTCAAGAGCAGGGATATTGTCATTTTTCGCTCATGCTGTTCTGCAAGGGAGGGGGGAGGCCAAATGCAGCTCATCAAGCTTATCAGGCCCTCAGGATTCCCTTCAGAATCACGCCCTCACTGGTCCTGCTCCACAGCCTCCTAAACTGCACTTGCATGACTGCAAATGCGTCACTGAACCGTGACAATGTCTGCTGAAGGGGACATCTGAAGGCAGCCCTGTATAGGGAAGCTTCTTAAGGTTTAATGTTTTACTATGTCTTTATATATTCTGGAAGCCACCAAGAGTGGCTGGGGCAACCCAGTCAGATGGGCGGGGTACAAATAAATTATTATCATCCTGCATGCCTGGAGTGTAAGTGTTTGAACTTTTGCATGGCTGGAATGTAGCCTACTGGGCAAAGGTGAGGAGTCACACAACTGATGCTCCACCCACTTTTACTTTTGGCCCCGCCCACCATTGGCCTGCGGTCCCTGTGGGAGGGAGCCCATGAGGGAGTGCAGCCCTTGGGCTGAAAAGTGTTCCCCACCCCCTGCTGTAAAGCTTTGTGTTTGTTGGCAATCATTTGAATGAATTCTTCATCCAAGCAAAGGACCCATAAAGTCGAGCTGTGATTGTACATTTCACAGTAACTTTCTCTCGCTGCTTTCACATTCTCTGATCCCCAGCAGGGAAACTGTGCTCTAACATGGCCTCATGCCTTATCTTCCCTCAGTCAGTTCCTCCCTTCAGCAATATGTCACACTTATCTCCACTTTTGGTTTGCCAGGTCAATATTTACCCAACAATCTCACTTGTGCGTGTATTACACATCGCTGGTCAAAGTTTCATTCGCTCCCCTTCAACAGCACTGAAGATCACCAAGTTGATTTATATTACTATCCAAAGAGTGAAGCCACCCAAAAGGGATCCCAGTCAATTCGGCATCAGTTACTGTGTGGGAGCAGGAGAAGAAGGAACCTGGTGTTTTCCAAATGTGGATGGACTACAGTTCTCATCATCTCCAAGCATTGCCCAGGCTGGCTGATGGGAACTGGAATACAACAACTTCTGGAGATTCACATGTTTTCCAAGTCAGCTCTGCACCATCCAAGATCCAGCAAATCCAGCAATCAGAAGCACTGAATTAGAATACGATTTCCACACACAAAGGTTTTGCTTTACTGCAGATGTACCGCAGTTGGGATGATATCCCCATCTACGCATGGCGTGGCTCATTAGGCTGAAAATAGGGATCTCATTTTAGTTACAGGTGAACGCCTAGTTGAGAGATATGAAGATCATGTACTGCAGAGAACAACTTATTACTTAATATGGGACTCCTGGCTGAACAGGCGTGAGAAAACTTAAACACAGATAATAAATGCCCTGCATGATGCATTAATCTTGTTGTAAAGTAATTATGTTTTGTGTATTAACTTGGAAAATATGTAGAGTAAAACAACAACATCTCCTTCTCTTATTACATATTATTAATCACTTCTAACTGATAACAGCACTATGCAGCAATTTAGTTATGTATTACATATCTGAATATGCAATGTATGTATTATCTACCAGGTCCCGATCCACACAGGTGCTTCCTTTTCTCTCAAACAGCCTCACAGGCAGCTAGCTGGGTACATTGGCTGAAGCTCCTGTCTCACTCACTGTCCCCCTCTGCTCCCAAGGCCTGTGCAAGCCCAGAGTCCCCCATGCAAGGCACACAGTCCATTAACTCTCTACTGAAAATAAGTAGGTTTCGGGACAGTCAGTATCTAGATGGGAACTCCCATGTTTTATTATGTTTTTATATTCTACTGGAAGCTGCCCAGAGTGGTTGGGGAAACCCAGACAGATGGGTGGGGTTATTATCATCATCATCATCATCATCATCACCATCACCATCCTGAGCTCCATTGTAGAAGAAAGATGGGCTACAAATTAATTATACAAGTAAATTAATCTCTCTCTCTCTCTCTCTCTCTCTCTCTCTCTCTGTGTGTGTGTGTGTGTGTGTGTGTGAGAGAGAGAGAGAGAGAGAGAGAGAGAGAGAGAGAGAGAGAGAGAGAGAGGGGTGTCCCATTACAATTTACCAACTCAGGCGCCAAAATGTCTGAACTGGCCATGGAGCAAGTTTTGTCCTGTAATAGGATTTCTGCTTTTCAGAGCTAAGGGAACATCAATTTGTCAAACATAGGGCACAGTGCTTATGACAGCAACTGACACACCCTCCCTTTTATCACAAACAACTCGTCAGCAAAAGCTTAACCCCCCAAAAGTATTACAGAACCTCTGGGTGTCTGCCACTGGCATGGCTGCCAAATAAGGACTTCTAGGTAGACGGGACTTGATGACGGGGCTGGAGGATGATTTTAGATCCCAAGGCATTAGTCGTGTCCAGAGCTGACAAATCATGTCAAGCTCCCAGGCACAAGCACCAGTCATTTCAATGCTGCTGCTGCTACTGCCGCTATTCACAACCCTCCTGACTTTTCATTCCAGACACTGTAAAAATCAGCTATCAGCTACTCAGAGAAGTTGTCAATATTTACAAAATATTAGTGCAATGGCAAAAGCAATTATTCCATAAACATTGGGCCTCAAGAAGCCATGCCACTGGAATATTTTTTTATTTACTGCCTGAGTGGCAAAAGAGGATGCTTTGATTCCTCTTTCTGCTGCTTTATAGGACATCAGAAAAGCCCTGAATTAGCTGGATCAGGGCCAAGAGAATCCATCTAACCTCGCAGGACTCAAGTCCAAAACATTTGAAGAGCACCAGGTTGACAAAGGCTGCTGCTGAAATGGAACGAGAATCAAATTTTTATTGTTGTTTATTGCTTTAGACATTTTTAGAAAACTTGTTGTAAAAAATCATATTATTGGAAAGAAATTAATTATGGCTCATGCACCTTCCAAATCAAATTAAGGCAATCATCTCTCCTGGCTAGCCCTCTGCTTTGGCGGGGAGTGCATACTTTTATTTAATTAAGTTTATTGTGCTTAAATGAGCAGATTCTACAACAGTTTAATTGACAACCACCACCTTGGGTGCTTTTAGCAGAAAACTCAGAAGCAAAAAAGCAAAAAAATAAGCCATTTCATTTTTGATAGGCTGATTCACTTGGCTGAATCAGATGCTGACAGACATCTCAGCAAGATTACAAGCTGAAAGAGCACTTCCTGCCACAGCTTCAGCAGGGATGTCCTGTGCGAAATACATGGCTGAGAGGATGAAGCTTAGAGGGACCAGGATCTGATCGAGGGCTGGCCTGGAACATGAAGCTGCCACAGGCAGAGAAGCATCAGAACAACTCCTGCCCCCTGCCCAAGATCTCAGGGCTCACTTGCCCAGAGTAGTAGCAGTAGCAGTAGTAGTAGCAGCAGCAGCAGCAGCAGTAGTAGTAATACAGAATCAATGACAGAGAAGCTGCTTCTGTGACCTGGCATCTTGGCCATCATCAGCCCCAGTTAAACCAACTGGCCACAGGGTCACATCCACATCTGTTCTCTTGGTTGCACAAACCACAGGATTTCAACCTTTTGGAGTCCACGGTTCGCTTGACCAACTACATTTTTTCTGCAGCACTCCTGTGGGGCTCAGGAGCCCAGTTATGTCACCCATTTTTGAACACCCTCCCTTGTGGAGTGTTTCCACCCTCCCTTGTGGAGAGTCATCTCTCCCATCCCCTCTCCTTGGGAGTTATCCCAGCAGCCACTGCTGCTGCCCCCCCCCAAGAGAAGTGCCTTCTCACAATGCCCCACAGGGGCCTGGCAGAGGATGCCCCCGTCCTTAGTAGCCCGACGGTGACTGGCCCAAGGTGAATGTGAAGCCAGCACCTTATTCACCTTGGGAGGCAGCAGTGACATCAGCGGGCACTGCTGGGTCTGCATGGCGGAAGGGCTCCCCTTTGGCACCAGGCACTCAACTCCCAGGCAGGCCTTGCATACAGCAAGCACAAGAAAGGCCAGTGCAGCACCCGCTTGCCTGCCTGGCCTCCCACTTGTCTGTCCATTCCCAACAGCAAGGGCTGGCTTGCTTGCCTCCCTCGCCCGCTTGCTTGCTTCCTCCAAGCCCGCCTCAGCTCCTGGCAACCAGCACCCCCTGGTATCATTCGCTTGGGGATCTTGTAGCCAGGGCTGCTGCAAGAAAAAGCTGCACAAGCCTTTGCGAGGCAGAGATGCAAGAGGCATCAGAGGAGAGAAGGAAGGAAAGAGAGACAGAGGCCAGTGTTGACTGTGGCACCCCGACCATCATTCAAGGCACCCCAGGGTTCCACGGCACACTGGTTTGAAACCACTGGCATAGAGCTATAAACATCTCCACCCACACCAGAGCAGTGTCAAATTTTTTTTTTAAGGAATCTTCTTGCAGCGGTGTCTTGGGGGAGACAGGGGAAAATAACTGAAGGCCACATCAGCCCCCCCCCCCCCCGCCGCCCCAAAGTGAGGTATCAGCATCCCTGATGCAAGCTTAGTAGGGAGGAGCCATGTCACGTCTATACAGCAGCCAACACATAACTGGACTAAAGTAAATCTTTAATAAGCAGCATTGAAAAGGAAAGCTGCAGCCCCTCCCTTCCTGCAAATGGCGGCAGATCAGTAGGGTAGCAGTTTAGTTCTGCCTGTAGAACAACAAGATGCAGCGGGTTTTTATAATCCCTGACAACTGTTTTACCAAAAACCTGTTTTGTTCCGTGCAAGTGATGCATATTCTGAAGGTATCTTGACATAAGTCTCCTTAACCACCAGACACACCTGTCAGCACCTTGAATAGTTTCAGATGCAGAGTGAAAAGGCTGTGACCTGACAACAACGTAAAACAATCTTGTTTACAGAACTGAAAGTATGAATGAAGCAAGCGACTGCTTGCCTCGGTCACGCCCTGTACCCTCACAGCGCGTCTTAAGGTGGGCCTTTGTGACTGGGTCCCTGCGCATCAGGGGAGGAAACATGGGGCTAGTTCACACAGGCATTCCCTACTGCTTGAGGCCAAAGTTATATCACAGGTTGTGAATGAGAGATGGGAAACCAAAGAGCCAGAATTCCAGTCCCCTCAAATGTAGTTGATTCAGTGGAGTGCATTCCCACAGGTGAGATATCAAGCGATACCTCTTGTCCCACAGAGTTTGCTTGTTGGGACCCAAAGATTCTTAAATTATGACTAATTTACTCTACGTTTATGCATTCATATTCTGCCATGCTCAAGTCTACTTCAGAAGATAAAGCCACCACAAACCTTGATGAAATATGTCTGACCATGGCTTCAGAGAAAAGCTAGGCAGACTAATATCAGTTCATTCATCCTGACTTTTTAAACAGGTAAGCAGGAGTGAACGGGAGCTTCCACACACCTGGCCCCATACAGATAGCAGGCAGTGGGTCCCTGATGCAGAATAGGACTGCAGCAGGGGGCAAAGGGTTGAAGCCCCCTCCCCTTCACACCATGGCCCCAACCCAATTTGTTCTCTCTCTCTCTCTCTCTCTCTCTCTCTCTCTCTCTCACACACACACACACACCCTCCATGTGACTAAAGTAACATATTCTTTGGCCCTCATGCATAAACCAACTGGTGTTTAACCAGAAGTTGAAATGGAGTACACCTCTATGCAATGTATTTTACTGAAACTGCCACAAACTTTGTCTAATGTTAGAACAGCACAGTTTGCATCTGTTTGTGAACATTCCATGACATCGCAGCAGTGCAGCCAATGGCTAAGGGAGCTCGCATGTGACATTTGCACAGAGTAGTAGGAAAAGTTCAGGCTTACCTTCCTAGCTCTTCGCCAATTTCATAAATGTCCTCTACTTTCTGTTGTTTAAACACAGACATGCCTGGACTCCTCATTGATGTACACTGGTTAATTTAGCTGGGAAACGAAATAGAAACAGTCAGAGAACAGCTCTGTATACGTACTGTGGTCAAAGACTGCTAACCACAATTTCTAAGAAAAGAATGATTATGCACTACATTGCCCACAGTGGCCCCCCAAAAAATTTCCAGTCAAAAAGATGTTGCAACATATAACCAGAATCAAAGCACAGTATTGTATACCAGTTAATTAAAATGCCTTTTACACACACACACACACACACAGAGTTTTCTAGATCTTGTGTAGAAAAAAGGGTAAAGGATCCCTGACAGTTAAGTCCAGTCGCAAACGACGCTGGGGTTGTGATGCTCATCTTGCTTTACTGGCCAAGGGAGCCGGAGTTTGTCCGCAAACAGTTTTTCCGGGTCATGTGGCCAGCATGATTAAGCCGCTTCTGGCAAAGCCAGAGCAGCACACAGAAACGCGAGTACATTCCCGCCAGAGCGGTACCTATTTATCTACTTGCACTGCGTACTTTCGAACTTCTAGGTTGGCAGGAGCTGGGACTGAGCAACGGGAGCTCACCCTGTCGTGGGGATTCGAACCACCAACCTTCTGACTGGCAAGCCTTAGGCTCAGTGGTTTAGACCACAGCGCCATTGTAGCTCAATTAGACAGAGTTCATGATCTATCAGCTGTTCATTCCTAGGTTGTTTCATTTCAGTAGTTAAAGATCTCAGGGTTTTGAGGAAAGGCTGGGCTGGGCCTTCCTTGCACCTTGAGGGTGTGCAATTGAGTGGTTTATCTGGTTGCATGCCATCCCAATCTCTAAGCAGGGGTTCCAGGCACTTACCCGGGTTCCTGTTTCCTTTTGGAAGGAGGCACAACAGAGACTGTAGTGTCTTTATGATATAGGGTTTGTTTACACATATATACAACCTGAGCCTACAATGGAGGGGCTCACAGCATCAAGCCCCCCAAAAGGTCCTGCTTCTCGTACAGCCCCAGCTTTGGATTCCAGCAGAAATCTGGCTCTCCAGCATGCCTGGCTCTCTGTCTGACTTCCCAGCTGGCAGCTTTTGCATCTGGCTTCCAGCTCACATAACTCCACTCTGAACTCTGACCTTTTGTCTTTCTAACTGGCCAGAGAGGGAAGCCCACCCATTTGTCCTCTGGCACAGAGCCACTCCCTTTGTTCCCTTAAGGACTCAAATTTAGCAGACCATTACCAGGCAGGGCTGGCTATTCCAGCAACTGAATCCATGCTGGATCCAGGCATTCAGCCTCACCCCTCTTCCCCACCCCACCCCAGCTCATAACAAGATCATTCTTATGAAATAAATAAATAAATTGCAGCCACAGTTCCTTTTGCAGAAATACTCTCAGGACCACATCATGTTTAGATGGATAGATCAGCGGGAAAGTGCCTCCACTTTTGCAAGGCATTGTTCTGCAACAGATGCTGCTGCCACCAACACACCTTTGGGCTTGGCTTCCTCATTAGGGAAAGGTGTGGATCTTTAAAAGTTGGGGGCCGGGCAGAGAACGCCTCTGAAAGAATGTACCACATCATCCTGGAAGGGAATATATCTTTTTTTAAAAACAAGAGAGTGGTTTTATAAGCCTCCTGGGAAGTTGGCTGATTGCTCTGTTGACTCACTTCTCTAGGGCTTGTTGGAGGAGAATGAAAGGATTCCCGTTTGTCATATTTGCATAAACCTCACACATAACAATGCTTAGCATTTATATAATGTGTCTTGGTTTTTTGAGTCAGATTATTCCACTTCTGTGCCAATTTTGGGTTGCAAGAATACACATAGGCGGGAGTTGTTTGTGATGGGCTGCTGCACCACCGTGGAGCTCCCTCCTCTTAGGGTCACTACAAAGACTTGTCTAATCAGCTGGGCTTCTGGTAACTGGGGGAAGGCTTTTCACTGGGGGGGGGAGTCTTCGCATGTCTGGATTAAAATTTTGATATGCATTTTCATATTGTGACCCACCACAAGTTCCAGGAATTGAAGAAGTCTAAATAAAAATAAACTAAGGATTGTATCCAGCATTAGTCATAAATGAAACTGAAATTATTAATCAACATGGTTAAGTTAGGTCCATTAATTTTAACCAAATCAGCCTGAGTAGAACATAGCTGGGTTCTGTGCACCTTTTGGATCACTGCATTGTACAATGCAACCACATAAGAACTAGGAACTTAACTAAAACAAGGGTCTTGTTTTTCCGAGAAAAGCACAAGCAGCCAGGGAATATGGAGCACACAAAACACGAAGTCTTAGGTTCCCAGTCCATAATCTATAAAGTGGCCATTTGCCCGACTTTGGAGACGACAGTCCTCTATTTGAAAGGCTGTCAATGAACAGTTCTCTGTTTGAAAGGGTTTTACATAAGGAAGGCAGGGAAAGCCTTGCAGTGGCCCCTCCTTGGACAGCAGACTAAGTAGGTCCCTAATGCCTAATGTCTTCTCCACGAGGGTGAGATGGATTGTATGTCTATTTTAAATTATAGCAATTACCGTATTTTTCGCTCTATAGGATGCACTGGACCATAGGAGGGAGAGAATAGGGGGGGAAATCTCCCCCTCTCTGCTCAGCGCCCCTTCAGCAAAGCGGCAGGAGAAACGGAGCCCCTGCCATTTCTCCTCCCGCTTCGCTGAAGGGGCGCTGTGCAGCTCTCCCTCTCTGCTGAAGCCAGGAGAGTCTTGCTCTCCCGGCTTCAGCAAAAGGAACCCAAAGCCTTCGGAGAGCAGCGCGAGTTCCCGAAGGCTTTGCGCTCCAAAGGCTTCAGGCGGCTATCCCTGAAGCCTGGAGAGCGAGAGGGGTCGGTGTGCACCGACCCTTCTCGCTCTCCAGGCTTCAGCGAAAGCAACGCGAAGCCTCCGGAGTGCGGAGGGAGCGCTCCCTCTACGCTTCAGAGGCTTCGCGTTGCTATCGCTGAAGCCAAGGAGCCTGCATTTGCTCCATAGGATGCACACACATTTCCCCTTAATTTTTGGAGGGGGAAAAGTGTGTCCTATAGAGCGAAAAATACCGTACTTCTAAATTCGCATCTACGCATATAAATTAACATATGCAAATTTATGCAGTGATGTATTTCCCCATTTTTGGCCACATGTAAATCTATTCAGCAGTATTTTTCAAAGCTGATGAGGCTCATTTCCAGGAAGAGAGCGCCATCAGCTCAGGCACTGTTCAAATCCACTTCCTTTCCCAAGGACTTTATAATCTAATATCTAACCCTTGATATAGCTATGCTTCCCTTGGCTATAAAAAAGCAACTGCGAACATTCTTTATTGCTCTCTCTCGCCACATAATCCTCCCCAACAGAATATTGAAGATTTTAGCCAGGATCTGCTCTCATTCACCTGACACCCCCCAAACAGTTCAGATTGGACAAAGTAAGTTTCTAAGGCTGCAGCCCTATGCCAAGTTACCTGGGAGTGAGCCCAACTGGATTCAATGGAATGTATTTCTGAATAAGCCTATATAGTATTGCATGGGATTCATTGCACAGGATTGCATTGTAAGGAAGTGCAACGATGCTTTGTTTTTGACTCCTTTGGAATCAAATTTCTCATGGGAGAAATGAACTTGCTTAAAGGGAATTATTTACAATAGGAATAGGATATTATGACCCTTATATCTATATCTCAAAAAATATCAGACACAGAAAATGAAAAGAGCAATATGTTTTAATGCAGGCATGTCCAACAGGTAGATCGTGATCTACCGGTAGATCACTGGACGCCTGTGGTAGATCACTGACTCCTCCCAAAAAAGCTCAACAAGATTGCCCCCCTGCACCCCTAAAAAGCAGGGCTTTCCTTCTCCCTAAAAAAAGCTCAACACTCTCAGTCTCTTGGGAGTTGGCCACCCCTGTTTTAGTGGACTGACAATACAAAATCTTCCAGACGCAGAGGGTTATTTATACCAGATATCTTCAACCTTTTCAGACTCAGGACCCACGTTTAACCCAAACATGCACTGAGGGACCCATTTCTTAAGCATTTACCATATATTTGCATGGTGGTAGCGCTCCTGTTGCAACCCACCTTGGATCAGGCTGTGACCCACTAGTTGAAGACCGATTTATACCACCTAATGGGAATAAATCCAGGACCTAATTTTCTCAGCCTCGCTTGCCCAATCTGCAAAATGGGAGTGGTTTCATAGCCCAGTCTTACCCAATCTAACACCCTCCAGATGCTTTGGAGTGGACTAAACTCCCATGAGCCCAATCAGTCAATGTGGGAGTCTATGGGAGTTTTATTCCCAAACATTGTGAAGGCTGTACCCACTTTATAAAACTGTTTTAAGGATTATGGTCTGAGATGCAGAAGGTCACATCTGCCCATAAATGTAGACGTTAGCTTTGGAAGCACAATCCTATACATCTCTTCGCAGAAGTAAGCTCCACTGAGTTCAGTGAGGATTATTTCCATGTACAGGACTGCAGCTGAAAATGTTTTTTTTCAGAATTTTCAAAATGTTTTGTCAGAGCTGGGTGAGATTCTGGCAGCTAGGGCAACAAGGAGTCCTGTGGCACCTGAAAAACTAACACACTGATTACAGCAGAAGCTTGACCCCATTTTGTCAGACAAAGTGGGCTCAAGTCCAGGAAAGTTTGTGCAATGGTAGATTTATGTTGTTTTAGCCTAAAACAAGTAACCACATAAGCTAAGTGGGAGGGAATTGCATCCCCAATAAATGCTTATTTAATTTTTAATACTTGTTAAGTCTCTCCTCTGCAAGAATATTCAGAGTACTGTAAAGCATTGAATATATCTGTTGAAAATAAAAATATGTTTTCAAACAACAATAAACTATCAATTATTATTATTATTTAAATCTAAACTTTCCCCATTAGATGTGGCCATCTCTTTCTCATTCTCTCTCTCTTATTAAAAATGTATTTTACTAAGATTTAGATGTTTATTAAGATAAACACCAGGTATTCAAAAAAAAAGGTAAAGGACCCCTGACAGTTAAGTCCAGTCACAGACGACTCCGGGGTTGCAGCGCTCATCTCGCTTTACAGGCCCAGGGAGCCAGCGTTTGTCCACAGACAGTTTTTCCGGGTCATGTGGCCAGCATGACTAAGCCACTTCTGGTGCAATGGAACACCGAAACCAGAGCAGCGCACAGAAATGCCGTTTACCTTCCTGCCGGAGCGGTACCTATTTATCTACTTGCACTTTGACATTATTTTGCTTTTGAACTGCTAGGTTGGCAGGGGCTGGGACCGAGCAATGGGAGCTCACTCCATCGTGGGGATTCGAACCGCTGACCTTCTGATTGGCAAGCCCAAGGGGCTCAGTGGTTTAGACCACAGTGCCACCCGTGTTCCAGGTATACATACATTCAAAGAATATTTAATCTAGAGAATCATCACACCTTCAGCAACATAATTACTGCATCTACCAAAACACATCTGGCTTTCTGGTGCCTTTCACCCAGCAATTTTAGGGCCTTTCACAGCTGTGTTGTGTTCATCAAACTGGAAGGCAAGCAGAAGACCCAGGGAGTAAAATTTAAGTCACTTCCCCTTTTGCCCACGGGTGCCTAAAAATGTTATGTTCAGTCGTTATTCCTGCACCGCTTTTACGAGTCTTGCAAAGAAGCACTGGGCTTGCAGGGTGCCATGAGTGTGCCCCTCAAAGCAGGGCAGCATTGCCCAGCCAAGCTCCCCACTGTTGGCCAGGCAAGTGGCACACTGCAGCCCCACTTAGCTCGAGTGGCCGGGGGTCGCTCTGACAGTGCACCCCATGGTGCAATGTGCCCCATATGTGCACCAGCAAGGAACGCTTTGCCAATGCCCCCCACAGCAGCCATTTTTTAACTGACGCCCACAGCACTCTCTGAAACACACTCACTGGTCCAAAAATTATGAATTATGGGGTGCTGGGAACTGTGTCCACAGATGTGGGTGGCCAAGTTGGGTAGGAAGAGAAAAGATCCATCATGGAGCTGATAGAATCTCCTAAGAAGGCTTGGGAAGGCTGCCCATCTGCGCGTTCTTCAGTAAACTCTTCAGCACTGTCACATAAATCCTTTAGTAATCATGCAAACATTGAGGAGATTACTGCAAGTCAAGGCACAATGAAATTAATTAAGGCTTCACATACTATGAGGTCACTCCAGGTAAGCAAAGAGGTGCCAAGCAAGTACTTGATTGCAAGTGAGGAACTCTATCTGCTGCACCACCATGTTAAACTTCTAGCCCCAGTTAAGTCCAGCAAAAGATATTGCTTCGTATAGGAACACAAGGAAGCTGCTTTATACCATGCAGGGTCATTGGTCCATCAAGTCCAGCATGATCTGTTTTGAGGGTGCTTCCAAACTGAAGGGATCAGCCCTCATGCATACATGTTTTCTGAAGCGTCTACGCATTGTTGGCATTGAAATGCCATCCCATTTCCCCATTCAACACCACTGCTTTTAATATGGATTGGAGATTCCAGGGACTTTTTATACAAACTGAGCCTAAGCAGCGGTTGAAAAGTAATGCCACTCCAAAAGCAACAATAACCCTTACAACACATTTGTTGAAAAAGACAAGCTTCTCGTTCCCTAGTCGGATTTACACCAAAAAAACTCTCTCCTTCAGCAAGTCAGAACGAACGGAATGAATTAAGTACTTAACCCGAGGTACCACTGTATCTTCTCTTGTTTCTTGGACCTGCTTTGATCATTAATTTTTAGCTTGTTGTTTCTTTTTTAAAAATTGGCTTTATTGAGGTTGTTATTTTGTATTTTATACTTTGTATTTTGGCTCATTGGCCAGCTGGCTGTAATCAACACAGGACTGATAACAAAAGTGAGCAAAAAAAACCTATCAAGGAAAAAAATACATTTTGCCTAACAAGGAGACTCTGCTGTGGCTTAGTTTCATCTTGAGATCTCTCACTGCACTGTTATATTTATTTATAAAACCATTTTCACACCACCATATCATAAAATATAAAGATGGTATAATATGTCAAAACATAAAACACAATTTTAAATATAAAGATACAGATAATCGCTAAGGTGATTGGCCAGTCAAAATAAATAAATAAATAAACAGCTGCAAGAGTCCTGTCCACATAAGAAGGTCTTCAAGAGACACTTGGAAGGTCAAAGGGAGGCTTGTGCCTGTGACAAGTTTCTGCTGGAGGGCAGTTCCACACAGCATAGGACCGGCAACACTAAGCGCCCAACTTCTAGCTGAACCCGGGCAGACATCTGAGGCATGGGGAACAACAAAGCTCCCCTGGATGATCTCGGATGATCAGGCTTGGATACAGTGGTACCTCGGGTTAGGTACTTAATTTGTTCCGGAGATCCGTTCTTAACCTGAAACTGTTCTTAACCTGAAGCACCACTTTAGCTAATGGGGCCTCCTGCTGCTGCCGCGCCGCCGGAACACGATTTCTGTTCTTATCCTGAAGCAAAGTTCTTAACCCAAGGTACTATTTCTGGGTTAGCGGAGTCTGTAACCTGAAGCGTATGTAACCTGAAGCATATGTAACCCGAGGTACCACTGTATAAGGGTGGTCCTTAGGGCATCCTGGACCAAGTTGTTCAGGGCTCTGCATATCAGCACAAGAGCCTTGAACCAGGCACTGCCTACCGCCAGCTGGAGCTTCTGGATCAGGTCCAGGGTGGTCCTACACAGACCACATTGCAGTCATCCAGTCTCAAGGTTACCACTGCATGAACTACATTTGCTAAGCCATCCTGATCCAGATACGGCTATAGCTGGCATACTTGGAGACATGTATCAAGGTCGATTCCACTGAAGTTCACATAACACCACTTTATGGCAGAGTGTCCTTTATTGCCAAAGCATTTTCAAGTGGCCCTAGTTTTCAAGCATTCCACTCCCAGATTCCTGTATGCAGGCTACCTATGTGCTTTTGCAGCCACACCTCTTTCTAAAGAAAATTTGCTGTGCTCAGCATCAATCTCACAACAGGTACGCTTGGGCCAGGGCCAGGTATGCTTGGGTCAGTTAACTTGGGTCAGGGCCATCAGCTGCTGCCACCTATTAAACGCCTCAGAATGTTAGCTTACACATGTTCCCAGCCCTCAAGATTACATATCAAAACCTGGAAATTTGATTTGCCTGTCTATTATTTTTTCAAGTTTATATCCCACTCTTTGACTAAAACAAAGAGCAGCTTACCAGCAGAAAACAAACAACATTACAACAGCATATGCAGCATTAAAACTACAGATCTGAAACACTTATTGGTGGCAGTGCCAAAATTGTGGAATACCCTTGCTGAGAAGATTCATAATTAAAAATGTCAGCAAAACAAAATATTAAACTCCTGTATGTATCAAAATGTCTTCACTTTGTCTGAAAAGAAAGAGGAGCCAAGCAGATCTCCATGGAGAGCACGTTCCAAGGTCTTGGAACCACCACCAAGAAAACTGGGCTCTCATGCTGAAACCTGCCTAGCTATGAATGATAGCACAAGAGAGGAACATTTGCAAGGCAGGCATGAAAGGCTGGGAAGCCGGTGTTTGTTCTGCCTCCGTCTCTCCCCTGCTCCTTATCCATGGTCCCATGCTGGCTCTCCAATAATAATAATAATAATAATAATAATATTAATAATAATAATTTATTATTTATACCCCGCCCATCTGGCTGAGTTTCCCCAGCCACTCTGGGCGGCTTCCAATCAAGTGTTAAAAACAACACAGCATTACATATTAAAAACTTCCCTAAACAGGGCTGCCTTCAGATGTCTGTTAAAAAGAAGATAGCTGCTTATTTATTTCACATCTGAAGGGAGGGCGTTCCATAGGGCGGGCACCACTACCGAGAAGGCCCTGTGCCTGGTTCCCTGTAACCTCACTTCTTGCAATGAGGGAACCGCCAGAAGGCCCTCGGTGCTGGATCTCAGCGTCTGGGCTGAACGGTGGGGGTGGAGACGCTCCTTCAGGTATACAGGACCGAGGCCGTGTTCCCCTCCAGAGAAAGCTTTCCAAAACTTTGATGGAAGAATATGTCGGGACAGGCCAGCTACCACCAAAAGCCCTTCCACTGTGCACAGAGCTGTAGTGCAGGGGGAATGCAGGAGCCAGTGTGGTGTAGTGGTTAAGAGCAGTGGACTCGTAATCTGGGGAACCGGGTTCGTGTCTCCGCTCCTCCACATGCAGCTGCTGGGTGACCTTGGGCTAGTCACACTTCTCTGAAGTTTCTCAGCCTCACTCACCTCACAGAGTGTTTGTTGGGGGGGGGGGGGGAAGAAAGGAGATTGTTAGCCGCTTTGAGACTCCTTAGGGTAGTGATAAAGCGGGATATCAAATCCAAACTCTTCTTCTTCTTCTTCTTCTTCTGGTGAAAAACGAGGCTTTTGAGCATCGATTGTAGCAGATCAGCATAAAGGAGACCAGAGAATCTAGTGGGGCTGCATTTTAGATTCTCCAGGGGCAGAGGGCACCGTTATGGAGAACTCATACATTTCAAAACTTACCACAAATACTTGCCACCCATAATGGAAAGAAAAAGGTAAACTCTGGGTCAAGCAAGGCTGGGTTGGACATGACGCTTACCCAAAGATATGCATCACATCAAAGACTGGGAATTCCTCAGACAGACAATTTACTTAATGCGCCGTGTCAAGGATTCTTGTGGCTTTGGTGTGGAATGTGAGGTCACCCAGGGGCAGCCTTTGTCAACATGATGCCCTACAGATGTTTTGGACTTACGGCTTCCAATCACTTGGTCCAACAAAAACATCTGGAGGGCACCAGGTTAGGGACGTATTCTCCGAGGTTACTCTTCAGAGTCAAGGTCAGGCAGGCAGGAAGCTTTTGTTCAGTGGCTCAGGTAAGCCATCTTTGTTAAGGGCAACCTAGTCCTCCTCTCCTTTGACTCTTCTCTGCAACTAATTCTCAGCCAGGGAGACCAACTATTTGCTGGGGTTGCCACTATAAGCGATACCCAGGCCTTCAGAGGCCACAGGCTCTGGTGGGGATTAAAAGCATGCGTTCCTGGGGTAGAGGGAGAGGGACAGCCCAAACAAAAGAAAGCTCAGGAATGTCTCCCACACTCTCAGAGTGGGCCTCCCTAAATCATTCCAGTCTCCTCAGCTGCAGCCAACTTGTCATTGTACCATGGAAGCCTTTGGACATGGTACAATGGCAAAGTGAAGTGGCATAAGCCATCTTTCTCTCTGCCAGGAATCCACCAGGAATTAATGCTGTGTGAGGAGAGCTAAGGACCCCCATTGGAGAATTTTCAGCAACCCCAGCAAACTATGGTTTCCAGGATTCTCTAAGGGAAGCCATGACAATTAAACTGGTATAAAAATGATGTAAGTTTGTGGTGTAGTCCCTATGGCAATTAATTATGATAATAGGCAATTAAGCTTAGAATAATGTCAGGAGGTAGCTAATCGGTCTCTCCCTGTAGCACAGATTACCCCACTGTTGTAAAAATGACACATTTCCAGACACCTGGAATTATGCTTGACCTCCTTCTCCTTGTTCATAAACTGCAGCACTGAAAATAGTTTAAATAATAAATGCCTTTTCAAAAAAAGGGCACAGGGGGCCGTGAGCTGTTGTGTCCTTTTTAAGTTGTCCTACAGCTGGAGGGCAGTGTGAGAAGGACACAACAGGGCAAGGCGCAAAGGGAAGACAAGGATGGGAAGATGGTGATTAACAGAGTGAAGGAAATTTCTACCATTCCCTTGTCATGGTCAGATCATTACTGGTGGGGGTTTAGATTCTCTGGAACGGAGAACCTCTCCAGGGGTGGGGGACCGATTAAGATGGTCTGCCCCAGAAGTTTCCTATTGTCCCAGAAGTATCCTATTGCCTTGGCAGGTGATTCTGTCAAAGCCCTGGTGGATCTCTGGAATGGCGGTTGACATGATCACTCCTCAACATCCCCTCTCGTGAAGTGGAGATGAGAGAGGTTGTCTGGAGTTTTGGGATTTGGTGTCACCAGGAAGCTGTCTTAGGAATGGATTGGATGAGGCTGAACAAATTGAAAGTTAATCCAGACAAGACAGAGGTACTTTTGGTCATTTGGAAAGCAGAACAATGACGAAGAATTCAGTCTGTGCTGGGTGGGGTAACTCTCCCTGTGAAGGCACAGGTTTGCAGTTTGGGGCATGCTACCAGACTCCACCCTAAACAGGGATGTCCAGGTCTCTAAGTGGCCAGGAGTACATTTGCACAGTCAAAGCTAGTACATCTGCACGGTGAAAGTGAGTGGCTCCCTCCTTTCTATCCTTGCGCAGGCAGGTGAAGTCTTTCTTGTTCTAACAGGCTTTTGGGAACTGACTGCTCTTAATGAAAGGGCAGGTGCTGTGCTCTTTTTATTGTAATTATTTGTATGTTTTAAACAGGACTTTAAATATATGTGTGTAGTTTTTATTCTATCAATGTTTTTTAATTATTGCTTTTTCTATTATTGTTTAGTGGTTCTTTTCTATAAACTGCCTTGAGTCCTGTCAGGGGAAAAGGTGGGGTATAAATAAATGTATAACAATAGTAATAATGAGATGGCAGGGGGAAGAAATGGGTAACAGAGAAAGACAGACATAAAAGACAGGGGGAAAGAGAGAGCAGTTGGTCGGAGAGAAAGATGGGCAGAAAGAACGCAGCAGGCTTCAGCATCCCTAGCTGTGCACAGAATCTTGCTCTTTCACAGCCACAAGTGACCCCCTGGCCCCTCACTCCTCTTATTCTGAAAGTCAGGTTCAAAACACTTACAATGGATTTCTCTGTTTGCTGAAAAGTATTGTTTGATCCACCCACATTCCTCTTGAACAATAATGAGAAAGGAGAGCAATGAAAAATGGACAATATGCAGGAGTAACAGTCGCTCAGCAGATTGGCAAAATGACAGTGTAATTAACTTACATCATGCCTACTTGAACCAGTCTCTAACATAGCATTATTCTTTAATTTCATTCATTTTGATTTGCTGCACACTTATCATTCTACTGTGACCAAGCTGGTAATTTTATTGATGTCAACTAAATCACACACAGAGAGAGATATATATATATAATGATGGTCGATGATGATGCTTGTGCTGCAAGTGGGTCCAAATAATCCCATGTTTCTGTATGTCTGAAAATTCATAGTCTGTTACATCGACAAACACAAAAATGCAGGTCCCTGCCCACAAGAAGCTTACAATCCAGACACCACTGAATGGTTCAGCAAACTGTCACAAAATGAATGACAGAAATAAATAAATTCCTTCCTTTTCATCATAAGACACAGGTCTTATTAAATATAATTACAGATGTTCATAAACCATCATTAAGCCAACCAGACCTAAGCAGTATTTTCTCATTACCTCACTAACACACACACGAACATACATACATGCATACATATGGATATAACAAGCTCAGTCTGGTGCCTTTCAGCCATTTTGAACCACAACTCCCATCAGGGGTGATATTAGTAGTTATAGTAGTTATTTTAATTTCTTGCCCATCCTTCACTCTCATTACATTAATTAAAGCACATTGATAAAAGCAGTTAAAAATAACATACAGCAATACCTAGAGGGCACCAGGCTGGGGCAGAATGGTTTATTTCTTTACTTTCCTACTGTTTACTTAAAAAGAGAAGCAGCACCATTCTGTGACTGTACTCCTCCTTGGAAATTCGCAATCAGTGGGACTCCTAGGCTCATGTTACAAGCACTCCAAACGCAAGGAATTATCTTCAGTCAGTAACAAGAGCCAGAGCAACTGTGGCTTAGTGGCAGAGCGCCTGCTCTGCATGCAGAAAACCCCCTTTTTCCATCTCTGACATCTTCAGGTAGGGCTGGGAATGCCGCCGGCATGAAACCTCACGACAGCTGCTGCCAGTCAGTGTAGGCAATGCTGAGCGAGATGAACCAACAGTCCAACTCAGTATGAGGCAACTGAGTTCCTATGGAGAACACTCAAGCTTTGGCCTGAGAGATAGGAAAAGATTCCCTTCAAACATTCAGGTAAAGAATCTCTAACAACACCCCCATCCCCGTTTACTTTGAAACACCACCAAAAGAAAGAGCAGGTGTTCTTTGCTGTGCATCCCATTATTGGGTAATCTTTTTTGCAAGCTAAGAATAAATTGATCTGCTTTATGCTGGCTCAAACCTTTAGCCCACCTAGCCTAGGCCCAGGCCCAGCTGCTGTGACAGGCAGTGGTTCCCCAGGGGCTTTCTGAGGAGGAGGAGGAGGAGGAGGAGGAGGAGGAGGAGGAAGAGGAGGAGGAGGAGAAGAAGAAGAAGAAGAAGAAGAGGAGGAGGAGGAGGAGGAGGAGAAGAAGAGGAGGAGGAGGAGTCGGAGGAGGAGGAGTTTGGACTTGATATTCCGCTTTATCACTACCTGAAGGAGTCTCAAAGCGGCCAACATTCTCCTTTCCCTTCTCCCCCACAACAAACACTCTGTGAGGTGAGTGGGGCTGAGAGACTTCAAAGAAGTGTGACTAGCCCAAGGTCACCCAGCAGCTGCAGGTGGAGGAGCGGAGACTCGAACCCGGTTCCCCAGATTACGAGACTACCGTTCTTAACCACTACACCACACTGGCTCTGAGCCCTGAGGTGCCAGGATTGAGCCTGGGATACCAGCACTCCAAGCCTGTGCTCTGCTAGTAGGGAACTCCAGGAAGGAATCACAGTTGCTGGTGCCGCCAATCAACTGGAAAGTGCTCCTAAAATGGAAAGTGCTCACTTTTCTTCTAGAATCAGGGTTAGTGAGGTTAAGTTTTCAGAAGTAAATTTATCTCTGGTGTACAATTTTATAAGCATGTACATGAAATCAGGATTCCTGTTCTTATTGTTGCTCCTTTTCCCCACAAGGGACAAAGAAAATGTAATCAGAACTTTGTGTAAACAAGGGTGCTCTTTACTCTGACAAGGGCAAGAGTATTTCCTGCTTCCTGTTCCAGCATTCTTCAACCCGGTGTCCTCCAGATGTTCTGGACTACAGCTCCCATCAGACCCAGTCAGCACAGCTGTAGATGCCAGGGCTGACAGAAGCAAAGGCTGAGCTTTTGGGGGGGAAAGTTGTTTTGGGGGGACAGGGCTGGAGGGGGGTTGGGCAAAGCTGTTGAGCTTTGCTGGCACAGTTGTGCTTCTGTTAGGGTTGCCCTATGTCTGGATTTTCCTGGATATTTTTGTGATTTCCGCCTGGACACCGCGGCTGAGCACGGAATTCTGGATATGTCTGAGAAATTCCATACGTATGGCAACCCTAACAGATGTACAACTGTGCCAGCTGAGACTGATGGGAGTGGAAGTCCCAAACATCTGGAGAGCAGGAGCTTGGTGAAGGCTGCCCTATTCCAACCCACAGACTTCCAAGAAGATGGCAACAGGAACAGATGGGTGGATCCCAGGCCCACCTCAGGATAAGATCCAATTCACACAACCGTGGTGTCTGCTAGCTTAAGTTAGCCATATTGATTTATATGTTGTCAGGGGTGGAGTGGGGGGGTCGGTCATTATCTTGGCAACCATCCCCTGGGCCCTCTGATCTCTCACTCCACCCGCAAAAATAAGACACCCATCCATGTGACACTGACAAAAAAAAAAAAAAAAACACCACTCATACTCTGCAAAAAAGGAAAGTTTACCTTTCACCCCCTTTCTCCTTTTTCTCCCCTCCATCTCCCCACTTCTCTTACCCCACCTCACACCCCACATTGCCTACAACAAAAATGTCCTAAGTTGACTGTAATTGGCCTGTAACAGGAGACCAACTCCTGGGGGCTGAGTTGTTTTGCCCTCCAATATATTTTGGGGTGGAGCCAGGGCCCCCCAGTGTTGAGGGGGTGGAGGAGGCTGAGCACAGGGCCCAGCATAGTGTGGTTCCAGTGACTGCTCCTTTTTTTCCTGGAGGCGAAGGAGGCATTGAAGCCGGGCAGCCACCGCATTCGGCTCTGCCCCAGGGCTTCTTCTGACAGTCATGATGTTAGGTGTGTGACGTGGCCCCCCTAATCACCCTTGCAAGCTGGTGCCTCTGACCTCTACGATCTATGATTTGAAATTAGAGATGCTGAATGTACTCTTTTTACTGACGGAAAATCTTTTAATAAAATCTCATTTTAAAAAAATCAGTGGCGTTTGCCATTCGTATATTATCTATTTAAAGAAGATCAGGTCATGGGTAAATCCCACAATTGATGGTGAAGTGGACGACTCGTCATGCAGTGCAAACAACACCAGCTCCTCATGCAAGAAACTATGTCTCATGCGCACATCAAGGCTACAGTCCTAAGCACATGTGCCTGAGGGTAAGCACAACTTACTTTTGAGTCAACCTATACGGGACTGTACTGCAGATTTCTTTCCACTAATCTGCTAATCTCCAGTGCATTTTCAGGCAGCCTGGTGCATCTGAGAGTAAGGTTGCCAAAAAACTGAATTTTAACAAGTCTATTACATTTCTGCCTCATATTTGCTTATCAACAACAAGGGAACGGAGCATTCTCGCTAACAAACCTCTGTTAAAGCCAGTGCCCTAAAACTCAAGCATCCAATATCTGGATATAAATACCCAGTTGATCACTAACTGAAGATGCAGTAATTATCAAGGTCCCTGAGAAAACAAAAATCCCAATGCATAGAAAAATATCTGATATATGCATTTACCTTGGAACCCAAAGGAGAGTTAGGCAGTGCTCAGAAATGCCTTCCTGGGCTAAGGATGGCTAGGGAGCTGGATGCACTGAAAAGGATTTGACGCGAAGAAAGAGCAGAAGGCGAAGATGCCCATTACTCTCAGTGGATGGGGGGGAAGTTAGGAGGCATCTATTAAAGCACCCATATTGATGGCTAAAGTATAGCCAGAAGTGCAGGCTAAGGACCCCTCCCCCCCCTTTTTAAGAAAACCCTCCCCACTGAAACCCTCCCCACTTTACAAGTCCTTTTGCAGTCATAATTAGAGTTATGAAGGCATTAAAAGGGGCAGACACACCCACACCCACACCAAGTATTGATGAGTGAAACGGAAATCCACATTAGAGATCAGCTAATTAACTAGTGGACATGGGATCACCGTTAGAAAACGGGAATTGCACAATCAATGCCATAGCTGGATCCGATCAAATAAGGCCCGCCAAGTTCATCCTTTTTCCTCCCTCAGTGTCCCACAAGCAGATGCCCTGGGATGCCCCCCTGGAGGTCTCCATTGCTCCTCCTCAACAACTGATGCGAAGGTGTGCTACCTCTGATACGGGATGCTCCACACAATATCCATGTGTAACCTTCTCCTCCAGGATACGGCCAAATCCCTTTTTAAAGCTGCCCAACTCTACAGCTCTGGCGACAGCGATTTCCATAGTTCAACTGGACCCCGCATGAAGGAGGTTTGCCGTTTTTCTGCCCTCATCTCCCACCCTTTGGAGAGGCCGAAGAAAAGCTTCTCCCCAGCCATTTTCTCTGCTCCGGGCATTGTTCTCGTCCCGGCGCGCGGAGAAGAGGCTGGGAGCGCGGCGCCCGAAGGGGCTGGCGAGGAAGGGAAGCCGCCTGGGCTCGAGGGGGGCTGATCCTGCCTGGGGCGGAGGAGCAGGGCAAGCAGGCGCGCGGCTGGAGGAAAGGGGCTACTCACCGGGGGCAGCGGCGACGGGGCGCGCAGCTGAACGGACGATCGGGCAGGCGGGCAAGCAAGGGCGCACGCCGAGGCTGCCTCCGGGACAGGAGCTGGTGCGCAGGGCAGGCGGGGAGGAGGCGGATCCGCTGCTGCTGCCGCCGCCGCCGCCGTTCCCGGCTGCTGGTCCTGTGCTGCGGCCCAGTCCGGGGCGCCTCCTGCCGGCTTTTGGCCGAACAATCCCGGGCGACCGCGGCCAGCTTCGCGCTCCCACCGCTCTCCTCGGCAGACAGCAGGCTGCAAGTCTCCGCCCGCTGACCTGGAACAAAGAGGCCCGGTGGACAACGCAATGGGTGGCGATCCCGAGGATGCTCTTGAAATAATATAGAAGTGCGTTTTCCTTCTGGGCATCCTGCAGGCGCCTAAGCTAAGAAACCAGGGAGAGGCTCATCTTTGGAAAGGGTTAAGAAAGTGATCGATCACTGCAGATGGTGACAGCAGCCACGAAATTAAAAGACGCCTGCTCCTTGGGAGAAAGGCAATGGCAAACCTAGACAGCATCTTAAAAAGCAGAGACATCACCTTGCCAACAAAGGTCCGTATAGTTAAAGCTATGGTTTTCCCAGTAGTGATGTATGGAAGTGAGAGCTGGACCATAAAGAAGGCTGATCGCGGAAGAATTGATGCTTCTGAATTATGGTGCTGGAGGAGACTTTTGAGAGTCCCATGGACTGCAAGAAGATCAAACACATCCATTCTGAAGGAAATCAGCCCTGAGTGCTCACTGGAAGGACAGATCGTGAAGCTGAGGCTCCAATACTTTGGCCACCTCATGAGAAGAGAAGACTCCCTGGAAAAGACCCTGGTGTTGGGAAAGATGGAGGGCACAAGGAGAAGGGGACGACAGAGGACGAGATGGTTGGACAGTGTTCTCGAAGCCACAAACATGAGTCTGACCAAACTGCGGAAGGCAGTGGAAGACAGGAATGCCTGGCGTGCTCTGGTCCAGGGAGTCACGGAGAGTCGGACACGACTAAACGACTAAACAACAAACAACAAAGAAAGTGATCAGGGGCGGGTGGGAGGGAGGCTGCGACTCCCCTATGAAGAGAATTTGTAGCGTCTGGGGCTTTTTAGTTTACAGAAAAGGCGAGTAAGAGGCGACGCGATAGAAGTTTGCAAAATTACGCATGCCAAGTGGAAAGTGGATAGAGAAAAGTTCGTGTCTCTCCTAACACTGGGACTCCTGCGCACCCGATGAAGCTGAAGGTTGAAAGATTCAGGACAGAGAAAAGAAAGTCCTTCACACAGCACTTAGTTTTACTCTGGACCTTCCTCCCCCAGGATGAGACCAATTCATGGAGGGGGCGGCTACTGGCCTTGATGGCTCTGGCCGGCCTCCACCGCTGGAGGCAGCAATGCTTTTGAATAGCGGTTGCTGGAAACCACAGGCAGGGCGAGAGCTCTTGTGGTTCCCACAGACTGGGAGAGCAGGATGCCGAACTGGATGGGCCTTCTTTGGCCTGATCCAGAAGATTCCTATTCTGCTCTTATGTTCATCAATTTGTCTAATTCGTTTAGGAAGCCGCCTAAGCTAAGGGTCACCCATTTTAAAGGATGTCCTCACAAATTCCACCTAAGTACAGAATCTCTCTCTATCCACCGTCCCCCAGGCCTTTGGTTGCTATTTTTTCCAAATTATCTGCCTCCCATAAAAACTGCTCCAGTGCCCAATCATCTTGATTAGACTGTTTTCAACATAATAAAAGTTGCTTCTTGCTTCAGAGCAATGCTTATTTACCTGTGTGCAAATTTAAGCTATTAGCGGTGCAATCCTAGACACGTCTTCTCAGAAGTCAGACCCATTAGTTTAGACTTCTTTCACATTTACATTATAAATTTGCATTTATTATTACTGTTGTTGTTGGCATGTCCCAGCCACCTTTGCTGTGCTGGCTCCGAAGTGTGCCTCTCACCTCCGCAGTGAGCATAAAACCTGCATTGCGCACAAGGAGGAAGCCTCTTCATGAACTCTGAGTTGAGTCCACCCGGCAGATTCTCCTAATTCAAAAGGAAGAATCACAATATGACCATCATTTGTTACCAGCGGCGCAGTGTAGACTGCTGTTGTGCTGGTGTGTGGGCACCTGGCAGGGCGCGGAGGGTGAACGGAGCCCACCACATGAGCCCAGCTCTTGCTGCCGATGCCACAGGAGTGACACCCCCCTGAACCATGCTGTGCCACCCACGCAGGTGGGAGTCCAGCTGGCTAATGCAGCCCTTGGCAGGCAAATCCGCCCCCCATGCCCGTGGAAGGAAGTACCAAGTCTGGGGCCTTGCCTGCCTCCCTCCTTCCGCGCTTGCTTACTGCCCAGGGAGCGTGTCCAACAAGGAGCAAGCAGTGAGGCCAGTCTGGGCTCTGGGGCCAAGGACCCCTGGCAGCAGGCTGGGAAGGACATGGGGATGGGGCCCGTCAGGGTGCACCTGGGTGGGGATGGGATCCCTGTGGAAGCCACCACCTACATGGGGGCACCTGGTTTGCGCCCGGTCAAAACTATGCACCTGGAGTCACGGCTCCACTGCATGCTATGTCCCTGTTTGTCACAGGAGGAAGGAACTGGAGGAAAGTCTTGAAAAGCTTGTGGCCACCTGGAAAAGGAATTCACCTTACAGAAGCCAGAAAATATAGGGTCTCCCCACAGTGCTCTAGCACAGCCATCCTACCATAAAAGTAAGATGTGGCAACTCTGGGCACCACAAATAGTGGCAGAGTGGATAAAACCACCATGATATTCTCCTGGCAGCCCCCAGTGAAATGAGTGGGCCTCTGTCTGTCCTACTGCAATTGGGCAGGGCGGGGGCTGAGGGTTTGTGGCTTGGATGATGCCACACAGCAGGTGAAAGGCTCAGGTGATGTCTCAAGTGGGGATTTCCCCGCCCAACACAGCCTCACAGCAGCTGTTGCGGATAGAGCATACAGACCAGCCCCATAACCTGGCATCATTAAATTTCCTCTCAGTTAAAAATGTCAATGTTCACTGCTCTGCTAGACCAAACAGCTGAATTGTGCAGTCAATCCCTTTAAGAAAAGTCATCCAGTTCCACAAAACTGTTCTCACTTTAAAGGATGAACAGCAGCACACACACACACCCCCGCACCAGTTATGGGATAGCAATTATACTGAGGTTTTCCAGTGCAGCAAAACTTTATTTCACATTGATAACACAAAGGAAGTGTGTGACTGCCCTCAAGTATTTTTCCCACAGAATAAGCAGAAAGGTTAATCAAGGGCAGCCAAGCCACTGAAGTAAAATTTCAGCAAGGGAAGATGACTTACAAAATCACATTTTAATTTTCCAACGTAACAGGCACAATTAGTGTGCATCTGTACGTAACAGCAAAAGCACACATCTTTGGCATATGCTGCGAAGAGATCCTGAATTTTGGAAACTGGCTGAGACACCTTGATGCCCTCTTAATTACTTCATCCCATTTCACTGTCTGCTTCACTCATCTAAGGAGTGAGCTGGCTGCATGGACAGAGCCAGGGAGGCCCGGGAGGGGCAGCTGCCCCCCAAAAACATAGTAATAAAAATACATAACTAACTGAGGTTCTGCCCCCCCCCCAAAAAAAATCTGGGCTATGCCTTTAGTTGGCTGGCTGATTAACGTTAACATGCATATAAAAGTCAGGAACAATGTATAGGATAGCAAATCATGTAACCAATCAGACATATGAAAAATAATACATTTTTACCTAAGTTTCTTTTATATAATAGGAACATAAGAAGCTGCCTTATACTGAGTGAAACCATTAGTCCATCTAGCTCTGTACTGTCTACACTGACTGGCAGCAGCTCTTCAGGATTTCAGGCAGAAGTCTCTCCCAACCCTACCTAGAGATGCTGCGGATTGAACCGGGGGCCTTCTGCTGGCAAGGCTGGCCCTTCCCATAATCACTTCTTTCTTTCTTTCTTTCTTTCTTTCTTTCTTTCTTTCTTTCTTTCTTTCTTTCTTTCTCTCTCTCTCTTTGTTTGTTATAAATTGCTTCTAAAGTGGTCTACAATAAGATAAAATACAAAAGATTACCAACTCAATAAACTGAAAGCGCTAAAATAATTTCTACAGCTGCCCAATTAATATTGCAGGGGAAACCTTCTTAAAGAATAATGTATTTAATAGCTACCTACAAGACTTACACAATTATATTCTTATTATAAGGCAGGGAGTAAAGGTCTAATCATTAAAGTACACAATGATCAGCCATAAGGGTGTCTTCTTCTGTGGCTTATGAGTAACCATGCATTTCATATTAATGTTCCTATCCTGAAATGTATTTTCTCCCAAGAAAGTATTGTCACTTTGATAGGGTTAATTTTCAAATAAGCTTGATTAGGATCACATCCTTATATTAACCTTCAGACACCCACCCACCCAGAGATAGACAGATAGAGAGAGAGAGAGAGAGAGAGAGAGAGAATGAATTACAGTTATAATTTATAAGTGAAAACTGCCTCTTTTAAGCAAACCACACAGGCCAAGCAACAAGGAAGGTGGGGAGATCAGAGAGAAGCTGCTTGTTTGGGAGGCCCTTAACCCTTCCTGTCACCAATAGGGCGAGATTAAGAGATAAAACAATACATCCTGATGGCAGAGATACTTACAAAAATCAAGTGTGTTCTTTATCTTTTGATCTTGCTTTGCAAAACAGCTTCTCAATCTGTGTACATCTTTGTGTAGGAAGCATGTTTAGCATGGGAAACTGCTGGATAGTGTCACACCCAGCCTTTAAAATGCCAGAGGGTTTTTAAAATACTTACCACCCCACCTTTCTTTACTTACCTGGTTGAACAGGAATGTTTCGCCTGGCACCTAAAATATATAATGAAGGTACCAGGTGAACTTCTCTGGGGAGAGCCTTACATGGTTTCCAGATATCTTCTCCTCTCCACAGAAAGGGCATCACACAGCTCAGTGGTAAAACATCTACTCTGCCTGCGAAAGGCCCCACCTTCAATCACCAGCATCTCCAGGTAGGGCAGGAAAAAGGCTCCCATCAGAGACCCATTGCCAGACAGTGAAGACCATTCTGATCCACCATTGTTGGGCTCAGGATAACTAAGCTGCTTCTGTCCATGCGTTTCCCATAGGTTGACCATCCCTATTTTAAATTCACTCAGCCTTGTCACAGTAGGGTTGTTTTGTATTTGCTGCTAAGAAACTAGTCCTCTGGAACAAGCTAGCTTCAAAAATAAAAATCCAGCAAGCTTTATTCAAGTATATTATGAGTTACATACGGTAGTGTGCTCCGTTTCTACTTAACCTAAAAATTCTCACGAGGCTGCTCACAACATATAAAAATTACAACCAGAGACAGTAATATTAGTGAATGTCTATGTGCTGCTAATTGTTGACAGGAAACTTTTAAGTCCCTTCCTGTTCTTCCTTCTTTTTTAATATTTGTATAGAATTTTTTCTTACAAAATATGTCCACCCTAAGACACAAAAACTTGAATACAGCCGGTTACAGCTATAAAGACATGAGGCATAAAAGGCCAGATTCTTGCATTTCATAGTCATGGTTTGGGTGGCAAAGGGGGGGGGGGCTTGAATATCCAGGTTGGTGAGAGCACCTTAAAAACAAAACCACATTTTTTCTTTAGAAGACTATGCGTGCAGCTTGCATGTTTCAGCCTGGCAGGAGGTGATGGCAATTATTGCATAAGAATCTTGTGATGGGAAGTCTCCCCTCTCCAAATTAACCTCCGTCTCTAGAGCTCAGCAGTGAGGGACTGCAGAGGAAGAATCACCAGGGACCACCTTCTTGGGATGCTCCTGACCTGAAAACCCTAGTGCAGGAAGAAGCCCTGTTGCTCAGCCACAAAGTACTTCCTTGTGCTAATGGAAGTACTTTGTTGGCTACCATTTCTTAAACTGGGTTTGAACCCTATTGCTTTGTATCATGGACAAGCTCCCATAAGCCCTCGCTTCAGGGCCTTTTCTGTGGTGGCATGAAAACTTAGCAAAACTTCCTTCAGAAGGAGTCTTGCCAGCCTTGTTCTACTACATTTTTAAAGAACTAAGTGAAAGGCCTGGGGAAAATGTCTCGGCCTGACTCCAAAGTCACCAGAAGGCTGGAACCAAAATCCCAGTGTCTTAGCATCAAGAAAATGCTGGGCTGGAGGCCCCACTTGGCATATCTTTTAAAATGGTCCACCAGCCCCACCAAATTAACTGGCGCTACTGAAAAACAAGGCGTGTCAAGCATGATGGGAAGTAAAATGGCAATGTTACTGTCATCACTAAGATGAACACACTCTGATCTGCTCTAGGTGATCCATGCGATGGTCACCTCCAGGCTTGACTACTGTAATTCGCTCTACGCGGGGCTGCACTTGAAGCTGTCCCAGAAACTCCAGCGGGTGCAGAATGCTGCAGCGAGGCTCCTCACGGGGTCTCTGCCATGGGAGCATATTCACCCAGTGCTTTTCCAGCTGCACTGGCTCCTGGTGGAGTACAGGGTCAGATTTAAGGTACTGATTTTGACCTTTAAAGCCCTTCACGGCCTAGGACCCTTCTACCTACAGGATCGCCTCTCCTGGTATGCCCCACGGAGGACCTTAAGGTCCAGAAATAGCAGCACACTAGTGGTCCCGGGCCCTAAAGAAGTCAGACTAGCCTCAACCAGAGCCAGGTCCTTCTCAACACTGGCTCCGGCCTGGTGGAACGCTCTGCCTCATGAGACCAGGGCCCTACGGGATCTGATTTCTTTCCGCAGGGCCTGTAAGACAGAGTTGTTCCACCTGGCCTTTGGCTTAGAATCAGTTTGATTCCCTCCCCCTCTTTCTTTTTCCTTTCTCCTCCTACGAAGAGACTGCATCCTAATGTTTTAATGTTGTATCCTAATTTTTTAAATTGTATTTTAATCAACTTGTTTTTATTATTGGTTGTTAGCTGCCCTGAGCCCGGTCTTGGCTGGGGAGGGCGGGGTATAAATAAAAATTTATTATTATTTATTATTAGGGTTTCCTGGGCACCCTGGCCATCACCAGCATTTAGATTGGATCACTCCTTCCCGAGTCTCCTCTCAGTGGCAGCAGGTAACATTCTGGCACTGGGAAGAGAAGTTTAATGTCAGGGACTGGCTGGACAAGGAAGAGCGGTGGCAGCCAGTGGCCCAGGAGGCATCTGACGGGGAAGGGGATTCTGAACCAGGTTCAGACTGGTGAGACAGGGAGGAATAATTGGCAGAGAGTAAGAGTGAAGGGGAGAAGTTTGAGTAGCCACAGATGCTGGCAAGAGAAGGAGCAGGGGTTGCATCTCCTGCTCTGCAACAGAGTCCTGATTCTGCTCCTTCCCCTCCCCCACTCTCAGCACAGGAAAGAAGGGTTGAGAAAACGCTAGAACATGGCTGTGTGAAGAATATCAGGCTTCCTCCAAAAGGAGGTATATGCTGGTCTTCCGCCCACTGTCATCACCACCAGCCACATCAACTGCTGCTCCCCAGACCAAGCTCTTCCCAGGCAGAGTAATATTTTGCTCCTATTGGTACTAAATGAGGCTCAACTACCCCCCAGAACCTGCCAGCCTGAAGGCCCTGGAAAGAGTCCCAGAACAGTCATGCAGGATTTAAAATCGCTTTTAGTCTCAATTTTAGCAACAAAGTCAAACTAAAGCATTACAAAATTACTGATTTTTATTGTTTTTGGCAAAGATTTCCAGTACAGAACCAGGTTACATTTCAAGGATGCAACCCATTAATTGTGCCACATCCCGGGTTGTTTCTAATACATAATACTTCCCAAGGGATGAGTTAAGAGCTGTACAAAAGTTTAACAACACCAAAAGAGAAACAAGTTTTTAAATTTCTTCATGAGGGACTGAAGCAAAGCATGTTTGTCAAATTGACTAAGTAGTGGTTTGTAATGGCTCGGACAAACGACAAGCCTAATTCCTCGTGCTAATGCGGAAGACAACTACAGTGTAGCTGTAGGAAGAGGAAGGAGTTGTTCAAGTTCAATGTTTAACAAGGGACTTTCCACTAGGAACATATTCCATGTAAGCCCAACTCAAAAGAGGAAGGCTCATCCACACTTCCTATTCATTTTAGCCAGGCTTGCACAAAAGATGCTCCAGATCAGCCCTGGCCAACTCAGCGCTCTCCAGATGTTTTGGACTACAACTCTCATGAGCCCCAGCATTGTATGGGTGTGCTGGCTGGGGCTCATGCGAGTTGTAGTCCAACACACATGAAAGGCTCCAGGTTGGCAAATGCTGTTCTAGATTAAGGGCACTGGGCACGATCAGTTTCTGCCTACTGAGTAGCACTTGACAACTATAGAGAAAATCTGCCTACTGTGCAGTACAGGGCTAGGCATGTACTGCTTGATCCCCATTCTCTCTGCCTCTAGTGTAATAAAAAATTGGTCTGTGACTTGGAAACTTGCACAAACGGCTTCAGCGGTGTGGATTATACAATACTTATAAGAGAAATCATGCATAAGATACTTTGCATATATAATATGTAACACAATTTGAAATTCTTTACAAAAAAAGAAAGAGTAACAGAAAAACCTCATTGCAGTAAATGAGACCTGAAAAAGATGGCACATATTGGACGGCGGCGGGCAGGGGGGTGGGGAGGTTGTTCAAACTTTCTTTGTTGAACTCTGCTCTTAGGTTATCAAATATTCTTGCCTTGTTCTATCCTACAGTTTGAGGCTTGGAATCATCTCACAGAACTGTGGTCTATCTCATGGGTTTGATTTCTAGGCCAGCATACAAATGTCAGGCAGCAGGAGCTTCTCATCCAATTTCCAAAGTGGGTCCACACCCCCCCCGGGGGGGGACAACGACAACTGTTTCACATGTGAGTTCAGGTGCACTGAACATAACCGTCTTTACAGTGGGAATAACAGCATTTGCAATAATCCATTTTTTCTGTTTAACTAGTCGAACATCCTTAACAATCTGGCACTAGTAGACTCAAGGTAAGTAATAACAAAGATGCTACAAAACTGAGGAGGAGTTTCAAAGAACACAGATGGATCCCCTTTAACAAGCAAGTGCTAAGAAAACAAAAATATTCTACCCCACATTTGGTTTGAGACTCTTTCAGCCCTATCAGAAGACAGTTAAGAAAATCTGACAGCCTTACACTCCTTACAACAGGAATTGGAGATACAGTACCTGTAATACTACACGGAGGAATCTTAGTATTATTCAGGTACAATGTATTTAAAAACTGTAAGTGGCATTAATGTATTCCAAGGCTCATCTGTTCAGCCTCCTGTGTCAATCTCCTGTGTCCTCCCTTGCTTGCCCCACAGATGGTTCTGATCCTGCCATCAAAGGAGAGTGTTGCCTGATAGTACCAAGCCGACATGCCACATGAAATAAAGAGTGAAATAAAATGGTACACTCTTGCACTGCTATCAGCACAAGTGAAAATTTCATGGCCAAAATATTCCTTATCTCCAACAACCTCACAACAAAATTGTCAATTAATGATACATTTTAGAAACCATCAGAAAGAGGATGGCAACAGTCTGGAAAAAGAGGCTTTATAACATGCTCACAGATTCTTGCACATAAGTAGAGAGGTGCTCTTTCTCTCCGCATTCCCTGCACGCCACTCCTGCAAACGATCTCTAAGCCTTTGCTGTCAAGAGCAGCTTACAAGGTGGCAGGGGAGGAAACTGTTCTTCAGAGAAAGGAATCTTGACTGGAGGCCACTTGTCGGATGAAGGTAAACATCCTCAGGGCTGAAAAGGCCATGGCAACTTTTGGAAGGGCAGCATGTAAGGAAGGAATTCTTTTTTACATGAATAATAAAATTATTATTATTATTGCATTCATATCCGTGTCTTCTAATGAGGACAAGGTGGGGTATTACTTTTCCCTTCTCCCCACTGTAGTCTACCTTTTTTCTTGAGAATTATACTGCCTAATAAAAAGGCACCTCGAGTGTGGGAAAGATGAAGGGGAGGCTCTCAGCACAGCCATATTTAATAATGAAAAAGAACACCCATCCCTCAAGTAAAGAACCGCCTGCCTTCATTTTCTCCAGGTTCATCAACTGTATCTAAGATAACACATATTTCTGCAAAGGTCAGAATAATACAATAGAAGGAATCCACCTGTAATTTCACTGGCGTTAAGTTTCAGCAAAATGACAGGAGCCAAGCACCTAAAAATGTGCAACAGAAAGAAGTACAGAAGTGCTAAAAGAAAAAGAAAAAACAAGTTTAAATATTATCAGAAATTAAACCTTTCATAAGAGAAAGCAAATACACAATTCACATTGTTTGATTCTTCTAGGGTTAATCTATGCCAAACCTCTCTGTGGCAGAAAAATCAGGTGAATTTATAGCACTTTCACAGGTCATTAAGTCAAACCAACATGCTTGCTTAGTTGAGCAATCTGCCACTCATTTAAAAAAAAAATGTTTCTCAATATAAATCTCCAAGGTCTAAGGGCTCATTGGGATTACATGGAGGGGAAGCCCATCAGGCAAGAGCACCCTCACCTGGCCAGAACAGGTAGGTGCTGGCAAAACACAACATATCCTTCTGCCATCCTGGAGAGGGCTCCTATGCCTTTAAGAGTATCATGTAAGCGAGAAAGCACCATTTCCTTCATTCCTGTAGTACCCAGAGAAAACTTTTCCAGCAGAACTACTTCTTGCCTTCCAGTTCTTAAAGCGATAGACCAATGGTGTCCAAGGCAGCCTTATTAATAGTCCTCAAGGTGCTCACTTAGCACTATGTGAAAACAGACTTCAGCAATTCTTCTTTCTAAAAACAGAGCCATTAGGACCAATGGAATGTCGTCTTCAGAGGACTTTGCTTCCTGGCAAAAGCACTGAAAGGCTTTTGACTGGCCTCATGAGGCCTCTTCACATTTTCATAGTTTTGAAGTACGTGCACAGATATGCTGAAGATCTGTCAATATTTGGGCTGGTTTTAAACAAACAGATGGACTGCCAATGCTAGTTGGCAAATGAAAAATGCCAGCTTAGTTCAATATACTCAAGGCTAATGAGGAGTGATTCTCCCAGATGGATTTTGGGGCAGGGGAAAGAGTGGGGAAAGCAACTGGGAAAGAAGTGTAAGATGGTGGATATTAAAAAGATTAAGGACTTTGTGCTACTGCTTCCTATGTGTAGGCACTTCAAAAATGAGTCCTTCAAAGAAGGGGGAAAGTGGCAGCTCAGGTGCAAGGTGCAAGAAAAAGTGCTCTCTAACACTCTGGCAAAAAAGGTAAACAGAAAGAGAAATTTTGGTGGAGGGTGGAGATTTCTGCAACGGCATGCTAAAGACTTGGAAATCTGTCCTGCAAATTTCCAGCTGACGTTGCTTAGTTTTGCTGGATCCGTAAGGAAGAGGCCACTCCACAAAACTTTGGTCAAGCTTCCAGAAAGAGTCTTGGCCCCTGGGGGTTCCTCAACCATCTTCTTCATCATCACTAATGAGGTCCCTTTTATCTGGGTTAGTTTCCCGCTCACGCAAGAAGTCTTCCCGAATGGCTTCAAGTTCCATGAGCTCCAGGCGGACTTTCTCCAGGTGGTAGGCCCTCCGATTTCTTATCTGGCGCAATGGAAAGGGATTCAGATCCCCAAAAGCAATACTGATGAGTTTCCTGGAATAAAAAAAAAAATAGAAAATGCAGATGACCAACCACATTCCTTTAAAAAGGGTTTGTTGTGTAATCCACCAAGGTTCAGTCCCAAACAGATTTCAGCAGTTGCAAGACAATCCTAAAACTCTTCTCTCAAGGTCAACAACACAAAACTCATGAACAAATGATAACCAGGGATGGGGGAGCCTGGCACAGGAAGGAAACAAGGTTGGAATGTGGCCATGGTTGGGAAAAGGTTGAGAAACACTGGGCTAGACTGTAGGAGGAGAGCCTCACCTTTCCCACATATTGAAACAATATGGAATAGACGAGGTCTTAAAGTTTCTGCTTCTCATGGAGCTGAAAAGGTACACAGAAACCTTTCTAAAGGGGAACGAAGCATAAACCCACTAAAGATGTGGAAGGAGTGTGCAAAAGAGATGCTTTCTCCCCTGCTGCCTAAGTTTGTCTAGTTATATCATAGGTGGCATTAAGTAGATTGGGAGTGATCTGCAGTAGATTAGCAAGGATTTCTGACTCCCACAAAGCAGATTCTGCAAGTTAGAAGTCTGTTGACCTCAAATATGTATCATTCAGTGCAAGCCCACAAACCTACTTGGGTAGCTTTGCTAAACAAAACAAAAACCTCTCTCACGTTCCTAAATTTAACTGGACACACAATTTGCAGATTCAGAATTGCTCAAATGCTCCCAGCTTGTAGAAATTAGCTGCAGATCCAAGTCTAGATGCAGTTTACAAAGCGAGGAAGTCTCATGTTTCTGAGAAGCATGAAGCCATGCTTGGTCTACTCAAGCAGTGCTGCAGGTTCCAGCTGTTTCTCATCATTCTGTCTCCTTTGTTTATAATGAAACATTTCATCTGTCATGGCAGAGAGGAACTGGATGCTGTTTGCTTATTTCCCCCTCAAAATCTGCCTAGAAGTATACATTATTTTCAAAGGTAAAAAACAAACAAAGAACTACAACTTGAAAAAAGAAACAAGGCATGTACTTTTGTAAACAAAGAAAATATTCTATCTCTGCCTAGAAAAAACTTATTGCTGTTTCAGTGTAACTTCACTGTACTCAATGAACCTAAATACACATTTATCAGGAAGATGAGCTCCTGCAGCATTTCCCCATAATTCTCCCATTACTTACACATCACAAAAATCTTAAAGAACTCATACTACTTTGTGTGTAAAATGGGCACGGCTAGTGTCTGTATTATAGTAAAAGTTTTGTATTTGCGTTAGTACTGTAATGTATGATTGGGGTCCACATAGTAGAGGCAGGAACAGCATAAACAATGACATCAAGTCTGTGAAGAGTTCAGAAACCTGGCTGTAGCTAGTTGAATTTAGTCGGCCAGGGGGTGCTGTATTCCAGCACCATAGATAGTGCTTGAAGAGGACTGACTGCTTTAATTGGGAATGGGAGCTTTCCAGAGAACTTTGCTAGGTCAACAATGCAAAAGTCAGGTCAGGTTTCTAAACCCTGGCCTTCAGGAACAAACATAGCACATTGAGCTTGACAGCTACAACTTAGGAACACGGCTATCACTGGAATTTTTGAGATCTTGTTGGACTGCTTAGTGGTCAGCAACCTCAAGTACCTGGGCCTGTACATTTCAAAACAGGAAAGAACATGATGCAATGTAAGTTGGCTGAAAGTCTCCTGAGAAGAGGAGAAGGCAGTTCATCTGTTTCTGATGAAAACCGAAAACCTGAAGTGTCACTCCTGGGGGGGAAATCTGGGACCAAGCTATTCCTGTGCTGAGTTGCCTTTTAAACACTCACCACTCCACTTGCCAGAATTATCAGGACATAATCAGACATGTACCTTCAAGAAGTGACTAGGAATGTATCCCTTTTCACTGGGGTCACAATGCACTACTCCAAATATCTATTCCCAACACCAACAATGCACTACTCCCAGCATCAACTTGCCTAATGTTCAAATGGTTTTCTGAAGTCCTTCTCCAAGTGCCCCCCACAGGGGGTAAAAATAAGAGACAGAGCCTGTTTGGTCATGGCACCGTCTGTGGAATGTTTTCCCCACTGCCAAATCTTATGTCTTCCCAGCCCCAGGTGAGTGGAACACTTATCACCTAACTAGGCATTTAATAATGTTGGATTTATCTATTTAATGCTGCTTTTAAGGTTTTAATTGTATTTATAAGCTGTCCTGCCCGCTGTAGAATACAGTAGTACCTTAGAAGTTGAACAGAATCCATTCTGAAAGTCCGTTCGACTTCCAAAACATTTAAAAACCAAATCGCAGCTTCTGATTGGCTGCAGGAAGCTCCTGCAGCCAATCAGAAGCCGTGGAAGCCCTGTCGGACATTTGGCTTCTAAAAATAGTTCGCAAACCGGAACAGTCACTTCCAGGTTTGCGACATTCAGTAGCCAAAACGTCTGAGTTCCAGGGCGTTTGACAACCAAGGTACAACTGTAGAAGGATGGAGCAGATTAAAAATAAATACTGTTTACATTTCCATTTGCCTGCTTATAGTTTAATATAAATGCTAATTTAAAGCTTTTAAAAGCCCAGGTTGTTCAAATTAGACCTAAAATTTCCCCCTCTTTTTTCTTAAGGCCTTTTCCTGTTGTGGCACCCATCTGTGGAAAAGCAAGCCATGTCAGGCCCCATCATTATACCGCTTTAGGTAGTTGTAAGAGTCTGGGTTTTTTAGGTAGCCAGCCAGATACATGTTTAATTTGCTAGCTTTGGGGCTTCTTTTGGGTTAATATTGTTTTATAGATTATAAATGTTGTATATAATGTGTTAATATGACATCTGCTGTAATTGTGATGTTTAGCTTATGTCAAGGTGGGAACTGGGAGCCGGCCAGCAATAATTCACCAGGTGTCAGTAAAGTTAACTCTTTATTCAAAGAAAAAGCAAAACGGCTCAGGTCTAGTGAGCACAGCAACTCTTCCTGTATTTCTGAAACAATGCCTGTAAGTGGTGTCTCCTGATCTCGAGGTAATTGCAGCAGTAACACTTTATATATCTATCTGTAATGTAGTGGCAGTGGCAGAAAGCAATCGCTAGGTGGTGTGCTTGCTTCCAATGCAGCTTTGCTATATATCAGTCTACATAATGAGGGCTTCTGATATACAATTTATAAGCACTTAGCGCTAGATGCCACTATAAATCTATCAATATAATGAAGAAGACTATAAATCTACTTGCATAATTAGACGTTGGCATCAACCAGAGGCTAGCCAGCTGGCCTGATAAGGAAAGGAGTCAACTGTGCGACAGGCCTACCTCAACCCAGCCATGAAGCTGGCACCCAGACATGAACTTGGTCCCCCCCCCGAAAATATGAAGGAAGGAAAATGTACATCATTAAGAGCACCTGCACAGCCAGCTATTGAGCCTGTCCAGTGTCTATAAATGCTACCCATCTCAGCAAAGGAGGGAGTTCCAGAAGAAGCACTGAAGAACCGAGGAACCAGAAGGAAAAGAACTGAAGGCGAACTGAAGAGGGACTGAAGAATCAGCAGTGCAGGGACCAGCTCACTTACCACCTGTGTGACCTGCCCACCAGCCTGAAGGGTCGGCAGCAGTCTCTTAGCAGCTGGCAGGGCATGCAGTTGAGCTTATATGATTATTTATCTTTATCTGTCTCTATAACTGTTTGTACTTGTGCTTAGAGTCTAGCTTATAGTGTCATATTATTAATATTTATCAATAAATAAACTGCCGCCTTCTTTACCTGGTGGTCTATTGGTTTTCCATCTGCTGTGATTGAAAAGAACCTATTGCCTGCACCTTGCTCTAAGAACTAGGCTAGGCAGCTGGTAATGCACTTCCCAGTAGGTCTTGCCCGAATGAGGAAGTTGCAAGGACTGAAGGTCCTTGCCTTCCCACTGCTCTCTAAGTCTCCTCCTCCCCCAGGTTCTTCTGAAGCAACCTGAGACTTCTTCTCCTTGTCTGTCTTTGCTCTGCCCTTTTCATAACTCTTCAGGTTCTGGGAGATATGAGGGGAGGGGACAGGCCTGATCTCTGCCCTTTGCCCCCTACCTTCTAGCCTCCACTTCTGCCTCTGATTCTGGACTGCCCTCTGCCGCCACCTCTTCCTACTCACTAAACCCTGTTGCCTCTTCAGCTTCTGACACCTCCTCCACCCAGTCTTCTCCCTCTGACCACTCATGGTCATCCCACCAACAATCCCCTGGCTCTGGGTCTTCTTCCCTTGGGGGTTCCCCAGCTGCTGCTTCCCACCACTCCTCTGCATCCAGCTGGTTAATGACAGCTTATTTTTTAGTTGCTGCTTTGCTAAGAGTATTTTATAGGTTGTAATTGTTTTATTGCTTATTTGTTAATTGTTTTACATTATTTATGCTGGATTTGTGATGTTATTGCTATTTATTGTTTATAAGCTGCTTTGGGATTCATTTGAATAAAGAGCAGCATAGAAATACAATAAATCAAATCAAACGAATCAATTTTGATGGCTGTTCTGGAACTGTTGTTTGTTTCCAGTTTGTTAATGTTCAGTTGAATTATAGGGCTTCAAATGAGGATTATTGTTTGTTTTATACTATTTTGTTACCAATTTGTTAGTTGCCTTGAGTTTCTTTGGAAAATTAGGCAGCACAGAAAACTTTACACTAAATTGTTTTAATTTGAGCGCATGGAATGAAGGTCAAGTCAGAGACTTGAATAAAACCAAAACAGAACATAGATATTCTTTCTAAGTTTCCAACTTTCAAAAAGGCCCTTACCTAGCATCAAGGACTGTGCGAGTGAAGTATCTGAGGTACTTGAATATGGACATCGAGTCTTGCTGTTTTAAGATTTCCTCCTCTTTGTATTTAAAGAGCGCCAAAGCAAACCGGAACATTACCTAAATGTTTGACAAACATCAGGTTACAAAAGAGAATGAGCAGTGTTTAAAATGCCACTTCAGTTAACTGCATGGAAGAGATCATTAACTATTTAGGCCACAAAAGCCTCATCCCCTCAACTACTAGAAAATTATGGTTAGTCTCGCTTCCCACTCTGTTGGCTTCAGAAACTCCATGAGGCACTGCCCACATGCATTCAAGGCACAAGGACTAGAACCCTGGTTTTCACAAGGAAGAGATGTTTAATTATAGTGCAACAGCAGAGTCTCATGGAATTCGCACAGAACTATTTGTCAATATCCTTCCAGAGGTAAATTTAGTTCATCCTATCAAATTCTCTAAGCAGTATGAAAGATAGTATTTAGAAAACATTAAAACTTAATAGTCTGGTTTGGACATAACGCTCAACTACTGTGAACAAGACTCAGGCTGTTCATTCATTCCCCTTCCTCTCCTCTCCTCCCCTTCCCCTGGCTTGGCTGCAGTTTAGCATTATGTCTAAACCCTAAACAGTGATTAATTTGAACTACATTATATTGAAACAAGTCAACTTCATAAACCAAGGTTTGAAGATGGTTTCAGTAAGTCATAGTTGACTGGACACAGCTGGCCAGGGTGCAGCCATAACATTAAACTGCAGTTAGTTAAAACAGAAACCAAAACTTCCTATCTCCTCATGGCTGTACTGGAGGAGGGAACTAACAAGTTTAAGGCTCATTCACATTATGCTAAATCAGGGGTCAACAAACTTTTTCAGCAGGGGGCTTGTCCCTCAGACCTTGTGGGGACTGGACTATATTTTTTGGGGGGGGATGAACGAATTCCTTTGCCCCACAAATAACCCAGAGATGCATTTTAAATAAAGGGCACATTCTACTCATGTAAAAACATGCTGATTCCCGGATCGTCCACGGGCCGGATTTAGAAGGCGATTGGGCCTGATCCGGCCCCTGAGCCTTAGTTTGCCTACCCATGTGCTAAATCATAGCTTAGTCTGAACATTGCCAGCAATTCAATTTCTTTCCTCAAGCAATTGTTTCATCAGCAGTCATTAAAGATACAGGGCACAACCTAGCAGAAAATTCTCCTACCCAAGGCACATGGAAATGAATGGGACAACTGAGCTATTGCACAGCTCCTATTCATTTCACTAATGTTTGACAGGAGAACATCCCACTGGGTGGCATCTCAGCTCAGTTTTACCCACAGGTTCTACAAACATCAGGAAACATTCAGGGTTATGCCATGTACCTTTGGCCCCTCGTACAAAAAAGAGTCCCATATCTTGAAGAGTATGTCACTGACCACACTGTCTACAAACACAACAAGGAACCAGTTGAAGGTGATGAGCGAGTAGTCCACTCTGTATTGCTCAAAGTGGGCATGCAGCCGAGGGAGTTTCTCACTCATCAAGTCCTTGAAGACTCTCTGGTCAACCTAAAGGAGTGCAAGACAAAGGAAAACTCATTCAGAAAAAAATGGAATAAATGGTACTATATTTTTTTAAAAAATAAAATGGCAGCCTCACAAGGCCTTAAAGGAGGGTGAGTGAATCTCTAATGCCAGAGCAAACTGGTATATGATTAAAAAGGTGGCACTTAAAAGTAGGGATAATTTCTATAGAACAAGAACCCCATATGTAGAAATATAATATACACTGGCAGAAGGGACATTTATCAGTGTGAAAGAGCAAAAATCTAAATACATACAAGCTGACTAGTATGTCTAATTCTCAAAAAAAGCATGTGGCTCATAACCAAAAGAGCCAGATTGCAGCTGGAGATTCACGTGACTGGATGTTTTTACATGCAAAACAAAAGGAAAGACTTCCTGTGTGTAATAATCCACCAAGTCAGGGCAACAGGTTCTAGCCTAACTTCCATTTCAGTATGTGAGTTTTCTATATGCAGGGATGTGTATTTGTTGCATGTATGGAGAAAGAGCTTATCACTTAAGCCCCTACCAAGATTCCTCTTCTGGTGTTTGAGAGAACTAGGCCTTTAGAGGCTGAATTTGCATGCCGGCACACTCCATACCTGGGAGCCTAGTAAGGTTTTAGTATAATAGTCCCGAGGCATGAAGACCTCCACTATTGTAACTAGGCACCAAAAGGCATCTTCCTGCTCCAAGTAGAGAAGTGCAATTGCCACCAGTCTGAAAGACAGAAGATAAAACAGAACAATCTCATATTGCAAAGCTGCAAGAATCTGGGTGCCATTAAAACTGATGCTGGTAAGTGACGGGCACTAATATATGCATCAACCACAGAGAAGGGCTAAAATGAGCGCTGCTTGGCTTGTTTAAACATATATGCATACGTACTTCACCAGCTTCATCTGGTTCACCAGCTTTGGCCATTCCTGGACAGGGATAGTCCATCCATTGGGAACCTTGAGGCTAGTTTACTGCAATGTGTTCTATGTGGGGCTGCCCTCGGGCCTGGTTTAAAACCTCCAGCTGGTGCAGAATGTGGCAGCCAGACCACTGATAGGGGCACATAACCAACAACATGTGACCCAATTGTTAAAATATCTGGACCGGCTGCCCATCTACTACTGAGCCAGGCTCAAGATTTCTGCATTAATTTACATATCACTGAACAACTTAGGTCCAGGGTAAACCTCAGGGACCATCTGAACCTTTATGTCCCAGCTCTTTCACCAGTAGAAGCATTGCTGTTTGTCCTGAGTCGCTGGGGGTCATTTGACATCAAGGGTGAAGGACATCATCTCCCAGAATGTCCTCTCCATGGAATGCAGCCTAAAGATCCAGTGTGCACTTACAGACAGCATGGAGCCATAAAGGGAGATGTCTGACCAGCTGAAGAGGCAAAAGCACCAGCCGTCCATCACCATGTTCCTCTGCAAAATACCACCAGCAGCAGCAGCAGCAGCAGCAGCAGCCAAGCACTTCAGGGTACCAGTCTATTCCTTGTTGCTGTTTCCACATCTTCCTCCAGCAACGAGGAAGACTGAGTGCCACCACTGCCCACCAGCAACAACAACAGCAGCAGCAGCAAGAGAAGTCCTACAGCCAAGCACTTCTGGGGTACCAGTCCACTGGAAGACTGAGAGCCACCACTGCCACAATTCCTGCCCATCTGGTAAGTACTGCTGGTTTTTTAAAGGGTTTTTCTAGGGGTTTCAGAGGTTTAGATGGTATGTGTATTTCAATTCTACACAATTCCATGTATGTGTGCAGTGCCTCGGAACACAACCGCTGTGTAAATTGGGAGTTGCCTGTAGCTCTAGACCAATCTGGTTTATTGCTCAAAGGAATATTGCTGGTGCTATTAGAAGGGTTCTGGATATTATTATTATTATTATTATTATTATTATTATTGAATTTATATACTGTCCTATACCTGGGGGTCTCAGGGTGGTTCACAGAATAAAATCAATATATAAAACAAAGATATAATTCACCATGCACACAAATGTAATTCTTCTGTAACTTTAATTTCACTAGACACCTTCAAGACCTTTGATTGTATTGAATGGAGCTACTTCAGGAAACTCTTATCAAAGAGTTGTTTGGGAATAGATTTTTACACTTATCTGAGCATATTTATTCAGAATTCTAAGCTTGCATTACCCTTGGTGGAATTAACTCCACAAATTTCACAATCAAACGAGGGACCAAACAAGGCTATCCACTATTGCCACTCCAATTTGCAGCAGCAATAGAGGCTTTAGCTACAAATCTAAGAGATATCCAAATTCAGGGAACTGAACATAAATTAAATCCATTTGCACATGATCTGCTAATATGTTCTATGATCCTAAAAGAGCTCTCTTGCCTCTGCAGCAGACTCTTAGTATGTCTGCTAAGGTTGCTGGGTGTGTGTGGGTGTGGACTAGATGACCTTCTACAATTCTATGAAAAAATAATTAAAACAAATCAGTGATGTTTCCTATTTCCGTGATTTCAGAACACAACTGGTTACACTCTAATTCTGGTTTTAAATTGCTATGTGGTGGATTCAGATATCTCAAAGTAGTAAAATCATGGAGTTATGTCAACTTTACTGAAGGAATTTTGGGGATCTTGACAAAAGGCTACAGAAGCATTTAAATTTAAGTTGGTTAGGCCCAATTGCAGCTGTGAAGGTGTGCATTCTTCATAAATCTCTATTTTTCTTTCAGGTCCTGCCCATAACTATCCCTCTTTCTCAATTGGCTCAATGGCAACACTTGATTAATAATTTTATTTCAGGAGGTAAAGAAAGCAGGGTGTGCTGTCTAACCCTGTATTGACCAAGAACTAAGGGAGGTCTTGGTGCCCCAAATCTTAAGTTGTATTACGAGGCTTTCCAATTAAAACAGTTGACATATATGATCAACAACTCAGCTTCAACTCTATGGGCCAAAATGGAACTGGAACCCTTGGAACCCTTTCTTAACGCCTTACCCACCCAGAAAACTTCATGGGCTTACATTAGCAAAATAAGTAATCTGTTTCTACAGCTGACCCTTTGAATATGGCATAAATGGCAATCACTCATTTGCCGTCACCTTTAACTCCTATTTTAGATCACCCAGCCGTTTGCTTTACAATAAATATCACTAGTTCCTATTGTGGAGATAAAGGGGAATCTCTATGTAATTTATGTTTCTCCTCTCATAACAAAATGACAATAAATATTTCTTTTTTTAAAAAAAAAGTGAGACATGCCAAATGACTACAGAAAATGAAGAAAACAGATTCTACCTGTTGAGACCCTGGCAATATCCTATGTCTGGGTTCCGCCAAGAAAATGCAAGCAAGACATTCCGCAGCTTCTGCACTCCTTCAGACGTCAGAGAAGAGTAATGCTTGTTGTTGGGCAAAGTCCGTAGAAGATCTAGCTCTATCTGCTTTGAAGCCGGGTTCTGCTTCTTCAGGGCATTCTGAAGCAGTGATTGGAAGTAGCCTGGGTCCATGTGTTCTCTGAACTTCTTTACATGAAGGCCAATGCACCATTTCCACATCTGGGAGCGGTGGGCATGCGGAATCCCATACCGAATGAGGTTCTTAAGTTCCACAGAACGCACCATCTCCCTGTTCATGGTGCTAGCCAGATAGTTCTCCCACTTCACCCCTGTGGACATCTCCTGGTTTTCAGTAAGGGAGAGGGATTTCAGATCCAAGGCCCGAACCTTCGCTACCAGCTTCTCTTCCTCATCATCCTCTGGGACTGTCTGAAACCCATAAATATCATATTCACTGTAAAGGAGAGAGAAATCTGATTAACTGGGAATCTTTAGGAATGAAAAAAACTCAAGCAAGAGAAAGGTGATATTCTGGAAGTCTGCTATATCTTTTGTGAGCTCAGATAAATGCACTAAGTCCCCCCTCCCCCTCATTCTGTTAACTCATTCATTTTAGTAAGGGAGCAGATGGCGCTGTGGTCTTAAAACACTGAGTGTCTTGGGCTTGCTGATCGGAAGGTCAGCAGTTTGAGTCTGCATGATGGGATGAGTTCTTGTTGCTCTGTCCCAGCTCCTGCCAACCTAGCAGTGCGAAAGCATATCAGCGCAAGTAGATAAATAGGTACCGCTGTGGCAGGAAGGTAAATAGCGCTTCCGTGTTGTGATGGCCTGGGATTCGGACTCAGAGGCTGAACCTGAGGAATCCCAGCCTGCACAGGAGTCCCCACCTCCAGAACCAGCTGAGCCGGGGCTGGGGCTTGAGCCTGAAGGGTCCTCACCTGTGCTGGGTCCTCAGGTGCAGGCACCAGCTGAGTCTGCTCTGGCTCCTGAGGTGATGGAGGACCCATTGCCTGCAGGTGCTCCACTCTCAGCCCCGTCAGGAAAAGCTGAGGTTGCCTCTGGGTAACCCTCCAGCCTAGGTGGAGGGAACTAAGTTCCCGCAGGAAGAGTGCTCGCCTCCAGGCCAGGAGAGGCGAGTCACCTGTGGACCAGGGCCGCCCTATGCCTCGGGGCAGATAAAAGTCAGCCAGCCCCAGTCCCAGGTTGCAGGAGCAACATTGTTGGTAGCCTGTTCCTGCCTGCACCCTGTCCTGCTCTTCTGCCAGAGTTCCTGACCTCGCCCGACTCCCTGCCTTGGACCTAGCTTCAGCTTTGACAGACAGCCTCTATACCACACCCTCGACCTCGGACTGGACTCCGACCTCGCCGCACGGTTAACCCTCGGGACCAGCACACGTGTGCTCTGGCACTCGTGTGAGTGCCCTGTTGCACCAGAAGCGGTTTAGTCATGCTGGCCTCATGACCCAGAAATCTGTCTGTAGACAAATGCTGGCTCCCTTGGCCTGAAGTGAGATGAGTACTGCACTCCATAGTCAAGTTTGACTGGACGTAACTGTCCAGGAGTCCTTTACCCTTTAGGTATGTGTTGTTGTTGTTGTTGTTTATTTGTTTGTTTATTGTTAATTTATCAATCATCTTTTAAGCGGCTGTCTCAAAGCAATTTGCATATAAGGTAATTATGAACAGTGAAAAATACAAAGCCTACAAATACATTTAAAACAAGACAAAAACCCTAGCAAATGGACAGTCATGGGAAAGACCTGGGAAAGCCTGCCAGAACACAAATATCTTCAATTGTTTCTGGAAAGTGTGAATAGTGGGAGTCTGTCGTATCTCAACAAGAATACTATTCCATAGAACAGAGGTGGCCACTCTGAAAGTCTTGCTCTAAGATCTTTGAGTCTTGCAGGAGAAATTCTTCTGCAGACTACAGAAATCTACTGGATGTATAAGGGATAAGGTGGTCTCTTGCACTGATTTAACACTTCAAAGCATATGTGACAGATTTAATAGCAAAAGAATTGCCAATGACAATGCTAAGGATTTAATTACACCTGTGCTTGCCAAAATTATTGAATGCCTCACCAGAATGGTAATGCCATCACACTGTGAAATTAAAAGTTTCTAGTCTCACACATTTTAACCATTATTTTCCAATGGCAAGGGATAGGACTCAGAGCTTGGAACTTCTCCATCCTCCCCTTTCCCAACAGCACTCAGTGATCTTCCTTCACCTCCAGTTTCCAGTCTCCTGTTTTAGAGAATATTTCCAAATATATTGTGAACCATCCTGAAATCTTTTGGTGAAGGATGGTATATTATTATTATTATTATTATTATTATTATTATTATTATTATTAAGTTAAATACTTCTTATAAGTGTTCAGACAAAAAAATTCCTCAAGTTAGAAAACATGCTGATTATACTTGAGTTAAATAAGTTAATCCAGGCTTTGCAACTAATTATTGAAGGGATGGTACACCCCTCTTTCTTTCTCTCTCTCTCTCTCTCTCTCTCACACACACACACACACACACACACACACACACAGTTTAAAAATATTTAAGGGGTTATCTTGCCGGGGAGGCTGCAGAAGTTCTAGCTCAGAGGAGCTCACCCTAAAAAGGTGTTAAATTCAGTCCCACTGTTCCCCATAGAAAATACAATGCTACTGGCACCCATTCCAAATGCAGAAGTAAAGAAAGTATTTGGCATTGGTGTCTTAACATCACACAACAACACTTCACACAAGAACATAGGAAACTGCCTTCTACCAAGTCAGACAAATGACCAGCTAGCACAGAACTATCTAAGGCACATGCTTTGCATGCAGAAGGTCTTAGGTTATGCCTACAGCATCTCCATGTAGAGAAGGGAAGATCTAGAATTCTGGAGTCATTGCCAGTCAATGTTTTTCCCCCCTGGTAATTGCTTTTATGTTCACTTTCTAGTACACAAAATGCAGTAATAACAATAAAGAAAGAGAATAGGTCAAAACAAGAAAGGAAAAGGAAGGCTATGAGGAGAGAAGAGGGAGTGGTTAGTCTACTAAAAATAGTAGAACTCCAGACAATTGTCCTTCATAAGCATATTATCCAAGAACTGCTGCCAGTCAGTGTTGACAATCATCTCACTCAGTGTATGGCATCTAAAGTCTACTCTACACCAATTCAGCACAAGCTCTCCAGGATTTCAGGCAGGGGATTCTCTCCTGGAAACTGAGGGACTGAACCCAGGCGCTCAACCACTGAGGTAGTTCCATAACTCTTACAACAGTCCTAACAACACGAGTCTTGTATTATCCTAGTACATGTGTGCTGGTGGAGCATGCATACGTGCGCCCCGTTTCACCCCACCCCGATTCTGCCCTCTTTCGGGTCCAAAAGGACTGCCAAAGGGCAACCAGGCAAAGACATAGTTGCAGTTAAGAGATTTAAAACTGCGAGTGCCAGCTTAGTCCCTCAGCTGCTACACTGCACTAGCTCTCAGAAAAGGCTGCGGTGTTTTACTTTATTTATATAGCTGTATCAAATGTGAAGTTATCAAGAGTCTTCTGTTTACCTGACCATGTGAGGTTTGAAGTATGTCTGCTCCAGGTGCTCACTGCTGTCCACTTTCAAGGCATCTTCCAGGAGCTGGGCCACCACATCATGACAAGGACCCTGCTCCTCTGAGCAAACTGGGGTCTTCATCTCTTGAAGCAAGATAAGATACTTGCTTTCCACTTGGCAGAGCTTGGCTTCAAGGCTTGTATACTGCAGAGAATACACCAAAGAATTCTTTCAAATTGGCACTTGCAGAAACATTTCAGTGATGCATGGGAATCCATTTCAATAAGCGAGTGAGTAAGTAAGTGTATGCACAAGCTGTCCCTCTCCCATGAAGATAAAACAGGGTTGAGAAACCTCAGTCCCAGAGGCCAAATGCAGCTACCTACACCTCTTTAACTTTATGCCTGGGATTCTCCCCAGACCATAAAACCTCCTCAAGTGCTTTTGCTTGGCCAGAATGCACGCCTCTTGGTTGTGTGGAAGGAGGATGTAGAGATGCGTATGTGCAGTAACCAATGATTTTTTGCATGGCTACAATCTCCTGCACAAAGGTAAGAGTCACATCCACGTGCATCTGCCCTGCCCACAATTGGTGTGTGTCGCCTGGAAGGCTGCCCGTGAAGTAATGCTGCAAACCTAAGACTGAAAAAGGGTTCCCCACTTCTGAGATAAAACGAGGATGTTGCAGTTCCAGAAAAAACAGAGGGTTCTGCAAATCAGCATAACAATAAGTTTTAAGTTCCTCTTTCTATATATTGCTTGAAATTTTCACTTCTGGCAATGAAAGCTAGCAGGATTTTACTTTGTGTCAAGTGAAAGATTTACAATGAGCATCTGTGTTAAGCTGACCTTTGTCATCAAGTCTCTTTCTCTGTTTTCAGCAGTTCTCCGTAAAGCAGACAGTTCTAGGATCTCTTTATTTAAAAATTTGTTCTGGTTTTTATAACCCTGAAGACTATCCTGTGAACAAAAGATATGGATAAATATAGGTTATTTTAAATATATATTATGAGGAATACAAGCAGTAAGGACTAGTGAAGCTTGACCCAAGAAGCTCTACTTTTCTTTTGTTTTTAAAACAGTATATTGACACGGTGGGGAGGCACTCCAGAATTACAGAGAAAGTGCTGAAGTGGGGAGCTAGATAGTCAAAGAACTCAAAGGCGTGCTATAAATTCCACTCATGAAAATTTGACACGGTGGACCATTTTAGGGCTAGACCACTAGTAAAACTGTACTCTCCAATTTTATACAACTATAGCGAAAATGAAACTCTAATGACAAAACAATGATCTGACTCACTGACTTCCAACTGTTGCTCAATCACTCAAGATCATGCCAAGTTTCTTGAGAAGCTCTACTTTAAAAATCAAATGTGTCTCAAGCATTAAGAAATAGGGAAGCAATGAAAGTTTATAAGAGAGTTCTATACTTTCAAATCATTAAGCTGTGACTGTTTCTGCTGGGCTCAGTCTTCCCTTAAGACTCTTCAGGTCTGAAAGTTGTCAAATAAGGCAGCATCTTGCCACATATACTGTCACTCTCTCTTTAATCTGTATTTGTATCATGCTATATGTGTTCTCATGTTGTTGCTCTTATGGCATTTTGTTACTTATTCATGGATGTGATCCCATTCCTTAAACCTTGTTTGCAACACCTGTTGTGATCTGAGAATTGGGTCCCCTGCAGCTCAACTCAGATAGATGCAATGCCAAAACATAGTTTGGCAAGTCAGGGCCACCTGCAAATGATCCTCATTCCACCTCTCTTCCATTCACATTCTCTACTTGATAGTTTTTACCAACCAAACTTAGCCCTTGTGTCCAAAATTAGTGAAATGTGGTAAGTGCCTTGCTTCCAAACCAAGGTTCAAACTATTTCCTGAAAATATTCAGCCTACAGAAGGACACATCACATGGAATTCTCAGGGCTTCCACTACTGAAGCAAAAATGTTCCTTACTTTCAGCCTGTCAAGTTCCTGCAATTCTTTGTTGATGGAAGAAGACATGGGAGAATGGACTGATCCTCCACTCTGGCCAGATGACTGGCCCTCGCATTCACTCAGCTCCCTGGAAAGTTTCATGATCACTTCATCTTTGGCTTGAATGGTCTCCATAAGCATGCCCAGCTGCTCATTGAGCTCGCCCACCTTGCATTTCAAATTCTTTACTTCCTGCCGCAAACTGTCCTTCTCCAGATTAAGCTTTTCAAGCTGGTTGTTGAGACCCAATATCTGATTGTCTTTTTCATGAAGCAGCTCTAACTTATCTTTGGGGACTCCATCACAAAGATGTCCTACAAAATATTTGTCATACTGTGAAGATCTGACAGTCTGCTGCAGAAGCCGCACAAGTTCCTTTAAGGAGAAGGGAAAAAAAGATATTGGTGAACATGGTGGCATGCGCAAGTTAGATGTGCTTTACCTCTTAACTCCTGTTGATTTTAATTCCTCCTCTGACAGCTTTTATATGCTTGTGCTTAATTATTTTTACTGAGAATATTTTTGTTTTCTTCCTATATACATCATGTTGCATCACATTGCGGTTTGCATGGCCACCATGCCAACTCCAGTGTGACAAATGGCAGCCAGGAGGAAGGAGAGGTGCTTCACAGACTGGTTTAGTAAGCTACTCTGAAGCACCTGCCTCCATTAAATGCAGTTGCAACAAGCTTTAACCAAGTAATTCACAGAGGTTTAGCACAACAGCTCTATTCTGAAGCAGGAGCAGGCTGGCGGGGGAGGGGGGGGCTTTGGAAAGGGGTTGGAAGATAGACCGGGTTGGTAAGTGGAGTGAGCAGAAGCAGTGGTCCCAATATTTTATACTTTTGTAAACCGCTTAGAGGTTTGCTTTACAATAAATAATAAACCAAATAAAAAAAACCTATTTGGTTAAATAAAAGATAAACTAGGTCTGTGCAGCCAAGACGGCTCTTAACTTCCATCACTTGTGCATCTACCCCTCGTGACAGACATTACACCAATTTTTAAATTGAGGAAAGTTTTAAAACCATTGCAACATGAAACTGAATTCTGTTTAAAGAGAAGAATCAAAGCTCTGGGTAGATGCCAGCCTTTGGCCATACCTACAGTAGATCTTCAGAACGAACAATTAGGGTAGTAACTGGAACGATTTTTAAACCAAGCACATCAAAATTCTGCTGCAAGTTACTCTCTCTCCCCACACCTACAATCATTCAAAAAAAAATTCTGGGCAGCTTAAGGCTTTGAATTGGGGACAATTACAGGTAAGCAGATAACAGGTAGCCTTCCCCAACATAGTACTCTCCAGATGCTGTCAGATTCTAGCCCTAGCTAGCATGGACAGGGATGATGGGAACTGAAACACAGCAACATCTAGAACAGGGATGGAGAATTCACCCCAACAGATGCTGCAGAACTGCAACTCCCATCATCCATAGCCATTGGGCATGCTTGCTGGGGCTGATAAGAGCCACAGTTCAGCAGCATTGTGTGTGGGAGGACAAATGTCACCCACTCAAGATCTAGAGGAATGAGGGTGGAAAAGGCTGCACCAAGGCACAAGAACCATGTCGGGCTGGACAGAGTTTCTATTCAGTTCCTGGGCATGACAAAAAACAAACAACCCCTCCCCCCAAAGTTCATAGCTGCAGTGAGGTCTCTGTAATTCTTTAAAAATGTATTTAAGAGGTCAGCAAGCTATTTTTTAAAATGAAGAATGCACACTAGTTACTGTCTTCACATAGGATACAGAGGGAAAACCTGGCCCGTCCCTGGGTCTGGCAACCACAGATTTGTAGTATAAAGAACTCAGGGCAGGTGTAGAATGCCTGGGGCTGGGTCCCAGAAGATGCACATACAAAAATTTGGGAATGTTTCATTACACCCTCTAACATGCCTCTAAGGAAAAGGACCCCTGGACAGTTACGTCCAGTCAAAGGCAACTACGGGGTTGCAGTGCTCATCTCATTTTCTGGTCAAGGGATCTGGCATTTGCCGGGTCATGTGGCAAGCTTCTGGTGCAACAGGACACCGTGACGTAAACCAGAGCACACGGAAACGCCATTTGCCTTCCCACCGCAGCGGTACCGTGCTTTCAAAATGCTAGGTTGGCAGAAGCTGGGATAGAGCAACAGCTCACCCCGTCAAGCGGATTCAAACCACCAACCTTCTGATTGGCAAGCCCAATCAGCTGTACTGTAGTCTAAACCACCCGCCTCTGTGTGCCAGGCAGGTTCTCCTGCACTGCTTGGCAAAACCTGCCATATATGATGCCAGTGCTGGCTCCAGCTCCAGCTACTGTTCCTCTCTAGCTTGTAGACCAGTTACCTTTTGACTCAACAGCTCCTTCTCAAGACTCTCCAACTCTTCCTGTTGGCTCTGGAACTTCAACTGCATCTCGGAAGCCAGCTTGTTTCCATTACACTCATCAGAAGACGACTCTGTGCTATTCCGGTTTTTGCTGCCTGCAATCATTTCCTTTAAAGGACGCCTTGTTCTGTGTGGAATGCGGCCAAAATCAAATGGAAAGGCTGGACCAGACACGCCTGCACAAGGAGATATATTTTTTTCCTCATTCAGTCTAAAATGTATTTGGACACATTCCTCACTTTGTTAAAAGAAAACAACTGTACTCAATCACCAAATCTGGAACAAAGACTGAAGCAAGCACTTCCAAGTTGATTAATTAATTGTATGTCATCTGTTTCCTTCGGTTCTCTTCTCCCTGTCCCTTTAATTCTAAGCAGGGAGACCATGCACAATTAAGAAATCATATACCAGGACAAAATTAGAACTGAAAAAAGAAGTGCCTGCTACTTCAGTGGATGTTAGTTTTAACTCTTTTTGTCATTACAAGGAAGCAAGCCCATAGTATGCACTCTCATTTATCCTCTGTGGTTTGTGTTAGAACTAGGGTTACATTTGGAGACTTAGCCTCAGAATCCATTGTCTGTAGTGAGCTCCAACTCAATACAATAGTAAAGGAAACTGAGCAGTGAAGCACGTATTTCCTTCATCAGACTAACCACAAGTCACCACAAACGACTCTGATCAGATAGAAGACCTTCCCAATTTAAAGTTGAAAACATCTGTGCAGAAACAAACTCCTACCATTTTTAAAATCATCACATTTGTATCCTATCCATCTTCCTCCTCAGACTTCAGACTGACCTACCTGTAACTGAAGTTTAGCCACAATTGCCATGGCTGAGTGTGGATTTTAACTCAAGTTTCCCCAACCCCCACAACCTCTCTACTTGAATCTAAACCCCTATCAACTGCACCAAAATGCTGTATTCCTTACTCTCTTCACTCTTGCATACAGTACAATATAACCAATTTGCAACATGTTGTTTAATAAAGAGGTACTTTGTACACTCAAGAAAAATGCCTTGACAACAGCATGGGTCTGATGGAAATAAGTCACAGCAGTGCAAGTTTGAGTCCAGGTATCCCGGTAGCTAAGACAGAAAAATGCAAAGGCAAATTATAAAAATCAGTTTCCAATAAGAGATATTATCAGAATTCTTTATCAATGGAGATCCCATTTTCATGGTGTGCCTTTAGAGTGGATTGCATTTGCATCAGCTCCTAAGAGTCAATGGTACAGAAATATAAAGAATCTTAGAAAGTACAATAGTAGAAAAGATGGGGACAGGAGATGTGGGGAGAAGGAACACTGGAGTACCTTTGCTCTGCTCTCCTGAAAACCTCTTCCGATCTTGAACTATCGACTCCTCCAAATCCTTTGTATCTAGAAATTCCCACTCCTCTGTGTAAAAAATACTCTTACGGTTGTCATTGCTTCCTTTTCCAGTTCTTAGTGAAGACACAGAGTTCCTGGCAAGTACAGAAATTAAGAAGTAGTTATACAAACAGAGAGAAGTGTAATTTTTAAAATAAAGGATACACAACTGTAGAAATCAAAAGCAAGCAAAACTACTGTTTTGTTCAATTTCTCTTGGTTCCAAATTTACTCCAAAGCAGAGAACTTGGTTGATGCAGATGCCTACACTGCAAAAGTTTGTCAAATGTGCATTTAAATATCAAGGGCTTGGAGTTTAATTTATACTCTTCAGATTAAAAATTATTCCCAGCAAGATATAGAAAGGTGCTCAGCTGACATGCACTGGCTATGGCTGATGAGAGCTGCAATCCGAAACATCAAGTGGGGAAGGCTGGACTACGCTTCAGACGTTTCCCACCCTGTCAATGACAGCCTGCTCCAAATAAGTCTCAGAATGCCATTTGTAGCATATGGTAATGCAATAAGTGACTCTGCTACAATCTATGACAGCAGCAATGGATCACTCAAGGAATCCCTGAGGCTTTCCACTTAAAATAGTAAATCATCTCCTACTACACTTAAATTCAAAGTACAGTGGTACCTCGGGTTACGAACGCTTCGAATTACGTTTTTTCGGATTACGAATGATTTTAACCCAGAAGTGAGTTTTCCGAGCTCTCGGAGGCCTCGCCGCTGCCCAGAGCCAAGCCCGGACATCCGCGGGGCCTGCGGAGGGTCCGCGACTGGGCTCCAGCCATGGGAGCTCTCTGAGGCCTCCGCAAATGGTGGGAGCCAAGCCGATTGTGATTGTGGAAGAGGACCCTGAGCCCCCATCCAAACAATGACTATCATCAGCGCAGGTAAGAAAAAAAAAATCACATTTTCATTTTGTACTGTTTTATTGATTTCATTTTATGGATCAATGGCCTCGTTAGATAGTAAAATCCATGTAAAATTGCCATTTTAGGGGTCGCTTTTCACCGTCTGGTTCCTGTTGAGTGTGTTTCGTTTGTTAATTGAGTCCCTTGCTGCTAATCAGAGGCTTCCTGTTGAGTCTGCCAGCTGTGGAGTCCCAAGCACCCATGCAACAAAGAAGTTATATTTGGAGGTTTTGTTTTTGATTTTTTTGCATTTTGGTGTGGCTTTTTTGGTTTTTTGACTGTGGCTTGTTGTTCATTTTATGGGACTGACTTGTGACTTCGCTTTTGTGACTGTAGCTTGTGACTTCATTTTTGTAACTTGTTTTTGTGACTGTGTGGAACCCAGTTCAGCTACTGGTTGATTGTGTGACTGCAGAAATGGATAAAAGCCCCCCATCCAAACTGACTATCATTAGTGCACCTAAGAAAATTGAAAATGATAAGTAAAATATATTTTTTAAAAACAAATCAAGGCATGTAAAGCAACTTTATAAACACTATGAGGAAATGTATAAAGAGTGAAAAGTGCCATTTGTTAGTTTGATATAAGAATTCCGGTTGCAAAATCTCGCCATATGATTACACCACTCAAGGGTTACTACAGTACATGCATTTAAGATACACTAATCTGCACCGAGCTTCAGGAAGTTTACCAGAACAGATGTATTTCAAGCAGTCATGTTTGCCAAGAAATGAAGTCGTAAGTGCAGTCTTGAATTTGTGTAGCACAATCTTGGTAACGGCAACCACTCTTTACTATGGATCTGCAACAACTGTACTAAAATTGCTCAGTAGCTGTTAAAACACATGAACACATATTGGCTAATTTTGCAAAGAGAAACATTCAAAGCACGTGATAAAACTGCTGTATTTCTGAAAGAGAAAGCCTGGCAATTGCGGTTAAGCAGTCAACAAGGGGGAACTTGGTAAAGTTAATGTTATTTCCCTTGGCTGACTCTACAATTTCCGCAAGATCTTGGAACTTCCTTCATATGTTTGGGGAGGGAGTTAGTGGTAAAGTTCTTGTGAGAGATGCTAGACCAGCCTTTGTCAACCTGGTGCCCTCCAGATGTTGGACTACAGCTCCCACAGCTCCAGACATAAAATCTGGAGGGCACCATGAGGCAAGGTGAGGCAGTGGCCTTAGGGCGGCAGGCTCCACACAGCTGCGTGGAGCAACGGTTCCACCTCCTGCACTTGATAGCTGCCTCCTCGGCTGCACACCCTTCCCCTTGCTTTCTGGCTTTCCTCTTTTTCCTTCCTCACCCCCATTTTTCTTCTCCATTTAGTCCCCCTTGCTTCACCACAATGTTTCTCCCCATTTCAGAGTCTTACTTCCCCTCCCTTTCTGTACCTCTATCAAACCTCTAGCCCACAGAGTCCCACTCAACTGCTGTGCTGTGTGCACAGCTCCCTCCCGACATGCAGGCTTCCAGCTTCAGTCTCCAGCCAGTAAGTCATGGTGGAAAGGCAAAAGACAGGTCAGTCAGTGGAATGGAAAGAGGAGGCAGGAGGGGTTGCAGGGGAGGGGGTGCTCTTCTACCACCACAGTACTGTCCTCCATCCAAAGAACCATTTCAGTCAGTAAACAAAACAAAACTTGAGGGTGCAAAGCAGGACTAGAGAGGGGTGGCCTGAGCCCCAACATAGAGGCTTGGAAGGCTGCATTGGTCCCTTAGCCTGATATTCCCTATCCTTGCTGTAACCCGGCACCCTTAGCAAACTACAATTCCCAAGGAGAGCACCACTTTCTGGTTCACCTCAGGCTGCAAAGTATCTTGGGCCAGCCCTGGAACCAAGTTGGTGAAAGTTACACTAGACCATACAACAGTGGTGGGAAGCCAGTGCCCCTCCAGATCTCGAGGCATCAACCCATACTATCATGTAGGTGTGGCCAGAGAGGATGGGAGTTGCAGTCCAGCAACATGTGGAGGGCTGCAGGTTCCACATAATGTCCACAAAAGCTTGATCCAGCCATGAAAAATGTTCATTTGATTTCCTAAGTAAGGAGCACCATACAACCATGCTGGCTGGGGCTGATGGGAGCTGACATCTGGAGGATACAGGTTAGCGAAGGCTACTTTATGCACAACCAGTTTGCCACATAGGAACACAATCTGATAAGCAACACAAAACAGATGATGGTTGGAGTTCTGTGCAGGACTGATATTTCCCTACGTTATGCCCGAAGCAAAAGTTAACATTATACACTAGGAGCTAAAAGTCATCACATGGAGGAAGGATCTGGAGCAGGCATCCCCAACCTGTGGCCCTCCAGATGCTTTGGCCTACCACTCCCATGATCCCTAGCTAACAGGACCAGTGGTCAGGGATGGTGGGAATTGTAGTCCAAAACATCTGGAGGGCTGAAGGTTGGGGATGCCTGATCTGGAGTAATTCAGAGATGCAAGATTCAGAATCCCATTATGGACATTTTTGTGGTCAAACTGTCAAGCAGAGAAAAATTATCAGACCATATTCAGAATTGCACATCCAACATTTTCCTTTCAAAAGCCTTTTTGTGCAACTAAATAGCATGGGGTGGGGGTATCAATCACACTCATTGAAATCACAAGAAGGATGTGGTTTAATTTTTCCAGCGCAACCAAGGCAACAGTTGCCACATGTGCCCTGCTCCATAACCATCTGGAAAAGGAACCAGGAGAGGACAATCCTCCAAGTACTGAAGCTTCGCCCCCTAGAAATTGATGGGAGCTTGTGCTGCAGAAGTACTTGCAAGACTTATTCCCCTGGGCAGCCTTTCAGCATTAATGAAAGGGTGCGAGTGGGGATGGTAAGAAATGCAAGAAGAGAAGTGATCGGAGGTCAGTTGCCACAAAACTGTTGCCAGAAGTTGGCCAAGGTCAAAACAATGACTTCAGCAGCAGCACAAGCCTTATAAATGGTTACTTCTTAGATATTCAATGTGCCTTTCCCACTATTTAAAAAGAGAACACAAAGGAAGAGAGATATTCATGGGGTGTTTTTTCTTTACAATGTTTCAAGACATTTGTTTTAAAGATGTATCAATCAATCTCTTTATTATGTTCAATGACCAATATTGTTTCAAAGATAAATGAACTTTTTAAACAGGAGTAACAGTGTATTATGTGAAAAGGGTATTATGTCCTTTTCAAAGGGCAAGCGAAAGAGAGCTGGTGCAGCATGGTGGGTAAGACGCTACATTTCATCATTGCTAAAACTTTCTCCTTTCCAGAAAGCTGAAAGGTACCAATGTATTTTTTATGATGAAATTACAGATCTGCCAACTAAATTCTGCTTCATGTAAACTGGTGGAAAGCATCAGTGAGGAAAAAATTGTTCAACGAAAGAACCACCATTTGCTCTTAACAGAAACATGGTGTGGAAAATAATCACACCATGGACAAAATTTCCTATGAGGAGAGATTTTTACTCAGAGATGCACCTTGTGCAGCAGGTTCTAGTACGTTCTAATCACTCCATTTCCACACCCTTGAGATGCCTTAGGTAGCAAACTGACATAGGAACTGGACTCCCATATGGATTTTCACAGGTCCCCACTGGTTTTAACTTTGTCTTAAAGTCCTGTTCCCTGATCACTGGCACCCCTAGTCAGCTTAACTCAATCTCCACAGCCTTGCTTAGATTTAGCCTACATGTTTCCCCTGAAACATAATAAAGTTATTATGGAAGCCAGTGGGCTGCAAGTTGAATGTTGCTGATGGAAACCTAGGTCCAAATGTTACCTCTGCTAAATCATGAACAGCTTCAGTTCCAAATGTATTATTTTTGGGGAGGGGAAGAAATATCATCTGCTCCACAGGCTTAATCTGAACATAAACATTTTTGCAATCACATGGTAGTATTTATGCCAACCCCATTAGATGAACACTGTCAAGTAACACAACACACAATACTCACTTGATATCTGTACCCAGTTGCTTCAAAGAAAAGTTAATGGCACTTGGCTGGCCTGGGGCTGGCTGGCACGCTGCCTGTTCTCCCACCAGTTCTGTGCGCGCTGCCTCCACCATTAGGACATTTCTAGCTTTCTCTGCTGATGCATTTGAAAACATGGTGGTCCAATCTAAGAAGGGCAAAAAACACCACCAGTACTTAATAATGCAGCTGACACCCCAGCAGTCCACATCAAGGCTCATGGAGGGCAAATTCAGAGGACTTCTAACATGTCATGAAGGAAGGTATTGAGCTCCCCTCATAAGTACCCCAGGAAACTATCACAGTCCAACAACTATGGTGCTGAAGAGTTAATACTCCCCTCAAGGCCAGCTAAGAAAGTCATGCAATTTGGCTATAACTCACAGCATCTCATGCAGTTATTAAAGCAGAGCTTTCCAAACTATTCATGTTGGTGACAGACTTTTTAGACATGCATCGTTTTGTGACACAGTAATTCAGATTTACTGGCAAACTGGAGGTTAAACTAACCCATTTTCAGCCCTGGGAGGAGCACAGGGAGCATTTGAGTGACACACCTGCACACTGCAGGTGACACACTAATGTTTAAAAAGCTCTGCATTAAAGTTTAGAGAATAAAACTGGAATTCAGAATGAGTGTGGGGAAGGGTAGCAGAAACCAACCAAGATAAACCAACAATTATGTCAGTCTCTCACAACAGAATCTAGCACATGCAGGTATTCTAATGCTTCAGGTACCTAAGAATTAGGCCAAACATTATTTATGTGTAATTGTGTAGCCCCCTCCCCACTAAATACACACAAGTATTTAAAGGTACAAATTCAAGAGTTTGAATGAGTACATACCATCTTAGGAAGTACAAGAGGTACACTCTTAATGGGCCATATTCCTCCTCTGCTCTGTCAAAGGGCCCAGAGCACGGAGAGGAGCTGGCAGTCATTGGGCAGTCTAACAGTATCTTTACATACACCTTGAAGCTTCCTCACTTAACATGCAACCAGAAGTGGGAAAGCCCACCTCCAAAGTTCTGCAGGCACATGAAAGCCACAGGGCCCAGTTTTCTTAGCAAGGAGGCCCTTGCTTCCTTCACCTCCCACTAGCCCTCAGCGACATCAAGAGTGATAGATTAACAGGTAGTCCTTCCTAGTACTCTTCCCTCTGTCAGCAGCATTACACAAGAATAGAGCAAGAAAGAGAGAGAAAAGATTATTGAAGTATTCCTCCTCCTTGCACCAAATTGCATACATTTGATGACTGCACCATATCAGGCTTTGTCTCCGTTAACAAGGGATATGTTCTGCTATCTGGATCTAAAGCATACAATGATTTACAAGTTTCAAGAAAACCACTGCTCCAAGGTGAGCCAAGTTTAGAGCTGTAGACACACCTTCAACCATTTCCACTACAGTACAAAGTTGTCAGCACTCTGCTAAAATGAGTACTGTGTGAAAACCAGCAGGATGAAGCAAAGCAAAGCAATTCCCCTCCCCGACCGACACGGCCCCAGGAAAGAATGCTCATGCCCAGTTAACAAGACAGTTTGCAGAATGCCCACACTTCTTGCTGTTTTATGACAGAAATGCATATACAGTAATGTAAAACCACATCACATTTGTATGGATTCTCTTCTCCAGATCACAACCAGTATGAAATCCACAGGAATGCTGGAGTGTTGTGAGGACATTTACATAACCTACAATCAAGGACACAGTCTTTCAGCTTGGATGAAGCCAAAGATCTGCTTAACACTCAGTTATTAAAATTACATAAAACGGACTACAACCATCAAATGATTAGGCAGGAAAAACTATCAGCCAAATAAAATGCTACATCAGTGGAAGACAACCAAATAGAACCTTTCTAAGTTAAGTCAGCTCTGCATGTTCCCAAATATTCATTATGTATTGTGCCCCCACAACATGAAATTTCCTCACCTTCATTCTTGGGGCTGCTGTGATTAGCAAGGGAGGAGAGACTCCCAGGTTCAGACATGGCTTAGTGACATGTGAATGGGTTGATCCTCCTCCTGGAACTATGTGCTCACCTTCTCTTTCCACAAAATGGCTATGAGGGGTTTGGGAGCTTTCACTTTTTGTTGTTTATGGTTTCACCTGAACTGGGAAACTTGGGTGTTTCAAACAGGCTGGCTTGTTTACAGTGGGCTTATTTTGAAACAGACTATTGTCAGGGTCAAGCCAAGATGAAATGGGAAATCATAGTTAACTGAGAGTAAAGGCTTCCAAAGCCTTCCCCCCAACCACACAGGAGGAAGAGCACAGGAGCAGGATAGGCTTATTCACTTAGTGAAAAAACATGGTTTAGCATGATGTCAGAAGAGATCAACCCCAAAACTCTCAGCCTGAGTGTGCTTGCAATTGTGGTCTGGGCAGGGTAATTATGGGCTAGAAGGCGATTAATATTAAGTGGCATTCCCTACTGGTGACCATAGAAAAACAGTATGATGAGGCAGCAAGTTAATCAACTGCTAGGAAATTTATGTTCCATTTACTCTTAATACAAACACTGGAAGAGAGTGGCTCATGTTGGAGCACAGACTTACTTGGAGCTGTTCATGCCCCATATCATCTGTCCATTGCCGGTTTAATCATGACTAGGACACCTGTGGCATTCTACTAGAACAACAGGCTGTTGACTGGCATGAAACCTTGCTTGGGTTCTCATCTGGGTTTTTTAAAAATACATCTACTCAAAAGGATGGTTTTGGTGTGACCTTACATAAAACTTTTACCAGCATGGAAGCTGTTTCAACAAAATATACCTCCCCTGCTTATTTTATATCATTTATAAATACAATTTAACCTAAATGAAAATGATGCAATCAGATATGTACTATTTAAATTACCTTATAATCTGATAACAGCACTCAATGAATAAATACAATTTCCTCAGTTATCTGTAATACTGCAAAGTTATTTATTGCTTATATTCACTCACACACAAATATAGGAACGAAGCCAGAAAGACAAGACTCTGCCCACAAAATCTACCATAAATCAGAGAAAGCTCAAAGCAGTTTTCAATTAGAATAATTTTCCAAATGCTGGTAGTACAATGGTCCCCATACACAACATTGCACTATATTTTATGCTCACTGCCCACTTCTTTGTAAACATGAACATTAGGAAGAAAACTACCATGAATGCCTTCTTGTTTCAGCTGGATGACAAACAGTACTGCAATATCACACTTATTGTAAATTGTAATATAAAGTTTTCATTTAAAATATTTAAAGTATGTATATCTTGACTTATAAACATGGCAGTGCTGTCGACAAAAATTCAGTTAACAATAAATAACTGCCTTGAAATACAATCCCTGAAAATATAATCCATAGAAAAAGCAGCAAAAAACCCAGCAATAGTAGATTGCCAACGTATCTGATTTTATTTATCTCAAAGCTTTTTGGTCTAGAAAGGTACAATCGGCATAACTGAATAACCACCATAAAATCAATAAGGTTTCTAAAAATGCTATTTCTCAAGTCAGCTTCAAAAAAGTTGTACAGTTGTACCTCGGCTCCTCAACGCCTTGGAAGTAGAATGTTCCGGCTCCCAAACAGAAACCGGAAGTAAGTGTTCTGGTTTTTAAACGGATTTCCGGAACAGATTCTGTTCGATTTCCGAGGTGCAACTGTACTTATTCTGCAGCAGATTTATGAAATTCCAGGAGCAATGAAATTAAAAAGATTGCCTATTAAGTAGAAAATCCCACTTCCCAGATCAATTGTGTTAAAAAGAAAACTGCTAAGTAACTTACAGAAGCTGAATGTTCAAAGCATGATACTAGTTAGGAAGAGAAAAGCAAGCAGACCCACAAATAATTGTATTTTGGGTAAGGATATTACTAAGATACCTATTTTGTCTCAACAAAATTTGACCAATTATAATTTGGCCTACCGGTCAGAACACAGGCATTTGGCAATGCACTTACAGAATTATTTTGGCCCAATTTACATGTACTTTCTTTACCTGATCTTAAATTCATGACTTGTGTGAGGAAACCTCACATTCTTATGGGGAAATTTCACTCACGTTCAGTATTCAAAACCTGGGACAAGGAAATGCGGCCATTTCTGATAAGATAACTCATAAGTTAACTCTTGAAAGGCACTGAGGACCTAGAAGCTCTCCCTGCTACTTGGTGGGGTTTTATTGCTTATGCCAATAATCCTGATCTACAAAGTCTATTGCCAATACTGGCAGGTAAAATTTGGAACTCTTAAAAAAAATGTTACATGCTAGATACTTTGTTTTCTGTCACAATGTATGCTGCTGCTTAGAAGTCAGAATAGCATTTTATAGCTTTTCTAAATCTTGGTTTCCACATAGTTGATATGGTTTGCTTTTGTATTGTTTTTAAAATAAAAATCTAATTAAAGAACAGAAATTGTGAAAATGCAGTATTTTCTTCAGAAGACAACCTTCATTGCTACTGCAATGGTCTGAATGTGGCTGGATTATTGGCACAACTCCACTATTTCCATAGCTTTTTTATAATAAAAAAACACCACATTTTGGAGGCTCTGTGCTCTACCTAATGTTCATGTACTTATATATATCCTTAACAAAAATGTGCAGGGGAACCAGTATTACTATTCCCACCCATCTATAACATACACATATTACACTACCAGCATTGAACATCACACAAAGGTTAAGACATATCTGGGGCAGCTTTGATGGATTGCATAAATAACACTGAGACTTACAGGGCAATCCTATAAAAACCAACAAGCGACTAGGATGACCTTTGAATTGTTTACTATCCTAAGATTTCCTGTTCCAAATGTTATTTACATGAGACCGATAGATTTATTTATTTCTTCTTTATTTATTTCTTCTCAGGATAAGAGAATCTAATGAACTTCACAAACCTTGACATCTGTGATGGGTCTAACATGTCAGATTTTATGTTTTAGCATATAGTGATGCCGGTGTCACGCCGGTGACAAATTAAATTTTTATATTGCATTTTATGCCACCAGTGGTTGAAATGTTCCAACTCACCCTGAGAATTTGGAGCAGGACAGGAAATCAAATTGAATATTAAATAAAGAAGCCACTAAAACTGAGTAAGCAGTTACAGCACCATCCATTAAACGTTATCAAGCACCCTCTCTACACTTCAGCTAATTGTGCCCACAATCTACCTTTCATGGAAACTAAGCTGGGCTATGTGTAGAGTTGGCAGTTGCACTTAGACTTTGAAAAATATTATGATACTGCCACCAACAAAGTTATATGAATCACATTCTCGACCAGTCTCAACATTCGCTTACCAGTATTATCTTTGGCAACAAGCCCTTTGGAGGAGTCACATGGTGTCGGTGAAATTTGACTGAGTCTCTTAGTTGCATCATGGCTGTTACAATACTCCCATCTCCTCTGCTGAAGCTCCTGAAGCCAGTACTTCATATCCTGGTGTGTTGGTGCCTGTTACACACACAAGCAGAAATGTTGAAAACATTACAAGAGGAATACTGCACAAGGAATGGAAGGTGCCTGCATACGCATGGACACACAAAAAGGTGCCTGTCATCTGTTTGAAAATACAGAAAGGCTGCTACATTATGGCTGGTTGTCCATAAGCTGCACTAAAATGAAAATAACCGAACAACTGTGTTCAGGGATTTGCATCCTTCTATGCTAAATATTTGTTTACAAGATAAAAGATGCAGTTATGATGTGTGTATGTGGCTCATGCAGTCCAAATTCCATCTAAGCTGGGGACCTGTCAAGCAAGCCTAGCTATTGCATTTTTTGCAATGGCTTGTTGTCCTATTACATGTCTATCTCTCTCTGTAGTTGACAACAGGAATCTTTAACTTGGACTGCTATTACCATGTTGTTATTGGAAGGCATCAGCACAGTGCTCTATGTGTTCACACTTTATCCATGCTTGCCGCTACTTTCTTCAAACTGATCTAGATTGGCCCATAATAAGAATAAGAATAATATTTATTATAGGATCATGTTTAGTAACAGAATGAATACTTTCAGAATAATGAATCTCATAAACAGAGCAACTTGGGGCAGATGGGGAGACCACAATGGACTCTTGATTATTGGGGAGTCCATTTTTCATGATATGGTTTACATTTTTCAGACTGCTTTTCCAAAACTTAAAATATTTGTCTAATGATGAATGTTTACAGTTTGTCTTCCCTATAAAGAAAACATGTTACATATCGATAAGATCGAGGAACAGGAAAGAAAGCTGAAACTTCAAAGAAACAGGCAACTACAACATATGCTGTGAGTTAATTCATCTTCCTGTCACAGCGAAAGCAATAAAGGTCAGCATCACTCAGGCAAATAAGCCTACAGCATCTTAAATACTAATGAATTGATTGTGACATTAGCTTTCATAGGAAAGAGCTCACTTTGTCAAAGGCATGAAATTATCTGGAAGAGACAGCGCTTGACTGCTAGTTAAGGGAAGGGATGTTCTGACTCAATAGGAAAAACCCACAAGAGGAAGCCAATTGTCAAGAAACTGCATTGCATCATGTTTGAATAACAGCACCATTCTCAGAAGTCCCACTGTAACCCCTGTAACTTATTCTCAGGGAGGCCTAACAGGTTTGGAGTTCAGTGGGGTGCATGTCTGGGTAAACAAGTATTCAATTAGGCTGTACAACATTTACTTAGAAGCAACTCCCACCAACCAGTGACACTGCAACAGACACAGCTTTTGTGCAAAAAAAAATTTACTGCGCAACTTTTCAGTCACAACTAGGTTACCATCATTTTCTCCAGGAAATAAAGAGCCTGTGGGTTCATATCTTAGGATTCAGGTTATGACAGGCCTAAAACCATTTTGCTCTTTTCCTATGGCTTTCACAACCTCCAGCTTAAGCCAATATGGTTCAGAAAACATCATTACCTACATCACAGGAATAGCAAAAGCATTTTGCACACTTAACATTTCTGACCTTGGAACAGGAGGCTGCCAAAATGAATAGCATCCCAATGCAGCCAGAAGCCAAATATTGCGCTAGTACAACAGGCCTGAAGTTGCATTACACGAGCACAGCACAACTGCTAGCTATAAAGTGGTGACTTGGAAAAACTCCCCAAAGGACACAGATTTAATATTTCCAAGTCATTTCTTAGTGCTCCTATAATGTTAAGAATAATGGATGGGAGAGTCCATCCCATGATACATTCAGAAACTGTGAATCAGCCACAAGTTTAGGAATATTAAAGCATGTGAGCATGAAGAAGCCTATGTTTGATTTGACTTTCTTCCTTGAAAATATTGTTCTGCTCTTATACGGAGTTTTTCCTTGAAAGGATAAATCCAGTAAGCTTGAAATGTAAAGCACAAATTCAGTAATGGGCTCCATTTAATCCTGAAATAAATACTTAGGAACACCAATGCCTAAACTAAACATTTGGGAGCAAATTATTATTCTTTTAATAGGCTTTAGGAATCCTCTTCACACCCAAAACCTAAGAGCCAATGCAGTAGGACAAGATGCTTGGATAATCCAGGATGTTCTTTTCACAGAGCCATCATTGGAGTTTTTGCAAGATAAAGGAGGTTATTACTATCGTGAACAGCTACAGAACATGAAACCATGTTTCATCCACCATAGTTTCCCAGCTTGGACAAAACAGGGTGCTATGGCTTGTTTGATCACTCCTGTGTAGAAAAGAATGAAGCAGCAGCACATGAGTGAATAAGGTTTGTTCATTTAGCAGAATGTTAAGATGAAACACAGTGGCCTGAACACAGCTAAAGAATAAGTGTAACAAGTCACAGAAGGTGGCTCAAAGCCAGATCAGCAACATCAGAGCAAAAGGGATCAGAGCAAAAATGATAGAACTAACAATTAAGGATGAGCCAATTGTCCACCTTTTTCTTTTGTCACTCCACCCCACCAAACATTAGTGCCACCTGATAGTGTGAAATTACTGCACTGATACTCAACTAGAAAAGGGAAAGGTATGCCTCTTGCAGTCACAGGTCAAGGCTACTGGCAAGGTAACATTCAAATGTTGTAAGCAGGTACATCCAGGGTGCATTTTAACATACTCCTCCTGGCTACTTAAGCAATTCATCATTTTACAGTCCCACTGTAAGTATGTTTCCTCAGAAATAAACCCCACAATGTTCACCAGGACTTAATTCCAAATATATGTGCAAAGGATTGCTGCCAGCTATTATACCACATTTTGCCTTCATGCTGTATATAGATTGCTGTTCAGACCCTCAGCTCCAACCTACTGGGCAAGATGCCATAATTTTCAGAATTATTTTGTAAGAGAGCACCTAATACCTACAAGAGAAAATTACTTATGGAAACTTAACACTGAAGAGCACAGCTCTCTCAGAACTGGTTAAATCAGAGAAACATTTTCATTTACAGTTTTAAATGCATTGTTTATTACAATATTTGTACATGGATAGCAATACCAAAGGCAGAGCAGTAAATGCAATTTCTATTTTTTTATTACTGTTTGGACATGTTTTGGTATTGCAGTTACACGTGGCATGTGGCTTTAGGCACAGACAGCACTGAAATACTGTTTTATTAGCTTGTGGGGCTAGACTACTCTGCTGAAGAAATAATTCTGGTATGAATTGTGGAGTAAAAGGTCTAGCTCTGTCCTGCAACTCAGTTGTTTCACCTTGCTTTTCTTGTGTTATAACTAACGGGGAAGTGAGTTGTTCCAGCTCTTCCTCCAATACTGACTGATGGCTTCTTGGCTTACCCCACAGACTATCTTGACAGAGGTGCCATGTGGTCTTTGCCACCATCCCAGCTCAGCAGCTCTCGAGGTACTGCCCACAATGACACTGATAAGTGTGCACTTTAGCCATGCTTTAGGGTAGGTACCTTTGGATATGAAACTGGAAGGTTTTCCTTCCCTCAGTCTTTATTGCTTGGGTGAAAGAGATTCAAAACAGAACCAGAAGTTATCAAAGGGGAAAGAGAACAGGTGCTCCAGATTAGTTGATGCTGATTTGTGTGTGTGTTTTTAGTGTAATCATCTTGGTAACACAAATACATTGGTTAGGCAAACCAAATTAAATTCTCCAACAATCTCGTCCTCTGATCCTGCATATAGATGGATAAGGATTTCCAAGGAAGTGCCAGACGATATGCCCAGACAGGTTAACCTATCTGGAAAGAATATCTCTGCGCCAGAGAACATGCTTTGCATACAAACAGTAACAGGTATATCCAGGCAGGGCTGGGAAATACCCATTTGAAATCCTGGAGAACCCCTGCTAAGCAGAGTAGTCAACACTAAGCTGGATGGAGGAATGGTCTGACTCTGCTGAAGCCACTTGCACAAATCTCTATGTAGAAGCAAGCTCCGCTTGAGCCCAGATGGTTTTGGGATCTGGGTCCTTCAGACAGGGCAGCTGGTGGAGGAGCAAAGATTTGAGGGTTTGCTTTTTCCAACAATCAAGCTGTATGTAAACTTTATGAAATAAAGACTGTAAATAACATTTAACGGGACTCAGTGACAGGTTAAAGGGGGGGGGGAGCGCGCATGGTGGTAACCTCGACCTTACCTGAGGAAGTTACCTGAGAGTAAGCCCCGCCCCACAAGCCTAAGCTTGGAGGTCCATTCCCGCCTCGGAGAGTTCCCAGCCCGCTTGACCCTCCCTCAGGACCCCTTTGGGGAGCCCCCAACGAGGGGCAGCGAAGCGGGTCAGCTACCCCGGACCCACCCCGGGGAGGCCCCCGTTCTACCTTGAGGACGGTGACGCCGCCGCCGGGGCTGTGGATCTCGAATGTGCTGCCGAGGGCGGCCTCGACATCCCCGACACCGCCGCCGCTGCCGCCGCCGGAAAAGGAGCAGGAGGACGAGGCGGCGGAGAAGGAGGCGGAGGCCGGGGGGGCGGAGGCGGCGCCGGGGGCGGCAGCGCCGGGGGCCTCGGCCGGCTGGTGGTAGCTGAAGGAGGCTCCGGCGATGTCGAGGCGTCCGAGGGGCACCGCCTCCTGGGAGCCCTTGAAGTAGTAGAGGGCGCAGCAGCGCGGGTCGAAGGCGAACCAGCGGCTGCGGAAGCCCCGCAGCGGGCCCTTCCCCGTCAGCTTCTGCAGGTAGCCGCACAGCCGGGGCCGCTCCGAGGCCGAGGGGGGCGCCGCCGCCGGAGGGCTCGAAGGGAAGGGACCCTCCCCAGGCGCGGCGGCGCCTCCGCCTTCTGCCTCCTCGCAGCAGCCCGCAGAAGGCATCGCGGCGGCAAGAGCAGCAGCAGCAGCGCCGCCGCCGCCTCTCCGCGCTCCTGAGAGGGTGTGAGGCTCCAGGGCTGGGCGGCCTTCCGCAGCGCCCTCCCCAGACCTGGCCTTGCCCCCGGAGCATGCTGGGATTTGTAGTCCGCTCTTTCTGAGGCGAAGGGCCTGGCCGCCTCCGCCTCCGCCCTTCTCCCGGCCTCGGTAGGCCCTGAGGAGGGACGGGCGAGGGTTGCCACATAGGCCAGGAGGCGCGAGAGGTACCGGTGGGGTTAATTTAAATTAATATAAGCGTTCTTGCTGGCTTTTTAGTGGTTTATTTCCTGAAATCATTTTCCATACCGCCTTTCTTCCAAGGAGCTCATGGCGGCGTTCAGGGTTCTTGCAGTTCCCATTTAATTTCCTCACATCGCTCCTGTGAGGAAGACTAAGTGGCCCAAGGTCACATGCAGCGAGCTTCATGTGGTAAATATATCTATTTAATTTGTATATCCCCCATCCTTTGAAGATTTGAACCCTGGAGTTTCCAGGTCTGACCCTCTTACTGCTGGCTATACGGTATACTGCGATGTATCGCTTGATTGTTTAAAAAAACAAAATAAAACTCAAAGTGGCATACAAAAATATTAATAAATTTATTGGTAAAGGCAATTAACAACAACATACATTTAAAGTACATTCAGAGCACAGTGCTTCCCCCAAATCCTGGGAACTAGTTTTCCCTTTGGCTGCGATTCCCTGCACCCTGAACAGACTACTGTTCCCAGGATTTGAGGGGGCAGGAAAGTAATGTATGGTGTGTAAGCAGTCATCGTTTGCAAGGAGCTTCCAAACCAGACTCTCAAACTGTGTTTTGAAGATGATTTGGAAACCACAGTTTGGGCAAACTGTTGTTTAGTGTTACTTCTGGACCAACAAAAAATGGTTTCAAACATTGCCCTGCCCTCAGTGACTTTTGTTGGTAGAATCCAGGGATTATTAGGAAGGGCGAACAAAGAACCCATGGTTTACTTGTACCTCTGGAATACAATTTGTGCTCTGTGGTTTTACCTCAGTGTAAACCATGGTTTGCTGTTACACCTGCATATTTATTTATTGCATTTTGGTCATTCCATGTCAAGTGATACAGGAACTTTTACCTTACCATTTTAAATTACTCTCATTTTCAGTTTTCTAAAAATAGTATAAAAGAAGGTTCCAGATCTCTGTTTTTAATTTTTTTTAACTCATCCCATTTTTGAGTTACTAGGGTTTGAAATTTCAAATAGTTGACAATTTTGGCCTTGCCCCCTACATAAAAACCTTAAAAGCTCAACCCAGACTTCAAACCATGATATCTGTTACTTCAGGCATTTCTTTTAAAAAGTTACTCAATTAAAAAGTATATGAAAAGCTAGTCAGGCTTTGCTTTTAAAAATGTGTTTGAAAGTGGTTTCAGCTTGTTTGAACCAGCACTGACTGGCTTTTATGTGTATGGACAAGCTGTGGCTTGTTGTACAGGGCTCAGCAGTGAGTTGGGAGTCTTAGCTCTTGGGTTGATCAGTTTATTAATCTGATCTGACATATACTAATATATTGTACTGACATGTACTAATATATTTTCTACTATACTATACTAATATATTGTACTGACATGTACTAATATATTTTCACTAAAGACTGTCTGCAAAAGAAAGAAATGTGATGTCTAATATGATATATTGTTGTAATACTTTTAGTAAAATTAGTCACTAGCATCATCATTTGTTGACCCATCTAGTTGGGATATACTCACCTTGTCATGGTGAGTGGGCTTGAACGTGCCTATGATCCTAGTGAGTAAAGCCGTCGGGAGTATCATACTCCCAAAAGGGTCATGCAAGGCGGTAAGGTCCGGGGAGAGAAGCTAGACAAATAATGATCCAAGAAGACCTCAATGGCAGAACAGGCAGAAGATAACAAGCGGCATGTTACCACCGCTGTGAAGGTGGATGAAGGCTGCAGCATATAAGAATCTACCGGATGTCGTGATACTCATGCCATCGGAATAGAGTTCCATGGTGATTGGCAAATGGTAACAAGGGGAGGACCGTGAAATCTGGAAGCACCTGATCATGAACCATCACATGGGCGGTGGATACAGATTCAGTCATTCTGACTCAAGGAATGAGGCAGTTGAATAGCTTGGCAGCTGTATCCACGACTGAGCAGTCCTATTTTGTATCCACTTTTATCACCTCTAAAAGGAGAAGGGGCTAGAAAAGGTGCACTAAACATAGTTTGCCTCCTTTTTTCCCTGACTGCATTACTGCTCCCAGTGGGGTCACCACCCAGCAGTCATAAAAGACAATTGAACTTTGGAACATGGAAAAGACAGATTACACAAATAACGAGCGCCCCGAGCACAGGAATGCCATCATTGCAAGAGAGTTGCGATGTTTTAACATAGATATTGCAGCTCTTAAAGAAACTTGAAGAGCAGGAGAGGGACAGCTGAAGGAAGAAAAAGGAGGCTACACATTCTTCTGGAAAGGTCTACCTGAACAAGAAAGTCAAATATAGTCAGACCTCGTGTTATGTTTGCTTCACATTGTGGCTTTTCAGGTTACAAACACAGCAACCCCAGAAGTGTTTACTTCCGAGTTTGCCACACACGCACACGCAGAAGCGGTCTGCGCACTTTGCACATGCACAGAAGCGCTCTATCGCGTTTTGCTCACACGCAGTAGTGGCGCTCTATTTACGGACTTTTCAGGGTGCGAATGGCACCTCAAAACTGATCATGTTCGTAAGTAGAGGTACCACTGTACATGGAGTAGGCTTTGCTATCAAAAACAATATTTTGAAGCTTGTGGTAATAATTTACCTCTACACTACCTTGTTTGTTACCCAGGTGAGGAACCTTTTGAATAAACCACAGAACCAAGGAAACTATATTCAAGTCCAGCATCTGGATTTCGGGACCCAGCATTTATTATAGTTATTGCAATAGGACAGAGCTCATTCAACATGCCAGTTAAGAAGGTCTGCCCCCAGGCACTTCAGAAAAAAAGCTCATACAGTAGTTCAAACACAGCAAACAAAGAGTCATAAAACATCTTCACATACGTCAGGAAAGTCATGAGAAGTAAAGCACATATGGCTCCATACTGATATCTTCACTCCTGCATCACCTTGGAGTGGCCCTGGTGTGCCCAGGCCATTTGAGCATCTTAGGCAGGGGTTGGCAAGGTTTACCTTGCTTGGGCCAGTTTCCTGGAGATCCCTTCATGGGCTGGATCGTGCGCACGCATAAGCATGCGTAGCTGCTATTTCTGCTGGCTACGCCTGCAGAGATTAGATTTTCGGCATCTGACCATGTGCAGACGCAATTTCCGGCAATGCAGAAGCGAGTCCCCATGCCGCGCTGCGCTGGTTTAGTACAGCACACAGGGACTCTCCAAGTGGGCAGCTCGGTTCGGGGGTGCCTCGTGAGCCGATTAAATGACCCCCCATGGGCCACTTGTGGCCCATGGGCCTTAGGTTGCCTACCCCTCATCTTAGGTCTCTGATGTCTAGCATTACCCTGACAAACTAGCCTTCATTGAGGGAAGAGCATCATAAAATCTTCTTTCTGGGTCTCAGATAGGTCTTCAAGGATTGCTGATTTACACTCTGGTGCTAAAACATCCTGTCATTTGTATCACTTTCAGGGGTAGATAAAGAGAGATGGAATGCAGCGTAGGAGGGGAAAGACTCACAAATGCAGAACACACAAAAATCAAGCCTAATACATTCTAAAATGTTTTAACAATTAAAGTGAAACATTTAAACATTATTAAAATAATAAAAATATACACCCGGGGTCTCTAATTCTTATACCAGTCCCCCTTTGATCCTAACCTTATCAAGGATTATAATCATACTTTATCAAAGTTATCAGTCTACCAATTGGACTTCTTTACAAAACACACTTTTACAAGCATTAAGTACCACAACATAGCAATATAATACAGAGAATGACTGAGAGGAAAACTAATAACCCCCCTTTTTTTGAGGCTTTCTTGATCCAACTAATCTGAGGAGACCAACTTCGTGGATTTCAATATGAGATTCCTTTTAAGCATTTATAGAGTTTTAAGAACCTTGGGAAAAGTATTCTCCCTTGCTATAAACATGTTTATCTATGCTTTACATTCAGCAGGAAGGTTTATTCATAAAGAAACATGAAGCTTTCTTTCTTTAGCTTTATTTTGTGTCCAGTGTAAAATTACCGGTACTCTTCTGGAACCCATCTCTTTGTTATTCCTCAACAACACCCCATTAATGAATTCTTGTTAAAGGGCTTTCATCAATCATCAGCAACCTCCCAATTTGGCGCAGATGTTGATACATCCTAACAGAAATGTCTTCACCCTTCTGGGAGGTTCTTAACTTGCTGTGATCTTCACTCAAGGGTGAATCGCTTTCTCACATTCCAGAGGGACACGAAAAGGCTCATTGCACCTTGGGTTCACTTGTCCAATCCAAAAGCAAAATCCAATTAGAATTTTTCTATAGCCCCAAAATTTCAAGTCCAGAAACTAATTTGTTAAACAATTCCAGTAGGTGCATTTGTCCAAATTAACTACTTTTACTCTATAAAGCACATACAGACTTCCTTCACATGTGCAGTGATTCCTGCTTAATCAAAGCATATATTTATGTGCTACTGTTAACTTGTTTCCCACGGTGCTTCTCCTGAAACCATTCGATCAATAGGGAAGATTGGGACACATGTAGAGACAAAGAAATGTGGTCACCAATTGACCTATTTTGAATTTTGGATTTCACAAAAACCTGATCTATTCAAAGACATAAAACACATGGGGAAACCTTCATACCTACTTTTAAATAATCTGGTACTATTTCAGCAATCAAAATACTCAGCAGTTGCTCTTTGGCAGTGATCCAAACCTACGTACAGATTTTCATTTTCCCATGGATATTCTCAATGCCTCAAACGTGCAAATGAATCATACAAACAATTACATGGGAATCACAGCACAATTAAATACATCAATTTACAGTTCCAACTACATTCAAACTACCATATAACACAAAATACCAATTCTATATCTAGCTATTTATGAAAATCTATTGGTCTTGAAAAACTTCTTGCTGCTTTCACAAAGATCTTCAATCTCCAGGAGTTTCAACTCGTAAGCTGTAGTCCAAAAAATTATCTTTGCAAGTCACCATCTTCCAGGCCCCCCCCCCGTTGCCTGCAGCCCCACAAGTCCTGCTTTGATGCAGATGAAAATTGCTACTGCTGTTGCTACTTTGCTGTTATCTGGGAAGCCATAAGCTTGCAATAAACACATTATTCTAAGCTATTTCCTGGCAGATTTATTCCATTAACCAGGAGGGTTGAGATGCATCTCTGGAGCACGTAAGTCTGCAGAGAGAACAAAACTGCATCTGGGACTGAAAACATAGTTAGCATGAGAGGGGGTTAAAAATAATAATATAATATAATAATATAACAATATCTTTATTGTCATTGCCCCCTCTCAGGGACAACGAAAAAATGACAAACAGGTAAAGGGTTTTCCAGAATGATGATCCTTTTTTTGTAAGCTAAGTTTTTGTTAGAAAATTTATTCAGCCTAGTTTATTTATAACTGTTCCTGTTATCTGCTTAATTTCCTTTAGCTAGTTGGCAGTGGGAGGGAAGAGAAAGAAAATCTTTTTGTTAATTCAAATACAACAGAAAACATTCTGCCATAGGGAGCAGTAAGAGTTTCCAGACGCCCCCATTACCTGTAGAAAGCAAAATTATTATGGAAGAAAAAACTGTTACAGTTATGGGCAGTTATGTTTACACCAGGATAACTTATTTCCATCATGGGTTTATTCATACAAATTTTAGCAGTGGCAGGTTTATTAGAAATATAGTTTATTATTTATTCTCACATAATTAATCCGAATCATGTGGGTTCAAAATTAGAATGGAAAATTAATACTTTTTTAAAAAAATCAACTCTCCATTACTGAGTTGATGCACATGTCATTTACATGTACATGTTTGGATGTTGAACCAACTTCCAGGCTTTCTGCCATATAAACGCTGCTCACCCTAGTAATAGGGTTGTCAAATTTGCAGATGACACAACCGTGATTGGGCTCATCCCTGAAAGGGAGGGTGAAACGGATTATAGAGATGAGGTGGAGCGGCTGACAGAGTGGTGCAGAGCTAACAACTTGCTCATAAATACAAGGAAGACAAAGGAGCTTGTGGTGGACTTCAGGAGACAGAAGAGCAATATCCAGCCACTTTTGATTGATGGGGTCTCTGTGGAGAGGGTAACAACGTTCAGATTTTTGGGCATTGAATTACAAGAGGATCTGTCCTGGAGTGTCAACACAAGGGGGCTTGTGAAGAAGGCGCAGCAGAGACTGTACTTTTTGAGAATTCTAAGGAAAAACCATCTTCCGCAGAAACTGCTGCTTGCCTTCTATCACTGTGCCATTGAGAGCGTGCTCACTTATGGCTTATGTGTGTGGTACGGAAGCTGTACTACCCAGGACAGGATGGGGTTGTGCAGAGTTGTTAAGGCAGCAGAGAGCATTGTTGGCTGCCCACTCTCCACCTTAGAGCAGATTTATGCCACAAGGTGCCATAGGAAGGCACTGGACATAGTAAAAGATCCATCGCATCCTGGTCACTGTCTCTTCGAGCTCCTGCCGTCGGGACGGAGATACAGGACGATGAAGACAAGAACGAGCCGTCTTAAGAACAGCTTCTTCTCCAGAGCGATCTCGGCCCTGAATGGGAAGCCTGGACTTTGAAAGTCATCTAATCTTCCTTGCTGTACTATACTGTATTGTTTTAATTAGTGTTTTTATGGAGCAGTCAAGTAATTTCGTTGTCCCTGAGAGGGGGCAATGACAATAAAGATATTATTATTATTATTATTATTATTATTATTATTATTATTATTATTGTTATTATTAAACACAAGAGTTCTAAAGTTGGAGTCTCAAGTCCCATGACTTCAAGCACATGAATTATTTACCATTTCCGTATTGAGATTTCCGTTTTGAATTTTCAGTTTTCAAACGTTTTGGAACTTGAACGGTCTTCTGAAATCAGGATCCTTAGATTCTGACAGACAGCTAATCAGACGTTGCAAAACAGCGGCCCTTAGTGTCTGGAACACGCAATAAGCAGGGAAGTTACTGCAATGCCCGTGCAGGACAGCCAGATCAGCCTTGCACAGTTCATTGGGTCCCTCCCGTGCTGTGCATGACAAATCAACAATGGGAGTAGAATATTCATAAAATGTATCCATTCTGGTTTTGATTGCTTGAAAGTGATACAATGTATGTTTTGAACTTGGCTAAGTAGAAAATACATACTAACCTTCAGAAATTAATAGAAAATCAATGGTTTAACCCATGGGTAGGCAAACTAAGGCCCATAGGCCGGATCAGGCCCAATTGCCTTCTGGATTCAGCTCGCGGACAGTCTGGGAATCGCTGCATGGACCGCTAGTGAGCGTGTTCTTTCCTTCTCCCACCCTCTTCCTCACACGGCGGCAGCGGCGCCTCCTCCCTCCCTCCTCCTGGCTTCTCCTCGCCCTGCCTAGAGGAGGAAAGGGGCTGGGCTTTATTAGTGCCAGCATCAGCAGCAGCAGCAGCCATTTTAAGCAGCCCCACTCCGGAGCCCTTTCGCTCGTTGTCCCTCTGCTGCCACCGCCAGCCCCTGCCGCTCGCAAGACACAGGTAAGCAGTCACTGGGGCTCGTGGTGCTCTTGCATCACCCCCCCCATATAGTCTGGCCCCCCACAAGGTCTAAGGAACAGTGGACCGGCCCGCTGCTGAAAAAGTTTGCTGACCCCTGGTTTAACCAATCCCCTCTGTTCCAAAGCGCACAGTCACGTACTCCCTACCCCTATATAGACAATAACACAATAGGAGACAGGAGGTTACTCCCAGTGACCCAGACAGAAACCCATTGGTAGAGTGGATTGAGACCAGGTACTTTCAAAGCCTGAAAACAGGAAAGTCCAGAGGAAAAGTGTAAATAGTTTTATTGTTCTTAGGGAAGCAGGTACTTAGAAGGTGTGGGGAATAGGGGTGATTGACAGGGGTGGGTGACAGGCTCATGTTTCCACATGCCAACCACTCCTTCTTTATGATAAATTTGTGATGTACTGATAATGCTGTGGGAAGTGTATGATGGGAAAGGGGGGAGAAGCTTTAAAAGTCTCTGCAACCCCTTGCTTGGGGTTCTTACTCACTCTGTGTTTTGAACCTTGTTGCAACAAGAAAGATTGGGTCTACTGACCGCTGTTTTGCTTCTTCTAACTTGACTGAAGACTCTTCCTTTGCTGACCGGAGGGACCTGTGGGGAGTGGCACCCTGACAAGCTGGGCAGCGGAGCAATCCCACATCCCAGGTTTTGTTTTTCCTTATCCCCAGAAACATGCCTCTGAGCTGTCACAGCATCATGTGAATTTTACTTCTGCAGGTTAGTTCTTCTGTGGGAGAAATACACACTTTCTGGCACGGATCTGGACCATGCTTGTTTTCTCCTACAAGGCAGAGGTCCAGCACCCAAGAGCAAAATAAAAACTTAAGGAAAAGGAGGGAGAATAACAAAAAAGGGCACCTCTCAGTTTATCTTAGCCTGGGAATTTGTTTTTAGTTCCATAACTGATGTCACATTCATTTCATACAAAAATCTATTCCTGGTTTCCCTTAAAGTTGCTTCTTTTAAGCAGCCTAATTTGGATTGAGCGGTTGGGGAGTTATTACTGTTGTTAAACAATTGAGAATCAGGAACCTTGATGATTCGACTGCAAATCACTAAAAGATATACCAAGAGCATGATCTACCTTCTGCCTGCCCCTGAGTATATTATATTGTGCCATTGTTTTGTTTTATTGCATTGCTATATTTAATCTTGCCGATTGCTTTGTGGTGCTTTTTAAACGCTGTAAAAGTTTCTGAATAAATGTTAACAACAGCACACGGTCCTGTTGAAGGTCCTGGGGTTGGCAGATTGACACATATATAAAAAACATATTCTTTCTCTCCTTAACATACATCCAAGATTCTGGGTTTGCAGAACAGAAGGTTTCTCATCAACAATTCCGCAACTTATCATTCATATTCTGATTTAAATTACTACTTGTTGAGACAGGAAAAAATACAGAGTATAACGTATAGCATGAAAATGTCAATTTTATTCAGATTTAAACGATTTTTAAAATAGATAATTCAAAAACGCAAAAACCAGATAACCAACTGGAATGTCTTAACTTGTATCTAATTGTCTGTGCAAAGTTTTACAGGAAAAATTATTCAAATCTATACATATTTGTTGTTTTCCTCCATTTGTCCTCTCACAGTTATAGTTTTTACAATACCAATAAACTGTATTTTATTGTTTATAAAACGCTAAATGGACTTTCTCCTAATATTTATGGCTGCATATTTGTTAGATTGATAACTAAAATACATGTATTTCTTTCCCCTCACAATTCTGTTGAAGAAATACCTGGAAATGCTTATTCATCATCATTAGCTTTGTGTAAACAGGACAAGGTTTAGCTGCCATTTGATTTTGAATTTTACAGCAGTTATACTTCATTAACAAAGTTGAGTCAAAAGAGCCTCCAGTAAGCTCTTTTGCAAGATGTTGCAAATCAAGGTGCACAGCTGGTGGGTAAACACTGTTGCTTGATAACAATTTATTATTTTTATTATAATGGAACTTTATTATCACTGAAGGGGGAGAAATGCTCAGCTCTAGTTTTGTGACGTGTTTCCTCTGTGATGCTTTCTTCACAACCTGGTGATATAACACAATTCTACCTTCTGTATTATCAGGGGCCCACTCTGCTCTCCAGATAATGATCCTGAAAAGTGTGTTCTAATGCACAAACAAGGACATTAACTGGGCTGTAAGGTACTTGTAGTGTTTTCTGGGCTGCTGCAGGACTGGATTGCACCAATAACAGGGCAGAGCAGTCTCAAAGCACTGAAGCAAAGAGCTTTTCATTTGACTGGGTCCCACTGAGAAGTAAGCTGGTTTTAAAATCTGCATATGCAGAGTATAAGAGCAGTTTATGCATTCCAACCCATGGATATGAGCCAATTCTTGAGCAAGCACCATTGAAGGTAATGGGGGTCCCAGACAACTGTCCCTCTGCAGCTCATGACTCTCTCCTAGAGAATCCATAGCATAGATACTGTTGGTGGGACTTGCCTGTTTCCTTAAAAGGAACCAAGTTTCTCAAGTGGGAGCTCAGGCCATAGCCAGTTGCGGAGAATGGTTGGTACCTTCTGATTTCCCCTGCAAGAGTAAAACAGAGCAAGTCAGACTGCTCTGCGCCATCCTGCTGGTGCAAGGAGGAAGCAAAATGAAGGGGCAGCCACGGGCAGAGCAGCCCATGGCCCCACAACCAGTTGTGATGGCTCTCATATTCTTCCAAGTGCCTGGTGGGTTGCCAAGCTGGAGGTGACAGTTGTGGGCAGAGTGGAGTTTGGTGCATAAGCAGCGAGTGAGGCTGCAAATACACACTTGGATTGTGGGAAGGCGCTGCCCTTTGAGACTCACTGGCTATGTGCTCCACAAGAGGGAGAGAGGCCTGCTGCCACCCCTCCCTCCCTTCTAGGGTTTGGCCAGATTGGCCTCTACCAAGGGTGCCCAGGAGGGTGAAAAAATGAAAGCTCTCCACTGTAGCTCAGAGTGGCTAGGAGCCTGCCTGCACATGCGCACACTCCCTAGTCTGCTCCTAGTCTGGAGGAAGGCACAAGGTACGAGGGCGGGGTGTATGCTGATACAGCTCCTTGCCAAGGGTGCAAGGGAGCCTAGGTATGCCTCTGCTTCTGGAGCAAGTGTTTCATGCATTTTGGAGACTCCATCACTGGAATCTAAAAGGAATAGAACGAAACTTGTATGAATGCTCACCCACAGAGCTCCGCCGTGCTTGCAGGAATTTACAGTCACCCAGTGACTGTGGTAAATAATGGGGTGCTGCCGATACTCACAGCCCAATAAAAGTGTTGTGGCTGCCAGAGCACAATGGCTGCCATAGGCAGCAAGAAAAGAAGGGTCAGTCCAAGAGTATATCAAAAGTGGCTTATTTTAGTCCTTTAAAATAGTTGTTAAGTGTAGGACTTGATCTGGAGATAGTAATTTGGACTATGAAAAGTGTCAAAGCATGTCTGAGAAATTTGTTACTAACAGTAAATTAATTAGCCAACCATAACATCCCTAAGACTCAGATGAAGGGCAGTATACAAATTTAACAAATGAATGAATGCATTTGATGCCATGAAACATTGTCCTGCATGGCTTCTTCCCACCGCCAGCTAAACCATCAAAGTAGAAACTGCAAATGAGCAAACCTATCAGGCTTTGCTGTTGATCAGCCTACAGGCATTGCAGATCCAGTGCAGGTGGGATTATTGCACAAGGAGTCCCCCAAATTAGGCAAGCAACGCGACAGAAGCCCATAGCCAGAAATAGGGAATATGTGGATGGGGGGGGGGGGGGAATCACAGTACATCATGCAATACAGGAAAGCCCTATGTTGCAATTAACTTAATATGTCTAAAGTTGTTTACCCATGCAAGATTGTAATAAAATCACATTTTAATAGAATTATGAAATAAACATCAAACATGTCAGTCAAACCAGTGCCTTTGTGCTCATTGGCCAAAACAATGGGAGGTGGGAGCAAGTCTGTGACTTAACAGAGCCTCGGATAGAATTCTGCCTGCATATTTTTTACTTTAAAAGGGCTAAAGGTTTAATTTTTAAGAAATTAAAGCTGAAAATCAGGAATATAGGAAGCTGTCATATACTGTACATGAGTCAGGCTATTGATCTATCTAGCTCAGTATTACTCACACCGACTGACAGCAGCAGCTGTCCAGGGCCTCAGACGGTGGGTGGGCGGGTGGGGAGACTTTCTCAGGCCTACCTGGAGATGCTGAGGATTGAATCTACTCTTCCACTCTGCTGTGGCCCTTCCCTGAATCTCCATGAGTGGGGCAGACCCACCAACATATTCCCTGTCTCTGAAATGGCCATGATACTGGCACAACCTAAGTACTTAATTCGTTCCGGAGGTCCGTTCTTAACCTGAAACTGTTCTTAACCTGAAGCACCACTTTAGCTAATGGGGCCTCCTGCTGCCGCCGTGCTGCCAGAGCACGATTTCTGTTCTCATCCTGAAGCAAAGTTCTTAACCCGAGGTACTATTTATGGGTTAGCAGAGTCTGTAACCTGAAGCGTATGTAACCCGAGGTACCACTGTACTCTTATAAATCAGAAGGAAATGTTGCACAATATCCAGCAGCACCATGCGATATTAATGAAACGAGGGGGGTGTGAAATAAACTGAAAGGTCATTTTGTCAAAATACTTGCTTGCCAAAGCACCTGTAGAGAGTCGCCTGCTGTTCTGGCTGAAAACAGCAGGGAAAGGGTCCCGTAGAAAGGCTCAAACACAAATTAAACCGAAGGTTTGCAGCGACAGTGCAGTGTTAAGTATCTCTGATTTCAGTGGGAAAACAGCTACAGGCAGGGCTGGCCCAAGACATGTTTGCCTTGAGGCGCACCACAAAATGGTTCCCTCACCCCCGCCAGGGAAGAAGGGGTGAGTGAAGATTTACATCAGGAACAGGGGTGGCGATAAACATCTACATTGGGCCAGCCCTGGTTGCAGGTGTGTTTAATTCCTCAGTGAAAAATAAATGGGGCTTCGAAATGCATAGATTTGGTCTCAGCATTAAAAAAACAGGCTCTGGTTTCTCCAGCAGCAATTGGCTATATATAAATTTTACATGCTTGGGTATAGAAGCCCATTGCTGCATTAGCCCTAGACTCCCCTCCCATTGAACAGAGACCCCCATTGCTGAAAACAGTCCCCACGACAAAATTAGGCTTAGAAAAAAGTCTTCTGCTGGCTCCGGCAGAAGGGTTTCTGTCCCTCACCCACCAAGTCTAATTGTTGCAGGATGGATGGAGCAAGCTGCTTCCTGCAGCCTCCAGGAAGAACACCTCTGCCTCCTCCAGCAGTTTGGCTTGAAAGCAGCCAAAATATCCTTTTTCAGCCTAATTGCTGGGCAGAGGGAATGGGAGGGAATGCATAATTAGTGTGCATGCTCTTTGCATGCAAGTACATGTGTGTTGTACATGTGCAGTTTGGTCATGCCCACTGTGGCCTCTGTCCCTTGGAGGGTTGGCCAAGAGGCCATTCAGCTCTCAGGCCAAGAGGTTTTCTCACACTGTCCAAGAGAAACTAAGGCAGGAGTTTGATAACCTTGGGCTAGACGGCTTGGCGAACTTTTGAGGAGCAGCGGGGTCTCATAACAGACGGGATTTGGTGGCGGTGGACATACACAGCTGCCTCTAGGCCAGTGTTGTCCTTTCTGAGAAGCTTATGGTTCTCCAGAGTTTCTGAGAGCAAAAAGTCTTCCCTTTCACTTGTGAACTTGGGGAAGAGATAGCAGCAGAGCACCTGCTCTGCTTGCAGGAGGTCTCGGGTCCAATGGAGGTCCTCATGGCATCTCCAGTTGGACTGAGTTTCTGCCTGAAACCCCCGGAAAGTCGCTGCTTATCATCCTATTATCTGATACTTTTCTAATCAAAGAGGCTTCTGGGAATTGGCTCTGGCGTCTCCTGTGTGGTAAGCAAGTGGCCATGAAGCCCCTGGCAGTGATTGGATGAGGTAGCCTACCATGACAGAGGGGCCTGGCAGGAGGATGGGCAAAGACCTGAGCAGTTCAGCCAGGGAAAAAGGCAAAAGCTCTGAAGGCAGGAATAAGAGACTGAGGAAGGCATAAGACACACAAGAAGATGCAAGAGTTGCAAGAGAGAGCAGCCCAGAAGGGGAGGAGGGGGAAATTAAGGATCCTGGGAACAGTCAGGGCTTATCCATGCTTACCTTTTGCTCTGCCCCTTCCAGGCAGAGGTCGAGGCTTTAACGCTCCCTGTCTGAATGTTTTGTTCTTGTTTTGCCTTGAGCTTTCCCCATGAAAACCTGCTGTTTAAAGCTGAATTGGAGCAAATGTCAATTCAGGTTCTCTGTGGATTGAGCTTTAAGAGAGGATTTTCATGGGGAAAGCTGCAAACCTTTTGCAATAATACTGTAACCTTCTCAATACCTTGCATGGAAAATGGACAGAGCAGCTTGGGCAATTGCCTCATCACGCCTTGCAAGCTGAGGTGGCCTCTCTTCCCCTCAAGAACCGCCTACAGAAGGCTGGACAAGAACTATCCTGTCCAGAGGCAAGGAGAGATCTCACATTCAAACAGTTTTCTTTCCCTGTGGCTTGTCTCTTTTACTTGTACGTGGTTTTAACTAATACTTATTGTTTTAACATTTTTATGTAAAGCTGCTTTCTGAGGTTTGCTGAGAAGCGGTACGTAAATAAAGAGATGGGCCCCCTACTCCCAGCAGCCAGCCTGGCCAGTGATCAGGGATTGGGGGGGGTATGTTGGAGTCCCACAATATCTGGAAGGACACCACAGGTTTCCCATCCCTGTCTTAAACAAATAAATTAAACAAGGCAGGATATACATCGGTGAAACCAACGGAGGACCGTAACATGCAATAGAGCATTAGACCTTCAGCAGAAGTCTGTGTTCCAAACACCTGGCCTGGTGGATCCTCACAATGACTGCCAGCTGACTGATTCTGGATGTTCTCCGGTGGATTTTTGTTCTTGAATTTAGTGGAATATAGATTAGCACTTTTATGTCTCACAATGGAACTCAATGATGGCCAAAGTGAACAGATTTAAACCCAATTCAGTTCCATGGTGGTGAATGAAACTGATGGAATTGACCTGAATTGCTTTTAACTGCCTTGCAGACTGGAGATCTTGCATCCTTCAACATGTTGGAATACATGGCTCTGCTCAAGCATTTGGAGGCCCTGACAAAAATCTGTGACCCAAGTTATGTGAGGCAACTCTTCTGGAGTCAATGGAGCTTAGATCTGGAGTTACAGGGCAGTGGTCCTCACAGGTCTTCCGTAAAAAGTATTTTTGATAGCAATGCTGTCTTTTTACTATTTACAGTAACCATACAGCTCCACAAGATCGGGAGCACATAGCTCTGTCCATGCATCAGATTTATATCGCAGCCTGGATCAACATTATAGGCAGACCAGATCCATTTTTCTTCCAGCTGCTCAGGTGAGCTGCATTCAGATGCCTTTACTTCATTTGCTGAATCTGCTTCTGCAGCTCTTCCTTATCCAGTTTCATTTTGGCTTCAAGAACCTGCCGAAGAGATCCAATGCTCTCGTAGATGGTCGCAAATCCTAAACAGGGGAAGAATTGAAACAACATTTGCTATCTTTTTATTTTTAAACAAACTATGCTGACACTAAAAGCAAGTCTCATCTTCAGTTTAGCTTTCTCAATCAATCAATCAATTTATTGTATATAGCCAAAGGCCTTTACAATGTACAGGAAGGGCTAAGATCAAGGCTGAAATCACGCAACATGACCTATAAAAGTTAAAACATAAAAAATTACAGTTTGAGGTTTTAAAATTAGGAAGCATTCACATATCTAGAACTTCTTAGCTGCCAGAGTGAACTTGGCTACCAGATGTGCAATCTGGAGATCTTTATCAGCTAGGAGCTCAACTGTCACCTCCTGGGGGGATTGGCCTAAGAAACAGTCAAGAACCGATGGTTTAAAAAATTCTCTGTGCATTGAATTTAAAGGGCAAAGCAACAGGAAATGCACGACATTCCCAGCTTGTTTGTATCCATAAATGCACCTACTTTCCATATGGGGAATTCCCAGGTATCTCCCCTCTAAATACTCTGAGGGCATCTGCTGGAACCTTAGTTCAACAAACGCCCTACATACACAGCTGCAGGAAAATCAGTGTCTCAAGGTAGTGGGGCCTTGAGTGGTTGATCTTGATTTGGGGGCACCAAATAGAATAACGGGCAACCATAATGGATCTTGGTTGGCATCCTGATCAAAGATCCAATTTCTTAGGTCACATGGACTGAGGACTAAATATTTATCCATTTGGAGATTGTAAGCCCTAAGCTTATCATGACACTTTTGCCCACAGCCACCTGTCCTTAGTTGCTCTAACCAACAGAGCTTGGTAAGGATATGGTCCTCAAAGGCATTTAGCCTGCACCAGTATCTGAGATGGGCTAGATCGATTCTGGCTGTCATTGAGGGGAGACCCAATTGGGCTCTGGGGTGAGTTGCCAGCGTCGCTGGTGGAAGCCCCAATATCTGCCTCATGAATTTATTTTGTTGGGCTTCTAGTTCTGATTTGATACCGCTTCCCAAATCTTAGCCCCATAAAGCATTTGTGCAATGATCTTTGACATGTAGATCCTGATGGCTGGATTGATTAATTGCCCCCCTTTCGAGTAGAGGAACCTGTATAGCTGTCCAGAAGAGCGGGCAGATAATAGCTTGATTGCATGCAGATAGGGTTTCCATGAAAGCTTTTCATCAGTAAGTAATCCCAATTTATTTATCGGCATGGAAGGTTTTTCAGAAAAAGGCCACCTAACAGGGCTGGTGGAAATTTTAATTTATATATATATTTATTTGGACACCTTAACCTTGGCCCTGATAGTCGCTCTTTCTCCAATGCTGAGTTGGCACCATTAGTTTTCTTTACTTCCAATAAAGTGCCCCTCTTGTCCTTTCTGAGTGGGAGCCCCAACACTGGCCAGGTTATTACATCAATAAACACATTCTTACCAGCATTAACCTCGGCTTTCACTTCCTTTATATCTTCATTAATATCCATCTGAAGTTTGCTGAGCTGGATGTTGATTCTGTCTTCGGTCTTCTTTGCTCCGTCTTCTTCCGTGGTGATCTTTTGCCCGTCTTCCATTTTATTAAGTTTCGCTTGGATCTCGCTGAATTGCATCTCTAAGGCCCTGCTGTCCATTTCCTGGGATCAGTCAAACAATTTAAGACTTGCAATGATAAGATAAAACTGCCACATGGTTAATTTCTAGGCTAAGTCATTCAGGAAGTGCAACCCTCCTTGGGACCCCACACGAACCAAGGCCTGTGGTCTGCAAGGGTTTTTTGCAGGATTTCCCTGGCACAAATAAAGGTGAGATGGCTCAGGAGGCACGAAGGCAGCACAGCAGGAGGCTGAAACTCAGTTCAAATAAAATCGGGAACTGGCTTCCTCTTATGAGAATAAATCTCTGGCTTGCATGCTCCTTTCATTCTCCTTGGAAAATGGAAGCTTCAGATTTGGTTTAGGATGAGCTACCTATAGTTTTCTATTACATCTGAAATCAGGGAACTGTGTTTTATTCTAACCATGCTTAGTTAAAACAAACTAGGATCAAATATGTATAGTGAGGGGCCTCAGAACAATTTTATAGAGGGCATAGGAAGATTGGGGAGGTGCTGAAGTAACAATATATTTCCAGAGCCCATAGCAGTGGTGTGGCTAAGCGATTTTAGACCTTGGATTCAGTGGTCTTACAGAGGCCCCCTTTAGGCACCATGTATATTTATTAAGTTGTGAAGTTTTACATTCTGGATATATTGGAGCAGAAAACAAAAAAGAGTTGGCAACTGATCTTTTTATAAAAAGAATACCCTGAGCAGAAGTAGTTTCTCAGTTTAAACTCACAACTCCAAGTCTACATTACATCTGCAGGAATAGAGTGGAGTTTGCTTTTGCTGCTAAACACCTGGCTTATGAATAAACATCCTTTTTGTTGCATTAAAGGATAACCTATTTATTTAAAGTAAATATAATTAAAACGAGTATCTGTAACCATGCACATCCCATTAACTCTAAAATGTTTAATAATTCAGAGGAAAGCAAGGCTACCATGGTGACCAGCACCGGCCCCTGGTGGACCCAGGTGCTGATGGTGAGTCTATTTGCTGCTGCCTCCTGGATGGTCATTTGGGGGGGGGCTGGTCTGCGTGGCCCTGGATATCAGGAATGAGGTCCAGCCCTAATTGCACATAGCAAGATCTGGAAGGGGGGTTGTGAAGGTCGTTTCAGGTGTGTTTGTGTGGGTGGGTGGCCAGGATTGTAAAATTACTTTTCAGGAACTTTTGGAAGGCAGGAAACGTACACTTTTTTCCTTAATGGCCAGGGACAGGTGATCAATCTTCTCCAGAAACTCTTTCTCAAACCGGTCATGCTCCTGTTCCATCCAGCTTCGTGCAGATGAGATCTGGTTACTGAGGTAATCAATGGCATCCTGTAATCTAGGGGAATAAAATGCATTAAGAGGAAATATTTTTTAAACATGAACTCTGAATGAATTTGGCAGAACTTAAGTGAATTTTTTTTGGGGGGGGGGATCTTAACTTGACCTGAATTTCCTTGCAAATATTTAAATTTATATTGTTCTAGTGTGGCTTTTTGTGCAACACTCCTCATTAGGAAAAAGTGTAAAATACCAAATGTTGGCAAGTTAATCAGTTAGTGGTTTAAAATCTGAGACAATGTTAATGTTTAATTATACAGTACATCAAAACTGAATTTTAAAACAATAATTTTGGATTCATAAGAGTCTGACCTGAGGAAAATGAATGAGATGTTGAAACATGCAAGGTTAAACAGGCAAGAACTACCCCATTGCTGCATTATAGCTCAGCATTCCACTTTCATTTGTGGTCAGCAGTGAACAGTAGCCTGGGGAATATGGAGATCACACAGAAGCAGCCCTCCTCTCCACTGTTGTCCATCCCCTGACATCTGGTACTTAGAAGTACACTGCCTTTTAACAAAGAGGCTCCATTTATTTAACTATCAGCCTTTAATAGGCTTATCCCCAATTAAGTTGTCCAATTTAAAAAAAAAAATTTGTAGCGTGAGGCCTTTTTCCTGATTGGATTTTTTCCCATTATGTAAATCTAGACAACTGTGGTTTGCAAACAAGCCTTTTATTTTAGTTCCCAGAAAGTTGCTTACCCAAAAGTCTTCTGTGGTTTCACACCAAACTTTTGCAAATTTAGAAAACTGGATTTTGAAATATATGGTGACACTCACTTTGTGTCCAGAAGGTGGAGCTGTTGGTTGCTCTCTTTATATGTGAGCTTCAGTTTGGCTTCCTGTTGCATGATTGACTGCTCTATTCTGCTCAAAAGGTGAGAAATCTGAAAGGGAGGAAAGAACATTTCTTCTGCTGCCTGTTTACTTAATCCTGGTTTCAAAGGATAAAACACCTCTGAAATGCGTGAAAACCGATAAACTGATAAAACTGAAAGAAGCTGAAACAGGAAGAGTATGTAAAACAGCTTCTTTCATTTTGGTTTTAGGCAACTGCACAACATCCTTCAAGAAAACAAAAGGCCACCCACTGAATGAGAATCATCCTGTAACAGTGATCCACTGTGAGAGAGTCCTCCTTTCCCCCAAAGAATAGAGACCCTTTGGATGGAGATGATCTGCCATCTTGGCCCTTTCTGCAAGGGAGGGGACACCTGTGCTTACACCTTTGGTTGCATGGAATGAAACCCACTTGAATGATCACGCAGAAAGTGGCTGTTTCGGAGGCTAAACAGATGTCTTGTCTGTGAAGGCTGAAGTTTGGATCTTGTCACCATGGTGAGCTTTTGCTAGGGACTAGCAGAAGCACTGTGCTGTATAGAAAAACACCCAGCAGAAGCGGGGGCAAGAGGAGAGGGAAGCACTGACCACCCACACATTCCTAGCTAGAGAGAGAGAGGAGAGATCAGAAATAGATGCCACAGATGCCTGTTCCCAAACCCAGGTAACCAACCATGGGGTTATATATAGATATAGATATATGTATACATTCACTTTACGCTGATTGCATTTGCTTGCACACTGGGGACTTTAAGCGCTGCTGAAGTGTTCCTTTGTTGCAGACTTGCAGTCAGCAGAATTAAAGCTCTCGTTCCACACAGCACTTGAGAGTGTGTGCTCCCTTATCCAGCAGTACCCTTACCCCACAACTAAGAAGTTTTTGTAATGTTTACTCAAAAGTAAGCCAAGATCAGCAAAGGTCAATTCCAGTGTTGATTAAAAGTTTCCTGCTTGCAGGACCCTTGTCCCCTTTCACTGCCCCTAGCAGGGAATCGCTCCCTCTAAAAGCAAGCTGAGGAGGCTGACTACTGAGACGACTGGAGTTGAGACAGGTCCACTGGGACATAAGAGCTTGGCATAAACCCTGATATTTGCAGTAGTTGGGGTTTTTTTAAGTTTCAAAGAAAAAACTAAGCCCTCCCTACCTGCCGCTGCCTAAAACACTCCAGCTGAATGTGGACCATGCATGTTCATCCGTCAACGATGAATGTCAGAAAAGGAAAATGGAAAGGAGGGAGGGTCAGGAGGGCGGAATGGAATGGTCCGCTAGGGGAGAGCCTGGCTGGCTGGCAGGACCACTCCTGAGAGGATATAAAGAATGCACTGCAACATTTTGTTTCAGGTCCCACTTGTTACTCATGAGTAGCCTGTTACTTGCTCCTTGATGAGCCTCTCTGAATTTCTCTTTCATGTTGTACATCCTTGTTTCTCCACTGGGGTGGGGGATTTGGGGGGGTGTTAATTATTAGTTTCTTCTCATTCTTCTTCTTTTTCTTTTTAACAAATAGCACTATAAACACAGAAAACAGCAAGATAAAATGGGCTGACTGGATTCCATGTAAAAAAGGAGTGAACCAAGGATGGCAGTCTCAAGCTAAACTGCTGGTTGCAGGGAGCAACTGAAAACTCATCTCCATCAAACCAGTAGCACAAAACTGCCTCATTCCAGATAATGTGTATTTATTTATATATTCTGCCTTTGAGGGCAAGGGTAGCCTTTTTCTATTGCTTGTTGCAGGCTACCCTGGAAGGCTACCCTGGAAGCAGTGAAACAATAACAATTTTATTTATTAAATATATATATATCTCTAGCCACACTTTTTGGCCGCACTCAAAATGTAGCAAAAAGGAACATATCTGGTTGATTTCATTGCAGCCTCACACAGCTTCTCCCACTCCTGGCTGGTGTGCTTAGTACTACAGTGTAAGTGTGATGGGAGGTTGTTTGGCATTTCAGGAGCAAAAGAGGCCCACCATCCCTGTTGCTGAACCTTAAGACTGCACAGCATTTGGTAGATAAAAACTAAAATGGGTCAACTGGGGGCTAATTTCCCAGTTTAGAATCTGAATGCCTAGCCAGCCTGCTGGACTCAGGATGACCGCCTTCTTCCCCTACTGAGGAAAACCACAGATGTCTAAATACAGCTGTTTTGGATGTCATGGGATTGTGTTTCCACTGTGACTAATAGACAGAAAGCGCTGCAGAGTAATGCAGGCTGGGTGTGTTGGGGGGGAGAGAGATGATGACTTTACACATTTTTATGGAACAAATTTCCTTGCAAATGACTTTCCAGATTGTGAGTGGGCCTTGGCAAGGCAGGATAACAAACACGAGCTTTCTTCAAGAAGACAGATGGGTCAGAAGACATTTCCAGGACCTGTTTGCAGTTTTCCCAAAGGCATCCGGCAGAACGCAGCGGGAAATAAATGCAGGATTGTGGTGCATAGAACTCTAGATAGAGTTGGGAGTTATTTCAAAGGTCATCTAGTCCACTGGTCTTCAACTGGTGTGTCCAGACCCACTGGTAGGCTGTGGCCTGATCCAAGGTGGGTTGCATCGGGGGCACCACCATGCAAATATATGGCAAAAGATTAACAAAATGGGCCCCCAATTGCACATTTGGGTTAAAAGTGGATCCTGGGTCTGAGAAGGTAGGAGATTGCTGATGTAATTCATCCACCTCGGCTAATGCAGGAGATCCGCTGCAACAGCATGCCTGGCAGGTGGCTCATTTACATTTTCTGTCTGTGACATTTTCTTCCTGCTGCCTTCCAATCCCAAAAGAATCCCCCAATTCCCCAATTCGAACAGATTTCAAAGGATATACGGCAGTTAATAAAAATTATGAAACAAGGCAAAGCATCAGAACAGCATAACCTCAACAACTATATTTGCCCATATCTACAAAACAACATGAGATTCATCTGCCACTAAGATTTTCACAAACTGTCACCGTCGAAAGGTGAGCAGTGATGAAGCCAGGTGGGCCTCCAGCAGAGGGCATTCCAGAATTGTACTGGCATTGTGAGCGGCTTTGTGGGCCACCTCAAACAGAATGCCAGTAAAGCCAAAATAAGCTCCCACCTTCCAGCAGGTGTACTGTCTGAATTTGGGTTTCCTCTGGAGGACCTGAGGTGTTTTTGTAACATTTGGTTCATATTCACATATGCCAGCACAACATAAGTGGAGGGAAAACAGGTGGCACTCCTAGAAAGCAACAGATCCACTAACCCAAATCAGTTTCCAGGAGAGAAGCCTCTCAGCTTCCAGGTGTCTTCAGCTGTCTCACAGCTCTCTTTCTCTCTCATTCTCCATTGCCAACCATTTTGCACATGTACTGTTCGCATCAGGCTTTGTCCCCCACAACCCCTTAGCTGGAGGTGAAGTATGTCAGCTTATCCAAACTGTGGCAGCGCTCTCTCTTCAAAACACTCAGCAGAGACTGCCACCTCTCAAAAGACCCTCCCTGGACAATCAGATCCCACCTTTGTCAGTTATTGCTCTTCTAAATGGTCAATGCACATCTCTTGTTTACATGGAATTGTCAGAGACTCTTGTCTTTTGCATTTCATGGCCATCTGGGCACACAGCCTACAATTTCCCCGCTCTGTACTAATATGTGTGTGTGGGGGTGGTTCATATGCATCAATAAGCCAAATCATGGTTTAGTGTGGGTGTGTGGACCCAGACAGATCACAGCCGCTTTGCTCATCTTCTGGTCCTGCTGCTGTTGAACAGCTGGCTGCACTAAACTATGGCTTGGCTTAGCATGCTGTCAGAGCCTGAGCTCATGGTTTGTCTCACTCCAGTTTGCTTTCCATCCTTGATGTCAGTCCTGCTCCTCTGGCCCGAGAGAAAACAAATGCCTGCTCCATCTTTTGTGTGCAAGACATCCCATCGGATAGCTAAAAACTGCCATCACATCTCCCCTTCATCTGTTCTTCTCCAAGCTAATCAGACTCAGATTTTTCAGCCATTCCTTATAGGACTTGGTTTCCATCCTGATCACCCTTCTCTGGACACACTCCCATTGGTCTACACTCTTCTTAAATGTGGTCAAGATTTGGACACTATGCTCTCCTTCATGGAGCTAAGGGTTGTGTTCACTTTTTCAGCTGTGGATGCCCTATGCCGAGAATTTTTTTACAACTGGAAAAATATTCCAGTTTTCCCTGATATTCATCACTGAAAAGCAGATACATCTAAAACAGTAACTAAGAATTATGTGGGATCCATTGTTTTTTCATATCTTACCTGTATTTCTGCTTCTTTTATTTTAGACTCCAATATCAACTTGGTTGCCTGCTGATCTTTGCTTAGGTTCTGTAGTCTTTCGTAGGTAACTTTGTGTTCAGCAGACAATCTGGCTAACCCAGTATCACACCTATTCAGGAACAACAGGGATTATTTGGAGTTGTCATAGGCACGTTTCCTCTTGCCTCCCAGCAGCTTATTCCAAAAATACTCACCTTACTTGCCACACTATCACAGACTAGAATATCATTTAATTGTTGATAATGTTATTACTCTTTAAAAAATAAGTTTGAATTCAGACACACTTCTGGCACATGGAGGTTTTCAAACTCGAACTCTGAACCTATGCCAACTTACTCATAAGAAAGGCAGAAGGTTTGGCAGTAGAGTCAGCACAGATTCTAAAAAGAAATTCTGCACATAATACATTTACAGAATCTGCTGCCACAGAATGAGGCGATCAAAGAGAAGTTCATGGAGGTGGTGATGGCAGGAAGCTGCCTTCTGCTGAGGCAGACCATTGGTCCATAATAATAATAGTAATTTATTATTTATACCCCGCCCATCTGGCTGAGTTTCCCCAGCCACTCTGGGCGGCTTCCAATCAAGAGTTAAAAACAATACAGCATTAAATATTATAAACTTCCCTAAACAGGGCTGCCTTCAGATGTCTTTTAAAAAGAAGATAGCTGCTTATTTCCTTCACATCTGAAGGGAGGGCGTTCCACAGGGCGGGCGCCACTACCGAGAAGGCCCTCTGCCTGGTTCCCTGTAACCTCACTTCTCACAATGAGGGAACCGCCAGAAGGCCCTCGGCGTTGGATCTCAGTGTCCGGCTGAACGATGGGGGTGGAGACGCTCCTTCAGGTATACTGGACCGAGGCCGTTTAGGGCTTTAAAGGTCAGCACCAACACTTTGAATTGTGCTCGGAAACATACTGGGAGCCAATGCAGATCTCTCAGGACTGGTGTTATGCGGTCCCGGCAGCCACTCCCAGTCACCAGTCTAGCTGCCACATTCTGAATTAATTGCAGTTTCCGGGTCACCTTCAAAGGTAGCCCCATGTAGAGCACATTGCAGTAGTCCAAGTGGGAGATAACTAGAGCATGCACCACTCTGACAAGACAGTCCGCAGGCAGGTAGGGTCTCAGCCTGCGTACCAGATGGAGCTGGTAGACAGCTGCCCTGAACACAGAATTAACCTGCGCCTCCATGGACAGCTGCGAGTCCAAAATGACTCTCAGGCTGCACACCTGGTCCTTCAGGGGCACAGTTACCCCATCTAGTTTGGTGTTGTCTACAGTGAGTGGCAGCAGCTCTCCAGGATTTCAGGCTGGAGTTTTCCCTCAGCCCCACCTAGAGATGGAACCTGGGACCTTCTGCATGCAAAAGTGATGCTCTGCCACTGAAGCCAGCCACAAAGGTGTCAGAGCTGATTCAGTGTTGATCCTCTCTGTGGAGTTCCATCGTGCAGTGTCCACATAGAGCCAAACTATTTTGAAAATGGGTTCTCGTGTGAATACCCTAGAGCCCAGGTCTCCACTTCCTTTTGATCCTGCAACTTCTACACATGTGTAATCACCTCCTCATTTGCTGACCTCCCTGCCTGGCCTATTTCTGTTCATAATACCAATGGCTGTTCTCTTCTGGCACAACTGTGTCACAGCTGGCAGCCACTGGCTTAGTTACGCTCACGTCAGAGAGAGATGCTGGACAAAATTGTATCTGGTAACTGAGTTGTATGACAAACATGGGGAATGGATTTCCATGTGCACGATTAACAGTTGTTGAATATAGAAAGTGCTGAGATAATGGACCTAGTTCCTGTGTTTTATATAAAATTTTGGCAGAGCTGGAACATCTGTGGGTCTTCAAATGTTGTTGGGGACACACACACACACACACCAGCTACAACTTAGTTAACCTCCATTCTTCAAATAGAAAACCTCCCTGGAATACGGTAGTTCAGTCGGTAGAACATGAGACACTTAATCACAGGGCCATGGGTGTGAGCCAGGCATGCCGAGTTGGGCCCAACATCGGGGGGGGGGTCATCGTGCGTGCATGATGTCTCCCCCCATTGGGCCATGCCTGCCAGGACACTCTGGCAATCACAGCAGGGGCACATGGTGCGAAAATCACCCTCCAAACCTCCCGCCCCCACCTGCCATGCGGGGGCAGTGGGGGAGGGCGGCCCCCTCAGTATGGGGAGGGTCAGCACCCTGCCTCAAAATACTGAGGGGGCTGTAGCCCCTTACACTTGCTATACCCAGTGCCCCTGGTTCAAGCCCTGCATTGGGGCGGAAGATTCCTGCGTTGCAGGAGGTTGGACTAGATGACCCTTGTGGTCCCTTCCAACTCTACAATTCTATTATTTTGTGGCCCTTCTGAATACTCTGTAGCTAGAAATCACAATGGCTATATAGAACTTCTGTCTCAAGAAACAATGTGCCATTGTGGAAAGTAAATTTGAAATGTACAGACTGTTCTCTTTTGAAAGAAAATTACATGAAAATGATGTATAGATGGTATATTACACCAGTACAGATAGCAAAAATGTATAAAACCGGGTCAAACATATGTTGGAAATGTAAAGAAAAAGAAGGGACTTTTTATCATATATGGTGGGAATGTAGAGAAGTTTAAAAATTTTGGGAAATGATATACAATGAATTGAAAAAAAAATTTTTAAATGACATTTGTAAAAAAACCAGAAGCATTTTTGTTAGGGATTGTAGGAAAAGACCTGCCAAGAAAAACAAAGAATTTATTTATGTATGCGACAACAGCGGTAAGAGTCTTGATAGCACAAGGATGGAAGAATGAGGAAATCCCAACGAAAGAACAGTGGCAAGAAAAATTGATGAGTTATGCAGAGTTGGCTAAACTGACATACAAACTGCGGGACCAGGACAACTGTGACTTTAAGGAAGAATGGGGGCTTTTTATAAATTATCTAAAAAGACAACAAAATGAACTGGACTCCTTGGCAGGTTTTGAATAAACATACACAAATTTATTGGTTGATAACATGATAGATAGACAAAGTAAGGATAGGTATAATTTTATAACATGCAGAGAATAATATGTGCAGAGAAATCAGAGAGAGGAGCTGTGGGAAGTCCCTGGTGGTTGGGGGAGGGAGGGATGGAAGGGGGGAAAATAATGTATGTGATTACATGGTTTGATAATTTGATATTGTCAGGGGTTCAGGAGCAGAGGGAACGGATGGCGAGGAATCGGAAGGAGAGGTTAGCGAGGATAGCCGTCCGAGATCTCTAAGTCTGTCCAGCGAATCGGAGGATTCACAGAAAGGGGCTCCCGTGGGCAGAGCTGGGGGGTTACCAAGAGGGGCACCCCAGGAAGAAGGGACCAGAGGGGATTCAGAGAGCAGCAGCTGGAAATCCGGACCAGCTACTCCACCAGAGAGCAGCAGGGGGGAGGAGTTCCAGGCACCAGCGACAGGCAGCTCTCCGGCAGCAGCCACGCCTGCGTCAGAGAGCGAGGAAACGGTAGAGAGGAGGGTCGGAGACAGCGCGCGCGCGCCAAGTTCAAATGTACCAGAGGGAGGCGCAATGAGCAGCCCGGAAAGGGAGCCAGGTCCTAAAGCCCGCCGAAGGGAGGGGGAGGAATCCGAAGGGTCCGCATCCGAGGCATCCAGGAAGGAAGGAACCCCGGGGGGTGGTAGGACCCAGAGGCGAAAGGAGAGACGCAAAAGGTGGAGCAAGGCTAGGGTCTTGAACTGGTGTACAGGAGGCGGAGATTCAGATGGGACTTCGCCGATCTAGGGAATAGACGTAGAGACGCACGCTAAGATGTGGAAATGGAAATTATACTTCAATAAAGACTTTATTCCGTTCTACCGGCTAGCGTTGGTCCTTTGTGAGCCGGGACCTAGAGGCAGTCTCTGACAGTAAGTCCCATCTCCCAGAAGTTTTCATCAGTTCTCTTTGACTCAAGCGGCGTGTGGGGAGCGAAGCAGGGAGGAAAGAGGACTGGTGCCTTTGGAGCTCACAAAAGTCAAGCGACATGTCTACTGAAGAGCAAATTGCTTCCCTGCGAGAAGCGGTAACGCAGCTCAGCGCAGAGATAATCGCCTCCAGGAAAAGAGAGGATGAAGCGGCTGCTGCATGCCGAGATCTCCAAGCCAGGTTGGAAGTGCTTGCTAAGCAGGCACAAACGGGTTCCAGATCCGAGGGAATCGGGTTGGGAAGGACTGGAGGCAGCATTGTATCTCACTTTGATGGGAATTTGCAGCAGTACCCCAATTTCCGAGCAGACGTGCAGTTTGCGCTGAAACTGCTGGAGAAAGAGTTTAGAGATGAGCAAGAAAAAGTGGGGTTTATCTTGTCTCATTTGCATGGAGACGCGAAAGCATGTCTGCGCAATCTGTGGAGAGATATGGACCCAGCGCTCCAGAGTTCAGCTGCATTCATTAAAGCGATGGATTCTTGCTTTCTATCGAAAATAGACATTGACATTGCCCGTAAGGACATATTTGAGCTGAGACAAGGGAAAGCCAGCGTGAGGCAGTATCACTCCCGCTTTTTTGCATTGGTCAATGCCTTGGGGTGGGACAAGGATTCCCCCCCCGTTAGAGATCTTTATTGGGAAGGATTGAACCCCCAAATCAAGGATGAGATAGCGCGGGGGGAGAGACCCAAAAGCACCCAGGAGGTGGTGGACAGATCGCTTGCAGTGGGGGTGAGGCTGGAGGACCGCCCTTGGGACAGAGGAGAAGGGCGTTGGGGACGCACACCAGCCAGAGTGCCCTCCCTCTTGCCCAGGGATGTCGCGCGTGCGCAATCAACGCCTCCGCAAGCAGGGGGGGAGGAGCCAATGGAGATCGGCGGTGCTAGAGCTCAATCAGCCACCAGAGCCTTAACACCGGGAGCAGTCAAAACAAAGCAGCCTAGAGGGAACAGGAAGTGTTACATCTGTGACAGTTCGAAGCACATGGCGAAAGAGTGTCCCCAGAGGCTCCACAAGCACACTGCAGCTTCAATAACAGTAATGGGAGCAACTCAGCAAAGTGAACCACGGCAGGGAAACGGAAGCACTGGGGGCCAGCCAGGCGAGTCAGTGAAGAAGTCCCCAGAGATTTTGAAGCCCACGGATCCCCTCCCGCCCAAACCAGTGGTGCAGCTCACCGCATCGCTCCAGCTGCCCAGTGGTCTCACTTTAGAAGTGCCGATTACGATTGACTCTGGCAGTAATGCGGACTTTATCGCACTGGAATTCCTTCAACAACATAACATAGCGCTACTGCCAGCCACACTGCCCCTGAACGTGGTCACAGTGGATGGCAGGGAACTGCTAGGGGGGCAGGTGGTGCAGCAGACACCACCTATGGTGATGCAAATTGGGAATCACCGAGAAGTCATCAGCTTCAACGTCACCCAATTGTCGGACACGCCCATAGTGTTGGGCATGAGTTGGCTGGATAGGCACAGCCCGGCATTAGCGTGGTACCAGCGGCAATTGACCTTCTGCTCTTCCTACTGCGCAGCGCACTGCATCCAGACCTGCCAGGAAGGAGAGGGGCGAGAGGATGCACCGCAGCTACACCTAGGCATGGTGCAAGCGGTGCCCAACAAGTACAAGGAGTTTTTGGAGGTCTTCTGCGAGAAGGAGGCGGACAAACTGCCCCCCCACAGACCCTATGACTGCAAGATTGATCTCCTGCCGGGGGCAACGCTGCCAACAGGGAAACTGTATTCCATGTCTGAGGACGAACTGCAGGAACTTAGGGAGTTCATAGACCACAATTTGAAGCGCGGGTTCATTCGGGAGTCGAAAGCTGTAGGGGGCAGCCCAGTATTCTTTGTGAAGAAGCGAGACACGCCCCAGAAGAGGCTTGTAGTTGACTTTCGAATTTTGAACTCGAAAACCAAGCCCTCGTCCTTCCCCATGCCCAAAATAGACGACCTGCTCGCGACGGTAAGGAAAGGACGCGTTTTCACCAAGTTGGATCTGCGAGGCGCGTACAACCTGATTCGTGTGCGGGAGGGCGACGAGTGGAAGACGGCCATGTTCACACCACTGGGCACCTACGAATACAGAGTTATGCCCTTCGGATTACAAAATGGCTCTCACTGTTTTCAAGCCTTTATGCATCACGTGTTGGCGGGACTCCTTTACAAGAAATGCGTATGCTTCCTGGACGACATCCTGATATTTTCTGAGTCGCGAGAAGCGCACGAGAGGGATGTCAGGGAAGTTCTGCGGAGACTAAAGGAGCACAGGCTGTACGCCAAGCTGGAGAAGTGCCAGTTCGACGTGACGGAGGTGGATTTCCTGGGCTATAAACTGTCGGACAAGGGGCTCGCCATGGACAGCGCCAAGGTTCGCTCAGTATTGGACTGGAAAAGCCCGCGCAATAGGAAGGAAGTCCAGCGGTTTGTCGGCTTTGCCAACTTTTATCGCAAGTTCATCAAGGGGTTCGCTATGCAAACGGCGGCCATCACCGACACGCTCAGCTCCAAGAAGAAGAAGTTTATCTGGACGGAGGAGGCGGAGCAGTCCTTTCAGAAACTCAAGCGTCTCTTCGCTTCCGAGGAGCAGCTGCTGCATGTAAATCCCAGCAGACCGATGAGGGTGGAGACGGACGCCTCAGACAGAGCCGTGGGAGCTGTACTGTTGCAACAAGACCAGCAGGGGGACTGGAGGCCGTGCGCCTTCTACTCAAGGAAGCTCAGCAAGTCGGAGCAGAATTACACCATCTGGGACAGGGAGTTGCTAGCCATCCATGCAGCGTTCAAAGCGTGGCGGCACTTCCTTATCGGAGCCAGGCACACAGTGCAGGTCCGCACGGACCACAAGAATCTAGAGTACTGGCGCACGGCGAGGTTCCTGAATCAGAGGCACATTAGATGGGCAGAGTTCTTCGCGGACTTCGACTTCAAGATAGAGTACATCCCGGGTGACAACAACATCATGGCGGATGCCTTGTCCAGAAAGCCGCAATACCTCGAGGAGGAGGCACCGTCGGCAGCCAAGCACATTTTCGCACCGGAAGCGTGGGCTTGCGCCTCGGCGACCGTGGATCTGGACGCCGTACGTCGAGCGTTGCGGGAGGACCCCTTCGCGCTAGCCAAGATGGAGGAGGTGCACAAGGGCACGGTGAGGGACGACGAGTTCCAGATCAGAGACGGTTTGCTCATCCGCAAGGGAGCACTCTACGTGCCGGGGAATGACCTCCGCGCGAGGGTGCTGCAGCAGCTACACGACGCCCCCACTGCCGGGCACTTTGGCAGAGAAAAGACTGTAGAACTAGTGACCAGAGACTTTTGGTGGCCCAAGATGCGGGGGGAAGTAGCGGATTACGTCTCGAGATGCGACACCTGCCAAAGGGCCAAGTCAGTGCACAAACCGCCGGCGGGATTGCTGGAACCGTTGCAGACGCCGTCTGAGCCGTGGGAACGGGTGGCCCTGGACTTTGTCACGGATCTGCCCGGTTCGAGGGGAAAGACGGCAGTGCTTGTGGTGGTGGACATGTTTACCAAGATGGCACACTTCATTCCGTGTGCGAAGGTGGCCACGGCAGAACAGACCGCCAAACTGTTCATAGACCACGTGTTTAAGGTCCACGGTCTGCCACGATCTATTCTATCCGACCGGGGGCGGCAGTTCATCTCGAACTTCTGGCAAAAGTTGATGGGCATCCTGAACGTCAAGATCAATCTAGCGTCGGCGAGACACCCGCAGACCAACGGACAAGCGGAGAGGGTCAACGCCATCATGCAGCAGTACCTGAGATGCTACGCCAATCAGCAGCCTAACACGTGGGTGGACTACCTGCCCCTCGCAGAGTTCGCTTACAACAATACGAAGCACGTGTCGACGGGGGTGACGCCGTTCTTCGCCAACAACGGGAGGCATCCCAGAACCTTCCCAGGTTTAGAGAGAGTGGGGGAGGGGGAGCCGCAGGCAGCGGAAGAATTAGCGTCAGAGTTGCAGGAAGTCCACGAACAGCTTAGGAGGCAGTTGGAACTGGCAAAGCACGCATACAAACTGCAGGCTGACAGACACAGGAGAGTAGGGGAAGACATACAGGTGGGAGACTGGGTTTGGTTAGCAGCGCAAGCAGTGCCGACCAGATCGTTGGCCAAGAAGAAGCTAGGGCATAAGCAGCTAGGGCCTTACCAAGTCCAGGCACAGGTCAATCCAGTGGCCTTCCGGTTAGCGCTTCCGGAGGGTTCCAGAATGCATCCGGTCTTCCATAGATCGGTGCTCACGCCCTACAAAGCACCGCATAGATTTCACGAGCCAGGCACAGCACCAGATCCGCCCAGAGAAGGACCCAGGGAAAGGGGGTCGCCAAGAGGGGAGCGCATCAACGAAGTCACAGAGATTTTAGACTCGAGATGGGGGGAAGAGGGAGTAGAATACCTTCTTGCCAGAGAGGATACCCCGGCCAGCGCCAACAGTTGGGTGCCGGGCTATGCCTTGGACGAGCCTCTTCTCAAGGAAGAGTTCCATGCCATTTTCCCACACAGGCCCATGCCAGCCGAGTATTTCGATGACTGGCTCTTCACACCCACACTTTCAGGCAGCACGTTCCAGGGGTTCGACTCGGACGAGGAGACGGCACCACACATACGCTCTCCGGAAGGTTCACCCTCGGGTTCTGCCTCAGACCGCTCCTATTGGTGGGATAATCAACCAGAGGAGCAGTGGCGCAGAAAGTGGCTGGGGGGTCCCTGGCAGGCATCACCCTCAGAGGGGGACGGGGGAGAGATGGACATGGACGTGTTGGGGGAGGACGTGGGATTTGAACACGAAGGCAGGGAGATGGAAGCAGAGGAGATCGACGTCGACGAGCGCACGGAGGACGAGCCAGACCTGCCCGATGTGATGTACGACACGAGGGAAGAACTGTATCCGGCACTCACCCCTGCCACGACGGAGCACCCAGAACCCACACCGGAAGGAGGGGAGGGGGGAAGGGGGGGCTTCGAGGGGGGGATGGATGTCAGGGGTTCAGGAGCAGAGGGAACGGATGGCGAGGAATCGGAAGGAGAGGTTAGCGAGGATAGCCGTCCGAGATCTCTAAGTCTGTCCAGCGAATCGGAGGATTCACAGAAAGGGGCTCCCGTGGGCAGAGCTGGGGGGTTACCAAGAGGGGCACCCCAGGAAGAAGGGACCAGAGGGGATTCAGAGAGCAGCAGCTGGAAATCCGGACCAGCTACTCCACCAGAGAGCAGCAGGGGGGAGGAGTTCCAGGCACCAGCGACAGGCAGCTCTCCGGCAGCAGCCACGCCTGCGTCAGAGAGCGAGGAAACGGTAGAGAGGAGGGTCGGAGACAGCGCGCGCGCGCCAAGTTCAAATGTACCAGAGGGAGGCGCAATGAGCAGCCCGGAAAGGGAGCCAGGTCCTAAAGCCCGCCGAAGGGAGGGGGAGGAATCCGAAGGGTCCGCATCCGAGGCATCCAGGAAGGAAGGAACCCCGGGGGGTGGTAGGACCCAGAGGCGAAAGGAGAGACGCAAAAGGTGGAGCAAGGCTAGGGTCTTGAACTGGTGTACAGGAGGCGGAGATTCAGATGGGACTTCGCCGATCTAGGGAATAGACGTAGAGACGCACGCTAAGATGTGGAAATGGAAATTATACTTCAATAAAGACTTTATTCCGTTCTACCGGCTAGCGTTGGTCCTTTGTGAGCCGGGACCTAGAGGCAGTCTCTGACAGATATGTTGAAATTGCTTAATAAAAATATTTTTAAAAAATAAAGAAAGAAACAATGTGCCATGGAATAGCAGTTTCTGTGGATTAACAATGGGTGAGGGCTGAAGCCCCCTCCATCCCGCTTGCTGGGCTAAGTGGACTAAATGGACCAGGGCAGATTACAACAATGTAAACATTAGAACCAGTTAGAACAATTTACAATCAAAAGAATAGGGTGGGTCCTAAAGCCATACCTCTCTGGGGTCAAAGGCCAGGGTCAAGACATGGGCATAGCCAGGGCTTTTGTTGGGGGGACAGGCAGTGGCATTTTGGGGGGGATCCGTGTCAGGAGGTGGTGTGAGACACACCTCTGTGAAAAGGGAATTCCACAGCTTTTGGGTGCCACAGAGAAGGCCCTCTCCCAGCCCCCCAGCCCCACCCCCTGAAGGCAAGAGAACTGAAAGAGGACCCCTCTCTGCTGATGTTTCATCCATGGAGATCATGGTGGTGGACCTGGTTCCCTCACGCCTCATTTTGTCCTTAGCAAAAGCCCTGTGAGGGAGGTTGGGCTGAGAGACAGGAAGTGGCCCAAGTTCACTCAGTGAGCTTCGTCGGCTGAGTGGGGAATTCAGAGTAAACCAAAAAGAGGAGTTCCCTCCATAACGCACACAAAATATACAAGCCACGGACCAATCAATGACAAAAATGATAAATAGGTGATAAAGCTCATATACAACAGTGGACTCAAGCCTCCAGCATAATATGATATAATGTAATACAGATATGGATAACAACCAATAAACAACTGAAGACCCACGTAGCAATGAAAATGCAACATGATACAAAATTTAAGTTTTATTGAAGTTGAACAATCAATATGAAGGCTATCTAAAACAGAAATAACAGTCCATGAAAACTGTATGTAACATAAATAATAGTCCAATATAAGTTATATGAATTCCACACGTGTGAAGACAGGTGGCAGGTCTGATGCATCAAATAAAGCTGATGTACAAATTCCATGCGGCAGCAAATTTAATAGGGTGAAAATTCCAGAATATGTTTTCATTTTGGTGCTTCCTCAGAAACTACTGTGATAGATGGCAGCCAAGCTTGACTCTTACCAAGAGATTCCTAGCTGCACAAGAATATAAAAATCCATAGGTAACATAAAATGGTGAGCTTCATGGCAGAGTGTGGATTTGAACCCTGGAATCCCATGTTCCAGTCCAACACTGACCATCACATGGAACTCAAAGATGTCTCCTATCTAGGCACTGAGCAGACCCAGGCCTGCTTAGCTTCAATAAGTACCTGCATTGTGTATCCTCAGATCATTCTGTTGCATATAAATATATTATATTTGTGTGTGTGTGTTTCAAGAGAGGGGGAAACAGCTTGCCAGAGACTTCGCTTTCCATGATGTATAGAGATTCTTCTTTCTGTCCTATAGCAAAGTTTCCCCAGCCTGGTGCTCTCCAGATGTTCTGGCCTACAAATCCCATCAGCCTCTGCCAGCAAGGTTATATGATACTGGGACTGATGGGAGCTGTGATCCAAAGCTTTTGGAGGACATCAGGTCAAGGAAGGCTTCTGTTCAAGAAACATCCAAATCTCTCTAGTAAATAGTGAATTTGGGGTACACAGTCCCTCTTTTGAACTGGCTTTAGCTGCCTGCACAAAAGCCACCAACTTTCAGGAAAAAATGGTTTCTGAAAGGCTTTCTCTGCCTGCTACCCAGAAATAAACCCCATGTATGCTCCAGATAAGCATGCTGGTATAGGGCAGTATACAAATTTGATAGCTAGACAGCTAGATAATTGTCTGGCTTTAGCAATCAATACCTTTCTTACAGACACTCTTTTGCCATAAAACCTATCATAATCGTCTCCTCTGCGTGGCATTTGGGCCACAACATTCTCCATACAGCTTAGGCCAATGGCCCATCTAGTCCAGCATTCAGTTCTCACAGTGGATAGAGAAGTGCCTGTGGGATGCTGACAAGCTGGACATGAGCACAAAACACTCTCCCCCCCTGTGGCTTCCAGAAACTACTATTCCGATGAAGCAAATGACTAACCTGCTAGTGTTCCCTCTACTAGCTTAATTTGTTGCACTGGGAGGAGGCCTACTAGGGAAGATCTGTCATTACACCCTCTCTTATCCCAAGAGTGAGGGAGTTCCAGAGTTAACTGCAGCTCTGTGCCCTAGTGTTAACTTTCCTGCCCCTTTTCCAGCACGGGTGGCGCTGTGGTCTAAACCACTGAGCCTAGGGCTTGCTGATCAGAAGGTCGGCGATTCGAATCCCTGCGACAGGGTGAGCTCCCGTTGCTCGGTCCCTGCTCCTGCCAACCTACCAGTTCAAAAGCACGTTAAAGTGCAAGTAGATAAATAAGGTACCACTCTGGCGGGAAGATAAATGGCGCTGTTCTGGTTCGCTGGTTCACGCTGGCCACATGACCCAGAAGCTGTTTGCAGACAAACGCCAGCTCCTTTGGCCAGTAAAGTGAGATGAGCGCCGCAACCCCAGAGTCGTCTGCGACTGGACCTGACAGTCAGGGGTCCCTTTACCTTTACCTATCCCAAGAGTGAGGGAGTCCCAGAGATAACTGCAGCTCTGTGCCTTAGCGTTTACTTTCCTGCCCCTTTTCCAGCCAGGGGCTCATTCATACTTCCATTTGTCTAGGCACAGGTTGGCATTTGTTCTGAATCAGCAGTAAACAACAAGTTTTCCCTGTGAAAGCAGTAGGACAAAAGAAAAACCTATTGGACTCGTGCCTAGGAATCGCAGTACAAACGAAAGTGTAGATGTGCCTTAGGTGCTGCTGCATCAGCAGCTGATGCTCTCGGTTCTTCCCCTCCTCCCTGCAGAAAACCTGCTTGCCAGAAGGGCTGCTGTCACCTAAATGCAGGTCTAATTTCACTACTGCAGCGTCAACATGGCGCACACACAGAAATGGATTTATAAAATATACGGCTGAGCCCACACACCATTGTGGTGGAAAGGATTTCTGCTCCAGGAAATAACTTTTTCCAACCAATAGGGGTTTTTTTGCAGGAAGGCCAAATAATAAATATATTTTTTGGCATAGGCTAACTTGAAATGAGGTCATTTCTAAAACATAGTGCAGTATTCAAGGGCACAAATTAGGAATAATAATAAAACTTCCCCCCCAGATAAAATAATAACCCATTTTCTTTAGTTGGAAAAGGGTCAAGTGTTAACATGTGCTAAGCAATATACTTCACAAATGATTTTTTTTTTTTAGTTACCTGATTTTTTTCATGGGTACAGCAGTCAGCAAATCAAAACAGTTAAGTGTGTTGGTTTATAATCTCATGCACTCTTGCTAGGAAATAAGTCCTACGGAACTCAGTAGGACTTACTTATGAGTAGACGTGTATCTGATTGCCCTGTGTGCAAGGTTTTAGGCAATGTGAAAGGTTGAATTACAATAAATCAAGAGATTCAATGGACTGTGGGGCCCCTCTTAATAATGTAATTACACCAGGTTTCCTCATCCTCGGCCCTCCAGATGTTTTTGGCCCACAACTCCCATGATCCCTAGCTATGATGGGAATTGTAGTCTCAAAACATCTGGAGGGCCGAGGTTGAGGAAGCTGGACTGCAAGAAGATCAAACCTATCCATTCTTAAGGAAATCAGCCCTGAGTGCTCACTGGAAGGACAGATCCTGAAGCTGAGGCTCCAATACTTTGGCCACCTGATGAGACAAGAAGAGTCCCTGGAAAAGACCCTGATGTTGGGAAAGATTGAGGACACAAGGAGAAGGAGACAACAGAGGACGAGATGGTGGGACAGTGTTCTCGAAGCTACCAGCATGAATTTGACCAAACTGCGGGAGGCAGTGGAAGACAGGAGGGCCTGGGGTGCTCTGGTCCATGGAGTCACAAAGAGTCGGACACGACTAGACGACTAAACAACAACAACAACAACACTTTTGCCATTATAAATTTGTGAACATCCACAAAACACTCTTTTGTTTTTGCTGCAACAGACTAGCATGGCTACTGCCATCCTAAACACACTTAGCCCCACTGAGCACAGTGGAGCTTACTTCTGAGTAAACAGATGTAGGATTGTGCTACACACATTAAGGTTTGCCTGTTCTATTCCTACAAGTAAAAAAATGTGATTTATTTATTTTTAAAAATTACTCAAGCACTTTTTAACACCTCCTGTTTTGGATATGTTTCCCAACATCTGATTTGGACTCATAGAAAGAATGATCAGTTTGCAAACCTTTGAAAGGATCTGGATTTGAAAAACAGCAGCGGCAGGCAGGCTCAGCAACAACAAAAGCAATTGGAAAGAGCTGGTTTTTAGTGCTAGATAGTTTGCTTTGCTAGTAAACAGTATAATCTTGACAAACCAGAGTGAGTGTCTAAAATAAACTATAAAATTATGGCACAGTGCTGTCTTCCAGATCTCAAAGGGGTAAAGGGAGGGCTTCTTCCACTGCGTAGCTGAAAAGCCTTTTTAAAATCTCTGACAGTTCTAAGAAGCGGCTGCATAATGTGAAAAAACTCACTGTTCTATTACTCCTGCCAAAGCTGTGCCAAACAACACGCCTCGCGCTCTGTGAGGAAGGCACAGAAAAGATGTTTTGAAGTAAGGTGGGCCCTTCTTGGCCTCCATCGCAGCATGATCTGCCTCTTTGAACAGCCTGTTCCAGTGCAACAGAGGATGGTCAGTGTGATCCTCCAGAGTTCCTGGCACAGCTTTGAAAGGGGGTTAGTCAGATTTGCGGGGGATCAGTCAGTCCATCCATGGCTAGCAATGAGAGCTGCATGAAACTTCCACATTCAGAGGCAGTCTAACATTCAGAGCCAGTTTTGGGGGATAGAAAGCAATAGCAGGAGAATGTGACCTCCCTCTGCCCACAGCTCAGCTGTGTTACACACACTGGTGTCAGTGGCAGGACATACTGCAAGAGCAACCAAAGTGGCAAATGTTTTTAGGGTGCCAATGAAGCAGCATGAGGCTCAAGAGGTGTGGCTCAACATCCTCTGCTAAGCTGCAGATTGAGGAGCTCGGGGGGCCCCTGAGCTAGGAACCCTTCGCCTGTGGGGCATGCAAACTGAAAAGCCTCTCACGGGCATTGCAAGGTGTGCTGTGCTGTTATTGGGACATTGGATGTTTTGAGGGTCTTGAGTTCCCAGTGAATGCTCTGCAACTGGTCCCACCTACAAAGGATCCTGGACTATGCTCCTCAGGTCTTACACTGCCATTATTCGGAGCAACAACGCATCCTGAGAGTGGTCACGTGGCTAGCCTTTGGTCATGTTCACACAACACTGCAAAACCGTGCCCATTTGATTTCCTCCTGGCTTGTGCTGAGAGTAAACAAACCATTATCCCTGGCTTGGTCTTACATCCCAGCCTTGACAGTGTACTCTGAGGAAGCTCTGCAGAGACTCATCAACCATTTTGCCCAAGCCGGCATGGAGTTTGGCCTTATGCCCCGCAAGCTCAGTGTCGCTTTGCAAGACTTGCAAAAACGATGCAGGGTGCCGCAAGTAGGTGTGCACCCTGGCCCCTGCAAGCTCAGCGCTGCTTTTGTGAGCGGCATTGGGCTTGCAGGAGCCAGGGTGCAACAGCTCACAACGGGGCAGGGAGCTGTGATGTGCCCCCCAAAGTGCACCCAGGGTGACAGCCCCCTCAGCCCCTCCCCACACTATGCCACTGAGCACTCCACACAAATCAGCATTGGTTACCACATTCTTTAGGTGGTAGATGATTTTTTCTACTTAAGCTCCTCCATAACTAGCAGCCTCTCAACTGACACTGAGCAGGACAAGTATATTGGCAATGCAGTTGTGGCACTGACTCAGCTCTCCAAAAGAGTATGTGAGAATGTGAAGCTAACAACCAATACCAAGATGAAGATCTACCAGGTTTGTGTGTTGAACACGCTGCTTTATGGAAGTGAGTTGTGGGTAACTTACAACACTCAGGAGTGATGCCTAAACACTTTCCACATGTGCTGCATCAGGAAGATTTTGGGCGTCAAATGTCAAGACAGAGTCTCAAACAAAGATGTGCTCTCTCAAGTCCACATTCCCAGCATGTTCACACTCCTGTCTCAGCAACATCTACACTGACTTGGTCATGTCCACAACTTGAAGATGGCAGGACCCCCAAGGATGTGCTCTATGGGGAGCTGGCTTCAAGTACCAGGCCCATTGGCAGACCAATTTTGCATTACAAAGATGTCTGCAAATGTGACATGAAGGCTGGCAACATTAATCATGCCATGTGGGAATCCCTTGCAGATAACCACAGCACCTGGAGATAATCAGTCTGATTGTGTATCCACAGCAGTGACCAAAGGAGGAATGACTCCTGGGAGGAGCAAAGAAAGAAAAAATATCACCATGCACCTGCATCAGCACAACTGGATGCCTTCAACTGCCCCAGCAGCAACAAAACATGTCACTCTCACATTGGTCTCTACAGCCACAGCAGGTGCTCTAACTCTCCAATGGTTTGACTTCACCCCCAAAGGCACACTCTTCCATTGTCTCCCGAGACAGGCAGATGCCAACAACACTGACTTACATTATAAATGAGCAGCAGCAACAACTGAGTCACAGGGAAACACAGAAAAAGCAAGAGTAGAATGGAAGGAGAAATCATAGCTAGATGTTTCAGATCCCTCAGGAAAAATAAATAGACTGGTGGTGGATCATAAGGTTGAATGGAGTCCACCAAGACTCTCTATCAAACTCCCAGGACTTTCTCCAGGCCACAATCCACATCAGCCCTGCTTCACACTCTGCTTAATTGCCCTTGCCAAGCTAGACTACATCTTTACATTTTAATATGCCTCTTGTGCCCTGGATGGAGGATGGAGATGGGGGGGGGACTAAGTCCCTGAAAGAGCTGTTTCCAGTCAGAGTAGGCCAGCCTCCCCCTAACATCTGGTGCCCTACAAATGTTGCTGGGCTCCTAATGCCACCAGTCCCAGCCAGCATGGCCACTGGTCAGGGATGATGGGGGTATCTGGAGCATGCCAGGTCAGAGAAGGCTGGAGTAAGCAATTCTGGGGTAGACTGACATGTGGTCTGGCTTAGTCTGTGAATGCAACTTCATGTATGTTACCATGGGTGTCATTAGGGACCACTGGGGCTGAAAAATGATCTGCCAAGGAGCTATGATCCCTCCCCATAGGAGTTCCCAGGCTCAGTCCCTGGAATCTCCAGGTAGAAGGTTCAAGTAGCAGGTGAATGGAGGAGGCAATGCAGGGCTGGATGGACAAATAGCCCACCTTGTTGTAAGACGTTTCTGCATTCTCAAGAATGCATGTGTATGCATATAATGTGCAGGCCAAGGAGTAATTTAATTGGTGATTGAATACAGTCAAAATTATAGGAATAAACATGGAATGGATGTATCTGCCAATTTTGGTTCCCCCTCATTGTTCCAGTCTCAAATTTGGTTTAATGCACCTAGGCCATCATTTGCAATTAAAAAAGACAGTCCTCCCAAACAGTTGTCAGTATTTTAGTCACTAACGTTTTCATTTAGGATGCAATTTTGCCTAACACACACATTTTTGCAAGCAATTTTCCTTAATAGAATGCATGTTTTGTGTTGTTTTCACAAATATATATGTTTTCTGCACAGTTTCCCCTACCATGTTCGGAGGTGTGCCTTGCTTTGGGTATTGTTTTCAGTAAGGGCAGTTTCAGAAGGTTCACATAGAAAGTTTTGCAACTATAATCAAATCTCTCTCTCTGCCCCATCCCTGTTATAAACAGATCTGAAACTGGCCTTGAGCAAGGCAGTGGCGAGCCAGTGAATGGCTCAGACCCCCCAGGTGGGTGTGTTTTTGGTCCACAACCGTGTTTTCACAGAATCTTGTACAAAGAAGGATCATCTGCCATGCTGCAAGATACCCCAAGTTCTACCTCCAAAGGGCAGCAGCCTTCTTTTTCTGACTCACAACAATACACATCCCTGATCACTGGTACAATTACACCTACAATTTTTCAAAGAATATGATGACACCTATAAGGAAGAAAACAATAACTAGCTTTCAGAAACACCTGACAGTTCAATGTGCAGAAGCAGTATGCTTCAGTATGCTATTTTTGCTTTCCTTGTGTGGGAGAACAAATGATCAACAAATTGTCATGGACAGGGATTTTTGCCGATTGCTCCCTTCAGTCAACTGGTCTTCAGCTGCTGAGCTGTGACCCAAAGGCAGTCATTCTCCATCAGTATTGCCACCATTTTCTCATTGTCCTCTTTAAAGTGGGGAAGGCAAAAAGATAGTGGAGAGAAAACAAGAAACAGACCTCCACTAAAGACTTTGCCTGAGTCATTGTTTTGAAAATGCTGGTCTTTTTCTGTGAAGAACTGAATGTTTTAGGCTGGGATGAAGCCTTTGCAAAACACATTGTTGATTACTATGGGTGTTGTGCGTGACTGGAGAGGAACCATAACACAGTAAGTAGAATCTGCAGCAGCCTTCCCCAATCTGGGGTCCTCCAGATATTTTGGACTATAACTCCTATCAGCACCAGTCAGCACAGCTGTATGATGTGAGAGCTGATGGGAGTTGTAGTCCAAAACGTTTGGACGTCCTCAGGCTGGGTAAGGCTGATCTACATATTATATTCAGTCCCAAAGCGTACAAAGCTTTGCAGAAGCAGCTGCTTCTCTGGTTTGCTTCAGTGTCAGGGAATGTTGTTCACTCTCTTATTTGCTGTGGTTGCAAGTATGGCTGATTCTGCCTGCCCACCTCCCCCCAAAACCCCAGAAATCTGCTTTAGCTGCTAGAGAAATAACAACAACAAAGAAAAAATTACCTTGTAACTCGACCTCTGAGATCTCCCAGACCAGATAACTGACGCATCTCCAGGCTCTTCAGTGTCGAATTCGTTCCGTAACTGAGGTTATCCCTGACACGGATCTGTTCCTGTAGAGCCTATAATTGCAGAGGAGTGAAATGGACGACTCCCCTCTTAAGTGTGTGGTGCAGAGTGGCTGATGGAGTGCGTCAGCTGTCAAGAGTCCTTCACACATGCTCCAGTTGCCCTGGGGTTTGACCTCAGGACCCATAATCCCTATGCACATTCATGCATCTCTCCAAATCTCTTATCATAGACCATGCTGGCTGGGGCTGATGGGAACTGTAGTCCAAAAACTACTGAAGGGCACCAAGGTTAGATGGAAGGCATGGAGAATGGATCTGTCACTGGCAATTTTGTTCATATTCAGAGGCACTCTGCTGCTACATACCAACTGCAAGGGGAGGGTGCTCCCTTCATGTTGAGCTTGTGGGCTACTCAGAGGTATCTGGTTGGCCACTGTGGCAAGGAAGATGCTGGATGAGAGAGGCCTTTAGTATGCCTAAACAGGGCACATTATGTGCTGACTGTGTATACATGTTGTTGACACATGGAGAAAGAAATGCATGATCAATCCCATCAGCCTGGCTTGTAAAAGAACCACACAATCAACCCCACCAATTTGCCCATATACCACAGCCAGTTGGGGTTGCTTCACCGACAAGTGGTGTGTGTATGGGGGGGGTGTCCTTTGTGATTTTGGGTGAAAAACCAGAAGGTGGTAATTATGCATCTCAGATATTTTGATTAATTAAAAACAAATAGACTGCAATGTACCTTAGTGGGGATGGTAATTATCCCAGACTAATTAACACTGTGTGTAAATGTGTGATCTTTGGTGTGTGGTACTCATGTGCTCTCAAATAGAACTGTAAAGAATTTGTCCCAATTCTTCCTGTAAATAAGCCTAAGGGCAGGTACATGAAACAATTGCATGTTTCTTCCCTGTTTATGTCCTAAGTACATAGCAGGAGCCCCCCTGGATCAGACCAATGGCCCATCTAATCCAGCATCCTGTTCTCACAGAGGCCAAGCAGATGCCTATTATGGGATGCCCACAAGCAGGTCTCAAGTGCAACAGCAGTGCTCTTCCCACCTCTGCATCAGTCTCTGCTTTCCTCTGTGCAGAAATTGAGACTGTAGGTTCTTTGGCAGCAGCGAACTGTCTACTTGTATAAAGCACTAGGCACGTGGATGGCACTAAACAAGCAATAAATAATAATTTATTTCCAACATTTGTTTTCTCTTGATTAAAAGGGAAACATGAAGAAGGGCTGCAGATTCTTAGGTTTGAACCACCTGTGTGGTGTGACTGTTAGTGTTGGATAATGACCTGTAAGGCCTGGGTTCAAATTTCCATGAAGCTCACAGGGTGACAATGAGCTAATCACTATCTTTCAGTCTAGCCTACCTCACAGGGCTGTTGTGAGGATAAAAATGGGGAAGGGAGAACCATCTATGCCACGTTGAGCTCCTTGGAGGAAAAGGTGGTATATAAACATAATAAATTTTAAAAAGAGAAAGAAACCACGCACCTTCAGAAATTTTAAAATGTGAAGACTGGGTACACCATACCACCAGAGAATTACCACTGACCTCAATGTCCCGGTTCAGCTGCCTGACGATGGCTGTGATGTTGCGGATGTGCTCCTCCAAGAGCTGCCTGGCCAGCCGGTCCCCTCCGCCTTTGTTCTGCATCCTATGCAGTGTGCAAACAATGTCTTCCTTGATGCGAAAAGCGTGTTCCACAAGGGCGGCTGTCGTCTTCTCATGGCTGAGAATCCTGTCTTCTAGCTGGTCCACGAGTCTCGCTGACCCAAGAGGAATGGCCGTCAGAGCTTGGCTGTGGAGGGGGATGTTCCGGATTCGTCTAAAAGAAGGAAGTGATGGAGATCCTTGGTTTTATGGAGCAAGTACTTATCCAACACCCCGCTTATTTCTACAATATCTTATCCTCCCCTCCTCCAAGGAGGTCAATAGAATACTTTCTGCCAATGACACTATGAGGCAGGTCAGTCTGAGAGACAGTGACTGGCCCAGGGTCACCCAGTGAACACAGAGTGAGTGAGGATTTGAACCTGGCTCTTGCCATACTTAGCACAGCACTCTAACCATTACACTACACTGCTCAAGCCATTATAATTAACTGTTTATTGTGCACCAGAATCAGCCAGGATGTGCATTGGTCTGTGTATTGTGCAGCATTGTTGTGAGCCATGAGAGGAGCAGGATTATGCTCCCAAGGACCAGAAGGGATCCACACACCTGGTAGTGAATCAGTTCCCCTCATCTGGACTGGTGAAAATTGATTTTGGGTCAGGCTCAGATCTTCACCTCAGCAAGAGCCAAATTCTGGCCTTGCCTGTGTGGCTTTTAGTCTCTCCAGGCATCAGTGCTTGTTCCTTTTCTGTCTCCATGTGTGCCAGCCAGTTGTAAGAACCTAAGAAGAGCCTCCTGGGTCTGGCAGAAAGTGGCCCATGTAGTCCAGGACCCTGTTCTCACAGTGACCAACCAGATGCCTCTGGAAAAGTCACAAGCAGGACCTGAGCACATGAGCACCCACCCCTCCCATGGTGTCCAGCAACTGGATTCAGAAGCATAAATACCTCTGACGATGGAGGCAGAGCATAACCATGATGGCTAGTAGCCATTAATAGCTTTCTCCGACATGAATTTGTCTAATCCTCTATTATACACATCTATCATGTCACCTCTTACTTGCCTTTTCTCTAAACCAAAACCCCCCAAATACTGCAACCTTTCCTCATATGGGAGTTGTTCCATCCCCTTGATCATTTTGGCTGCTTTTGCCCCATGTTTCCTATCCACTTGTTCTGCAGCCAAATGCATCCTTGGCCTAGTCCTCCTTTGAGTACAGCTCTGTGCTCAGATCTTGGCCTGCGACTGATTCCACTGACAGATGGGCATTGGTGCTTTCGTGACTCTTAGGAAGCGTCCTGCCAAATCAGAGACAAGATTAGGGCTGGGCGATATCTGGTTTTCAACATCGTGATACATCACCAACTAAACATTGTGATATATCACGAAGTCTGAAATAAGGATGGAGCTATGTAGAGGCATTGGCTGGCAGCACGGTTTCCCCCACATTGCGATTCCTACATAGCACACACACAAACACACACATCATGATTTGTGATGTATTGCCAGGTCAAAAATTATGAAACCGATATCACGATATGGACTTCAAACCGGTTTTGGATGATATATCAATATATTGCCCAGCCCTAACCAAGATCCATTGAACACAGCATCCTCCTTCCCACATCAGCCAATCAGACATTATCAGGAAGAAGCCTACAAGGAGAGCTGGAAGGCAAGAGGCCCCCTCTCATGGCTGCTCTTTAGCAATGGGCAAAAGTCTTTGGGTCCAAACAGGCAAATCCTCTTTTGGCCCCTCTCACACTCAGCTGAGCTAAACCTGAAAATGCACCATAGTGGGGAAACATGAACCCTGTGTGTTTCCTGACATGCACTGAACCTGGGATGTTCTGCAAGCAAAGCACTGTCCTTTTGCCCCTGAGATTTGTCCTGACCCTGTAAGAGCTCCATGGAAGGATGGGCATAGAGTAAATGGGCCTTCCTCACCGAATGTTATTTGACCTCCAACTCCCCTCATTCCCAGCAAGTACATTCAATGGTTGGTAGTGATGCAGGCTGGAGTCCAGCAACACATGGAGGGGGCTACCGGGTCTGGGAAACCTTCAATAAATAAATATTTCAAATCACACACACACACACCTCACACACCCTCTGCCACCCCACCAAAGCCAGTTCCCTTACATGCCTCAGAATACCTTTCAGTTGGGCCGAGTGTGGAGAATATCGGGCTTCGCTGTGCCATCCTCTCTTTCCAAGAATTTATGCCTGTTGGGGAAACAGCAACACAACATGACTGAAGCAGTTAAATTATTCATCTGTTTATAGCTGGCGCAGAACAGCCACTTCATGCCAGCAATGCCATTGTTGGAGGGTACTTTTGGAATCTGCACAGCCAAGATAGCACAAAATTTTCCCATGGAGAAGGCAGTGGCTTGTGGAGGCTCCCAGGGTTATCTGCAACGTGGGTTGGGCAGAAGCAAAACACAAGGGAGTAACACATGGGCCAAGACCCCTGGCATTGCACCAAAGAGCCTAAGGCCTATACTATCAGGAGCACATGAGGACGCTGTTCCCATCTTGAACATGCAGGTAAAGTTCACCTGTGTGCAGAGGTCCAAAAGAGGATGTGTTAGGCCCTGGCACTCTGGTGGAATACAGGAAGGCCTGCTAATATTGAGTCAGGAGCAGGCCCATGTCCTGATGGGCAGCCCTGGTTCTCTAGGATTTTGGGGTTGGGTATCTCCCAGCCCTAGCTGGAGGTGCTGCTAGGGACTGAAATGAGGAGCTTCTGCCTGCAAAGAAGAAGTATGCGCCCCCTGAGCAACAGCCCATTTATTGGGAAATAGATTGAGCTAGGACTATAACATGGCCAGTCCACTTCCAGAGTCTCAGCCAGAGCAATTGCAGAATCATTGCAGGACCTACTAGTTTGGGCTGGTGTCCCAGGACAGACAGTCTGAGAGATCCTGTAGCCTTATGAGGCTTTGCCCTCGGGTGGGAAAAATATTGCGCCCGGGAAAGGGAAGTGGGAGTCAACAGACACTCAAGGAATAGTTTCAGAGAAAAAGGTTTATTTCTACCATCCATGAACTGGTAGAAGGAGCAAGTGTGATAACTCACAAAAAGCATGCATGAGTTCACAGTCATGTGCACAAGCATATATACCCTTCCAGTTCCCTCCCCCTTTCTCCTCCTTCTTCCAGAGTCCTGCCCCATGAGTTCCTCTGAGCATGAACAGAAAGCTGTCTTGGGACCATTTTTGGACTTTTCCCAGAAAGGGAGTGAAAGGGTTTCAGTGTGTTCCAGTTGTTTCATTCTTGCGCTTTGGCATGGTTCCCGGACAGAAAGCAAGTTGCAGGGTGGCAACACACAAACGGGCCTTTTCTGCAGTGGCTCCCTGCCTGTGGAATGTTCTCTCCAGGGAGGTTCGCCTGGAGCCTTCATTATACACCTTTAAGTGCCAGGCAAAAACGTTCCTCATTAACCAGGCCTTTGGTTGATTTGATTGACATATTATGCCCTTTTAAAATGTGTTGGGTGGTGGTGGTGATTGTTTTTTAATTATTTGATTATGCATTTTGTGGTTTTATATTCTGATGTTATCCTGTGACCTGCAGGTATAGGGCAGTACATAAATTCAGTAAATAAAACAATAAAAATCATACTGGGGAATGTCTTGTGCCTTGCAGTGTTTGCCTCTATTTTTATTTTTAATCTTATATGTTTTAGAGCTGTCACCAGATGAAATAAATCTTAGTGAATTGCTTGTATGAGTTTGGTTCATCGACTGGTTACAATAAACACAATTATTTTGGAGGCAAGACACACGTTTCCTTGGCTTTTTGAGGATGCTGAGAGGCCTTGAAAGGGAGAAGATGGTGGTGGCAGAGATGGGCCCAGCCAGGCCCGCGGCAGAGGAGACACCTAAGTTGCCTCTGCCTCACCTTCCCCCTCCGCCACCACCAACTTCTCCTTCCTCTGTGCCTCGGGGACCACCTTCACGCCACACATTTAAAGTGCTATGAATACCATTGAAACAGTCATGGCTTCCCTCAAAGAATTCTGGGAGCTGTAGTCTGTTAAGAGTGCTGAGAGTTGATAAAGAGACCCCTATTCCCCCCACAGAGCTACAATTCTCAGAGTGGCTTAACTGCCAATCTCTCTTCACAGGGAACTCTAGAACTGGAACTCTGTGAGGGAAATATGGGCCTCCTCACAACTCTCAGAATGCTTAACAAACTACAGCTCCCAGAATTCCTGAGGGGAAGCCATGTTGATTCAAAGTAGTATCATTGTGCTTTAAAAGTATGGTGTGAATTTGGTGAGAGTTGAGGTGCCCAGTAGCAGGGGAGGGGAGGAAGAGAACAGCTCCAGTACTGCTCTACAGCGCTGTGTGATTAAGAAGTTTAAAATAATACACACATTTTAAACGTCCCATCCCATAGGCTGATGTCAAGCCTTTTGAAGGTGACTTCTGGCCCTTTTCTATCTCTTTGGCTTTTGATTTGACTTTGCACCCCTTTCTCAAGCCCATGTTCCTTTCTTGCCCGCTGGTCAGAAGCTACTGCCCAGATACCTTCCTGGAAAATGTCCAGATCTTACTCTCCTTCTGATCGACCATACGTTCCCATTCCAGCCTACTTTCTTTCTGCCTCTCAGCCAACTTTCATGTGACTGTGGAGAAGGAAAGCAAGAAAGAGAAATAAATGGGAGGGGAGCTGATGGAGCAACAGAAGGAGGGAGAGCCCTCTGCAAGTGACCAGCTTGGACCCCTGGAGACAGACTCCTGGCTGTCCCCCAGCAGCCTGCTTGGTGGGGAAGAGAGGGAGGGAAAAGGAGGTAGCTCAAACCACTTTTTGTCCTGGCCCATCTACCACCTAAACACCTCACATTGTTCCCCTGTATCTGCTTTAGATTGCAAGCCTCTTGAGGACAGGGAGCTTTCACACCCATTCATTGTAAAGCACACAGACGGCACTATGCAAATCATCATAATCAAAGGCTCATTTCATTCCAGCACAATAACCTGCAATATAAAATTAAACCAGACTCTGGCCCTCACCGCTTTGCTTTCTGAATGGAATTCACAAAGATTAGATAGTCACCAAGGCCGGCTACCAAAAAAGAAAAAAAGAAAAGCCAGACTGGAGTCCCACTTGCCACCTCAGAGGCCATTTGCTCTGAGGCTGATCTCACATGCTCTGCAAACACTGGAACACCCACTGAAACCTGGCAGGATGTGCCATCAGGAGGACTGCTTGGGGATTACTGATTAAACATGATGCAATATGGTGCGCAGATGGAAAGGGAACAGAGGGGTTATTTCGATGGAAGTGTCAGCTTTGCAGAGAAAAAAACCCCACAAGGGATATCCTGCAAAACATCACAAGATACTGCTTGTCTATTAACCAAGGCCACGTTTCCCAAGCACTGCATGGAAAAGACAGACTTGCTGTGTGCTCCTCCCCTCAAAATGATACCATCTCTCTGGAAGAGAGCAAAATAGGGCTGCTCCCATGTCTGTAGGAACACCATATACATTAGATGAAATTGCCTGTTGCCTGTCAGCCCCCATCCCACAAGCTGTTAACTAAGATTCTGGGGATGCCATGGAATTCTCCAGATGCTTAGGGGAGAGGTATCAGCAACAGACTGCCAACAGGCAGTGCTGGTTATGAGAGATGAGTGAGAGGTCCTTTGCTAGACAAGAGAAAAAGATAGCTAGCCTATTGAACTTGGAGTTGTTTGACTTATGGTATGACAAAGTTAAAGTACATAGAGCATGGGTAGGTAAACTAAGGCCCAGGGGCCAGATCCGGCCCAATCGCCTTCTAAATCCGACCCGCAGACGGTCTGGGGATCAGCATGTTTTTACATGAGTAGAATGTGTCCTTTTATTTAAAATGCATCTCTGGGTTATTTGTGGGGCATAGGAACTCATTTATTCCCCCCCCAAAAAAAGATATATAGTCTGCCCCCCCAAGGTCTGAGGGACAGTGGACTGGCCCCCTGCTGAAAAAGTTTGCAGACCGCTGACATAGAGGGTTCCTAAATCATATAGTAAGGAGGAGTTTATACAGTTTGGATAAGGTATAAGGACCTTCTCGAAAGGAAAATGCCACAATGGTTATCACCTGTGGAATTATATATTTTTTATTTTCCTGGCTAATAAATTAAAAATGGCCTTACAAAAGAAGAATCTGGCATTGACACCTGGCCAATCAAGGAAAGGCTTTATCCAAGAGGGAGAACCAAAGATGGACCTTGTGGAGGTAATGATGGAAATGCAGAAAGATCTTCAAAGCCACACCAAAGTGGTAGGTGAATTATCAACAAAAATAAAGGCTCTTGCAAGTAAAACAAGTAATTTGGAGAAAACTGCAAACTCTTCAAGATGCAGTCCAAATAAATAAAGAGGAAAATAAAGAAATAAGGAAGGAACAGGAAAAGATGCTAGAGGAAGTTGTGGCAGCCACAGCAACTCAGGAATTAACGGTGGATAATTTGGTGTTAATTTAATTAAGGCAAAAAGCGATGCTTTTGAGATTCAGATCTATTCCTCAGCAATCAGATGTAGCAATAAGGGATAAAATAACCGAAGCACTTGTGTCTTTGCTTGAGATGCAACAACAGGACGTGGATACAGCTATTGAGTGTGCGTTCAGGGTTAAATGTCCATATGCTAAGAAGAAAATCTTTCCAGGGACTGTCTGGTCCTTTTTAATTCTAGAAGTATCAAAGACAGAGTGCTCCAGACATATTATGAGAAAGGTATTGAAATAGATGATGAAGGATTATAATTTTAAAAGACATTCCAGTAAAACTGCTGAAAAGAGAGAGGATTACAATTTTTTGACAGAAGCCCTTAAAAAGATAAAATTCCGCTTCAGACGGGAATGACCTGAAGGGATTTCTTATACTTATGAAGGTAAAAAAATAGAGGTGTGTAGCACCAGTGAAAGCACATGCCTTTGTAATGCCTTCGTGGTGAGATTTTGGAATTGAGCATGGAGAATAAGAAGAAGAGAAGGAAGAAGAAGAGGATAAACAGTAAAGAGGGAAGGGGGTAGAAGGAAAACTGGAACTGTCAAAAAAAAATGTGTATATATATATATATATATATATATATATATATATATATATATATAAATGATAAATAAGATATAATAGAAAATGGATCTTATATTTATTTCATAGAATGTAAATGGACTAAATAGCAAAATGAAAATGAATAAAACAGTGCATATATTGTCAAAGTAGAAATTAGACATCATTTGCTTGCAGGACACACATATAAAAAGACAACATAGAAAACTACTAATAAATAAATATTTATAAATAAATAACAAATAAAGGTCTGGGGCAAGAGTTTATCTCCTCTGATTAAACCAAAAAGGGAGGGGTAATTATGTATGTTAACCCCAAACTAGATCCTAAATTCATCTTTAAAGATGAGGAAGGCAGAATGATGGTTATTGAAGTGAGACTAGATGGAGAACCAGTTACTGTAGTGGGAATTTATGCCCCCAATGAACGGAAAACTGATTAAAAAACAAACAAACTGGAAGAGGAATTGTTTGATTTGTGTGATAGTAAAATAATAATGATGGGTGATTTTAATTGTGTCATTTCCCTTGACCTAGATAGAACGGTACGGAAAACAGATTCAAAATAAGGGAAATTGCCAAATGCCTTTTTTGATATGGTGTCCAATTTTGACTTAACTGACCTATGGCGACTTAAGCATCCATTAGAACACAAAGTTACTTTTTTCTCAAATGCAAACAATTCTTCAAGCAGAATACACCTTTTATTGGCTTTGAAAGAGTTAACAACTAGGGTAAAAAAGGTAGAAATTCAACCTAAGATATTATCCAATCACAATGACATATTTATGACAATAACAGGAGGGAAATGTTCTTCATTTAGGTGGAAGGTAAATGATGTGGTATTGCAAAATGAACAAATTATGAGTAAGGGGCAACACTCCCTTACAATATTTTTTTTTTACCTCAGTCTAAAGAAACAGATTTAATTGTAATATGGGATGCGAGTAAGGTAGTGGTGAGAGGTTTCCTAATTCAACAAAATACTTTTCAAAAAAAGAGAAAGGGGAAAAAAGAAGCAGGAGATATTAGATGCCTTGTTGAATAAGGATAATAAGTTAATTGGAAAACCAAAGGATAAAGATGTGTGTGTGTCAAGTGATTAAAATACTGCAAGCACAATTTTTGCTGTTAGTTAAGAGATTGAGATGAAAATTTAATTAATGAAACAGAATTTTTTTGGATTTGCTAACAAGCCACGTAAATTGTTAGCATGGCAACTCAAAAAAGAAAGAAAAAATAGCACAATAAATAATATTGTAGATGAGGATAAGCATTTGACTAGCTGAAAAGAGATAAGGAAAGCATTTGAAAAATATTATATTTCATTATATTGTTGTGAGAAAGAGGACTTTAAGAAAATGGACTCTTATTTAAGTGACTGTAACATACCGAGAGTATCTAAGGAAAATTGGCAAATTTTGAATGCACCCAAATCGATATCGGAATTGCAAATGGCGATAAACTGAATAAATATGGGGAAAGCACCGGGGCCAGAAGGACTTACAGCCATTTTTTTATAAAAAGTTTCAGGATATACTTATATAGGTGTACCTCGGGTTAAGAACTTAATCCGTTCCGGAGGTCCGTTCTTAACCTGAAACTGTTCTTAACCTGAGATACCACTTTAGCTAATGGGGCCTCCCACTGCCGCTGTGCCGCCGCCACGCAATTTCTGTTCTCATCCTAAAGCAAAGTTCTTAACCCGAGGTACTATTTCTGGGTTAGTGGAGCCTGTAACCTGAAGCGTCTGTAACCTGAGGTACCACTGTAGAACCACTTAAGGACACCATGAAGGGAATTTTGGTACAGGAGTAGTTCCAGCTTCATGGAAAGATGCATTCATTATTTTGATCCGCAAACAAGACAGTGACCTAACAAAAACTAAAAATTACAGACCTATTTCCTTATTGAATTGTGACTACAAACAATTTGCTACAATATTGGCTAATAGATTGAAAAGGACATTGACCGAGTCAGTCCACAGAGACCAGGCTGGGTTTTTACCAGGCCAACAAATGAAAGAAAATATAGGAAATGTAATTAATTTAATAGCTTACGTGGAAGCAAGAAATGAAAAACAGGCTGTGTTAATCTTCCTAGATGCAGATAAAGCTTTTGACAACATTTCATGGTCATTTATGATTAAGGTTTTAGAGAAAATGGAAATAGGTAATTATTTCCTAGGAGGAATTAAAACAATCTATACTGATCAATCTGCAAATATAGTAATAAATTATATTATTTCAGACAAATGCCAAATAGAAAAAGGAATGAGACAAGACTGTCCCTGTTTGTTATGACATTAGAAATACTGCTTCAGAATATAATGAGAAAAGGGGAAATTAAAGGTTTTGAGGTGGGACGTAGAGTCTATAAATTAAGGGCATTTGCTGCTGATGTGGTGTTGACACTAGAACAACCTTTGGAGAGCGTTCTCTAAGCATTAGAATAAATTAAAGGGTTTGGAGAAGTGGTGGGTTTCAAAATAAACTCAGATAAAACCAAAATGTTGGTTAAAACATGGATGAGCAGTCGAAATTTTTTTTAGAAAGGATGTCTGGTTTAAAAATAGGCAAAAAAAAAGTATTTAGAAATTTGGCTGACAATAAGAAAGCTCAACCTATTTGAAAATAATTATATTAAATTGTGGAAAGAGGTTAAGAAAGAGTTGGAGATATGGGAGAGAATGAAACTCTCCCTGTTAGATGGAATTTCAGTCATTAAAATGAATATACTCCCTAGGATGCTGTTTTTACTCCAAGCAATCCCAATTGTAAATCATTCAAGCTGCTTTAAAGAATGGAAAAAAGATGTCTCTAAATTTATCTGGCAAGGGGAGAAGCCAAGAATAAAATATTTTGTATCCTGATAGATACAAAAGAAAGAGGAGGCTTTGCCCTGCCAGATTTGCAATTGTATTATGAGGGAGGTTGTTTGTGTAGGTTAAAAGAATGGATTGTATTGGACAATGCAAACATCTTAGATTTAGAGGGTCATGATTTAAAATTTGGCTGACATGCATGTCTTTGGTATGGGAAGGCTAAAACCTATGAGTTTCATGAACCACATTCTTAGGAAGAATCTATATAGAGTCTGGGGGAAATATATAAATATGCTGGAAAGAAAAACACCTATATGGCTATCTCACATCAAAGCAATTACAATTAAGAGAGTTAATATGGATAGACAATGGGCATCTTATAGGGAACTGCTGGATTTTATGGGGAGGTGGAACCCAATGGAAAACTTAAGGAGCCAAGTTATAGATTGGTTGCAATATCACCAAATACACAACATGTTTAAATTAGATAGAAAGAATGGATTTATGAACTAAAGTTCACAATTTAAAAAAGAACACTTACAAAATGATAAACTTCTGTCTAAAATGTACATTTTTTTATTAGAATGGGAAACAAAAGACGAGCTTGTTAAAGTTTCAATGACACACTGGGCAATAGATATAGGACACAATATAGATCTTAACCTCTGGGAGAAACTTTGGGAAAGTGACCTGAAATTTACTGCATGTTATTAATTGAAAGAGAATTACTTGAAAATGATCCATAGATTGTATTTAACTCTGATTAGGCTGGCTAAGATTTATGCAACAGAATCAGATACATGTTGGAAGTGTAAAGAAGTGGAGGGAACCTTTTTTCACATGTGGCGGACATGTTAAAGGGTAAAAGTATATTGGGAAATGAATTATAATGAATTGGAAAAAAATGTTTAAAATTACTCTCCCCCCCCCAAAAACCCCATAGTCCTTTTTATTGGGAATAGCCCAAACAGAAATTCCTAGGTGTCAGAAAAGCTTATTTATGTATGCAATGACTGCAGCCCGTGTTTTGTTAGCCCCAAAACTGAAAGTGAGTGAGGTCCCAACCAAAGAGGACTGGCAATTTAAGTTGACAGAATATGCAGAATTTGCAGATTTAACACACAGAATAAGAGAGCAAGAAAAACATATAATTAAAGAAGAGTGGAAAACATTTATTGAAAATATGGAAAATAAATGTATAAAGCTGAAAACACTGGCAGCAATAAGATAAATTCAACAGAGTAAATAATTTTTGATGTAAAAGTGGAAAACTGATTTGAATGATTAGAGTAAAATATGCAGGAATGTATGATATGTAAAATGAACCATGGAAGGAGAAGAGGAGAAGTCATTGGATATTTTAAAATTTGTAAAATATTTATTTTGAAATGTAAAACTGACAACTTAATAAAAAAATTATTTTTATATAAGTCCCGCAAAAAGAGACTGGCAGAATAAGCTAATAGAATACGCAGAGCTAGCAATGTTGATTGCAAAGATGAGTCTGATATAAAAGAAGACTGGGAATACTTTGGCAAATATTTAAAGAAATATAACAATCAGATAAACCTACAAGTGGGGTTAAATATATGAGCAGCAGTTAAAATAAGCAGAAGAGGGATGGTAATTAAGGAGATGCAGTTTAACAAGGACTAAATAGGACCCCACGGAGGAATGTGTGTGGAAGTCAGAGTGTAAGATAAACAATGACAATTGTATAACTGATGTACTAAGATATGTAAAATGCATAAATTTTAAAAAGGAGAAAAAGCTATCGGGGTTGGGAGACGGGAGTGACTATTAGCAGGAAAGGGGTGCTGAGAAATAGCCAAGAGGTTGGGCAGATGAGACACAGCGTACCTAGCAGAAGAGGGTTGAGAGACCTGAAAAGAATAGGCCACATGCTCCCAATTTTCCAGGGAGGGCCTCCCTTCTCTTTCCCCTGCTATCTTTGCTAGATCCCTGCCACCATTCTTGCCTTTGAGGGACGGATGCCTTGTGGCAATTACAGTTGTCTAATATATCTCTTTGGTCAAAACAGCTGCTGCCCTCCTGGCTTTCGAGGCAGGCTGTTGAAGAGCAAATGCGTTCAGCTCACAGCCTTCAGCAATGGGCAGGGCTGGAGGGGAAGACTTGGTGGAGTTTGGGAAGGTGGGTGCAGGAGGCAGAAGGGTGGAGGAGATGAACTTCAGAGAGCTCAGCAGAAAGGTGGGCTGGCACAAAACCCTCACTGCAGACCCCAAACGAAGAAGTATATTGTGGCATCCCCATGGCTAGTTTACCTGCAAGACACAATATGTGGGCCTGCCTTGGAAGATGATATACACAGTGGCGTAGCGTGGGGGGTGCAGGGGGGGCCGGCCGCACCCGGCGCAACATCTGGGGGTTAGGGTTAGGGGGCGCAAATCCACGGGTTAGGGGGCGCAAATTACTTGCCTTGCCCCGGGTGCTGACAACCCACGCTACGCCACTGGATATACACAGCACATGCCAAGTGATGCAGGTTAGAAAATCTTCCATTTTTTTCATCAGGTCATTAGTAACAATAAATGGGGGTCAACAGCAAATACAATATTAGGGAAGCTTGGAAAGTTCCCCCCTTTATGCTTTGTTTACAAGTAAAACGAACACTATCGCTCTTCAGGAAATTTCGCAGTGCAAATTAGGCTAATTTGCATTGGAAATTTTTCCAGTACAACGTATTTCCTGAGAAGTCACATTACTAGCACAAGCTTTGCATGCAGAAGGTCTAAGATTTAATAATTATTAAAGGCAACCACATTCGTTATGGCATGAACTTCCATGGACTAGTAGAATCTAGTCTGATGAGTTGCATCAGATGGAGTGGCATCAATGAAGACTTCTGCTAAATTTGTTAGGCTTTATGATGCTGCAAGACCCTTTGGTTATTTTTGCTCCAACAGAATAACACAGGCTTCTCTCTGGAAGCTGGTAGAAAAGCCTCAGGAACAGAAGAGGGTTCTAAGCACCAGGGGGGCAGGCTTCCTTTGAAATGCTAATAGGTGTCACAAAAATGTGGTTTTTTATTTGAACTGTGACAGGGAACCCCTCCCTCCCAGCAGTCCTGGGGCTGCTCAGGCATTTGCTATTTGCTCAGTAAGATAAAATACATGTTAACTGTATCCACTTCACACAACGTAAGAAGAGCCTGCTGGACCAGTCCAATGGCCCATTTAGTCCAGCATCCTGGGGAGGGTGTTAAAAGGCCTTTCAGAGTGCGACATGCTTTATCGATGGGCTCTGTAGCCAGAAGGAGTCTCTCTTTTGCTAATCACAGCTGTCAGTGGTGGAGCAAGGTGACAGGAGGTATTTTGCTAATCACCTGAGGTTCAGTTGCGGAACCAAAAGGCTGGACATAAGTAGTTTAAGAAATTAATTAGTAAATAAGCTGCTCTCTAAGTGACAGAGGGAAAAGTTGAGAAATTGGGAACTTCCCACCCACATGTAGAGATGCCTTCACGAACAGCTGTCTGGGCGAAGGTGTTGAGCACCATTCAAGGTAGTCTAGCAGCAGAACAGAGAGAGCTGACCCACAGACTAAAGAGGGAGGAGGAGGAGGAGGGGTGATGAAGAGAGCACCTGTTGCTGAAAAATCAGGTTAAGTGATGGACAGTAGAGCACCTGTTCCTTTCATGCAGAAGGTTCAAGATTCAATCCATCTCCATGGAGGAGAGAGAGATTCTGTGTTGGCCAGCAAGTAATGGCTTTTTCCACCTGCCTTGCCCCATCCTCCAGCCCTAGGAGATCTTATAGGGGAGCTGTTTCAGAGGAATGACTGTGAGGTGAGAGAAACTCTGTTTTCCATCAGGTGGCTGGTTTCACCTGTGCTGCCCCAAGAACTTAACAGTGCTTAGTGTAACCGACCTGTAGAAAGGACTCTATGAATTGAAAAGAGAGATGCTTATGTACCCTTGTTAACGATGAAAATCCTTTTTAAAAAAGAACCATTATTTATAAAAAAACCAATGCTTAGTGTATTTTTTGGCTGCTATTTTGTTAATGTTGCTTTGTAGACTATGAATGTTGCATTGATTTGTTAATCATATAATATGACTTTTGCTTTAATTGTGATGTATAGCTTATTTTTTAGTTGCTACTTTAGTTGCTACCTTTTTTAACAGTGCTTATAGATTGTAATTGTTTCACTGATAATTTGTTAATTATTCTATATGATCTATGCTGCATTTGTGATGTTCTATGATGTTCCATAATGTTATTATTTATTGTTTGCAAGTCGCTTTGGGATTCATTTGAATGAAAAGCAGTATAGAGTTATAATAAATCAAATCAAATCTCCAGGTAAGACTCCCTGCCTGAAATTCTGGAGAGCCACTGCCAGTCAGTGTAGACAATACTGAGAAAGATGGACCAATGATCTGACGTGTTTTCTATGTTCTATTTCTAATGATGGGAGGAGGGGAAAACCTGCTCCTAGCTGATGGAATGGCAAACCCCAGGGATGGCTGTGCTCTGCCTCCAACTGGTATCCACGGTCTGGATACCAGTTGCTGGGAACTGCAAATATGGAAGAGTGCTCTTGCGCTCAGGTCCTGCTTGTGGACTAATAATAATAATAATAATAATAATAATAATAATAATATATTTATTATTTATATCCACCCATCTGGCTAGGTCTCCCCAGCCACTCTGGGCATCTGCCTGGGCACTGTGAGAAGAGGATGGTGGACCATGATGGGCCTTTGCCTGGATCCTGCGGGGCTCTTCTTACGTTGTTATGAAAAGACAGGTTGCAACTCTCCCCGCTTTGGCAGGGCCAGCCATTGACCCGGCTAACAACAACTGATCCCCCTGCTGCTGGGAAGGTGAACTTTGGATAACACTGTACAAACAAGCATGTTGGATGTTGGAGAGTAATAATTAAGCAGAGATTCCTGCCACCCACCCTCAGACACTGCAGAAATCTCTCCCCACTGTAAGAATAATGTCAAGCAAGTGAGATGTCTCCCTCTTACCTTGACTGTGTGGGGGGGTGCCTCAATAGGGGGCTGGATCCCTGGGTCCAACTTGCAGACTTCCACTGTCAAGTTCTCCTGCCCAAGCCTCATGGAAACAAACGAGAGATGAGCAAGAGAGCCCTTACATCTCTCCCATTCATTTCTAGGAAACTTGTGCAGGAGAACTTCTCAGTTCATGCCTCATTAGGAATGGGGGAGGAGGAGTTGCTATTTGGATTTCCCACCTCAGGCACCAAAATAAGCCTTGGCCCATCTCATCCCAGCCTGAAAAGGCATCTTTTTTATGTATGTACATCAGCTCATTACAATTAACACAACGGCAAACATACCCGAAGAAAGAAGCCCCATCAAAAACTGCTTGTCATAAGGCGCAAAAAAGCTCCTCACCACCATCACCAACCACACAATACACAGATCTCCCTGCTGTTGATTTGTTTGTTTCAAGTCACCCACTGAAATGCTCCCTCTCAGATACCAGTTTATTTTGGATCTTCAAAGGAACATTTCTTCATCCTCCACCCCACCGTACGCTGACTATTTTGAGAGAGGTTACAAATGTACAACACATCCCCTCCCTAGGGAGACCCCCCCCCAAGCAGCATCCCCCCAACAGCCTAAGAAACTCACAACAGAACATGCCACAGCTGCATCCAGGGCCCCGCTGACAGCATTCAACATGGCTTTGTTCCCGTCGCCTCAAACTCGTGTCTTCGGAAAACCAAAAGTCGTCGGGATCCTGGCATGGTGGAAGGAGGCGGCATGCAGTGTCTCCACTGGTCTTGACAGCGAAGGCTTCCCTCATTCCCCGCCCCCACTCTGCTTCCCCACCCTCATGCGAGAGACGTGTGGTCTCAGTGCCAACACACCTGAAAATATGGAGGTGGTTAGAAGCAATGGTGAACTGAAGGTCAACACCAGGAGCCTCACCACATCCAAATGCAAGTTAAATGTCTGACTGGAAGCAAGTTGTCTCCCAAGGCTGCTTACCTGGGTCTGGTTAGGGCAGGGCTGGAGTGCCCCAAATCTGCTTCTGAGTATCATAGCAGCATATTCGACTACACTTCTTGTTTGGGGGGTGTAGGTATTTTTCAGGTCAGCAGCCACACCTAAAGGCTTGCCAGGATGAAGCTGGGATGTACTGGTGCCCCTCTGTTGCTGCTTCCTGCCTCCACCGCGGCAACCGAGGAGCGTGGCAACCGAAGAGCCCCTTCGGCTCTTCTTGGCTGGGCCTCGGAGAAGAAGAAGCAAAGCAGCAGCTGGGAGTTGTTGCCAGGACGCTGTCGCTATAGCAACATGCATCTCAACCTCCGTGAAGCAAGGCTCTCCTCAAGAGGAGAGAGAGAGAAGGAACTTATTTATAGGGAACAAAATATCAGCACATACAAATCCTCTTTGAAGAGGCTTAACCCCACAATTATTTCCTAGCGGGGTCAGTTTCTCTCAGAAGATTGGCAGGGGGAAGAACAGTTGCTTCCCTTTTTCAAAAGCACATTGCCAGCTGTGACGAATTCTAATCCAGGCAAAGCACAGACACAGAAAGAACACTTTGGCTTCCCATAGCTCAAGCTTATATCCTGTTCAATGTGCGCCACAGAATTCCTGCAGGCACACAATGCTCGGCTGTAAGGAAATGAAGTTGGTACACATAAAAGGTCCTGGTGACATTTCTCTGGGCTGTCATTCATAGAAATTAATTACCCCCTCTCCCTCCCCCACCTCCAGTAAGAGAGAGTTTGGCCTGGTGGCAAAGCAACACGGTTGCCAACCAAAGTCAAGACAGGCAGTTTTGTTTTTTTACAGAGAACAAAAGGAACCCCATGCAGGGCCATTGAGGCAAACTTCCCACAAAGAGGATGTTGGGCTCCATGAAATGCTACAAACCTCAGCCATGTAGCATCATCCCTTGGGAAGTTCTCCTGCACAAGCGCCCGCCCCCCCCCCCCCTGGAAAAGCACACACAAGAATCCTTATGCAGGATAATTTCTGGCAGGTTGTGCCTCTGGTGGGAAAACTGGAGGGAACTGTCACTTGGGGTTTCACCCCAGCACCTCAAGGCTATAGCAAGCGGCCTGCTCCAGGCAGTCGGGTCCTGGGACTGGCTGCCTATCCAAGTAGCCTGAAAGACATCATTCACACTTGGGGTTCAAAACAGGCAGAGATCAAGTTTCAGAGCAGCAAATGTGAGAGGCTGAAGGCAGGTGCTTAGGCAAAGCCGGTGGGGCTCAAGAAAACCCACTGGAAAAGTGGGAAAATGGGAGGTTGGCAACAAGGTTTTCACATCAAAGATGAGAATTATTATTATTATTATAAATTTCTGTACCGGCTTTTATCCGAATATCACAGGGTGATTTACAATATCAAAACACAAAAATACATACCATAATAACAAGCAAAAACAATACCCTTACTCCAGTTTAAAAGGCCAAATATTGTTTAATTAGCCATAGGCCTTGGAGAAGAGGCATGATATAGCTTGTAATGAAGGTACCAGGTGAGCCTTTCTGGGGAGAGCATTCCACAAGTGGGGGGCCACTGCAGAAAAGGCCCATTATTGTCTTGCCGCCCGCTGGACCTTTCATCACAGAGGAGGCACACAAAGAAGGGCCTGAGATGATGATTGCAGGGTCCGGGTTTATATGGGGTTTATATGGGAAACGGCATTGAGGAATTGTGGTCCTGAGCCATTTTAAGACTTTATAGGTCAAAACCAGCACTTTGAACTGGGCCTGGAAACAAACTGGCAGCCAGTGCAGTCAGGCCAGGATCGGTGTAAAATGCTCAAACCGTCTTGCCCTGGTGAGCAACCTGGCTGCCAAATTTGGCATCAGCTGAAGTTTCTAAACCATCTTCAGAGGCAGCTCCACATATAATGCGTTGCAATAATCTAACCTAGAGGTAACCAGAGCACAGACAACAGAACTTAGGCTAACCCTGTCCGGATAAGGGCACAGTTGAGCCACTAGCCAAAGTTAATGGGAGGCACTGCGCCAGCATGGTGTAGTGGTTAAGAGCAGTGGACTTGTAATCTGGTGAACCATGTTCGCTCCTCCGCTCCTCCACATGCAGCTGTTGGGTGACCTTGTGGAGGAGCGGAGACGCAAACCCGGTTCCCCAGATTACGAGACTACCGCTCTTAACCACTACACCACACTGATTAGCCAATATCAGATGCAAACACTGGTAGCCAGGTTTCCTGGAAGAGATGGGACCATGATGTCCTACAGTAGAAAGCCCTCCTGCCCCATCTGCAAGCATGAGAGCTAGTGTGGCACAGTGGTTATGGTACTGGACTAGGACCTGGGAGAGACGGGAGTTGAAATCCCCACTTGGCCAGGAAGCTTGCTGGGTGACCCTTGGGCAGTCACTCACTCTCAGCCTAACCTACCTGGTTGTGAGGATAAAATGGGGAAAAGGAGAACCATGTATGCCACCTTGAGCTCCTGGTAGCGAAGGTAGGATATAAATTAAACAAACAAACAAACAAACACGGTAATTCAGTTTTACTAGCAAACCAGAGGTTAAACTAACTCCTTTCCAGCTCTGGAAGGGGCAGGAGCAGCGTTCGTGCGACCCACCTACACACTACAACTGACATACTAATGTGTCGCGACACACAGTTTGGAAAGTTCTGCTCTATTCTGTTATTGCTGTAAATAGGACTGTCAAAGGTAGAAGGGAACATTGCTCGGTAGTTATGAACTTCTGTCCAGCGTGGCAGCAGGCTGTTTTTGGACAATAAACACAATCAGACTGAATAGGAAGCTTTGACTTATTTGGAACATGGAGGAAACAAGACGTTCTCAGAAAAGAAAAAAGAGCAGAGCAAGAATAGCAGACTAGGGGCAGAGCTAAGGGAAACATGCCTCCCAAAACCCATATTGTGTATACTTTAGATTTTCCATACATTTTAAACTAAAACAGTTTGGAAAAACAAATCTTGAGTTTCACTCAGTGCTGAAAAGCATAATTTGTTTGGGCTTCATCTGATTGAGGTAGATCTGAAACATGTGACTCAAGGGAAGGCAACGTCACGAGAAGCACCTGGGGTCTGGCTTGAGCCAGCGACAGGCCTAGAGATTCTGCTCATCACAAGGGGAATTTCATGTTGGTGTAAGTTGTTTCCCACTCACAGTCCTGGCCCAATTGCTAGCTTGTTGCTTAGAATGACAACAGTTATCCTTTGTTAATGCTAGATGTTGTTGGCGTTAGGCGTATGAAACTCACTACATGGTGGGCAGGATGAACCATTAGCAACATGGCTGGAGTGTGGCCAACTTAGCCCCAGAGAAGTACTGAAACCCTGTTAGGCCAGCTCTGGGTCGCTTGGTTCCTCAAAAAGTTGATGATTCATAGCTGAACTGTGTGAACTGTCTCTAATGGAATGAAAACCACTATGTCTGAGGGTCAGATAAGACCCAGATGGGCTTACCACCTTAAAACAAAAATCACATGCCTAGCTTGTTCATTAATAGGGTTGTTGGGGTGGATGTCTAATTTTAATTTGAGACAGGGGCTGGATCTTAACCCCATATCTGCCTTTCCTCCCTTGGATCCATCACTACAAACACTTTAAGCCCAGCTCACACTGGGGGAAAAGCACAATTGGGGAAGTAAAGGGAAGCTTTTTCTATTTATTGTGATTCAGCAACCATGGCTGGCCTTCTCCCGTCAGTCATCACATCTAGTTTGGCCCTGAGGTAATGTGAGGTGGGGGCACAGAAGCTCTCTCCGTTGGGTCTTGTGGTTTCTGCTGACCCGTTCACACGTCGAAGTTATCCACTTGCTGTTGCAGACATTAAGAAAGACAAACATCTTTCTTGGGAAAGAGAATCAGAGAATTGTAGGCTTGAAAGGGACACCAAGGATCATCTTGTTCAGAGCTTTCCAAACGTTGCATGTTGGTGACACACTTTTGAGACACACATCATTTCACGGCACAGTAATTCAGTTTTAACAGCAAACCGGAGGTTCAACTAACCCCTTTCCAGCCGTGGAAGCATTTGCATGACACACCTACACATTGCAGTTACACAGTTTGGGTAACTGGCCTGGAGTCTGTTGTTTGACTTGCCTGCTATTCTGGCTCATGCCCACTAGAGTCCACTGTTCTCCCTGACAGGTTGGAACATCCATTCCCCCAGATTTCTGCTCCACTGAAAAAGTGCCCACTAACTTTACAAACAAACTGGACGCTTACTTTTAAGCAGACCTTTGGGAGGTGGGGTGAGGGTGTTAGAGGAAAGCTACTCACTAGAGAAGATGATTTATGAGTCTATGGTGATTGTGTAGGGCGTGTAGGCGTAAATGCAACCATTCTCTCTCAATCCCAACAACCTAAGTTTCAAGTACGTATAAACCACGCTGCCTCCTGTGTTCCTTGAAAGCAGGTTGTTTCCTTTCTTAAATTTCTTTATGAAATTGGATCAAATACCATAAACAAAACCTAGCCATATCTAGCACAAGTGGGGGAAGGAGGCAACTACCCTGGTCCAACCAAAAAATCATATTAGGCTTCCTCAAGGTGGAGTTAGATAGAGAATCATAGAATCTTACAGCTGGAAGGGACCCCAAGGGTCATCTAGTCCAACCCCCCACAATGCAGGAATCTGTTTAAAACTCTGTTTAAAAACCTCCAAGGACGGCGAGTCCACCACCTCTTGTGGGAGTCTGTTCCACTGTTGAACAGCTGTTACTGTCAGAAAGTTTTTCCAAATGTTTAGTCGGAATCTCCTTTCTTGCAACTTGAAGACATTGGTTCAAGTCCTACCCTCTAGAGCAGGAGAAAACAAACATGCTTCCTCCGCCATGTGACAGCCCTTAAGATATTTGAAGATGGCTATCTCAGTCTCCTCTTTTCCAGGCTAAACCCAGCTCCTTCAAGTGCTCTTCATAAGGCTTTGTTTCCAGACCCTTGATCATCTTGATTGTCCTCCTCTGCATGCATTGCACCTTGTCAACATCCTTCTTAAACCGTGGTGTCCAGAACTGGACACAGTATTCCAGATGTGGTCTGACCAAGGCAGAACAGAGTGGTACTCTTACTTCCCTTGATCTGAACACTATGCCTAGAATAGCATTAGCTTTTTTTGCTGCTGCATCACTTTTGACTCATGTTAAGCTTGTGGTCCACCAAGACCCCTATATATCCTTTTCACATGTACTGCTAGTAAGCCAGGTGTCTCCCATCTATATAGCTGTGGTTGAAATTTTTAAAAAGGGATTAGTTAAATTAACAATGGTTGATAGGTTACTAGGGAGAGGGATACCGCCTTCATGCCATCCTTCCAGGGGCTTTCCACAGACATCAAAGTGGACATCATGGGAAAAGAGGATGTGGGACTAGAAGCCTTTAGCTTCTTACGATGTTAGCCACAATAGCTGATGGAGCCTCTATTTCCAGAGGCCGTCTGGCTATATGATATTGGAGATAAACAGCTAGGGAACATGGTTGCCTTCAGTTTCTTGTGAGTGCCCTGGAGGTGTCTGGATGGTGGGCCTTTGGTCTCATCCAGAAGGGCACATCTTAGGTTCCTATAGAAAGTGGCTATCACCAGCTATTACTGGATTATTTGCCATGGTACATAGATAAAACCTCTATGTACAGAGACGGTTCACCTCTGAAAATGAGTTCTAGCTTCCTGGAGGCATCTGATGTATATGCTGGACTGAGGTCTCCTGGTCCAATTCAACAGAGCTTAAATTGCAGGGGGCGGGGGATACAGTGTACTTTAGAAGCTGTTGCTGTGGTTACCTTTTTAATACACATCTGTTACTCTTGCATGTCAACCCCTCGTCAGTGGCGTAGCGTGGGTTGTCAGCACCCGGGGCAAGGCAAGTAATTTGCGCCCCCTAACCCGTGGATTTGCGCCCCCTAACCCATGGATTTGCCCTAACCCCAGATGTTGCGCCCGGTGTGGCCCGCCCCCCCTGCACCCCCCACGCTACGCCACTGCCCCTCGTTTCTCTATTTGTAGAGATGCTCCGACTCTGGGGATGCTGCAGCAGGCAAGTTGCCATCAGCCACTTCCTCCTTCCTTGAGAGCTTGCAAAAGAAGTCTCCTTGGACTCCAGATCTGTCCCAAATGCTACAAAACTCCTGTTCTTCAGCAGAGCTGTAGCTAGGTGATCTTGCACCCCTGGCAGAACTGTCCAGATTGCGCCCCCTAGCCACAGACAAATTAGCTCTTCTTTCTGCCTCTCCCCCAACCCCCCCCCATTCAATTCACCCTCTATTTAAAACCTTTTCTTATGAGGCAATAATCAATATTTTTATTTATAGACATATTTATGGACATGTTTTTAAGCCGATTTTGCACACACACACACCCCGCCTGCATCCCTGGTGGGGGCCCACCTCGCCACCCCCTAGCTATGGCCCTGCTTGCTGTCAGCCATGGCCAGGAAAGCGTTCTTCTTGAGACTGGTTATAACCTGTAAAAGGTTATAATTAGGGTCTTCAGCCTGATACATCTGTTTGAGGATGCACATGTTGTGTCAAATTAGATGTGACGAGTCCAAGCACATTTTTATAAAAAATGTTGTGCTTTAAAAAGTAAAATGGATTAAATGTTCTGGAGAGATTGCAGTTCTTTTGTGGCAATGAGAGAATGTGAGGAGTGGGGGCGCTCTCTTTTCGAGAGGCCCTGCTTTTGGTGTATGGAAATTTACAACTGAAGCTTTTCCCTTCATGGATATAAATGGTGGGGAAAACTTCACGTGTCTGAAGTTAATGTAAAGGAATGCTCCTCAATACTGAAGGCCCTGCCAGGGAGGAACTGAAATCAAGATAGACTGAAATCAAGATACATTATGTCGACAGCATCCCCTTAATCCACCAAGCTTGTAACTCCGTCAGCAAAGGAAATGAGATTTGTCTGTGTGGCGTTCGTACAGAGTCCCCGGTCGTTTCACGGACTATTGACCTGTACACCACTGCTTTATTCTTCCGCTGCCACCAACCAGGTTTCTTCTGGTGAAATACTGAGTCTCAGTCAGGTTGTAAAGTCAACAACGAAGATTAAAGTTTATTGAAGAACAAACAAGTTTTTAAAATATTCAGAAAGGTTTCTCAAATGTGCGCCCTTAACTAGATGTGGCACTATCTCACACTGTCACACTCTTCTCTCTCAGTTCTATCCCTGTCTCTCACTCTAGCTGTCACAACCGCTATGTTCGTCTTACTGGCTCTGTCTGTCTCTGACTCCTCTATCTCCCCATGGTAAAACCCCTGGGCTGAGCCTCAAAACCAGGTAGGCTCCGCCTCTGAGCTTTCTCATGGGTCAATCTGCATTAACCATTTCCACCCCCACCCCCCGTACAAACAAAATCACAAGGAATGGGCAAATGCCACAGTCTGGAATTACTTGTCTTTGAGAAACCCATGCTGGGTCTTAGGAATCACAGCATTCTTTTCTAAATGCTCACAAACTGTGGTGTTTGCCCGTTCTTTTTAAAATGTCTGTACAGGGGGAGAGAAAGAGTTAATAGGTAGACCAATAGAAAAGCCAAAGGCGGAGCCTACCTGTTCATAAAAGGGCTAAGCCCGAGGTTTGGGTTGGTTGGTTTTAGTTTGCTGGGAAAGGCAGTTGAGAAAACAGTTGGCAGACAGTTGGAAATAGACAGTTAGTGCAGTTGGTTCTTGTGTGAGGGGAGGTAGAAGAGTTAGAGACAGGATAAAATAAGACTAAGAAGGTAAAAAGTAACAATGTTTTGAATGCAGTTGAAGTTTATTTGTGTTTGCAATAAACTACACTCTTCTTTGTTAACTTAAGAACCTGACTGAGACTACCATATTTTTCGCTCCATAAGACGCACTTTTTTCTTCCTAAAAAGTAAGGGGAAATGTCTGTACATCTTATGGAGCGAATGCGTGCTCCCTGGAGCGAAATTGCCCAGGGACGAAAAGCAGATCATGCTTTTTTCTTTTTTTCTTTTTTGGAAAGAGGGAAGTGGGAGTTTAAAGGAAGCAGCTGATCAGAAAGCGATCGGGGAGGGAGATAAGGGACGCTAGAGATAAAGCAGGCTGCCTGGGAGGGGGGAGGTAAAAGCCCATGGATCCTCAGGATTTTTGCACTGGGTCACCCCAAATTCACCATCAGATCACATAGCATGTCCATGGCTACAGCCTGCACCACAAAAATCATACATCCACTGTTTTGTTCAGAATTTTTTTTTCTTGTTTTCCTCCTCTAAAAACTAGGTGCGTCTTATGGAGTGAAAAATATGGTGAGTGATTTACTAGGGAGGACCTGGTTGGTGGCAGCGGATTAGTGGTGTACGGGTCAATAGTCCGTGAGACGGCCAGGGGCTCTGTACGAATGCCACACAGACTGACTGGGGTGCTGGGCTGCTGCTGCGCCACTTTTGGGACAAGGGAGGTTTGAGAGGGTGGGATGGGGTGACCCCTTCTCTTACAGAAAGGGTGGGGGCTGCCCCCTATCTTGGGTTGGGGGGACTGGGCAGCAGGCTGCTCCTTCTCTTGGTGTGAAGAGGGTTTGGGGACGGCCCTTTCTATTAGGGTGGCATGAGGGCTGCTCCTTCTGTTGAGGGGGTGCTCCTGGTGGAATCTGCCCCCTTATCCCCTGGGGTGGGGCTGTGGTGTTAGCTGGCCTTTCCCTCGTGGGGAGGGGGGACCTGGGAAAGGGAGGGAGTCGGGAGGAGCTGCTTGCCCTCAGGGTCTTCCAGACACCCTCTGGGCTGAAAGGGAGAGAGAAAGAGAAGGACATTTCATTCATTCATAAAATTATTTCTGTACTGCTTTGTCTCATACACACACACATATTCATTCATGGAAGCTGTTTACAGCATTCCAAGCCATAGAAGGATTAAAGACAGGCATGCATTAACCCTTTGTGGAGGGCTGTGTCATCCTCTTGTCATGAATATAATACATGGGGATAAGTGCATGCATGCAAGTATACAGAAGCACAAACACAGCCCCATACGCCAAGAAAGCGCTACAGAAAAATGGCAGTTGCTCTTTGAATTTTAAATCCCCTTAGGAAACAGCAGCCTCTATAGGGAAAAAGTGTCAGTAGGAGGCTGGGCTCTGCGAAACGGCTTGTCAACACCTTATCCATCAAACAGCAGGGGGTGAAGCAGAGACACACACCTTGTGGAAGTTATTAAATGTACCGTATTTTTCGCTCTATAAGATGCACCAGACCACAAGACGCACCTAGTTTTTGGAGGAGGAAAACAATAAAAAAAATATTCTGAATCTCAGAAGCCAGAACAGCAAGAGGGACTGCTGTGCAGTGAAAGCAGCAATCCGTCTTGCTGTTCTGACTTCTGGGATAGCTGCGCAGCCTGCATTCGCTCCATAAGACACACACACATTTTCCCTTACTTTTCAGGAGGGAAAAAGTGAGTCTTATAGAGCAAAAATTACAGTATTTACTAAAGGTATATACTGCCCTTAATCCACAGATCACAGGGTGTTGACAACATAAAAATGCAATATAAAAGCACAAAATACATGACAAGAGTAAGAACAAAAAATAAACAAACCTATAACCCACCCCCATATAACAGCATTATTAATTAAAGCCTATAAACTCTCTTTTATGAATGAAAAAACACTGTAAATGTTTGAATAAAATGTTTTGTGCTGGCCAGGCAAGGGGCAGCCACAATTCCCTGACCTTTCCAGCAAACTGTCAATGGGAAATACTAGACCTAACAAAAGACCTAAATAAAGCTATCTACCCAAAAATATTCTAATGTTGGCCCCAGAGGTGAAAGAGACACTTTGACTGGTGAAGGACTTGAAATAGTTAAGAAAGTTGTGATTCCCCACCGGCACTTTAAAAAAGTAAGGTCTTCCCATCTTCCTTTTGAACAGAAGCAAAGATCTATCAAAAACTCAGGAGCGGAGAAGAGTCAAATAAGCCTAATCAGGGTGATGATTTAACCCAAGAAAAGCAGAATCACCATAAAAAAATTAAGGTGTCTACTCAAACAATTTAAGTGACTCCCTACCAGAATAAGCCAATCCCCAAACAGCTGGCCCCAGACCAATTTGACTGGGTGGAACCAGCAGAAGAAGAATTGATATCCTCCTTCCTCAAACCCCCTAATGAAGGACAACACAGGATTATGGACAAATTAGAGCTACCATTTAAATTGAGACATTTACGGACATGTACCCAGCCCAAGTTTGAAGGAACAGATTCAATTGCCACAATTCAAAATCTGTTTTTAAGATCCCTGTTGAGGCAGAGGCTGAAAATATCCCTGTTAGACACAGAATAAAAATCCTTGCTCTGGCAAAGAATTACTAGCCAACAGATATCTAGAACCACACGAACTGGGTAGCCCATTGGAATCAGCATAAGATATGGATGCTGAAGAGCATGAGAAGATGCAAACTGCCCAATTTCGCAATAGCAGCGTTTTTTGGGCACCACAGGTTGTTTAAATCAGACAGATTAGAAGTAAAGCACACGAAGAGTCGGACACGACTAAACGACTAAACAACAACAACAACAAAAGCACACTGAGCATTCACTACATATCTTGTCATGGAACTTGGCAGGGTGGATAAACAGATTTGTTGATCCTGAATTTATTACTTATATGCAATCATTTGATTTACTGTGCCTACAAGAAACTTGGCGAACAGGTACCACCAGCATCCATTTACAAGGCTTTAAAATAGTGTTCTGCCCAGCAGTTAAAACAGGTAAATACGGATGTGGAAGTGGCGGTGTGGCTGTCCTCCTCTCTTGCAACACACAAATGGATATAAAGGAGCTGAAATTAACAAATAATGGTTATATCCGGACAGTATTAGTAAACCTTCCTAAAATGAATTCATGTATCTGCTTAAATGTATACAGTGGTACCTCAGGTTAAGAACTTTATTTGTTCTGGAGGTCTGTTCTTAACCTGAAACTGTTCTTAACCTGAGGTACCACTTTAGCTAATGGGGCCTCTCGCTGCTGCTGCTGCCGCGCAATTTCTGTTCTGATCCTGAAGCAAAGTTCTTAACCCGAGGTACTATTTCTGGGTTAGCGGAGTCTGAAGCGTCTATAACCTGAAGCGTCTGTAACCCGAGGTACCGCTGTATATCCCTCCTAAACACAGTGCTTTTTTCTGGGGGGTACGCAGGGGTACGCATACCCCTAAACATTTTCTGAATCTTTATACTTTTGTCCATTTACTGCATTTATTTTTCCCGATTTGAACTATAAAATGGTGATTTTCTTGAGTCAAAATGAGAGTACCCCTAAACATTTTTTTAGGAAAAAAGCACTGCCTAAACACATAAACCACAATGCAAAACAACTCTGGCAGGATCTAGAACAAGTTCTACAATGTATTGAGACAAAATTCCCAACAACAGAGGTATTGTTATGTGGGGATTTTAATATGAGAATGGGGGGGGGGGGATAATGACCTAATAAGTAAAGCTGTTGCCCTAGATGAGGACAATATTAACACCACAGACATATCCTCACAAAATAGGATCATCTATCAATTTGGGCAATATGCTTATATATTCCAGAATGGGGGCAGTATGGTAGATTACATATTTGTGTCATATGCTGTTTATTCAAAAATCCAATTATTTTAAGTGGAAGATAGGGCAGATAGCGATCCCCTTTCATTGGTGGCCCAGGTAGGTCACTTAAAGAGTAGCAAAGGCCCCACTGTCATTCATCCAATGCAGGGAGTAAACTGCGGTCCTCTATTGGACACCAGATGCTGCAGCAGGCTGTGCAGCCAAAACACCTCCCTCAAGAAGAGGTCTGCAGTTTCTCTGGCCAAGGGAAGGCCAGTGCAAGGGACAAAATGCACCATCTTGGTCAAGGTATCCACCACTACCAAAATGGTAGTGGCCCTGGGATGGAGGCAGGTCCGTGATAAAGTCCAGTCTGCCAGAGCTGTTCAGGAATTGGTAGAGGTAGAATGTTATGTACTGAGTATATTTCATAGAAGGTGTCCTGCCAGCTTGCCAGAACCGTCTTTAGCCCGACGACAAAGTGGTCAAGGAGGTCCTTGAACGCATCATTCATGAAATGTTAGAAGACCAGGCATGTTGGTCAAGCTGAAGGGAATTACGGTGTACTCAAAGTGCCCATATTGTGTCCGAAATGCTGTCTTCCATCCATTACCCTCACAGATGTGCACCAGGTTATAGGCTCCCTGCAAGTCCAGCTTGGCGAATAGTGTGCCCCCCCCCCCCCGCAGCCGCTCCAAAATTTCAGCAATGAAGGGAAGTGAGTATCAATTATGAATGGTAACCTGGTTTAAACACCAGTTATCATTGCAAAGCCGCAACTCCCCCAACTTATTCACAAATCGTACAGAATCAGCAGCTGGTGAGGAAGAGGGTTATATAAAACATCTCTGCAGATTCTTGGTAATAATGAACTCGCGTAACGTGGCCCATTCAGGTTCCGACAAAGGGTAGATACAGGTTACTGGAATTTGAGCCCCAGGAATCAGGTTGATAGGCCAGTTGTAGGGTCGATGAGGTGGCAAGAGGTCTGCTTCTGTTTCACTGAACACATCAGCAAACTCGGCATACTTAGCAGGCAGGTCGGCAAGCCCATCCTTCTCCATTCCTGCTGCCAGGGCGGCTGGTGCGAAACAGACATGGCCCATGCAGCCCGGGACACCAAAGCTGATTGTCTTCTGGGACCAACTGATGTGTGGATCGTGGGCCTCCAACCACTCCAGGCCCAACACAAAGGGGAAATGGAGTGCAGAAGCCAAACAGAACTCCGCCTCCTCACTATGAGTCCCCACCTGCAACTGCAGCTTGTACACTGCCCAAGTCTCCAGTCCCAAGGCCAAAAGCTGGCCATCAATTGTTCCCACCACAAGAGGTGACTGGGGATTCCCTGCCTGGTAGCAAAGTCCATGGCCATGAAGTTGGCCGTAGCCCCTGAATCGATCATGGCCCAGGTCTGCAGGGCTGGTCTCCCTCTCTGCGTCTCCTTTCATTGTCAACTGCCACCAAATGAGGGCGAATTCCCCCTTTTTGCAGTGACTCCTCAGCAGGAGGCACTTCTGGAGCGGGTTGGGGCATGGCACCCCCAGAGAAGATGCTACCAGATGGGTCCTGTTGGCACTGTTGTAGGCAACGAGCGATCCTGAAGCACAGGTGAATCAAGTTTTGCAGATCCGCCAGGCACTCTGTGTGGGTCAGTTTGTTTAGAACTGGGTCTGAAAGCCCTTCTTGAAACTGGTCCACTAGAGCTGCCTGATTCCAAGCCAATTCCTGTGCCAGCAGCTGAAATTCACTGGCATACTTCCCCACCAACCGATTTCTCTGCTTCAGCTCCCAGATCAGGCAGTTGGCAGTCTGGGTCCTGACGGGGTCCATGGACATGGCCTGAGTTGTTGCCTAAGGTGTCAAAATTGGCCAACAATGGACTCTCTTGTGGCAGCTTTCGGACAGCAGGCTGATGATGAACCCCACTTTATGCCCATATGTCGGAAAGTCCTCAGCCCGTAAACTGAGGACAACTGGAACTGACCCCAAAAGGCTGGGAACTTTGCTGGGGACCCATCCAACTTCTCAGGGCCAGCATGGGAAAAGAGCCCCCCAGGAACAATGTCCAGCCAGCAGCTGAGAAGGCCCCTTCCATGAGCTCAGGCTCCTCTTCTCACACAGCTTACCTGGATGACACGCCTGAACCGAGCATCCCTCTGTTGCTTCTCCTGAAGGATCTCCATGGCCCTGGCCTGCTGCAAGCTGCTTTTGAGGATGGCCTGCCGGAGCTCCTCGCTTGCAGCCACACCAAACTGGGGGGAATGAAGGGGGCAGGGGAGAGGAAACACGCCTGGTGAGCATCAGGAAATCAAGGGCCCCAGCCCACTGGAGACCCACAGGCAGCCCCTTCCCAGCTGCCGCCAGCCTCTCCACCCTGCTCTGGGATCCTTACCTGGGAAAGGAGGAGGTCCCCGAACTCCTCAATGAGGGGTCCTTTCTCCAGCAGATCCCTCATTTCCCCGACAGAGAACCTGGGAGGGGAGGGAAGAAACACAGGAGGGGAGGTTGAGCAAGGCAACGGGAGTGGGGGAATAAAGAATAACCGCAGCAGGGACAGGAGGGGGACAGAGACAGCCTGCTCTTTTTAAAATGCCACTTTCTCAGTGGTGGAGAAACAAGGTGTCTCATTTGTTTATGTCATTTACACCCCACCTTACCCTCCAAGGAACCTAAGAGGGTGTCCATGGATTCCGTCCTCATTTAATCCTCACAACAACCCTGTGAGGTAGGTTAGGCTTAGAGGCAGCAACAGGCTGCCCCCTCCATCCTCCCCTGTCCAAGGCAGTGGATGCCTCTGAACAACCCGTTCCTGGGGTTGCGCTCGAGCTCCTGCCCTGCTACTTGTGCCCCCCCCCCCCGAAAACAGGCTGCAGGTCTGGCTGGGCCCCTTGGGCCTGATACTGCTGCAGAGCTCTTTGGATGCTGTGCTTTTCTTTTTGTCCCTTCTCCCTCTGCCCCTGACCCACCCAGGAAGAGGTAGAGGCCTGGGCCAGCCACAGAATGGGGACCGGTCTGGAGGGGAAACAGACTTACTATGGATCTTAATCAGTTCTTTTTTTTTTTAATAAAGGTTTTTATTAATTTTCAATACAATATACATATAATATCATATCTAAAGTTTATCACAAATTATATATTATGGACTTCCTTCAGTTTATCTGCCAATCATCCGTAATTAAATTTTAGTTACGCATTTCCTAAATTTAATACTGCCTTTTTATATACCTTCCCAATCTTATTTTCTTTTTTACAATACTCCTCAACCTTTCACAGAGCTTCTTGAAATCCCACAATCGTTGTTTGTTCATCACATATATTTTTCAGATACTCTACAAATTTTCCCCAGTCCTCGATGAACTTATGGTCTCGTTGATATCTAATCTTCCCAGTTAATTTGTCCAGTTCTGCATAATCCAACATTTTCATTCTCCATTCTTCCAAGGTCGGTAATTCCTCCTGTTTCCATCTTTGGGCCATTAATGTTCTCGCCGCTGTAACTGCATATTGGAAAATTTTACAGTCCTTTCTATTTATTTCATTTCCTACTATTCCTAACAGAAGAGCTTCTGGTTTCTTTACAAATGTATATTTCAACATCTTTTTCAGTTCATTATATATCGTCTCCCAGAAACCCTTCACCTTCTTACATTCCCAGGATCTTAAGCAGTTCTCTTAGGTCGGGGAAGACAAGGGTCAGCTCCTCCTGCGAAAGGAGCTTTTCTGTATGGAGCCGCTGATAGAAGAGCACGGCCACAATACGCAGGGAGCTCAGATGGGAGGCCTCCGTTATAAACAGCTCTGTACAAAGAGGGCAGAAGGGGAAGAATGTCAGGTAGAGGCCGAGTCTCAGCAGGGTCTGGATAAGAGGCAGCTAAAACGGGCTGTTCTTTCAAAAAAGACTTGGGCTCTGCCTGACAAGGAGAGATGGATCCTGCTCTCCTCCTGAACTGGGAGCAAAGCCCAAAGAGTGGCCATTGGTGGGGTGCCAAGGAGTTGGGTCCTCCTGGCCCAAAGTGACCTCCATGCTGACCGGCAGGTGGCTGTCCAGCACCTCAGGCAGGGGTCCCTCCTTCCCAGGTCTTCATGGAGATGCCACTGCACTTGGGGCTCATGCAGGCAAGGCAAGGGCTCCACCGCTGAGCTGTGGCCATTTGCCAGCCTGGACACCAGGAAGCACCCCATGGCTCTGGCGGTTTTAAGGCAGCATGCCCGGTGTGGCCACACTGGCTGCCGCACTACAGGGGGTGCCAAAACAATGCTTTGGAACAGAGAAGGCAGTGGGCCGGGGGGCGGGGGGCTGCACAGGGTGTCACTGGAATTTGAGAGCCCAAAGTCCACCACTGCCATTCTGGGTCTTGTTTGGAGAAAAATTATCTCCTGGCCATTTCTGAGAACTCAAAAGTTCTAGGCTACCCTTGGGAGGGAGAAGGACCCACTTCCCAGCTGATCTCCCAGCAGTGGCGTAGCGTGGGTTGTCAGAACCCGGGGCAAGGCAAGTAATTTGCACCCCTAACCCGTGGATTTGCGCCCCCTAACCTGTGGATTTGCGCCCCCTAACCCGTGGATTTGCGCCCCCTAACCCTAACCCCCAGATGTTGCACCCGGTGCGGCCGGCCCCCCCTGCACCCCCCACGCTACGCCACTGTCTCCCAGGCACGCTCTCCCTCCCCATGCTTTATGAAAGTGAAGATTCCCCTGAACTCCCTTGCCCAATATTTCTGAAGGAGACCTGAGGTAAGAGCCACAGAAAAACCCTCCTCACCATGGATGGCTTCCTGCCTTAGGACCTCTGCTGGAAGAGAGGTGGTGATGTTCGGCTGACCGTCTCTCTCCATAGGCTCCCATCGTACTGGAAGACTTCTTCCAGCTCAGAGGGGAGGGAGGGGTCCGTCTTGGCTCTCCCATCTGAGACTCTGGCTGTTCTGTGGAAGAAGGGAGAAGCAAAGATCTGTTAGACTGTAACATTAAAATGCATAAGATGTTATTACTATGGGAAACAAAGGTTGAACAAGTGAAATCTTCAACAATACGTTGGGCAATAGATATTGGTCATAACATAGAAATGGAGGCATGAGAATGATTGTGGAATACGAATATAAAATTTACAACTTGCTATGGTATAAGAGAAAATTATATGAAAAATGTTATATAGATTAACACCTAGTAGACTGGCAAAAATGTATGAATCAAAAGCGAATAAGTGTGGGAAGTGTAAAGAGAAAGAAAGTTTTTTCCCCACATGTGGTGGTCTTGTAATAAGGTCAAAGCTTACTGGCAAATGATATATAATGAATTGGAAAAAAAAATTAAGATAACATTTGTAAGAAAACCAGAAGCTTTTCTCTTGGGAATTATAGGATCAGAACTACCTAAACAGTATAGAAATGTATTTATATATGCAGTTACAGCTGGAAGAATGGAAAGAAGTAGATGTCCCGATGAAAGAAGAATAGATAGTAAAACTAATGGATTATGCAGAAATGGCAAAGCTTACCAGAAGAATAAGAAACTAAAGAATAAGAAGAATAAGACACTAAACTTTTTATAATGGAATGGAAATGGTTTATTGGGTATTTACAAATAAACTGTAAACGGATTAAAACGTTGGCGGGATTATTGCAAAAACCTGCAGTTTCAAAAATATATATGAGAACAGATGATTAAAAGAATGAGTTAAGATAATTTGGAGTATGCAGAAAATGTGAAAATAAATATAAGGAACCACAGAAAGAGGGGGAAGGAAGTTGAGGTTCAAAATGTTAGAATTATAGTTGAACTATTGTAATATAAATTAAAATTATAAAAAAAAATATTTAAAAACTCACCTAACTCTGTGCCAAGTCACAACAACTTTTTAAACAGACAAAAGGCACCGCCAGTTACTTCTTATTTTGCAAAGAGTGCAGAGCTGATCCCCAGGGCTGCTCACCTGCAGATGACTAACAAGGTCTTCTGATCCACTTTCCACATTGGACAGCAAGCGGCTGATTCCTGATCAGAGCCAGGATAAACCCCTGGTCAGTCACCCAGTGTTATGATGCTAAATTACCCTGAAGTTTTCTCCATCGAGCCTCCCCAAACCTGGTTCCCTCCAGATGTTGCAATGGGACTCCAACTGTTGCAATTTGGATGGTGACAAAAAGGGAAACTCAGAAAATTCATCAGAAAACTCCCTGGGAAAATTGCTGGCTCATGTAACACAGCATGGGAGTTAGAAAGGTCAAATAACCAAGGAGCATCTTTAAAAACTAGGCATGTGGTGGGGGCACAAATCTTCAGGATGCCTCCCCCCTTTCCCATGACTTTACCTTCTACGCTGCCACCAGCGGCACATTATGAAAAAGATCTTCAGAGCCAGAAAGACCACAAAAGGTTTTCTAGACCACAAAAGAGGGATCGCTGCTTTATGAGCTGCTAACTGATCCAACTGGCTTTCAACTGACCCAAGCCTCCTAGAACTCACCTGGCCTCCTAGGAAACAAAACATTCCGCAGGATTCCCCAGCTGGTTGTGAGGTCAGAGCCTGGCCAAGGACTGGAGCCAATGGGCTCTGGGCTCCAGGAACGCTCTCTCTGCCAGGCCCATGGCACCACTGGATGACTTCAGGCAGCTGCCAAGCATCTGGCCCAGCCCTGCATTTACCCCCAAGCAGAAGGCTCATGCAGCTGGATCTAGGCTTTCTTTAAGAGTTTCCCCAAACCCTCCCAGCTTTGCATCCCTCTGGATAATCGAGAAAAGAAGGCAGGCCAGGACTGTGGTCCAGTTTCTGGCGCCTCCTTAAAACTCACCTGTTTGCCCAGGTGTTGGCTGGCTAGTGGTCCATCATTTGGTCACGGTGTATTAGATCTTCTTTAAAAAAAATTTTTGGGGGGGCTTCATTGTATTATGGAGCCACCTTCTCTCTCTGCCTGGGTGCTCACACACATTTGCCACCTCCAGGCATCTTTTTAAAACATGTTTGTGCACCTGGAGGCCTTTCTTGGTGCTTTATTGTATTATTACATGAAAACTCCATCTTTTCTCCGAGGAACTCAAAGTGGTGTACAAGATGCAATTCCTCTCTCCAAATTATCCTCACAATAACCCTGTGAGGTAGGCTAGGCTGAGAGCCCGAAACCTGGTCCAAGGTCACCCAGGGAGCTTGATAGCCAAGAGGGGACTTGAACCCTGGACACCTGGGTCCTAGTCCGGTCTGGACACCGCAGTGTATTAACAACTTGGATGGTTTTAAAGGAGGATCAGACAATGAAGGAGAAGGCAAACAGCGACTACTAGCCATGGTTGCAATGTTTTGCCTTCACAATCGCAATCAGTAACGCTTTGGAAGAGGGCCAAATTATTCAGGGGTGTTACCTATGGCAGAACCAATCAACAGTGTGGGGAAATACAGTGGTACCTCAGGTTACATACGCATCAGGTTACATACGCTTCAGGTTACAGACTTTGCTATCCCATAAATAGTACCTCGGGTTAAGAACTTTGCTTCAGGATGAGAACAGAAATCATGCTCCGGCGGCACGGCAGCAGCAGGAGGCCCCATTAGCTAAAGTGGTGCTTCAGGTTAAGAACAGTTTCAGGTTAAGTACGGACCTCCGGAACGAATTAAGTTCTTAACCCAAGGTACCACTGTATTTCAAGCGAGAGGGCTTTATATTAAGGAACACTTTTATTTTTGGCCGCGGAGGGGGGACTTTTCTATCTCTCTGTAAGTTGTCTTAAATCTTTTAGCTTGGCAAGTTGGGTTCCTTTCCTTGCCCAACAGCACCTTCCTGGAAGAAATGCTGACTTAGAAGATGGAGAGTGGAAGGACCTGGCCCCCGGCCTACCTCACAGGGTCGTTGTGAGGAAAACGTAACGAAACAATACCAGCCATTCAAAACCTGCACCGAACAGGCAGGACTGTAATGCGCGGACTGGGCAGTAGGCTCCCGCCTAGCGCTCGCGGAGCGTGCAGCCGCTTCCCTCAGCGGAGCCGCCCGCTCGCCCGCCCGCCTGCGCTGGCTCCACGCCGGGCTCCCCCTCAGGAAAGGGCGCGCAGGCTGGGCGGGCCGGCGCCGGTTCGGCCTTGTATGGGAAACGAGGCGCGGCCGGCGGGCCGGCGGGAGGAGCCCGGAGGGGAGGCGCCGCCCAGCTCCACTCGCGCCGGCTCCAAAGTTCCCTCAGGACTCGGCGGCGGCGGCGGCTGGCTGTGTGATGGCGCGGGCGCCCCGCCGGCCTCCTCACCGCCGCGCTCGGGCCGGAGCGCCTTGAGCCCAGCCTGCCAGTGAGCGAGACAGCAGCCGGAGCCGGAGCGCAGCCGGCCAGCCAGCGAGCCATGGTGAGTGAGCCTCCGTGGGCCTCGGCCGCGGGGTACCAGGGGCGCTCGGCTCGTAGCGCACGCGGCCTCTTCGCGCCGGAGCCGGGCGGGAGGACCCAAGCCTCCCCTGCCGCCTTCGCCGCCCGGTTTGGGGGCCAAATCGGAAAGTCGCGGGCGGCGAAGTTCGCTTGGTTCTGCAAGAGCGGGGAAGCTGTGTGTGTAGCCGGGGCGGAGGGAAAGCCAGAGAAATATAGGCATCACACGCCCACCGAATATATTCTTGTCTCTTGCTCTTTGCAATTAACGCCCCCCCCCTAAAAAAAACGGGCAGTTAGTTACTCGGGAAAAAGCCTCCTCGGATTTGCGCACATTTGTTTTGTTTCTCCCTCTTGGTTGGAGTGGATTCTGGCCCATGGAAGCTTTTGTGCCGCGGTGTCGTTTTGTGTCTGTAACGTCATTGGCGTATATCATGCTGTTTAGAGCTCCGCGAGCCGGAGTGAAGGCTGGACAGGCCCTTCTCGCGAGGAGCTGGCCGTGTAAAATCAGACGGGGGCGAAGGAGCTGCTGGCTACCCCTTGGCGGCGGTGCAGTAGGAAAACTGCGAGCACATGGGGCAAGCTAAGCAGGGTTCTGTATGGTTTCAAACTGGATGAAGGATCGCATGTTGAGATTGCAGGGGGTTGGACTAGATGATGCTTGGGGTCCCTTCCAACTCTACAATTCTATGATTGCCTCTTGAGAATCAGTGTCCACCTTGGGAAGCAGGCCCTTGGTCTTGTGCTCTGGCTTTCCAAAACTCACATCAGTTCCTGGCAGCATGGCCTGGGGCTGGAGTTAGCGCTGCTGTGCTGGCTGGGCTGATGCAAGTTGTAATCCAACAACACCTTTTCTTCCTTGTGACTTGATCCATCATATACCCTCCAAAATTTATCCAGTGAAAATAGGGACATCCCATTCCATAATGATAATTTTACTATTTATATTCCACACATCTTATTGGGTTGCCCCAGCACTCTGGGCAGCTTCCAACATATATTAAAAACATAATAAAACAGTAAACATTTATTTAAAAAAACTTCCATATACAGGATTGCCTTCAGACGGCTCACAGGTTGGATAACTCTTTACTCCAATATTTCTCCAATGAAAATAGGGACATCCTGAGAAAAAGCGAGACATTCCAGGATCAAATCAGAAACAGGGACAGGACATCCCTGGAAAATAGGGACACTTGGAGGATTTGCCATCAGATTTATTTTGTTGATTGTGGTCAGTCCCCCCTGCAGCCTGGTGCCCCAGTTTGTGAAGACTGGGCTAGGAATTGCTGGAGCTACTTTTGTGCTTTTTTTAAGGAGGAGGGGTGGCAGTGTGTGGGAGGGTGCTGGGGAACATCTGCTCTGAATTTCCATGGGGGGTGGTTAGCCTGGCATGAGAAGGAAGCAGAGAGAAGCTTTACCACCCAAATTACTCATGCTACAACTTATTCAGCAGATGTGTGGGCCTCTGCTGCCATCCTCCTTCAATGCCTTGCTGGATCCTTTCCAGAAAGGAGATCCTTGTTCACATGCTGTGCTTTCTCGGTTTGCTTCTGCTTCGTTACTGCCTACCATGAGGATTTTGGCCATATGTAAGTGTCTCAGAATGGGAGAGATGTGTAAGATCCAGTCTTACTATGGAAAGTTCTCCTGCACAAGTTCCATTGTGCTGCAACTCTGATTCATTTCAATGGGGCTTGTGCAGGAGAATTTTCTGCAGAATTGCGTCTAGAGGGGCGGTGGTGGAGAAGTGCCCCTTGGATTTCTCACCTGTTGGCATCAAAATGTTCTGGGCAGGCCCATGAGCTCCAGAACATGCTCTCCTGGCTCTTGGCTTCCTCTTTGGTGTTCTCTTGCATTACTTCTCTCCATCCTCTGCTCAATACTTCTGGAAGGATGTCCCCAAATTTTCTTTGGTTTTTGCAGTCTGACTCTGTTCTGGGTGTTCTGCTGATTTGCAAGGCTTTTTAAACTGTTGGTCTTCCCAGCGACTTCTGGGTTTCTGATGACCACCCACTAGTGGAATGGATACCTCTGCCTGCCTTTTCATTGTCCTTTAGAAATTGATGATGGCGCCTTTTTCAGAGCTGTCCATTCTACTTCCTCTCCTTTCTCTGAGCCAGTGCCAGTTTCTTAAGCATATAGAAGTCTCCATCTCTTCTCTCCAAAGGTACTGAACTTGGAGGCCAGGGGTAAGCCACATGTTGGTGATGATGGCCCAGCTTTTGGTGAGGCAACTGTCACTATTTTTTGTCACTATTTTGGCTCTGGTTTGCTTGCAGCTTCTCCTCCTTATAGCACAAGGTGGGTGGAAAGGAGGAAGGAAGCACAATTCACTAGTTGGATGGGTTACCTAGAGAGCTCTTTGTTTACCACATGAAAGCAAAAGTCAGAGAGCCTGGAGGTGGAGCTGGCAGGATTCCTGCATATGTAAGAAGGTGCTTGGTGTCCTCAAGGCTCAAATGAATGCCTTTCTTGAATGCTGGGCGTTGGCATAGTTACAAGGTTAGCTGGACTGTCTTGGCTTGAGGTGGAGGGTGCATGACGTGAAGGCATAGAAGCTGTTCTGTCCATATGCTCATTCAGGAATTTGGTCCCCCCTCCCACCCTTTGCTGGCATATGAGGAAAAGTAAACACCTACCTCACAAGACCCGTTGAGTCTTCTAGGAGATCAAGAAGCCACTAAAGCCTGTCTGCCTTTTCAAAGCTGAAGCAGACACTTGTGACCAACCCAACTGAGCAAGGAAGTCAAGTGGTTGCTTGACTTGGATTTTAAGGGGTGAAGCAGCATGCTACACAAGAGGTGCAACTGACAATACTTTGCGGTGGATTCTGGGGTGCGGCTCCTGTTTTGCACAGTGCAGCTGGTCTGAAAAAGGCACCCGACAATGTCTTTGAGGCTTCAAACAATGTCTCTTAGGCAGGGGTCAGCAACCTTTTTCAGCCGTGGGCCGGTCCGTCGTCCCTCAGACCATGTGGTGGGCCGGACTATGTTTTGAAAAAAAAATATGAACAAATTCCTATGCCCCACAAATAACCCAGAGATGCATTTTAAATAAAAGCACACATTCTACACATGTAAAAACACGCTGATTCCTGGACTGTCTGTGGGCCGGACTGAGAAGGCGATTGGGTCACATCTGGCCCTGGGCCTTAGGTTGCCTGCCCCTGGTCTTAGGCATCACATTTCTTACCAAAGCCCATCCCTCAAGTACAGTGCGTGGCCTGGTGCCAAGTTAAGCCCACTCTGCCAGCAGATCACTAGAGGCTTGATGACTATCTTGTCATTGCTGGCTTCTGTGAAACAGTCAGGCCTGCCACCTGGGCCTCATTTGTTGGGCAGCAGTGGTGAGGTGGCAGTGTGTTTTGGAACTTAGGGACTTCTGTGGCCTTATGTAGGGGCAAAGTTAGGCTTTATTTACATGGGTCAAAGACCCAGTTTGGCACCATGTGCATTTGCACACACATGCACAGACACAGGCTGGGAGCTTCAATGGTGCCCTTCTGGAAGCCTCACCCGGGACAAAAACACTGGCTAGCCCTCCTCTCCCCACTCCCCTAACCCCGTAGCTAGGGCTCTGCCTTACACAAAGGGTTATGTTTCAGTTCCCTCACCTATGCAGTGTAGATAGGAGCACTGGACTGCCTTGTCAGATGGTTGTAAGGACAGCCAGAACAATATATTTGCCATTCTTTTACTGTACTTGGGCTTCCCCCCAACTCTTTAAAAACTGGGGATTAGACAGATCAGTGGCGGTGGAGATCTCTCCTCTTCACAGGCTAAATAGAGGCAGATGCTGGGGGCAAATAACGGGGGGGGGGGGTGGAGAGAGAAGACTCCTGAGTTGGTGCCCTGCTCATGGGATTCCCAGAGGCAGCTGGTAGGAAACCAGGATGCTGGGAAAAGATGGAACTTTCTGTGCTGTTCCAGCAGATTCCTCTAATTGACTATGGCTGCCTGTTTTATCTGTTGAAGAGACTGGAAGCTTTTCTCTTGTTTTCTTTGGCCAGCCATCACTGGTGACTTTTTCCTAACCTTGAGGCTTGACTTAGGAGTGCTTTTGGAGTCTGCTCTGATACCATAATGATGGCCTGCACTAGTGTTTCCCAAAGTGTGGTAGGCATACCTCCAGGGGTATGTGAAAGGATTTCAAAGGATATAGGGCATTATTTTTATTTTTTAAAATACCACATGTATAGTATTTGCTCTAGTCTGGATAAAATATTATTATTAAAAATGCCCCCTAAATGTCTTTGCCTGGGAAGGGGTAAGACTAAACTCTCAAAATTCTCTGCGAAGGGGTAAGACTAAACTCTCAAAAGGGGTATGCAATTATTATAAGTTTTGGGAACACTGCCCTGCATGAACCTTCTCTCCTCACAAGGTGACCCATTGGGAATGCTTGGCACCCATGCCCCACATGTGCTGCTTCTTGAGCCTTCAAGGATGGTTTAGCCCCCACACAGAGGCCAGTCGCTCGCTTTGAGAGTAAACAGCTTCCAGGTGGTTAGATTGTCAGACAAGCTTAACTTTTAGGTGTCTGCAGGACGGCTGATTTGAAAATAGTACTGCAGGCTGATAACCTCTATCTTTTTTAAACACTTGAAGACAGAGAGAACACGATATTCTGAAAAAGAAGAGAGAAAATACAACACATCTGTTGCGAAAACTTGTAGACCTTTTTCTGATCCCTCCTTGCTTATGAGTTGATCCATCAGATTTCTTTTGCTTATCGAAGACAGCCATCTTCAATCTAATGTCCTGCAGGTGTTTTTGACCATTATTCCCATCACCTCCAGCCCAGGTTGTATGATGGTTGGTTGATGGGAAAACAGCTGTACTAGCTAGTCCAAAACATCTGGAGGGCCAAAGATTGGCACAGTTGACTTGTGGAGGCTTGTTTTGGATTACTGTTTTAAAGCATACAGTCCTGTAATGGTGGTGTCTAATAGCGGAGTCTGTAATTAACCCTTATCCACCATGGCATGTGGTTGCTCCCACACCTCCAGCTGTCACATGCCCCCACCTCTGACTTGGTGGTGCCATGGGCAGGTGATGCAAGAGGCCAGTGAGGGTTCACAGGCCTCTGTGAAGCCATAGCCTCTGAACATAAGAAAAAAAGATGAATCTGCTGGATCAGGCCAATGGTCCATCTAGTCCAGCATTCTGTTCTCACTGTGGGAAGCCTGCAAGCTGCACATGAGCGAAACCACACTCTGCCCGCTTGCGATTCCCAGCAACTAGTCATAGTGGCTAGTAGCCATTGGTAGCCTTGTCCTCTACAAATTCATTCAACTTGCGAACAATTCTGGAAGTAAATACTGGGTTGCCACGATTTGCGCATGCACAGAAGCGGCTTCTGCTGTTAGCGCATGCGCAGAAGTGGCTTCTGCCATCTGCACATGCACAGAAGCAGCTGCCGCCATCTGCACATGCACAGAATGACGCTGCCTCCGAATGCCCACACGCAGAACCGTGCTTCTACTAGCGACCCGGATCAACTCACGAACAGACTTCCGGAAGGGATTCCGTACGTGAGAGTAATCCGCCTGTCTGGATGGAGGGCTCCTTAACCTGAGCCATGAAGCACAAGATGCTACCAGACTGTTCTGGGTGAGATGCTTGTGCTCTATCCTCCACTTGGATCAGAGTCCATGGCTGCTTCTCAGTCCACCTCAAGTCTCAGTAGAGGCTGGATGTCGCTGGACACACTGGTTACTGGTGTTTGTGGGATTTTACCAGCCCCACTAAACAAGCTCCTCTGAAGTCAGTAAGAGGCAAAGCCGTGTTCAGGACACACAGGTGTGATTGCTTTTGGTTGTTTTGGCCCTGGGGCTGTTGGCAGGCAGGCAGGGGAGTCAGGTGGACGCCTTGAATGCATCTTATTTCAACCATAGGACTGATAGAGAAAAATGTTGTGCTGCAGGTTAAACTGGTAATCCAGGTTGACCCAAGACATTTTGACACTTGAGGTCGAAAATCTGAATCTCTCACTCTTTCCTCTGCCTTGCTCCTAAATTAAGATTAGATACAATCCACTGCAAAATTTGTTATTGTGATTGTGTCACTTTCAACCATGGGTAGGCAAACTAAGGCCCGGGGGCTGGATCCGGCCCAGTTGCCTTCTAAATGTGGCCCGCGGACGGTCCGGGAATCAGCGTGTTTTTACATGAGTAGAATGTGCCCTTTTATTTAAAATGCATCTCTGGGTTATTTGTGGGGCATAGGAATTCATTCACCCCCCCCCCAATATAGTCCGGCCCCCCACAAGGTCTGAGGGACAGTGGACCAGCCCCCTGCTGAAAACGTTTGCTGACCCCTGAACCATCCCTTCATAGATAGCTCAACGATGGAGCCTGCTTTGCATGGAAAATGTTTCCAGGTTCAGTAGCCTCTGGCATCTCCAGCTAGGGCTGCGTAAGACTCTTGTCTGAAATAGTAGAGAGCCTGACAAATATCTGTACTTCTGAAGACATTTTTTATTATTCTGTACCTAGATATTATTAATAAAAATAGACCAAAAACATAGAATCAGAAGAACCTTTATTTTCATCAGCCACTAGTCATAGCAATAAAATAAAATACAGTGTACTGAAAATAGAGGTAAAAACCTAACTTTACAAAATACATTCTGGAGGTTTACATCAATAATCAAATAATAGATCTTTTTCTAATTTTCCCAGCTAATTTTTTTGCAGTTTTTGCTGTCACCTGATTACCTTGATTTGCTAGGCGACCTGGTATGGATAGTAGTAGAGGGGTACTAACCTCACTCCTCAAATCTTTATAAAGAGTGGAAGCCAGAAGCATGTGAGCTACTGATTCAATACTGTCATCTGCACATGGACATAACCGTTTTTCCAGCAGATTTTTTTTGACATTGACTTTCAAGTACAGCTAAAGACAGTATATTTAATCTTGTGTAAGTCAAAGCGCATCTGTACTTTGGAATTGTTAAATTTTGCAAATAGGGTGCTACTGTATCAAAATGACAAGGTGGAAAATAATCATACCATGGACAAAATTTCCTTATCGTGGCGAAATTATTCTGTCACTAAATTATTTGCTTTACTGAAGCCCAGTGTTAATAACTGTTCTGGTGATAAACCAGAAAAGTAAAGCTTTAGGTTGACAATTTTAGTCCAAGTGCTCTCATGGCAATCTTGTGATACTAAGGGTAGTAGACTGGCGAGGTTTAAATTTAGCTGAAGCCAATAATTAAATGTCCTGCACCAAATCTGTAATTCAACAGGGGGGAGATTAGCCTCCAAGCGCAATGAAGCATTTGAAACACAGAATGGAACAGAAAAAAATTGCCTTAGGAACTTAGAGCGAACAGCTTCTGTAGATCCAAGGTGAGCACCTGCCCAAATCTGAGCATATAAGAAAGCATAGTGAATAGCCACTGCTGACATAAATGGGTGGATGGTTTGACTTGTAGGCTGCTTATTCTGATTCTATATTGGTGATAGGTGCCTTGAGGAATTATACTCCAGGGGGCCAGATGTATTCATCTCCCAGTCTGCCACTGCGAAAAACACCCCAAAACAGAGATAATTACCTCTATTGGTAATCTTTTCCCACAGTCTGTCAAGTCTTCTGAAGTAGTTTTGTATGGCTGAAGAAATCTTGAGCTGATGGATCTAGTCTGTGCAGCATATGAGATTGTTGGCACTGGTCCCTTTTTGCACCTCTGAAAAGTGCACTGGCCCACTCTTGTCCTAAACCAACCTAAAACTGGAAACCAACGATTCTCTTTTGGGCTGCTGTGTCTTCTCTAAGTGTTTGTGCTGTCATTGCATCCTGCACAGTGGTGCCCCAACACAGCAGTCTGAGCACTGCAGCACCACTTTTAATTTGCTGATGCAACAGATCTGTCCGTGTTTTTTATCCACTGCAATAGATCTTCCATTGCAGAATAAAATGTGAAGTGCTTGCTTTTCTTTTCCAACACAGTGCCCTTTCAGGATGAAACCATCTGGCAAGCTAGCAGTTACCTGTGGAGTGGGATAATAATAATAATAATAATAATAATAATAATAATAATAATAATACTCTGCCCATCCGGCTGGGACTCCCCAGTCGCTCTGAGTGGCTTACAACATATATAAAAACATAGTAAAACATCAAACATTAAAAATTTCTCGATACAGATACCTACAGGTGTCTTCTAAAAGTTATATACAGTGGTACCTTGGTTCCCGAACAAATCGGTTCCTGAACGTCACAAACCTGGAGGTAACTGTTCCGGTTTGCGAACTTTTTTGGAAGCTGAACATCCATTTAAGCTGTCGACATTGTTTCCGGAGCCAATCAGCCAATCAGAAGCCGTGTCTTGGTTTGTGAACATTTTGGAATTTGAATGGACTTCCAGAACAGATTGAGTTCAGGAACCAAGGTACCACTGTAGTTCTTTATCTTCTTGACATCTGAAAGGAGGGTGTTCCACAGGGCGCCACTACCAAGAAGGATGCAAGGAGGTTCCCTGGCAGAGCTGTTAAAGGCAGGAAGCAGAAAAGGAATCCACACTCTGGGCAGATCAAGACAATGTATGGAGCCTTCCAATGCCAAGGGTTCAGCTCCACATTATGTTTAATGCATACTGTGCAGCTCTGGCTCTTGTTTTTCATTAATTAATTGCAGGCATATCTCCCTCCAAATTACTGTCAGGATCACAGCACAGAGGGAGGGAGGATAGATTTATCCCCTTCCCTCCCTAGTCACCACCTCATGCTAAAAAAACACACAAAAAACCTGACCAACTGTGCAGCTACAAGGCTTAGAGAGAGAAAAATCCTGTTGGAAAGAATGGGAATATTTCTAAGCCTGTGGAGGGGAGGTATAAACTTCCCATTTCTCTGTGCACTGTGATCCCAACTCCTGCCCCCTGTCTGTGCATGCAATTAATTGAAGAAAAACAGGAAACAGTTACCAAAAGGTGTAGTTAGGCCCAGAGGTGTTATAATATTACCTTTACAGCAGTGACTTGCAAATAGTGTTTTCAGCAGCCCTGGGCTACCTTGGGAGCTAATTGGTGGATTTTGAACTAGACCAGTGATGGCCAAACTTGGCCCTCCAGCTGTTTTGAGACTACAACTTCCATCATCCCTAGCTAACAGGATCAGTGGTCAGGGATGATGGGAATTGTAGTCCCCAAACAGCTGGAGGGCCAAGTTTGGCTATCACTGAACTAGACAATCAGAATGGTAACAGTGGACATGTTTCTGCTGTACTTGAACTCATGTTTGCAGATGTTCCTGAGTTCAGTCCCCACCATCCCCAGTAAAAATAAGAAAAATTGATTGTAGACCTAGGAAAAGTCTAGAGAACTGCTACGAGTCAGATGAACAGGACTGGGCTAGATGGATACTGGTGTCCTACCCCGGTGCAAGGCAGTTTCTTATGACAGCTGTATTGGATGTCTTAAGAGCTCCTCACGTCAATTGGACTGATGCCTCTTGCAGCTTTGACTCTGATGGTGGTTTCTGGCTGGCCGTTTGTGAACTAGGTATATGGAATGTTCCAGGCTCCACGTCCAAGATGTAGCTGTTCTGCAGCAGATGGATTGATCAGTGAAAGGTTCCCCAGAGGCAGAAATTGTGAAAACGTCTCCTTTGTAATACTGATCCTACAGAACTGTTGCATTAAAAAAAACGAACCTTGACATGTTTGTGTGAAATATATCTGTTTCATAAAGTTCTGTGCACATAAATGTGTAGCCTGGTCTCTTCTTTCTAAAACTCTTGCCACACTGATCCTATCTCCTGCACCCTTCCCTGCATGCTGTGTAGGAGACCTGGGGTCTCACTTTTGTAGTATACAAGATAAAACAGGTCCCAGGAGCTACCGCTGCTGTCTCTTCTGATCCAGCTCTGGATTTGAAGCTTACAGGAAGAATCTCTGGATTGGCAGCTGGAAAGCTCTATGGAATTTGGAATTGGATCCCTTGAAATCAGTGGGACCTATTTCTGAGAATCCATCAGCAGAGCTTTGGGTTCCATGCCCCCTATAGACATGCAGGACAGTTAGGTTGGATCTTGCAGTCTTTGTGGAGTTAACTTGGCTGGGGCTGTTTGGGTGGGTGGATTGCTCAGCACTGAGACTCCCTTTGCAAATGAAGCATGAATTACTGCTCAACAGTACATTGGAAGCTTCATGTAAATAAGCTTGCATAAGGGTCTTTTATTTCTCTCCCCCCGCCCCCCCGATCATGGTGGGTGCCAAGCCACAGCCACAAATGCCTTTGCTGTGCTACAGTTATGAAACTGATGCCCTTAAATGCAAGTCTATGAACTCTGCCCCTTTAATGCCTTGATGTCTGGATCAGGTGGGGTGTTGTATAAACATATTCAACTTTAGCTCATTTCCTTTTAGGTCAGAGGCCAAACTAGATGATGTAATTAGCAAAGTGTGGAGTGATTATTTAATGTATAAATTGCAGGCTCAGAGAACCCAACATGGATCAGAACTCTGGTGGGGCGGGAGATTTAACTATCTGTTCACACAGTTGTCCTGATCTGGATTGGGGGTCCCTGCGCCTGCATGAAGAAGAAAGCTCCCATTGGCACCAATGGGATTTCCCCTCCCTAGTTCAAATCACAGGTGCAGCGGAAAAGGGTTAATGCCCCTTACCTTCGTGGGCACAATCTATAACAGTCCCTTTGCATCTGTTTCCAAACTTGCAGCATTTACTGTTGAGGTATCAAGCACTTGCAGCCCACTGCATTTAAGCAACATTTTTTTGAATACTTTCTGGTGGTGTAGTGGTTAGAGTGTGGAACTAGGACCTGGGAGACTAGGGTTCAAATCCCCACTCAGCCATGAAGCTCACTGGGTGACCTTGGGCCAGTCATTGTCCCTGAGCCTTACCTACGTCACAGGATTGTTTGGGGGATTAAATTAGAGGGGGAGAATTGTGTACGCCAGTTTGAGCCCTTTGGGAGAAAAATATGGGATATAAATGCATTAAACAAATAATGTTCAGATTCTAATATAATACTATGGTACCTCAAGTTGCAAACGCCTCAGGTTACAGAAGCTTCAGGTTACAAACTCCGCTAACTTGGAAGAGTTACCTCAAGTTGAGAACTTTGCCCCAGGATGAGAATGGAAATCGTGTGCCGGCGGCCCAGCAGCAGCAAGAGACCCCATTAGCGAAAGCACGCCTCTAGTTAAGAACAGTTTCAGGTTAAGAACGGACCTCCGGAACAAATTAAGTTCATAACTAGAGGTACCACTGTAATCTCCTACAGTAACTTTTCTAGCAGAAACTCTTTGACATTCCAGGGTTGCAGCCTCTTCAATGCAGTGTCCATCTAACACACATTTTAGAGCATGGGTAGGCAAACTAAGGCCCAGCAGCGAGATCCGGCCCAATCGCTTTCTAAATCTGGCCTGCGGACGGGCCAGGAATCAGCGTGTTTTCACATGAGTAGAATGTGTGCTTTTATTTAAAATGCATCTCTGGGTTATTTGTGGGGCATAGGAATTCATTCACCCCCCCAAAAAAAATATAGTCTGGCCCCCCACAAGGTCTGAGGGACAGTGGAGTGGCCCCCTGCTGAAAAAGTTTGCTGACCCCTGGTTTAGATCCTATGTTTTCATAATAGCATGTGAAAGTGCTGCAGAGTGTGGCTCTTGGGAGAGCACTATGCCTGTGTGCATATGTACTCATTCTAAAGGGTTTTCTCATCTCTCTGCCATCCATTTTGGTACCTATTAATGCTTCCTTTGTCAGGGTTACCTTTTCAGATGGTGTTTCTCTTGCCTTATTGATTTTGATGACAGGTGTGACATTTCGGCAACTCAGCTGTGGCAGCTCATGAAGGTTAGACTGCCTTTCTGGAAACAGAGGAATATTCTTTGTCAGCCACTGAATAGTTTAGGAAGGCAACAATTTAGGCTATGCTGGGGACACCATTCCCACTCTTGGAGAGCTGTGTTGCGGACATTGCAGTTACTGAGCAAACATGGACACTTCAGCCTTGATGTCCACAGAAGTTCATCCCAAGAATGCAAGGGGAGAACACCTCCTGCAGCCAATCAGAAGTTGCACTTTGGTTTCTGAACATTTTGGAAGTCGAATGGACATCTGGAATGGATTCTGTTTGACTTCCAAGGTACGACTGTACACCTGTTTGGAAGCCACTGCAGCCAGATGTTTATTCTCCCAGAGACTCCAGAAGGTTCTTCCTGCAGCACATAGCTAAACTTTGGAACTCACTCCCACTGGATGCAGTGATGGCCAGCAACTTGGAGGGCTTTAAAAGAGGATTAGACATTCATGGAGGAGAAAACCATCAGGGACTACTAGCGATTATAGCTATGCTCTGCCCCCATAGTTGAAGGCCGTAATGCCCCTGAATACCTAGTTGCTGAAAGCCATGGGACGGGAGAGTGTTCTTGAGCTCTGGTCCTGCATGCTGGTTTCCCAGAGGCATCTGGTTGGCCAGTATGAGAAGAGGCTCTCCCCCTGCTATTCTTATTTGTCTGCAGTCCATCAGTCAAAGTGGGACAACTTGTACTGCTTTTTTTTTATCTGAGGCTTCATGTCAACTTTTAATTTAAATGATCCAAGAATGCAGGTGGCTGAACAGTTAAATGCTTCCTATTACGTACCTGCTTGAATGTGGTGCTATGCTGGCCACAGTCTTAAAACCACAGAACTGTAAATGCAATAAGATGAGTTTGCATGTTGGTGGCTTTGTGGTTGTAGGCTTTGGTTAAAACCCTGAATGCAGAGCTTTGGTTTGCAGTCCCCAGAGACTTAGCGACACATACCTTTGGGGAAGATCACAACCGATAGGGGCACCACCAGCACTGCTCTCCTTCTTTCCATGGACTAATCCTTAACTTTATCCTCTCCTCCAATAAAGTCATCTTGTTAAAATAAAACTAAAGTATCTTTTTTGCTGTAAACATATCTTCAAGACCTTGTAAGCACTGATGTGTAAGTACCGTAAATGGAAAATAGGAAGGGCAGAGAAGGGGCACCTAATCATTTTCCCTCTGGTATTCTATAGATATATTTGCTCCAATTGTCCTGAAAGTTACTTCACTTTCCTCTGCATACCATGGAGGTTTCAAATGCTGTGTAGAGGTGGGTATGAAGGAAGCAGCTGGAATGGTAATTGGTAGAAGAAAAGTAGGCAGTTTTCCCTCTGCACCCCCACTCTGTTCCTGGATTGCATCTACTGTATGTTCAATGGTAGTTTTCCTTAGGGGTGCCTGACTTTTCCCTTTGCCTTGCATAAGGTACGGTAATCAATGCACATAACTGTCTTGGAACCATGGTGGAAATATAGCCCAGTGCACACAGACGGAGATTTCTAGTGAGGGTAAAAGGAGAAAAAAGTGATTTGTGTGTGCAGCAATAACTGGAGTTTAACTAAAGAGTGTTGACAGATAGTATTATCCATTTGATGTGTCTTCATGGGAGAGAAGATTGCGCCTCACCGATGCAGCTTGTTTCTCTCTCTGTCAGTATGAGGGCAGAGTGGGATGGTGGCTTCACTCAGTGGTATATTGCTGGTGGAACCGCCACTGCTCCTGGGTCCCTTTGCTACCAACGCCAGCTGGAGGGAGCCAAGAGTAGTGGTGGTTTCACCTGTGATATACTGCCGAGTGAAGCTGTCATTGCGGTCTGCCCCTCATCCCAGTCCTGGGTGATGTATCAATACATCATCCAGGTCTATTTAGTGTAAAAGGCAGCCTGCGTGAATGTTGTTTTCTTGTTTTCTGTGGGAAGCTATGTGGCTACATTTGGGGGTGGGAGGAAAGAGATGTATAGCAGAATCCTAATAAATTAAAAAGCGGGTTGTTCCTATTGGGTAATCAGCAAGAATAAAAACCTCACTCCAAATAAGTACCGTATATAACTAATTAATCTCTTTAAGCCAGGGGATGAAACTTGGGCACAGGAGGACTAAATAATAATAAAAAAATTACTACTACAAAATTTTAGCTGTTTTCTACTCAGTTTTCACCAATACTTTATCAAGCCCTGACCAAGCCTTCACCTATGTCTTGAATGTGCAAGTTAGCAGGACCAGATGCTGCAAAGTTTTGTTAAAATGTACCACCTCAGGTTACAAGTAAGGAATAGCATATTTGAATACTTTCTCATATAAAAAGCCTTCTGCATATAGAACATATGCAAGTTAGGGACACAAATTATTCAGTTGTAGTGGAGCAATGGAGACAAATTTTTCCTACTGTAGGGATAGGCAATTTGTGGTAATATAAATTTTATGGTCTGTTTTTTAGTATACCTAAAATCCTTTGCTTATTAGGGGCTATCCCACATTTTCTTCAAAAAATTGCTTTGCACAGGTAGCTATCATAGAGTTATCTAAATTTTCAAATGTAGGGGGACCGTGCTTGACTTTTGAAAAATGGGGGGTCCTCAGTAAATAGCCAATTGGAAACCACTGCCCTAGAAATCTGATGTGGGAGCAATGGACTTTGGTGGTCGCTTTGATCACTTGAGCTATGTGTCTCCCTCTACGTTCAACCTGTGTGTGTGTGTGTGTGTGTGTGTGTGTGTGTGTGTGTAAATCAACTCACATGTTTCACTAAGCCTCTGGTGACCTCCTTCCAAAGGGAACCTGACCTCAGAGAAGTCAGATGAGCACAACAATATTGATTGCACTTCAAAATGCTTGGCTATCATGGTATATGACAAAGCAGACTCTTGAGCCCTTCATCCTGACTTCCTGTCTACAAAGTTATCATCTTGTTAGCACAGGGGTAAGGAACCTCTGGGCCTTCAGGTGCTGCTGAACGCAGCTCCCATTACCTGTGGCCAGTGACCATGCTTGCTGGGGCTGATGGGAGCTGTCGTTCAGCAACATCTGGAGGGCCAAAGGTTCTTCACCCCAATGTGAACAGTTTCTCTAACTCCATTAAACCAGGGACCTGAACTTCTTGGTCTGCTTGTATTATTTTTTTGGCAGCCTCAGCAATTGAGAACGACTGCGAGGCATTGCTGCTCCACTTTGTTCCACCTCTGTCAAATTAGAGCCAGAGGCTTAATTTCTAGCAGATTCTGTTGTGTTGGCTCGTGGTGGAGAGCTTACCGTCGACCTACACTGATGTGTTTCTTTAACCTAGTTTTTGCTGACAAAATTGGCTGAATCGGAAGAAAAAACCCAGTCCTTGTTCCTCCAGAAGTTAATTTGGAACTTAGATCAGCCGCCTTCTTCCTCAGCTACGAGACGTTCTGGCACCCCAGGCATTGGCCTGAGAGGCCTCCTTGCAACTGGCTGCGAGCATCTCAGGAAGCCAGAGGCGGCTCTCAGAGCCCTCTTGCACTCGTCAGCTGAATCACCTGGTCTGCTGAGCCCAACATCTATAAATTGTTTGCTGCTGTCACCCTTGTGACTAATCTGTATGTCTGAGGCTGGTTGCCGTCTGGAGGCCACAGCCTTGATTTATGGCTCTTACAAAGCAGGGCCTCAGTTTTGGCAAATGCTTTGTTGCACTTGGGTGGAGTTGCAGCCTCAGTAGTGCTAAAAGAGGCGGGGGAACTCTTTAGAAAATGAGTGGTATGTACTAGCATGAGAGAGCAAGAGAGTCCTTTTTATTGAGTGACATTTGTTGTCATGTAAAAGATTCTGGTTGTTGAGTTGTACCAGGCTTGGGAATAAATTTACAAGCACTACTAGCGCACCTAACTTTTTATTTGCTTGCCTGTTCACAAGTCACAGTCCAGTGATTTAACAGCCGAAAACCTTACCTTTTTGGTGCAAACTTTTAAGTTTGGCCCTTATATTTTTATCTAACAGATGGTTGAGATGTTGCTGTGAGAAGTGAGGTTACAGGGAACCAGACAGAGGGCCTTCTCGGTAGTAGCACCCGCCCTGTGGAACGCCCTCCCTTCAGATGTGAAGGAAATAAGTAGCTGTCTTCTTTTTAAAAGACATCTGAAGGCAGCCCTGTTTAGGGAAGTTTTTAATATTTAATGCTGTATTGTTTTTAACACTTGATTGGAAGCCTCCCAGAGTGGCTGGGGAAACTCAGCCAGATGGGCGGGGTATAAATAATAAATTGTTGTTGTTGTTGTTGTTGTTGTTGTTGTTGTTGTTGTCGTATTTATACTTGTAACCTGCTCTGGGGTCTTAAGAAGAAGGGTGGAGTATAAGTCTGAGAGTAAACAGATCAGTCACTTGTGGCAGTGCAGCAGGTTAATAACAAGGAATTGGTGTTTTTTTCCCAGTTTACAAAAATGTCTATAATTGTTAATCTTTTAAAAATATGTGACCAATGACTGGCTGTCTTCAAGCCTGGGCTACAAGAGCATAGGAAGCTTTGAGTGACTACCCTTGGGTCAGTAGTCTGTGCCACCCTTCCCCAGATGATGTCCTCTAATGATCAGGGATGATTGGAGTTGTAGTACAGCAACACCTGGAGGGCACCAGTTTGAAGAATGCTGCTTGTTTGTTGCAGCTCTCCAAGAGTTTGGACAACAGGGGGATATCAGTGGGGACTGAACCTGGGACCCTTTGTGTGCAAAGAAGAAACTCCAGCATAGAACCGCAGCCTTTCCATCTCTGGATCTGCTCTCCTTGACCTGAGAGGGTTTGTGGGGGCTTATCTTGCAAGGTGCCAGAAGAACCGCAGCAAAAGGCAGCAGATCTGAGTAGAAAACCCATACAGTGGTACCTCGGGTTACAGACGCTTGAGGTTACAAACTCCGCTAACCCAGAAATAGTATTTCGGGTTAAGAACTTTGCTTCAGGATGAGAAGAGAAATTGCATGGCGGCGGCACAGCAGCAGTGGGAGGCCCCATTAGCTAAAGTGGTACCTTAGGTTAAGAACAGTTTCAGGTTAAGAACGGACCTCCTGAACGAATTAAGTTCTTAACCCGAGGTACCACTGTATTATAAAGTGTCTTGCTCTGCTCTCCTGGCAGAGCGTGGAATCAAAGTAACATGGCTACTGCTAATTGCCACTGAAAACCCTTAACTGGATATGGAGATGCTTAGAAACAGGGACTTGCCTGCCAGGTTGACACAGTGGCATAACCTGCTTTAGGGATGGTTGTCAGGTTTAGGCTGTTAGGCAGGAGTACAACAAAGCCAAAGCCAATGGCAAGGCAGCTGCCAGATTTCCTGACTCTAAACCTGCTACATTCTTAATTCTCTGTGTCAGTTCCCCATGTTGAGTTAACTTGAGATGTTATGGTTTCATCTTTGTAAGGGATGTGTCATTGAGCCATATTGGTGACAGGCAAGAGAATACCAACTGCATTCTGAGTTATTTCTTGTTAGGGACTGCCAGGAGTCTTTGATGTGGTGCTTTGTTCCTTCCCTGAGTTGAATCCTGCTAATAAAACAACCATGAAAGTCAGCGCAGAGTGTAGACTTGGGAGGGGAAGGGAGAATAATCCAAATGAGCACATTCATAGCCCCTCCCTCATTTCCAAATGTAACCAAGCTTTAAGTATGTGTTATTGAAAATGACCACATTTCCACCTCCCCCTCTTTCCCTCCTGTCTATTTTAGTTTGTAAGCGCTAGGGCAGCATAGAGCTTCCTAGGTTTTCTGGGTAACCCTGTAAGGTGTTGAATTATATACCAGCTTTCTCAAATGCTCTCCAAATGCTTTGGACTAAAATGCCCATCAGCCCAGTTAGTTCAGCCTGGCCCAGGGATCAGGGTTGACTGGAGTTGCAGCCAAAATATCTGGATGGCAGCAGGTTAGGGAAAGACGATATGGATATGCCCCAATGGAACTAATTTGTACATTATATAATGCACTCTGTGGTTGATGTGGTGGAAGATGCACAAGCATTCACAATCCCTTCATGTGAGTATGGCAACCCTAAATGTGTGAAGGGACTCAGAGGCAGTGGCTCACTGGGAAACAGATGTTCATATGTTCCGCTTTTCTTTCCTCCATTTAATTCTAGAAAGGAACAATGTCCTGAATCCAGGGAATGTGAAAAATGGTCTGGTGTTGCCTCCCTTTCTAAAACTTGACCCATGGAAAGGGCCATAGGGCAGAGGTAGAGCATCTGCTTTGCATGCAGAAAGCCTCATGTTTAATCTCCACAAAGGGCTGGGGGTGTCCCCTGCCACCAGCCATGTGATATTGGGACTGTCGTTCAAAACATCTGGAGGTCACCAGGTTGGCAATGGCTGATGGCTAGCTGTCCACAGCTGAGCTAGGATTTGACTGTGAAGCTATGCCTTCCTGCCCTAGCTGTTGTTTCCATTGGCTTGCCATCAGTGGCCTTGGTTTTGCTTCTCTGCAAGAAAAACAGCATGCCTATGCTAGCTATTTAAAAAAACAACAAAAAGCCTCCGGGCTTCAAAGATAACTAGTGTTGTGGACAGAGCTAATTGTATTTATTCTTGGATTTCTTGACTTGTTCATTTTTACAAGGTACGTATTTGAGTGCCCCAGACTTAACAGCTGCAGTCAGTGTGAGCCACCGCCACATTCTTTCTTCCCCTATTGCTGTTCCAGAGGCAGGAACTGACCTATAAATGTGTTTATCCTCTGTTGTCCCAGAGTATTTTTCCTAGGGTTGCATTCCATTAGTTTTGAAGCCAGTGAGGTGGGCAGATTTGAGGCTTCAGCATCTCTATGTAATGAGCCAATTCAATAGTATTCCTGAAAGCAGTGGAGGGGAAATACTTAGTCTGGGCTGATGGGAATAGTCTGAAGACCAGAATGCATATTTCTCAAAACACACTCGAGGAATTTTGTCCTTCTCTTCCCTTTTGCTAAAACTAAGCTGAGGTTTTCCTGTTGGTTCATAGTTTTAGTCTCATGTGTTACGTATTTAGGTGTGTTCTTGTTCCGCTAGGGTAACTTTGGGTCACTTTCTACTTTTTGGATAATCTACCTCACAGGATTGTTGTGAAGAGAGAGGTCAGTGATTGCTGCCCTGAGTTGAGCTCCTTGGGAGGAAGGGTGCAGTAAAAATACAGCTTAACATATTAAGCTGCAATTCATTTGCTTGTGAAATACATGTACCCTTCCAAATCACTATTCTATATTTTTTTGAATGGCCCTAAACGGCCTTGGCCCAGTATACCTGAAGGAGTGTCTCCACCCCTATTATTCTGCCCGGACACTGAGGTCCAGTGCTGAGGGCCTTCTGGCACTTCCCTCCCTGCGAGAAATGAAGCTACAGGGAACCAGGCAGAGGGCCTTCTTGGTAGTGGCGCCTGCCCTGTGGAACGCCCTCCCATCAAATGTCAAAGAGAACAACAACTACCTGACATTTAGAAGACATCTGAAGGCAGCCCTGTTTAGGGAAGTTTTTAATGTGTGACATTTTAATGTATTTTTAATCTTTATTGGAAGCCACCCAGAGTGGTTGGGGAAACCCGGCCAGATGGGCGGGGTACAAATAAATTATTATTATTATTATTATTATTATTATTATTATTATTATTATTTATTAAAAGCTAGAATTCCAAAACCAATTGTCATTCTTCATTTTTGCTTCTTTTCAATGCACACAGCACAGTCTCTCTCTTTTTCATACTGGACTGAATACTCTTGACATCCGTATCATGATACGGTTTAAACATGACTTGTATGTTCATTGTGGGTTTATTTCTCAGAAGAATGTTTGTGATTCAGTTTTTCCTCTAGATAAATGTTCTGGCTTCTGTTGCTTATTAACCCTCTTTGCATCTGGCTCTGCAGCAGACAGAAATGAATAGTATTTCAGATCCCTTTTAAATTTCAGGACTGAAATTCATCCTGAAAATATGTGGTTGAGTTGCAAGAGCTTATTTAATGTGCAAAAGCTGGGTGGGATCCTCCTCCTCCTCCATCCAGATCAGTTCTTCAATTCATGTGTTTAAAAATGAGCCAATTCTTTGGGAACCTACCATGAAATAAAAATTACCACCCTAAAATATGCTGGTAATAGTGGTTGGATTTCTGTAGCCATTGTGGAAGAAAATGGCTTAGTCCTGTGAGGAAGAGTTGGGGCATGCTGAGCCTGGAGAAGAGGATGGATTGATTTTTAAAGTATGGATATTGTCCTAAGGAAGGGGCAAAACTAGGCTTTATTTCACTCAGGTCAAAGACCTAGTTTGGCACCCAGCCATGTGCATTTGTGTACACACACAGACACAGACACAGACACAGACACAGACACACACACACACACACACACACACACACACACACACGTCTGGGAGCCTCAATGGCACCCTTTTGGAAGCTTCACCTGGAGCAAAAAACCTGGCTGGCACCCCCATAGCTACAGCTCTGCCTAAGGCAGGGTGGGATTTTCTTTTCCAGACCTTAGAAGTTCACATGTTTTACATCTGTCCCTTTTGCCAATACCAATTTTTGTGTGTGGCATCACTGGGTTAGGTATGTATCACAGTAATAAATATAGACACTAATTGCAAGATCGTCTCTATGCTGTGGTCTGCTAATGTAACTGAGTATTTACTGCTCTGGAGTCCAGATTGGCCAGTTCGTGCTTCACTGCAGGATCCATGCTTAGCAAAGAGCCACAGTGAGATTTTTTTATGTTGTTAAAAGCAGCAGAGAAAGATCCTGGGCTGGCTCGAAACTTACTGACTTGGATGGGCAGATGAATCCTAATTCAACAATGTGAATGGGGCTGTGTCCTGCACTAGAAGGAAACAGGCTAGTTTACTGGGGGCGAGGTGGGGAGGGGAGTGCAAGCAGTTGATTCTTCATCTCTGGAATTACAAAATGCAGCTTTTCCTCTGGTCTGTATCTTTGGGCGAAACACACAGAGGTTCCCTGATAAGTGTAAAACAGGAATAAGGGGAAGCTAGGCGGTTTTCATCTGATCAAACAAGGTTTTATATAAATGTAAAAAGGTAAAGGACCCCTGGACAGTTAATCCCAGTCAAAGGTGACTATGGGGTGTGGCGCTCATCTCGCTTTTCAGGCTGAGGGTGCTGGCGTTTGTTCACAGACAGCTTTCTGTGTCATGCAGCCAGCATGACTAAACTGCTACTGGTGCACGGAAGACCTTGATGAGTGCAAGAGCGCACAGAAACACTGTTTACCTTCCCGCCGCAGCAGTACCTATTTGTCTACAGTGGTACCTCTGGTTATGAACTTAATTTGTTCCAGAGGTCCATTCTTATGCTGAAACTGTTCTTATCTTGAGGTGCGCTTTCGCTAATGGGGCCTCCCCTTGCGTGCACTCCTCTGGCACGCAATTTCTGTTCGCATCCTGGGGCAAAGTTCGCAACCAGGAGCAGCTACTTCTGGGTTAGCGGAGCTCGTAACCAGACGTGTTCGTAACCAGAGGTACCACTGTACTTGCATTGGTATGCTCTTGAACTGCTAGGGGGCAGAAGCTGGGACTGAGCAATGGGAGCTCACCCCGTCGCACGGATTCGAACCGCTGACCTTCCGATTGGCAAGCCCAAGAGGCTCAGTGGTTTAGACTACAGCACCACCCGCAAACCCATAGGAATCTGTATATAACAAGGGGTAGGGATCCTTTTTGCCCCTGTGGGCCAAATCATGATGACATCAGATGACTAACAGGTGGGCGGTCCCATCTGCCTTCCTCCAGCGCCAAACAGCTGATGACTGGAGGGTCTGCTTTCCTTCAGGGAGCATGCTGGCAAAGCAGCACCCAGCAGGATTGAGCCCCACCTATCAGCTAACAGCAACAACAGCCACGATAATCGAGGGCTGCCATACGTCTCGGAGTTCAATAACTTTCAGTGTGTCCTTGTTTTTACTTTTTGAAACATGGCAACCCGAAATAATAATGGTGGTGATGATATTATAATTTATACCCCACCCATCTGGCTGGGTTGCCAACTGGAGATGTCAGCTGATTGACAGGTAGGCATCACTTGGGGATAATGGGTAGTGCATCCAGGGTACATATCTAGTACAAGTCTTCAAAGGACCTGGTGCTGGAAATCCTTACAGTGGACTTTGCCAATCTGGTGCCTTCCAGATGTTTTTTACTCCAGTTTCCCATCAGCCCCAGCAGCCTTGTAAGGCAAATTGGCATTATTCCCATAATACAGACCTGTGGATGAGGCTGTGGTATGAGACTTGCTTAATATCACCTCAGTGCTTTTTTTTTTCTCCTAAAAAAAATGTTTAGGAGTACTCTCATTTTTCTACTCATATTGAAATACTGCCCCTCAATGAGGCCAAACTTAGATTCACAAAATATTTAGGGGTATGCATACCCCTGCGTACCCCCAGAAAAAAGCACTGCGTCACCCAATGAGTCGGTTGCAGAAGGAGAGGTTTGTGGCTTTTATCCGCTTATTCTCTCCTAGGAACGCATGCCTGGCACCTACATACAAATTTCTTCTTGGTTCACTGGGAAGCTTTAAGCAAGCGTTTGAGCTGGAGAGTTCTGCACCAGCATCCATTGCCAGGGATTTCTGAGCTGTGCGTCTCCCATTATGCATGGCATCCTCTGTGCCCCTTCATATTTCCTTTCCAAACCGCTGCTTGGGTTACTTATTCAGTCCGGCCAGCTCTGGGTGTAGCCTAGCTATTGTGTTTGTTCTGCAGGAACAGTTAAGTCACTTGGGAAGGCAATACCAAAGATGGTCCTCTGCCAAAACACCAGTAGTAACTTCCTTCTTTTCATATGGTCTGAACCTTCTTCACCAACTCCTTCTGTTCCTTTAGAAGAAATACTGAAGATGAATTTAATTAGTACCAGCAGGAAAGTTTCAACATTAGTAAAACTGATTCTGACAACCTCTGTGATCTGTGAAAGCATACATTGTTTGGTTTTTTAAAAAAACTTGTGACACCAGGTGAAACTGAATAAAAAATAGGAAGCTGTTGTTTTTATGGGGCTACTTGAGGGGTCTCTCCTCAACACATACTTATCCAGGTCCCAGAGAAGGGCTTGCATTATTATTGTAAAATTACACAACTTTTAGGAGACATCTGAAGGCAGCCCTGTATTGGGAGGTTTTTAATGCTTGATGTTTTTAGATATGCTGTAAGCTACCCAGAGTGGCTGGGGCAACCCAGCCAGATGAATGGGGTATAAATGATAAAATTATTGCTATTAGTAGTAGTAGTAGTAGTAGTAGTAGTAGTAGTAGGATCCTGCCTACCTGCCTGGGTTGCCCCAGCCACTCTGGGTAGCTTCCAACAAAATATAAAAACACAGTAAACCATGCATCAAATATAACTCATCTCTGCAGTAACCGGAAAGTTTTTAAAAAAACAATAATTGATTTACAATTTTGTTAGCCCACACTCATTTGTTTTGTTATTCTGATTGTTTTGTTTTACATTTATGTACATTGTATATGATGTAAAAACTTAATAAAGACTTTTTTTAAAAAAAGCAATAAACTTTTACACAAGTCTCCCTCCACATTTGTAAATGTGTTTTGCATGCTATATTGTTACTACTATTTTTCACCGTAGTCCTATTTTATGAAACCACATAATCCAAATGTGCAGAAATTATTCCAAATGTTAACAAATTGAACAAGAAGAGTGTGTGTGCCCTTTGTTAGCAAAGCCCTTGCTTCACTCCTCCTCTGCACCTGCTCTTGCTATCCCAGGGAGGAAACAAACCAGAGGCTGGCTTCCTCTTACCTTTGAACCAGTGCTTGAGGTTTGTTTCCTGCAAACAAACTATGGATAAGCCAAGAACAAATATTTGCTTCAATTTGTACTTTGGAGAGAAGCAAACCTTGAGCACTAGCTCATGCACAATGGTTTGGGCCTGCACCAGCCTCTGCACAGCCTCTGGTTTGGGACTGCAGCGGGCGTCAGCACACTAGTGCTTGTTTGTGTTAAACCATAGCTTATTTTTAACTGCTATGTCCAAGTCAGACCAATATGTTGTAAATAAAGTTTTCCCCTGGAACAACTTAAAATCAGTGCTGTGTGTAGTGGTTTGAGTGTTGGACTAGGACCTGGGTTCAGCTCCCCACTCAGTCATTCAGCTCGCTGGTTGTGACCTTGGGCCAATCACTGCTTCTCAGCCTCAATTTTCCTCACAGGGTTGATGTGGAGATTAAATGAAGAGGAGGTGAATGATGTGTGCCACCTTGAGCTGTTTAGTGGAAAAAGTGGGCTATAAATGCAATAAATAAAAAAGAAAGCATATAGAAAATATGTTGTTGTTGTTCTTTAGTCGTTTAGTCGTGTCCGACTCTTCGTGACCCCATGGACCGGAGCACGCCAGGCACTTCTGTCTTCCACTGCCTCCCGCAGTTTGCTCAGACTCATGCTGGTAGCTTCGAGAACACTATCCAACCATCTCATCCTCTGTCATCCCCTTCTCCTTGTGCCCTCCATCTTTCCCAGCATCAGGGTCTTTTCCAGGGAGTCTTCTCTTCTCATGAGGTGGCCAAAGTATTGGAGCCTCAGCTTCACGATCTTTTTTTTTTTTTTTTTGGATTTGATATCCCGCTTTATCACTACCCAAAGGAGTCTCAAAGCGGCTAACATTCTCCTTTCCCTTCCTCCCCGACAACAAACACTCTGTGAGGTGAGTGGGGCTGAGAGCCTTCAAAGAAGTGTGACTGGCCCAAGGTCACCCAGCAGCTGCATGTGGAGGAACGGGGAATCGAACCCGGTTCACCAGATTACGAGTACACCGCTCTTAACCACTACACCACACTGGCTCTCGGTCCTTCCAGTGAGCACTCAGGGCTAATTTCCTTAAGAATGGATGCGTTTGATCTTCTTGCAGTCCATGGGACTCTCAAGAGTCTCCTCCAGCCCCATAATTCAAAAGCATCAATTCTTCGGTGATCAGCCTTCTTGATGGTCCAGCTCTCACTTCCATACATCACTACTGGGAAAACCATGGCTTTAACTATACAGACCAGTTTCGCTCAAGTACAAATCTATATTGTACTTGAAGGGAGGCACTGAGGGATGGAGGATAAAGGACTAACGTGGTATGTTTCCCTATTGATGTTGGGGTGAGTGTGTGTGAAGAAGAGTGAGATACTGCTATGTTCACATTTGTACCAGTGTTTTTTTTAAAAAATAATAGCTTGACTTCCGATACTCAAAGAAACGGACAAGACTCATAAATATTTTTGCTGTTACTTAAAAAGAAACAAAAAGATCAGAAGGTTTTTCAGGCAGCAGAGCAACTCGTCTGATTATGGAACTTTGCATAAAGTTCCATGTATGTTGATGGCGTTATATGTATATTTTGAGGTGGATTTGCTGAATGCTGGGAAAATAAATTCAGCTGTAGTGGCATTTTGCTCTCCTTTGCCAAATGCTTTAAACGTACTTCCTTTTAAGCAGGTTTGCTGGATTTCCTTCTAGCAGGTGAAGTCATGGAATGAAAAATTATCCCCAGAGCTTTGTTGCTATTGCTGTGAAAATGCAGGTGTGCAAACAAGGAAGAAAACAAAAGGCAAGCTGGCCTCTCTGTTTGCCAGAGCAACAGGCGGGCTGCCTACTCACTGCTCACTGCGGAGTGCAGTCCCTGCAGCAGCGATAGCAACTGCAACAGGACATGGCGACAATGCCTTTCTGGTCAAATCCAGTGGTAGCAAGTATGCCCTTTTAAGCGTCTCCTTGCACACTCTCATGGGTCATTGCATTGTGCTGGGAGGAAAAGGGAACTTCTCTCTTGCTATATTTGGATATTGGACTTTTATGGGCATAGAGATGAGCCTGTCCCTCAGGAGCAGCAAGTCATGGCTGCACTTGGAGTAGATGCCAACCAGGAGGTCCAACACTTCCATACTCAGGATGTTCTTACTGGGCCACGGCCCACCCAGCAGGCATAATTTGGACAGGTTGCAGGATTTGGATTCTTTGGAGCCTGATGAGCAGTGTGAATATGCCATACTAATGCGGTACAGTCTTCATAGTCTTTGGAGAAGGCAACATGGGAAACTGCCTTAGACAGAGCCACACCATTACTTGCATCTGACCCAGTATTGCTTCAGGCCATGGAAATACCAGGGAGCAAATGAAGAGGACTCCTATATGATAAGACTAGGAGTGGATTGGTAGGACCATGCACCACAGGGCAGCCTTCGCCGACCTGATGCCCTGCAGATGCTTTGGTCTACAACTGCCATCAGTCTCACCATCATACATCCATGAGGTCTGCGGCTGATGGGAATTGTAGTCCAAAACATGGAAGTCTGCATGGGATGGGGTGGGGTTATCATGGTGCCTTCTTGTTTGTGCAGCTCCTTCCTGCCATTCAGTGTAGTGCTATGCGACATAGAGGAGGGCATTGAATGAAGGCACATGCTATAAAAACAAATAATTAATCCAGACTTGGTGCTGAAAGGGAAAAGAGAGAGAAAGAGAAGGCAATGTTTGGTTGGGCACGTTAGCTTGGAAGAAGATAATTGCATAGCTGGTTTTTCAGTCAGCACTATGGGTTTAAGGGATCCTGCAGAATTTTGCACACGACTCTGCATTTAACCACATCTGGGCTCTTCCCTTTTGTGTCACCTCTGAAAAAGTGACACTGCCAGCACTTTATGCTACCTGAACTCTCAAGTGGAGCCACTGGCTCAGCAATGACTCAGTGGACAGACCCATAATTACTACATTGCCACCCTTTCTTCCTAAGTTACCACCCGGAGTGCTTCTTGGTCTTGCTCCAGGCCAAGGGCAAGACCCCCAAAGGAAAAGCTGCTGCTGTCATTCAGACAGGGAAGGAACTTGAGGTTCTAGCACGTGTGTGTGTGTGTGTGTGTGTGTGTGTGTGTGTGTCTTGCTGAGCCTGTCTGAGACCCTGACATTATGCTTGAGTTTGTTTTCGCAGTTTATGTGCTGAACTCTTTCTCTTCTCTTGTGTTCAGAAATAAAAGTCTTCAAGTTGGCAGAAGCAGTGAAAACGAGGGTTTTTTTTTAAGCACTGCTTTTGTGGGTCTGCCTTTTTTCTTTTCCTTTTTTCAAGAAGAGCAGGTGGAGTGGAGTATACTCCCTAAAAGCTGAAATTCTTAACGAGTTTCTTTTATGATGTAGAAACAAAGGCACAAGTCAACCTATAGCTTGGTATTGTCTACATTGACTGACAGCAAGATTTTCATACAGCTCTCCCTGGAGATGCTGAAGACTGTACCTGGAACCTTCTGCATACAAAGCAGGTGTTCTGCTATGGAACTGCAGCCCTTCCCCATGGAGGAAGAGCCTTGTCATCGAACTGTAGAATTGGAAGGGACCACAAGGGTCATCTAGTCCAACTCCCTGCAATGCAGGAATCTTTTTGCCCAATGCAGGGCTTGAACCGATGACCCTGAAACTAAGAGCCTTTTGCTCTCCCAGCTGAGCTATCCCAGGTTGTTGCCTCCCACCACATGGGACCAATTCCCTGGACTGTGTGCATATGATTTTAAAATGCATTGGATCCATGTCCAAACCCTGCCTTTCTCTGGAGATCCCTGGTGATTGTGGGCAAACATTTGCATCCCAACCTACTTGACGTGATAGTTGTGTGGAGGCAACTTATGGCAACTCTGTTGGAACATGGCTGTGCTCCTGCAGATCTTGTGTTCATTTCAGTGAGGCTTGCGCAGGAGACCTTCCCAGTGTGCCTTGTGCTCTGTTCATGTAACGGAAAGATGGGGGTGGGCTCAGAGAGCCTGCTTATGCTCTTCCTTGCACAACTATATTGCAAGGTAGGACAGTCAAGTCCCAGTGCTATCCAGCAATCACTGCCACTACCGCCTCTCAACACATACAGCGCCCAGGTAATTATGTGTTGCTTGAGGAAATATTTTGAAAAGGCTCTTGCTGTGAGGAGTCACTCAGCAATGGGCAGTGCACCACCCCTCCACATCTGGTAGAGAATAGCTTTCGGGAAACAGTTGCCTATATTCCAAAGCATAGGCAAAATATTTATGGAATGTTTCCTACTGCAAATTAACTCTCCCCTCCCCGCAATGAATCACTTTTGTAGGAGTGATCTTAAGTGCTGATTATTTTTCCAGCTGACACAATATGAAGAGTGCCTGTTTATTTTGGCCTCTTTAGGGAATTTCTTTGGAATACAAAATCTCACAAGGGATTTGCTTGATATCCCACCCAGCGGACTTTTCTGGGACCCTGTGCTGTTTATCCTTGTTCTAGTCCTATGTGTGGTTTTTCCTTTGCCTCAGAATAAGATGGCTGGTTAGCAGCTGTGTATATGACGAATGCACCTAATGAGTGTGGAAATGCAACTTTTGGCAATTGCTTTTGAAAACCTCACCTGTCTAGAATGGTGACCTGTGAATGGATGTCTCTGGTTTAGTCAGCCTCTGTGTAGATACCCTGTCCTGGCTATAGCTTTCTGCAGGCAAACATCACTCTGAGACTTGACCTCCATCCAGCGCTAGACCTACATTTGGGGCGCCCTGAAGCTTGAACTGTTATGGAGGCCCTTCACAACCAGCAGTGAGGTCTGGATAACCACTATTCTCTTCTTCAATGGGGTTGTTCCATGAAAGATCACCACAAATTTTCTGTGAGTTTGCTTTTTTGGTATCCACTAAAGTATGTTTGTGAACTCATTGTTATTCCCCTAGTGCAGGGATAGGCAACCTAAGGCCTGTGGGCTGGATGCGGCCCAATCGCCTTCTCAATCTGGCCCGCGAATGGTCTGGGAATCAGTGTGTTTTTACATGAGTAGAATGTGTCCTTTTATTTAAAATGCATCTCTGGGTTATTTGTGGGAATAGGAATTTGTTCATTTTTTTCTTCAAAATATAGTCCGGCCCACCACATGGTCTGAGGGATGGTGGACCGGCCCATGGCTGGAAAAGGTTGCTGACCCCTGCCCTAGTGTCTTGACCTCTGTTAAAAGGAGGGGGCACGCAATTAAATTAGCCACAGCAGAACAGCCAACTTACCGCAACACTCCACCATTACAACATCTGTGCTACTGACTCTCAAGCTTTGGGATTGTTGAACTATACCTAAGCCAGAAGCCAGGACAGCCAGCAGGATCGCAGCGCAGCGGGATCCCGCTGGCTGTCCTGGTTTATGGGATAGCCGTGCGCAGCCTCTCCTGCGCTCCCTTTAAAGAGTCGCACACACGCTCCATGCGGCTCTTTAAAGGGAGCGCTGAGCAGAGCCTCCCGCCTGCATTCACTCCATAAGACGCACACACATTTCCCCTTACTTTTTAGGAGGGGGAAAGTGTGTCTCATAGAGCGAAAAATACGGTATACAACAACAAAATTTATCAGTTTGAGTCATGTGACTCAAATTGGGTCTAGACCCCAAAATTTTAAGCAATGTGGACTAAAGTTGCCTCTGGGGCCCCTCCAGGATTAGGAGCCCTGAAGATTAAGCTTCATTAGTTTCATAGTAGATCCACCCCTGCCTCCATCTTGTTTGTGTCCTCAGTTGTTCCATTCAGTTCCTTGAGGGAGCCCTTCTTATCTTGTGACCTGTTTATCTAGGAATTTGCTCTGTCCTGTTACAGGGTCTCTGTAGGCCTTTGTGGCTGTTGTGTCATCATCTGTTGCATCAAATGCACTATATATTTAATGCAGGATCATACCACTTTAAACAGCCATAGCTTCCCCCAAAGAATCCTGGGATGTGTAGTTTGTTTAGAGTGCTGAGAGCTGTTAGGAGACTCCTATTCCCTCTCAGAGAGCAGCAATTCCCAGAGTGGTTTATTGATGTCCCTCTTTCCAGGGGACTCTGGGAATCGTAACTCTGTGAGGGGGATAGGGGTCTCCTCCTAACAATGGTCAGCACCTTTAACAAACTGCAGTGCCTAGGATTCTTTGGGGGAAGCCATGACTGCTTAAAGTGGTATGATACTGCTTTAAACATATAGTGCAGATGAGGCCTCCCTCTCTGATGTCAAATTCTATTTAAAGAGCTGCTGATGACTGTGAGGAGATGAGCCCCAGAAACACGGTGACTTCATTTTCTTTGAAGGTGAACAAGCTCCTTGTGCCTGATGAGGATGAGGATGCTATTCATCCTGAAGGGCTTCTTTTTGTCCTCAGGAGACCAGCTCAGACAAGGAGACTTGAATGGAACTTCTGCCCAACAAAAGGAAGTCACTCCATCAACTTCAAAGAGGATAAGATCAACTACTGAATACCACAACATCTTCAGATCACTTTCTTTTTGTTCTAAAGTTGTGTTTAGACAAAATATTTGTTTTCCTGACTTAAAAAGACTGCTATGGCTTGCCTTAGCAGGATCCAAACTCCCTTTTGTAGTATAAAATATTGGGGAGGAAAATGGGCACCAGCCATCTGAGGCCACCAGTACAGAATGTCATCAATGTCTAGGTAACCCGATGATCATTGTGTTGCCTAGACATTGCTGACGTTCTCTTTGCAGCACAGGGGTTTGTTTGGTTACAGCAGTACAGGATGGCTGCTTTTGGTTTGGTTTTGGTGGTAGTGTGAGAAGATTTTGTTCAAACAACCAAAGGTGTTCTTGGTGTAGAAGAGATTTCATGTTGGCTCTTCTTATTCATCTGCCAATCAACTTTACATCTACACAACTTATTTTTATTGGATATTCCTCTTCTGCAGCAATTCACAGAGCGTTAACTATCTCAAATGAAGCTTCATGCAAATAGAAAAAAATATATGGAGGTAGCCATGTTGGCCCATAATAAAAAAACCTAAAGCCACATTGTGTCACCACACCTTTACTAGAACCAACTAAAATGTCACCATCATGAACAAGCTTTTGAGTTTTGCAGAGCAGAAGCCACTGCTTGGGATGGGGAGATGGTATTTTACATGCAGTCACTGAGAAGGTTCTATCCCAAATCACATAAGAACGTAAGAAAAGGCTGATGGATCAGGCCAAAGGCACATCTAGTCCAACATCCTGTTCTCACAGTGGCCGACCAGATGCCTCTGACCATGGAGGCAGAGCATAGCCATTCTGTCTAGTACCCACTGATAAGACTTATCCTCCATGAATTTATCCAGTCCTCTTTTCAAGCCATCCATAGCTTAACTAAGCATAGTGTGAATAATTCTGCCTGAGCCTTACAATGCCTCTGAATTCTAATATTGTGAGAGGAGCGAAGCTTTTTCTCTACCCACTTTTCCACACCATGCACAATTTTATACACCTTTATCATGTCCAATACAAGGAAAGGTCTTCTTTGAATAACTGGGTCCAGTTGAATTGTTCAGGGCTTTGTATGTGAACACTAAAATTGGACTCAGTATCACATAGGCCAGCCTCATACACTCTGGTGACCTCCAGATGTTTTGAACTACAACAACCGCAGAGAAGTAGTCCAAAACACATGGAAGATACTAGGGGGTTCAACACCGAGACAGGTAGCCAGTGCAAACATTTGCTGCTAAAATATCTGGGTCCTGTAACTAGGAATTGAGGCCTGATTCTCGCATGCCTTACGCACTGCTGAAATCAGCTCTGGGCTCTCTGCTCTGCTGCCACAGTTTAAGCTGTACTTTCCTTAGACAGCTGCAGATCCAGGAAGAATGTGTCTTTATTCCAGCATTATCTTGTAGTTTTAAACACGTTCCTTGCAGCAACTGAAAGCCAGAAGGAACTTTGGTGGATGCAAATTGGCTTCCGTTTATGGAAATATAGGCTTGAGAAGAAACAATACTGCAAAAGAAACAGAGGGGATCAAATATTCTCTGGAGCCAAAGTTCAGAGAAGCATGTCAAATGGGTTGGGTGGAGGAAGCAGGAATCAAGGGTGTGCACTGCGATTGTCAGCTCAGTCTCTCTCTCTCTCTCTCTCTCTCTCTCTCTCTCTCTCTCTCTCTCTCTCTCTTGTTCTAGTTGCTTGGAGGCTTATGATCTGACCCACTTTACCCTCTGACCAAAATAATATTTGTGGGTCACAGATGGCTTCCTGTGAGGCAAAGACCTAGCTGAACTGTTTGTATCTCATTGCGGCAGTAATTATATCCTTCTGGTTTTGAGTCATAGCATGAGAGAGGGAAATTTTTAAACTGTAAAGGAGCAAAAGAACTCAGGGGAAATGTACAAATACAGCTGGTGCCTGCTGCCCTCTTTGCTACCAGCTTTCCATGACTGTGAAAACTGACGTAGGCTGAACTATAGATGAGAGACTGGATTTCATGTTGGATTTCAGCTTAGCTATGAATGCAGTTGTCAGCTATAAGCAACTCCCTGCCCTTCTGATTTTCCTTCCCACTCCCAAATATACAGTATTGTGGGGACATAATACTTTATATCAGCCTTCTCCAGCATGGCAACCTCTAGATGTTGCTGGACTCAAATTCCCATCACCCCAGCCAGCATGTGGTCAGGGATGGTGGGAGTTGTTGCCTAAAAAATCTGGAGGGCAATAGGTTGGGGAAGGCAGTTCTAAATGTCTGTGTTGACATCATCCTAACATTAGCACTTCTAATAGGTGTTTCTTGAAGTCCTTCAAGGATGGAAATCCTGCTGCATCCTTGAGGAGTGCATACAGGTGGTGCCTGACTTTTTAGTTTGTTGCTTTAGATCCTGTCCTCCAGGCATTTGGTAAGCCCTTATCTTGGTATTGCCCCCTCTGTCCATGGCCACATCTTAAGCAGTGGTTAAAGCTGTACATTGTTAAGGTTACCAGTTTAGCTTCCAAGGTTTGAACTTCTCCTCCATTCCGTTCTCTTGCTCCAAGTTAGCTAATGTGGTGCCCTTCAGTGATTGCTGGACTACAACTCCCATAATCCTTGATTGCTAATCTTATGTCTTAATTCTGCTCCTAACACCATGTTATGTCACTGAGCTTTCACTGAGCCCTCCCACTGAAAGAGTCAAAAACTATTGAAATACTAGCTGAGTTTGGACATCATGAGAAATCATGCTTTATAATGAAGGGAACATACCTAGTCTTGCCATTATGTATGCCACAAAGAGGAGATTCAAAGCTTTCATGTCCGTTTTTGATTAGCCACAGTTTAGCACTAATTCAAACACTAAACTATGGTCTGTCTTAACTATGGTTTGCTTGAAACAAGTCAACTTTATAGCTGTGGTTTGAAGGTTACTTTTTAAAAAGATGTAGTTAGGATAGACCACCATTTTTGGGACTCAAATGACAGAACAAACTATGGGTAATAAAAAATGGAAGCAAAAGTGTCCAAGCTCCACCTGGATATGCCAAAGCAGAAGCAGACAGGGAAGGGGTGTGCAAGACCAAAGAGAGGCTAGATAAGCCATTGTTTACTGTGATAGATGAATATTATCCTTATATATAAGCTCTTAGTTCCTAATGACCTTTATTTATTTTAGTTTTTGTATGCCTGAGAAACGTATTTTTTCTGTTTTGTATTTGTTAATATTTTTAAATTCAGTAAAACAATTTGCAACAGTTTTGTGACATCTTAATGACTTACCCTTTGTGGACTCGAGTCCACTTTATCAGATGTGTGAAGGATTATTCCTGGTTGGGTGCAGAGAGTAAAAAAATAAATGGAAATAGTGAAATTGGAAGGAGATGAAATGCCCAAATTAGTCTGTCCCTTTGTGGTACCAGATGGGACATACTCGCCAATGGTGGAGGGTGCCATCAGTTGACCTTGGCAGTTTTCCACAGCATATGATTGGCCACTGTGAGAACAAGATGCTGGACTAGATGGGCCATTGGCTTGAATTAGGTTTTTATATTGAGACATGCCTTTTCCATCATAGTTTTTCATCCCTCCTTTTCACCCACTCTGTTCTGAGGAAACTCCCTTTAGACCATGAAGTTTCTAGCAGTCTCCATCTCCTGCTTATGCTGCAAGTTGAGTTTGGAATTCAAATGTGCACATGGGAAAGACTATTACTGGTAGGATAGTGCAAGCTCCTTTGCTAAGTTCTTGTACTACCCAAAAGTGATTTCTAACACTAGGCATCCTGTTTATGTGTTCGTACAGTAAATAACAGCGTGAAGGTGCCTTTACCAATCCAGTGCCCTCCAGATGTTCTGGACTCCATCTGAAGGGCATCAGGTTGTCAAAGGCTGGCATGAGGTTTTTTAGGGACTTACAGCTGTAAACTTTTCCCGTTTTCTTTTAAAAAAATAAAGAATCTCTTGTTTAGTCTTGCCCATGCAAAAGACAGATTTCCCAGGCTTGAATTTGTCTGGGTCACATCCTTTCCAGGCCAGCTCTTCTCATTTGATTTCTGTCTCTCAATGTTTATTGGGAAACAATCTTCCATGGAGTTAATTCTTCTTCAGGTTAATTGCCTTTTATCATGGGGTGGTGGTGGTTCTGATCAGCATTTGCCTACTCTGATAACTTTCCTGTTTCTATTCCAGGCAGTGTTTTGATTCCTGGTTTGTATTGTGGGGAGCGGGGAGTGTGTTGGTTCTTTCTTTAAGGATCAAAGGGCCTGGTAATGGTGTGCTTTATAAACTAGCTCTGAGTTTTGTGCTTCCCAAAAACAGCAGTTGCGCCTGTGTTTCTCTACAGGTAATAACACTGTTCTAAGAAGATCACCATTGGCTTCTCATGCATTTCTGGGTTCAATTCAAGGTACAGTGGTACCTCGGGTTAAGAACTTAATTCGTTCTGGAGGTCTGTTCTTAACTTGAAACTGCTCTTAACCTGAAGACCACTTTAGCTAATGGGGCCTCCCGCTGCCACCACGATGCCACCACACAATTTCTGTTCTCATCCTGAAGCAAAGTTCTTAACCCGAGGTAATATTTTTGGGTTAGCGGAGTCTGTAACCTGAAGCGTATGTAACCTGAAGCATATGTAACCCGAGGTACCACTGTATTTGTTTTAACATTTAAACACCATACAGATCATTTGTCTGCCTAGCTCAGTGCTGTCAATGCTGACTTGCAGCAGCTCTGAAGGGTTCAGGTGGAGGACATTCCCAGCCCTACTTAGAGGTTCTGCTGGGGACTGAACCTGTGGCCTTTTGCATGCAAGACAGCTGCTATACACACAGCTAGGGACATCTCCTGAAGCAAAGGTGAGGAAGCTGTGGGGGCCCTTCAGGTGTTGCTGCACTCGAAGCCCCCCCCCCCCCGCATCCTTAACCATGGGCCATGCTGGCTGGGACTGATGCAAGTTAGGGTCTGAAAACATATGGAGGACTGCAGGCTCCCTATCGAGGCTTTATTTGGGACTTTAAACCACCTCCCATGCAAACCTGCACCAGATGCCCTTGGCTGGGGTGGGGGGTTTAGGGCAGTAGTGACTGGGGAGAGGGAGTTGAAGGAGGGCATGTCCCATTTGAGAAATGTCCTTCCCTAGTATGTAAAGAAGACAGCAGCCCATTTATCATGCAGGAGGCAAGCTGAAACCTTTCTGCTGGCTGATGCTTTTAGTGGTTCCTATCATTTTACTGCATGTTTTAATTCCTTGATTTATTACAACCATGGGACCAGTGGCAAAATGCTGCTGCCTCAAGCCCTGCCCATATGTGAGCAGGGCTTGGAGAGCATAAACATCAGCCAGAAAATCCTGGAAGCCACAATGCAGCTCACATGCCCTCCTCCCACAGCCCCTTCTGGGTAACCTTCATTCCTCAGACTTGTGTGGTATTTGGATTTCAGCGACTGTTTGATGGGCTTGTGTGAGCCTTCCTCCTCCTCCTCCTCCTCCTCCTCCTCAGTGCAAAGACTCTGCATGTGTAACTTTTCCCCTCTTACCTTTTGGCCACAAATGTTGGAACAACTTTTTTTATGTGTTTATGGCAAAACCTTTATGGGAGACATATACATAATAAATCAAACATTAAATCCAGAAAACATAGTCTGCGCGTTTTACTGTTGTGCAAATTATTCAGAGCCATATTTATTAAAACCTGATCTTCAGGACTGGGTACAATGATCAAAGGCAAGTGGGAAAGCACCCTCCCCCCCACACTCTCAAAAAAGGGCCCCTGGGGATCAAAGGTTGAATATCACCATGATGAGTTAACACATGCAAGAATATGCAAGGACAAATCTTTAGATATCTCTTCCAGCCAACCTACATTGCTGCATTTATTAGGGGAGAGCTGTTTGACAAATCCTGTGATACCATTGTTGAGTAGAAAAGCCGTCTTTGCATTTCCAGAACTTGTGATTGAATAGTGGCAAGCATGTCAGGAGCAGAGCTCACACCTTTGGTACACATTTCCTAATCTACACTCCTGACTGGGGGCAGAACGCTGGGCTAGGCGTATCATTTGTCTCATGTAGCAGGCTCTTTTTTATTATTCATTTCATAAAATTTATGTACTGCATGGTTGTAAAAAACAAAGTTCCCCAAACTCTTAATGACTAAACCAGCACCTCCTCTTTTATGCTGGGAACTGCCCTAAGATCTACAGAGAAAGGGCTTTATACAAATTTAATAAATAATGATAAAATCAAATAATAATTTTCTTCCTGCAGGGGAGCAAGGGGCATTATCGGTATCACTGGCAGAGCCACAATGTCAAGCACAGCGGCGTGGATGACATGGTCCTTCTCTCCAAGATCTCAGAAGATTCCATTGTGGAGAACCTCAAGAAGAGATACATGGATGATTACATATTTGTATCCTTTATTGCAGGGCCTGGGGGACATTTATCAGCTCGAAGGTGGCATTTCCTCATAGGCATAATTCTGCGGTCATTTGTGCGTGCTTGGATGTGACCAGAGATGGAAGTAAAGCAATGGATGTGATTCTTACCCTTTTGTGTACAGGAGGCTATATTCTAGCCAGGCAAAAGTTAGGTTTCTATGGGCACGCCCCCTTTACCTCCACCCAGACAATTAAGAGGCCCTGTCACAGTTCAGGGACACATTCCAACCAGACAAAAACCCTCAGGGAGGATGTCCAGTGCAGTGTGTGGTCCCAAGTTCAATCCCTTTGAATTGTCTCTTCTTCTCTGCAGATGGAAAGCTAGCACACCTGGGGCTGATTGGTAGTGACCCTACACAGCAGAACGGGGACTGTTTTTAGCAACAGTTTCCCCCATGCCAAGTAAAGTAGAATAAAGGTGTCAAATGACAAGGGCTAGTCTTTTCTCCCATCGTTGCCAGTCTGCCAAGGGAAACTGCAGCCGTTAGATTTTGTTCTGTCATGTCTTGCTGGGGTTGGGGAGAAAAATGTAGTTCTGTGCCTACTGCTGTGCCAGGTGGGGGTGTGGGGCACACGCTAGCCCTCGTTTGGCTTGTAAACGTTAGCCATGTGTTTGAGGATGACGGGTCTGCGGGCTCTGAAGGGCCTTGAAACGAAGATGGAAGCAGCAGGGATGCTGTGGAGGAGAAAGTGAATGCTCATAAGAGCATCATCCCACCCCAGCCCATGCCTGCTGCCAAACCTGCTTTCGTGCTTGAAATATTAGGGACTTATGAAAGGATTCCATTGACGTGAGACACAATGGCTTGCTATTCTGCTCCCCGCTTTCACACTCTCAGGCATAATCTCTGCAGACATAAAATCCAGTTTTGAGCTACTCAGCAGAACGTAGAGTTTCAGAAGAGGAGAGACTATCCTTCTCTCTCTCCCTCCCTCCCCCCTCCCCAATAGTTGAGTCCTTGCATTCCCCTTGTACGTTTGAGGGCAGAGCTGTATAAGTTACACATGTGATTTGGGTTAGAGCAAAGCAGCTGGGAGGGGGCTGCTATGGGGTGAGAAAGCAGGGGGAAGTGATTAACCCTTCACAACCCTTCACCACCCTTCACCACCTAACCCTTCACCACCACTCAGGTGCGTGCTGAACCTCACAAATGTGTGAAACCCGCCCCCCTTCTCAGTTTGAAGGTGATAAAGCACTATGTTTTCATCAATTGCCATAGAATACTGGCTGGTGGGAAAAGAGTTGACATCTCAGCCCAGCCATTGCACTCCTTCCCTTGAAGATGCTATGTCTCTATTGCTAGGCCCCTTGCAGTGGGTTACCATATTGGCCTGAATATAAGCCTCACTTTTTACCCAAATTCCAACCGTGAAAAGTTGAAGTGCGGCCTATATATGCGACATTACGGTATGCAGCCAGGAGCGCAGCAAACTGGCACCTGTCCCGTGCCTAGTCCCCTGTCCTCTCCCCTAAGGCTGGGAGGGGAGAGAGCGAGGGAGGGGAAAGCTCCAACCCCACCCCCCATACAGACAGGAGCAGCAAGGAATGGAGCAGCTTATATTCGGGTATTTTTTTCTTTTTTTTCTTCCTCCCCAATCAATTTTAAAGGTGTGGCTTATATTCAGATGCGGCTTATATTCGGGCCAAACGGTAGTTCATATGCTGCTTTTTCATGCTGGACTGTGCTAGTAAAGCTCAGATATCAAAATAAATATCAAAATACAACACATGTGCTTTGTTACGCAGTTCTATGTTTCACTTACAGTTCTCCCTTGTGAGAAGGTATTCTTAAGGACTGCAATCTTGTTCTGGAGTCAAACAGACTTGAGCAACCAGGCTGGAGTTTGTGTGCTGTCTCAAGCTGCTTTTCTCACAGGTGGCAAGCTTCAGTTCTGAGGAGAGATCCTTCAGTCTCTTAGTCTGAGTGGGTTCTGCCACCATGACTGTCCTGTCAGTGCAGATTGTTGCAGAATTCCAGCAGCAGTCTGGCCTCCCCTCGTAAGCTTACTGGGCTTCTAACTTGCACAGGGATGACCCTTTTTCTGCTGCTCTCCTAGTCTGTAACAGGCATCCCATAATCTCACTCAGGCCTAAAAAGCTTTGCAAGATCTGGTGCTATTATCCTGATAGCTGAGAGCAACACTCACTGCTTTCTTTTTTCCACTTCCCAAATTCTGAAAAGGGAGGCCTTTTAGTTTTCATCTGGGCATTGGCTCCTGAATGGCTCAGCTGTCACCGCCATCAATCATAGGGATTTTTTTTTTACAGTGTTCCTCATATTGGAGAAGCTTATTGAATCATTCCATAAATTATTAACATGAATCAACAAGTTGCTTCAATATATTTTATGTTCACACAAACACTTCTGGATTTGCCATAGAGATGTCCTGAGTGGTGCCACAGTTCCATGGATATCCTCCAAATGTAGCAATTTCGCACAATATGGAAGTTATGCTTGTTTGCCTTAGTTCCTTTTTTTATTATTTGCAGCATGACATCATCTTGCCGTTATTATCCCAAGACAATGGGCTGCTGTGTGCAAGACTGAGTGCTGATTGTGCCTGTGTTGGGTGTGTGTCTGTGTGTTGAATAGCAAAGCGTTAAACGTTGCTATCACTCATGCAGCACCAGTCATCCAAACACAATATGCATATCCTGATACTAATGTATAGGGCTGCAATGCTGAATTGCTTACATGAGTCAGTAGAAAAGCATATTGATCAACTAAGGAAGTCGACTTTGAGAGTTGGAGAAACTGCAGATGGCAAGTGTCATCCCAAAAGAGACACTTCATCTTCTGGCTTGCACAGGAGGAGATGCCTCTTCCAAAATGGCAGCTGTTGTGACATATCACATGGGCATCATCTTAAAAACAAAGGAAGTGTGTATTTTGTGCCTGAACTGTTCTGCTCCTATGCAAATTCGTGCATATTTTATTATTTCACTAATTGACTATAATTTCATTTAAAAGAACTGGAGGAAGGGGAAGCATTGTACACAGAAGGCCCCAGGATGAAACCCAAATAGCATCACCAACTGAAAGGGTTGGGAAGCAGCAGGTGATGGAACAGAATCTCCACAGCCCTGAGACCCCCCTCCCCCCCCAGAGAGATGCAGCTGGTCAGGGCAGAGGGTGGTGGGGACTGGATGGATAAAGGGTTTGATCTGGTTTAGGGCAGCTTCCACATGTACTTCTCTAATGTTCCTGTATAATTAAACAACTAAGATTTATTTTGCTCGGTAACCACTCTACTGTACTATCAATGTTTTGAGCCTGCAAGCTGAAATGTGCGCATGGGCTGCAATATAGAAAAGCAGAGGGTGGACTAATTGGGTGAAGAGGGAGTTTGCATCATAAATTGATTTTTTTTTAAGCATTGTGAACCTTGACTGTTCCAAACACAGACATATATTGGATCAGTGCTGATCTCTGTGAACCCGTTCAAGCAGATGCCATATTTTGGAGAGAAAGAAATTGAAATGTATCAAGGAGCCGTAAGTAATGATTTCTCTCTTAGCTTATTTCATTCTCAAAAAGCGTTTAAAGGTTTGCTGAGGCCAGTTGTCTCTTCTCTTTTTTCTCTTTAATTTTGTTTTTCTAAACAACAAAAACAGACAATTCACATGAAAAGAAAATGGATGTTAACAAAATAATATAAATACAAAAAAGGAGCTTTTGAGGATAAAGTCCCAAAGAAAGAAAAAAAAGGAGTAAATGAACAGGGTACAAATGTGAAATTATTATTGGCTTCTGTGCACATCCATCCGGGGGTGAAGCCAGACCGCTCATTAGCAGCACTGAAGTGACCTCCTGGGGCACAAGCCTGGGCTGACTAGATGACAAGACCTCCCTCTTGGCCTCACTGAAGTAGTCCAAAGGAAAGCAGAGCAATATGTTTGGCTGCAGGAGTTGCCAGAAGGAGACATACAAGACACCATTCAACGTCTTAGGGCTCTGTTCTGGATTTGTGTAGGGTTTAATCCTTAGCCTTTCTTCTCCTGAAGATATCCCACAAAGCGGTTTTGGATCAGAGTTTTCCTTCTCTTAGATGGACTACCTTCCATCGAGCCCCATCTGCCCCTCACTCTCCCCTCTACAGCATGTGCAGAAGCCACCTTCTTGACCATCGGACCCACTATTGGTCTCGTCCGCTCAATCCACCTCAGTATCTCATTGCACCAAATTATCTGTTTCTAGAAGTTGGAAGCTGTCTGTCAGTTTCTGGGCGCCCTTGGGGGGGGGGAGGTTAATGCTGTCCTGTTTAAATGACTGAGAAGTTACCTTTTGGTTGTTGATACGACCTTTCTTAGTAACAGTTTCATTTATTGCCTGGTGCTTCACATGTATTTCCCTCCCCGTAGGCTCAGTATGAAAATCCACCACATATCTATGCTCTAGCGGACAATATGTACCGAAACATGATAATTGACAGAGAGAACCAATGTGTCATCATCAGGTAAGGACTTGCTCTTCAACCTCATGATTTGCGTTTATGCCTTGGTTTGGATAAGGGGCACTGGACACAGTCTAGAAGCCCATCTTGCTTCTATTGCAAATAACTGTTAATGCCATGCTTGAGCAGACTTGCTTCAAAGTGTTGTATCTGACTCAGTGTAGGCCCACTGAATTAAATGGATATAAGGCAGTCACAGTGAACTTAGTCATGTGTGAGAGGGCGAGTGTGAGTCGCTTTGTGTGTGACAGTGAGTGAGCACTGTGGCTGATGAATAAAGAACATGAGTTTGCCCCCCAGAAAGCGTCTGGCTTTTTGTGTCCCAAGCCTCCAGGTCTGTTCCACGGTCCAGGGCCCACCTCTCCCTTCCCTTGAGCCTCCCTGGTTGTAGTGTCCATATTGTTAAATACGTCTTGCTCAAGTGTCCACCATTCATTCTCATGTGGCCTTTCCACGTACCCAGTTTCTTTACATCCAGCCTCACTTCTGGGTGACAGTGCTAATCTACAAATCTTTGTCAGGGTCCCTTTTCTATTAGCTGGCTGATCTCTGTCAAAGACCCTTTGGATTATTGGAAACAAGTCATTTTCATTTGTTTTTTGGAAGGCTAATGTGATGCAAGAAGTACAGGCTGATATGTCATAAACTCCCAAGTACCTTCCTGCCCTTGAGCCACTAGTGGCTGACTCTGCATTTCAGAAATCTTTTTGTGCTGATCTCTGTATCAGGTGGATATGTTGCTGTGGCAATAAATGAAATGCGGTCATCTTCAGGGTCCCTTTCCCTGCCATGCTCGATTATGCCCCACACATCCTTGGCCTGGGAGCAACCAGCCGTCTTTTATTTCCCAACGTATCATCATTGTGGCTTTTTGAGTCTATTTCTGGAATCTGAAGCTTAAAAATAAATGTACTCTTTACTGCTTACAGGAATTCTCCTTGAGTGCGGCTAGGGGTAAAGAAAAGAAACAGTGACGTAGTTAGAAATGCAGCTTCTTGTTTTATGCTGTGCAACACACACGCGGCAGCGCTGTGGCCAAAGTGTTCTCCTCCATATCAACTTTATGACAGTCACCACTTAGGTCCCAGAATGACCGTGCTTGAAATAAAATTTTACCTCGAGTCATTGGATTGGTGGTTAGAAACATGGTCCCTACAGCAGATGATATTACTTTGCATATTAATTTGATAATATCTAAATTTATTATTAATAATAATACTAGCCCCTTCATCATAACGTCCCATAACCTGACAGTACCAAACTATTGAAGGCTTTTCACCAAAGCCAGACTAAACGTCTTTCCTTCTGCAGTGTTGGATGGCAGGTTGAGAGGAGTTCCATACCAGGACAGACTTTGCTCGTGTGCTCAAGACATCGATTCCATAAAACATATTTTGTTGCATTGTGCAAAATATGAGCAAGCCAGGGCTGAACTGATACTACCCTTGCTGGTACCTTTCCTGGGAAAATCAGAGGCTCACTATATCAGGTTCCTATTGGAAGACCGGACAAATGCTAGAACATTAGCGGTGGCAAAGTTTTTATCGGTGGTTGCAAGAACAAATAATCCTTGTATTCTGAACAAAATGCTTGTCTAACCTGGAGGTAGGCTGTATGAATTGTGTATTGCTTTGTAATGATTTGTTGGGTCTCTGGACCGTAATAAAGATTGATGATGATGAAATTTATTATTATTAATAATACTAGCCCCTTCATCATAACGTCCCAGGGTAGGCTGCAACAATTAAAAGGCAAGCAGCTCATCCACAGGAGTTGAAGGGGGCAACTGCAGCTATTTATAAGATGCTACTGGGCACTCAGGACCCGGATGGAGGAGGACTGTGAACCATTTGGGAAGCAGATCCCATTGTCTGATTTATTGGTTCAGAATGGGTCTATGGACTAAACCTCATTTAAAGTCCACCTCTGCAAAGATGAGAAGATGAGAAAGGTAGGCTTAAAACTAATACACAAGTGGCACTGAAACCCTGTTAGACACAGTTACACAAATCTAGACCTCTCTCCACTTTGCTGGAGGGGCTGTCCAGTCAAAGTCTTGGGGTGGCCATGTGGAAAAGTACAGAACTTGTGGGGCACCAACAGCAGCTGCCCAGTGCAGCATTAGGAACACAGAAAGCTGCCTTATATCTAGATCAGTATTGTCTATGATGATGATTAGCAGCAGCTCTCCAGTGTTTCAGGTAGGGACATTCTCTCAGCCCCACCTGGAGATGTCAAGGACTGAAACTGGGACGTTCTAGCTTTTCTAGGAAGTAGCAGGCACGAGGCCCTTTGCCTTCTCAGCATTGTCTTGGGGGGCTGTTTTGCAAATCAAGAGCTCAAAGGTCTTCCTAGATCCAAAGGTCAGTTCATGTGATAACTGGCTCTACCTTTGTGGATAATGGAGGAGTTCTGAGCCTGAGGAACACGGGTAGTGAACCTGTCCCCCACCCCCAGATGTTGTTTCTCCACCTCCCATCAGATCCAGCCAGTGTGGCCAATGGCCAGGGATGATGGCAGGTATAGTTCAGAAAAATCTGGAGTGCCATAGTTCTCCAGCTCTGTTGTAGAGAATAACAGAGGCCCAGACAATCAGGTGTGCTTGCCCTGTTGACCCCTGGAGCTGTGCAAGCCTCATTACAATAAAGTGGGTGTTGCACTTCATTGTTGTTGTTGTTTAGTCGTTTAGTCGTGTCCGACTCTTCGTGACCCCATGGACCAGAGCACGCCAGGCACTCCTGTCTTCCACTGCCTCCTGCAGTTTGGTCAGACTCATGTTTGTAGCTTCGAGAACACTGTCCAACCATCTCGTCCTCTGTCGTCCCCTTCTCCTTGTGCCCTCCATCTTTCCCAGCATCAGGGTCTTTTCCAGGGAGTCTTCTCTTCTCATGAGGTGCCCAAAGTATTGGAGCCTCAGCTTCACGATCTGTCCTTCCAGTGAGCACTCAGGGCTGATTTCCTTAAGAATGGATACGTTTGATCTCCTTGCAGTCCATGGGACTCTCAAGAGTCTCCTCCAGCAGCACTTCATTGAATAACCCTTTAAAAATTAAACATCCGGTTGCTCAGATTTCATTATGTAAATGCTTAATTTTACCTAGAAATCAGGGTGCTTGATACTGCATGATTCCTTGGGTTCAGTTTTCAACTTTTATATTTCAGCATTTAAATGCATCCTCCTCTTTCAGGGATTTTGTAATCCATCTCTTTGTGTGTTTGTAGTTTATTTGTCATGGCATTATTTTTTCTAACTTATTCTGCTTTCGCTCTTCCAGTGAATATGGTGTTGCATCTTCTAGAACTTATGCATGGTTTGCGTGAATGTAAACAGCAGACTCAATACAATGGGGTGGGGTTTTTTTGCAGACCTCTCCACCCTATACAGTGGTACCTCGGGTTAAGTACTTAATTTGTTCTGGAGGTCCGTTCTTAACCTGAAACTGTTCTTAACCTGAAGCACCACTTTAGCTAATGGGGCCTCCTGCTGCCGCCGCGCCGCCGGAGCACGATTTCTGTTCTCATCCTGAAGCAAAGTTCTTAATCTGAAGCACTGTTTCTGGGTTACAGGAGTCTGTAACCTGAAGTGTATGTAACCTGAAGAGTATGTAACCTGAGGTACCACTGTACATGTATCTGATGGTGACATTGGAACAGGGCACAGTGGACTGAGCCTGTTCAATGCAACCTCCGCCAGTTAAACTCCTACTTTGTTCTGGCACCAAATCCTGCTTTGATTTTTCATTTAATTGTAATAGTACTAATGCATGGACTTTGTAATTTATTTAAGCATATAGTTGAGTCTGACTTCTCAGAGGCTGCTGAGCTGCCTGTGGCTGTTTCTCTTCTCCCTGCAAACCTCTCCAAATGGAATGCAGAGTAATAATCATAGAATTGCAGAGTTGGAAGGGACCCCAAGGATCACCTAGTCCAACCCCCTGCATTGCAGGAATCTCAACTAGGTCATAAATAGACAAGTGAGTCCAATTCAGCTCAATGGGACTTGTGTCTGAGTAAACATGACTACTGCCAGTCAGCTTTTGTTTTAACTATTTCACACAAGAATTGTTGCCATCCTCAGTTGCCACCTTTCCGCCCTCCATACCACAGACTCTTTGAATTTAGCACTACATGTGGGCATTATGCCACCTTTGATAGCTCAGATATCCCCTCCCCCTGCTCTCTTGGGATAGAGTCGTTTCTGTTAGAAGGCAGGTTTTAAATCTTCTTTGTTGAGAATATGGCCGTGTGTTCTTTGAGTCCCCAAATCCTTAATTCTGTAATCGGACTATTTATGCACTTCCTAACAAAAGCCATGTTTTTAAACATCTTGGAACTTCCTGTCAGCTGGTTGGTTGTTATGTAACGTGTGTGAGCAGCTGTACTGGTCCCCCCAGAATGATAAAAGCAAGCCAAATGAGTATTTAGAAACAGGATTTACAGAATGCTTTTTGAATTTTCAAAATGGCTTCACAGACGCCGGGAAGGCTCAGATGTAGCACTGAAGTTTAATCCTAAGGAAGCCTGCTTTGCAGCTTCTATAACTGCTGGGGTTTCAGTGTTGTATTTTTAGCTGTTCCTATTGTTCACATTGATTTATAGTTTCAATTGCTTTCAGTTGATTTTATGTGAGCTGTGCATTGTAATTTATGCATTATACTCCATCCTGGGATCTATTATGATGAAGGGCAGGCTTCAAATAATACAACAGAATGCATTACTTTCTGTTTTCAACTAACTGTGGCTTCAGTACCTCAAGAGCACCTGCTCTGCATGCAGAAGGACCCCCGGATTCAATGACTGACCTCTCCAGTGAAAAGGGCCAGGGAACAGAAGGACCATTTCCCACCAATAATCTTTCTCACCACTGATGGGCCCCTTTCAGGCATAGTACATGCCTGATTATCGTCTTCCAGAGCAACTACTCTATTCCCAACTTAAGAATGGAAAGCGTAATGTCGGTGGACAGCAAAAGAGGTTTAAGGCAAATCTTAAGGCAAATCTTAAAAAATGTAATACAGTCATACCTCATGTTACATCCGGTTCATGTTACGTACTTTCAGGTTACATCCCGCGGCGACCCGTAAGTACCGGAAAGGGTTACTTCCAGGTTTCGCTGCTCACGCATGCGCAGAAGCGCAAAATGATGTCACGCACATGTGCAGAAGCGGCGAGTTGCAACCCGCGTGTGCGCAGACGCGCTGCTGTGGGTTGCGCTCTTTTCATGTTGCAAATGGGCCTCCGGAACGGATCCCGTTTGTAACCAGAGGTGCCACTGTATAAACACCGACAACTGGGAAACACTGGCCTGCAAGCACTACGGTTGGAGAACAGCCTTCGCTAAAGGTGTCATGGACTTTGAAGAAGCACAAACTCAGGGCAAAAAGGAGAAATGAGCTAAGAGGAAGGCATGTTTGGCAAACCCTCACCAAGATCAACTCCTGCCCAGAAACCTTTGTCCCCATTATGGAAGGATGTGCAGATCCAGAATTGCCCTCCATAGTCACATATGGACACACTGTTAAGATCATATTCATAGAAGACAATCTTAACTCGTCTACGAGTGATCACCAAAGAAGAAGGGGTGGCCTGGCTCATAGCTCCTCTTCTGAGCCACCTCAGCACACCATCTCTTAAAAATAATGTTTTTTACTTAGGCCAACCAGTTTTTAAGAGTGCTAGAGAAAGCTTTTGTATTGCTTGGGGCTTGGGGCAAAAGTAGCCTATGGTGTATTATATCAGCTTTCACCAACCAGGTGCCCTCCAGATGTTTCACATTACAACATCCATCTGCCCCAGTATCGTACAACCATGCTGGCTGGGACTGATGGGAACTGTAGTCTGAAACATATGGAGGGCACCAGACTGGGCAAAGATGTATGATATATTGTCTGGTAGTAATCTAACTGGGACGCGGGTGGTGCTGTGGGGGCTTGCCAATCGGAAGGTTGGCAGTTTGAATCTGTGTGACGGGGTGAGCTCCTTTTCTCTGTCCCAGCTTCTGCCAACCTAGCAGTTCAAAAGCATACCAGTGCAAGTAGATAAATAAGTACCGCTACTCTAAAACCAGCATCAAACTATGGTTTAACTGTAGCTGTTTTCCACAAGATTTGATGGAGGCCACCAACATGGGCATCAGTAGCTTCTAGGCATGATGACTATATATGCTCCCTCCTGGATCAGAGGCACTATGCAGTTGAATACCAGTTCCACAGGCTTGTGAGCAGAGAGGGAGACGTTGTGCCTATGCCCTGCTTGGGGGCTTCCCTTAATGGACATGGGCATCCTATGAGGACTAAGTAAGTCTTTGATCTGATCCAACAGCCAGGCTCTTCTTCTGTGAATCAAAATGTATACTATTAACCTATATATTATTTGTTTCTCCGTTATAATTTTTTGAAAATGTCCACTGAAATGAGGTAGTGCAGAAAACAAAGGCTCTCTGTAAAACTTAGTCATCACTCTTGAGTGCTATACAGGATGCTTTTATTGCCCAAGTTTTTCTCTTTATGTTTTTTTTTTAATGTTCAACACACATTGCAGTTTTTGGTAACTGTACATGGGAACACTTAATAGAGGCATCAAAATTCCCTGAAATGGATATGGGATGCATTATGTTTCTCTCTCTCTCTCTCTTGTGTTCTTTTACCCCCAACCTTTAGTGGCTTTGAGTCACTTATAACTGCTTTGTTTTTTAAATTTAAGATACATGTTTTTGCAGAATGCTTCTGGTGAGAGATCCCTAAAGGGGGATGGAATTAGAAAGGAGAGTGCACATTTTTATATGCTTATTGGAAAAGCAATAGAAGAGAGAGGAACTGGTGCACAACCACTCTAGAAAAATCCTTTTGCTAGAATGACCACAGTTCCCTGGAGGGATTTCACTGATATTTAAGAAGGGCTCGGAAAGAGTCAGGCCAGCAGGAATAGGACGCGCTTCTGGTTATTGCAGTTCATAAATATTGTACTGTTGTCTTGCTTAGTTTTACAGTTTTTATATTGAACAAATTTATCAGGCTCCTGATCAATAAAACTAGAATAAAAAACATTGTGTGCAGATGTAAAGGAGATCAGATATAATGTGGGCTTGCAGGCTTCCTTGTTCCATCACATGCAGAGATTAGAAGCCTCATTTTCTGGTTTCGTGCAAATTGTTGTTTGTCTTTGCATCCAAATCTTGAAACTATGGGTTGCCTGCAAATCAGAATTATGCATTCACTTTGAACTGTAGTTTTCAATCCAAGAAGGTGGGCATACTATGCACAAGCCATAGTTCACCGGATGTGAATGAAATGACAAGTTAGAAGCGCTGCTGCAAAGCAAGAATGGAAGGGAAGAACACATGAGGTTGAGGCTCGAGTCTGCTGGTACTTGTAATGCTAAACCATGTATTTGGGGTCTCTGCCTTTGGATGGCTTCAAATGTTTCCTACTTCTGTTTCCCCCCCTAGTGGTGAAAGTGGTGCTGGGAAGACTGTGGCAGCTAAGTACATCATGAGTTACATCTCCAAAATATCAGGAGGAGGTCCAAAAGTGCAGGTAAGTGGATACTGCTGGGAGAATTATTTGTACCATTGACTTGGGGATGTATTTGTACCATTGATTGTCATCAGATGACATTCCCTTTGGACTCCTGTGTAGCTTGTTCATAGGCTCAGTGGGTTAATCAGAGGCTGAAACAAGTTGAAACTTGTTGAAAGGAGCCTTGGGTTAGTTAGGGGCATCTATTCTTGCTTGTTCATCTAATGGTATCATTAATCCTGTCAATATCTTAGTTCTACAGGAACTGGGGGCTAATTCCTTCAGTGCTTCCTGATGCTCTTTTGACATAGACGTGTTCAGCTGTGTCACTGTTGCCTCCCAGTCCTCACCCTCCACTCTGTAATGGATGAAGGCCCCTTCTCCATTGCTAACATACTCCCACTTGCCTTCCATTGGCTCCACCCATTCAAAGCTGCTGTTTCCTGCTTAACTGTTTAGGGAAGCTTTTAATGTTTGATGTATCACAGTATTTTAATATTCTTTTGGAAGCCGCCCAGAGTGGCTGGGGAAGCCCAGCCAGATGGGCGGGGTATAAATAATAAATTATTATTATTATTATTATTATTATTATTATTATTATTATTAACTCATGGAAGCCCCATCCCGCCAGTATGGCTGGCTCAATGGAGCCTCCATGTTTGGGGGCAGTATAGCTCTGTGTTGCAGTGCTAAGAACAAGCAATGGATTTCGAGGATGAGGTTTTTTTAAAAACATTATGTGTCCTTTTCAGTAGAGGGATGTGCTGGAACAGCACCAGTGGACCGCTTCCACTGCCAATCAGTTTGACTTTACCTAAAACATTCAAATGCATTCATGTTTGCCCTTCAAAAAATTATTTGTTCTCATTTCTGCCTCTGTTCCCCCACGCTCCCACTAAAAGAAAGGAAATCCCAGTTTCCACCACTTCTGTTTGATCACAACCAGGCACCCCAGCATAGCAGGATGTGGCAGTCAATGGCAACTAGTCATGATGGCTATATCACCTCCAGCATCAATGGCCGTATGCTTGAGAGGGAGAGTGCTATTGCTGGTGGGCTTCCTAGGGGCATTGCGTTTGGGACTGTAGGAAAAGAATGTTGGGGTTGGTCTGATCCAGCAGGGCTCTTCTTACTTATGGCAGCTCTCCCCTCCCCTCCCTAATTCTTTCTACTTACTGTATCTTGCTCTCCGCTTCCAACGTAAAGAGGCAATGGGTATATACCGTATTTTTCGCTCCATAAGACACACCAGACCATAAGACACGCCTAGTTTTTGGAGGAGGAAAACAAGAAAAAAAGTATTCTGAATCCCAGAAGCCAGAACAGCAAGAGGGATCGCTGCGCAGCGAAAGCAGTGATCCCTCTTGCTGTTCTGGCTTCTGGGATAGCTGCACAGCCTGCATTCGCTCCATAAGATGCACACACATTTCCCCTTACTTTTTAGGAGGGGAAAAGTGAGTCTTATAGAGCAAAAAATACGGTATGTGACGTTTCTAGAACACTGAAATCTGGTGGCCAGCTGCCCACCCTCTAGCCCTCCCATTCTCTATAATCCACACAGGCTCTCCTCTGTAGGAGGAATTGGACAGGGAGTCTCCTGAAATCCTGTTGTGTACCTGTACAGGTACAGCAGTGCCAGTTCTGGAGGCTCAGAGCCTTCTCCGTCCTGAATGCCATCTTAAGTCAGAAAAAGGAACAGCCTGAAAATCAACCACTTTGACCTTGCTGTGTGTGCACTTCCTTTTCAGCCAGAGGTGTAGAGGAGTTGCAGCAACTGAAGGGTAAGGCAGTGAGCTAGCTGTGGCATCTGGCTGACAGGTGTCCATGAGATCACCAGCGGATGGGTAGATGGGCTATTTTAAGAGAACTGGTAGCTGCTTCCTCCTACCAAGCGGCTGCTGTCATTGCCCCTCAACTCCCTGCTGTTTATTTGCTTTACTGTACTCACGTTGATTATGCCCTTCCTGTTTTCTTTCCATGGGAAACAATGATAACTGTCTGCATGGTTTAGTCTCTGTTATTAGTCAAAGAAACAGTGACTGGACGGAAATATGCACTGTGTTGTTTCTGGAATTGGTTTAATTGCGCACTATAAATAGCCTTTTCCGTTATTTTGGGGAAAATTCTACCGTTTTCTGCAAAAGCCAAAATGAAAACTGTACTCTTGCCATAAAACAGGTGATGAAATGGGTACAGTTGTCTTTGATTACTGGATTGGGTGCATGTATCTGTCTGTCTGTGAATATTAAAAGTCCACCTGCAGCCTCGTTGGAGGCCCTGTGCACCCATTTGAGGCTGGTGTCTGAAGGTGGATTTAATACATGAATAAGTTGCCTGAGATGGTCAAGTCACTTGTCCCTCTGCCTCATAACTTTCTCCTCTAAGAATGATCTCTGGTCCAGGCAGAGGCTTTATTCCATCTCTGTTCCACAAGATCCTTCTAATGTTCAGGTGCCTGGGAGCAAACCAGGGGCTTATGCCCTCCATCAGTTTTTCTTATCTTCGAACCTCCTTTTGACCAAGGGAGCAGGATTCGAACCTACAAGCACACCGGAGCTAAAACTTCTGGGAGTGCCAGATCTAGACCATAGCTTTTGTTTACGCTGGATCCCCTTTGCCCAGAGTATGAGTCTAAAGAGCCCTCTTGGATCCCTGGAAGTGGTCTCCTGAGACTGCATGGGGGGGGTCTCCTTTTTGCTTTCCCAGCTCCTGGTGAAATCAGGTCACTCCTTCACAGAATTGAGAGTAATTTGGGGGGCACTGTAGCATCCTGTCCTCTTTCTCCCTGCACCCCACAAATACAACAGGATTCCCTAATAATTGGGGCAGGTGAGTATCCATGGTTCTTTTGCCAAAACAATCCAGAAGAAGACTCTGCAGCTCCCTGTGGGAACCTGTTCCTTGAAGATCATAAGGATTGCCTTGCTGGGACACATGTAAAGGCCCAACTAGCCCTGCACTGTTTAACAAAAACTTTTGGAAGGTTGTTTTTTTAACTAAGGTATTTTTTCTTATATGCAATTAACCCCATTTATTCTTTTGACTCTAGCATGTGAAGGACATAATTCTGCAGTCTAATCCCCTTTTGGAAGCCTTTGGGAATGCCAAAACAGTTCGGAACAACAACTCCAGTAGATTTGTAAGTCCTCCATGGAAACTTGCAAAAGGGCCCCACACTGAGAAAGAGGACACATCGCTTTGCGGGCGGAAAAGGGACATTCTCTCTCTCAGTACTTGGAATGAACTAATTTGGTTTAACTAGTTCAAAGAATTAATTAGAAAATCTCTTAATTGCATCTGAAAGCAGTTCCTATAATTTCCAGGCAAACTGAACATAAGTTCTTTTTGTGCTGGGACTTTGGGGCATTTTTAATTCAGTTCCATTTTAATTTAAATTCCATTGTTTATCTTCCTGTATACATAAGAATGTAAAATGTTGCCATGCTCTGCAGCTGGTGTGAAAGCCTGATAGGAATGCCAGCCCAGTGAGAAATGCCAGCCCAGGCAAGCTGTTTGCCCTCCCTCTCTTAAACTCATCGGCAGTCGGGTTTAACAGAGGGGTGGGGATACGCTTCATACAGCCTGCAGGAGGGAGAAGGGAAAAGTGCTTCTTGACCCCACTGCATTAAGCCTTGCTTCAGGCAGTGTTGGCTAGCTGATGGGAGGATGGGAGCTCGCATCCACCCCATGATATGGGTGTGTGTGTGGTTGGCAAGTGCAGCGAGCAGAGGCAGAGTCCCTAGGGCAGGTGTTGCATTACACTCTGTGTGCACACATTTTGATGTTTTCTTAGTCTTAAATATGTATTTTACTTTAGCAGAGCAGCCTGTACAATTCTGTAGGCTTAAAAAAATGCCCAGGGTCACACAAATGAATTGTGAATTGAACTGCAAATTAATCTTTCATAATCCAAATTCATTTTTGGAGTGGGTGAACTGGAACTGGAGCAGATTCATTTGCAAAATGAACTTCCCAAGCACTGCTTCCTCCTTGTGTGAGTGGGAGGGATATTCAAAGAGAAGAAGGCCTGGAGATTCTGTGCAACCTTTTTTTGGAGGGGATTCCCTTCACTCTCTGTGATTCAGATCAGCTTGCTTTTCTAAACTGCTGACTCAGGACTGCTTTCTCTGTGCTTCACAGCACGTTTAGCCATCTTAAATGTTTAGGAAACCTGGAAACCTGTTTGACCACAGTCAGAAAAGGAGTTTCTTTGGGTTCCTCCAGTTAATGAAATAAGGCAGGAGACTACAAGGGAGAGAGACTTTTTGCTGGTGGCCCAAGTTTCTCCTTAGTGGACTGTACATTGGTTTTAAATCGTTTTAGCTGTTGTGTCTTAGCCTGATCCTAGTTGCTTGTTTCCTACTATTGTGATATATTTTATTTTAGTTTCTGCGCGCTTATTGTGAATTGAGTTGTGTATTTTATTGTTTACGTAAACCACACAGAGAACTTGGTTGGACGGGCGGCATATAGATGAAGTAAATAAATAAGGAGAGAGGGTCTCAAGGGTGTGGAAGAATAAAGGTTTAATGATGCATTTTGAGGGGAATATATATATATTTAGGGGAACTCAACTGTGTCCTCAACTGTGCTGGGTAAGCAGATGAATCCAGTCTCTCCCTCTATCCCTGTTACTTGTGATTTCCCTGTCCACTGTCATGCCACCTTTAATCCAAAACAAACAAACAAACCCCAGTTCTAGTCCCCCCCCTCCATTCTAGCCCAAGACCTCACCTGGAAAGCTCTTGGAAGAATGCATACCATGCATAAAATTATTATCAGTCCTTTTCCCCCCCTAGAAAAATAGGTGCCAGTACTCACCATGAAGTTGTTACAGTAAGTGCCACACTTTTTAACAACAACAAAAGAGGTGCTGGTACTGCGTACCCTTGAATACCCCCTGAAAAAAACCACTGCACTGATTGTTATTATTACGCAACTTAAACCTTGCCTGCAACCAGTTGGCAAGGCCTAGTGTCATTGAGGCTAATGTTTACTTCATCCATTTCCAGCAGTCTGCATCCTTTATGTCTTGCAGGGAAAATATTTTGAAATCCAGTTTAGTCCAGGTGGGGAACCAGATGGAGGCAAAATATCCAACTTCCTTCTGGAGAAGTCACGGGTGGTCATGAGGAATCCTGGGGAAAGGAGCTTCCACATTTTCTATCAGGTTAGCTGCCTTTCCAGGAGGTTTGTGTTAGGCCTTTGGTTTTCTGTTGGAGTTTCTTTTGGGGGGCAGAGATGGGGGCCCTCTTTGGAATGTTGGGCACAATCCATGTCACAAGAATCTACTTTTGAGTAAGCCCCTTTGTAATGAGCAGGAACTACCCCTGTTTGTTTCCATATTTAGGGAACCTTAGGGGCCGGGAACCTTTCTTCAGTCTGAAAGCTGTGTTCTTTAGTGCAGCATCTCCTGGGGCAGTGATGTGGAGCCTCCAGCAGAAGTCCTAATTTGGCTGAAGAGGCCAGTTTCCCCCAAGCCACATCCACCTGCCCTACTGGTGAAAGTAGCCACAGGCAGATAAAGATACGGCTCCCAGCTGAAAGTGGGGTTTGCAGGTGCCCCTGACCAGCCCTGCCCACCTGTAGAAAATGGCTTGCAGGAGTTGGAGGATCCACTTCTCCATCCTCCTTCTAAGGGGCTACATGATTGTGGTGGGTGGGGCCAGAGATAAAGTGGGTGGAGCAATAGATGTGATTCTAACCTTTGTACAATCGGCTTCATTCCAGCCACACAAAGGTCAGAAGCTTCTCTACTGACTGGGACTATTTTCTGTTCTTTATCCTGCAGATGATTGAAGGTGCCTCCACTGAGCAGAAATCCAGCCTCGGCATCACCAGCATGGACTATTACCACTACTTAAGCCTCTCAGGATCCTACAAAGTGGAGGATATTAATGACAAATCTGATTTCCAGGAAACTTTGGTAAATTCTTCACCATCTTACTACCTCTCCCCTCAATAACTTTTCGGTTTAAGTGAAAACAATAACATTTCTGCTTGTACAGCAATTAAAATGCATGTGAGATTGAAAACTATTTTGCACATTTTTTCCATATAAAACCTTAGAGCCCCCAAACAGATTATGGGCTATTGACAAGCAGTAGCTGAAGACCAAGGGGAGTGGGGGTACCAGCATCCTTGGGGAGTTGTGAAGGCTGGAAGAGCCCCATTCCTCATCCATTGGAAACCCTTTTTCAGGCTCTTCAGCCAAGGATAGTAGCAATTTGCTTTTTTATTTAAAAAACAGGGGAAAGAGGTGTGCATTCCTTTATTATGTGCAGTGGTCTGTTTGACTCTCACTGTTTCTTCATGTGAAGAAGGCACCAGAATCTCCCCTGTGGGTTGCCCATGGCAGGCAAAGATTGGTAATGGCAGAGAAACCGCAATTTCAAGGAAGGTGGTTTTGGGGGGTCTTCCCATTGACTGGATACACACTGAGGAACTCCCCCTGAAGCACAGCCCCAAAATTATCTGACATATGGCACACAAAAGGAATATGCCACTGGCAGGAAATTGCAATATAAACCTGGTTTTAACTATAACAAAACAGACAAGCTTTTGCCAAGAGGCAGTAAAAAATATTGGCCTGTAAAGTTTACAGTTAGTGGAACTCTTGAGTAGGGGAGGCAGGACAGCGGATTTATTATTCCAGTTTCAAGGGCGATTCAGAATTGACTCAGATGCAAGGAAAAGCGCACAAGTGAGCTGTGGTTTACCTTTCTCCATTTTAGGTATTATAGGGGGAGGAGGGATGGGGGCATGGATTTTGGCTTGCTGCGAGATCCCTGAGCCCCAAATGACTTCCAAAGTTTATGGATCTTGCAAGAGGCAAATTCAGCAGATTCTGCTTTATAAGAGATGTATGAGTTGATGTTTGTACTGTGCCGTGCATGTACATTTTGACACTTGAGACATACAATTTTAGGACCCACCTTATTTCTGTGATTGTAAGTTGTTTCAAACTGTTTTTATTACTGTGTTTTAATGCTGTAGCTTGCCTTGGTATCTTAGAGTGATACTGCCCTTCATCTGCGGATTTCAGGGTAGTTTACAACATGAAAATACAGTATAAAAATACAAATACATGATAAAAACAAGAACAAAACAAAGCTATAGCCCCCCCTCGCCCTCCCTCAACCGCCCTCCCCCCTCCCACAAACACATTTAAAGGGGGCATAGGATGCTAATTCTCATCCTAGGCTTTTCTAGCTGAATCCTGCTCCCCTTCCTACCCCATTCTCTGGACTGCCATTGCTCCTACAAATTTCTGTGCTGTTTGCAAAGCCTGCACTGTTTCCTCCTCCTGGTAGTCTACGTGGACAGATGTGCATTGTTGCACTATGACAGCCTTTGCTAATAATAATAGTAATTGATAATACATTATGCTTTCTAGTGGCCAAGGTTATTTTGGCAAACAAAGCAGGTCTCTCCTCCAAGGGGCTTATAAGAGCCCAAGAGGCAGTGGCAGCTGTAGAGGTGAGAAAGCAAAAACAGAAGGGTTCTTCCTTTGTCCTATCCCACTCTAGAAGAGAGGGCTGTTGGGAGAGCCTTGCCAGGGGCCCTTCTAGACCAAGGGTAGCAAATCGTCATTACATGTGAACTTGGGCTGTGTTTCAATTGGGATAGGAGACTGAGGATTTAACATGAAAGGTTTATGGGAAAGGTGAGTTCTGAGGAGAGATTTGAAGGCTAAAAGAGTGGTACCATTCCATTAGTTGCTATAGCATGGTGGTTAATAGAAGACAGTTCAAATGTCACCTCTTCATCAGCCTCTGCTAGGATAATGATACCAGGCTACCTCACAGGGCTGTTGCAAGGATTGCTGCAAGATAACATTTTGAATGCTATAAAAGTGATGCAGAAATACTACTAGAATTTTGCACAAAAGGCATTTGATTATTAAGGTGGGCTTTTAATTCATCCACTGCTTTAATTTTTGCAGCATGCCATGAATGTGATTGGGATCTTTGCTGAGGAGCAGGCTTTGGTGCTGCAGATCGTGGCTGGAGTCCTTCACCTGGGCAACATCAGCTTCAAAGAAGTCGGCAACTATGCAGCTGTGGAGAGCGAGGAGTGTAGGTGGTCCCTGTGGATTCCCAGAGCATTGAGATTTGAATGTGAGGCAGAGATGGCAAGGGGGGAAAGCTAGTTGGGTCAGGGCACGCTCAGGTGCTTTGATATAAGGGTCATGGTGGCACATCCCATTTCACTGCTTGAGGCAAAGTGAGAAGTGCCGCCCTGTCTCTACAGTGCCCCATTGCCCTGCCAAAGCATCCCTTACCTAGGTCACATGGCACTGCTGAAAAGTAATGATTGTGACAGCTGGTTGCAGCAAGATCTCACGAGATTTTGCTGATACTGGGGCCACTTCTCCACCACCAGTGGAAGCAGAGGTGCAGGCAGGGTCCCATGGGGGGGTGCCGCCCAAGGCGGCTGCTTCACCCCACCTTGTGGGTGGGGTGGCCCTGGGAAGGATGGACCCAGGAGACATGATGGCCTTTTAATTTGGGGAAATAAATTAAGGTGTCTTTATTTAGGGATGATTTAGGGATTAATGAATGGGGGAATTGGATTGATGTGGAACAGGATCTGTTGGAAATTAATGGGGGTATATGAATAGAAGGTGTGGTGCAAATTAATTGAAGGAATTATTTCGGGCAATCTGGATAGGAAATTAGTTCCCCTGCTGCCTGTGACTCTAAATTTGCATCTGTACATATAAACTAGCATTTGCAAATCTGTGCCTGTTTTCCTTTTCCAGATCTAGTGTGTAGGCTGTGGTCTAGAGGTGCCTCCATGTTCACAGGAGACTAATGAACACTTAGTGATTTTCCCATTCTCCTACCCTGACCCCCAAAGCATTGTGCCCAGAATAAGTTCAAAGCCTGATGCATGGGCTGCAAATACTGGAGAGTTTTCATATGCAAGCCTCAATGATGGTCCTGGGGTTTGGATTTGAGAGCGTCCTTGGGCAAAGTGTTGTCAGTGGACCCCCTCCTTTGTGCCACAACAGTTTGCTTGCCTCTCCCTCTGGGCCCTATCCATACCGTCTCCCAGAGGGAAAGGACTGCTTCTGGCCTTGCGTTGGCTTGCTCCCTTCGACAGGCCAGGTGAATTTCCAGGAACACTTAAGAATAAGGGAAAGTAAAGCCAGGAGGCTGCAGGGGTTCAGCTGTGGGCCCCCAACAATGCTACTAGCTGATGCCTGCCCTGCCCAGTGAAACAGCTCCACTCTTGTGCAGCACCCTATCTTTTCCCATGCGGCTTGTGTAGGAAGATTCCCACCTCTTTTGTTAAACCATGTACGAAGGTTTTGCAAGAGGATTCTCCACCTTGCCTGATGAGCCACTGCCACCATCTCTATTCTTTCTTGGGAAACCTGATAAGAACAAGCTCACTAGTTCAGGAATAGAAGAGGAGCAGAGACCCTGCAAGAATGTAAAGCCTATTTTCTCAGCAGAAGGCTCTCCAAAATTTTAGAGAATCGGTTGATAAGCATGTTTTACTACTACACCTCTGTGGGCTGCTTTGTTGGATGCAGCATCACTTATTTTGATTCTGCTTTGGGGTTGCCGTCAGCTTGGCTAACCTTGCTGTCATTGTAAGTGTTCTATTTATGTGTTTGTTATTTCTTGCAGTCTTGGCGTTCCCGGCTTTCCTCCTGGGAATTAACCAGGGCCGACTCAAGGAGAAGCTGACCAGCAGGCAAATGGACAGCAAGTGGGGGGGCAAATCGGAATCCATCAACGTGACCCTCAATGTAGAGCAAGCCTGCTACACCAGGGATGCCTTAGCCAAAGCCCTTCATGCCAGAGTGTTTGATTACTTGGTGGATGTAGGTGTGACAATTCAAGTTTTTTTGGGAGGGCGGGGTTGTTGTTTTTGGTTTTGGTACCATACTCAGGTGGTTGACTTGAATCAAAAATTTTGTTCTTTATCATAAACATAGGCACCAACTCATGGGGGGCCGGTGTCTTCAGCCCCCTCAATAATTGTTGGCAGGGGGCTGAGCTCCCCCAATGTTGCGCGGGCATAGGAGGCCAAGTGTGGAGCCATGCGCAGCACAGCATCAGTGGCCAGCTCCTGAGCATCAGAGAGGAGCTGCCAGCAATTGAGGCTGCGATGTGCTGGGTTCTGGGCTCCTAGCCTCCTCCTGATGCAACACATGCATGACGTAAGAGGAGCGCTGTCACAGAGCCGACAGGCAGAGCAGGTCATTCACAGGTCAGAGAGAAATGAGGCGAACTTGCAGTTAGTTTCTTTATTAAGGAAATTAAAAAATACAGTGAAGCTCATAAAGGCAAAATCCTCTAATGAAGCAGTTGTGTGAACTGGCATGAAGCCCCTGCTTTGCTCTCTAGCCTTCTGAGTCAGGGCTCCTCCTTCTGTGGTCCAGAAGTCTCTCTCTCTCTGCCTGCCTGGCTTGTTGCTCAGCAACATGGAGTACTCTAGGAGTAAGGGGTTGGAGAGCCACTAACAGAGAAGCTGTCAGGATGGATCACCCTTTGATCACCTCTGTCAAAGTCTGCATCCAAACTGGAAGCCTCATCCCCTTGCCCTGTGCTGGGCCACCTGCCTCTTTGGCCTCTTCATTATCCCTCAAGCTTCCTGCTTCTAGTACCTCTCGGCTTGTCCCCTCCTCTGAGGTGTGACAGGTACCCCCCCCACCAGGATCCAGGATCTTATTCATCATCTTCTGTGCCTTCCTCAGGGGACGGGGAGTTCTTTTGGTGTGTGACTTCTACCAGTCTTCCTCATCAAGCCAGTCCCTGACACACACGTGTGATGTCGCACATTGGGCCCCCTCAGTCTTGGGCCCAAGTCAGTGCCTCTGATCCTAAGGACTAATCCTTTGTTGCCAAACTCCCCCAAATCTGAAAATACTGTTCAGGACTGCAGCCTGTTCCACATACTACTAGAAGTGGCTAACCTGTGGTCTTCCAGATGTTGTTGGACTCCAACGCCTTCCTGAAAATTAAAAAAATATTTTAAGATCTTGGCAGCTCCTGTCAGCCCCAGCCAGCATGGCTGATGATCAGCAGTGATGGGGCCACAGTCCATATTGAAGGCCACAGGTTAGCTGCTCGTCATGAACACACACAGATTCTTGAAAAAACAAAACAAAAAAGTTTGCCTCATAGAATAATAGAATCATAGAGTTGGAAGGGACTAAGGGTCATCTAGTCCAACCCCCTACAATGCAGGAATCTCAACTAAAGCATCCATGACAGATGGCCATCCAACCTCTGCTTAAAAACCTCCAAGGAAGGAGAGTCCACAACCTCCCGAGGGAGATCATTCCACTGCCAAACAGCTCTTACTGTCAGAAAGTTTTTCCGAATGTTTAGTCTAAATCGCCTTTCTTGTAACTTGA